>NC_084840.1:73609178-74809178 GCF_033115175.1 Lepus europaeus | reverse complement strand
AAGTTTATTTCATATAAGTGTGGAAAGCCTCATAGAAATTAAGTGAGACCCCAAAGAGGTCAGATGGAGGAGGCTTCTATACCATTTTAACAAAAGGTGGCAAATCTGGGGCGAGTAACAAGAAAAGAGTGTTTTGAGCTTCTAAGGGTAGAAAGTTGTAGGAAAATAAATGTATAGAGAAAAATGAATAGATGATACTTGTAAGCTTTTTTAAACTTTATTTGAAAGGAAGAGTGACAGAGAGAGGGAGAAAGAGAGAAAGAAAACTTCCATCCACTGGCCACAATGGCTGGGGTTGGACCAGACTGAAGCCAGGAGCCTGGAACCCCTTGCAGATCTCCCACGTGAGTGGCATGGAGTCCAAGAACTTGGGCCATCCTCAGCTGCTGTCCCAGGTGCATTAGTAAGGAAATGGTTTGGAAGTAGAGCAGCCAGGACACCAACCAGAGCTCACATATGGGATGTCAGTGTCAGAGGCAGAGGTTTAATCCACTGTGCCACAACACTCATTTTTGAGTAAGGTTTGGTTCATGTAGACTCATCTTGATGTACATCAAGTGCCGTGTTCTCTTTTTCCTGGACTGGAGAGTAGAAGGGATGGCACCTTCACAAAAGTGAATTTGTGTTCTGCTTTCAGGTAGATGGAGGAGTGTTGCTGTTGATTCGTTCTGAGAGGATTCGTTCCTGAGAGGAGGAGCGTGGCTGGGGCAAGAGGCACGGAGTCACCACACAGACCCCGGGAGTCGGGTGAAAGCAGGCCTGAGGCAAGCAGCCCACAGACTCTTTTATTTCAGTTGGTACAACAGCTTATATAGCCAAGTTAGCCAATCTGGTCAAGGGGCGGTTTATGCCCTAACCAATCACAGCTTGTTGTCAGGCAGGCTCCGAAGCCATCCAATCACAGCCAGTTTCCAGGCAGGCTCCGTTTGCCAAATGGGTTTCAAAGCCATTCCTGAGTAACTGACGCTTGCTTGCCAGCAGCCATCTTGGCATGGCCTTCTCATCCCACCACAGAGGAGCAGAAAGAACTCTTCTTGGTCCATTTCTCCTTTGTTCTTATTTTAAATAATCCTATGCAAAATGGCATATTTTGGGGGGGGCATATTTTGATACCCTTCATATGTCCATTTTTTATTGCTGATCTCCTCCTTCACATTCTTCTTTTTCTTCTCTCCCAAGCCTTGCTTTTTTATCTGCTTCTTTCTTTCACATAGGTGTAAATATTTTTCAGATCACACACTTTCCATGAATATTTTGAACGCTCCTTGTATGTATGAATTTCAAAATTTTTGGACCAAAATAAACTTGTCTTCTAATTCCATTTTCCATCAACCTTTCAAAGTAGCCTTGTTTAGGTCATCTCCTTTTCTGGGGGCTTCTCCTTTACTTCAAGCATTTTTCAATGGCTTCTTTCTAACACCTCCTCCCTGACCCTTGCTGCGCCCTCCTCCTCTCTCCTCCTCTCTCCCTACTCTCCCCATAAGGTCCTGTTCCACATCACTTCTGTCCCTGCAGGTCAAAGGTTTCAAAGGATAGCTTCGGAAATCTCTCTGGCATTCCTCAACCCCTTTAGTCTGAGTCACTAAAATGCTGTACTGGTGTTGCTCAAATAAAAGTTACTTTTGCAGAAGAACTTACATAGAATGATAAAAATCAGAAACTTTCTTTTGCCATAAATTCAGGAATTGTTGGCCAGCGCCGTGGCTTAACAGGCTAATCCTCCGCCTTGCGGCGCCGGCACACCGGGTTCTAGTCCCGGTTGGGGCACCGGACTCTGTCCCGGTTGCCCCTCTTCCAGGCCAGCTCTCTGCTGTGGCTTGGGAAGGCAGTGGAGGATGGCCCAAGTCCTTGGGCCCTGCACCCACAGGGGAGACCAGGAGAAGCACCTGGCTCCTGGCTTCGGATCAGCGAGATGCGCGTCCGGAAGCAGCCATTGGAGGGTGAACCAGCGGCAAAAAGGAAGACCTTCCTCTCTGTCTCTCTCTCTCTCACTGTCCACTCTGCCTGTCAAAAAAAAAAAATTTCAGGAATTGTTATTATTATCTGTTTTGGCTACCAGAAAACTCTGAACTAATTTCTCACTCAAATGCAGGGACCAACTATAGAAGCTATGGTTGATTGTCTGGTATCAATTTCCCATTATCCTATGCCCCATATCAATTTCCTTTAGGTGTACTCATCACTTAGTACAGAATTGTTTCTCAGAGAAATCTGACTTCATCCCCAGTCATAAGGGACTCCCTCAACCTTCCCTCCCTCCACACCACCTGCAACTCCTCTCATTCCTGTTTGTGACCTTATTGATTCAAGTGAGTAGTATGTCACCCAAGTAGATCCAATCAGACTAAGTGGGAAAAATTAGATTTCAGGATTGGAAGTGAAGTTTCACTGTCTCTCCTTCTATGAGAATACTCCAAATGTTTGTGTAAAATGGAATTGTAAGTTTATTTTGGTCCAAAAACTTGAAATCAAGCCAGTTTTTTCACAATATGCATTTTCCATGAACTCTTTGAAGTATCCTAATGTGTGTAAAAATGTGTTGCTCTAGTCATCTTACACACCATGACAAAACCCAGTCTCCACACAAAATTTACATACTGCAATAGTAGAGCTGAGAGATGCAAAGATACCAGTTCTTTATGACATTGTTGAGCCTCTCAACCATCTTGCAGTTTATTCTACCTTCAGACTTCTTGAATGGTGAGAAGATCAGTTTTTCCCTGCAGCAGATGTGGCCAAATTTTTAATGAAATGTGCAAAAGGTAAATGTTTTAGACTTCTTTTTTTAAAAAAAAATTTATTTATTTATTTGAAAGTCAGAGTTACACAGAGAGAGGAGAGGCAGAGAGAGACAGAGAGAGATAGAGAGAGGTCTTCCATCCGATGGTTCACTCCCCAAATGGCCGCAACAGCTGGAGCTGTGCCGATCCAAAGCCAGGAGCCAGGAGCTTCTTCCAGGTCTCCCACATGGGTGCAGGGGCCCAAGGTCTTGGCCCATCTTCTACTGCTTTCCTGGACCATAGCAGAGAGCCAGACAGGAAGTGGAGCAGGCGGGTCTGCAACCGGTGCCCATATGGGATGCTGGGGCCTCAAGCCAGGGCATTAACCCACTGCGCCACAGCACCGGCCCCAATGTTCTAAATTTCACTAGTCATATAATCTTTGTTCAACTCTGCTGTTGTAGTGGAAAACAGACAACATGTAAATGTGGAAAATATGTAAATGAATGAGCTTATGAGTGTTTCAATAACATTTTATTAACAAAATCAGAATCTGGGTGGATTTGAACTGATTCAGGGATTGTGTAATTTCAGTTAAGTTGACAGATCAACTCACTTTGATGCGGGAAGGATACATTAAGTTCATGAGCTGGAGTCCACACCTATCCCCACCCTCATGTAATCCTATCATCAACTGGATGACCCCTCTCCAGGATGCACCTCCCTTCACCCAAGACCTGGGGGTAGGACTATGTACCCACTCCCCATTTCACAGCTAATAAGAAGCCCCTGGAAGGGGAGAGCTCACTCGGGCTCATGCTCGCTCGCTCTCTCTCTCTCTCCACCTCATGGATCCAGGATGAGCAGAGCAGGATATGAAATTCCCGTTACCTTTCCTGGCCCACTCTCCCTAAGGAAGCCCTTGTGTGCCTGTGTATTCTTCTCACTTTCTAAATAAACCTTACCATGCTGCATGCTGTGTTTGTGCCTGTGCTTAGGATTCCTCCCTAAGTAAAAGGCAAGAGCCTGAGATACTAATTTTGACCCAACTTAGCCCACAGCAACTTTAGACACCTGAATGTATTACAATATCCTGTTATTGATTTTAAATATTTTTGAAAATTAATCACTATTGTTTTGTTTCATCGTAAATATGACAAATTATTTTGAATCTTTCTTGGAAATGTAAAAGGAAACATAAAGTTGTTAAAAGTCAGACCAACTAACAGAATACGTAACTATTACTTCCTACTGAATGTTCAATGGTTCTCTGTCAATTCAATTGACTTTTTGTTCATAGCCAAGACTCTTTGATCTTAAAATGAGCGCTCTTTCAACTTCTCATCCTTGTTAGGCACTGTTCTACTTCTCCACGACTTTGAAAATCTCTTACTAGAATCTAATGATTTCCAAACTCAGCTTCAACTTTTCTTTTGAGCTCCAGATTCACTTCTCCAAAGTTTAGTTACCTACTTTTTATGTCTCGGAAGCACTTCAAAATAAACTTATTCTATGGTCACCTCAAGCATCCAATTGCTCTAGTCAAAACTGGAAATACTAAGTTGAGACTTTTCAACACTTTCCTCCACTAACTCAAAAACACGTTTTCTTGATTTTTCCCCCCAATTTCTTTCCAATACGCCCACCTCTTTCCATGTCTTCTGCCCCAATCCTACTGCCAGCTAATAAAGTTCTTGCCTAGACTGCTAAGATTATATACCAATTCATCTGTCATGTTCTCTTATCCCTTCAACCTGCTCTCAGCAGGGGTAGTCTTTTCAAACTCAAATTTGATCTTAAAAGCTCCTTGTTTAAAACCCTTCGTTGGCTTTATTGCTCTTAGCCCACCCCCTTAATCTGTGTGCTTTAACCTCCTGGCTTCTCCATCCCTTACATATTCCATGTTCTTTCTCATTTCAGGGCCTTTGCCTATGCCTCTAGGAATGCTAAAAGTGGGAGAACGGCAGGGAGTCACGATGATTGACTGATTCTTTGATTCAGCAAATCCCTGACATTACAACCATTTAATCAATGTTTATTGGGTGTCTTCTCTCCTATTTTCCATCTCACCTTTCTTTTCTTCTCAAGGCTGTTTGTTGAGTATCTAATGAAGGCACTATTAGTTTATCACTTTGCAATGGTGGATGGCATTGGTTTCTGATCGGACTTGAATCCCCTAGAGTACATGCTGTTAACTGTGGTAAAGAGAAATACTAATGTTACTCTTAAGACTAATATTTGTTGAGTGTAAGATGCTAGATCCTGTGCTGAGCCCACTGACTAATACAGCCCTCATGAGAATCCTTGTGTGTTAAAATTATTCAGGACTGCTGAACTGAGGTAGCACTACAGCTAGCTGGTCCAACATGGTCATAATCAGTGCACTGAAGGAGTCATCTGCTTCTCCAGTAGAGAAGAATCTTGATGATGGCCAGGATTGTCCAAAGGGGTCTGTTCCACATTCCCAAATCCCCCACCCACACTTTCCCAGCAGTCCATAAAAACCGCAGTCTGAATGCTGACCAGCCTCCCAGTCCGTTACTGAGACGCCTGCCTTCTCTAACAGGTCCAGCAATTTCTGTCTCTTTATTTTTTCTAATAAACTATGCTAAAACAGCCTTCTTGTCTGCGTGTTCGTCAGCGACACACTTCATCGTATATAGATAGAACAAGTTCCCAGGGTTCAAATCAGCAGTGACAAATCTCCTTTTTGTCCAATTGTGTTTCTCCACAGCCCTGTACTTCATCGGACTGAACAGAAAACATACAGAACTCTCTCCTTTGGATCTTCATATTGTGAGGCCGGGATGCTAAGTGAAACATGTATTAAATAGATGTGTTTGATCTTCTCTTGTTAATCTGTCTTTTCATTAGGAATTTAAGCCATGAACCGTGTGATGGGTACAAAGCCTATTTTCCCTACACTAGCAAGTGTCAGAAATTTGACACAATTCCCTTCAGCCTGGCAGTTGTACTCACACCCTTACCCACTGTGCTCTATTGCTTTAGAAGCATCATTATATGCTTTGGGAGACAGGCAGGACTACAGAAAGAGATTTTTTTTTTTAAGATTTCACATAAGGAAGACCTGGTGTTGTGATTTCCTAGGTCTTAGGGGAAGACACAACAGATGTACCCTGGAAATTCCAAGGTCATCAGAAAAAAGCAATGGGCAACTCACTTTGGGACAGATGGGACAATGAAAAGTCCTTTTCTGCACTCAAACAAAGCAAAACACAGGGATACTCTGCACCCATGGTATATGCAATAGGCAAGATGGTTCCTAGCTATGCAGAGCAGCACACACTCTTTAGTATAATAGGATGGTTTTCTTTGAGCACTGTCAGAGCTGGACAGTTGGGATCCTAGAATGCCCATGAGATAGTGCAGTAGGAGTCACAGTTCTCTCTCTGGACAGTAAATGACCCACCACATTGCCCTACTTCTCTGTTCCCCTATGAATCTACTTCCAACAGGAAGAACCCAAATGATTTATTCCTCAAAGGATGGAGGGGACAATCGTAAGTGACCTCCTCTTGTCAAAGGGGTACTTGAAATCACCATGCATTAAGGTCACCGCCTGTGTTAGAGACAGCCATAATTCTTTGCAGAAAGGAGGTGAAATTATTAAAAAGACAGGTCAAAGGATAAAATGGAGTAAGTAGATGAGTAGAGATTTGTGGGTGAAACATTGATGCCAATGTTTCCATTTTCCCATCATTGCTGTCAGGAAGGAGTGGCTCCTTTGTTCATGTAAATGACAGGCTTTTAAGAGGTGACCTCAGCCATTAATTTTAAACAAAAGCCTCTCTTCAGTTCATCCCTGTGGATGGAGCTGCTTCCCTGAAATAGCAACAAATAGAACTGATTTCCCTTGTTTTAAAGGGTTGCCTCTTCCCTCTCACTAGGATTGAGGAGTAAAGTTTTGCTTTTTTTTTTTTTAAGACAAAAGGAATTTGCTATATCTTGCTCCTGGAGTCTTCAAATATTTGATAAGTAATGATGCATTTGTTTTCGGTTCATTATTTCAATTTTTTCTCCAGATTCTATCTATCTAAGTCCCACTTCTGCCCCTCTCTCGCCACATACCCACACAGATTTGTTTTCAATGTTTATCCTAATATGGGGGAATTAGGCATGAAGATTAGGCAGGAATAGGTGAGCTGTAATTTCTCCTATCCCTGCATTCTTATTTCTATCCTCTCACCTGTCAGTTTAATATGCCCACCTTCCCAGGATGCACCTGGGTCTCATCCAGGACCAGGAAGGAGGAGATGCCATGATGGTCACATGGCAGTTAAACACCATGAAACTCCCAGAAAGCCTTATGTGTGCTAAAACTCCACCCTGCTGGTGTATTCCACTAAGGTACCATCCCCGATCCCATAAAACAGGCAGATAACATGGGAAAGGCCATATTTTGCTGGTGACCATGCTTAGGGACCCTTCTCAGGCCTCCTCCTCCCCCTCTCTCTCCTCATAGGCAACTCTCTGGCCCACTCATGACTTGTATTTCTCTGGGTGGGGTGGCTCACATTTTCACATGAATGCATGTTTACACGCTCTATCTCTCTCTTCCAAATAAATCCTGCTGTCATTTGTGCATGGCAATTATACCTGAGCTTTGAATTCTTACCTATGCATGGACAAGAACCTGCAGTAAAGATTAAGATACATGGGCCCATAATAATCCCAGTTCATTTATGCCCTGGGGTCCAGAGAGCATCATTTGCAGTGATGACCTGAGCTTCTGGGAACTCAGTTCCTGTGGCCATTCTTTCTACCTCTAAGTCAAAATATGACTATTTTCAATGGTCCCCAAGAAGACAAACCCAAGTCAATTTAACACTTTCATCTAGAATTCTCTCCCTTCTGGCTGATAATGAAATTCACAATACATTCTCTCAAAATATGGTACCTGGTAATTTAAAAAAAAAAAAAGATTTATTTTGTTTATTGAAAATGCGGAGTTATAGAGAGAGAATTTCCATCTGCTTGTTCACTCCACAAATGACCTCAACAGCCAGGGTTGGATCGGGCCAAAGCCAAAAGCCATGAGCTTTGTGCAGGGGCCCAAGGACTTGGCATCTTCTGCTGCTTTCCCAGGTGTATTAGCAGGGAGCTGGATTGGAAGTGGAGCAGCCAGGACACTAACTGGCACCCATATGGGATGCTGGTGTTGCAGGCGGCAGCTTAACCGTCTATGCCACAATGCCTGCTGCAAGGTAAATTTTTTAAAGTTTTACTTTATTTATTTGAAAGGCAGAGTGAAAGAGAGAGAGAGAGATACAGACAGAGACAAAGAGGGAAGTCTTCCATCCACTGGTTCACTTCCCAAAGGATCACAACAGGCTGAAGCCAGGAGCCAGAAATTCCAGGCAGGTCTCCCTCATGGGCAATAATAGGGTTCCAAGCACTTGCCCCATGCTTTGCTTCTTTCCCAGGGCCATTATCAGGGAGCTGGATCCGAAGCAAAGCATCTGAGATTCGAATCAGTGCTCTCATATGCATCGCGGGCAGCAGCTTTACCCATTGCACTGCTACACTGGCCCTGGCACCTAAGAAGTTGAGAAAACTGCAGAACTAGGCCACAAAAACTGTTACTAATCCCTCCTCACTCTTTATCCACTGAAGCCTGCCATAAAACCTAAGTGATTTTCTCCTGAAAAGAAGTCCTAAGATCCTTATTCCCAAGGGGCCCCACCTATGCCTGGAGCAAAGGAACATCCTTATCTCTAAGGACACAGGGACACAGAAAAGAATCTGAACAAACCAGCTTGCTCTCTTCCCCTCAGTCTATTACCCCGTTTTTGTCCAGTTGTTTTCCTCCGCAACTGTCCATTGCTTCACCAGATTTAGCATAAATACACACAAATTTCTGTTTCTTTGAGTGCTCATTCCTGAAGATTCTGGTGCTGTATAAAGCCTATATTAAATAGTTTTATATGCTTTTCCCTTGTTAATCTATCTTGCATTGTAGGGTTCCCAGCAATGAACCTTCTGGTGAGTGATGAAACATTCGCTGCCTTTGGGTATAAGGCCTTATGGTTTGTTCTCAGGGTTAAGTAGGCTAGGTTTTATGGCATGCCTCAGGGAAGAGTAGAAGAATTCTTTCCAGGTTTATGGGCTGATTCTGCAGCTTTGTCAATTTCCATGGCATTGCGCTCTTCTAGATTTCATCTCTTCCCTTGCAGGCTGCCCATGTCTAGGGTTGTGCTCCTAAATGGGGAATCTAGTTGAACCAGCAGAATTCACCTTGATTTTGTGCCTACAGCAAATGGAGAGCCAGGGCCTTGGTCTCCACATAGATGAAGAGAGGAGCTGACACATCCATGCCAGGCACGGAGAGGCTCTTGATGTCAGCTGCTCCATGGAACAAACCAGTCATGTATAGCAAAGGGATACCAACTTGCAGAAAGAACTGATGCCTAGAAACAGCTCTAAAACCTTAAATGGTGCAATGGCTTGGATAGGAGTTGTTCCCCAAAGTTTCATGGGCTAGAAACTTCTCCAGCGTAACAGTGTTAAGGTGCTAGACCCTTTAAGAGGTGGGTCCTAGTGGGAGGTAATTAGATTGGGGGCACCAACCATCAGAGGATTAGGTGATGTGGGACTGCATTAGTTACCTTGAGGGCTGGGTGTTTTCTGGTCAGGCCACCTCATCACTTGGGCTCTTCCACATGTGCCACTTACCACTCTCTTTGCGCACACCTGCTTCTCTTTCTACGTCTCTGCTATGGCATGATGCACTCAGGAGGCCCTCACCAAATATCTGTGCCATGCAGTTGGGATTTTCCAGCCACCGGAAGTGTGAGTCAAATAAACCTCTTTTTTTTTTATGTCTTGCCCAACATCAGGCATTCTGTTATAGCCACCCAAAATGAACTAAGACAAATAAAACCAATCTTTTTTAAGTGTATTAAGTTACAGATGATCAGATAAAGTCTACTTAGAAAGTCAGCACTGGAGACAAGATGATCATGCCTGCAATGTGCAGGTAATATAATAAATTATGATGTGGGGCTCTTAAATATTTATATTAGGAGGTGAGAAGCTGCCAGTTTCCTCAGCTAGAGGCCATGTATTTTATGCCAAATATAAATCATCCTATAGTATTCTCTCTGAAATAGAGTACTAGACATAAATCAGCATGATGTAGACACTTTTATCTGTTTATAATCTCTTTTCCCTCTAGTTGTTGCAATACTATTTTCATTCCACCTGTAAGATGTTCTGTTTGGCACAGCACCACTGAGCTCCCCTTTGGCCCTCCATGCTTTCTTAAGTGAAAAAAGAGTAGGCTTTTCAGACCAATGACATGAAAAATAAAATGATAATGAAACCAATACAAAATGGTAAAGACTACTATAGCACGATGGTAAGGAATCTAGTCTCAGTTCTTGCACTGATCTTTGTTTCTGGCCCAGTGCTGGCATTCATTAAATGTGTCACTCAAAGAATTACACTCCAAACAAGTTATTGGGCCTGAATTTCCTCCACTCTAATATGGGGCTAGTAATACCAGAATGCATGGACATAGTGCGTATTCTCTGTATTTCCCATACAGAAGTCCATCCATTTTGTAAAACTGGCTCCATAGATTCAATGTCTTCAGAAAGAAAGGTACATCAAACAAGAACACAAATTCCAAGCCACACTTGGTTAAGCAGAAGAAAACCAAAACTGAACTAACTTCCTCCAGCTTTTGAGCTATTTAGGCTGTGAGGATTTGGAAAAGGAGAGGGAAAAGGAAGGGAAATGATTTCCCTTTGAAGGATTTGCCTACATTATTTAACTAGAGTTAGAGTTACCATCTGAGTAGGATTTCACATGTGGATAGATCAGGGTTTCCTGGTCTTGGCAGTACTGGCGTTTGGAGCTGGGCAATTCCTTGCTGTACGTGTAAGGACGTTTAGCAACATCTCTTTCATCCACTCCTTAGACGCCAGCAGCAAACTCTCCTCACAAGTTTTCACAACCAGAAATATCTCCTACTAGATATTGCCAAACGTCCCTGAGGGAAGAACTTTCTCCCAGTTGAAAACTACTGGAGGGGCCGGCACTGTGGCTTAGAGGGTAAAGCTGCCACTTGCAGGGCCGGCATCCCATATGGGCACCAGTTTGAGTCCCAGCTGCTCCACTTCCAATCCAGCTCTCTGCTATGGCCTGGGAAAGCAGTAGAAGATGGCCCAAGTCCTTGGGCCCCTGCCCGGGGTGGGAAACCTGGAAGAAGCTTCTGGCCCCTGACTTTGGATTGGTGCAGCTCCAGCCATTGCGGCCAACTGGGGAGTGAACCAGTGGATGGAAGACCTCTCTCTCTCTCCCTCTGCCTCTCCTCTCTCTGTGTAACTCTGACTTTCAAATAAATAAATAAATCTTAAAAAAGGGAAAAAGAAAACTACTGGAGTACACTGTTAGCTAAATACATACAGAGAAAAATATACAGATATCAATATATGTACATAGTTATAACTACCAGTATATGTATAGATAATTGGTAAATTGTTATCAGCAGAGCAACTGCTTTCTTGAATGCTCTACCATGCATCTACAATTATCTTTCTAAAAGGCAACATGGTTGTGTCACTTACATATCTGACAACCTGTACGGAGTCCTCTTTACCTACCACATCAAGTTCATACCCCGTAGTATATAACTTGGTGTTCTTTCAGGAAAACTGGTGCTATGAGTCCAAGTTCATTTCTTGGTGTCCATGACAATTTATAAGATGGGACACAAATATGAGAATAAAGTCAAGCTTTACTTAAGAAGAGGAGCAGCTCCAAACAGTAGTACCTGAGGGGCTGGGAGAAAGACAGACCAAGACCCTGAGGTCTCGCAGCCTAGGGGTGTTTGTGTCCTCACCATGTTATCTCCAAGGAACAAAGGTACTGGATATACATTAGTTACTGTGCAATCTGGGGGCAGTCTTAATGGAGCCTTTTCTAACTTGTTTTTATGTAAACCTAGATCTTGTCCTGGTTGATAAGTATTGTCACAAGGGGCTTCCATCCTATTCTGTTTAGTGTGTCTGTTCTGGAAAGCCTGCAGTTTGTGTGTGCTGGCAAGGAGCTGTGGGATGGTGTGAGTCTGGCCCACTTTTAGTCCCAAGCTCCCTCTGTGTCCTTCCCAACCTGATCCCTTCTCACATCAGATCTAAGTTCATTAATCCCCTTGGTGTTGTTACACACACATACACCAGACACAAACACACACACACACAGAGGCTGGTCTTTTGGCAGTTTCACAAACTTGCTGTGTCCTTTTTCATCTTTATTTTTCTTTGTTTTTGTTCTGTCTGGCTGATCCATCCCCACTGCACCAAACCTAATCCTAGAAGACACTTATTCTATTTTAATAGCCAACCCAAATGTGATATCTTTCTCTTCTGGGAAGTATCCTGTAACTCATTCTCTTGGATATATTTAGTCACTCACCGTCTGTGTTCCACTGGTCTTTTATACCCATGGCTCTGGAGCACACTGAATTGTGCTTCATCGAGTCTATATGTGTCCCTCCTGTAATTAAAAACTGTATTCTGTTTATGGCTGTGGTAACAGTCCCTACTGTTTCACAGGAGGCACTCCATCAATGTTTGTTGAACTGAAGAATATGTAAATTTCTTCAGCTTTAAGCTTCAAAATGCCTCTGTGTTTTTGAGTCTCTACAAATACTGATTGAGCCTCTGTGGTGGACATTAACAGCACACTGGTGGCAGGCAAGGACAGCGCAGTCCACTGAGAATAAGACAAAGGCACAAGTGGAAATTTTTGTACGTAAGAAATGTAGATGGTTTTGGTGCTGTGGTGCAGTGGGCTAAGCCTCTGCCTGCTGTGCCAGCATCCCATATGGGAGCTGGTTTGGGTCCTGGCTGCTCCTCTTCTGATCCAGCTCCTTGCTAATGCACCTGGGAAAGCAGCAGAGGATGGCCCAAGTGCTTGAGGCCCTATACCCATGCAGAAGGCCTGGAAGAAGCTCCTGGATCTTGGCTTTGGTCAACAGCTATTGCAGCTATTTGGGCAGTGGACCAGCAGATGGAAGACCTTTCTCTCTCTCTACCTCTGTCTGTAACTCCACCTCTCAAATAAGTAAGTAAGTAAATAAATAAATAAATCTGTTTTAAAAATGTAGATTCAAGGCTGCAAGAGAACTGAAAATAAGGTGCTTTATGGGGACACAGAGAGCACATTTGACGGGACAACTGGGAATGGCTTCATGAACAAGTGGCATAGGAGTAATAGGTAAATCCAAAGAGCTTGAAACGATAGAGAAGTGTAGTCCAAGGCTCAAATTGGGAAAATATAGGAAGTAATTAGAACAAACAGACTGTATTGGCTGAGAGTGAAGGTTGATACAGAGGAAGAGTAGAAGAAAGACAGAAAATGGGGTGAGAGGGGCAGAGGGAGAATGTTCACTCAAAGGCTTGGTTGTAAGGTACTTCTGGCTGCAAGGAAGATACATTTTGCTGTTTCTGTAAAGATGAGCCACATAATAAATAGCTGTGTGATCACACTAGATGGGTTCGTACCCTAGAATCTCAGCTGCATCACCTCAGACAAGTTTTCAAACTTCTTTAACTCTTAGTTTCTTCATCTGTTGGATGGCAATAAGAATTTATTTAACTTATTTATTGAGATAGAGCTCAATGAAATAACACATAAAAAGAACTTCATGTGGTATCTTCTACAACAAGTATTCATGAACTATTGTCATCATGGCTATTTATGTTCTCCTTTGTACATTAAGCTTATATATTACTTCTACTTGCTGTAGTATCAATTTTGATAGACATTTCAACTGAAAGCCCTGCCTTGTGCTGACTGGATTTTGCATTCTTTATCCAATGCACTGGAGGTGGGGAGAGAAAGAATGAGTCTGATTGGTGACGGGCTGTTTAAGAGCCCTCTGATAGGCGTGATACTCCGCTGGTAGATTTCCATCTGGTATGGTTCTGTGAGTTAAGTCAGGCACTTCCTTTAAACGAGGTTGTAAATGGCAAGCCTTGACACTCGTCCTGCAGAAAGCCTGTGTGCCAGGGGAAGAGGACGTGGACGGAAGGACAGGAGTCTGCAAGGCCAGTGAGAATTGAGGGAGGTGCGCTTAGGAAGGAAAGGCCATCCAGCCCTGGCTGAATGGGAAAGCAAAGGTTCCAGAAGCAGATGCTGTCAGAATACCTTGGAATGGGACTTGGGGAACTCAGAAAATGAAATACAATCCGCACCCAAAGACCCTACTAGGTCTCAGGACCAACCGGGAGGGATAAAATGTGAAAAGGAGAAAGCATTTTCCTGAAGGACCCTTATGGGGGAGAGGGACAAGAAACTAGGCCTGGGCAGATATCAGGGGCTTCTTAAGAGGTTAGATGTTCCCCAGGGTCCAGCGGGCACGTTCTCTGGGAAGGAAAAGTCTATCCCCTTTAGAGAACCTCTAGGCATGCCCAGAGCAGAGCTGCCACTCCCCCTTCGGAGAGTCTCAGTACTCTCCTCAGCATTCTCCTCAGCTGGTTCCCTCAGCACTCTCCTCAGCATTCTCCTCAGCTGGTTCCCTCAGCACTCTCCTCAGCATTCTCCGGTATGCTAATTGTCCCTCCGAACCGGCCAATCCCATATGCTAATTTGTTGACTATATAACCTGTGTGAAACTGCCGCTCAGGGCTCCTCACCGCCTTAGGTGGGGGCCCGTTTGCGCAAACGTACAATAAATACCTCATGCTTTTTGCATCAACTGGTCTGGAGTCTGGGTTTTTGGGCGTCCTCTCGAGCAAGTGGGCATCTCTACAACTGAGAGGTCCAACATTCCAAAGGCTGAGTGACACCTGAAGACGTTGCTTAAATCATTGAATCACACCAGGTGAAGGAAGTTGTGGTTAATCCATATTCGTTTTCTCTCCTTCTCTGTAGGAAGAAGTTCACAAGACCAACTTCACAGAATAAAGAAAGTGCCTTCTCTGGGTGCATCTGAGGTTGTGGTTTTGAAACCATGTTCCAATTACAAGAACTTTATCTGTTGATTTCCTGGAGCTGTCTTACAAAATCACCAGCACAGTGGGCCAATGTCACAAAGCTGTCTACCAAAGTTGAAAGAGCAAAGATTCCCCAAGTCCAAGAGTTCTGTGATTGGATCTGGCCTCCTACTTCCTGGATTCATGACACTGGACAGAGCCCTTAATTTCTCTCACTTTCCCCTTATCTTTCTGTAGAATGGGCCTTGTAGTCTTTGTCCCACCTTCCACAGAAGGGTTGTGGAAAGTTCCCAAGAAATAACATAAAGGAAAAATGCTTTTTTAAGCCATGCAGGATTATAATGTTTTGAGTTATTGTTATAGTGCCTAGCATATTATGGGTATTGCAGTGTATATATTCAATAGTAAATGTGCTGTGAGAGTTTGGAGACTATGATTTCTTTTCTATAAATAAAGTGCATATCGAGTTGAGAAGACAAGGAAGGCACTGTTACTTCATTTGTATATCTGAAGTCTATTTGTAATAGTGAAGCCTCACACTTCTGTGAGTGTTGGAGAAGACCTGCAGGGTAACTTCATCCAGATTCTCATTTTCAAGGTCAAGACACTGTTTCAGTGAGTTTCCAAAACCACTACCGTGCGTGAGGCATCTCTTTCCTGGTCCAGTGAACTCTCACCCATATCATTGTGTCATTCTAGAAGTACTCTCTATTATAGATAGCACAGAACAACAATACACAACTAACTTACATTCTTTATAGATTCTAAAATGTATCTCTCTGTATTATTTCATTGTGGGGGAGAAATGCCATGATCCATGCTTTGTCACCAGTGATGGAAAAAAAAATCAAGTTCAGGAATGTAAGATCACATGTTCAGGAAATGATGAGTCACACTTTAAGATTCTTTCTCCAGTATTCATATTATCTCAAAACGATCTACAATTTTCATACAGGGAACAAAAGGGAGTAGCTCCTTCACAGCTCACACTAATGACCAGACATCCAAACAGGTGATGAAGCAAGGTTTCTGGGTCAGAAAAAACCAAGTGAGACTTCCATGGTTTTTAAAGGAACAAATCTGAAGGGAATTGAAGCCTCAAGTGGGTGCTGACTTCAATCAGAGACATTGATGCTTTTTTGCAAGTTCATTTAGAAAACAAACATTGCTTGGGTCACCAGCAAACCATGTTAGCCATGTGATTAGATTTGGTATTTATTGTCCCCTGGAGTGAAATGCAGATACACAGACTGTATTACGTGATTTCACCCTCATTTACTGGAAGGGCTCATTTGTACTATTTAAAGGCAAATTTCTTCCTTTAATCATGGGACATACATTAAGCCAAATGAAGTGGCCATGCCGGAGCAGCAAACAGGAAGTCCCTAGAGAAATGAAAGAACCAAGAAGAGTTCAGTGAGAGGCAGAGTTCATTAGGGAGGTAGTACTAGCCCCAGTTCTGCCATCTACTTCTGGAAACGTGGAAAGACAGTACATCCGTGCACTGCAATATCTTTTAAGATAGATTCTTTTGATACCCATCCCCTAAATATGGAGCATCTACTATGTATAATGAAGTATTTGAGAACAAAATGAGAAAAATTCTAGTGTGTGGGTGTGGGGCAGAAGTACAAGTAAATAAGCAAAAATAGAAATAATTTCAGAAAATGAACAAGGCTATGAAGGAAATAAACCAGACAACCCGAGTGACAGTGACAAGGAAGGCTTCTCTGTGGAATAGTAACAGAACTGATGCCTGAACATAGGACAATGAACACCAGCTATAGGGGAGCTAGGACAAAGGGGAATAGACAAGGCCAGGAACAAGCTGAGCATGTTTGAATATCAAAAGATCAGGCAGCTGAGGTGCAGGAGAGGTAGCTTGAGAAACTAAATGATTTTCAAGAGATCAGAGGGCTTCAAAATGTTCATGGCAAGTCGAATTTTAAGAAAAAGTGATTTGAGAATCAGAGACACAGAAAGAGGAGACAAGCACACACAGCAGCAGTGAGACAGAGGGATCGCATGGCTGGCTCAGTCCCCAAATGAGGAAAGGAAGGAAGTGCTCAGAAGAGGTGCTTGGAAGAGGAAATAAAAGAAACTAAGATGACACAAGTGTGGAAGAAGTATAATGAGCTGGATGAAAGAAATCTCTTTTTTTTTTCTTTTTGACAGGCAGAGCGGACAGTGAGAGAGAGAGAGACAGAGAGAAAGGTCTTCCTTCGCCGTTGGTTCACCCTCCAATGGCCGCCGCGGCCGACACATCGCGCTGATCCGAAGCCAGGAGCCAGGTGCTTCTCCTGGTCTCCCCTGTGGGTGCAGGGCCCAAGGACTTGGGCCATCCTCCACTGCACTCCCTGACCACAGCAGAGAGCTGGCCTGGAAGAGGAGCAACCGGGACAGAATCTGGCGCCCCGACCGGGACTAGAACCCGGTGTGCTGGAGCCGCAGGCAGAGGATTAGCCTGTTGAGCTGCGCGGCGCCAGCCGAAAGAAATCTCTTGATGGATATTCTTTATAAGAAAGTTTACAAACTTTCTTATATCACTAGCTTACCTTCATCAAAGAGCTCTGGTGATGGGGAATTATCCTTAGCTTTATTTTAAATCTTTATCTATTTATTGGAGAAGCAAAGAGAGAGAGAGTTTTCATTGCTTGTTCATTCTCCCAAATGGCCACAACAGCTGTGGCTTGGCCAGGCCAGAGCCAGGAGCCAGGAATTCAATATACAAGTCCTCCACATGGATTCAAGAACCAAAGCCCTTGAGCCTGCACCACTCCATCCCAGGGTCTGCACTGGCAGGAACCTGGAGGTAGAGAGCACAGAGGCAGGAGGTAAACCCAGGTTCTCCAATGTCACCAAGGGCATCTTATCTGCTACACTAAAAGCCCATTTCCAACAACAGATTTTGTTTTGCTTTTTTCCCCAGAAAACTTTTACTTAAGAAATACAAATATTGCATTTCATAAACACAACTTTAGGAACATAGTGATTCTTCCCACCATACCCTCCCTCCTACCCATACTCCCACTCCTCTTCTTCCTCACTTTTCTATTCCCATTCTTATTTTTTACTATAATCTATCTTCAATTAACTTTATACACAAGTAACTCTATACTAAGTAAAGAGCTCAACAACTACTATAAAAAATGTTTCTCAACACTGGAGACAGGGGCTGTTCAAAGTCATTGCATCTCAAAGTGATAATTTCACTTCTATAGATTATATTTTAGGTGCTCTATTAGTTATCACAGATCAGGGAGAACATATGGTACTTGCCCTTTTGGAACGGACTTATTTCACTAAGTATGATGTTCTCTTGTTTCATCCATTTTGTTACAAATGACAGGATTTCTTCTTTTTTATTGCTGTGTAGTATTCCATGTTGTACAGATCCCGTTATTTATTTATCTAGCCTTCAGTTGACTGACATTTCTCACATGCACATTTTACAATCTTTTCTTTATGTTTTACTGTGGAGAGTTTGACTACCATGTACTTCCTGTATTTGGACATCCCTTTCTTTCTCCAAATCAGGGAAGTTTTCTGTAATTATCTCCCTAAAATGGCCTTCTAATCCATTCTCTCTTTCCATTCCTTCAGGAACTCCTAAGACCCATATGTTGGGTCATGTAATAGTATTCCATAAATCTCTAACATTATTTTTTAGTTTTCTAATTTCCTTCTTTTCTTTTTTTGATCTGACTATAAAATTTCCAGAGATTTGTCTTATAACATAGATGCTCTTTCTTTTGCCTCATCGAGTCTGTTGTTGTCTTTCGATCACATTTTTTATTTGATCTATTGAATTCTTCATTTGCAATATTTTGTTTTGATTCCTCTTTAAAAATCTCAATTTCATGGGAAAAATTTTCATTCATGTTATGTATGGATTTCTTTAGTCCATGGATTTGTTTCTGATTACTAAGTAATCCTACAATCAGTTTTTTGAATTCCAGTTCTGGCATTTCTTCAGCATCTTCATCCTCACATTCTAGTATTGAAGTGTTATGTTCTTTGGGAGGCATCACATTATTTTCTTTGTTCTTGTTTCTTGAATTGCTGCATTTATTTTTAGGCATTTGTGGAGATACTTGGTGTTGTTTTTTTTTTCCCTGTGATGGCTTTTATCTTTGGACTATGCCCCTGTGGCTTGGGAGAGTGTTTGCCCTTTCTGTGACTACCAAGAGGCATGTCTGGGTGTGGTCAGGGAGCTCTGCTCAGTGCCCCAGGATGAGGAGTATTCAGAGGACACCCGAATTGGACTTGGTAAATCGCCTCTTCTTCTTTTTTTTTTTTTTTAATCAGAGGGGAGGTCTATTCAGCTCTGTTGGCATAGCCTCATGCTCACCCCCTCTCTTCCAAGGAGATTAATGCCTGGGCACTAGCCCCAGTGTGTACAATATTCATTTTCAGTGCCACAAGAACCACACAAAGGATCTGTGTAGTCCTCAGTGTGAGCACAGATCCCACAGCAATGACCCTCACCAGGGAATCAGGGAGCCCTGAGTGTGTGGAGCCACCCACAGTGACTGCCCAAAGACCTAGCCACACCCTGCACCCTCCCATGCAGCCACAACGTTTTCACAGTCCCAGTACACAAGGCCCCCATAGTCACAAGCACCCAGCTCCTTGTCAGTTCTCCCAGCCAGACTCAGGCAAGCCTCTTGACTGGTTGCTGGCTGTGCAGACGCAAGCTGATGCAGCTGTTTGGTATGTCCAACACAGTGCCCACCCTCTTTTGGCTAGTTACAGGATGTCAGAGCTGGGTGGTTAGGGAGAGAGAAACGTGCCCTTTTTTTTTTCCTGTACTTTGGCAGGTACACTGTCCTCCAAGCCGGACTCACCGCAGGCTCTTCCATCAGTTTTATCACTTCAGTGGCTTGGGCTACTGCAGTCTGGTTTCACCTCATTCCCCTCATTCCAAGGCCGATGCTGAGCCTCTGGGCTGCCACAGTCCTGAGCTGTGCACAGCCACACCCTCCACGCAGATCCATGGTGTACTCTAATTTGCTTGGAGTTTTGCCTACTATTTTCTCCCTAACTCTTCCCTGAGATTGCACTCCAATTTTTTTAAACTATCTTCCCCTAATGTAGAGCCGTAAGCTCCTTCCCTATTGCTCCATCTTGAAAACTTGTGGTTTTGTTTTTTGTGCAAAAATTTTTTGAAATTCATGCATTTTTTTCACAGTACACATTTTTCATGAAAATTTTGAAGACACTTTGTATAGACATGGTCAGGATATAGATTTCGATCTTAAATGCAATAGGAAAAGGCTGTAACAGGATAGTAGGCAAGGGAGAAAAGATATCCAATTCACATGTTTAAACAATGGTTGGCAGCTGTGTTGAGGCCAGAGTACTCAGTAGCAAGAATGCAAGGAAAGTGACCATTTAGGATTTTCCAATAGTAGCCTCATGTAGGAGAGTAGAAGAACTCAAGTGCAGAATTGACACAGAGCTTATGGAAGAAAGTCTGTATTGGGGGACTGATTTCAAAGAAGAGGAAAAGGCAGGAGTGAAGGATGACCTACATTTTTGGCTTAAGCTACTGAAAAAGATGGTAGTGACATGCTGAGATAGGGAATGCTAAAAAAATGAATTGGAAATGGAGAAAGAAAATTGAGAGCTCTGTTTTAAATTCATTAAAGTTGCTAAGTCTGTATCTGGGCAGTAGACAGTTGACTGTACAGATTTGAACATGTAGGTGAAAATATAAATCTGCAAGTCAACATATTGGAATATTTCAAAGCCAATGGACTGGATGGGTACACTTAGGGTGAAGGTGAAAGTAGAGAAAAGCACATGAGTAGATGGCAATCTTGCCACCCCTAGCATTTATGCCCCATACATGATAAGACCCAGGAAAGAGAACTGTGAGGACGGTTAACGAACCAGGAGGAAAATCATCTGAGTGTGGTGTTGTGGAAGACAGGAGTGACTGTACCAATATGCTACCCAAATGTGTAGCATGATTTACATCCAGGTAAGGAGGTTACTGAAAAATATTTATTCTAAGTAAATTGTTAACGGGCCTTAGAACAATTGCTAACTACACTGAATACAAGCTTAATGAATAAATGAATGAGTAGAACAATGAATGCATGAATATGGAGAAGGTCCTGAGAAAAGAGAAATTCTGAGTCTGACTGTTTACTTCCTCATGGCCTGTGTGACCCTGGGTTCAGTCAGGACATGAGCTCCTTGCCTCAGAAAATACTTTAACATGGTATATTTGTCAGGTCCCCCAGAGAAACAGATCCTAAAGGATGCGACTATAAGCACTCATACACCATATAAAGTTTTGGTCAACAATGGACCACATCTCCAACAATGGTCCCACATTGCCTAGGGAGCTTGTGGTATCTTAGCTCGCATAAATATACTCTACCATATTCACCCATGGATGAAATCACCTAATAACACATTTCTCAGGATATATTCCCACTGTGAAGAGATTTGCTGTAAGTAATTCACTCACATAATTATGAAATGTGGCAGAAGAATGACGGATTTTTGGTTTTAGTCTTATTGGCTTGATACCTCCAAAGAGCCAATGTTTCAGTTCAAGACCAAAGCCAGGAAAAATCCCCCATGTTTCAGTCCAATGGCTATCTGCTGGGAATAATTCCCCTTACTATGGAGAGAGCCAGCTTTTTGTACTACTTAGGACTTCAGCTGACCATGTTACACAAGTCAACCAGCTTTACCCAGTCTATTGATTTATATGTCAGTTTCATCCAGAAGCACTCTCACAGACACATACAGACTAATATTTGACCAAATATCTGGGCATCTCATGACCCAGTTATGTTGACACATAAAATTAGCCAGGACAGACAAGCTCAGGAACTGCCTAGCTGGAATTTTTCAGAATAGGTTCTCTAGGTGAAAGTGATGCCTAGATTGCTTTAAAAAGTCTTCCTGCATAATACAGTTCCTATTGTAGGATGTATAGGTATAAGCAAATAAAACAGTCTTAATAACTAATTCAAAAATCATACCGCTGGTATTGCAATTGTGTCGTCAACTAGAGATACAACACACACAGAGGCAGACTGACAGGCAAGGGTGGTGTCTGGGACTACAGTCACAGTTGTAAGGTCAGAGCTAGAGACTACAACTAATTAACATGCAGGGTTGCTTTTTGTTTTCTGCTGGTTTTCTCTTTTCTCAGTCATGAGCCTATCAAAGTGGATTATCTTATGTCACCTAAAGGGCCTTTGGAAAGAGCCATGGCTCAGGCTTAGAGGAGCTACCTGTGCTCTCTAATTTGCATCTACTCACCTGTGGGCCTTGTTATTCTCTCTGTTCCTGTTTGGGGTTCCTCTTCCTCCACTCCTAGACATCACTCATGTGCAGATGCTAATGGACGCCTATAGGTGGCAGCAACCTTCTGAAACAATGGCAGAGGTAAAAACAGCGTTCTACCTTTCACACACTTAGGAGCCCTGAGGCAGGGCGTGGAGCCTTGGTGGATGAATGGTCACACAAGTCATGCGTTTTTCTTTCCAAAGCAAAATAAACAAACAAACAAAAAAATACCATTGTCATGACACATGTTAAACTGTTTTTGTTATTTTCAATAAAACTAAGGCTCAGGGTAGTGGAAAAGAGCAGCAACAAGTCTTAGCCTATTAAATTTGTGGTTCATTTGCATTCAAAAAAGTTGTATCTTTGTGACTTTGTGTCAAACATATGTCACACTTTTATCAATTTCCAGCTGCTGCAAGCATAAGGATAGAATTAGGCAGTTCACTAGGTCTGTAATCAGTTAAGTACAGATGTACAAATGGATGTATCTTCTCCTACACTTTAGATAAAAATAATTTAGGTACAATAAATAGAACAGTGAGCCATTTGCCCAAATACAGATGGCTTCCCCTGCCTGATAGAGATGTGTTGCAGAGGTCATATGTGAAGGATCAATTACATCATATCAAAACAGGGTCTTTTACAAGAAAAAAGAACTAATACCGCTGCGGCTGAGTTTATCTTTGCACATTTGATGTTGCTGTCTCTCTAACTAGCTCTGTGGGCTACAAGGGCTGATGGAACACTTTGGAAAACTCCATTCACTCTGTGGAAATATCTAACAACTGTCCAGTGCATCAATTAAGTATTCTCCTGACTTGAGCAAGCTAGAAAAATAAAGTAAGTATTCTTCACTTAAAACCAGGTGCTAGAAAAAAAATTTTATTTAGCATCTTGAGTCAAATATCAATACCTTCTAAGTGTCTTCACCCTACAAATTCATGGACTTGCTCCAAATTTTTAGTTAAGGCACAATGATTTAAAAAAAAAAAATCATAAAACTAGTTTAGCAAAACATGCATGGCACCCATTTGTGGATTTCTCCTAAATATTTTATGTTTATTTTTGAATAAGTAATTCACACACATAGTTTTAAAAAATTAAAAATGCATTAAAAGGAATATAGTGAAAAGACTCCTTCAAATAGCTGCTACCCGTCTACAGGTTAACCTTGTCATGAATTTTTGATGCATGCTTCTAGAACAGGAATGCCTACAGATAAAAGTAAATAGATCTCTTCATTTCCTCCCCTTCTAACACAAAAAGGGAAAGCCTTGCTTTTCAGATAACATAGAGCTCAGAGATCTTTCCATATGTATATAAAGTTTTCTTATTCTGTTGCATAGTGGAATTACAGAACATTATTCAACAAATCAAAGTATATTTTGTGTTTTATTGACTTCCTCTCCATTAATAAATATTTAGGCTATTTCCTACCTGTAATTACACATAGTGCTTAATTATTAATCTCATAATACATCTTTTCAATGGGTGCTAGCTTTTCTATGGGATAAATGGCCAGCGTGGAACAGCTGAGTCCAAGTACATGTGCCTTCTTCCATGTCCTTTTGAGTTTCTTCTGACACATTGCATCTTGGAGTTGCTTTTGGAAATGTGGTCTTTGCTTCCATTATAACTTCTAACTGGCTACTCTTCAAACACAGTATATGAAAGCTATTTATTTTTCTATATCATAGTTTTGAATCTTCTTAATTTAGTTTGTTATCTTACAACTTTAAAAATTAATGGGCTTGGTTTAGTTTTCCAAATACTCAGCTTTTTAAAAATGTTTATTTTTTAAGATTTATTTATTTATTTGAAAGGCAGAGAAAGAGGTAGAGAGAAATATATCTTCCATCTGCTGGTTCACTCCCCAAATGACTGCAATGGCCAAGGCTGAGCTGGGTCAAAGCCAGAAGTCAGGAACTTTATCTAGGTCTTCCAAGTGGGTGCAGGAACACAAGCACTTGGGTCATCCTCACTGCTTCCCTAGGCATATGACCAGGGAGCTGGAATGAAAGTAGAGCAGCTGGGACTTGAACCAGTGCCCACATGGGATGCCAGTTTCACAAGTGGCAACTTAAACTGCTAGGCCACAATGTTGGCACCTTCAATATTCAGCTTCATTATCTTTGGTAAATAGTGATATTTTTACTTTTTCTGTTCTATTTTAAATCTGAATGATTTTTACCACATTTAATTATGCAATGAAACATTAGTGGGCATTCCTGAATTGATCCTGATATGTAATGAAAGTCTCTAATACTAGATTTTTTAACTGATACCTGTATTTTATAATGTTAACGAAGTGTCCAGGCCGGTGCTGTGGCATAGCAGGTTAAGCCTCTGCCTGTGTCGCAGGCATCCCATACAGGTGCCAGTTTGAGACCCAGCTTCCTCACTTCCGATCCAGCTCCCTGGTAATGTCCCTGGGAAAGCAGTGGAAGGTGACCCAAGCACTTGTCCTCCTGTACCCAAGCGGGAGACCTGGAAAAAGCTCCTGGCTCCTGGCTTTGGCCTGGCCCAACCCAGCCATTGCTGCCATTTGTGGAGTGAACCAGCAGATGGAAGACCTCTCTCTGTCTCTTCTCTGTTTTTAATTCTGCCTTTCAAGTAAAAAGAAAGGAAGAAAGGAAGTCTGTACATTCCTACCTTATTGAATATTTCCATCAAGAATGGTTATTGAATTTTTTAAATGCTTGTAAAGAGTCTGTTGGTAATGATGTGATTTGCCTATTAACATGACAAATCATATTGTAAATCTCCCAATACTGAGTCTTTTAAAAATATTTCTAAGCTTAGTCACACTTGACTGTAGTTCTTTCAATGTGTTGTTGGATTTTGTTTGTTAACATATTATTCAAGGTTTTAAACCTGCTACTTACAAGTGAAATTTATTAATAAGATGACCTTTTTGTTTCAGAACATTTTAGTATGAATCAGTTTGCTTTGAAATTTTTGGCTTTTTTTCCTCCTAATGCCTTGCAATTGTTTCTAAAACATTGTGATGACCTGCATTTTGCTTTAGGGGAATTTTCCTAGGAGCTGTCCAGAGCTTTATCATACATTTCTTCTAGGAGAAACATCCTTTCATAGTTTTTTTTTTATATTTTATATGGTGTCATCCTTGGCTAAACCACATTTTCCTGAAAAACCATACATTTCTTCCAGATTTTCAAATCATTTTCAGAGTTGAAAAGAGTCGACTCTTTCTTTTCATTTTCTCTGTTATTTTGGTTATATTCGCTTTTTAATTTTTTTACTTATATCAAATTTATGCCCTTGGTAAAAAGCAGGTCCTCCAGTTTATATGTTTCCCTCATAAACAGCTTATGGATTTTTTAAAAATTAGCACTGATGTTTTTCTGTTTTCTAAGTCATTGCATTCTACTTTTATCTTCATTAAAAATTTACATTGTCATTATTTTTCTTTTTGAGTAAAACACAAAATGTTTTTGTTTTCCATGTGTCTGCAATGTTGGGAAGAATTTATTGTAAACCACACCACAGTACCCCACATGCTCTTATACATGGTGTTTTTATTGTAACTACATTGTAGTCCGGTAGTATCCCATATAATTTTCTGTGCTAATGGAAAAATTTTATCTGTACTAACAGTATGGTAGCCACCAGCCACCTGTGACTTTAAGCACCTGAAATATGGCTAATGTCTATGAATGAGGAACTAAACTTTTTGGAAAGATTTTTTAATTTATTTATCTGGGAGGTCAAGTTACAGAGAGAGGGAGAGACAGAGAGAGAGAAGCAGAGAGAGGGAGAGACAGAGAGAGAGAGGTCTTCCATGGGCTGGTTCTCTCCCCCAGATGATTGTAAGGGCCAGAGCTGAGCTGATCCAAAGCCAGGAACCAGGAGCTTCTTCTGGCTCCCCCTCGCAGGTGCAGGGGCCCAAGCTCTTGGGCCATCTTCCACTGCTTTCCCAGGCCATAACAAAGAGCAGGATTGGAAAAGGAGCAGCCAGGACTAGAACTGGCACCCTGATGCTGGCACCACAAGCAGAGGCTTAGCCAACTATACTTATCACTGCACTGGCCCCACTAGGTTTTTAATTTAGTCTTTAAATTTAATTTTAATTTGTCACATGTGACTAGTGGCAACCACATTGGGCAATGCATTGTATATAGACATTTTCCAATCTTCATTTTTATTTTCTTGTATAATCTAAGAATTCTATAAAGACCAGATTTTTAAAAGACCTTTTAATTATTAAACTATATAACTAGCAGTCTATGGCATTATGATCAGAGAATGTTAACTGTACTTTTTTTATGGTTTGGGGAATTTATTTAGGATTTCTTTGTGACCCAATGATTAGTCTATTTTCATAAGAAACTGTTTTAAAAAGTTCTATTCTCTATTTTCAGGATAGAATGTTATATAGATACCAGTTAATCATAAAAAATTGCTTAAAATTACTCTCTCCATTTTTTTGTTTGACTTGACCTTGTCATCTCAGAAAGAGATGAACTAAGATTTCTCGTTAGAATCTGCTTATGTCTACTTCTCCTTGTGGTTCCTTTAGTCTTTGTCTTGTGGTTCCTTTATTCTCTGCTTCAAGAATACAGCTTCTATTTTATATTTAGTGCAGGGATAGTATCTTCTTATTATCACTTGACTTGGGCAGATCAACATTATAAAATGTACTTTTGCTCTGTTCTAGTCTGAATTATACCTTGCCTGACATGAAATAGCTTGTGATCCTTATGTCCTTTTCAAATACTAAAATGTTCATACTTCATACTTGTGCTTTCTGAAATTTTTTTAAGGAATGTCACTGCTATTGAGCAGAATTATATTTGGGTTTGATCCAAACATAATTTTTTATATTAACAGATAAATTGCATTCATTTATATTTATTAATGTGATTGATGTATTTGGCCTTAGTTCTACTTATTAGTTTATGTTTATGATTTTTTAAAGATTTATTTATTTATTTTTAAATCAAAATTACAGAGAGAGAGAGAGAGAGAGACCTTCCATCCACTGGTTCACGCCCCAAATTGCCACAACAAGCGGAGCTGGGCTAGGCTGAAGCCAGGATCCAGGAGCTTCTTCCAAGTCTCCCATGTGGGTGCAGGGCCCTGAAGATTTGGGCCATCCTCTGCTGCTTTTCCAGGTACATTAACAGGGAGCTGGATCAGAAGTGGAGCAGCCAGGACTCAAACAGGAGCTCACATGGGATGCCAGTGCTACAGACAGTGGCTAAACCTGCTGCACAGGCCCCATTGTTTATGTTTCTTCAACGGTCTTTCACTGTGTACCTGTGAGTAGTACAATCATCCCTGCATATCCAAGGATCTGTATTCCCTGATTCAACCAACTCCAGATCAAAAATATTCATAAAATAATTGCATCTGTACTGTCATCATTTCATAATAATATAGTGCAACAACAATTTACATAGCATTTACTCTGGGTTACATGCTGTAAGCAATTTAGATGTGATTTAAAGTATTCAACAGGATGTGTGCAGGTTATATGCAGAGCTCACACCATTTTTTGTAAGCCATTGAAGCACCCGAGGATTTTGGTATCCAAAGAGAATCTTGGAACCAATTACCTAACCTGTCAAAGAAAAAATGTACTTTCATCATTTACAGAGTTAAACAATTTCTTTAAACAGTCAGGTACATTGTAATTGCAAATTTATATGTGATCACAATTACTCCATATTTAGATACTTGATCAACTGTGAGTTTTATTTTGTATAAGGTATAAGGTAGAGGTCTTCATTCATACTTCTGTACACATAGATCCAATTTTCCAACATCATTGTTGAAGAAACTGTCCTTTCTCCAGGAAGTGATTTTAGCTATTTTGTCAAAGATGAATTAGTTGTAGCTGCATGGATTACTTTCTGGGGTTTCTATTTTGTTCTACTGGTCTACAAGTCTATTTTTGGGCTAGTACCAGGCTGTTTGATTATAATAGCCAGGTAGTATGTCTTGAAGTCTGGTATTGTGGTGCCTCTAGCTTTGTTTCTATTGCTTAATATTGTTTTAGCTATGGGCTGGTATTGTGGCATAGTAGGTTAAGCCTTCCCCTGTAGAGTCAGTATCCCATATGGGTGCTGGTTCACGTCCCAGCTCCTCTTCTTCTGATCCAGCTCTCTGCTATGGCCTGGGAAAGCAGTAGAAGATGGCCCAAGTACCTGGGCCCTTGCACCCATGTGGGAGACCCAGAAAGAAGTGTGTGGATCCTGGCTTCAGATCAGCCCAGCTCCGGCTGTTGTGGCCATTTGGGGAATGGACCAGCAGATGGAAGACCCCTCTGTCTCTCTCTCTCTCTATGTCTGTAACTCTGCCTCTAAAATAAATAAGTAAATCTTTATTTTTTTTAAAGATTGCTTTAGCTATTCAGGATCTCTTGTGTTTCCATATAAGTTTTTAAATATTTATTTATTTATTTGAAAGTCAGAGTAACACACAGAGAGAAGGAGAGGCAGAGGGAGAGAGAGGTCTTCCACCCATTGGTTCACTCTCCAATTGGCCACAATGGCAGAGCTGAAATGATCCTAAGCCAAGAGCCAGGTGCTTCTTCCCAGTCTACCATGTGGATGCAGAAGCCCAAGGACTTGGGCCATTTTCAACTGCTTTCCCAGGCCATAGCAGAGAGCTGGATCCAAAGTGGAGCAGCCAGGTTTTGAACCGGTGCCTATATGGAATGCCAGCAGGGCACGTGGTGACTTTACCAGCTATGCCACAACATTGGCCCTTCCTTATAAATTTTAGCCTTATTTTTTCTGGATCTGAGAATAGTATCCTTAGTATTTTGAATGGTATTGCATTAAATTTGTAAATTTCTTCCAGTAGTATGGACATTTTAAAAACATTAACTCTTCCAATCCATGAACATGGGAGATTTTTCTTTTTTTGTATGTTTTTGTTTTCTTTCTTTACTGTTTCGTAATTTTAATTGTAGAACTATTTTACATCCTTGGTTTAACCCTTTAATCCTTGGTTAAATTTATCCCAAGGTATTTACATTTTTTGTAGCTATTGTGAATGGGACTGATCTTACCAGTTCTTTCTCAGTCATAGCATCTTTTGTGTATATAAAGGCTATTGACTTTTGTGTGTTGATTTTTATATCTTGCAGCTTTACAGAATTCTCTTATGAGTTTCAATAGTCTCTTAGTGGAGTTTGGTTCCCCTATATATAGGATCATGTCATCTGCAAACAGGGTAATTTGACTTCCTCCTTTCCAATCTGTATTCCTTTGATTTCTTTTGCTTTCTTAATGGCTCTAACAAAACTTCCAGAACTATATTTAAATGCATCAGTGAAAGTGAGCATGCTTGTTTGGTTCTGGGTGTTAGTGGAAATGCTTCCAACTTTTCCTCATTCAATATGATGCTGGCTGTGGGATTGTCATACGTTGCCTTGAGTTGAGTTGAGGAGTGCTCCTTCTATACCCAATTTGCTTAAGGTTTTTATCATGAAGCAATGTTGTATTTATGCACCTGGAGAAACACTTGTTGATATCCCCTCTGAAGTTCTTGGGAATGAGCTCTTGTTTAGTGGAATGCCTGCACCTTCAGGGAATATCCAGAGGTGTGTGCTGGGTGCGTCCAAGGAGGTCTGGCCGGTGTTGTGGGTAGGGCAAAAGTCCAGGGTAACACCCAAAATGTGTGTGGCAGCTTTCTTCTGTAGAGTAGGGGAGAGGGTTTGATCACCCTGGCTGGTATGATCACTGCCTCCGTGCTTCTCTGTGCAACTTCTCTATGAACTTCTCTGTGCCTGCACCTTCCACTCGCTCAGGTGCATGAACTGCATGAAGAAGTCATGTATTGCATTGTGTGACCATGGAGTTCTCCTGGCTTATAACACAGTCCCATGATTCTCACTGTTACAGGATGCAGGGTTCCTGTAGCCACAGGCTGTGGGTTCCACTCTCTGCCCTGGGAGCCTCTCCACTCAGAGAGAGCTGCTCCATCCCCGTGGTGGGCACCGTGTTGAGGATAGGGGAGGAGTGCAATGTGCCCTACATTCACCCAGTTAAGGGGACACTGCTCTCACCAGCTCTTCCATCTGGACGCAAAGGCAGTGAGGACTGTGGATTTCTCCCTCTGACAAAAATCCCCAGAGGTACACAGGCCACTGCAGACTCCACTCTTATTATGGGAAGATGGTGGTTTTCCCATTGGTGGGGGAAGGAACTAATATGTCCTCCGGTAAGAGTTAAGTGGGCACCCTGCCCCCTGCCAACACACTGGCACGGACTCAAAGTCAGTGAGATCTGCAGGTTTCTCCCTCTGACAACATGCACTAGAGGGGCGGACGACAGCAACCTCCAATCACCTAATCCCAGGAAGACGGTGCTTTCCCCTCTGGGCGCTGGGCACCCTGGTGGGCAGAGGGAGTGATGTGCCCTCTGTTTACAGAGTTAGGTGGGCAACCTGTCCCCTGCCAACTCATCTTCCTGGGGACAAAGCCAATGGGGACCACAAGTCTCTTCCCCACACAAGCTCACCAGTGGAGCAGAGACTTCTGCAGGATTCCCTTACCTTGCTTTTGAAAGATGGGCTCCTCCCCAGCTGCCTGCTGCAGGAGCCACCAGCCAGGGAGTCACTGGCAGTATCCTGAGAGCTGCTGTGTGTCTGTCCAATCTTTGTTGCTCCGTGGAGTATCTCTCTTTATCATAGAGTTTCAGTGAAAGCCTCTCCAATTATCTCCCAGGAACACAGATCCTCCTGTTTTTCTGGTATTTTCCTGTGATCAAAATTAGAGTCTTTTCTCTACTCGGCCTTCTTGGAATCTCTATATCTCATAAGTTTTGCTCCAATCTTTTAGTATTGAAGGTTGCTCTAAGGTATCTAAAGCCAGCCCCACGTGTGCTCCTTTTTGGTGACAATATTTTTGCCTGGATTCCTAAGCCTGCTTAAACATTTTTTAAAGATCAATAATTTCAATAGACTTATGCTTTTTCCCCTCAACTTCTTCAAATCACTATTTTCTGGTTTCATTCAGCAGGCAGAATAATAGCTCCCATTTTCTTTAAATTATACCTTTGCATACTTTTTTATTCAGGTTTCCTTTGAGATCCCAATTTGTGTTGGATCTATCTTGCTTGTTTTTTGTGTCTATTATTTTTTCTCTAATGCTTTGTAACTATTTGTTACTATAGTACTTTATTCCATTTGTCATATTTCGATCCTTTGTGACTCTTTTTTTCATCTTATTGGATTCTATTTCTGCTCACTGAATCTCTCTTTCATTTCTATGATGGTTTTGATTTTCTTTTATTTCTCTTCCAAGTTCTGCTCATTTATACTTGAAAATCCACAGTCATCCACTGTATTCTCTCTAAATTCTTAAATTTCTAAGCTCTTTAAAATCATGACCAAATGTTTGGTCATAGCTTCTTCGCTCAATGATACCCCATTTCTGACAAAAATCTGTATGACTTAGAAAGCTTTGTCTATCTTTCCCACACTTTAATTTACAATTTCTTTTGAAAAATCTGTAATTGAAAAGTTGGGTTTTTTTCATGACCCAGTTGTTAGCACCATAGTTCTATAGGTGGAGAGGAAACAGGAGAGGTTTCTAGTCTTCACAGTGAAGGGCTTCCTTTTCCACTGCTATAGAAACTGAACGCTCGCTCTGGATACTGTTCTCAGTGCAGCAGAGTTGCCATCTTCCCTCTGCACTCCAGAGACTCCTCTGAACCAGAGTGAGTCCACGGTCCTTTCTGCCTCCAGCCTTCCTCACCCTGGAACGACACATCCATCATTGCAAACAAGAGGTGCAGCTCGATCATCAGCAATGGGTCTCCCTGAAGTTAGGCTCTTATGGTTCCACTCTGCTCTCTGCACTTGTTATTTTCATTTCCTTGCATCTGTTTCTGCCTAACTATGAGTCTTTGAAAGTCCCTACAGGTATTTTGAAACCTGCAGATGGTCTGACAAAGACATTTCCCGGACTATTGAATTTGCACCATTTGAAAAATTCTAGCTGTTTTTGTCGGCTTTTACAGGAAAAGGGGAAGAAGGCACTTGATACAGTTGTGTTCATACGAAAGTCTCTTCCAAGTTTTTGATGGAATGTCTAACTCCGTCATCCTATTTTCTCAGGTTTCCTCGCATACTTTTTTTCATCCACATACAACTTTTATTTTTTAAAGCTTTATTTTATTTATTTCAAAGGCAGAGTTACAGGGAGAGAGAGAGAGAGAAATACAGAGAGAAATCGTCCATCCACTGATTCACTCTCCAGATGGCTGCAACTGCTAGCCTTGGGCAGGCTGAAAACAGGAGCCAGGAACTTCTTCTGGGTCTCCTACGTGAGCAGAGGGGTCCAAGCACTTGGGCCATCCAATGCTGCCCTTTCAGGCACATTAGCAAGGGAACTGGATTCGAAAAAGAGCAGCCAGATCTTGAACTGGCGCCCATTTGAGATGCTGGCATTGCAGCTGGAGGCTTAACCTGTTATGCCACAATACCGTACTGATTAATTTTCAAACAATACGCAAAATGCTAAATATTGATTTTTTTAACAGATTTTTTTTAATTAATTAATTAATTTATTTATTTTATTTTTTGACAGGCAGAGTGGACAGTAGAGGGAGACAGAGAGAAAGGTCTTCCTTTTTGCCATTGGTTCACCCTCCAATGGCCGCCGCGGTTGGCGCGCTGCGGCCGGCACACCGCGCTGTTCTGATGGCAGGAGCCAGGTGCTTATCCTGGTCTTCCATGGGGTGCAGGGCCCAACCACTTGGGCCATCCTCCACTGCACTCCCTGGCCACAGCAGAGAGCTGGCCTGGAAGAGGGGCAACCGGGACAGGATCGGTGCCCCGACCGGGACTAGAACCCGGTGTGCCACGGTGCCGGCCTAAATATTGATTTTAAGGAAGTTTATGATCTGCTGAGATCACCTGCTTCTTTCTGTCACCAACCAATAAATCAAACAATAGAATAAGAAAAGCTAACAGTGAGTCCTAAAGTTAGCTTGAAAGTAGTATACCTTACCAGTCGCTATTTTCATCAAAACAGACAGAACAGCAAGCTACTCGAGTGTGGTTTCAGCTCTCTCACTTCCTGTGTACCTGCACAAGAACCATCTGCCCTCTCTGACTCCCTGCCTCTACTTCTATAAAAGGAAAGGTCTGTGTTCTCTAAATCTCCGTGGTGTCTTGAGACTCCCTCCACCCGAGGACTAACACTTACATACTGCATTCAGAACTGTAGGCGTCCATCCCAACACATGAGTGAACCTCAACGATGTTATCTTCTGCTTGCCCTCCCTCAACCTGCCTTTGTGTCTTCTGGGGGCTCCCGTCTCTGTTAATTGACTTCAGTCCTGTGCCTGTTTTCATCTCCTTGTCTCCATCCTTATGATTAATGATCTATTAAGGCCATTTTTCTGTTCCCGGTGTAATTTCACACCTGCCCTATTTTCTGGATTGGGTTGGACTCTAGGTGCTAAAACTACTTTAAACTCATTCTCCTGTTGCGCCTCAGTTCTCGGAAGTCCAGCTAAGCACACGGCTCTCCCGTGTTTCCCTGCTGACTCACAGCTCTCGAAGTCTGTAAACCCACACATTTTTCCCTAGCAGTGGCTCAGCACTTAGCCAGTGCCTCATAGGAGGTACAGATGGTATTTCCAGTGATGAGGATTTTGTTTCTCTTTGATTCAAATTCGTTCCTATGTAAAGATTGCTTCCTTTTGGAGACAAACTAATTGGTCCTCTCTAGTTTTTTGGCCTATGTTTTATGTTTACTTCCATAGTGTGACGCTGGTTTCTAGACAATTCCTTGGCTCTCACTGTCTCTCACAAACACACACACACACACATACACACACATATTATATACACACCTCACAGGAAATGGAAACATAGACATTTGCTTCTATTATTAGTTCTGAAATGAAGATTTAAGTTTGGGGATATATATGTGCTGCTTGGATTTTCTATCTCGGGAAAGGAGTGTATATATCTACTTTCCCCTCCCCCTAAATTCTTTTCAAAAACAGATCTTGAACAAGTGGAAGTCAAATCCTCCCGGAATATAATTCTTGGAAGTCAGAAATCTCAATTGTGTTGCTCACCCATGAAGGGCTTGCAGTGCTAAATAGTTTATCTCCATGACGACTAGAGGAGCTAGTTTTTTTTTTTTTTTCCTGCTGTATTTTTCTTTTTTTCTGACTTCATATATAAAATAATTAAAATTGAAAGTATGGATTGCAACACCCACAATCCAGGGTCAGTATCAGGATACAGTTCCCATATGCCTGGGGTGGGTAGCCTCTACAAGTTAGGCCATTGGAGTTTCAAGAGGTTTAAGGATTTTGATTAAAATCCAGCTTCTCATTTGCTCTACCTATGTAACTTTAAGCAAATTAACTTCTTACGTCTCTTGTATTTAAATGTCTTATGTGTAAAAATTTAAAATAGTTTTATTTCAGGAAGACCTAAAAGGGTACATTGGATTATGTAAAAAATTTCCCGGCCGGCACCGAGGCTCACTTAGTTAATACTCTGCCTGTGGAACCGGCATCCCATAAATGGGCACCGGGTACTAGTCCTGGTTGTTCCTCTTCCAGTCCAGCTCTTTGCTGTGGCCCGGGAGTGCAGTGGAGGATGGCCCAGGTCCTTAGGCCCTACACCCACATGGGAAACCAGGAGGAAGCACCTGGCTCCTGGCTTCAGATCGGTGCAGCGTGCCGGCCGTAATGGCCACTTGAGGGGGTGAACCAAAGGAAAAAGGAAGACCTTTCTCTCTGTCTCTCTCTCTCTCACTATCTAACTCTGCCTGTCAAAAAAAAATTTTCCCAACAGAGTGTCTGGGAATAGTTGCCTGTTGCTGTTTCCTACTCCATCAGTTCCCCAAGGGGAGGCAGGCCGCCATCTCTTGGTGGCAAATCCCTGCTACAGCGCCAGAGACGGTTGGCCCATGTAGCCAGTGACTTGTGGCAAATCTCATTCCTTCACCGAAGCCACCTGCTGTCTATACGCACACAAAAGGGAAAGGCATTCCCTCACCCCGCACTTGTCAGCGTAATGACTGGCAGGATAACTGGGCTGGTTGCGAAGTCTAACTTAATAGTGTGTGACAGAAAATGTATGGAGCAGCAGTCCGTAAAGAGCAGTGTGTACCTTGTGTGTTTGGGAGCCTCAAGGAGAGCCATTCAAACGTATAGAGAGTAAAAAAAAAAAAAAAAAAAAAAAAAAAAAAAAAAAAAAAAAACTGGAATGAGAGAACTCAGAGCTACTGGGAATTCAGAATCCTAGGCAAAGCCCGCATGAGTTAGAACAGAAATGTGTGCTTGAACATCCACCTCTCTGCCGAATCAGCACAGCAATCTGTAACAGCAGCCGCAGCAACAACTGGAACACATTGTCGGATAACGTGGCTACTAGTGACTCGATTTCACAATATTATTGTGCTGTTTATTTTCAGGCACTTCTCTAGTTTGTACAAAACTGAAATAGATTTTTTTGCTTTATTTAATTACAAATGTGGTGAATACTCATTGCCCAAATTGGTCATATGTTAAAAAAATAGAAAAAACGAAAGATGAAAGACAGAAAGAGAACAAGAAGAAGAGAGGGAGACCGGCACTGTGGCATAGCAGGTAAAGCCCTGGCCTGCAGTGCTGGCATCCCATAGGGGTACTGGTTCAAGTCCCGGCTGCTCCACTTCCGATCCAGGTTTCTGCTATGGCCTGGGAAAGCAGTACAAGATGGTCCAAGTCCTTGGGCCCCTGTACCTGCACGGGAGACTTGGAAGAAGTTCCTGGCTCCTGGCTTCAGATCAGCGCATCTCTGGCTATTGCAGCCACTTGGGGAGTGAACCAGCCGATGGAAGATCTCTCTCTCTCTCTCTCTCTCTCTCTCTCTCTCTCTCTCTCTCTGCCTCTTCTCTCTGTGTGTAACTCTGACTTTCAAGTAAAAAGAAATGAATCTTAAAAAAAAGAAAAGAAGAGGGGAAGGGAGAGATGGAGGAAAGAAAGGAGGAAGGAAGGGGAAAAGGGAGGAAGGGGAAAGGGAGGAGGGAAGAACATGAGGAAAGGAGCAAGGAATAGAAGAGCAAGGAAAGAAAGTCAAAGAGATCCATGTATGCCACCCCAGTCATAGGCATAAAACCGTAACCTACAGAAACAGTTTTATGAACCACACCTGGATAACTTGACTGATTTTTACGTGTCTTGGTCTGTTAGGGTTGCTATAACCGAATACTCTCTCCTGGGTTGTTTCCACGCAGCAGAAACGTGGAAAGTCCCGCATCAAAGCACCAACAGGTTCTCTGCAGTTTTGACCTAATGATTATTTTGAATTAAAGACAATTGAGAAAGAAACATCAGTTACAAAAAGGGCTCCCTGACCTTCCTCTTTCTAAGTAAGAATAGGACATAAATTTCCCATGAGAAAGATGCCCTGTTGGTACCAGAAAGACAAGAACATTCTTATCCTTAAAGATGTTCAATTGATGCTGACATAAAGCTATCCCAAAAAATGAACTAAAGTAACACTCACCTTTCATTAATTTCTTTCATATATTTCTTTATCACTCTCTGGCAGCCAACCAGCCCATTCAACGACCCCCCCCCCATTTTTAATCTTTTCATGTCAATACAATTTATCATTCTTTCTTTAAAAAGTTTATAAGTTTGCATGCCTGCTCACTTCTTTTAAAAAATTGATTTATAGGGGCCGGCTCTGTGGTACAGCAGGTTAAAGCCCTGAACTGAAGCACTGGGATCCCATGTGGGTGCTGGGTCGAGTCCCGGCTGCTCCTCTTCCAATGCAGCTCTTTGCTATGGTCTGGGAAAGCAGTAGAAGATGGCCCAAGTCCTTGGGCCCCTGCATTCATGTGGGAGACCTGGAAGAAGCTCCTGGCTCCTGGCTTCAGATCGGTGCAGCTCTGGCCATTGCAGATGAAAGGCCTTTCTCTCTGTCTCTACCTCTCTCTGTAACTCTGTCTTTCAAATAAATAAAATAAATCTTTAAAAAATATTTATGTATTTTATTTCAAAGTCAGAGAGATTTTCCATCCAATAGTTCATTCCCCAATGACCACAATATCTGGGGCCGGGCCAGACTAAAGTTGGGAGCTGGCAACTCAATCCAGGTTTCACACATGGTTAGCAGGAACCCAATTAATTGAGCCATCATCTGTTTCCTCCCAGGGCACTCATGAGCAGGAAGGTGGAATTGTGAGCAAAGCTGGGACTGAAACATGAGTATTCTAATATATGATAGAGTCATTCCAACCAGCAATTTAACCACTGGCCCACAGAAATGCCCCCATTCACTTCTTTGGATTTTCATTTCTTAGATATAAAGATCTCCGTATGCATGAAAAAGACTGTTGGCTTTTGTTGACTTATATTATCCGTAAAAACTGGCAGATTTGCTCAGCACATGGTTGCTGAGCCCGGGTAGTCTTCCTGAAGGGGCACTAGCGTGTGACGGGGAAACAGCCCATTGAGGTGTATGTGAGAATTGAGTGCTGAAAGAGCCACTGTGACACTTTGTGGGGCATGAGCACCAGAGTGTCCTGGAGAAGGTAACGTTTGTCTGAATTTAAGACAGAGATAAGCTACTCAGGTAAGTGAGAAAAGGGAAAGGAAAGGGGTTCAGCAAAAGAAACAGCTGAAGCCGGCGCCGTGGCTTAACAGGCTAATCCTCCGCCTTGCGGCGCCTGCACACCGGGTTCTAGTCCCAGTCAGGGCACCAATCCTGTACCGGTTGCCCCTCTTCCAGGCCAGCTCTCTGCTGTGGCCAGGGAGTGCAGTGGAGGATGGCCCAAGTGCCTGGGCCCTGCACCCCATGGGAGACCAGGAGAAGCACCTGGCTCCTGCCATCAGAACGGCCAACCGCGGCGGCCATTGGAGGGTGAACCAATGGCAAAAAGGAAGACCTTTCTCTCTGTCTCTCTCTACTGTCCACTCTGCCTGTCAAAAAAAAAAAAAAAGAAAAAAAAAAGAAACAGCTGAAGGCACTGAGAATTCCAAATGAGTGGTTCCTTCACAGAACAGTTCCATTAGGGCTATTGTGTAGGGAGTGAGAAAAGAGCTGATAGAAGTGCAGGGGCAAGATCATAAAGCAATTTGTTATCCTAAAAGTTCTTATTTTTTTCTCTAGTGCATGACACATCTGGCAGCAGAATTAGAATGTTCTAGAATGTTCAGTATTTAGAGTGCTCCAAATTAGCAATTTCATGGTATGTAGACATCAGAGCACTTCCAGTATTATTGTAATGTGTTAAAGTATGGGGAAAGTTCCAGTTCATTCAGTTGAATCACTGCTGTTCTGTCCATAGATAGGCTCATGAAAATAATGCCAGTAAGATAGAACAATTTTCCAGTATATAGGAAGAAGGCAACATGGCATACTAGCTAAGAGTTGAACTCTAAAACTGAGTTACCCAGGTTCATATCCCAGTTCTACCATTAGGCTCTGTGTTCCTAAAGAAAAGACTGTATCTTTGTGTATCAATTTTGGCAACTGTAGAATAGAGAAAACAGCACCCCTTCCCTCTAATATTAGGAGGGTTGGTAAGTAAATTAATACAAGACACTCATTATCTCCCCCATGGCTTTGTATGAAGCTCGAAGGAATTCTTAACCACTGGCCAAATTGCCAAGCAATTTTATATGATGATATACAAGTACATGGGAAATACCTACTGGTTCAAAATAATTAGGAACTAAATCCATTTTTGCTTATAAAATGAAATTTTTAGAAGCTTATAAAATAAAATTTGCTTATAAAATGAAATTGGTGAAATAGCCTCAGGACTTCCCACTCTTGAAGGATACCTTGTCTTTATTTCCTTGGCTGATCTATGGGTGCTTACACTTTCTGCTCAGGATTTTTCTCTTTGCTCTTGTTCAGCAACAATAGTCTCTTAGGCACTCTGTCAGCTATTCAGATGCTTCCCCCATTGTTATGCATTCTTACCGAAGAGGGCTCCATTACTCTAGGAACCCTTCATGGGCTCAGACCTCATTCAGTCTATTCTTGAAGTACTTGCTCCATTCTTCCTCTATGCCTCTCCACTCCCTAGCAACAACAATGCTATGCAAGGTGGAAATGGTCAAAATTAAATTTTATCTGCCATGCATAACTTGCTTAGATTAAATACTTGATCTCTGCCTGGCTGAATTCACACAGACGGAGCCTCTGGACATCTGAGTGCTTCTCCCTTTTCTTCTTTGTAAAATGCAGGAGCCATGGATTATTAAAATACATTTGTAGTAGCTAGAGTCATGGGCTGTCCAGTGCAACAGAAGTGCGCTTAGTGCCCTCACATTTTTCACTCTGACATGTCTTTCTCCTGCTTTTGAAGCTAGGTCTTCGGAGGGCTCAGCCCTACTCCAACCACTACAGCTGTCAGATCAAATAATGCTTTATCATGTGAAACTGCTAAATGATGCAACTTCCGAGGCCATGGAGTATCCCTGGAAGGATTCGAAATCTAGTCTATGCCTAAATTACCAAGAAAAAATTGTTTTATCTTTTTTCACGTTTTATGCTGATTTTTCTTAGGAATTATATATTTTTTTCTCAAACCTAAAAATGGAGTTACAGTATATTTTCATTTTCTCTTGATGAAGAAACAGCCTCTGAAATCAAAATTCATGAAGAGGGTGTGCACATTGTGGTATAAGTGGTTTAAGCCACTGCTTAGGAAACCTGTATCCCATATCAGAGTGCCAGTTTGGGGGTTTAAGTCTCAGCTCCTCCACTTCCTGTCCAGCTTCCAGTCAACATGCCTGGGAAGGCAGCGGATGATGGCCCCGACACTTGTGTTCCTGCCACCCACGTGGGAGACCCAGACGGGTTTCCTAGTTGCTGGTTTCAGCCTGGCCCAGCTGTGGAATTTGTGGAGTATGCCAAGAAGGGGGAAGATCTCCTTCTCTCTGCCTTTCAAATAAATAAATCTCTTAAAAAAAAAAAGAAAAAGTTCATGAAGACAGAAATGCAAGTTGCTTTTATTAATGTTACTGAAACCAAGTTCCCATACAGTGTCTCTGATGTAAATATTCTCTGGCTCTAGTCTTTGTATTCTTTCCTTAGCTTAAAGTTTCTTTGCCCTCCTTTGATGATTGCAATTCAACTCATTAACTCTGAATTGAGGGAGCCAGGTGCATTGGGTCCAGCTGACTCCACAGGGTGTTACGTCACAAGTTATTTAATCTCCTGCTCAGATAACGTCTTGATTTTAGGTCTTGTCTTGAGGATTTTTTTCAGGAACCTAGGCCCTGAGCAAACAAAGTTAACAGTCACCTGCACATAGCCTCCAGAATGGTCAGAGTCCACTTCGCCGTCATTAAAATTCCCGAAAGAACACAATGGCCATCCTGTGGCAGACCAACCAAAGGAAGGCCCCCAGCATGGCAGACTAACCAGACACCTGCACACAAGCAGAACATGCTCTTCTCAACCCCAGTTGGGAATTAAGAAATAGCTCCCCCAAATTCCTTAATCTGCCTTCTGCAAAAATAAATACCTACTTTCTTCCACCAAGCTGATGTCAGTGACTGGCTTGCTGCATGTTGTAGTGGTTTTTTAGGGGTTCTACAAAATTACTACTAGCATTTCTATTTTAATACTACCTTCATGTAAAAACCTGGAAACCTCTTTACTTGGGTTGCATAACAAGTCTCAGCATGTATCTGTTCAGTGTAAATATTATCCAACCCAATCCTCCCTGCTGGATGAGCAGGATGACAAGCACAAGAAAATATGTGATTTGTTCCTTCTGTAATGGCAATGCTTGCATTTTTACCATGATACATAACAGCCTTTGCTGTCTGTCAGCTAGAGAATCAAGCTTGAGTAAAATGTAAAAGACTATAATCAGAAACCTTTGGAATTTCGTTATTGATAGGAATGTCTTGAGTTTATGCCAATGAGATAACTCCTAGTGGGTCCTCACTACCCTTTTTGTTTGTTTGATTTTTAAACATTTTACTAAAATACAGTATACATACCAAGCAATGCACTGAAATATACAGACACATGACCCTCTTACAACATTCATAACCAACACCAAAATTAAGAACAAACTATTACTAGTATCCCAAGAGTCCTCATTATTCCCCCTTCTCCATTTCTTTCTTTTTTAATGTGGGGAAGAAGAGCATATTTTATGGTATGATTCAATGAAGCACTCTTTATAACTATATACCAAATAATCTGACATCCACACAATTGTTAAACTTGCTCCATTACCACAAATAAGAGAAAACATGACATTTGTCTTCCGGGGTCTGGCTTATTTCACTTAGCATAATGATCTCTAGTCTTCCAACCCTTTCAAGAGAAGGGTTGGCCATACCACAATGACAAAGCAGGAGATTAAAGAGTTGGAACTTTCAGCTATACCTCCACTCTATGGAAACTACAGGTGGACTGGAGATGGAGATCAGTCAAGTGGCCAATGACTTAATCAATCAATACCTGTGTAAGGCTCCTTAACCACCACCCATATGAAAATGCTGCACACTGATGTTCAGAAGAGCTTCCTGGTAGATGAACACACTGCTATGCAGGGAGGCTGGACACCTTGACTCCACGGAGACAGAAGCTTGGTATCCTCCTAGAATTTAGCCTATGAATCTGTTATTTTGTATCCTTTTTAAAAAATGGTCATCATATGCATAGCTCTTTCCTCATTTCAGTGGGTCATTCCGCAAATTATCAAACCTGAGGAGGTGGGGAAAGCTCCAAATGTATACTCAGCTGAGCCAGAGTGCAGACGGCTGGGGATGCCTCGTATCTGTGGCTGGCATCTGAAGTTGGGAAGGCCTTTGCCCTTGACCTGTGGGTCCTACCCAGAGTCAGCACAAGTGTCAGAGCTGAATTGCATTTCAGGACATTCAGTTGGTACTAGAGTCTTTGTTTCAGCATGCGCTTCCTAACTCTGGGTTTAGGGATCTCATGTTGGGAGTTTGAAACCAGGCATAGTGAGAGTATTCACACCATGGGAGTGGACCAACACCACATGGCAGGACCTATACTCCCTCTGTCTGAGAACTGGCTGGTAAACATTTATTAGCACAATGCTGTTTTAGAACCATTATTCTGTGTCATTAAGTGCTTATTATGAAATGCTTAGGGTGAATAGAGTCTGAACATATGAGAACTCCTCCCGGTTCACAGCTGCACCTATTAGACCAAGCCTAGTCTATGAGTGAGAGGCAACCCTTCCTTCCTAACATCTATTTATACACTCCAACTCCCATATCAGTTGTATTCAACCTTTGTATACACTAAGCTCTCACTAAGCAACATTCTACTTAAGAAGATAATCCTGTTATTTAACAAGCCAAGGGGAAACCATATTTATTTCTTCATGTATGTGTCTTCCTTTTTCATTTTAAATTATTACATTTATTCCATATTTTTAGTTGTGAATGGATCTCGCATATACCTTAACATCGCTTTACCTCAACTTCCTTTCTGGGAACTCACAGAGAAGTTCCCTTTCTTTAGTCTTCAGGAAATTCTCTTAAATGTTATGAGTGTTCTGAGATAATTAATCTACCAGTACAATCCCCACCTGAAGCTCCCCTTTAACTTCTGTTCTAATTTGCTTGATATTTCTGCCTTCCTGACCCACAATTCACTTAAGAACATGAGCGCACACACATCATCGTCCCAGGAAACTGCAGGTTGAGAAATCTCTGACCCTTTTCAAACCCAGTTTCTTACTCGTCATTTAAAACAGAGGCTCAACTTTCCCCTGCCATTAGAATTTAGGATTCAGTTACATTCTTAAGGGATATAATTGGAATTTTTGCAATAGATTTGCAGATGTTAACTTTCCTAAAGTGATGAATCATAGTAAAATTTAATCAGGGTATTGAGGGCGAAGAATCAGACTTATGCCCACCCTAATAACCCTGGGAGTTATTAATCTCTTTGAGTCTGATACTTTGCCTGTAAAATAATTATGAAAAGAGAGACTTATTGTGCATAGTAGGTAAGAAAAGGTGGGCATGTTGCTTACCATAGCACTTGGTACATCAAACTTAATTTACACAATAGCCATAACTATTATTTGTGTTAGAAATCTAATTGTTGGGGCTGGCATTGTGGCAAAGCAGGTTAAGCCACAACCTGCAATGTTGGTATTCCATATGGGCAATGGTTCAAGTCCCAGCTGCTCCACTTCCTATCCACCTCCCTGCTATTGTGCCTGAGAAAGCACAAGTCTTTGGGTCCCTGCTATCCATATGAGAGACCCAGAAGAAACTCCTGGCTCCTGGCTTCAGACTGGCCCAGCTACAGCTGTGGCAACCATTTGGGGAGTGAACAAGTGGGTGGAAGATCTCTCTCTCTCTTTCTCTCTCTTTGTGTGTGTGTATGTGTGTGTGTGTGTATGTCTGTGTCTCCCCCTCTCTCTCGGCAAATTCTGCCTTTCAAATAAATAAATAAATCTTAAAAAAAGAAATCTTATTTTCAAACAAATGAGGAGAGGGAAATGGCTTAGTGGAGAACTGGATACATCGTGAGATTTGGAAAGATAGTCTGTACTCTCTTAACTGTAAAGATCTATGATGCATGGTTTCTTTTCAGAATTAATTAATTAATTTTATTTGAAAGGCAGAGAGAGAGAGAGAGTCAGACATAGATAAATAGATAGTCAGAGAGAGATCTTTCACCTGCTGATTTATCATCAAATACCTGCAATAGCTGGTACTGGGCCAAGCTGAAGCCAAGAGCCAAGAACTCAATTAGGGTTTCCCACATGGGGGACAGATATGCAACTACTTGAACCATCACCACTGGCCCCCAGTGCACACTAGTCAGAAGCTGGACTTGGGAGTTGAGCCAGGACTCAAACCCAGGACATCCAAAATGGAATACAGTTGTCCTAAAGCAATAGCTTAACCCCTATGCCAAATGTTCACTCCTGATTTCTCTTAAAGAAGAATGAACTCACTTCCTCTCATCAATGGTTGTGTTATGACAGAATAATAGCATTTTAAAGCTCACACATTTGAAGAATTGGAATTCCTAAGGCATTTTTAATTTCTAAGTAGACATGCTTTTCAAGGAGAATTCTCAAAGCACCTGTGGTATTAAGCTTTTCTCTTTCAAGCAAGCAGCATGGTTTCTTTAAGGCACATCCTTTTGCATCACACATTGCCAAGGTGATTTTTTCTGATCCCAACATGTGTTCTTACATCGTGTTTAATTTAGGAAGATTATAACCAATGATCAGCCCTCGCTCCCACCTGGATTCCTCATCATCTGTATTGTTATATAAAGCATTTGATGTTTTCGCACTTCAGACTTTAGAAAGTATTTCTGATTACCATTTACGGCTCACAAAGGCTGAGGATCATTAATTTTCATAATCGTCTTCTTTTCCTAAATTGTTCCTAATGTCCTATAAAGTTTCTTTATCAATGTCCATTTCCCTGATAGACACAAGTCCTATGAAGGTAAGTCCTGAGTTTATATTATTTACTAGGTACCCTTAACAGTTCACAAAATGCTTGTTGGGCACTATCTATTAATAATGGAACTCTCTGTCCTACTGCATTGGGTGAAAGTAGCGATATAAGCTACAGGGATAAGAATCAACCTTTCAGTCCTACCACATCTGCATTGTTGTGCATCCTGGAAGGTGTTACTTATAAATCTATAAACTGACTTTGTTCAGGCTCCCCACCCCCATGATTATGGGGAATGTTTTAGGCATCTTCAAACAAAGTAAATGATGTCTTAATTTTTAGGCTGAGATTAAAGTGTTGAAGGAAAGATGCTGATTTTCTTCTTCACCAACACCCTGGCTTTCATCTCTTCCACCCTATCCCACTTCCTTGAGAGGGTGGAGAGGAACAAAGTAAGAAGTGTATTCAGAAGATTCACACTGGACTAGGGGCCTTTCCTCCACTTAAACAATGAAATGAATGAAAAATATCCCCTTTGCAGCCTAACATCCTGCCCAGTGCTAACCTACACATACAGCAGCAGTGGATGGACATGACCAATAAAAATAGAAGTCTGTTTATTGCATATGTAGCTCACTTGGGTTGGAGGAGTTTGTAGAGGAGAGAAGAGCAGAGTGTGACAGCAGAAAAGGCTCTTTGTCCAGCCATGCTAAGCATCCCTACAGAAAGAAAACTGCCCTCACCCCAATATTATATTTTCTGGAGTGATTTTAAAAAAAATTTTAAATGAAGACAATTCTTCAGTTTCCCCTAATGGCAATTTACAAAGTCTAGGACTTTTGATGTATTTTAATGCTCTTGTACCTGGGGGCTTCTGAAAATTTGGTTATAAGCAACTCTTAGAATTCTGTTGGGGTTATCATTTTGCTTTGACGAATGACCATGTCTGGAAAAGTAAAGACAAACAGAACTAACAAAATGATACTCCTTCCAAGAGGATCAAAAAAAATCTCAATCCTCAGGATCTATAGGAAGAAGAGCTCTGAAGGGAGGCGTCAAATGAAGGTATCAGATCTTGGCACATCAGAGGAAGATCTTCATCTGAGAGGCTGCAAAATTGTAATTGGAGAAATTCAGCCTGGAGTCATCTTGCCAATTTCACATTGGTGCATCAGAGAGCTTGGGTTTGTCCAGTAACAACAGCAAAAATATTTCCTTTTGTTTCTCTTTTTTCCCCTTGCTTCCTCCCTTTCTCTTTTCTTTTCTCCATCCCTTTCTGAAATTTGAACAATAAAATTATTATTAATTCCCAAATGAGTTTCCTTAAAACTCTAAGAAAATATAATGCCTCCTCTGTTTATACAGAAAATTGCAACTATGTGAAATCAGGTTCTTTGGGGAAAATAACTGGTTTTACTTTATAATTAATAGCTCAGTGGATGGCATTGTCTTTTTTTTTTTTTAAGATTTCAATAAAAGCAAGGATGTCTTCAGCTCAGGAGCATCATATAGTGGAAGTAGGCAGGTTAACATAACAGACAGGGAAAGATCTCTGAAAATGTGTGCTTAGGTAAGTTTGGCCAAGATATGTTAGCAGCCTTGGAAAAATAACTCCCACCCAAAATCATTCCCCTTTGTCTGCCACACATGAATCCCAGCTCCATCACAGCAAAATGAAGATATTGAGCTGTGGGTTTCAAACTGCTCCCCCAAAGATATGCAGGTACCTCTTCAGGGGCTGTTTTGAAGAAGTAAGAAAGGAAAAACCAAGCCACCATGCTTAACCCTGAGCAGCACCTCTGCCTGTGATATTTCTGTATAGATTTTTATTTGAACCAAGGATGTCTCCGTTACAAAAAAGCCTGAAAACTACAGCTTAGCTGATCACTAAATATCCTCCATTTGTGAGATTGAAAAGAAAGATACATGTCCTCAAAGAAAGGTCCTATATCAAGGAACAAGAAGATATCCATCATTGCTGGCTCTGTGATTTCTGGGCGGTTGGCTGACCCGTGAGATGCATGATGATGTTAAGTAAGCTGCATGATGATGGAAGTCAACCAAATGAACTCTCCAAGTCCCACTCCAACTTTACTTATCGGTGATTCAATGGTACTCAATTATTTTTATAATAGCAAATAAGTCCAGATGCTACTTATTTCCTCCCATTGGAATGCAGACAAATAGGCGGCTTGTCCTCAACAGTAAAGACATGTCCAGAGACCAGACAAATGCAGCTGCAACATTGAAATGCTCTTTTCTCCCCCCAAATTTAAAAGCAGAATTACTATACACTCCAGAAATTTGACTTCTAGATATTCCTGCAAAAGAATTAAAAGCAGAATCTCAAAGAACTATTTACTGACCTGTGTTTGTAGTACCATTATCACAATAGCCAAAAGGTAGAAGCAACTGAGGTGTTCATCAGCAGATAAATGATTAAACCAAAGGTAGTGTACACAGATGATGGAGTTGCTTCTCAGCCTTTTGGCTACGATCAAGTGCACAGATGATGGACTATTATTCAGTCTGAAAAGGAAGAGGATTAAGACATGTGCTACAACATAAGGGAGCCTTGAGGATGTTACATGACATGAAATAAGCAGCCATAACTACTGTATTATTCAGCTTATATGGGGTACCAAGAGACAGAAGACAGAGACAGAAACGAGAATCATGGTTTCTAGGGGCTAAGAGAAGGGAGGAATGGGCAGTTAGTGTTTAACAGGTATAGAGTTTGAGCTAAGAGATGTGGAGATGGGTTGTGGTGATGGTCACACAACCATGTGAATGTAGTTAACACTGTCAAGCTATACACTTATAATGATTAAGATGCTAAGCTGTGTGTTGTCTAGATTTTGCCACAATTTTTAAATTATCCTTATTTATAAAGTACATCGTCATCTCTCTTAAACAAGATTGCATATTAGTTTCAAGCATGAGAAGTCATTTCACCAATGTTTATTAGCTCCCCCCAGCTTACATTTCTTGTACCCTTGGGGAAGTCTATTTAGAACTGAGGTAACCAGGTCAGGTATGGTGGCTGTGATACAATAAAACATCATTGGCTGAGTGGTTTCAACAACAGACACAGTTCTGGAAGCCTTAGATCAAGGTGCAGATTGATTCAGCTCCTGGTGAGGGTGCTGTTCCTGGTCTGCAGACAGTTTGTGTCTTTACACAGTTGAGGGAAAGAATGGAATGGAGGTGGGGACAGATTTTGAACTCTCCTCCTCCTCCTCCTCCTCCTCCTCCTCCTCCTCTCCTCCTCTCCTCCTCCTCCTCCTCCTCTTCCTCTCTCCCCTTCTTCTTCTAAGGACACAAATCCCATCTTGGGAATTCCACCCTCATGACTTCATATAAACTCAATTCCCTCCCAAAGATCCTGCCTCCAAATATCATTACGTTGGGAGTTAGGCCTTCAACAACAGGGTGTTAAGGGAACACAAACATTCCATTCATGACACTGGCTATGTTTATGATTTAGGCTGCAGAGGGAGCAGTGCTCCAAAGTTTGGGAAGAACATATGTTGAAGCATGCCAACCATCTGAAGTCAACGTTGTTCTTATTTCCAAAGTAAATCTCAACATAGTTATAGAGACCGCCTGAAGTTAGTCAATGTGATTGATGATATCAACAACACTCTGCCTGGATTATTAAGAGCAATCCCTCAGTTAGCCTTTTGTCCACAAGTCCACAAAGAAAGCTTTATTTTTCAGGTTTAAGTTTTGGAGCCAACAAATTCTAAGTGCCCCAGAGGGAGCTTGCCCTCAGAAGATAGTTCCCATGAGAAGGTTGGGTATCTGAGCTGAGTGTGGTCCAAGTTCTCTTTCTCTGCTTCCTGCCTCACCATATAATGGCTTCTCCATAATCAATCTGTTATGGCCAGTCCCCATCAGATGCCAGACCAAGGAAGTCACCTGATCCTGAACTATGACCCTCTAAACTATAAGCCAAAATAAGCCTTTTCCTTTCCAAGAAGCTCCTTCTGGCTATTTTAAATTAACCAAAAGTAGACTAATACAGAAAATTGTACCAGAGAAGTGGGTCATTACTATTAACTCTACCTGAAGACATGGCGGAAGACTTTGGGATTGGTTTACTGGGAACAGTTGGAAGAATTTGGAAGAGCAGAGAAGAGAAAGCGTAGAATGCTATAAGCAGAGCCCGACTGGTGCTTCTGATGAGGGCTTAAAGACGGCAATGCTGGCAGAAAGGTGCACAGTGCAGACCAGGCTGCTGAGGTCTCAGATGGACACGAGTATCCTACTGGGAGCTGGCCCAAAGGACACTGTTGCTACGCTGTGGCTGTATGGTGTCCCTGTCCTAAGTCTTTCTGAGAGGTTGAACCCTAAGAAGTTGGACTGGGTTGTTTGGCAGAAGAGATTTCAAGTTAGCAGCAAAAGTATTAGTGGCCATTGTTAGTAAGTTTTACAGTGAGAATCTGGAGAAAAACAGAGCAGAACAGAAAGATTTGGAAAATGTGAGGCTTGGACAGGAGGCAAGGAACAGAGAAAAAGCTTGTTGGGGACAGACAGGAAAGTGAGGTGGAGTAACCACTTGCTCAAGAGACTGGAATAAATAAAGGGCTACTAACTATGTGTTAGTAGATAAGACAATGGGTGAAAGACCCCAAAGGTGTTTTAGAGACCGTTGAGGCAGACTCTCCCATCACTGTGACAGCAGACTGCCAAGTGGAGAACCTTGAAGGAAAAGCCAAGGGCACCCTGCTCGCCCAAGGCTAGCTCTGGATTCTGGCTTGCCAGGTCAAAGCATGGCACCTGTAGGTGACAGACCTTGGCACTGAGCATGTGGTGCTCATTCTGAGGATGTACAAAACGAAAGAGTTCTGGGACATGGCAGCTTCTGTTGAGGTTTCAAAGGAAAGCCTGGGAGGCCAGGAAGAGTAAGCACTGTGGGGTAGGATCCCCAGAAAGGAGCAATGCAGAGGGCACCTGTGAGAGTGGAGCTGCAAAGGCAACTCCAGAAAAGTCAAGGTGCCATCAGCATGTGATATTTGCCATGGAAATTTGCAACCCGTATGCCAGGCCAGGCAGGGAAAGCAGCAGACATCAGCATGTAGCCTCAGAGAGCAATCACATGGGCAAAGTCCAACAGAGTTGTGGAGGCATGGAGACTTCCACTGAGCTTTCAAAGCACGTTTTGCATGAACTGGGGGCCTAAACAGACATTGGTGTCAGGGGCTGAATCACTGCAAAGGGGTCTCCAGGATGGGGCCAGCGCCGTGGCTCACTTGGCTAATCCTCCGCCTGCGGCGCTGGCATCCCATATGGGCGTCTGATTCTGTCCCGGTTGCTCCTCTTCCAGTCCAGCTCTCTGCTGGGACCCAGGAGGGCAGTGGAGGATGGCGCAAGTGCTTGGGTCCCTGCACCCGCATGGGAGACCAGGAGGAAACACCTGGCTCCTGGCTTTGGATCGGCGCAGCGCCAGCCATAGTGGCCATTTGGGGAGTGAACCAACAGAAGGAAGACCTTTCTCTCTGTCTCTCTCTCTCACTGTCTATAACTCTGTCAAATAAATTTAAAAAAGGGGGGGCGGGTCTCCAGGAGCACAATGACAAGCAGAAATGCGGGTTCAGAGCTACAGGGAGTCCCCACCAGGGTAGTACCTAGTGGGGATGCAGGGATGAGACTTCAATCCTTGAGAACCGAAGGATGGCTGCAACCAGCAAAGTCGCCCAAGCTATTCACAGCCAGCCCCCAGCCCGGTGTGCCAGGATGCTGGACACAGACCTTCAGTTATTAATGTTTGCCCTGCTGGCTTTCAGTCTCACTTTGACTAGAATTAGTCCTTTTTATTTCCCATTCTCTTCCTTTTGAAATGGAAATGTTTACCCCATATCTGGCCCAGTGTTGTATCCTGAAGGTATGTAATTTGTTTTTGATTGTACAGATTCACAGCTAAGAGCATTTGCCTGGAGTCTCAGGAGATGTTGAACTCTGAACTTTAGAATTAATGTTGGACTGTAGGCTAAAAATGATGGAACCTCCGAGGAAGGAGTGATTTTGAGAAGAATACGAATTTTGGGGAGCCAGGGGCAGAGTATAAGAAGTGAACAGAACTTGTCTCCCCAGATTCACACAGATATTTAAATTCTGAAGTCTTACATTAGGGGTTGGTGGGTTAAGGGTAAAGACTTGATCCAATTATGGCATCAGAATGATGGATCTGGTGGGAGTTCTTTTCAGTTATTGACAGCTGGTCCTCAGAAGGTAATTCCCATGAGAGGGTTGGTTATTTAAGCCAAATTTGGCCTAGCTTCTCTCTCTCTGCTCCATGGTTCACTGTGTGATCATTCCCTGTACTCACTCCCCTGTGGTCAGATGCCAGACTAACAGGGTCACTAGATCCCGAACTATGACCCTCAGTGCTGTAAGCCAAAACAAATCTTTTCTTTCCCAAGAAGCTCCTTTCTGATACCTTAACGTGACAAAAAAGATTCACACCCAAGGGTGAACATGTTACATGAGGATGGGTAGGTCTTAGAGCAGCAGAGTAACAGTAGGATAGGGAGACCTTGACCTATGTGGCCAAACCCATCGTTCCTTCATCCTAGGTTTCTTTTCTTTTTTTTTTTTTTTTTTTTTTTTGACAGGCAGAGTGGACAGTGAGAGAGAGACAGAAAAGTCTTCCTTTGCCGTTGGTTCCAATGGCTGCTTCCGGACGCATCAGCGCATCTCGCTGATCTGAAGGCAGGAGCCAGGTGCTTCTCCTGGTCTCCCCTGTGGGTGCAGGGCCCAAGGACTTGGGCCATCCTCCACTGCACTCCCGGGCCACAGCAGAGAGCTGGCCTGGAAGAGGGACAACTGGGACAGAATCCAGCGCCCTGACCAGGACTAGAACCCAGTGTGCCGGTGCTGCAGGCGGAGGATTAGCCTATTGAGCCGCGGCGCCGGCCCAATCCTAGGTTTCAAGGTGCTAGAAGTCAAGGAATCTTTGGAAAGAAAAGTTTCAGTAAGGCCATGCTATCTGCAATAAGCCATAACATTACAAGTAGAGATTTCTGGAGTTCTTACATTTAGAAGCTGCATTCGCCTTTAAGAGAGACTCTCTGGTGCTGTCAGACCAATCAAAAACTAATAATGATCCCGTATTACATCTTGGTGCTGGGACGAGGGTTCTGATGATGCCCAGGCTTAGAGACTGTGAGGCAGTTTTGGCTTGATTGCTTGTGGGAGCCCTGCAGAAATGTAATTTCATTTATTAGAAGCAGATAGCTTATAAAATCACATGAAACAACAGGTGCCAGAAGAAAAGCTGGACTCTAACCATGCGCTGAGCACTTGCTCTGGAGAAAGCAGAGGTGCAATTTGTGCAGTTTGCATTTCTCCTCAGATGTAAACCAGCCAGCGCCTTCTCGCCAGATTATCTCTGCGTGTCTCCGCAAATAGCTCTCATCTAAGCTTATTGATGAGTTTGCTTTTAACCAAGAAAAAAGGACAGAATGGAGAAAAAAAAACTGTGTGCAGCACAAAGGTTTAGAACATGCGGGTACATGAGAAGGAGTTAAAATGAAAAATAATCAAAATGCACCTGCTGGCACTTCATTTTGTTGCTTGGGAAATGAAGCATCATACATGATGAAAATTTCCAGATAACGAGATGAAGTTCACAAACTTCCTAAAAAATTATATTGAAGGACACATAATAATAAGCATAAGAAGTTATATAGAAATTTTGATAGAGTAATAAACGTCTCATTCCATCCTTAAAAACGAAGCATCTTGGGGAGTTAAGACATGCATGTCACAGGTCGGAGTGCCTGGTTTTGATTTCGTGCTCTGGTTCTGACTCAAGCTTCCTGCTGGTTCAGACCCTGGAAGACAGCAGTGATGGCCCCAGTAATTGTGTTCCTGTCATTCATGTGGGAGATGCGAATTACATTCTCAACTCCTGACTCAAGCCCTAGCTTGGCCACAGCTTAGCACCAATCAATGTAAGCATTCGGGAAGTAAACCAGTGAACCAGTAGATGGAAGTTCGTTCTCTCTCTCTCTCTCTCTCTCTATCGCTCAAATAAATGATACAGTTTTAAAAATCATATAAAAGAAAGTTTACTAAATTACACACAAACATGTGTATATGTGTAAACTTGCAAAATATGCCACCATAAATTAATTAGAAGTACTTCTTTGCATTTGCTACAGGTGTGCCTGCCTTAAACAGAATATGTTATTTCTTTCTGGGTGCCACTGGTAATCTCTTGTTGGTAGGAGATCTAGTTTGCTATGAATTTCTTATAAAGTTAGTCTTGATAGCCTGTGTGAGAGACCAGAGGGCAAAATATAATTTATAGTTTAGTGTAATTAGTTTTATCTTCTGAATTTAGGTTTATAGCCATGTTCCAGAGAATTGAAAGTGGGAGGAAATTTGGCATCCACATAACAAGACTGTTAACTTCTTGTGTTGTTTTTTTTTTTTTTTTTTTTTTTAATTTTTGACAGGCAGAGTGGATAGTGAGAGAGAGACAGAGAGAAAGGTTTTCCTTTGCTGTTGGTTCACCCTCCAATGGCTGCCGTGGTCGGCGCACCGCGCTGATCGGAAGCCAGGAGCCAGCTGCTTCTCCTGGTCTCCCATGCGGGTGCAGGGCCCAAGGACTTGGGCCATCCTCCACTGCCTTCCCGGGCCATAGCAGAGAGCTGGCCTGGAAGAGGGACAACCGGGACAGAACCTGGTGTGCCGGCACCACAGGCGGAGGATTAGCCTATTGAGCCGCAGCGTCGGCCTTGTGTTTGTTTTTCATTGGAAATATCTTAGTGCCACTAACTTGTGCCTATGAGATCATGAATAACTTTTCTCTCTTGTGACTTCAGCTGGAATCAGGCAACCTGCAGAGAACTGGAAAATGGCTCTGAACGGTGCAGAAGGGAACCTAAGAGATCTGGGTCTCATCAACTTGGCCGATTAAGCCAAGCGTTCTGTGATTTTCCTGGCGTGATCACAACACCAAAACATAAAGTCCAATGAGATTGTGCCAGATAGAATCAGGACCACCAGTTCCTGCAGCTTCAGTAAGCAGCGTGTTCCGGGAGGACACGGACGTCACTGTTAGGGCACTGTCCCAGTTGTCCTTGTACCAAGAATGCGGGGATGATGGACATAGCGCTCTTGAATCATTTTTACCTGAATAGAAATCATTGTGTCGTCGTGTGTCTTCTAAACAATTCCAGAAACTCTCAAGCCTGTTGGGTCTGTGCCACTGTAGTTCTCACAACCCTAACTGCCAACAGCAGTCACAGAGTAGCCAAGCTGGACCTTAGTCGAGAGGAATGTACCGGAACCTTCCAAGGACAGTCATGCAAGCAGGGACAATTCTTTAAGTCCTCAACCTTGGCTTCAGCCACTTTCTTCTGTTCCTGTAGTCCCGAGGCCCTGGACTTGAATAAGGCAATGATTCTCCCTCCCAGCCCTCTTCACTCCCACGCACTTTCTTACCCCAGACTGCAGAACTGGTTCTGTTCCAGAGCTTCAGGCAAACCTGCTTCAGCAGGAAGCACCTTTGTAGGCTCAAACACTGCCGTTTGGCAGAAATCAACATTCTTTCGCAGCCCACTCCAGGACTTGACGTAGTACTGACTTCTAGGTTTCTGAAATCATCAACCTGTCCCCACAGCGATGCAAAGAAGGTAGGTAACGGTCCCCTTCTCAAGACAGGAAGGTAGGAGGCCATTCTGCCCTTCTATGTGTGTGTGAGACTCCATCCCCTGCCACTGAGTCTTGCCTGGAGAGAAGCAGTCTGAAAATGATTTTCCAATTAACAGCATTGCTCTTAGATCCATGGCTGCTTGAATTCCCTGTCCTGATGTTCTGCCCAGAGTCGTCAGTCTGCTGTTCTCAAGAGCCAAGCCAGATCAGGACTCTTCTCTCCTCTCAGCTTCTCCAGAAGTGGCCACACTTGAGTCCCTAGTGGTCTCTCAGGCTGCTCTGGGGAGACGTCACTCACTGAAATGTAACGCTGTGTAGCATGGTCCCCCTGATGTCACATTCCTATCTCACCCACACTGAGCTTACAGTGGCTTCCTTCAGTAATGTGCAGGCCTTCCTGTGCTGACTCTCTGAGCTGGGAATGGTTGACTGAGAGATCACCCATGACATTCTGCTTGCCATGGCCCTTCGTGGCTGATTATCTGCCCATAATCATTTCACCTTGGCTTCCTGTGTTTGCAGTGGCCTGATTCCTTTTTAAGAATGTTCAAACCTTCACATTTGAGCTCTTTACAAAATAGAGCAGGCTTAATCTCTCTCCCGAAAAAGATCAGAACATTAACAGATGGCTTTCCTGATGTCATCCTTTCTGCTTTAAACATCAGCTGAGATACAGAGAATGAGCATGAAGCTTGCTTGGGCACTTAATTGAAAGGAAATCACAAGCAACTTGGCAGAAATACTGGCATCTAAACAGTGTTTCTAATCTGTTAAGTTTAGGTGGGCTATATTCTTCTTTAAATGTGTTTTTTATTGGATTTGGGAGGCAGAGAGACAGAGACAAATCTACATCTATTAGCTCACTATCCCAAATGCCCACAAAATCCAGGGCTGGGCCATGCCAAAACCAGGAACCAGAAGCTCAATCTAAGTCTCCCACATAGGTGGGACCAAAATACTTGAGCCATCATCTTAGACCTTCTCAAGGTGGACATTATATAAGACAGCTAGACCAGGAATGGAGCTGTGACCAGAATCAGGTAGTCCAACATGGGATATGAATTTCTCAAATAGCACCCTAACCACTGTGCCAGTCACCTATTGTCTGCTAAATTAACACAAAGTCCAAGTGCAGATAAAAAACAGAAATAAAACAGTATAAAAACATGGAGAAAATAAAGCAAGCACATGTTACTGGTATCACTAAAGAATGGATTCTTGGACCTTTAATGTCAGAAAAATATAAAAAATTTCACATTTTAAAATATTTTATACAAGAATTTCACCTCTGTCTTGGTAAAATATTTATGAATATCACTTGTTATTGATCTCAATAAATTAAGTATAATTTCCTGCACTAAATCTTGTTGAAGAAAAATTGTTGAATAAAAGAGTCAAAAAGAGGGAAAAGGAAAGGACAACCTGATAGGCAGGAAGTACAGCTAGGAAAAAACAGCAAATCAAAGAGAAGAGAAAGAGATTAATACTAATATTTCCCACAACTGAGAATTTACCCAAACCAAAAGAAATCAGCATTTAAAAGAGTTATCTGTAACCCCATATTCCTTGCAGCTTGATTCACAGTAGCTAAGATATAGAATCAACTCAGATGTCCATCAAAGAAATTATGTTATATATACACTATGGAGTACTACTCACTTGTAAAAAAAAAAAAAATCTTATCTTTTGCAACAAAATGGATGCAACTGGAAACAATTATACTTAGTGAAATAAGCCAGTCCCAAAAAGACAGATACCGTATGGTCTCCCTGATCCAGGGTAACTGATAGAGTACCTATAATGTAATGTATTGGAATGAAATGGACATTTTAAGATTCAATGATTCTTTACAGCCCTTGTCTCTTCTATTGAAGAACACTATGTTTTTTTTTTTTTCATACTATTTGTTGAACTCTTAGTGTTAGGTTAACCTTAACGATCATTAAGTAAACTGAAAGCAGATCTTCATAAATATTAAGAGTGGGGATGGGAGAGGAAAGAGGAAGAAGGCTTGGCGTGTGGATGGGAGGGAAGGGAAGGTGGGAAGTATCACTATGTTCCCAAATCTGTATATATGACTTCTATGACTTAAATGAAATTTAAAAAAAGAAAAAAGAGTCAGAGCTTATGAACAGAAGACATTGTACCTGAAAACGCTGAGATGTCACAGGAACAGCCACAAACTTGGAAGATCTACAAAAGCAAAGCAGAGAGTAGATCTCGGAGTGGACCCATGAGGTCAAGAAAACAGCCAGGCTCCCAGTGTATTTCAAAATTACAAATAATCTTGAAGGAGCATGTGTCTAGTTACAAGAAGATAACTCCTAGAGGCGCAGTAGATCCGATGTTTATGCAGAGCATTCTACCCTTTCAGATTGCATCAACAACGATGTCTCGGATGATCTTCTCCCTTTGTGCTTTCACTGTAAGGCAGACAGTTAAGAGGTGCCTACCATTCAGACACAAAAATGAGCCAGAGAAGGCGGACTCGTTCCCTCAATTCTCTATTCTCTTCAAGATGGGAAACTGACTCTATACTGAAGGGCTCTCCAGGATGTACAGTTTGATCTTTAGACCTTATAAAAAGGTTGGCTAACATTTTTCTGTAATAATAACATAGCAAAAATGAGAGCTTAAATTATGAATTCATGGTTAGATTTACGTTGCCATAAGCACAGTAAATTGGCAAAACTTCCCTTTTCAAGGCAAACAAAGGGAGAGAAAGTTTTATTAATGACTTCAAATTTCATAGGTAAGGTAGTCATCATGTTTGATGTTAAAGTGAGGACATAGCTTTCCTCTTGGACAGTATGTATCTCACAGAAAAACCAGTATCAGAACATGCCTGTGACTATAGACTTCTAGTTTAGGCCACAAAATATTAGAGATGGGACTAAACACCCACTTGACTTGCATCCTCTTAAAGGTTTCCTCTGGTCTCCTTTAATAGAAACCAGGAGGAAGAAGAAGCTAGGCAGCAGAAACTATGTAGAGATAGGTGGCAGGCCAATTAATGGCCACTTTCCACAGTGATCTGCCATCAAGGAGACCCAGTAGGCCAGTCCACTGCAAACGGCATTGGTTTTCCATGTGGAAAGCCAGCAGAAGTCAGCTTATGCACAGTCCTGGCAGCTCTGACAGCCAAGAGCTGGGTCACTGGAAACAGCTGCCCTGGGGGTTGAAAGACTCCTGGGTCAGAGACACAGACCCTGTTGGCTCTAAGCTGAAAAAAGCCCTTCACTCTACGTACTGCAGATAATCAAGTATATTCCATAAATAATAAGAGAAATATGAAACTGTATTTTTATTTTTTAACTTAATGTTTATTTTGTCAAAATTTTACATATAGATTGACAAATGTAAGATTTCTAATAAAGTCCTCTGCTCTAGCCTGTCCTCTTTCTTAATTCCTGTTTGGAAGAGAATAACTTTTTCTCCTTTCAGTACTTTTTAAAATGTATTTTAATACATATTCCTAAAAACTAAGGTTTTTCAGTCTTAGATGATGATTTTCTACAATGGGTGATAAGACTTAGCTCTCAGCCGGCACTGCAGTGTAGTGGGTAAAGCCGCCGCCTAGAGTGCTGGTAACTCATATGGGCACCAGTTTGAGTCCCGGCTGCTCTACTCTGACCCAGCTCTTTACTATGGCCTGGGAAAGCCATAGAAGATGGCCCAAGTCCTTGGGTCCCTGCATCCATATGGGAGACCTGGAAGAAGCTCCTAGATCCTGGCTTAGGATTAGCCCAACTCTCACCTTTTCAGCCATCTGGGGAGTGAACCAGTGGATGAAAGACCTCTCTCTCTCTCCCTCCCTCTCTCTCTCTCTCCCTCCCTCTGCCTCTCTGTAACTCTGCCTTCAAATAAATAAATAAATAAATAAATAAATAGATGTAGCTCTCTTAACCACCATCACGTTCTGTATGTGCCCACACACACACAAATACCATCAGCACTACCCATTACAACAGCATCGTAGCGGCCGGCGCCGCGGCTCAATAGGCTAATCCTCCACCTGCAGAGCCGGCACACCGGGTTCTAGTCCCGGTCGGGGCACTGGATCCTGTCCCGGTTGCTCCTCTTCCAGTCTAGCTCTCTGCTGTGGCCCAGGAGGGCAGTGGAGGATGGCCCAGGTGCTTGGGCCCTGCACCCGCATGGGAGACCAGGAGAAGCACCTGGCTCCTGGCTTTGGATCAGCGCGGTGCGCCAGCCGCAGCACGCCAGCCACAGTGGCCATTGGAGGGTGAACCAACGGTAAAGGAAGACCTTTCTCCCTGTCTCTCTCTCTCTCATTGTCCACTCTGCCTCTCAAAAAAAAAAAAAAAAAAAAAAAACAGCATCGTAGTATCCAAACATACTGTGATATTAACCAATACTGTGGCTGTGGTTTGGAGTACATAAATAAATATTATGCATGTATTGCTTAAACTTGACCATAGCATTATAAAGGTGAATCATTCCTTCGACAACATTTTAGTTTCTCTAAAGTTAATAATGGTTATTTTTAATCAACTCAGCTTCATCGCTAATTCACTTGGAAAGCTGTAACTGCCATAATTCTAAATCCCCTGAATATAAACACATCAGATAAACTATCTCTTTCCTTTAATCTCCATGATACTCTTGCCTTGAATTCTGTCCTTATGCTGCAATCCGTACTAGCTAGTCTCAAGAAATGTTGAATCTTCTGGTTCCTATGAGAATCATGATTCCCTTTTTCCTTGGTTAGTTCCCTTTTTAGGAGGAATGCATTCACCAATATCTATGAATATCTGAAAATTTTTTTAAGATTTATTTTATTTATTTGAAAGGCAGAGTTACAGAGAGAGGTAGAGAGAGAGAGAGAAATCGTCCATCCACTGGTTCACTCCCCAAATGGCCATCATAACTGGGACTGGGACAGTCCAGCACCACAGTTCTGGCACCTCTGAAATTTTTTTTAAAAATTTGGGGTTAGTGTTGTGGCATAGCAGGTTAAGTCACCACCTGTGATGCCAGCATCCCATATGGGCACTGGTTCATGTCCCAGTTGCTCCACTTTCAATCTAGCTCCCTGCTAATGGCCCAGAAAAAGCATCAGAAGATGACCCAAGGTTTGGACCCCTGCCACACTCTTGGGACATCTGGGTGAAGCTCCTGGCTTCAACCTGGCCCAAGGCTGTTGCAGCCATCTGAGGAGTGACACAGAGGATGGAAGATCTCTTTCTCTCTGTCTCTCCCTCTCTTTGTAGCTCTTTCAAAATAAATAAGTCTTTAAAAAATTTTTTTGACTCACGGATAGGCAGTTTAGCTGAGTGTAGAATATAAAGTAGAAAATCAGCTTCCCTCATAATTGTAAAGGTCTTCCTGAATTTCTATCTTCATTCTCTTGCTTGGCAGAGTATAATGCTGACTGACGACGTTTTACAAAACGAATGGGGGAATCACACTCAGGAATGGTGGATTCAGCCATCAGCTGCTGAGCCATCACGTTCACAGCATCATGAGTATCAACACGGGATCATGAAGTGCAGAGGCCGAATGCCGTGGAATCTGACCTTGTCGGTGATACGTGACCTCTGTCTCCTCCAGGAAGTGATGAAATGGCCGGGACTGAGTCAGCCATGGACACGTGAAAACACCTTGGGAATTCTCAGGACATAAACTGGTTCTGATCTTCTGCAAGCAGATCCAGTGAGATCTCACATCGTCAGGGTTTTGGCCTTTAAAAAAATGTTTTTGAGAGGTAGAGTTATAGAGAGTGAGAGAGACAGAAAGATCTTCCATCTGCTGGTTCACTCCCCCAAATGCCCCCATTGGCTGCAGCTGCCAATCTGAAGCCAGGGGCCAGGAGCTTCTTCCAGGTATCCCACAGGGGTGCAGGGGCCTAAGCACTTGGGTCACCTACCACTGCCCTCCCAGGCAATAGTGAAGAGCTGGACTGGAAGAGGAGCAGCTGGGACATGAACCAGTGCATATATGGTATGCTGGTGCCACAGGTGGAGGTTTAACCTACTACGCCGCATGGCTGATCCCAGAGAATTTTGGTCTAAATCTAAGTAGAAGTTCATTTTTACTCAAAGGAAGGAGTAGCCATGCCAATTACTTATCTAAATATGTGATGAAAACACAAAGCAATAAAGAAAATCACATAATCCTATGGTTTCTTTTTCTTTATTAAAGATTTATTTATTCAAAAGAGAGTCAGAGGCTGAGAGAGAGAGAGAGAGAGAGACAGAGAGAGACAGAGATTCACTCCCCAAATGGCTGCAATGGCTAGAGCTGGACCAATCAGAAGCCACATAATCCTATGGTTTCTTTCTCTTTATTAAAGATTTATTTATTTATTCGAAAGAGAGAGAGAGTCAGAGGCTGAGAAAGAGAGAGAGAGAGAGACAGACAGAGACAGAGATTCACTCCCCAAATGGCTGCAATGGCTAGAGCTGGACCAATCAGAAGCCAGGAGCCAGGAGCTTCTTCTTTGTCTCCCATATGGGTGCAGGAGCCCAAGTACTTGGGCCATCTTTTACTGCTTTCCCAGGCCATAGCAGAGAGTTGGATCAGAAATGGAGTAGCCAGGACTAGAATCAGCACCCATATAGGATGCCGGTACTGTAGGCAGTGGTGTTACCCGCTATTCTACAACACCAGCCCCAAACCTATGTTTTTTTAGAAGGCTTTTATTTAATAAATATAGATTTAATAGGCACAGCTTTTTGATTATAGTGCTTCTTCACCCCATATTCACCCTGCCACCCCAAATCCTGTCCCACCTTCTACCCTCTCTCCCATCCCATTCTTCATTAAGATTCATTTTTAATTATCTCTATATACAGAAGATCAACTTATTATATACTAAGTAAAGATTTTAACAGTTTGCACCCACATACTGACACACAAGTATAAAGTACTGTTTGAAGACTAGATTTACCGTGAATTCTCATAGTACAACTCAGTAAGGACAGAGGTCCTACCTGGGGAGCAAGTGCACAGTGACTCCTATAGTTGATTTAACAATCGGCACTCTTATTTATGATGTCCATGATCACCTGAGGCTCTTGTCATGAGTTGCCAAGGCTATGGAAGCCTTTTGAGTCCACAAACTCCGACCTTATTTAGATAGGGCCATAATCAAAGTGGAAGTTCTCTCCTCCCTTCAGAGAGAGGTACCTCAATTTTGCAGGCCCCTTTTTTTCCACTGTGATCTCACTCACAGAGATCTTTCATGTAGGTCATTGTTTTTTTTTTTTTTGCCACTGTGACTTGCTTTTCCATGTCTGAAATACTCTCATGGCTTTTTAACCAGATCCAAATGCCTTAAGGGCTGATTCTGAGGTCAGAGTGCTGTTTCAGGCATTTGTCATCCTATGAGTCTGCCATGTGGCCTGCATCCACAATCCTATGGTTTCTAATCAACACAAATACTATGAAAATATTACTGGTCTGCAAATCACGTGGTCTGGTTTCTGTCAAATTGAGACCTCATTAGCAATGTGGCCTTGTACACAGCATCTAGAAGCAAGTTTCACACCATATAAATGGAAGGAATGACCTAGTTCAGGAGTGCCAAGCTGAAAGTTTGCAGCTGAACTTGCCCTTACACATGAGCTGTGTCATTGGCACAGTGTTTAATTTTCTTTTAAATTTGAAGGACCTTCAGCAGGCCTCCTGACACTGTACTACAGCCTTGCAAGTATTGATATATTCTTATCCTATTTTCCTTATTAATGGTTCCTTGTGACAGGCAGAATTCTAAAAGTGAAATTTCCCTCTACCCAGTTATTTAATCAAAGCTTAAACTAGGTAAAGCTGGGAACCAATTTTGCACATGAAGTCTCAAGTCAATAGAATTTAAGCTTATCAAATGAATTGGATCTAATCATGTGAACATTTTATGCAAATAAAGACTCGACATCATTGCTAATCAGAAAAGAGTGGGCCCATGAGAAAGAGTGTGGGTGGCCAATAACACAGCAGAACAATCCTAGGCTGACAGCCAGAGAGGAAATGGGATCTCTTTCTCATAACCACAAGCACCAGAATCCTGCCACAGCCACATGAACTTGGAAAAGGAACTGGCCACCATCTTGATTTCCACCATGTGAGACTTGGATCAGACGATCCGTGGTGGATCTCTGACCTGGAAACTGAGCTCACAAATCATGTTACTTTAAGCTGGTGCATTTCTGATCATCTGTTGCTCAGAATGGAAAACCCTTCAGGTTTTCACATCTGAAAAACTTGAACCTTTTGCTCTCTATGTTATGGGAAACACCACAACACAGAACACACAAACAAATCACCCACAGCACCTATGTCCTCTTCCTTCTGAGTATACCCAAATTCACTTTTCCTTTGCTTCTTCATGCAGTCATTCACTGATTAAATATTTTTTGAAAGCTTACAAGCATCAGGTTCTTACTATGCACTGGACTTACAAAGCTGGGTATGATAATATGTCTACTATATCATCACATTCCATCACATAGGCCTATTTATTTATTTATTTATGTATTTGAGAGAGAGAGAAAAGGAGACAGAGAGATAGAAGGGCAGGGAGGGGGAGAGAGAGATTGACTTACCATCTGGTTCACTACCCAGTGTTTGAACAGCCAGGACTGGGCCAAGCCAAATTCAGGGGCAGAGGAAGTCAATCCAAGTTCTCTGATACAGCTGGTAGGATTCCAACTTCTTGAGCCATCATCCTCTGCCTCCCAGGGTGGACATTAGCAGGAAGCTGGAATCAGGAGCAAAGCCAGGATTCAAACACAGGCACTCCAATCAACCACTAGGCCAAATACCCACCACACAAGCTAACAGAAGTAAGAAGGTCATGATGGAGGCCAAGTGTTGTAGCGTGGTGGGTAAAACCACCACCTGTGATTCTGGCATCCCATATGGGTGCCGGTTCAAGTCTCAGTTGCTCCACTTCTGATCCAGCTCCCTGCTAACATGCCTGGGAAATCAGTAGAGAATGCTCCAAGTGCTACAATCCGTTCCATCCACATGGGTGACCCAGAAGAAGCTCCTGGCACCCGGCTTTGGTCCTAGTCCTACTAGAGACGTGAATTCCAGTATTTATTATTTTCTAATAAGATCCAACTACTCTGAGGTTAGATGAGCTTTCAAATGATCATAGACATTATATTTTGATTAAAATAAGTAAGGTCTTTTTTGTGGGAAAAAAGGATAAATTGTCAGAATAATAATTTTCCAAAATGTACGTTTGGCATTCATGGCATTATACTCAATCCAAGTATTGTATACTTCCCTCTCGCCATCTATGAGATATCAAATAACCAATTGTATTTCATCCTTAGTTAAACAGGAAGTGTAATTTAAAATACCTTGAGTGTTAAGTTGTGGAAGTTTCTGGACTGATTTTCTATCTAAATTTCTTAAAGAGATAGGGAAAAACAATTCCATCCTAATAGCATGTAATGTGGTGTCATCATGATGAAAGTTCTGATTTTCCTAAATTGCACCCAATAGTTCAATATTTATCCTGTCTTTCTGACACCCATATCAGATATAATAAGCTTTTAAGTGAAAACATTATGTTTCTAATTCTACTACAAATGGCCTGAGATCTGAGAATCAACACGTTTCCTTTTAGCTCTGCACCTCATTCTTCTCAAACAAAGTGGCCTCAGCCAGCATTCAGCTGGCAGATTGGAAGATGATTCATAAGGTAGAGTGGGATTCAACTTGGCTTTTCCACTGGCTGCACAGAGCCAAAAGGAGCTGAAATGTGTTTGTTTCCACAAAACAAGCAGCTTTCACAAAGTGACACATGGGGAGCAGCCACCAGGAGGAAGATAGTCTGATATTTTCTCTGCAACATGGCCTGTTTAGCCAATAGATATATGCTATCTACGTTCAATAATTATACCACACAAGATCAGGAGAGTTCCAGGAAATCTGACCGAGACTTTGTCAACTGTTGCCTCAGAGTCAAGATTTCAGAACACGGCCCTTTCAAAACCCTGTTGAGACAATCCTGCAATTAACTCATCTCCTGTACAGAATCTGTGTTTAGGAAATAAGTAGCTCACTGCTTTTTTTTTTTTTCATTATTTCCCTAAGATTTATTTTATTCATTTGAAAGGCAGAATGACAGAAGGAAAAGGGGAGAGAATCTTCTATCCACTGATTCACCCCCCAGATGCCCACAACAGACAGGAATGGCCAACCCAAAGCCAGGAGCCTGGAACTCCATCTGGGTCTCCTATGTGGGTGGCAGGACCATCTTCCACTGCTTTCCATTAGCAGGGAGCTTGATCAGAAGTGGAGCAACTGGGACACCAACCTGTACTCTGTCTGATATGGGATGCTGCTAGCATTGTAGATGGCAGCTTAACTAGTGGGACCATAATATCAGCCCCTGGCCCACGTTTTGATAAAAATTCCTCAAAGACTGTGCTTGCATTGCACAAAAGCAACCAGTTTTTTTTTCTCATGGAACAGAATGAGTAGAGTTGCACTGGCCTGTTGGCATCATGCAGAGGCCAGTGACTAGGAAAACTTGTTGCCTTTGGGCAAATCTGTCTATGCCAACCCCAGATACAGAGCCTGCCTCATTCTTAGAGAACTCCTCTAAAGTTAACTCAGTAGCCTGTGCCAGGCCCTAATTATGCTCACAGGCATAAAAAAAAGTTCTTTATGATGAGTAGTCATTTCTTTTAGGTGATTTATTTCTTTAATTGCTGGGGGATAATAGCTGGTCTTTTCATATAACACCTTGCAATCAAACACTTAAAACTTTTAGTTTTGTGTGTTAAATAGTTCCTGTAAACTAAATCCCTCCTCTTCAGGGATGGTGACCGCAATCTTGTGGGCTCCAAATCACAAGATTCAAGATTGTTGGGTTAGGAGCCTGTGTGCTGTATCGTAGGGCAACAGGTTAAGCCACCGCCTGCAAGCTGGCTTCACACATGAGCACCTGTTCGAATTCCAAGTGCTCCATTTTCAATCCAGTTCCCTAATAAGGTGTTTGGGAAGGCAGTGTAAGGTAGCCCAAGTACTTGGATCCCTGCTACCAGTATGGGAGACGTGGATGGAGTTTTGGCCATCTGGAGAGTGAACCAGTGAATGGAACATCTCTTTCTCTCTGTCTCTCTCTGTGTGTGTGTGTGTGTCTCTCTCTCTGTAACTCTGCTTTTCAAATAAATGAAGAATAAATCTTTTTTTTCCTAAATAAAATATTTTTGGGATGGCATGGATCTTAGTATTTGCTATAACCCTATGTCCAGCATGGTATATGGCACACAGGCCAGATAGGTATCGCTCTTCTCTGGACTATTTTACACATTATACAAGGTTAGATATCAGCATAGCCACAATTACTATTAAGATATTGAAACACGGCCAGCGCTGTGGCTCACTTGGCTAATCCTCCGCCTGCGGCGCCGGTACCCTGGGTTCTAGTCCTGGTTGGGGTGCCGGATTCTGTCCCGGTTGCTCCTCTTCCAGGCCAGCTCTCTGCTGTGGACTGGGAGGGCAGCAGAGGATGGCCCAAGTGCTTGGGTGCCTGCACCTGCATAGAAGACCAGGAGGAAGCACCTGGCTCCTGGCTTCGGATTGGCACAGTGCCGGCCGTAGTGGCCATTAGGGGAGTGAACCAATGGAAGGAAGACCTTTCACTCTGTCTTTCTATAACTCTCTCTCTCTGTCTCTCTCTCACACTGTCTAACACTGCCTGGCAAAAAAAAAAAAAAAAAAAAAAAAAAAAAAAAAACACTTCCCAATCCCCAGAGTCCACCTCCCCAGATATGCTTGTCCCAGCGGATCTTTCAGAACTTCCCTCAGTCCAGCAGTTAAAGGATTAGTACCCACAGCAGCAGGAGGCTTGGAGAACTTGAATGTCTGCCTTGAACCAACTTTGAAGTATTTGACATATGTTCCTGACTCCAAAGTTATTAAGTTAGGATATGAACAAAAATAACACTTTAGGGGAGAAGAATTTAAATAAACCACATGTGTTAGCACAAGCTTCTACTTTTGATTTACTGTGTTTGAGTTGATGTGCTGTTGGCTAGAGGTGGTGCTGGGAACCAACCAGTGCATAAGGAACATCAGGGAACCAGAAGAGAAAGCAAGCACGACTGGGGGGAAGTGGTGAAGGGTTTATAAATGCTAAGATGCAGCCTATTCCACTAAGGATACCACCAGATTACCATCAGACTCTACAAGTTTCCCCGAAGTACTGCATTTTCAGAAAGGAAATTTGAGAATCCCTCTGAGGGACCCACCTGCTGAATAATTTACTAAGCTTTTTGTAGGGCTGATTTTGTTTGAGTCTCTTTATTGGTATATTCTGGTTTGTTTTATGTTTAGTTTATGCTATGGAGGGAAGGCACTGTGACAGGGAGCTAGTGCTAGAACAAGAAAACTCTTCCTTTCATTGTTTTTTTCCGCTCTCCATGGAAGAACATAGAAAAGCAAGTACTCTGTGCATATTATAGGTACCTAGAGAAACATTTGTTTTGCAGTTGGCAAAAGAAGTTCTCTGAATTATGGCTTGAAAGATGATCTAGCAATAACCCTGCCCATGGTCTCAAAACTATATGGCAGGTGAGAATTGTTTGGCAAGATAGTGGTAGGGTACCTGTGCGTATTTCCCATGACCTGGTTTAAAAAATTCAAATAAGAGATAAGAGACAACAAAAGGCATCTTTCCGTTTTAGCACATGTGTCGTTCCTTTGATGCTGCCTGATAATTCGTTTTATGTCATATCATAATTAATTAGACTAATTTGCAGTTGAACATTTAGGTTACTTCTAGTCTTTTGCTCTTGCCATCAATGAATTGCAGATTGTTTGCATATATTTGCATATTTTAATTGATGAGTTGAAGCTATGTGTACATTTTTTAGTGAGAAGAGCAGCTTGTGGAACACTATCTGTAGCATAAATCCCTTTGTGTTTTATTTTCAAGGTATGTGTATATAATCATTAATGTATACATATGTAAAGTATAGTATATTTTGTGGAGGTTATACAACAAATTGTTAAAGAGAGTCATCTCTAGAAAATGAGCATGGGAATAAAATGAGAGATCTTTCACTTTTAAATTTGTTAGATAGCTTACTGAAGTCTTTTAATTATTTTATAATTATTAATAAAACAGTGCACCCATCAGCCAAGGCAAAAGTCCCAATGTAGTTGAGTTATGGACCAACAAATTTCATGAAAATGATATGGAAATAGAGTTATCCTGAATGAGGATTTAAATACACACATATAGTTTTCCTCCCTCCAGTTAAATTTGAAAAGCTTAAATTTGCAAGAAATGGAACACACCAATTAAGCTTTCAGTACTCGGGCTGATTTTCTAGGTTTGAAACCACTGATGCTATTGACAGGCCGTGGTAAGGGGAGTGACTTACATAATCTTCCTGGCTTCAGTTTTTTATTGATAAAAAAACATGGGAAGAAGAGTACTTTTAGCTTATTGTATAATTGTGAAGGTTAATAAGATAATAAATGCAATGTTCAGCACAGAGTCTAGATAAGCCTTCAATAACTATTAGATTTAATATTGATATTGCTCAACAGAAAAGCAAAAAAAAAAATCTCAAAGATTGTGGAATCATTTTGATTACACTCATATAAACACAATATGCTTCTCAAATGTCTCTCATCTGATAGGAAAATGAGTGTTAATAGTTTTGCAGATATCCATGCTTCCCTAAAAATGGTATTTTCCATCCAAGCACATTGGTGTCCCCTGTTTTATCCTTTATCATAGAAAATTGATTCCAGTGCATCAAGAAGCAGTAGATGTGTGCCAGTATCTCCCAAACTCCTCACAACTTCGCATCCAATGGAGCAAAGATAGCTATTTAAGATCTTGGCTTTCCCAAAAAAATTTAGATTCTTCTCCAAATGAGAGGATCTGTCAGCTCCTACCCACTGTTATCTGTTCTGTCTCTTATTTCCTCTGCCTTCATGTTGGATGCACTGCTCTCCCTCCACTCTGGTGCTGGACTGTTCCCAGGGAAGTCGGTCTCCCCAGTACCAACCTCTGCAGTGTGCACCCACAGCCCACAGCCTCCTCTGGCTGAATGCAAACCAGTCACCTTGTAGGACACATGAGCCAGCAGTGTGGGGTCAACTACTTTCCTGCTCTGTCCCTTTTGTTTCCATCTGTTGCCTAGAGTCATCACTTAAGGTGTATTTCACCCTTTTTTGAACAAAGATTTTTCTATTTATTTGAAAGATAGAGCAATGCAGGGAAGGGGGCTAGGCAGCGGTGGGGAGACACACACATAGAGAGAAAGTGAGAGAGAGATCTTCCATCTGTTGGTTGACTCCCCAAAGTGCCCTAACAGACAGAGCTGGGCGAGGCTGAAGCCAGGAGCCATGGAGCTCCATTTAGGTCTCCCACGTGGGCGGCAGGTGCTCAAGGACGTGGATCATTTTCTGCTGCTTTCCCAGGAACATTACCATGGAGCTGGATCAGAAATGCAACAGCCAGGACTTCAAATTGGTGCCCCGGTGACAGCTGCAGCACAACGAGGGCTCTGGGGATCCCACTTTTGTTTCTTTTCTTTTTTTTTTTTTTTTGGACAGGCAGAGTGGATAGTGAGAGAGAGAGAGACAGAGAGAAAGGTCTTCCTTTTTGCTGTTGGTTCACCCTCCAATGGCCGCTGCGGCCGGCGCATCACGCTGATCCGAAGCCAGGAGCCAGGTGCAGGGCCCAAGCACTTGGGCCATCCTCCACTGCCTTCCCGGGCCATAGCAGAGAGCTGGCCTGGAAGAGGGGCAACCGGGATAGAATCCGGCGCCCCAACTGGGACTAGAACCCGGTGTGCCGGTGCTGCAAGGTGGAGGATTAGCCTGTTAAGCCACAGCGCCGGCCCCACTTTTGTTTCTATTACAGTGTCCTGCTCTTGCCACCTTTTTCTTGGAAGTGATATATTGAATCCATGTAGATTTGAGCTCCCGGTGGTAGGGGATGGCATTGGAAGAAGGCTGTGCCAAGACCCTTTGGAGACTGGGGGACTCCATGAAGGGGCCGGGTTATTACTCCAGGAACACCAGAAAACTACTGAGGGGAAGGAGTACAAATAGATTTCCATGTCTATGTTAAAAGTGCCCGCTGGTTACTCCTGCTGAAAACGAAATTTACAGAAACAAAAGTGGAATTTGGAATCTGACTTAATAAATAGTCCTACTGCAGGCAGGAAAGAATGGTGACCCCAGCGAAGGGGCAGGCAGGCCTCAAAAAGGAAACTGTGGAACGTTGCTAAGCGGGGAACCATCAGTGGCGAGTGGTTGTAAACATGCTGTTAGGAGGGATCACTGGAAAAAGGGGCTGGAGAACCCTTTCCAGCATTTACAGTGAGAGTTCCTTCTTGGATGATGTAATAACCTTGGGGTTGAAGCATTGATCTTGTCAGGCCATAAAAGACTGTGGTCACTTTTATAACCAGCCACTTGCTTTCTACAGCCCTGGGGGCACACATCTGTCACCAAGTAATGCCACATAATAAGGCCCCTGTTAACACTCCAGGGACCCCATGCTGGGCTGGCTTTGCAGAGACCCAGGGGGCACCTCCTCACCCCCCCCCCCACACACACACACCGGCTGTCCATGGGAAGTGTTCAAGAATGGAGTCCAGACAGAACCCTGGCAGCCTCCCTCCCAGCCAGGCTGATTGGCCCAGAGTCCTCAGACACTTCACTGGCATAAAGGAATAACCCCCACTCCCACCAGGGACACTCATGCCCCATGCCCCTCTCACCTTGTGTAACCACAGTGAAAGCTACAGGCACAGTCTGTGAGCACCTGGCTCTATCTTATGTTGAGGCCCCATCTGAAAGGGCCCTGGCTGCTAGAGAAAGACCCACAAAGGAAGCAGCTTCAGATTTAGGTCACAGTGGCTCCCAACTATTAGAAATGGAGGGGAGTGGATGGATAAAGTCATTGGTCATAGATTTTGGAGTTATGGTCTATATGTACATAGAATGGTATTAATATACAGTCAGTGTTGCCGTATTTTTTAATGCAAATTTATTCTCATGGGATTGAGATATCAGGGAATGCTCTAATGTGACTTGAGTTTTCCATTTGCTTCGATGTGATTTCATCTGCAAAAGCACTGGCTAAATGCAGCTGAACCAATCAGCCTAGGAATCTGCATAATGCATGCCCCGCCTCCCATGACAACCAGCTCTCTCAGTACATCACACCTGAGCCACGCCTGTGCACAGCCGGTGTTGCAAGCTTCCCTCGCATCTCACACAACCTATCCACTGCCTCATGGTAAGGCAGGGGCTACAAGAATTCCAAAGGCACATTGCAGGTATTCCCTAAGGCAAAGTGCAATGTTTATTGAAGAATTTGTGTGTTTCTTACCTACTTAATATGTTAGCTAGAGGCTGGCACTGGGGCACAGCGGGTAAAGCCGCTGCCTGCAGTGCAGGCACCCATATGCGTACCGGTTCGAGTCCCAACTGCTCCACTTCCAATCCAGCTCTCTGCTGTGGCCTAGGAAAGCAGTAGAAGATGGCCCAAGTCCTTGGGCTCCTGCACCCGTGTGGCAGACCTGGAAGAAGCTACTGGCTCCTGGCTTCGGTTTGGTGCAGCTCCGGCCATTGCGGCCAATTGGGCAGTGAACCAGTGATGGAAGACCTCTCTTTCTCTTTTTCTGACTCTCCATCTCTCTCTGTGTAACTCTGACTTTCAAATAAATAAATAAATCTTTAAAAAATTTATAAACTGTGCTGTCTACTTTACTAAGTCCCTATCTTTCTTTCTAATGTGTCACTTCTGAAATGTTAGTGTTTGTGCCAACTGTTATTCTCATAGCCCTGTGATTTCTACACAAGGAGTCATCATCTTAGAGTGGAACTTCCCACAAACAGCACCATAGGTAACTCTGACCTAAGCAACTTGCTGCCTTCATTTGACAACAGGTCATGGATGTCATATTACATTACTCTAAAGAGATCAAAAATGGATAAATCCATATTATTGAGGCGTCTTCAAAGAAGTTCATGGGAAATACATGCTATGAAAAATTGCACATGTATTTCAAAATTGCACCTGGCACAAAGTAGAAAAAATATTTTTATTTGAAAGGCACACACACACACACACACCCCGAGAGAGAGCAAGAGAGAAATCTCCCACCTGGTAGGTTATTCCTTAAATGCCCACAACAGCGAGGACTGGGCATGGCTTGAAGCCGAGAGTCAGGAACTCAATCCTGGTCTCCGATGCGGATAGCAGAGGCACAAGCATTTGAGCCATTCCTTGCTGCCTCCCGTCGTAAGAATTATCAGGAAATTGGAATGAAGAGTGGAGCCCGGACTTGAACTCGGTTCCTCTGGTGTGAGATGTGGGCATCTCAAGTGGAGGCCTAAGCTGCTGAGCCAAACATCTGCCCCTTCAAGAAAATGTTGAAGTACTTTCATATAGGTCTACCTGTAAACATTATTTGTACATATTTTAACAAACACACAACATTCCTCTGTCTACATGTGCTATGATGAACATTGTAAGGCTCTGCCTGTTTTATTGCTGTTGTTTTTGTTATCACAATCATTGGTGGAATGACTATTCCTGTAAGGATATCTTTGTGCACCTGGCTGGGTATACTTTAAGATGGATTTCCATAAATGCAATTGCTGTACTAAAGGCAGATACATTTAATTTTTATAGGTTGTTTGAAAACTTATTTATTTATTTGAAAGTCAGAATTACAGAGAGAGAAAGAGTCCGTCTTCTGGTTCACTCCCCAAATGGCTGGAATGGCCAGGGTTGGGCCATGATAAAGCCAGGAGCCTGGAGTTTCTCTTGGGTCTTCCACATGGACACAGGGGCTCAAGCACTTGGTCCATCTTCCACTGCTTTACCAGGCACATTAGCAGGGAGCTAGATTGAAAGTGGAGCATCTGGGACTTCAACCAACACCCATAAGGGATGCCAGCACTGCAGACAGAGGCTTTACCTGCTATGGCACAATGCAGGTCCCTAAATTTCTGTCAAGGTGTTCTCCAAGGAGATTATATCAATTAACAATCCACCACTATATGACAGCTCCTATGTCACTGTCACTGGAATTTATAATTTTTATATTTATGAATCAAGCACATTTTTATAACAGTGGACTTCAATAATGGTTGTCATAGTCTGAGTGTGCCCCGTCAACATCCATATATTGGAATTAGAACCTTCAGATATGAGGAGGCAGGGCACTGGGAGGTGACTATGCCTTGAGGATGGATCCTCATCAATGGGATCAGTGCCTATGTGAGAGGCTCCAGGCAGCTCTGTCACCTCTTCTACCAGTGAGGATACAGCAAGAACATGCCAGATACAAGCCAGGAAACAGGCCCTCACCACACCCCAAATCTGCTGGCACTTTTTCCTTGACTGCTCATCTTCCAGAACTGCAGAAATAAATGTTTGTTTATTTTTAAACCACCTAGATTATGGTATTTTGCTATGGCAGCCAACACAGACTAAGACAATAATATATAATATATTCATCAAAGTTGATGAATAATTCCATGCAACATGTTAATAACAGAAAAAACTGGATATGAAAAATATGAGACCTGTCTACTATTTTCTCAATGATTCCATAAATTAAAACTTATTAAAAATAAAGTCCATCTAAAATATACCTGTATATCATATTTGTATATTTTTATTAGTGAAGTTGAACATCTTCCCACACAATTACAAGTCACTTGTATTTTAAATTCTATTAAATCCCTCTTTAGATTTTATTTCCAGCTATTAGCTATCTTTTTCCAGATTTTTCTGAATAATTTTATTTCTCTATCTTTTGCTATATATGAAATTATGAAAGTCAGTGTTTCATGCTTTTTTGAAAAGAGCAACCTAAGCTACAATTACATTTGGAGTACTTTAATCTGTAATAAATCTAAAATATTTGCTTGTTAATTAATTGTAAAAATGGATTGCATTCATCTGCTCTAGCTGTTGTAACAATACCATAGACTGGGTTTCTTAAACAATAGAAATGTATTTTCTCACAGTTCTGGAGGCTGACAGTCCAGGACCCGGTTACCAGAGGGTTGGTTTCTGGTGAGCTCTCTCTCTCTGGTTTGCAGGCAGCCACTTGCTTACTGTGTGTTTATGGTGTCTCATTCAGTTAAGGCACTAATTCTATCAGATCACTCATTTCGTAGCTTTAGTTACTGCCCTAAAATCCATATCTCTAAACACAGTCATATCGGGAGTTAGGGCTGCAATGTGAATTTCAGGGGGACACGATTCAGTCCTGAACACCAATGAACAGGTACGCAGTGATAATGGCTGAATAGTTACACTGTGCTGCTAATTAAAGACAAAGACAAAGACTGGTCTCTGACATTCACAAGTTTACAGGCTAATCTAAATAAACAGCATTTACAAGAATAACAGTTGCTCAGATTCAAGAGCTTCCCCTAAGGAAAGAGAATGGAGTATAATGCCCAGATTGTAAAGGTGGCTGGGAGACTTGTGTTCCTGCACCTCATGGAATACACAGTGCATCTCCACACTAACCTCATCTGTTCTTGGTCTGTAATCAAAGATGACTCGATGTGGACATGAGAGTGGCATTATAGAACATGGCAGAGAACAAGGGAGAAATGCAGCAAAGATTCTACAAAACACCAGAGTACACAAACAGGAAACTGAGGCTTAGGGATCTGAGGCTTGTGGCAAGATGCATACCTCCTGGGAGTAGAAAGAAAAACAACTCCATGCATATGGAGCATTTTTGTTTCTCTAAAACACTCAAAGCTCTTCTTAAATATTCATTAACCATCTATAATCACACCAAGGTAGGAAAGAAATATGTTTGCTTGGCTTTAAAAAAAAAAAAAAAGTCCAGCAGCAGTAAATACACGCAGGGATTTCGCCAGCATGGATTCGGTTAGTAAATATTTTATTGCCTATTTACTTTGCATGAAGTCGTGTTGGACCCTGTGATGGTGTGATGATGCATAGGGCACAGTATCTCCCTTGGAAAAATCCAAGCCTTAGAACTAGGAAGAAATAAGGGCTCCTCCACTGGAAAAAAGGACCACTCTGCCCCGCGGTTTGGCAACCATGGCGACCATCACTAGTTGATACCTGACTCACTGCCAGTGAGACTCTCAGATGTGTCCTCATTTTTATTTTTCTTAATAAGCTTACTAAAAACACATTTTTAACTCCACGGAGCACTCCAAGCAGCCACCTGCCACCAATAGAACCAAGTTGGGCCATGAATCAACATTTGCCCCTTGTGACATTCTATGCTGTCTCTTTGAATAGCCAAAGCAGCCTTATAACTCACATTATGTTACTTCGATCCACACAGTTAATTCCCTGTTGGATTCTCTGTAGCTTTTAAAAAGAAGATGGCAGATTGATTGTGAAACTAAGGAAAACAAATACAATTTACCTATTTGAACCTATTTCCAATACCTGCCTTCATCTGACAGTAGGTTTTTGGAAGGGAGTTTTAAAAAAATCACTAAGCAGACAAAACCATTTGTGGAAAATGCATATGCCTAAGGTCAGAGAAATGGAAGTGAAAACAAACGTTTCTCCACTACCTTACTGCAGGGCAACGTAAATGTGAGAAAGGACCCCTGGAAGGCATGGATGGAGTCTACAGAACTGAACTGGGAGAGCCGATGGTGGCAAACAATCTTTAGGGTTGTAAAAAATGCTGCATTTTTATTCTTTCAATGTTGGATGATACATCTGGACAAAATAAGAATTCCACGGAGAAGTGAGAGAAGAGTTTCAGAGCTCAGGGAATGGTTTTGCATAGAGAGCTCCTCCAACGGCATCATTTTCATTTTTCTTTTGGGTTACCTTGGAGAGTAATTGTGGGAAATAGTCCATGTGATGGTTTCCTTTGCAAAGGAGGCTACCACTTGGTAATTGTAACAATTGTCTTTGTCATTACTATTATGCCAGTTACTTCATTTATCCATCCAGGATTATGCTGTGTACTTTCTTTTACCTTTAAATAACTTTTTGTCAGAGCTTCAGCTTCAAACAAGTTTATTCATTTATTTCCATTTACTTGACAGGCAGAGCAATAGAGTGAGAATCATGAGGAGGAGGAGGAGAGAGAGAGAGAGAGAGAGACAGAGAGAGAGACAGAGAGAGAGAAAGAGGGACAGAGAGTTTTTCCATCCACAGGTTCACCCCTCAAATGCCTATAACAGCGAGGTCCAGGCCAGCCTGAAGCCAGGAGTTCAAAGCTTCATCCAGGCCTCCCATGTGGGTGACAGAAGCCCAAACTTTTGAGCCATCATCTGCTGCCTGCCAGGATGCATTAGCAGGAAACTGGGTCAGAAGCAGAGTAGCCAAGAGTCGAATCTACACTGTGATAAGGCATGTCAGTATCCCGAGAGGCAGCTTAACCCACTGGATCACAACACCAGTCCCTGGTGTGTACTTTGTAGACTTTATTTCAGACAGCTGTCTTCATAGCTCTGAGAGGTTGATAATACTGTTCCGATTTTATAAATGAGGGAGTTGAGATTCTAAGGGGCTCAAGAAATTCTTCAGGAATTCAAAGCCACATCTGGTTGCCATGGCTGTGCCTCCCTCTTGTACACTCAATTGTCCTATCTTTGTTCTAATCCTAAGGATGATATAGGAAACTAGAGGGCATAAATCCACTTTAGAGGTAAATACATTTTTTTTGATAAATGATCAGAGAGTAAATTTTAGGCTTTGTGGGTCAGACAGTTGCAGCTGCTCAACTCTGCCATTGTAGCATCAAAGCATCACGGCTGTTTTCCAGTAAACCTTTACTTATAAAAACAGATGAAGGGGTAAATTCACCTTAGTCCACAGAACAAGGGATGGGAGAGTGGTTGCAGAAGTTCAAGAACATGGTAACAACAAGCTTAAGGCCCTGTCTCTCATTGCACTTTTAAATTTAAAATGGCCTGAGATGATTTAATTGAAGAAAGAAAAAAAAGGATGAGATTCATAGAGAAAAATATAGAAAATGCAAAATGAATATAAGATAAATTATGAAATTAATTTACAGGTACAAAAAGAAGTGGCCATTCAAGAGTTAACTTGGCCAAAATGTCTTAAACAAAGTGGATGCAAAGCTGGAATTTAGAGGCAGAATCCAGAGTGAGTAGGAACAGAGAAAGCAATATATCCTCAATTTAGGTGTCTGACATGCACAGGACATAAAAAGAATAAAGCGACTGGGGAAGCATCAAAAAACTTTTAAAAACATAAAGCGCCACATAAGTAAAATTTCAAACATTCCCCACCTGCTCAGGGAGAGTTGATTAAAATAAATGTCATCTGTCTAAATTGATAAGACTGAATTATTGATTACTGTATGAACGTTTTCATTTGAAATGGTCTGCGGATTAATGCAATAATCAAGTCCATTTCCTCGTCTGTTCTCTGCTTTTCTCTCTCTGCTCCAATCTCAGTTCTGAGCTGTAAAGCAGGCTGTGGTTTCAGCCAAAGCCTGTCTCTCTCTGCATGTCCCAGCGCTCTCTGCGGGCCTCTTGAGCTGGACCTGGATGCTGAGCGAATCAGTGAGAGCAGACTCAGTTCCATTTTTCTGTAAAGTAAATTTCCAATGGAAATGGGATGCAGTTGCATGATGGAGCTTTACTTCTTGGCCTTGAATCGTAGGACTTAGCAAGTTCCAAATCCTTAGCTTCCATGAAATGCAAGCATGTTTGGGGGTCTGAGTCTGCTTACATTGATGAATTTCAGCTGGCAGAAATACTAGAAGTTGGAGTCTGAAAAGAGGTGTAGAGCTATAGGGTCATCCAGTGACTCCCAACTCCAGCTCAAAGATGACTGGGTTAGAAAACCCAGATAAATACCCTAGCAAAGTAAGACCAAACCAATGACAAAAATAGCTATAGAGGAAGGGACCCAATTTCCCCAAAAGAAACTGTGACCAAAGCTCTAAAGTCCATGAGGCAGACATGACTTGCCTCTCTGGGTTTACTGTATCTCTTCTTGTGTTCCATCATGTTTTACCATAGAATCTTAACTTTCTTTCCTATAGAGCTCTGTCTCTAATTGTGTCTATGTCGAGTTTCCACAATATTGTCCCAGAATCTTAGTCCTTATTTCTGTGTGTCTCAGAGGCGCAGAGATGGCTGGGACATGACTCAGATGCAGTGGCACTGCCTATTATGGCCGCCACTGGCCACGTGTGATTCTGCTTGAAATATGCCAATCGGAACTGAAAAGTCCTGGAAGTGTAAAATGTTTCACAGATGTTCAAGACTTAGCACAAAAGTAGAATATTAACAAAATGTACGTATGGCTGTCACTGTTTTTATATTGACTGCTGAAAAAATAACATGCAGGATATACTGGTTTCACTAAATATGTTGCTAATGTGAATTTTTACCTGTTTCCTTTAACTTTTTCAATGTGGCTCCGAGAAAACTTAAAATTTCCTATGTGCCTCATTTTATATTTCTATTAGGTGGTGGTGATCTTGAGTTACAGGGTAGATAAGCTGTTGACAAATGCAACAAATCCTGATGCATAGAATCAATGCCATGGACCAAGAATATGTTCTAAAAGAGTTGGTCTTCACTTAAAGCAGGGAGAATTCATAAATTATAGTCAAAACTGCCTTCTTTTCCAACCTTGGTGAAATTGGATTTGTATAGATTGTCACTCACTCGTGCAGCTCGGGTTTTGCCATTCCCATCTTGAGGAAGCGTGTTTTTTTCCTTCTGAGACTCCCTCCCTCCTCCAGATTAGGAGAGCTGTGAAGGAAAGCTCTTTCTGAGCTTCACCCTTGAACTCTCAGCTAATAAAACAGTGCCTGACATTTAAGGCTTCCAGATAAATATTTGGTGACTGTGTTAAATGAATTGAAGTTGACTGTTATTGGGTGTCAGTAGATACATTGGTCATAGTGTCAAAATTAGGGCACAATCATCCTTTATTTACATGGAAATTTTCAAAATATTCATGGAAAATGTGCACTATGAAAATCTGTGAATGGATTCCAATTTTTTTGAACCAAAACATGCCTATCTTCTAATTTCCCCTTTCCCTGAACATTTTGAAGTATCTTCAAACTTTGTAAAAATAAACAAAGTAAAACAATATCCTATTTTCTGGCTGTTAATGGCTATTATAGGGCTAGGGATGTGATTGAGTGATTTGGCCAAAGAGTCCAAGGGAGCAAAGGCTTAGTCTCCACTGCATGTCATCAGAAAAAGGGAGCAATTCTCTGAATAGGTATCTCAATAAATCTTATCTCAGGGAAGGACACCCTGGACCGAGGACAAAATTGTAATTGGTAGGGACATAATAGTCATTCAGCAAGCATGAAGAGGGACTATTTGGTGCTTTGTGGGTTGCACGGTGACTAGGTCTCAGTTGGTTGTTCTGTGTGATTACGTCCAAATAGAACACAGCTTAGCAGTGTCAGATCAGTTTGAAACAACATCGAGAACAAGCTGTGAGCACCAAATCCAATCCTCCGACATCAGGGGCGGCATTTTTTTTTTTTTACTTTCTCACACTGTTCCATTGAAAAGAGAAAATCATTCATAAATGTCTACGTTATGAAATATGAATTGTGCAATTGCAATGGAGCTACAAGTGCACTGATATTTGCATTTAAAACTGGTATTGCATAACATGAAGACCAGCATTCACATTCATGGTAGTAATTTCCACTTTTCATTTTCTTTACTTAGATCGATATTAAACAGCAAATTAAAAAAAACACCATGAAAAGCCAAGAGAGAGGTTGCAGAAGAAAAGGAAAAGCTTTAGAATTTAGTACTATTAATGACATTTTCTGTTTTTTAAACAAGGTGGCCCTGCATTTTCATTTTGTACATGGCCTCACACATTATGTAGCTTTCTGTCTTCCTAGTATTTTGCTGTTTTATCCCTTGAAAAGTGCCCTAAAGAATTCTTAACCGCCTTATTTTCTTTTTTCATTCGAAGCTCTTGAGCTACTACTCTGTTGCCTAAGTCAGCAAATGCTAGGGGAGTTGAAATCCCTGTGGATTCCTTCATAGGTGTACACTTTGGTTAAATGAGGAAGAGTGAACTTCACCTCTGATTCTCTTTCTAAATTCTAATCTTTCTTTTCACCAGGGAGAGGCAGGAAGAGTACAAAAGCTAGGCAGGCCTTTCCCACTGAGTATTCAAAGGCTTTGTGTCTGAACTTCAATTGGCAAGAATTCCCTAGCCATTACTATACTTTGCTGGGTTTCTTTTTTCTTTTTTCTGGAGTCACCGATATCTAAGTTTCCATCACTTTTCCGATCAATATCTTATTTACAAAGAATTTTCCAGTCTTTATCTAAAGTTGCCCCTCTAACTTCCTAGCAGCAACCTCAGCTCAGATTTGTCTTTGCTATAAATTTATAGAGAATTTGTTTCTTAGAAAGGTCTTTCCCTACGCTTTACACAGAATAGAGCTGTACAAAATAATTTAGAAAAAGCTGTTGAAGCAGAGATTTAAAGCAACTTCATGCCATACTAGATGGAACCAAACCGATAAGCTACACTGGAAAAATTCAGACCTGATGATGCACCTTCCTTTTCTGTTTCTCAACAGAAACATCTGCTACTCTCATTTCTAAGTATTAAAAGACGTGAGGCACAAAGTATCAGTAGAAGTTTGGAGGAGACCATGGCTCATTTTGTGGTCCATATCACAAAGAACACTGACTTGCTCTTGTGGTTCAATTCGACTAGCATCTTAAACTAAGGGCTCTACATACAAAGATGCCAACCTAATGGTTCATGTCTCTGCTGCTCCACTTCTGATCCAGCTCCATTCTAATGGCCTGGGAAGAGCAGCAGAAGATGACTCAAGTGTTTGGGCCCCTGCCACTCACATAAGAAACTCGCATGAAGCTCCTGGCTCCTGGCTTCAGCCTGACCCAGCCCTAGCAATTAAGGCTAACTAGAGAATTAACCAGTGGATAGATCTCTCTCTCTCTCTCTCTCTCTCTCTCTCACACACACACACACACACACACACACACACACACATACTCTAACTTTCAAATAAATAAATACATCTTCCTTTTTTTTAAAAAAAAAAAAGTGCCAACCTATTTGGGGTGAAGTGGACAAAGTAGGAAATGATATCTACCACCCAACTCTATGCCATTCCAGTCTCCATCACTGTTCCCAGGGCAAGATTCTCCCATTTGGACAACCTCTCTAGGTGGATGTGCCACGTACTATATGCAATATCAGTGTTCTTGACCATGGCGACCCATGTTGCTGAATATCAACCAGTCATCACGCTGCATGTGCACCACCATCCCCACTGAGACGAGGGCTTGATTGTCATATAAAATGTTCAACTGTTTCTCTCATCCCCTAGTCCTTCCCTGGTTATCAGTCACTAGAAGATGACTAAACCCTATAGTTCAGTCTACAACTAAACCAGGGAGCTCCCATCTGTTATTTCTTGAGTCCCAACATCTCATTAAATCAAGCACTAGGACCTGTGCATTAGGTCTCATTAGCTCAACTATCTTTCCAGGGTGGGGAATCTTTTTTTCTACCAAAGGTCATTTGTGTACTTGTACATCATTCACTGGCCATACAAAATTATCAACTTAAGAAGTAGCCTGCTATCAATTTACTAGGTTTGAAGTCTTGCCCGTGGTTGCCTTGGGAGGACCAGCTCAGCCCATTCAGTGACCTTATATGACCTGCATCATGGACATTTCCCATCCGTGTGTGATAAAAAGTTTAATTACAATAGAATTAAAACCATGTGCACTCTCTTAACAAAGTATCTGCAGAGTAGAAAAACGGACCCTAATCTTTTCCAGATAGTGACCATGATAACATCTTTTAAAAAGATTCACTTGTTTATTCATTTGAAAGGCAGAGTAATGGAGAAAGGAAGACACCGAGAGAGATCTCCCAGCTGCTGGTTCACTCCCTTAATGACTGCAATGAGCAGCTTTGGGCCAGGCCAAACCCAGCTGCCCAAAACTCAATCCTGGTCTTCCACATGGGTGGCAGGGAGTCCAAGCAATTGGTCCTTCCTCCACTGCCTTCCCAGGCAAAAAAGCAGGAAGCTAGGTCTGAAGCCTGGTAGCCAGGACCCAGGCCAGCACTCTCATGGTGGATGCCATCACATTCAGTGCTAGCTTAAGCTGCTACATCACAATGCTGGCCCTTACAATAACATTTTAAATTCATTGACTACTTTCAAACTATTTTTTTACTGTAAGTGCATTGTCTCATTTAATCTTCACAAACAGATGAGATAACTACAGCTACTATAGATGTTTCCAAGTCTGTGTTCAAGGTTCCAAGGAGCCACCCAGCTAGATAAAGGGAGCCCTATACCTCTACCTGGGCAACAAAGAGAAAAGCAACAGGCTTTTGAATTGACACATGGTCACTGTCAGTTTCTCCTTCATTAGGCTGGCTGCACATGCCACAGATCTTTGGGGGCTTTTGTTTGTGATATTGAGAAAAAAGAGACAGAGATCAGGAGAAAACCAACCTTATAAATAACCAAAATCTAGCAGAACTTGGTCAAGTTGAGTATGGGGATCCCTTCCCCTCTAGCTGGCATTTTCCAGTGGATGTGAGATGAATCAGTTGCCTACATCTCTGATTTCTTCAGCTCTTGCAACTTCTTCACTGATAAAAACCTGCAGGAGAAGGAGAAATAACTCTCCTGTGTAAAAGGTAGTTCTTTCAGTAGAATATGTAGCAAGGATAAATAAGTGAAAAAAGAGTTGAGTGTGTTGGCCCTGGATCTCTTACGGACCAGTTGTGTGATCTGGGACAAGTGTGTCTTCACCTCTCCAAGCCTCAGCTTTCACGTCTGTAAAAGAAAGTCAGAGAATTCCCCGAGACCCCTCCCAGACCTCCCCTCCCAAATGATGTTTTCAGGAATCACAGATATGTAGCTGGCCATAGCTCATGGTTTCCCAAGCAATTTCTTATTTTCATCCTGGGACCCTACCCACAGTTTCTTTCCCAGGGAATTTTGTGTGTGTGTGTGTGTGTGTGTGGTTTATGACAAGTTACTGAAGTTCTCTAAGTCTTAGGCTACCCTTTGTGCTTGCTTTGGCAGCACATATACTAAGTCTTAGGCTCCTTTTCAGACAGAAGGCTAAACCCTGAGGGACACACAGTGGAGACACAGTCAATGTCCTCAATGATACTGTGGGTACTCTGGCCTCGGAATCAGCCCTTAAGGCATTCAGTTCTGGCTAAAAACCCCATGAGAGTTTCTCATGCATGGAAAGCCAAGACACTGTGGCAAAACAAACAAACAAACAAACAAACAAAAACAAAAAAAAACCTAAATGAAAGATCTCTGTGAATGAGATCCCAGTGGAAAGAACGGGCCATCAAAGAAGGAGATACCTTTCTCTGAAGGGAGGAGAGAACTTCCACTTTGATTGTGGCCTTATGGCCTTGTCTAAATAAGGTCAGAGTTTGTGAACTCCAGAGGCTTCCATAGCTTTGGCAGCTCACGACAAGAGCCTAGGGTGATTACTGACATCATAAATAAGAGTGTCAATTGTTAAATGAACAACAGAAGTCTCTGTGCACTTAATCCCCATGTAGAATATCTGTCCTTAATGTGTTGTACTATAAGGATTAACGGTAAAAGATAGTCTTCAAACAGTACTTTATACTTTGTGTGTCGGTGTGGGTACAATCTGTTGAAATCTTTACTTAGTATATACTAAGTTGATCTTCTGTATATAAAGATAATTGAAAATGAATCTTGATGAAGAATGGGATGGGAGAGAGAGTAGGGGATGGGACAGTTTGCAGGTGGGAGGGTGGTTATGGGGGCAAATGCACTATAATCCGAAAGTTGTACTTTTGAAATTTATATTTATTAAATAAGAGTTTTCTAAGAAAAACAATACACTTTGAAAAAATGATGCTGTGGTCTGTGAAGGCAGAGGGTCCTTCTGGGCAATCTCTGGGGCTTGTTCCTGACATTCTCTGTTGGAGAGGCACTTAGGGGTCCAGCATCTGGTACAACTGAGATTGGTGTGGAAGGAAAGTGCTTATATGTCAGAGGTTCTCGTCAAACACCTCTCCCACTGCCAAGATGGGATGGTCTCTCATCTCACCCACCAGAGGATCCTGAAATATCCAGCCATTAGGAGTGTTTCAAGTTTCAGTTTCAGGAAAGCTCAGATGTCAGCCGCACGTGGCCTTTGTTTTCTGAAGAGTTGTTTAGACTTAGTTCCATTCTGAAAATAGATTGCAAATGCTTTGGGTTTTTTTTTTCCTACAAAAGATTTATTTATTTATTTATTTGAAAAGCAGAAATACAGAGAGAGAAGAGGGAAAGGAGGGAGACAGAGAGAGAGAGAGAGATCTTCCAACTGCTGGTCACTCTCCAAATGATCCCAGTATCCCATGCTGGGCGAGGCCAAAGCCAGGAGACAAGAGCTTTTCCCAGGTCTCTCACATGGCACTTGGGCCATCTTCTGCTGTTTTCCCAGGCACATTAGCAAGGAGCTGGATTGGAAGTAGAGCAGCTGGATCTCAAACTTTTGCCTATTTGGGATGCCAGTGTTGTGGGTAGATGCTTAACTTTCTCTGCCACAGTGCTAGCCTCCATGTTTAGGGTTTTATCATGGTTTTCCAGCAGTTCATCAGGGTTTCCAGTATGACAGCATCTCTGTTTTTGGTGTAACAAAATGAAGTACCTGGCCAGTGATGCAGGGGATATGAACATGCAGGAGTTTGGCTTTTCAGCTGTGATAATGGGTGGCCCAGGGAGCGTGCATTCCCTGATGCTTTTACTTCTTTTTAGCAACACACATGTCTTTGACATAGGCCAGTGGAGAAGAGTCTTGTCCAGTTTATTTCCAACAAGCTCAGACCTGCCATTGTGACTGTGTTAGCACCGCAGTCCAAGGCAAAGAGCAAAATTAGGTCATATGCCAAGACTAAAGGCCATGTAATATGCAGGGTCTCCCTAACTGCTCCACGTAATGTCTCCCCACAATTGTTCTTGTTTCCCTCCGTAAAGATGTTTTATAATAACACAGGGAGGTCAAAATAATTGTTGATGAATTGAGACAAATAATTTTGAAGCAAGAGGAGATGAGAGGAAAAATCAAGAAAGACTGATAACTTATTACATCTATCATTCTTTCGAAAAAAAATCTAGATGGTTCATTTTGATTCATATTTAAACTCGCCACCCATTAGGCTGGGGACTTCTTTCAGGACTCTCATCCCCAACGAAAAACCAAGAGGAAAGGGAGCTAAGAGATGGCAGAACACTGAGGTAGAACCTGCCTTGCTCAGACACTCAGCAAGCTTTTCTCTGCCCAGAGCTGTGTTTACCTAAGGTGTCTCCAGGGACTTGAACACCATGGAGCAGAAACAAATGCTTCTTTCTATTCCTTTAAACAAAGAGAAAAGACTTAGACATCACCCGAAATGAAATAGTTCTAGGGTGGAGGGTGAGAAAATCCCTTTTAAATGTCATTAAATACAAATTACCCTACGTTTTGCTAGTTAAAGATTTCAATTAACACTCAAATTTGCCACCAGTTTAGCTGGGGTCCCTTTTGAATGAAGACTTCTCAGTGTTTGACTCTTTATTCAGACACAGGCAAGACAGAAACCGTTTATTAGCATAATCCCATTTAATATGGTGACTATGTGTTCTTGCTGGAATCAATTGTATTTTTGGGGACTGTTAATGTGCCCAGCGTGGAGCACTGCAATAGCAGCTCCTAGTGTTTCTAACCTCACACCCACTCACTGCTCCCAGTGTTAGGTCTTTTATCCTAGGAAACCTTCTTGGTCAGTTTTCTGTGCTGATTAATAAGGCTAGATGGCACGGTGATGACCACAGGGTTTCTTTGAACTACTGGATGTTCTTTGCAACCCTGGGGACAGCAGAGGAAGGGGAGATGTCAGTATGAAGCATGCAGTGTTTTGCTTTCTTGATTTATACACAGGGGCTAATTTTCGTTAAAAGCAAGATTCTAATCTGAAAGAGCTTTCTTCTCTGCCGCATGTGCCCATGAACACAAGATCAATTGAATCTGTTGCTGCCCCCTCTAGATCCTAAGAAGGCAGTGATGGCATTATCCTTGCCGCTGCTCCTATTAGCAGAGCCTAGAACATGCATGGAGCAGGCTGGATGAATGAATGAATGAACTGGTTTTTGGCTATGATGGTAGGTAGTAGAGACAGATAGTGGAAGGATAAGGCAGTTCCATTTGTTCTTCCAAATAAAACATGGTTAAAGTTAAATCTGCCCAGCTTTGATTTTTTAAAAAAGATTTGTTTTTATTTATCTGAAAGGAAGAATTACAGAGAGAGAGAGAGAGAGAGAGAGAGATCTTCCATCCAGTGATTCACACCCCAGATGGCTGCCACAGCTGGGGCTGGACTGGGCCGAAGCCAGGAGCCAGGAGCCATGAACTTCTTCTAGATCTCTCTCGTGGGTGCAGGGTCCCAAGCACTTGGGCCAACTTCTGCTGCTTTCCCAAGCACATTAGCAGGGAGCTGGATTAGAAGTGGAGTTGCTGGGACTAGAACACTGTCAATATCCTAAGAGGTAGCCAGACTTCTAATATGTAAAAATGTGACAGTATGCAACAGAACAGTTTAAGCTCTATCCAGGTTTTCTCCTTTGGAACACATTTGTTCCATCTTATGATGGGATTTGACATTCCACTTAAAATTCCTAAAGTGCCTAAAACACCTCCCAAAGAAAAAGATAAGCAAGGCAACTTTTAAATAATGTTCTGTGTCAAGAAAACCCTTCCGCCGGCGCCACAGCTCAATAGGCTAATCCTCCGCCTTGCAGCACCTGCACACCGGGTTCTAGCCCCAGTCGCGGTGCCGGATTCTGTCCTGGTTGCCCCTCTTTCAGGCCAGCTCTCTGCTGTGGCCTGGGAGCACAGTGGAGGATGGCCCAAGTGCTTGGGCCCTGCACCCCATGGGAGACCAGGAGAAGCACCTGGCTTCTGGCTTCAAATCAGCATGGTGCGCTGGCTGCAGCATGGCAGTCATTGGAGGGTGAACCAATGGCAAAGGAAGACCTTTCTCTCTGTCTCTCTCTCTCACTGTCCACTCTGCCTGTAAAAAAAAGAAAAAAAAAAGAAAAAGAAAAGAAAAGAAAACCCTTCCCCAATCCTCTTCAATCTCTTGCTGGTGTACTCAGCCACCAATCACCACACATCCACTGCACGTTGTGTAAATATTGGCATTTGTCTATCAAGTGTTTTGGGAAGACCTGCTTTTCAAAGATCTGACAGCCTCCTCATCCTACTTCTTCCCTACATCTCTCTGTTGTCTCTGTTTTTGTTTGCTGTTTTTTTTTTTTTTAAGTTTACAAAGCTTAAATAATTAGTAGATGGAAAGCAACCCTAATGGGAGGCTTTCTAAAATGACGGCTCAAACCTAGATGTTGGGAGAATTATTTAAAATCCATTTTTCCAAGTGCCATCCACATAATTTTCAGAGAGAACACACTATGACATGTTCTGCTGTACATCCCCATGAAGGTTCTGTGCAGGAGATGTTCTTGGTGCCTTATTAGGGCAGTCTGATTTAAGTACAGATCTGGTTAGGAGAATGGAATAATCGCATCTTGACTGCATGCATGCCTTTAGGTGTCGCTCCCTGAGCTCATTGCTCTGCAGTGAGTTTTCTTTTCTTTTAAAGGGATTAGGACACATTCTTCTGTACGGAACTTTGTTCTCACAGGACATATATACTAGACATTGTAGTACTTAACATAAAGAGCAGCAAGAAAAATCTATTACCAGAAATCTCTTCCCCCACTTTGTTTCACACTTGGATGAGCTTTATTAACAATATGGGGCTTTCTGCCCATGTAAGGGAAATACAGTGAGACGTGTTTTGTAATGAACTCAAATCTATACAAGTATGTGTACTTCTTTAAGATAAAATGTCACTTCAGAATGGATGCCGCTGTCACTTACTGTATGAGATGAACATATGGGTTTAGGGTTCAGTCTCCTTATTAATAAATGGAGATTTTTTTTTATAGTATCAAGACCATAGGGTTTTTGTGAAGACTAAAATAAACCCAAAGAATGTAGCTAATTGCTGGACCTGTGGCAAATCACACACAAAATTGGATGCTGTTATTATTACTTTTGTTTCTATTAGCTGTTTGTTTATCTCTACCCTTTTTTTTTTTACATACATGCATACATAGCTCATAGGAATGTCCAAAGAGTAGATTTTTCCATCATGTGAAACTTACCTTCTCAGCCTTTGGGATCCTAGGCGATCAGACAGAATCCATAGGGCACAATGAATCTGTCTTTGAACCTGGATCTTTTCCTGCCTTCAAACTGTCTGAGTTGATATAATACACCAGAGGAGTTGTAAGGCTTTTGTGGTTTCCCTCCTGGTGGGATCACTAGAGTCTTCTCCCGAACCTCATGCTTTGGAAATTCCTCGTAATAACTCTGCTTCATATTTACATAGCAATAAGTGAATTTCTCTATTTTTAAAATTTTTATTTGTTCATTTTCTAATTTGAAAAACACAGTGACACACACACAGAGACAGACAGAAAAAATAGATCTTCTGTCTGTTGCTTTCATCCCCAAATTCTTCCAATAGGCAGGACTGGGCAGGCTGAAGTCAGGAACCCGAAACTCAGTCATCAGTGGAACTCAAGGTGGGTCTGCCACACGGGTGGGACACCTGCATGGGCAGGAAGCTGGGTCAGAAGTGGAGGAGCCAGGCTAGAATCAAGCATTCCTATATGAGATGCAGTTGGCCCAAGTGGCATCGTGTTTGTTTTTAAAATTTGAAAGGTAGAGTTACAGAGAGATTGGGGGGGCGGGGAGAGAGAGCCTTCCATTTGCTGCTTCCCTTCATGGCAGCAACAGCTACGGCTGAGCAAGCCAAAGCCAGCAGCCTAGCACTTCATCCCACAGAGGTACAGGGGCTCAAGCACTTGGGTCATCCTTGGCTACTTTTCCAGGTGCATTAGCAAGGAGCTGGATTGGAATTGGAGCCCTTGAGACTCCAACTGACACCCATATGAGATGATGGAATTGTAGGTAGTGGCTTAACCCATTGTACCACAGTGGCCACCACCCAAATGATGTCTTAATCATTGCACCGAACACCTGCCCCAGCAACTCATGGCTTTTCAAGCATTAATTCTTTGCATATAACCATCTAAAAATGTAGCAGTAATCCTATTTGGCACATAGAAAAATGAAGAACAAAAAAGTTTAAATGACTTGACCATTGTCCCTTGGTTAGTGAGAAACTTAAGAATGGAAGCATTTGTATGTCCCAGGTTTTTTGCCAACACATGTTCCAATCATCATTAAGTTCAGAAGAGCCCAGTTAGCATAAAGGAGTCAGGCACAGGGTGAAAAAGAATCTAGATTTTTTTTCTTCTTTATGTTAACTGAGGGTTATTATGGGCTCACAGCCACCTGGTGATGTCCCTTGCTGCCTGGGAGAGCCAAAAAACTAAAATAGACAGGCTCAACTCAGGTCTTTTGTTTAAATTTCTTCCCGGCCACTCCTGTAGATATTCACCTGCCAGTGGCCAGGAAAATGAACATGCTCTTTTGTTTTGCATCCTCTTTCCTGCGTGCCATTTCTTGAAACTGACAAAAAGCAAGGCATGGTAAAATGTGGATGGCAGAGTGCAGTTAATAAAAGTCCTGGTCAACTCCCTCAAAGGATAACAGGTGCTGCATATTAAAAGTGACACTGGCATCCCATATAAGTCCTGTTCAGTCCCCAGTTGCTTCGCTTCCAATCCAGATCGCTGCTAATGCACCTGGACAGCAGTGGAAGATGGTCCCGGTGCTTGGGCCCCCTGTCAACCATGTGGGAGAGCTGGATAGTTCCAGACTCCTGGCATCAGCCTGGCCCAGCCCCAGCCGTTGCTGCTGTTTGGAGAATGAACCAGCAGATGGATGATTTCTCTCTGCCTCTGTCTCTCCCTCTCTCTATGTTATTCTGCCTAACAAATACATAAATAAATCTTTAAAAAAATGTTTTTAAGCTGAGCCGGCTTTATGGTTCCTTGAACCGTTAACTAAGAGTGCTGCCAAGCCTCAGGGTGGAGTGCCCCTTCTCTGGAGGAAGTGAGGCTCCGGGGGCCTGGTGAGACCACAGCTTGATGACATCTGGGCTCCTATTTAAAAACCTAAGGAGATACTCACCTTTTTCCAATGGAGCTGTTAGCTTTTAAAAATACTTAAAAACCAATCAGCGGCTCAATTGCGTCTGAAGAGCGATTTCAATTATAGAATGGAGGCAGTTCCTCAGCAACCGGAGTATTTAAGAGCTGCAAAAATTAATGTGCATTTTAATGCTGATTTTCCGAGTATAATACACTTTGTAATTCATTTAAATGTATTCTGTGTGTTTTATTCTAGCTTAAGGCACAGCGGCAGTCTTTGATTCATCAGAAAACTACGTTTTTAAAGTTCTTTTTTTTTTTAGAGAAAAGTATTTAAAACCCAAGAAGATAAACTGTAGAAATGTAATTGGTCAGAATCAGAATATAGATGGGTTCTTTTTGTTGAATCACTTAAAAGCACCCCTGTGGATGATCGTTGGTCCTAAAGAGGCAATCTATAGTCTGGATTATAACAAACAACAATCCCATCTAATATCACCTTTCCTTTGTTGCCAAGCTACAGAGACGGCCTTGATAATTTCCATCTAAGAGTTGCACTGTTTGTCCAAAGCTACTGACTTGACAGATAAATCCAGTAGAATTAGTGCCTGCATGGTTGGTGTGTTTTAAAACTGAGTTAATCAAACATAAACGCTTTGCCCCAGAGCCATGGTAAGCAGGACATATGTTGACAGCCCAAAGGAAGTGAAGTCAGCAAAGGAAACAGCTGCTTTAGCTCAGCAGTTGACAACACCAACATTGAGTGGATGTGGGAGGGAAAGAAAAATGGCCACAAGCAGTAGGGGAAGCTGCAAGGGGGGTGCTTTTGGCCCTGAGCAGCCTTTGACATGAAATCATCGGGGGAGAATCAATGAGAACCACGAATGCTCGAAGGAGCTGTGCCCTCCCCTCATTCAACCCTTCATTCTGTCGTCCAAGAGTCAGTGGAGGACTGCAGGGGAATGAAGGAGCCAGGTCTAGAACCCGGGTTCCCAGGCTCCCAACCAGCCTCCCAAAGTGAATGGAGAGGAGTTATTCTCCCCTTTCACTTTGTTCTGCAGTTATCTGGTGTGGGGGAGGGGGAGGAGTGCACACTTTTGTAGGACTTCTGGGGCAACTTGGGATTATTTCAATTCTGAGCCATTCTAGATGCATATTATTTACACTTGGTTTGTTTGAGCTGCATCAGTGCGTTGCACAGAATGATGCAATAATGGACATTCGCTGGCCTCTTTCCTCTAGCGAGTTCTGCTCCCTCACTGGCCTCAACTTAGCTGTGAGCTGAGCCAATGAATGCACTAAACACAGAAACAAGGTCCTTTCACAGCCTGCCTTGAGCCTGCCTGTTCTGGAAACTTTCTGATGTCTAGAGACATCTCCCTGGGCCCCAGATAGAAAAATGCATGGCTATCTCGCCATCCAACAGCTATCAGTCACCTTCTAGAAATGTGTCTTTCTAGAGATTATAGAGAAATGAACAGACGGGGGTGCTGCAGTTTCTTTCATCAAAGAACACCAGTCCAGTGGACTGGAAGCATCTGGGGACTCTATACTGACTGTCTCAAAAATAAACATTCCCCAGGGCTTATGAAATTTGGCTGAACTCCAAAGTCACAGAGGGGGAGATATTTCAGAAGATGCTGTGAACATCCATCCAGGATTGTGTCGCCCTCCTATCCAAACTCAGGAAGCAACAGCTCAGAGAGCTAAAGAGACCTCAGGCCACGTCACAGGCTGGTGTGAGAGACAGCTTTCACTGAGCCCTGGATAACCTTTCATGACCAGCTATGGTGCTATGGCTTGACCATGTCTCTCAAAGTTCCAGTGTTAGAACTTATTCACCAATGCAACAGAGTTGAGAGGCGGGACCTTTAAGAAGGGATCAGCTCAAGCACGCACTGCTCTCCCGAACAGGTTCATGTTGTTAGCATGAGAGGAAGTTAGTTATTGCAGAAATGTGTTCCTAAGAAGAGGAATCTCTTGTGCACTGCCTCTCTTTTCCTTCTGTCTTCAGCCATGGGATGACACAGATAGAAAGGTCTTTGCTTGGGGCAAGCCCCTGGACGCTGGACTTTCCGGCATCCAAAACTGTGAAGAATAAATCTCTGTTCTTTATAAGTGGCTAAGTTTCAGGTACAGACTAAGGCAGTGTGGTATCCAATGCCAGTGCACCACGCATGCTAAGCCGTTACAGCACTTTTGCCCTCTGCACACCGGCCCCAAAAGGCCCCTGTTACCCAGGCAAACCTAATATCCCAGCTTGACCAAGCCCCAGGTACATCCTGCCCATTAGACCTCCATTTCTAGGCTGGGGAGCCGGGCCTTCCACAAGGAAACCATTGAATCCGTTTCTGAGCTGTAGACAGTGGCGGCTTTCATTTCAATCCCCACTTCTCTCCCCGACAGGACTGGGAAACAGAGAGAGCTATTTATAAGCATTCTGGTGGCAATTTCAACAGCAAGGAGGTGAGGCTGGTCTCTGATTCACGCCTTTCTAGCCAGCTGTCCCTTGTCATTTTACACATGTTGGCATGACATTTCCCTCCAGCCAATTTAATCCTGAAAAGTTTTGTTTCTTTCACACTTGAGTGAAAAGTAAGCCTCTGACTCGAATCATCCCTCGCCCCTCATAAAACTGCAGTTTCCCGGGTTTTATCTAATTTGTACTCCTATGTCTTGCTAAGCTGGAAGGAGACAAGGCACACTTTCTCACACGGGCTTCGTGGCTTCCTGTGTGGAGTTCCTTTTGCAAATTAACTGAGAAGAATTTAATGAAGAATCTGGGGGAATACGTACTATCTGAATGGTTGTTTTTAAAATGTTCCTTTATTTTCTTTTCTTCATGTTTTTAAAAGCAAAGTGTATGTCAAGGAGAGGTACCAGCAGCTAACTGAAAGTTAAGCCAACTTTGAAATCTAGATAGGAAAGAATAACACCCGATAATTTAAATGTCTTAAGTCAATGGGATAGTGCCGAGTATCCACCAACATGAAACAGAAAGGCACTGTTAAAAGCAAACATGAATAATGGAAGGGACAGGTGACAGGTGTGTGGAGGAAGGACAGACACAGTGTGAGTCCCTGAGAAGCAAGAACCTTAGTCCATCCTACAAATCCCAGAAATTCTCTGTAGATTCAGCACAACAAGAGCTTTGGCTTTAAAGGAGAAATTAGAAGCATCAACCAGTCTCCTCCTTGTCAGTCCATTGCTATATGATTTCACACAAGTCCCTCAGCCTTTCTGTCTAGATTCTCTGTAACCGACATGTAGGGGTCTTTTGGGAACTTAAATCACATCTCATGAAATGGGTGAGAATAGAAAAATGAATAAGATTCTAACCGTGGCATTCTCTGAGTTATCTGAAATGAATCTGCCGTGAGCACAGCGAAAGCGGTATTTTAATTTCAGACCCAAAGGCAGATGAGGCTGAGGGAGAGGGTAAAAGGGTACGTTCAGAGTAAAATTCCCCTCTTTATAAGTGTGTCCGACAGATACTCATTGAATAAATCAACAAATGCATGACCGAGTCAGGAGTATAGAGATAAGGGCTGTGGTTAAAACTTTTCTCAGAATGAAAGAATTTAAGTGGATTCAATCGAATCCAAGGAGGCAGTAGCAAAATTTCTTTATTAAAGTGTGACAAGAAGCCAGATGACTCTCACATTTTCTCTGTATTCCTAGTTACTAAAGAGTTAGAAGCAAGTTAAGACAATGGTTGCTTTAAAAAGTGGACGGTCCAGATGACTAGCAAAAATGATCCAAGCCTTTTTGTTAGTACCTCCATAAGCACTGTAAATTTCCCACTTCTTTGTGTCACAGAAGATTTCAAGGACACAGAGAAGTAGAGAGAACAAACTCTATTCTTTTTTTTCAAACTCTATTCTTTCTGTTAATCATATCTTTCCACATTTTTAGATATTTCTTGTCTTTTTCAAGAAACAAAGCAGAGGTGTCTAATCCCTGTCTCTCCCTTTCCAAAAATAACAACTTTCCTGAAATTAATGTTTATTAGCCCAAGAATTTTTTTAAAGCTTAGATTTATTTACAGGTGTTATGTATGTAATGATAAATTAGGTATAATTCTGTACCTTTGTTTGCCTTTTTTTAAAAAAATAAGTAATACAGTATTATACCTTTTTTTCTGTAGCTTTCTTTTTGTGCTTGTTGTATTTGGGAGTTTCTCCATGGTGATTTATGTAGCTCTATGTAATTTATTTTAACTGGCTTGTAGAGCTTGGTATACATTATAAATATATCATAACTTGTATCACCATTTTTCTAATGCTGTATAGTTTGGTAATTTTTAATTTTTCTTGCCGTTTGCAGACAGGGCTTCTCTGAGCATTTCTGTTTATGTTTCCATGAGCGCATAAGCAAGAGCAGCCCTGGGCAGTGGTTTTCATCCCTGGCTGCACACTGAGGAGTATTTTAAGTCATTAGAAATGTGGTGGTGGGCAGTGGGTCTTGCAGGTAAAAGACAGTGCTTGGGATGGACACATTCCCTATCACAGTGCCTGGCCTCCAGTTCCAGCCCCGCTTCTAATTCCAGCTTCCTGCCAATGTGCACCCTGAGGGCAGTCGGGGATGGATCAAGTACTTGGGTTGCTGGCACCCACCACCCACCTGGGAGACCTGAATTGAATTCCTTGCTCAAAAGTATAGATGTGGACATATCTGCTGATGATACAAGATAGGAGAAAAAGAAACCAGGATGCTGTTACAGCACCAGACACATGAGGGGAGAGCCTCTGCTGGAGGTCTGGGATTGCGGGTGTGAAGAGACCTCAGGAAGCATTTAGCAAGAGGAAATGGCTGGGGGAGGCTTACTAGTTTGAGGAGGGGGGAAAAGTGTACGTCTGCAAATCCACTCAAATATTTGTGGGGCTCAAGCAAGAGTTCCAACGTAGATCTGTGTACCATCCAGCTAAATACTTAAAAGTCATAATGGAAACACACTCTTAAAGGATATGCGCTCTGTATTCCCATGGTAACAAATATGCAACCCAATCACAGAATTCTAAAATGCTGGTAAAGCTATGGTCTCCATCTGACAGAAAGTCATCAAAATACCAAAGACAACTGAATTTAATTATTGTAGTATTAGCCTGGGTGCTCTGTGAGTAAGCCAATGATGCCTCCATTAGTAATAAAATGAAGACAGATAATTCATAAATTATTTTTTAAAGATTTATTCATTTATTTGAAAGTCAGAGTTACACAGAGAGAGGAGAGGCACAAAGAGAAAAGAGAGGTCTTCCATCTGATGGTTCACTCTCCAATTAGCCACGATGGCCGGAGCTGTGCCGATCCAAAGCCAGGAGTCAGGAGCTTCCTCTGGGTCTCCCACATGGGTGCAGGGGCCCAAGGACTTGGACCATCTTCTACTGCTTTCCCAGGCCACAGCAGAGAGCTGGATTGGAAGTGGAGCAGCCGGGACTAGAACCAACGCCCATATGGGATGCCGGTGCCCCAGGCCAGAGCATCAACCCACTGTGTCACAGTGCCGGCCCCAATTCATAAATTATTTTATATATTCTGTTGACTTTATTTCAATAAATCATTAATTATGCTTTCATAATCAATAGTCATGCTATTTTATTGATACCAATGATCTAAGAGATTAAAAAATAACATGTGTGGCAGAAACAATTTAAGTATGCTTTAATTAAAAACATAAAGTTTTACAAATTAACATTAGTTTCATATATTTTCCAAAAAGTTTTTTCCTCTAAAATAATGAAATATTTAACCAACTTCAAAATATTTATTTAAAATTATCTAAGATAATTTTAGTTTAAACTTCAGAAAATGTAAATAAATCTTTTAAACTGTTTTTACAAATATAAAACTATTCATCATTTAGGTGTTGGCTATACATACATACATCTAGTTGTTCATGTAAAATTGGTATGACTCGTATTACAGCTAGCCTCACATTGCCTTACTTGTTCATTTTGTTTGTTTGTTTGCTTTTTTTTGATAAGCAGAGATGGAGATAGAGAGATATTCCATCTGCTGCTTTATTCCCCAAATGCCTGCAACAGCTGGGGCTGGGCTAGGCTAAAGTCAGGAGACCAGAACTCAACCTAGATCTCCTATGTGGGTGGCTGGGACTCAGAACATTATCTGCTGCCTCCCAGGTGCACATTAACAGGAAGCTGGAATTAGAAGTAGAACAAGGAATTCTCAAATGCGGGAATTCCAAGTGGCATCTTAACTGCCATTCCAAACACCCACTATCCACATCCTTTTAAAAACTTATTTACTTAATTTTTAACAGCAGACTTAGGGAGAGAGAGAGAGAGAGAAGGAAAGAGAGAGAGATCCTCCATCCACTGGTTCACTCCCCAGATGGCCACAATGGACAGCTCTGGATCAGGCCAAAGTCAGGAACTAGGAGCTTCATCAAGGTCTCCCACTTGGGTGGTGAGGGCCCAAGGACTCAGGCCACCTTCTGCTGCTTTCCCAAGCACATTAGCTGGGAGTTGGTTCAGAAGTGGAGCAACCAGGGCACAAACTGGCACCCAAAGGAGATGCTGGCATAGCAGGCTACAGCTTTACCTGATACATCACAACGCCAACCCCTCTATATTCCCTTAAAACACAGGTTTTAGTATTTGCAGGTATGATGAGGACAACAAATAAGGAGATGGAAGCCATTGGAAAGATTGCTATTCACAGATCCCTGAAAAACGGGACATGCCTTGGAGGGGCAATGGTGAACCGCTGGAGTCAGTCAGGAGAGGGGAGGGAGGAACATCTATGTGGAGTCTGGGGAGGAATGGAACAGGAAGGATAAGCAGCTTTGATCCAATGGCTAGTCTGAACAGTTTTAGCCAGCTCTGAGGCATCCGATCCTCTGGTTTCAGTTGACTGGTACCTGGCTCTGAGGTGATTAGAACAGGGGATAGTGGCCAAGAATATGAGAGCCCACCAAGGAGGTACTTGGAGTTGTGGACCCTAGATTCGGTGCTTTGTATAAAAGTTGTATTCTCGGGTGAGTTGTTTACCATGTGAGGAATTGGCTAAGGGCTGTGGCAGGTGAGAGTGACAGGAGTGTCCCTCCAGAGTCAACAAGACCCTAAGATGTCAAAGCACCAACATACAGAAAATAAAAGACGTGAGTGCTACACACACATACACATTTTTGAGAATAAGTTTAATTCTTTATAATGCAAAATGTTATTCAGGTAGCCTGTGCAACTGTTGTGAATGTCAGGCAGTTCATGAGTAGCACCTCAAACCTTTATTTCAATGAACACAGCTGGTTGGAGCCAAGTTGTCACTGCAACCCTTAGCTGGTGTATTACCACTCCAGTTGTCCATGCTCTGTCACACTGCCTGTATTTCCCAATGTGAAGGGTGGAGGATGGTCCAATGATGCTTTGTGTAGACTCCCCTAGGTGTAGGTTCCCTAGCTCTACCCAGATTTGTAGATCACCCATCAGGGGAAAACTGTTGGACCATAGAAAATTCATCCTAAATGAGAAAACACTCCATTTATAAGTATGCTTCTTGGATTGTAATTCATATGCAATGGACAGCCTCAGGCTGTCCTGCCCACCGCTCCCTTGCAAGCATATGGGAACAGTCACCTTATCTGAGAAGGGAGCCGCTACAGGTAATCACAGTCTGCAGTGCCCTGAGATCACAGTCCATGTAGCAGGTGTTCCATAGGTCTTATCTCTGCTTGCTCTGTCTGCTCAGGTGAGTTTCTTCATCACTAGCAATGCTGGCTTCACTCGGTTTCTTCCCACCTCGTGGAGATCCTAGGCTTTTGTCTTTTATCATCATGCCTTCCCTATGATTTTTATTACAGTCAAGAAGGAAGTGAGAGACTCCTTGAACTAATGTTTCCAAGAAAAGTTGATCAAATAAAACAGATCAAGAGGATAATGATTTTAAGAAAAATGGCTGGGGGCAGGCACTGTGGCTCACTTGGTTAATCCTCCGCCTGCAGTGCTGGCATCCCATATGGGCGCCGGGTTCTAGTCCCGGTTGTTCCTCTTCCAGTCCAGCTCTCTGCCGTGGCCCGGGAGGGCAGTGGAGGATGGCCCAAGTGCTTGGGCCCCTGCACCCGCATGGGAGACCAGGAGGAAGCACCTGGCTCCTGGCTTTGGATCGGCACAGTGCTGGCCATTGTGGCCATTTGGGGAGTGAACCAACAGAAGGAAGACCTTTCTCTCTGTCTCTCTCTCTCACTGTCTATAACTGTACCTTTCAAATAAATTTTAAAAAGTCAAAAAAAGAAAAATCCTAAAGAATATACTTTTATCCCAAAGGGGATTAAACATATATTTATTTTATCCCAAAGGGGATTAAATATATTTAATAGGAAAACAAAAATATTATCAAAGTTAATGTATGTGTTAACTAATGTGTGCTAAATTTCACCTGAATGATGTTGAAAAACCTAATGAAATAAAAAAATAAAATTTCAACTGGTTTGTACATAATGAATAAAATAAGCATGGCTACAGGGATACAGGTGTATATTGTTTAAAAAAATTGCCTAGGTAGCAGACCCTTTTCTGATGGTGGGTTTAGAACAGAGCATCTGCGGATAGCAGCCGTACACAGGGCAGAAACAAACTTTTACAAACGTTAAGTCTACCCAGAGGCAATTGTGCTCCAACTGCTGACAGTAAAGCTGAGAACATTCAGGACAAGCTGCTTGAAAAGATAAATTATGCATGATATTTTCTATTACAGCTGAGGTGAGCCCAGATAATAGCTCTCAGTTAGCTGTATTTTTCCATTCTTCCTGTCCAAATTTGATACGATCAAAATTTGATCTCAACGTTTAGACATGATACTTTCGAGACATCAGGACATAACATCTTGGTTGCATTGGAAAATAAATGTCTTAAAAGCTTTAAGTGAACTGGTCCTGATTAGTAAACTGGACTACAGATAGTCTTTTGGAATGGCCACGGTGCATGCTGGACTTGCTACCAGATTTAAATTCAAGATGGGAACAGTTTGCAAGGGCAGTGTATCTTGCAAGGGCATTGTTAAATCATTCACTCAGCAATTATCCATGCTACAACTTTTACTAGAGGTGCTTTAACCAACTAAGCCACAGAGCCAACCCTTATGCTACAACTTTTAAAAGCTCAACATCTAGAACATTCTTCACCACTAGGTTGAAAACAACAAACAGTTCACACTAATTGGACTCAAAATATGGCATGGCTACAACATGGAGGTCAGGTGATTTGATTGCACCATGATGACAAAGAGACTTTTATTAATTTTTGGAAGAAAATATAGACATGTTAATGAAGTCCAAAGAAAGAATCTCATCACATTTCACCAGCCAAAAATGAAAAGATTTAGCCTTTTGGGTTGACATTAACCCATTCCAACAACTTTGAACTCTCTACGTAGTTGTTCAAATGTAATTTCAAAAGGAGTTATTACCTCAGTTTTGCTTTCTGAAATGCATTTCCTGAAATGAAAGGGAAGCACTTTCAATATTGTAGATTTCAAGACAGAATGGCAAATGAAAAAAAAATCTGATTTCAAGGTTTATGGAATGAACTCAGTGCTCAATTCACACTGTGATTTAACATCTATAGTTTAAAAGCTACAAATAGAATTTATTGCACTGTACTACCTTGAAAAGTAAATACAATGATGTTGGAAAAGCAGAATTGTACAAATATCTTAAGAGTAGTTACTTTAACTATAAAAATTACTGTGCACGAATCTATCCACATGCAGGATACCTTTATTTGTGAACAGCTGGTTTTCATTATGAGACTGCATAAAACTAAATGTCACTGCCTATTAAAGGTTTAAAGCTGAATTCTGGTTTGCACTTTGCAACACATGACACAAGACCAGACATTGTCCTCTCAGTACAAACCTAAAAAGGAGCTGTCCTATTTCTGTGCCCTAATCTAATGCCCTGTAAACTAAAACTAAAAAGACATAAAATTCAAATCAGAAGGACAATGAATTACATATTAAAATATATTAATAAGTGATTATTAAACATTTAAATATTTTAATTTTATTTTTCAATTTCAAGTTGATCATACAATGTCTGCTATTACACGTTTCTTTTATAATCTTGCAACAAAACATCTGTAAAATATACAAAGGTTGAATGTATTTATGGTGGTTGTTTTTCTTATATTCAAACTATCTTCATTTGCCTCTGCTTTCCTGGTCCTGTTAACCCATCAGCGTACAATCTTTGCTCTAGCTTGTGAGTTCTGCATGGGCAGAAACCCAGGCAGTACACTGTTCAACAAACTTCCTCCATTTGCTCACCTACAATTCATCAATGATGCAACAAATACTTGTCAGTTGCCTACCACCTCTCTGTCATGCAGTTATTGCTGCATCTGCAAAAATAGATAAGACAATTCCCAAGTTGTGGAATTCTGATTCCATTTGGAAACAGAGTCAGCACTTGGTAAATGTTTGAATTGAACGGATTGACTTTCTTGGTCCTGTGATGGCTAAAATACAGAATAAAAAAAAAAATAGTTCGGAGCTACAACATGTATAGAACCCAAAGGGGTTTGTTACCAGGTAGAAAGTAATATAACAGCTTATAAAATTCATCCCCAAGGGAAGAATTATTTCTGTCTGCAGGGTTTCATCTGTGGAAGCATCTGGCACACTGAGAAGCACCAAGTTTTGCATTCAAGATGACTAAAATCTAAGTCCCTGAAGCTAATTAGTAAATTAACATAGAGGCTCATTCACCTGAGCCCCGTGCAAGCCCTGTCCTATGGCTGAGCAGTAAGGAAGCTTTCCCCAGGAGACACGGCAGAAACGTATGTCTAAACAAACATGCCTTTGTCTTCCTGACATCCAAATCTATTTCTGTCTTTGTTATCACATTCAGAATCCAAAGGATGGCACCCCTAAGCTCCATACGTCCAGCTCAGCATGGTTAACATGGTGAATGGCACTTGCATTTCCCCCAACGCATAAACTTTTCTTTAGGTTAATTGTCTTGTAAGACACAGCTGGGCTGATGGCAGAGGCAATGAAATGGTAGACTGTTTGCTGAGCTATAGGGTTGTACTAGATTTAAAGGCACAGGTGAAACTTAGGGACATGTGGGAGGGTCCCGAGACTGAAATGGCAACTAGAGAAAGTAAGGGTATGCACATCACATTTCTAAGAAACATTTAATCTCTTACCACTAATTGACTGAAAAGGAGAGCTATTCTTCCATCTCCTGTAACTTTTAGCTACTTGCTAGCATTGACCTTCTTCCCCCCCATGGTAATCCACATAACCCAGCTAAATTCTCATGTAATTCAATGTTGTTTTAGCAAGAGCCCATTCTTGCAAGTCTCTGAAAGGCAGGCCATTTTGGAAGCTGGAGACCAGCTAGAAAGGTTTTCCATCAAAGACAGAATGAAGAATGAACACAATTTATCAAGTGAGGGAGTCAAGGTATGAAATGCAGGCAATTCCACGAGCATGTTTAAAGACAAGCAAATAGCAGATGTTGTGGAGGGCAAAAGGAAAATATAAACGGTTCAGGTGCCTAGGATGGCAGGAATGTGCGATCCTGGGAGTGGCTCAGAGCTGGGGCTTCATGTGACGGGGAGGGCTCCAATTAACAGTTCAGTGGAAGACGTGCTTCAGAGTCACCACGGAGTTTCTATCTATCATCTATCTATCTGTATATCTATCTCTATCTATCTATCTATCCAAATATAAATGTTTTTCTGGCCAGCCTATGACTCAAATTCAGTACGTATGGGACTGGGACTCTGGGGTGTTTGTTTTTTAAAAATGCTTTGCTGGTCCCAGTTCAAGGTGGCAGACAGAGCACAAGCTTTTACCATCTCAGCCGCAGCCTCATTGAAATGATAGCAAAGAAGGACCGAAATGAATTACCCACAACAGTGAGGGAAACAGAGAAAAAAAATCACAAGAAAGCCAGAGTTTCTAATCTATTACTTGAGAAAAAGGCTGTAGCAGTTCTAAAAGCCACAATTTCTGGCAGAGCTTCAGGAAATCTTCACAATTGGTATAAGCAGGTGTGAGTAATAAATAATGAGACCAAAAGTTAAAAAAAATGCAGTGATTAAAGGACTGTCCAAGGGACCGTTGAATCCCTTGCTTTCCAACTCATAAAGTAAAACTGGTAGTTTGCATTTTTTCTTTTTAAATGGCCTTATTATTTTTTAAAAAGTACATATGTACTTATTTGAAAGTCAGAGCTACAAAGAGAGGTGGGGAGACAGAGAGATCTTCTACCTGCTGGTTCACTCCCCAGCTGCTACAACCGCAAGGACGTCAGGCTGACATCTGGAGCCAGGAGCTTCATGCAGGACTCCCAGGTGGACAGCAAGGGCCCAAGCCCTTGGGCCATCTCCTATTGCTTTACAGAAGTGGAGCAGCGGGGACACAAACTGGTGCCCATATGGGATGCTAGCATCTCAAGTGGCAGCTTTACCTGCTATGTCACAATGCCAGCCCTTATAGCCTTAATTTTTCTCAGAGCCAACTTTTGCCCCCAGCCAGATTGGGAAGAATATATAGAGAGTTCTTATACATCCTTTTCCCCCACCCTACCACAGCACACACACAGCCTCCTCTGTTGTCAACATCCTGCCCCAGAATCCAACTGATAACTCTACATCAGTATACTATTATCAACCAAGGTTCAGTATTCACATTATGGCTCACTATTAGCATGGAACATTCTGTGGGTTTGTATGAGCATTCTATGAGTTCTATCACCAATATTGTAGCATTGTCCTAAAAATCCTCTGTGCTCTCCTAAATCATCTGTCCCCAATCACTAATGCAACCCAACTTTTTTTTTTTTAAACAGGGAGAGCTAGACAGTGAAAGAGAGAGAGACAGAGAGAAAGGTCTTCCTTTTTGCGTTGGTTCACCCCCCAAATGGCTGCTGCGGAGGGCGCTCTGCGCTGATCCGAAGCCAGGAGCCAGGTGATTCCTCCTGGTCTCCCATGCAGGTGCAGGGCCTAAGCACTTGGGCCATCCTCCACTGCCCTCCCGGGCCACAGCAGAGAGCTGGACTGGAAGAGGAGCAACCGGGACAGAATCCAGTGCCCTAATTCCCCAACCGGGACTAGAATCCTGGTAGCTGGCACTGCAGGCGGAGGATTAGCCAAGTGAGCCACGGCGCGTGGCGCTGGCCGCCACCCAACTTTTAACAATGTAGTATATAAATGCTCTTTGAAAGGAAGCTATTAGAGAAAAACAAGAAATTCTCTTTCTAACCTGATTCACTTCCCCCAAGCTGGGAGAATGAGATCGGAACAGGAAGAGAAGCCCTCCTTACATTTTGCTTGGAAGCTGGGGGCTGGACCTGTGATGCTCAGACCTTCCCAGGGACCCAAAGGAACTACAGAAGAAAATGAGAAAGCAGCTGTTCATTTCACACTTACCATATCACAGCTGCAGATCAACTAATAGTGTAAGACTTTTATGGGTGTTTCCATTACCTGTTAACGTGGGGGTGGCACAGGAACCTCAGGCAGGTCTGAGGTTGCTCCTTCTTTCCCACACAAAGCAGCAGCTGGTGTCTAGCTTCCACTGTAAATCCTCTCTCAGAAAAGAAGACATTCTCTGATAGGTAGAGTGGAGAAACAAGCCAAAATTCTCATTTTCAACTTTCTTTTGTTATTCTTATGTGTGTTCCCTAGAGGAGGGAAGAAAGCCATGGAGGAGGCTAGATTGGTGCTGGAAGAACTCAGCCCTGGCTCCAAGTGGGAGAGCGGTCAACAGTGCAAGGTCCAACATTCTAAGGGCATCCGATCTATTCTGGATGCAAATCTACACCAAGGCAAGTTTTGGAAACCAGTATGAAACCATCGTCAGCCACTAGCTGGAAAGGGTGCTGTTCCTCGAGGAGAAAGGACCAGGACAAGGACTAAGGATGTTTCCAGGGCTCCCTCCAAGCAGGCTGAGATATACTCATTCTAACAGGGAGCCTTGGAGGAGACAGGCTCAGCTATTAGCACAACCAAAGGAGAGATTAGAATCTCAGTCGTCTGAGCAAGACAAACGTCGCCTATAGGGTATAAACACATCAGGGGGGAAGGCACGGGTCCACCTGGCACAAGACGGCTCAGGATCCCCCTGGTCTAAGGACCACAGTGGTAACCTGGACCCCAGTAGACTGTGGGTTCACACTTGGGAACCTGCCTCTCTCTGAATAGAATGTGTGAGAAAAAACGTCCTGACACAAACTTCAGCTGGGAAGTCCTCTGCACTTTCACAGGTGTGGGCTGAAGAAAGGAAAGAATTCTCATTTTGTGGCGCAGAGAAATTAAGTTAACTAGCTTTCTGGGGGGACCCCTAATTTTTTATGGAAAATAAAATCTGTTTCCTGTTCTTATGTTTAATGCTCTTTGCTCCATGTTGAGGTTTTGTGGTTATTTTTACACTGCGGCTCAATGAGACCTTCAGATCCTTTCTTCTCCAAGCTCGCACTCCATCAGTCATCACCCAAGCTATATGAACATTGTGTACATTTGGGGACATGAGAATAGGCTGTTTGAGTGTGTGTGTGTGGAGGGGGGGTCGAATAACCCGCTTTGCCTGTGTGTCGGGTGAGTTCAATTCTCACAGGTTCTGACCTCTTGTTGAGCTTTTGAATGGAATCAGTCTCTTGCTCACAAATTTGGCTTTGTTTGTCAATGAATAACCACTTTTCATCCTACAGCCCATGTAAGAAACCAAAACAGCCCTGACCCAGGGTAGACATACAGTACAACATTTGCGCAATCTCCACTCCCTGCTCACCCCTCCTCCCAACCTCTCCCACACTACATCATTGAGAATGCCTCTTGGATGACCAGCCCCGAGCAGTCTAAGGCCATGCAATAAAGAGGACTGTTTGTTTTACTAAAGATTTTTTTCTCCATTTTGGTTTGTAATGACATTCCACATGGAGACTTTTTTTGTTTTGTTTTTACATATAAATGTTCATTTTCCTCTCTCTGGTGTGACTCCCCCAAGAGCATTGCACAAATCCTGCCTTAATACACCCTTTGCTGTCAAAGCACCAGGCACACAGCTATTAGTTTTAATGTCTGTTTGTAAAAGTCGGCCCTAAAATTTAAAATACAATGGAATCTCTCCACACGGTCAGATCACGGCTGTAAAGGAGCCCTTTTATGAATACCAGGCAAATAATGGAATCTTCAGTTCCTTTCCGAGGCTGTTGCAGCCACTGCTGCTACCTTGGTTACAGTCATGTGGATTCTCATCAAGCTCTTAATTTGAATGGGCTGTTTATGTTCTGCTTACAAGAGGCAAGCCTAGGTATGATGTCCACGAACCACAGGAGGGCCAGGCTTCAAGAATTACTTTCTCTGCACTAAATTTGCTTTATGTGACTAATTCTCAGTCCATTTATAACAACAGTGCAAGCTACAAGGGACTGTTGGCGTGAAACAAACTGGATCCTGGATACCCCCCACCACGTCAAGCAGAGCTAGATCTGTCAATTCTCCAGGTAAAGGCACCGCCCCTATGTATCGAGAAAAGTCCTGTCTGGAAGGAACGCTGTCCATGGGTTGCTGACTGCCTCAGAAAATCACCTGTACACCTGCCACATTCAAATGCTTCAGCCTTAAGGCCCACATATAGGGAGGGCTCAGGAGCTCCTGGATAATTTTAGAACTTGTAAGAGATTGCTACTCACATTCTCTCCTCTCAACTGTTTTCCTATTGATATCTTGGAGGGGAGGAAATTTCACAATCCGGAGTCCTTTCTCCTGCCCATGGTGGCTGAAGTTAGAAATTACCCTTCTTAACAGGGAGATACCACAAAACCAAACAAAAAGAAAAGTGGTGGATCAGGCAAACTGAACAAGGCCAAGCCAGAGAGAAAAAAAGAGCCAAGAGCCAGGAGCCAGCCAGTAGGTTGGAAGCTAAAAGGCCCCATCACTGTGGGGACATTGATGTCAAGATGTGTGGGGCAAATAACAAAGAGGAGAAACAAAAGAAGTGGGGTGGTTTCCAAATTATCTGCAAATCCTTTGCCATTCTTCTCATGGAAGAGTGTCTAACTGCCCTTGCTTTCAATCTGAACCAATCTTAGTGACTTACTTGTGATAAAATGCACTAGAAGTGGCACCCCATGACTTCTGTGGCTGACTTCTGCCCAGATCTCTCCTGGGATACATATCTTTGGAGTCTTGGGCCACCATGGGAGAAGCTGGCTACCTTAAAGCCACTGTGCTAGAGAGATCAGATATAAAAGACGGAGCTTCCAGAGTCCCACAAGCTCTGGTCCCAGTATGTTGAGCCTCCCAACCAAGATTCCAGGCACATGGCGAGCCAGCCTTTAAGTGACGCTAACCCACTGATTATCGACCATAATGCCCAGTGGAAAAGACTGAAACCTCTCCCACAGGCTGGATTCTCAACAGAGATCAATTTTGTTGCAGGGTTTTTTTTTATTTTTATTTTTTTTATTTGACAGGTAGAGTCATAGACAGTGAGAAAGGTCTTCCTTCCGTTGGTTCACCCCCCAAATGGCCGCTACAGCTGGCGCTGCAGCGATCCAAAGCCAGGAGCCAGGTGCTTCTTCCTGGTCTCCCATGTGGGTGCAGAAGCCCAAACACTTGGGCCATCCTCCACTGCCCTCCTGAGCTGGACTGGAAGAAGAGCAACGGGGACTAGAACCTAGCGCCCATTAATGGGATGCCGGCGCCGCAGGCAGAGGATTAACCAAGTGAGCCACAGCGCGGGTCCCTTGTTGCAGTTTTAACAGCACTGAATTTTGGAGTCTTCTGCAGTCGCTGGACTGGAGGTGAGAAAGTAGAAACAGGTCTCACAAAGTCAAGTCCTTCATATCTGACATGTATCTATCACCAGCTCCAAGCCAATCAGGAGCAAGGAATGTCCACACCCTAACTGCAGATCACCCCCTACTCTTCCATTAGGGACTTTCACAACCTACATAGCCCAGCAGGAGCAATATAGGACTTTCTTGGGGAGATGGTAGTAAGCAACATTGCCATTCTGAGATGTCATATGCAAAATAAGCAACTGGGCTTGTGCAGAGCACTAAGCCAAATGCAAACAAAGGTGTGTGCCATGGGAGACAAGACCAAGAGGACATGGCCATGTCTCTCTTCAGCACCTTGTTGGAGAGCCATTTGCTGGAATCTCTTCCTGCCATGCTGTCTCCATTGTTCTGCAGCATAATCCATGTCTGGATTGCAGGTTGGTCACTTGTCAGTTTCCATTGCAAGATCAAAGAACCTGGAGTTGATGTCAGAGGGAACTATGATTCAATAAGGCAAGGTGTGGAAAAATGCTGGGAGGAAGGCTGCTGACTTGGTGATGGGCTCCTCGGGAATGTTTTACATATTCTCATGGCCAACAGCAGAAGGATTGACTACAAAATCAATTGAAGTACATTTTTGTCTCTTTTTGTAATTGAAATATTGTATGAAACCTCAGAAAATATCCTGAGAGCATTTCAGGCATGGAGAGCCAAGACACTGTGGCGAAAAAAATGGCCTACATGAGAGATCTCTGTGAATGAGATCCCAGTAGAAATAAGGGACTATCAAAGAAGGAGTTACCTTTCTCTGAAGGGAGGAGAGAACTTCCATTTTGCTTATGGCCCTGTCTAAATACCGACAGAGTTTGTGGAATCAAAAGGCTTCCACAGCCTTGGCAGCTCATGACAAGAGCCTCGGGTGATTACTGACATCATAAATAAAAGTGTCAATTTTTAAATCAACAACAGGTGTCACTGTGCACTTGCTCCACATGTAAGATCTCTGTCTTTAATGAGCTGTACTATGAGAATTAACGGTAAACCTTGTCTTCAAATAGTACTGTATACTTTGTGTGTTTCTGTGGGTACAAACTTGAAATCTTTACTTAGTATAGAGTTTATCTTCTGTATATAAAGATAATTAAAAATGAATTTTAATGAAGAATGGGATGGGAGAGGGAGTAGGAGGTAGGATGGGAGTTGGGGTGGTAGGGCAGATATGGGGGGAAGAACTGCTCTATTCCAAAAGTTGTATGGGGCCGATGCTGTGACATAGTGGGTAAAGCCACTGCCTACAGTGCCAGCATCCCAAATGGTCACCAGTTCGAATCCCAGCTGCTCCACTTCCTATCCAGCTCTCTGTTGTGGCCCAGGAAAGCAGTAGAAAATGGCTCAAATCCTTGGGCCCCTGTACCCTTGTGGGAGACCTGGAGGAAGCCCCTGGCTCCTGGCTCTGTATCAGCACAGCTCCAGCCATTGTGGCCAATTGGGAAGTGAACCAGCAGATGGAAGATCTCTCTCTCTCTCTCTCTCTCTCTCTCTCTCTCTCTCTGCCTCTCTTTCTCTCTGTGTGTAACTCTGACTTTCAAACCTGCCCATTTATCAATCTCCAACATCATGAAATTTTGCTTGCTTCTAGGATTTCACTTATTTCATTCTTTTCCTGGCCATCTCTACCTAAGAAACTCCAGACTAACAGCTATCCAAGGAGCACCTGAACTGTCGCAGGTCTAAGAAAAACATTTCTACTCTCTGCATCCCAAAGAACATGTTAACGCTTTCCTTTGGACCCCTATGTGCTATTGATGTAGACAGGCATACTGGTTAAAATTGGTTAGGTATGTGAGCTGGAAGATGCCTTCACCATGCCCTTCTGTGACCTCATGCCCCTACCTGGCCACACCTGTGCACCCACTGGTTAATCAGGTTCATTAACCAGTCCCCTTTGGAAGTGGATCAAAAGCCTGGACACTGTGCGCTTGCCCCTTCCTTTCTTTGGCCTCTTGCCAGTACTGGCCTGTGCAGCCCTGCGCCTCCAGGACATGTGGCCTTTGGGCCATCTGCCCCATGCTTCCTGGTCCAAGTGCTCCTTCACATGGCTGGTTCCTACTACTCAGTATGAACCCAGATTTACCTCTTCCTGTGGATAAAGCTCTCACTCTCTTATGCATTTCTCTCACTGAATAAAAGCTTAAAAATGTACCATGCTGCCTCGTTCATTTATGCCAGGATTCAGAATTCTTCTCTGAATATTAGGCAAGAACCCACGCAAGCTTATTGATAGTGGGAATTTATTAATAAGCATATGGTGATATCATATGGCAGCCCAGATTCCAATTTCACTATTTCCATGCCTTCAATATCACTTAGCATAGTCTGCCATGCATTTTAGTTAAGGGAGACTCTGTTCTTTGATAACTAATGCACTTAAAACAATTGAAAGTAAAACTAGAAGGGAGTTCAGTTCCTAAAAAGCTAAATACTACCAAAAAAAAAGTTACTAATCACACCCTGCCACTTACACAAACCCCTCATCATTGTTTTTCCAGAATATCGTCATGTTTGCTTTAAATTCACCAGCACCTTACAGACTGAGTTAATTTCAACAAACTTTTTTTGGTATTTTTCAACTAGCTATTTTGATTCAATTGAACATAGGAGACCAAATATTCTTATCAGGCAGTAGTACTAGTTTTGGGGCTTTAATTCACCTTTATAAAATATTTTTCTAAAAAAATACATAAAACATTTTACCTTGTCACACAAACATGGCAGTATAGGCGACACATATGAAACTTCTAAATTTCCCAATAGCACGAGGAGGTAAATGTATATTGTACAGAGTGAGAGTTATATGTAAGTTGAATATGAAATAGTTAATAATTATCCACTTCCTATGCCCTCTCTTAGGTTAGGACTATTTCAGGGAAGGAGAGGCAGAACCAACAGAGAACCAGACTAGTTAAACAAATCCTGGATACCAAAGCAAACCACTGAGGTTGGGCTGAACACGTCTTGCCAGATTAACATTTAATTTCTTGATAGGATTTGTCAACAGGTAGAATTAAAGACAACTGTATCTGGAATCCAATAAGACATTTGACAAAATCTGTGACAAAATATTTTGGACAAAACGAAGAATGTGTATTGATACTTGCTCCACGGAGGAGTCACCCAAAAGGTGTTAACTAAAGCATTGTTGCTTTAATCTAGAAAAATCAGAAGTGGCCAGAAATCAGCGTGGTCCTTAGCTTTGTTCTAGTCAAAGCTTTCATTAAAATGTTGGATAAGTAAATACAGAGCACATAAAAACTATATTTTGGATCAGGCAAAAAGCTAAATGATTGACTAATGTATTGAATGGAAAAGTCAAAATTCAAAAGCACCTGGCTCATGGCAGGCACTCAATATATGCATATTTACCAAATGAATTGAGACGAGCTGAAACTTTGGGCTGAAATGAATCTTTCTAAAAAATTATATGGCATTCAAAAGATTATTTATTTATTTGAAATTCATAGTTACACAGAGAGAGGGAGAGACAGTGAGAGAGAGCTTCCAACTGTTAATTCATTCCCCAAATAGCTCCAATGGCCAGGGATATTCAGGGCCAAAGGCAGGAGTCCAGAACTCCATCCAGGTCTCCTATGTGAGTGGTAAGGTCACAAGTACTTGGGTCATCTTCCACTGCTTTCCCACGTGCATTAAAGGGACCTGGTTCAGAAGTAGAGCAGCCAGGACTCGAACTGGTGCTTATATGGGATGCCCATGTCAAGGGTAGTGTCTTAACTCACTGCACCACATGCTGGCTCCTGGAATGAAGTTTAGTATGGGTAAACAAAATTCCAAGTCTAGGATGGGGAAGTGTTATTTTATCAAATAAAAAAAGATCTGGGTGTTTGAGCCTTAAATTCAATATAAGTTAAAAAATTAGCTAAGACTCCTCAAAGGTTAGTTAACATATTCTTAGTCTGCACACATAGTGTGCCAGTGTCCATAAAATAAAAGACATGAGCAAATTAATGTTATATTATGCTATTATATTAAATTCTGCACATCGTGTATATATATTATTTTTAAAAAATATTTTGTTTATTTATTTGAGAGGTAGAGTTACAGACAGAGAGAGGGCAAGATGGAAAGCTCTTCCATCTGCTGGTTCAGTCCCCAAATGGCTGTAATAGCCAGAGCTGAGCCAATCCAAAGCCAGGAGCCAGGAGCCTCTTCTCAGTCTCCCATGCTAGTGCAGGGGCCTAAGCACTGGAGCCATCTTCCACTGCCTTCCCAGGCCATAAACAGAGAGCTGGATTGGAAGAGGAGCAGCCAGGACACAAATTGGCTCTGTGCATTATATTTTAAGAGGAGGCTTTAAGAGGAACCATATTAACCTCAATTGCATTAAGAGACTATAATGAGAAAAGATGGAGATCACAAAACCATAATATGTAGGAGTTAACTAAAGGAAACCGGATATTTTGTGTGAAAACATGAAGACATAGGGAAGAAATTATCTCTAAGTGGTGTGAGAGCTGTCATGTGGAAGAATAATTAGACCTGTTTCATATAAGAATGAACAAGATGCAGAAGTTATAAAGATGTGGAGTACAGATTTCTGCATGGACAAAATAACATTGCATAAAGAGAACAAGTTATATAAAATCAGAAGGAAAAACGACAAAGCCTATCATACCCACCACATAACTGTGATCTTCAGAGGGTGGCATACATTTTTTGATCTTCAGTTCACTTGCAAAATGGTGATGCTGATGATTCCCACGTCAAGAGGTTCCAATGATTTGATAAGATAATGTATGCTCTGTAAGCTCATGAAATGGGAAGCAATTGTTAATGTTTCTCATGGATAAATATTAGTCAATTTCCAGAAACTGAATGAGTTTGCTTGGCAAAGGACTTCTCCTCATGAAATTTCACCAGCATAGCGTTTGGTGCTTGATGTCTACGTGTTCAATAAGTAAATGAATGGTTTTATTGCTTTGTGTGGGTGAAAGACAATGCAATAAAATATGTGAATGAGATGGCACTGCCCAAGGGTAATCAAATTCTCTGCACTTCTCCCGTCTAGGTGCTCCAGTTGCCTTTGCATCTATAGCCAGTCCTCAGTTCATGAACAGATGTGTAGTTTCTTGAGCTGTGATGAAAACACACTTCCCAATCTCCCATCAAGGAAGAACCGCCATGGGGTATCATCAGCACACAGTCTCTAGTTCTTTGAGGACTGGCTTAAACCATGGAGAGTCTCCCAGCCTGAGGACACACCCCTCTAGAGACAGCCTGACCCTGATGGCTAAGGTTGTCATTGAGTCGAATGGCCATTTCTTCCTGACACAAGCCACTCTCATGAAGCCACTTGCCCCAGAGCTCCCATAGAGTTTGTTGTGCTGCATTGCACTTGCCGTCCTCTGTCCAACCCTGCTTCCCCTCTCCCATGGCAGCTGTTGATCTGTAACCAGTATCTTGCACCTTAAACTTGGTCTTTTTTAAAAAAAAAGATTTATTTTATTTGTCTGAAGGACAGAGTTACAGGGAGAGGTAGAGACAGAGTCAGAGGTCTTCCATCCAATGGTTCACTCCCCAGATAGTCACAATGGCCGGAGCTGCGCTGATCCAAAGCCAGGAGCCAGGAGCTTCCTCCAGGTCTCCCATGTGGATGCAGGGGCCCAAGGACTTTGCCATCTTCTACTGTTTTCCCAGGCCATAGCAGAGAGCTGGATCAGAAGAGGAGCAGCCAGGACTAGAACCAGCGCCCATATGGGATGCCGGCGCTTCAGGCCAGGGCGTTAACCCGCTGTACCACAGTGCTGGCCCCTAAACTTGGTCTTAACATTAGCTTCCAGAAAGTGCTATCAATTACTTCCGCATTGACCAGCACTAAGGAAAGAGCAGGTGGGATTTCCTGACTATCTGCCAAGGCCAACTGGGAAGATAGAAATGGCAGTTCTCTTTCTCTCTGTAACAATGGTTCTCAATTTTTTGTGTGTGTTCGCGACCCCTTTTTGAATACTACAGTTTATTGCAGCATGCTTGGAGGGACTACATCTTATCAGAGGTCAGCACTCAGTTCACTTGATTGTTCTTCAGCAATGGATTGTAGTCTGGGTAGAAGTCTCTGTTGCTGTGAATACCCTATACTTGGCAAAGAATACCCTAAAATTTATATGACCCATAGCATAGAAACAAATACATTTTCCATCGTGTCCCAGTATACCCCTAGAGGTAGGTTTGCATGAGAGTAGCAAATGTTTTGTAATGTAGTAGTTATAGAAAATTACTATGAGGGCAACTTTTGGAACCGCAGTTAAGAAACCATCTGGGTCACCCACATCTTGTAACAGAGAGCCAGGCACTGCTTTGACTCCAGTTTCCTGCTAATATGCACTCCGTTAGGTGGCAGAAGATGGTCCAGTAGTTGCGTCTCTGCCAAACACCTGAGATTAAGTGCCAGGCCTCTAGCCCTTCCGGTATTTGGAGAGTGCACCAGTTGGTAGACGACCTCTCTCTGTGTCTCTGCTTCTCTCTCAATCTCTGTCTCTACGCCTTCCAAAGAAATCAAAATAAAGTTAAAGAATCAGTGTGATATTTCCCATCCTGTATTTTTTATTTGTATATAATAATGTTAGTCATAACCTACTAAGCCCCTGTAGGGTCATGATGATTTTGCACATGTGTAGAAAAAAACTCTGTCGTATACTCTTAAGAAAAGTTTTTACACATTATATAAACATGTGATTGCCACTCTATCTAATGTTTCTCATTTTTTTCCAATAATGACTTACAGTAAAAAACACACTTTACATCATGATACCTTGAACATGGATAAGGTTTCATGAAACAATATATTCCATCCATATGGGAAGCCATTATATTGTCTTTTAGTTTAATTCATCTTTAAGTGATTAAAACTCAAAAAATTGATCTCATGATCCACAACTTGAGAAACTTTAACATTAACATGAGACCCCATAAGTCCAATGCTCTACCTGAGAGATGCAGTCACAAGTATGCATAGAGTTGTCCCTCCATACAGAGGAAGATTGGGTCCAGGCACACTCACATCTCCCTAGCAGGTATCAAAATCAAGTCTTTCATATAAAATGGCACAGTAATTTCATATAACTTACACAAATCTTCCTGTATACTTTGAATAATCTCTCTACCACTCATAATTCTCCATACAATGCCTACACATCACTTTGCTCACGTGGATCCAGTGTGGCAAGCAAATTCAAATTTCTTTTTTTGGAACTTTCTTGAAAAGTTTTTTCAAATCTTTTGAATCCATGGTTCGCCATAACTACGGATGCAGAACCCATGGATACAGAAGGCTGTACTCCCTACAACTGTAATTAATTAATCTCAATTGTATTAAAACTTCTTTTACATATGGATCAAAATGTGGCATCCTGCCCGTGAAGGGAAAACTGAGGCTCTCAGAGAGAACACAAGAAAAGCACACATGACAGAGACATGAGCAAGACTGCCTTCATGGTGTGTACTCACATGTGTAAAACCCAAACTCCAGCATAGCTCAGAAAGTGAGTACAATCTCTCAACTCCACTTTCTATAGACCTACTGATCCCCTGCCATATGCACAAGAGAATGTTTAATAGAACTTGTTTAGGCTACATTGTTTTTAAAAGACACTTACCTGAGTTAATTTATTCATCCCTATAGCTTTCTACAGTGCTGCAATAGCTTGTCATTTCCATAAAGACCATGCCATCACCAGATCTGTCTCGCCCAGCAGTTTTTAAAGTGAAATGTTTTGCTTTTAATTTGTTCTCATTGTAATAAACCTTTATTCTCTGTTTCTATGACTACTTTTGTCAAAAACATACGATTTTCACCCGAACCCAATAGCCGTATTTCTCTAACTTCTCTACTGCTTCTCTGTTCTCCAACAGTGACTGGATGTCTGGTGTAAAGTCAATGACAAAGATTGATCACCTAAGTAGGAGTTTCCCAAAAGGATTTTGAGACTCAATATCTTATGCAAGCATAACTGGTGTAAAAAATGGTGTTAAGAATGCCCTTTGTTCTCTACAGAGGAAGTTGCAAATTGGAGAAGCAGAGAGAGCTAAATTATTCTACTAAGACAATGAACATAGAAGACAGACAGAATGATCTTGGAGAGAGTAGAAGCCACAGCCTCCCCTGGTAAGTTTGCTCAGAGGAGTATTCACTGGAGAGAAGAATGAACTCCAATGGGAAAACAGCACACCACTTCTTCAGGGGAGGGATTTCATGACATTTCCCTCTGTGGGATGCAAATATATTCTTCATCTCTAATTTCTCTTGAAAGCATCAGTAAAATAGAAATCTGTAGGATGCCATTGTGAGCTTGAGTGGGTTATGAGAAAGCACTGAGTCTGGATTCCAGGTGGTCACAGCGTAAAGGAGACTCTCTCACATCTGGCTCCCAGAGAAGATAACATCTCTTCTCTTCCTTGGGTGTAAATGAGGAACCAAAATCAACAAAGTTAAATGAGACAGAATTCCCATCCATCCAAAGAAAGGAGAAGCCAGAGCCGGGCAATGGGTATACACATGTTTTCTTTTTCTTTCCTAAGAGATCCTCTTTGAAACAGCTTTGAGCAAACATTCAGATGGCAGGGCCCATTGTTCCTTGCCCAGGCATGCATATGATTTTAGAGAAAAGAAGGGGGAAAGAGGCACGTTGGAGGGAGGAAGCAGAAGGGGGAATGGAGGATCTGTCAGCTAAATTTATCTTCTTTGCTGGCTTTGTGGTGAGAATCTGTATATTAATGCCCCATCTGCTGAGAAAATTCGCCAGAGATTTTCAGTGATTCGAAGTGATGATAGGACTCATGTTTCCGTTTCCTTCCAGCTGCAGAGAAGGGGCCCGGCTTCTAAGAAACAAATCATTGACCGCCCATGGTTGCCTGGTGCACTAGCTCTCGTTTTTTTCTAAGAGCTGAGGATGAGGATCACACCTCCAGGCAGGCAGCCTTGGAGCACACACCTGTGCACGAAAGGGCCTCCTGGCCAGGGTCCTCGAGAGCAGCTCAATTCCCACTGCTCTCACTGAGTGGCTAAACGGCCTTGACAAAATTGCTTCCTTTCCTACTGTCGCACTTTCTCCAACCTTAGCACCAATGCGATCATTTTTCTTCCCTCCTTCCTCAGGGGAAAAATTGTCGGTTAAAGCTAACCCCTTCACGTGTTCACTTTACCTAGATCCCTTCACTTTATCTTGGCAAAATCCATGGCTCGTCTGCTTTCTCGGTTCTCATTCTCCTGAAACTTTCATTGATGACATCCATCAAATCTCCTGTCTCCGACTCGCCTCCCATTTGTTTAACTGCTCAGTTCCCTATTTTCCTTGTTGGTTCCTTTCTTTGGTTCTGACATCAAACTCTGGGTCTCCACAAAAATTTTGTCTTTGAGTTCTCATTCCTTTTCTTTAAATTCTTATCCTTTTTTTTTTTAATTTGACAAGTAGAGTTATAGACAGTGAGAGAGAGAGAGAGAGAAAGGTTTTCCCTCCATTGGTTCATTCCCCAAATGGCCACCATGGCCGGCACTGTGCCAATCCGAAGCCAGGAGCCAGGTGCTTCCTCCTGGTCTCCCATGCGGGTGCAGGGGCTCAAACACCTGGGCCATCCTCTGCTGCCCTCCCAGGCCACAGCAGAGAGCTGGGCTGGAAGAGGAGCAACTGGGACTAGAACCTGGCACCCACACAGGATGCTGGCACGACAGGTGGCGGATTAACCAAATGAGCCACAGCCACGGTGCTGGCCCCTAAATTCTTATCTTTTATGCTACCATTGCCTTAGCTGTCACTGCTAAGTCGAAAGCTCTCAAAGCTTTAACTCCAAGCCCAAAATGTCATCACCACATGCACAAGGAACTATGAAAACCTGTGCATTTGACTGTTCCACAGTCACCCTGAACAGCATATGTCTGACATAACCACTGAATACACACGAGCTGCCAAAAATCACTCTTCCTTCTCCATCTCCACTAGTTAGATCACCTTTCTTCTTTCAATTGTACGCAGCCAGTCAAATCAGCAAGCCCTGACCATCTTTATCATTTTCCCTCTGCTTCTATCCCCAGCCATCCATTCTTTTCCTTCTCATTATTCCTTTCTTAATCTGAACCCCCACCATCCCACATCTGCACTATTGCAGCCGATGTGTACAATGGCTTCCCAGCCCTCTGAGCCATAATTTCGGGAGATCAATAACCCTACAATGCTCTCCCTTTCCTCAGATGGAAAAAGAACTTCTGGATTTAATGGAAACACTGGTCGTGGTGGTGGTGCTGGACACCTTTAAGGAAAAGGAAGCAGGCTAAATTCTATGATGTGCAACAAGGTAGATCAAGATTACAAGGGATCGTTCAAAAAGACAAGGGATAATCACCCAGGCCCCTGAGCTAGTCCATACAGAACAGTTTTTCTCCATGTCCTTTTCTATTTAGCCTGTGCATTTTGGAACCCCAATTGTCCTTCATTTTTCTCCTTTGTGCCTCTCCTCCACTGCTTTATTCCCTTCTCTGAACTCCTTCAACATTTTCTTAACCAAACAATTCCCCACATCACATTGAATTATTTCAGTTGAGTATATCTTTGATCACTTTCCTTCCTAGTCATGGAGGAAAAGTATCTTCTGTTATGTTCTAGAAAAATGTTTATTGGTACAAATTATAAATGGTCAAAGGATTAGAAATCCCGAAAACCTAGTAAAGAACCAAGCATAAAGGCAGTCAAGATATTTATTCAAAAATTCTTTGTTAAACAACTACTTTGTTCCAGGTATTATTTATGAGATCCAATGAGCAGAACAGCTCATTCATTGACTTCATGAGGTTGATTTTCCAATGGTGTAGGAGGGAAGGGAAGTAGTAGAAATAAATAATAATGTACTGCAAAATAATGCATAATTATTTTATGTGTTTTAATGAGTATCTGTGATTTTTATACATTATTACCAAGTAAGGAAAGAGTATGTTCCCCAAATTTAATTCATTAGGATATAAAATATTGATAAAGGCTGTAGAGAAACAAAGGGCATGGAAGGGAGCTAGGGAATACAAGATACAGGGCCGGGAGCCAATTATTAATCAAGTAGTTGGGGGAAATCCTCTTTGAAAAATAACACCTGAGCAACTGGTTGAAAGTGAGAGAATAGGGGTTGGTGCTGTGGTGCAGCAGGTTAAGGTCCTAGTCTGTAGTGGAAGATGGCCCAAGTGCTTGGACCCTGCACCTGCATGGGAGACCTCAAGGAAGCTCCTGGCTCCTGGCTTTGGATAAGCTCAGCTCTGGCCATTGTGGTCATTTGGGAAGTGAACCAGTGGGATGAAAGATTTCTCTCTTTCTCTCTGGTTCTACCTATCTCTGTAACTCTTTCAAATAAATAAAAAATAATTTTAAAAAAAGTGAGAGAATAAAGAACATAGCTCTGTGGGTGAGGAACATTGTCCAGAGTGGAAACAGCAAATACAATGACCCTCAGGAGGGCTATGTGAGCAATATTCTAGAAAATGCAAAGAAGTCACAATAGGGACATTGGCTTTTATTCCAAGTAAGATCAGAAGTTACTGGAAACTTTTTTGGAGTAGTAGTTCATTTTGTTCCCTCTGGTTTCTGTGAGACTACACAATTGGCATTAACCTGAAAAATGCTGGAGGCAAGGATGGAAGAAATGGGAGACACCAGTCACAAAGGCTAGTGCCCCAAAATTAACTTGATGGAGGTTTGCCAAAGTGATGGTGGTGGAGTGGGTAAAGCCAGTAGAATTTGCTGATGGATTGGTTGTAGAATAAGAGACAGAGAACAGATTCAAGGGCAATTCAAGGGTTTTTGACCTGTGTAAACAGAGCTGTTCTTTACTGGATCAAGGAAGATTCTCGGATTCACATATTTCAGGAAAAAGATTAACATACTAGTTGGGGTTCTCCAAATAAACAAAGTCAATAAATAAAGAGATATATTTAAAGGGTGTGACTTGCATGATTTTTAAAAATTTTTAAATTTTTTATTATTTTATTTTTTAAAAGATTTTATTTATTTGAAAGACAGAGTTACAGAGAGAGGTAGAGACAGAGAGGTCTTCCATCCATTGGTTCACTCCCCAGATGGCCACAATGGCCGGAGCTGCTCCGATCTGATGCCAGGAGCCAAGAGCTTCTTCCAGGCCTCCCACGCGGGTGCAGGGACCCAAGGTCTTAGGCCATCTTCTACTGCTTTCCCAGGCCATAGCAGATAATTGGGCCAGAAGAGGAGCAGCCAGGACTAGAACTGGCACCCATATGGGATGCTAGCGCTTCGGGCCAGGGCTTTAACCCACTGCACCACAGTGCCAGCCCCACGACTCACATGATTAAAGAGACTGGCAAGTCCAACACCAGTAGCGTGGACCAGCAGGCAGGAGACCCAGAGACTAGGCAAATTCTGCAGTTGAAGTCCAGGAGCTGACTATTGTACAACTCCTTCCTGCTGAAAGGAGGCCATTCTTACTCTATTCAGGCTTTCACCTGATTTGATGAGGCCCTGCCACTCCAGGGAGGGCAAATGCTTTCTTCAAGTCTACCCACGTAAATGCCAATCACATGCAGAAACACATTCATAGGAACAGACAGAATAATGTTTGCCCACGCATTTGGACACCAATAGCTCAGTCACATAAACCTTCATGACTAGGGATCCAGTTTAGGAAATGTTATGTTTGAGATACATACTGCATAATGGGAGTGTTGACTAATACTATTGGTATAGAAAATTATAATACAGCAGAGTGAATCAGCCTACAAACATAAATGTATTAATCATCGGTGAATGACTTTTTTTTTCAAACTTTTATTTAATGAATATAAATTTCCAAAGTACAGCTTATGGGTTACAATGGCTTCCCCCGCCCAAAACTTCCCTCCCACCCACAACCCTCCCCTTTCCCACTCCCTCTCCCCTTCCAATCACATCATGATTCATTTTCAATTCTCTTTATATACAAAAGATCAGTTTAGTATATATTAGGTAATGATTTCAACAGTTTGCCCCCATATAGCAACACAAAGTGAAAAAAAAATACTGTTGGAGTACTAGTTATAGCGTTAAATAAGAGTGTACAGCACATTAAAGACAGAGATCCTACATGATATTTTTTTAAAAATTAATTAATTTTCTATGCCATTTCCAATTTAACACCAGGTTTTTTTTTTCATTTCCAATTATCTTTATATACAGAAGATCGATTCAGTATATAATTAGTAAAGATCTCATCAGTTTGTACCCACGCAGAAACACAAAGTGTAAAAATACTGTTTCAGTACTAGTTATAGCATCACTTCACACTGGACAACACATTAAGGACAGATCCCACATGAGATGTAAGTACACAGTGACTCCTGTTGCTGACTTAACAATTTGACACTCCTATTCACGGCGTCAGTAATCTCCCTAGGCTCTAGTCATGAGTTGCCAGGGCTATGGAAGCCTTTAGAGTTCGCTGACTTTGATCTTATTCCGATAGGGTCATAGTCAAAGTGGAAGTTCTCTCCTCCCTTCAGAGAAAGGTATTTTAAAACCAGACCTGGATGAGATCATCAACATAGTGAGTGATAAAGGGAAGTCCAACACTTGAACTTCAACTTCTTGAACACTAAGGAGACTGGAAAATGAGGAGTAACTAGCAAAGACGTTTACCAAGAAGCAACCAGAGTGAGAAGATAAACAAATATGTATGATCACATCAAACATTTCATAATATACTTGTCAAATACATAATGGATGAGTAAATACAAAAAATGGCAATAAATTAGACCTGAGCTATCTGTTTAACAGATAGCATCACACCTGATCATAAAATGTAGAAAGGGAAATCCAGGATGAATGGAAACAATTATGGTTTTACCTGAAAGGTAATGATCCAAAGGCAATGGTACTCATTTCAAAACTCATGAAGAGAAACAATGGCTGCTCTTTAAAAAGGAAAGAAAAGAAAATCACAGAAGATTCACTTATCTACCTAGAGAAGCCAATAAGCACAACTCATTTAATTAAACTTTACTTTCATAGTAGAATGTCATTTTTCCAAATGTCATTTTTCCCCTCAAACAAATGCACTTTTCAGTTTCTATTTCTCCTGATGCTGTCCAAGCCTCTTCTGTGATAAAGCATCTACAGTGACACACTGTTCTAACAACAACAACAAAAAAGGATTGATTGACTTGAAAGAGTTACAGAGAGTGCGAGAGAATGAGATCTCCCAACTCCATCTGCTGATTTACTCCCCAGATGGCCACAATGGCCAGGGCTTGGGCCAGACCAAAGCCAGGAGCCAGGAGCTCCATTTGGATTCTCCATGTGGTAGCAGGGGCCCAAACACTTGGGCCATCTTGCACAGATTTTCCTAGACCATGAGCAGGGAGCTGGATTGGAAGTAGAGCACCTGGAACTTGAACTGGTGCCCTTATGGGATGCCAGCATGCCACAACGCTGGCCCCAACACCTCTTCATTAAGTTCTGTCCTTCATTTCTTTGGCACAATAAAGGGGAGTATTATTAATAAGAGCAACCCTCTTCTGTTTACTTTAAGGGTCACAAAGAAATATACTCTTAGGTCAAAAATTTCAATCAATAGACCAAATCTCAGAAAACATTTTCTGAAAAGGGTCAGGTGGTGAACATGTTCCATACCGTACAACCTCTGGGGCAACTTCTCAACTCTACTCTTGCAGACCAAGGGCAATCCCAGAAACGGATATACACAAGCAAATGAGTATACCAATAGAATTTTATTCACCTAAGCAGGCCGAAGACCAGACTGGGCTCTGGCTCTATCATTTGTGGATCCCATAGACACATTATCTGGGCATTAGTCCACTATTCACCCTTGAGGATCATATCCAATACCACGAAAATGCTTCACTAGAATGAACACCAAATAATGGAGGGAAAGCCAAATGAGCATTGTGCTATTGTAGTGGTGGCTGTTTGTTAATTAAGAACAGTCATATTTACATGTTAAATAAGGTAGCCACCTTGGGAAAGGTGTGTAGAACCAGTAAATCACTCAGGTCTCCAGGGTTCCTTTGAGTAACCTTTGTAACAGGACCATCAATACAGTAAAGTGGGAAATTACATTACCTCTTACATAATGTTAGAGCCTCTTGCTCAATTACATAGGTATATCTTTAGCATACAATATATTTTCTCGGCATTAATCTGAAAATGCTGGGAGGAAAGAGGAATTTGAGATTGAATTTGAGATCCTCTTTGCTTCTGTCATTAAGTTTCTAAGTAAAGATGTGACTTTTCAAAAGCATACTCCATTTAATTTAGTCACAGTTTAATGTAACCCTCTGTTTAGTAGTAGCTGTGGAGGATTTCACCTTTCTCTTTCAACATCTCTTTCAAGATGAAGATTCAAAGAAAGATTTTCTGTCTATGGTAGTTTTATCATAAAGAACCCATTAGCAAACTTGAAATGTGTAAATTACACAGAAGGCTCTAAGATGTGTCTTAAATTGTCAGGGCAACGTATCTTCTCCCAGAAGGTTAATGGAGAGAGGGGGTACTTGTTTCAACAAAGAATTGAAAATAATACTCAGAAAATCACCTTCATGATCAAAAGATGGATTGCTTTTTATTGCAGGTGTGTATTATGATAAGAGTGACTAGAAAGCAGTTTTATTCTTCCTTGATGGTATTTTCCTTGGCCAATATAGAATTAGAATGCAGCTCTGAATATACGCACCAGAATGAGCCTCTGTGCTCACTAACTTAGCTGCTTCGACTCAGGACAGATATGGTAACAATTGTTTTCATAATGCCTGGCAGTGTTTTATTAAGCTTTTGGAATGAAATTCTCACCATATAATTTGTAAAAAAGCAACCAGGGGTTATCAAATGAAGTATACACTATGGCTTATCTAGGATGTCATTTTGAGCTTCAGTTTCCATCTTTTTCTCCATTAAAAGTAATGGAGTAAAGCATAGCTTTACCTATGTGATAGATGCTATCTTGAAATCTCCACCACCCTCTCTTAACAGTAAGCAGCAGCCTATTGAAATGTTTAAGTATTTTCCCTAGGAAATACACTGTACAATTATTTTTATTCCAGGACTTTTTTAAGAACAGTCCCACTAATTTGTAAAATTTATTATATGTAAGTGAAAAGGTTTGCCTGTTGTTAGGAAATTAATAAATGGAATCTATATGGTTATTTCTCCATTCTAATGAGAAAGAATTGATTCAAACAGTTTTTAACAGGACTTCAACTCTAGCTAAGGGGTTGATCTAGATTTCAAATTAAAAAAATAGGAAAATAGGTACGACTTGTGAAGCACTTGCTGTTTTCACACAGGGCCTCTCACTTACTCCTTGACTGCGCAGCTCCAGGTAAACCTGGTCCCGCTGTCCTCATGCCCAGACTGGTGCTCAGTCAGCAAATGCTGGAGGCTGACTGAGAAGGAAGCTGAAGGCAGGCCAGCTCAGCAAGGGCCCGGGACCCTAGAATCATCCACCTTGACGAATGCTGGTGTCCTACTCCTACTAAGATCTGGCACCAAGGAGATTCTCGTTGCCAAAAATGTAATATTCTCTAATTCAATGGCTATGACCCCACAGAAAAATACAATGGCTGTTACTCTTCTCATCATCATCATGGGATTGAATCAAGTTGATTGCACTTAGCTTGCATCCTTTTCTTTAGAAACTGGATAGGCTTTCATTGAACAAATAGTCTCAGTGATGAACTGTACTACCCTTGGTCTTACCCAAAGGTGACACACAGTACACCTCATACACTCATTCATGGAGTGGGTGTTTGCCATCGCCCACCCACCGTGCTGAATCCTTCTGTGTAGCACTCCATTGAATCTCACAGCAGGGTTGTTACCATCCCAGTTCACAGATGGACAAGCTGAGGGCTAAAGAGTGGAGAACTTCTGCTAGGTCACATAGCTGGCTGGCAAGTCACTGGTCTGGATGTGAACTTAAATCCCTGTCAACTGAGCCCATAACACCCATAATACATTTACTCTCAGTTGACCTTGTGGGTTAAGGGGACACTTACATTCCCCATGCTTTCTTTCGTAGAAAGGAATTTTCTGCTAAGGTAACATCCTCTCTGTGTCCTTTACTTCTCTGGTAGAAGAGATTTATGATTCGTTTAGGAGAAGGCATGGGCCCTGCTTGGTTCAGTTCTTCCCCCCTTTGATCATCCAGGGTCTGTAGGAAGCAGCAACGCTTTTTGCTCCTGTGCTTGGCAGGAGGCCCAAGTTGTTAGAGCACAGCAGACACCTGAGCAGGTGAGCCCAAATCCATTAGCAGAACTGCCTACCATTCCCCCACTTCACCTTTGTAGCCGTCATGAAAGAGACATTTTAATGTCATCTGTGTGGTCCCTGTGATCCTGCCCAGGACATTCCATAGTGTATGAGCTATGCTGTGTTATTCATCGAGCCTTTTTTAAACTCCAGCAGTTGGAGGTCTGTCATTTAAATCATGAGATTGTGGGTCTCCCGTGGCTATATTACTCTCACCAGATTTCAGTGCCCTAAAAGGGCACAAATCCAGCCATCCCCTCCTGATACAGGGTTTTCAGTTTCTAACTTTCATTTCTGAGCCTGTTGTATTTTACTGGCTAGCTTTTGTTCTTGTAGTTGTGTTGTTCTGTTTTAGATAAGGTTAATAAACCAGGGAAGGTATTTGGTATGGCAGATAAGACATTGCTCAGGACACTGCCGCACAATATTGAAGTGCCTGGGTTTGAGTCTGGCTCCGCCCCCTCCTCCAGCTTCCTGCTAATATACACCCTAGAAGACAGCAGGTGATAACTCAAGTAGTTGAGTCCCTGCCACTCAAGTGTGACAACCAGGTTGAGTTCTGGGCTGCTGGCTCTGTCCTGGGCTTGCCCTGGCTGTCGCAGGCATTTGGTGGAATGAATCACCTAATGGATGATCTCTGTCTTTCTTTCACATAAGTAAAAATAATTAAATTAAAATTGTTACCTATAAGGCTGGTGTTATGGGTAGAAGGTTAAGCCTCCGCCTATAGTTCCAGCATCCATCCCACATGGATGCCAGTTTGAGTCCCGGCCGCTCCACTTCCCATCCATCTCTCTACTAATGCTCCTGCGAAAGCAGTGGAAAATGGCCTAGGTGCTTGGGCCCCTGCACCCACGGTGGGAGACCCAGAAGAAGCTCCTGGATTCTGGCTTCAGTCTGGCCCATCCCTGGCCATTGTGGCCATTTGGGGAGTTAACAAGCAGATGAAAGATTCTCTCTCTCTCTTTCTCCTTTTTTTTTTTAAGGTTTATTTGTTTATTTGAAAGTCAGAGTTACACACAGAGAAGGAGAGGCAGAGAGAGAGAGAGAGAGGTCTTCCATCCATTGGTTCACTCCCCAGATGGCCACAATGGCCGGAGCTGCACCAGTCTGCAGCCAGGAGCAAGGAACTTTCTCCAGGTCTCCCATGTGGGTGCAGGAGCCCAAGGACTTGGGCCATCTTCCACTGCTTTCCCAGGCCAAAGCAGAGAGCTGGATTGGAGATGGAGTAGCCAGCACTCAAACAGGTGTCCATATGGGCTACCAGCACTGCAGGTAGCAGCTTGACCCACTAGGCCACAGCACCTACCTCTCTCTTTCTACTTTTCAAATAAATAAAGAAATCTTTTTTTTAAATGTTTTTAATGGTTAAGAAACCAAGGAGAGACCAGCTTTGAAAAGATTTTTCCAAATACATTTTAGAGTTAAGTTTTTTAAAAAGTCACCCCTAAATCTTCATGGCACATGAATTGCACCTGCTACCTATTACAAAAAGTCTCTCTCTCTTCCTCTCTCTCTCTCCCTCCCTGTCTCTCTCTTTCCCTCTCTCTCTCTCTCTCTTTCTCTCCGCCCTCCTCCCCTCCCCTCCCTGCTATCTAAGACAAAAGGTAGAACAATACAGGCCAGCGCTGCGGCTCAATAGGTTAATCCTCCGCCTGCGGCACTGGCACCCCAGGTTTCAGTCCCTGTCGGGGCGCCAGATTCTGTCCCGGTTGCTCTTCTTCCAGGCCAGCTCTCTGCTGTGGCCTGAGAGTGCAGTGGAGGATGGCCTAAGTGCTTGGGCCCTGCACCCACATGGGAGACCAGGAGAAGCACCTGGCTCCTGGCTTTGGATCAGCGTGGTGCGCCAGCCGGTGCAGCGGCCACTTGGGGGGTGAACCAATGGAAAAGGAAGACCTTTCTCTCTGTCTCTCTCACTGTCTACTCTGCCTGTCCAAAAAAAAAAAAAAAGGTAGAACAATACAGATAAGTAAAAAGAACAATAAATGTAAGTAGGCCCAGTGGTATGAAAAAGAAACCTCTGACTTGGAGCATTTGCCAATTGCTATGATGTAAGTTCTCCCACTGTGGCTGATTTAAAATTTACCAACATGATGTCATGGAACGCGGACTTGAGAAAAGACAGGAGCATTCAGTTCTCATAAGACAGTCTCAGGTGGCCGTGGCATGCCGGTGGGCAAGGCCATTTCCTATGGCAATAAAGAGCCATGTAATGTCATATTGTCACCAGCCACATTAATGAAGCAAATCCTATCTTTTTATGAAGCTCTGTCTGATTACAGTGTCATGAACTTTATAATCTCATAATGTCCGGGACAACCAGACATTTGATGTAAAAGAAACTGAAATATGTTTGTCTTCTTTCAGACTCCAGAGACATTTGAGACAATGAATTAATATAAGCCCTGACTTTATGGAATTTGGCTTAAGTGTCTCCTTCAAGGCTCCATCTTCTTATTAACAAGTGATGTTTTTCTTTTCCTATATCTAGATTCCCCTGTGGGGAACACTACTCTGTATATGATTTAATGTCTTTGGGACTTTTTTTGCCCAGTTCTCTAACACATGAGTTTGAATCTTTTGAGGAAAGTTTTTCAGCATCATACAAGCTTAAGGAAAAGCATTTGCAATTCGCCATTACTCTACATTTCATAGTCGTATTTGGAATCAAGAGAGATCACTGCTGTTTGGGAATGTTGACTGATGATATCACCTCTCTAGGCTCATTTATTTTCTCTGACCAGAGCCAATAATCCATCTCTTCTTCATATTCAGGAGATCTGCGTTATGTCTGTGGTTCATCACTAACTGGCTGTGTGGTCTTTGGAACAATGCCAAAGTTTTCTGGGTTTTGGTTATAATATTCGAAGAATGAAGTTGGGACGGATATTAATACTGATGGTTGTCATTTCTCGAGGGCTGAGTGTGTGCCAAGTGTTAAGTGATACACTTCTTATCTACTAACTCATTTAATCATCACCACACCCTCCAAAGCTCAATCAATTGTTAGTCTTGGGCACCTTGTCCACAGAACATCCTGACTCAGAGCACATTTATTCAATCCTTATTCTTCCCCGTCTCCCCATGGAGATTGTCACAAAGGTCCTATCTGTGTTTAAACTCAGCTGCATTGGGATGTTTCCAGAAGTTAGTAAAGCCCAGGAACCTTGGCAATTATACATGAGCAAAGAACTGAAATGGGACATAGCTGGGTTTCTAACGACTGTTGTAGACACTTGAAGTCAAGGGACGTGGCATAGTACTTGTCAACATCTGAGCCTTCTTACTTGGGAAATTAAAAAAGGTTAACAAATTCCAGGTCTCTTCAGAGCACATATTTTAGAAGACTGTTTTCTTTTTCATCTGAAATCCTCTATAAATTTCAGCTTTGAAAAGAAAACAGCTCTCCTAGTCTCCATGTTAGGCAGGCATTAGACCGTTAAAAACCGACCACACTTACTTTACAGGTTAGTAAGTGATGTGTAAAGATTGTGAGGTGTCCTGGGTCACAGAGCTCAGTAATGGGACTTAACTTGAAACCCAGCTTATCTAATTACATAGTCTCACCCTTAACCATGTCACACCATCCGGCAGGGTTAATTATGTGTATAAAAGTTTACAGATGTTTTTATTTATAAAAATTGAAATAATCTGCTGGATAAATACATAACCTAGTTGAGGGGACCATCTAGAGTTGCAATTTTGTCTCCTGAGTTTCTCCTTGGCTTACTATTGACCTTACAAAAGTCACCTACTTCATGGGTCCCATCCACAAAGTAACTGACTGCTGAAGCTTATTCTAGCTTGAAATTTGTCTCTGCCCTGAGTTTAATTTCTCATTGGGGTAGCCTACTCTCCTACAAGACAGATTTCCAAAACTAACAATGATCCATGATTTTACTTTACTAAAGCTTTTTGTTTGTTTGTTGGTTGGTTGGTTGGTAAAACTCCTTCATCAATAAATATGTTAGCTCCAGTGAAACGGGCCCATTCTTTGCAGGTTTACAATGCCTAACCTCCATTATTACTCTATATCCTACCATAGGAGTCAAAAAGGACTACAGTGGAATTGTCAAAGACCCTCCTGCAGGGAGATTTGTCTGCTTAGATATCTACTGGATGTTTTCCATTTCATAGAGCCAGAGAATGGGCAAGGCAATGACAAAAGTCATGGGTTTTTGTTTGTTCACTAATCTCATTTACTCTGTAACCTACACTTTCCCTTTTTAATCATCCAAAGTATCTTATATAATGTACCCAATGCACATATCGCACTACTGTATTTAGACGTTAGCATTTCCTTATTCCCCTTCAAAGCTATTCTTAAAGTAATTGTAGCAGACGTAAGTGGTACAGATGAAAAATTGTCAGGAATGAGGAACTTTTGATGAATGAGCAAATTAAGGAAGGAACAGATTAAGGGCAATAAAGCTATGAATTGAAATGCTGTTCACACAGATAATGTCTTTATTAAAAGCTACATGGCAATATTAGTATGATTGTTATTATTTTAGGACAAATAGAAGTGATCATACATTATGGAAGTTAATGACTTGTGACAAAAAGGAAATTGCTCAGGAGTTGGTGTGACTTGACCCCAAACATAGGTTAGCATGATCTGACACTTAGAATATGAAAAATGGATGGCGATCTGTCAGATTATACACAGCACCAGCTCTTTTTCTTTAACATTTTGGGGAAATGCTTGTGCAGACAACAATATCCATAATTCTGTACTTTAGGGGAAAACTCAAGGGAATGATGTGAGCTGAAGTTACTAATAAGGGTATGCAGGTTTGGAGAATATCAGTGTCTCCCCAGTATCATTGATTTATGTGCTATGTTGTTTTTTTCACAAACGCACCTTACAGCATTGTCTTGCAATAATCAAAACTGAGAATGCACATCCAAATATGTGGGTTTTCTGGTTAACAGTCCCTGGGCTGTTAATTTTATTACCTTCTATGGATATTTTCCTCATTTTACATATAAAAAACATAGAAGTTGGAGCCACTATTAAGATTATAGAATAGGAGCTTCCAGTACTCATCCCTTAATAGGAGCATTTACTTGAACAACCATCTACACATGAAAACACTCTTACTAAAGTAAGAAGTCCAAGACACAGATGGTAACATCTATGTAATAGACATAAGCAAGAAAAGAATTGGTCAGATAGAAGGACAGTTCTGTCTTATTCACATCATGCTTTCCATAAGCCTGTGCAGACAGAGATTCATGTGGGGGAAGGAGAATAGTCAAAGCCCATTGGGCCATGAATTCAAGCTTCATGTTAGCTCCTGTGAGTTTAGACTCTGTAGTCCCAGATCCCCTGTCTTCTGACCCAGGCACAAGGCCAGCCTACCTGATGACTCTAGTTTCAAACCCATCCAAACACACTACCAAGCAGCTGTCCCAAAATATCTAGACAGGTTGACTGTTGGAGGGCTTCCTCCTTGAAGCCAGACTGTAGAGACTGCGAGAGTCACTTACTTCTTCCAATGCATAGACATTAATAAAATAAATCACAAGTAACTGATTATAAAGAAATGTAGATCTACCAATCTCCTGACAAAGAATCCAAAGTAATTAACTTACAGATGCTTGATGATCTGTAAAAGAATACAGACAAGTAAAAGAAATAAGGAAAATGAAACATGAATAAACTGAGAAGTTCAGCATAGAGACAGAAATCATAAAAAAAAAGACAGAAGGAAGTCTGGAGATGAAGTATACAAAGAATGAACTAAAAAAATCCATAGAGAACTTTGACAGCAGTCTCAATTAAACAGGAGAAAGAATCACCAAGCTCAAAGATAGATCATTTGAAATTACCCAGTCAGAAGTACAAAAATAAGTGAGTAAGTAAATCATCAATAAAAAGAGTGAATGGAAGTCTATAGGATTTATGGGACACCATCAAGTGAACCAATATATACATAACAGGAGTTCAAAAGAAGCAGACAAAGAAAAGAGTGCAGAAAGTTTTCTTAAAGAAACAATTACAGAACTTCTCCCAAATATGGAGAGGGAAACAAACATATAGATTCAGGAGCACAAGGAAAACCAAATAAATTAAGTACATCTCCACACCAAGATACATTATAATAAATTTCTCAAAAGTCAAAGACGAGGAATTTTGAAAGCAGCAAAAGAAATACGGTTCATTTCTCAGGGGAACCTATGTAAGACTATCAGCATATTCCTCAGCAGAAATCCTGCAGGCAAAGAGAGAATGGTGTGATATACTCAAAGTGCAAAAGAAAAAAAATGCCACAACAAACACTATCCCCAGCATAGCTGTCCTTCAGAAATGAGGGTGAGATAAAGACTTTATTTATCAGAAAGCAAAAGCTGAGAGAATTCATCACCATTAGACCTGATGTACAAGAAATATTAAAAGGAGTTCTTCAAGTTGAAATGAAAGGACACTAATTAACAACATGAAAATGTGAGGAAGTATAAAACAGTAAAAGTTGCAAATTCAATCTCCTTTCATTTTAAAAACTTGCAACAAATTAGGTACAGAAGAATGTACCTCAATATAGCAAAGGCCATATTTTAAAAAAACACAACTAACATCATATTCAGTGGTGAAAAGCTGAAAGTTTATCTTCTGAGCTCAAGATCAAGACAAGGATGCCCACTTGTGCTACTTCTTAATAGTATAGGAAATTTTAGCAAGAGCATGTAGTGAGAAAAATATAAAAGTCACCCAAAGTGAATAAGTAAAATACTTGTTTACAGATAAGAGCATCGTACATGTAGAAAATCTTAAAGACTTGACAAAAAGATTTGTTAGAACTAGTAATTTTTGTGAAGTTGCAGGACACAGCATTAATGTAGAAAAATCAGTTGCATTTCTATACCCTGAGAACAAACTAGTTGAAAAAGAAATCAAGAAAATAATTCCACTTATAATAACAAAAACCAGAGCCATAAATTTAACCAAAGAAGCAATAAATCTGTACAATGAAAATTATAAAGCATACATGAGAGAAATTGAAGAAGATACAAATAAATGGAAAGATATCCTGTGTTCATGGATTGGAAGAATTAATATTGTTAAAATGCCCATATCGATGAAAGCAATCTACAGATTCAATGAAATTTCTATAAATCCCAATGACATTTTTTAAAATTCACATAGAAACACAAAAGACCCCAATGCAATTTTGAGAAAGAACAAAGTTGTAGGCATTATATTATCTGATTTTACATTATACTATAAATCTGTAGTAGTCAAAATAGTATAATATAGAAGCAAAAATAGACATATTCAACGGTGAAGCAAAATCATGAGCCTAGAAATAAATCCACCTGCTTATGGTCAATTGATGTTTGACAAATGTGCCAAGAACACACAATGGGGGAATAATAACCTCTTTGTTGGGAAAACTGGATAGCCACATACAGAAGAATGAAATTTGATCTTTATCTCACATTACATTAAAAAAAAGTCAAAATGGATTAAAGGTTTAAACATAAGATTTGAAACTGCAAAACAACTATCAGAAAACATTGGCCTTGGCAATGATTTTTTTGGATATGAAGCACAGACAACAAGAGCAAGAACAGATGAAGAAGATCACATACAACTGAAAGGCTTCCTCACAGCAGAGGAAACAATAGAGAGAAGAGGCAACATAAGAGAATAAGAGAAAATATTTGCAAACCAAACATTTGATAAGATATAGTATCTAAATATATTAGAAACGTAAGTAAATAGCAAGTAACTCAATTAACAAATAGACAAAGGACATGAGGAGGTGCCTTTTCATAAGTCCTTAAAAATAATCAACAATTGTATGAAGATGCTCACCAGCACTAATAATCAGGGAAATGTGAATCAAAACCACAGTGAGGTACACTTCATGCCTGTTAAGGACAAGTAAGCTTTGATGAAGATGTGGAGAATCTTTGTACACTGTCGGTGGGAATGTCAATTTATACAGCCATTGTGCACACAGTGCAGCATTTCCTCAAATAGATTAAAAAAAAAAAAAAAAAAAAACAGAACTGTCCATATAATCCAGCAAGACCAGTTCCGGATACACACACACACACACACATTCAAAGGAAATGAAATTGATACATTTAAGAGATCTACACTCCCCTTTGCAGCATTGTTCACAATAGCCAAGATATAGACTCACCCCTAAGTGTTTTAGGATGGATGGAGGGATAAAAAACATCTCATTCTAAGTAATGGAATATTATTTGTTGTTAAAAAGGAGGAAATTCTGTCACTTGCAACAACATGGATAAACCTTGAGGACATTCTGCAAAGTGAAAAAGCCACAAAAAGGCAAATACTGTGTGATGTCACTTATATATGGAAATCTAAAGTAGTTAAACTCATATAAACAGAGAGTGGAATAGGGGTTGAAACGGGGTTGGGGAGATGTTGGTCAAAGAGTGCAAAGTTTCACTTATACAGGGTAAATAAGCTTTAGGTATCTAAAGTATCACCTGGCAACTCTAGTTAATAATACTGTAGTCAAAGCCTGAAATTTGCAGATCTCAAATGTTTTTGTCACACACACAATGGTAGCTGAGTAAGGTGATATGTTAATTAGCTTAATTGTGGTAATCATCTCATAATACATACATATATCAAACGATCACATTGTGTACCTTAAATACAAGCAATTTTTGCTTATCAAAAAGACTAATTAGCCTTAATTATAAAAGTTTATAGAGCAAACAAACATTGCATATTTAATCTTATTTTCCTTTACCATGAATATGCATTAGACCTTAGAATCCTCTTTGGATTTGTATGCTTTAATAGGTCATCACCTTCCAGGTAACGGGAAGAAACAAATCATTTATTTCATTGTCATCATCAAGAATGGAAAAATAACTTTTCCTGCCTCCTATCTAACAGAGTGTTTTTCAACTCTCTTTAATATCTAATAATAGTAACAGGATGAGCAAAGTACTTATTATATCAGAGAATGACCTAGGCACTTCATTATATTATTATTATATAGTTATATTAACTATATTAATATATTATTATATTAACTATATATACTATAACTATATACTATATATAACTATATATATTATTATATTAACTATATTAACTATATATTATTATAAAGTTATATTAACCAATCAAGTCACCAAGACTCCTCCAGATGGATCATTTTTGTATCTATTTTATGGATAAGAAAACTGAGGCACAGGAAGCTTTTGTTCTTCCTTGAGGAAGTACAATAGGCAAGTGGAAAAGCTGGGGTTTGAACCCAGACAGTCTAGCTTCAGCTCTCACACTCAACCACTGCCCCAGCTGGTGTTAAGTAGGGTGTGTGACTGGTGGTTTTCTTTTTGGTTTTCCCAGTGCCTTGCCATTGTGCATCTATACTTCCTACTTATTTGTGTGTAGCTTGAAACAAAATCCTATCTTGAAAGAAGTGTCTTGGGGGGGAAAAACATGTTCTGAGTGACAAAGGCATAAAGAACGCAGTCAAAAATGTTAACTCCACACGCAAATCCCCTTGGGCTATCAAAGAGGGAATCATTTCATAATCAACATGTCTTTGATCATTCACCACCAGACAAAACTAAAACACCAGAAAATCTTGTGACATGCACACAATGACCAGGATTACATAACCCAAGATTCCAGCCTGTGGCAAATTTATCTTAAACTCTCCATTAGCATTTTACGGTTTGGAGTGAAAAATCACTCAAAATTGCTCTGTATCTTGAGTACATTACTGACAATTCATTACCTAAATAACCCCCTCCATTTCATAGATTGCACTTCATCTAGGCTTTCCATTTGGTAGAACAGTTTATCTCATCTTGTTTTTATCTAATCGAAGTGTCAGCATTTGTGCTCAGAGAGATGGGGCAACAGGCAGAAAGGAAAAAGACATCCAAGAATCAGGAATTGAAGCTTGGTGACTGGAAATGGACAGATTTGTCATTGCACAGGAACATCAGTTTCCTGGTTTTGCCAAAGGGAGATTTTTAATTTGTGTTGCCTGTCCGAATCTCTAAAGAACTGTGGAAATTGAAGACATTTATTTGTATGATTTCTGTCACTGGCATGAATAGGTAGGTACTGTTTCTCATTAACCACCTGGGGACAATCATCCAACACTCTAAGGATGTTAGAGATAAGATTCAGAGTAGTGTATAATGCACTTGTGAATGGTTAAGATGGCAGCAAAAGAAAATAATAGAATGGAGATTTGGTGCTAGAATTTTCTCATCCAGTACGTTAGCCTACATTTAACTTTTGCTCATTGAGCCTACCAGTGTACTTCACAGTTAAGAGGACATAGTGGCTTCAGCCAGAGGAAAGCTATTTCACCAGACACAGTAATAATCAATTGAATTGGGGCTGGTGCTGTGGCATAGCAGATAAAGCCACCGCCTGCAGTGCCAGCATCCCATACAGGCGCCAGTTCAAGTCCCAGCTGCTCCACTTCCTATACAGCTCTTTGCTGTGGCCTGGGAAAGCAGTAGAAGATGGCCCAAGGCCTTGGGCCCCTGCACCCACATTGGAGACCCAGAAGAAGCTCCTGGCTCCTGCCTTCAGTTCAGCGCAATTCCGGCCATTGCGGCCAAAGGGCAGTGAATGAGCCGATAGAAGACTCCTCTCTTTCTCTCTCTGACTCTCCTTCTCTTTTTGTGGAACTCTGACTTTCAAGTAAAATAAATAAGTCTTAAAAAATAATCTATTGAAAAGAAAAAAAAGAAGAAGACCTAAATGAAAGATCTCTGTGAGTGAGATCCCAGTGGAAAGAACAGGGCCATCAAAGATGGAGGTACCTTTCTCTGAAGGGAGGAGAGAACTTCCACTTTGACTATGACCCTATCGGAATAAGATCAAAGTCAGCGAACTCTAAAGGCTTCCATAGCCCTGGCAACTCATGACTAGAGCCTAGGGAGATTACTGACGCCATGAACAGGAGTGTCAAATTGTTAAGTCAGCAACAGGAGTCACTGTGTACTTACATCCCATGTGGGATCTGTCCTTAATGTGTTGTCTAATGTGCAGTGATGCTATAACTAGTACTGAAACAGTTTTTTTACACTTTGTGTTTCTGCGTGGGTACAAACTGATGAGGTCTTTACTAAGTATATACTGAATCGATCTTCTGTATATAAAGATAATTGGAAATGAAAAAAAAAAACCTGGTGTTAAATGGGAAATGGCATAGAAAATTAATTTAAAAAAATATCATGTAGGATCTCTGTCTTTAATGTGCTGTACATTGTTATTTAATGCTATAATTAGTACTCCAATGGTAGTTTTTTCACTTTGTGTTGCTATATGGGGGCAAACTGTTGAAATCTTTACCTAATATATACTAAACTAATCTTCTGTATATAAAGAGAATTGAAAATGAATCATGATGTGATAGGAAGGGGAGAGGGAGCAGGAAAGGGGAGGGTTGCGGGTGGGAGGGAAGTTATGGGAAGGGGGAAGCCATTGTAACCCATAAGCTGTACTTTGGAAATTTTATTCATTAAATAAAAGTTTAATAAATGAAAAAAAATAATAATCTATTGAATTGGCCGGCGCTGTGGCTCAACAGGCTAATCCTCCACCTTGCAGCGCCGGCACACCGGGTTCTAGTCCCGGTTGGGGCGCTGGATTCTGTCCTGGTTGCCCCTCTTCCAGGCCAGCTCTCTGCTGTGGCCTGGGAGCACAGTGGAGGATGGCCCAAGTGCTTGGGCCCTGCACCCGCATGGGAGACCAGGAGAAGCACCTGGCTCCTGCCTTCGGATCAGCGCGGTGCGCCGGCCGTGGTGCGCCAGCCGCGGTGGCCATTGGAGGGTGAACCAATGGCAAAGGAAGACCTTTCTCTCTGTCTCTCTCTCACTGTCCACTCTGCCTGTCCAAAAAAAAAAAAATCTATTGAATTGACTACAAAATCCACCCACTTATTTGTGAATCCAAAGATGCATAAAAGCAATCACCTCTTTAGAGATGATCACAACCTTGTATGACAGTTAAAGGTAAACCAATGCTAAAAACAAAATTTAATGAGTATACTGAAGTCAATTTCCTGGTTTTAGTGTCAAGGGATTCAAAAGTTTCCTGGAAAACAAACAGGAAGTTAAACGACAATCCCAATTTTCCATGAACTTTTGGAATCCTCCTTTGAGTTGTTCTATGGTCATATAAGTTGACCTATGCAAAAAGTTAATGTTCTTTAAAAGGTCATACAGCTCATTTGATTTATAACTGCACCCTGCTTTCCTCTGAAACTGTGCTGCCACACCCTGAACCTCAGTAAATGATATTCAGTTTCATTTCCCTCCCATGGTATGTGCTTAGCAGGTTCTCTTCCCTCCTTTCCAGAGAACTTGGTCACATATGTGCTTAAGAATCTGGAGAGGCCGGCGCCGCGGCTTAACAGGCTAATCCTCCGCCTTGAGGCACCGACACACCGGGTTCTAGTCCCGGTCGGGGCGCCGGATTCTATCCCGGTTGCCCCTCTTCCAGGCCAGCTCTCTGCTATGGCCAGGGAGTGCAGTGGAGGATGGCCCAAGTGCTTGGGCCCTGCACCCGCATGGGAGACCAGGAGAAGCACCTGGCTCCTGCCTTCATATCAGCGCGATGCGCCGACCGCGGCGGCCATTGGAGGGTGAACCAATGGCAAAGGAAGACCTTTCTCTCTGTCTCTCTCTCTCTCACTGTCCATTCTGCCTGTCAAAAAAAAAAAAATCTGGAGAAAATTTGGAAAAGGGAGTTTTCTTTGTTGTCCAGAGTGATAGCTTTGAGTGGAATGACAGGAAGGAGATTACTTGTTCTTTATTATATTGTAGTACTGAAGATAAATAAAATATTTATATAGTAGCATGTTTTCAAATTAAGATAGTCTGAAAATTAAAAGACATTACGTTGTTAAAAAAGAAACCATAAAGTGGGAAAAGAGTTCCCCAGGACATATAACTAACCAAAGACTTGTATCAGGAAGATATGTGTAAAGTAATTCCTACAAGTAAATCTATGAGAAAGCAATGCCAGTGTTGAAAATGAGCAAAAGGTTTGAATACATGTTTGACAATGAAAATATCCAAATGACCAAGGAGTATATATAAAAGTTCCCAACATGATTAGTCCTCAGAGAAATAGAAATTAGATATATAGTCGATAGAATGGCCACAAATATAATGGAAAACAATAGAACATTGTGGGGAAAACATACAGTGAGAGTGACCCTCATATGCTGCTGTTTGAGGGTGTGAACTAGTACAACCACTTGGGAAATCGACTTGAGGTTATCGAACAAAGCCAAATATGCCTTGTGGTGTGCCTTGATGATCCAACAACCCCACTTTGAGAGATAGAAACGTGCATTTGTTCCTCCAAAGACTTAACAGAATTATTCAAGATACCCATTCTAGGGGCTGATGCTGTGGCATAGTAGGTTAAGCCTCTGCCTGCGGTGCCAGCATCCCATATGGGTGCCTATTCAAGTCCCAGCTGCTCCTTTTCCGATCTGGCTCCCTGCTAATGTGCCTGGGAAATCAGTAGAAGATGGTCCAAGTGCTTGGGGCCCTGCACCCACGTGGAAGACCCGGAAGAAGTTCCTGGCTTCTAGCTGTGGATGGACTCAGCTCTGGCCATTGTGGCCATTGGGGACTAAATTAGCAGATGGAAAATCTCTCTGCCTTTCCCTCTACCTGCCTGTAACTCTGCCTCTCAAATAAATAAATAAATCTTTTTTTTAATAAAAGACACCCATTCTTGTCTTTTTTGTATCTGAAAAAGAATTTTCTCAATGAGTCACTTGTATACAAGGATCTTCTTAGAAACACTGTTCACAACAGCTAAAGCTGGAAACAAGAAGAATATCCCGAATGAGTAAATAAATAGGACTAAGAAGACTTTGTAAAGAGACAAAGATTAAAGGGACTGAGAGGTTTAAATATGTACCAGCACAGATAAATGGAACAACTTGAAAAATCCCACAAATATAAACTTGAATGGAAGAAGGCAGGTAAAGAAGAACACAGTTTGTAGTTCCATCTTTATGAAGTTTAAAATTAGACAAAATTGCCTGATGGTGATAAAAGCCAGGAGTGTTTTTTTAAAACTGGGAGCAGGAAGTGGATGTGACCTGGAAAGGGACTCAGGGGAGCGTGTTGTTGTTTCCTGATTTCCTTACCTGTCAGTAGTTACCTTGGTGCTATTGATTGTGAAAATCAATCCAGCTGTCCATGGACAATTCAGACATTTTGCTTTTGTTGTTTTAAAAATTGATTGAAAGATAATTTGATGAAGCACTCTGTTAAGTGCCTCCAAGTAGCTGCTCTGTAATATTCAGAAACCAGAATAATAAGCACCTTCTCAAAAAGCAGATATCATTGGAAATTCTCAGAGGCTGGATTCAGGGATACTAAAATGTTCTCAGATGTGGGAAACATATTCTAAAAGTGATTGACAACACTAAAGATGAGAGGGCAGGGTACCTCAATTAATAAGGGAAAATACAGCACCAGTCTGAGTAGGTTGGTATCACTGGAGATAACTAATTGGTTTGGTGCTAGAAAAATTAACTTTATTTCATATGATTTGATCTTAGGGGAGAATTATTCAAGTTCCCCATCCTTGTCTTTCTAGATCCTAAGAACATTTTCTAAATATAAACACATTCCAGAGGTCTGATAACCTCTGTTTCAAGTGTCACCCCCTGCATTGGATGTTATGTAACCTTACTTTTCGTCAGTATTTGAAACTCAGCACACACACACACACACACTCAACAAACACACACACACACCATTATACCGTTATATCAAAGCCTTTATTGTAATCATTTCATAGAGCCCATTTCCCCTGTGAAACTTCAAGCCAATTTCCTTGGGATGCCATTTAAGATGATTCATCCCCATTTTTCCCATTTCTTATTGAAGACCTTTAGCTTTCAGAGACAGGAGGAACATGCTCTCCCTCTCATTGCCCCATTTTGTTTGTTATATTTTCTTTTCAGGCTTTCTGAGCAGGACCAAATTGTCTGAAATCTGTTGATGACTCATTTGTTCTCTTTGTCTCCTTCCCCTAAAAGCCACAGCACACAATATATGTCTAGACAATGCATTTCCTTTAGCACAGCCCATGAGGCTACACTGATTGGAGGAGTCTCCCCCTCTTCTATAGCTCATGTAAGCAGCCACAGAAAAGGATTTATGGGTTCAGAGGCAGGATCAAGAAGTGATTAAAGGGACTCTGGCTGTCATTATTTTAGTCCTCATATTTTGGTGTGAACAGTTGACAATTACTCATGTACAATGCATGGCACATTCTAGGCCCCTGTGGCTGCCATCAATCCCTTTAAGACACTCCCTATATAGATATTTTGGGTTCTTTCCCCCACCCAGGTTAATTATGAATTCCTCACAGTCTATTGACACATCTATGAAATAAATATTACTCACATGACAGAAGTATTCTAGAACATATTTGGGTACATATGAGACATATTTGGCACAGATGAATTGTTGCTATATCCCTCAGCTCATCCATCCCATGTCTTTCCCCCATGAGGCTATCCATTCCACTTCATGCCCTTGAGAGCTCAGATCTCTAACAATTCCTCCATTATGAACTGAATGTTGGGTCCCCCACAAAATTCACATGATAAAATCTTTTTTTTTTATTAAACTTTTATTTAATGAATATAAATTTCCAAAATATAGCTTATGGGTTACAATGGCTTCCCCCCTCCCATAACTTCCCTCCCGCCCGCAACCCTCCCCTTTCCCACTCCCTTTCCCCTTCCATTCATGTAAAGATTCATTTTCAATTCTCTTTGTATACAGAAGATCAGTTTAGTGTATATTAGGTAAAGATTTCAACATTTTGCCCATAAAGCAACAACATGATAAAATCTTAACTCCCAATGATATGGTAGTAGGAGGTGAAGCTTTGGGAGATGATTAGCTCACAAGGCAGCCCTCATAAGTGGGATTAGTGTCCTTACAAGAAAAAAGACAAGAGCTTGCCCTGGAGCATTGTATGCCTCTCCCTGCCATCCTCTAAACGTGCCGCACGAGTGGGTAGAGCACAAAGGTGGGAAATGACAATGCAGAAAGGTGGCCTCCACTTCAGTTGGTGCATTGGGGTGATCATGCTTCTCCTCCAAATTTATCCAGGTCTTCCTAAAAGAGCAGTAATGACTCAGCAGAGCTAAGTTGACTCAGCAGAGATGCCTGGTACCTAGACATCATTTCCTTGTTAGAGAGATCAGAAGGCTCAAAGACTATGAACAGACCTTGAAATATCACTGTGAAAGAGTATGTCTGTTATAAACATGCTGAACAAGAGAATGCAGCATCCAGTGAGGAGCTCTGAAACCAACCACCTGGTATGAATCCTGACTCTTCAACCACTGGCCAAGGGATCATGGAAAAGTTACTTACCCTCTTTATGCTTTATCTACAAGATTGGGAAGGTGGCAGTCCCTACCTCAAACACAGGGTATGGGAAGAGCTCAATGAGCTGATATGCAGGAAGTGCCCACTCACAGTAAGCACTACACAAATGCCTGTGATCACCCTTAGTGTCATTGGATCTGCCCTGAGGATTCTGGAAGTATCTTTCCTGCTTTTCCTTTGTATACTCTTCCAATTCTCATCTTACACTTCTGTGGTTGTTGTCTTACCTCTGCCCTGTTTCCCCATTTCTCACCTCCTTATTCCTCTCCACTCCATGTTGATCTGCTCTTCCCTGAGTCTAACTCCATTCCATGGGTAAGAAATAAAACATCCACCATATTGGAAAATCTGCAGATGACTGTTAAAACCACGAGCCCATCAACTTTTCTCTGCAGTTATTGTATGAGTTTTCTAGGACTGCCATGACAAAGTACCACAGATTGAATGGCTGAAAATAATAGAAACAGATTTTCTTGCAGTTCTGGAGGCCAGAAGTCCAAAATCAAGGTGTGAACAGGGTTGGTCACTTCTGACGACTGTGAGGGAAAGTCTGTTCCATGCCCCTCTCCTAGTTTCAGATGCTCTTCAGCAATCCTTGACATTTCTTGGCTTGTAGAAGCATCAATCCAGTATGTCTCCATCTTCACATGTCATTCTCCTCTGTCTCCTCTTCTCTGCTTATTAGGACATCAGTCATTGTAGTAGGGTCCAATCTACTCCATTATGACCCCATCTTAACTAACTAAAATGGAAAAGCTCTCTTTCCAAATAAGGTCACTTTCTGAAGTTCCAGGTGGACCTGAATTTGGAGCAGCACTATCCAACCCCGTAATTACCAAAGGGCAAATCCTTTTTAGCTATATAGACCAAATAATCACAGGTCTGGAAGAAATTGAGAAATTCAAGTGCTTTAAAAAGTGGCTTCAGCAGAATCCCTCCTGAATGTTGAGTGCCTGGCTAATCCTTACCATTTACCTTTTATTCTAAATATGCATTTAGTACTAGCACTACAGTTGATGATGTACGAAGTTCATTTGTTTCTCCGTAGAGCTAGTTCCATATACAATTCTCTCCTGATTACCTGCTTCCTGTCCGCTTCCCTGTTGTTATCATCATTCCTGAAAACCCTCAGAGGGGCAGGGTAGGGAGAAGAAACACAGGGGAGACTGAGTACTGCATCTTCTGGGTGAGAGAATCAGAGAAGAGACAGAGTCCAAAAAAGAGAGAAAGGGAAGGAGTAAGAAAGGGAAAGGGAACAAAGAATTCTTTTCAGAACCCAAGAATTTTCTTGGATCTCCACTCTCTGAATAAGGAGTGAGGAATGGGCCCACCCTGCCTCTGGAATATGCATGAGCCCACCAGATGACCATGTCTCCCACCGAGGCAAGGGCTGTCTCTGAAGGGGGCAACTGTGAAGCTTCAGCCTCTTTCCAGCTAACTTCTTACTCCTGTCCTTGAATGTGTATTGTTAAACAGAAGGAACCACAGTACACATCCAGAAAGGCACAACTTCTGGCTTCAAATTAACTACCTGGATAAAATAATTCTGAAAAATTACCTATGGAAATTCCTAGAGCCAATGGAGGAATCAGACATTAAAATCCTGTATTTAAAAGATGCATGCACCGTGACCCACCCTACGTAGCATGAATCTATTTCTAAATGTTGTTAGAAATATTCTAGAAATAACCCCCATGACTAAAATCACAGACTCTAGAGTACTCTGGATTTCAACTTTTGCCTTTCTTTAAAATATCTTTGCTGGCAGGCATCATCTTATCACCTTACATGGAGCTTCTTCTCACTGGCATTTCTATCTGCATAGAGGGAAAAATTTCAAAAAGTTCATGAAAAATGGAAATAAAAGATGTACATTTTGGTATAAAAATTTCTGAAATTGGTGCATAAGTTTTTCCTACTAACATTTCCATGATTTTTTTCAAGATACCCTGATACATTTTAGGTCACTTAAGAGTCAGATGAAAGTGATGCAATTTCTCCCTAATGTGGTACACAAATAATTTAGCAAATAAATAATTTTGTGAAATGCAAAGATTGCGAAACACCTATCCATATATTCCCTTGGGTCCATGGGCCCTCAACAAACAATTCCATAGATGGCATTATGTAACTAAAATATCAACAGTAAACATAAAAGACACCTACAAAAAGTGTCTTGTGCTAATCTGACAACATGATTCAAATCTCCCCTGTATTTCTCCTAAAGGCCTCAGTTCTCATGTACACATATTCTTAGATTGATGATTAGAATAATTTAGTTCAATCTATTTGCTCTTTAGAATCTATTTGCTGCCTTTTCCCAGCCCTTTCTCTTGGGAGGAAGCTACATACCTGCAGCAAATTGTCTAGGTAGGAGGCTTGTCATAGTCCAGAGATGCTATGACAAGGTGAGTAAGTCTATTCAGTCAACAGCATGAAACCCAGTCACCCACAGGTACAGCCAGTTCTCAGTAGTCTTGGTATCTCAGCAATAAGGATAATATTTTGAACTTGTATTTGCTTTACTCTTTTGTCTTACTTCTCATTTGATGCAGAGCACAAGAGCAGAAGACATATGTTATTTACAGGGAGCTCCCAAATCTCAAAACTGGCCTTAAAAACTTTTCTATTGAATGTTTAGTTCAAATATCTATTGGCAGGTGGTTCAAAGGAGCACTTGATAAAGGCAGAACCCCTCTGAAATGGTCACTAGATGTGCAGTGTGTACCTGCAGTAGCCAGAGAACCAGTCACTGTATCTGGGGGCTAAAGTTCCTGCCATGAACACCCTGGTGACAGTGTTCACTGCACAGCCTAATTAGCTCCTCTAATTTCAGAACTTGGGTCTTATGGAAGAGTAGGATTTCACTCTTTTCCTAATCCCTGTAAAATTGATGCAGATGTCTCCACACTTCCCTATAAATCTATCCTCTCAAGAATAGAACAGTCTTTTCAGCCTTCTGTTTACTAAGGTAGGCCTTTCCCACCTCCCTAATACTTTCCAAAATTTACCAGTCTGAGTTCTTAGCCTGTAACTTGTTCTAATTATATGTTGGTCCTTAGGCGTGGAGAACTTTTGCAACTTGATTGATGCCCTGACTGTCACCTTCCTCTTTCTTGACCCAGTTTTCAAGTGCCTGCCTCTCCATGTGCTTTATGGTTTCCTGAAGTCCTCACCTCAGCCAAGCAACCATACTTAGGTCCACTTCCCCCAAAACTGTCACACAGAAGTATATGTACTAAGACATTTCCCCAAAATATCTTAAAAATGGAATTAAAAGATAAGTTTATTTTGGTGCAAAAAATTTGAAATCTATACATAATTTTTCATAATATGCATTTTTTAAACATTTGAAGACTCCTTGTGGATGTGAATCACATGTAATAAATATACAACACTAATTTATTAGAAAAAGGAGAGCAATAAATCAGCATATTGCTCCAACTCTTAATAATTCCACTAACTTCTGAGAGTCACGCTGATCTATGCATATCCAATTCATATTTTTATTTATTAGAATATCTGGCTGATTCAGTCAACAGGCAGTATTTCTGTCTTTTGGTTAAATGTTATATTTTGTACTTTGGTTTCAGAATGACACTACTCATAGAGATTATCATCTGAGATGACTCTGCCAATGGAAGAAAATAGAAAACTTTCGGCTGAGTAGTAGTTAGGTTGGTTGACCTGCTATTGAGTTATAAAGCAATATTGTTTATTTTGAACACCTGGTAGGGGAGGCATCACCACACAGACTTGCTCCTGTCTATAGGACCTTCAATTCCTCTTGTGAAACAATCCCAGTGTTGCCCACCAAAGAACACATGGGTCTCTGCTCTTGTTTTCACTGAAGTCAAAGGATTTGAATGATTCTGTGTTTGCTTAAGTAAATGGTGGTCAGGTCCAAAACCCTGTATTGACTCAGACATGGTACTGTCCTCGGTGCTAAAATAGAGCCGAGAGAGAGAGAGAGAGAGAGAGAGAGAGAGAGAGAGAGAGAGACTAATATCTCCCATACCCTTGGCCATGAACTGAATTTATGTAGCAATCAACAATACCAATTAAAATGGCAAAGGTGACACAATTTTTTTTTTCTTTCTCCCAAGCCTAAATTCTAAATGCAGTATTTCCCTTAGTTCTTGACACATGGTTTTCTCCAAACTTCACTGAAGAAGCTGAGGAGGATCAAATCCTAGGATTTGTTTTTGGAGCTAAATCACATCACAAGGGTAAAGTATCTTATGCTTCTTCCTGGTATGAAAGCTCACTGTCTTTTGTCTTTTCTTCTAGCTATTACACAACTGTGAACAAATCATTGGTTCTGTGGCATTCCTCAATCTGTACATCTGAAAACTGGGTCAGAGGGAAAAAATTCCTATTTTCAGGGGCATTAAGGGTCTAACAGAGCCAATTTAGGTATATTTATTATATCTAGTGGAATGTCTGCATTTCCTTCTCTACTTCAATTTTACCAAATTGGTAATGTCATCTTCAGAAAGATTAACCGGCACAATGGCTCTGTATTTCACCCCCTCAGAGATGAAAAGAGAAAAATTAAGCACAACATTAAAATTAGAAACTTCTGTTTTGAGAAGTTTCAGATGTGTTGAAGAGTAGACAGCACCTTGCAGTGTGCTGATGCTAACAGTGGAGTGGAGCCAGCCAGGAGCATGCTGCACATAGATGGGACTTAATGTGCCAGTTCGGTCTGCAGTAACTGCAGGCAGAACTGATTACAAAGGAAGACATTCGATGTTTTATTCTTCATGAGTAGGAATGAATTTTATAGCAATGATAGCATCAGCAGAAGCAGAAGCCATTGTGGTCTAAACTTAAGATGAACACAAACCGCAAATTAGTTTGTGGGATGTAAAGAACAGAGAGAAAATCTTGTAAGTACAACAGATTTTCTGAAAAAGTAAAATAAAGATACATCTGTGTTCCCCAGGTTTTATGAAGCCCTATAGCCAATTTAGAAAACCTCTGCTGTAAATGTTTTCAGTTTTATATCCAGGCTTTTGCAGACTCACTGCACATTACCTTGCACAGACTCCTCTGCTCTTTAGCAATATCAGCGTTGCAGTGTCGGGAAGACTTAGGATGTCCTTGAAAATCCTCATAAAGCCACAAGTAGGGAGACATTCTACAGCCGGGCGAATATGTCCAGTTGACTGGTATTCTGGGGTTTATGCTAGAACTTACCTGGCCTCTCAGTTTAGTTTTTGACATTTTAAAATAGTTTTAACTTAACTTTCCTTTCTTGGGCCTAAATTGGGTCACATCCGGCCATTGTAAAGAACACTGATCCTCCACTGAATAAAATAGAAAAAAATTATTCTATGAACATCCAACTTTTAAGGCAGAGACATTCTAGCATCAAAGTAGTTTAAATCTAGTTTACTGAGGACTCCAACAAAATTCCAGCAGTCCCTGGGTTCTAATAATCTTTCACAATACTGATATTTGTCTAAATAATGGCATTAACTATAAATCCTGTATTTGAAAGAACATTTTGACAATATATTTCACTCATTTTTCAAATGTCATGAAGACTTTTTTCTCCATCTATTTCAGGATTGTTGGTTTTTTTTTTCCTCTTTTTTTTTTTTAACACATTGGGAACAGAGAAAGTTGTCACTCCAAAATAGGTTTCTGGTGTTTCATAAATACCATGGTATTAGCAACTTGTCAAAAAGATATTAATGAAAATTTGAGGATTGTTTCATGAATGCAGTTGAATTGACAACCTTTTCATAGCGAAAATGAATTGAAGAAAAATGAACTGTTATTTAACCATTACTTTTATTTGTCCTGATATGTAATTTTTGAGTATTATAATTGGCTTCTGAATTTATTGTTCCATGTCAAACACAGATGGAGAGATGAATGGAGGGGGTTGAAGACATGCTACCTTATGAAAGTCTAAGAGTTTAGCAACACAGGCAAAGATTCTAAACATTCAGTACTAGATTACCAAACTCTACCAAAAGATACCTTAAAAAAATCATAAAACTCAGTGGTTTCAACCCTGGCTCCATATCAGAAGAATCTCAAGATTTTTAAAATTATTGATGCACCATCAAGGTGGCATGTACCAATGCCACCTTACTAGTCAAAGTGATCAGTTTAGGTTCATAATTGATCATAATAACAGGATTAAGTGTCAAAGGGATCATATAAACAAGACTAGTGTCTGCTAATACTGATAGAATTAAAAAGGAGAGAACGAGCCAACATGGGAAGTGGGATACACAGCAGACTCATAGAATGGCAGATGTCCTAAACAGCACTCTGGCCTCAGAGTCAGCCCTTAAAGCATTCAGATCTAGCTAAAAAGCCCATGAGAGTTTCTCAGGCCTGGAAAGCCAAGACACTCTGGCAAAAAAAAAAAAAAAAAAAAAAAAAAAAAAAAAAAAAACCTACATGAAAGATCTCTGTGAGTAAGAATACCGCAGAAAGAATGGGAAAGAATGGGCTATCAAAGAAGCAGGTACCTTTCTCTGAAGGAAGGAGAGGACTTCCACTTTGACTATGGCATTGTCTAAATAAGATCAGTGTTTGAGAACTCAATAAGCTTCTATAGCCTTGGCAGCTCATGACAAGAGCCTCGGATGATTACTGACGTCATAAATAAGAGTGTCAATTGTTAAATCAACAATGGGAGTCACTGTGCACCTACTCCCCATGTAGGATCTCTGTCCTTAATGTGTTGTACTATGTGAATTAACAGTAAAAGTACTACTCAAACAGTACTTTATACTTTGTGTGTCTGTGTGGGTGTAATCTGTTGAAATCTTTCCTTAGTATATACTAAGTTGATCTTCTGTATATAAAAATAATTGAAAATGAATCTTGATGAAGAATGGGATAGGAGAGGGAGTGGGAGATGGGATGGTTGTGGGTGGGAGGGAGGTTATGGGGGCAAAAGCCGCTGTAATCCAAAAGTTGTACTTTGGAAATTTATATTTATGAAATAAAATTTAAAAAATTAAAAATACTGATGTAAGGCCTCACTCTGGACTAATTAAATCAGATTTTCTCATTGACAAGACAGCCCAGAGTGGTCATTTGAGCCATTGCAAGTCCATGCTCTAAATCTTTATTATCATGCACAATTTTTATTGTCACTGCAGTGTATTTATTAGTGTTCCCTCAACATTAATGCTATGTAGAACTTCATTTGTAGATAAGATGTTTGCAGACATAGATGGTTGAGGATCAACATGAGGTTATATTGGATTAAAGTAAGTCTTGAATCCATTCGTTAGTGTCCTTAGACCTGGTAGAAGAGGGGATGTAGAGAAAGATTCAGTCACACAAGGGAGGAAGGTTGTGGGAAAATGGAATGCTCCAGAACAGTAGAAAATAAATATCTGTTGGGTTAGGCTACCTGGTTTGCAATATTTTCCTATTGTAGTTTTAGCAAATAAATACTGTGACCTTTCCCTTGTTTTTGGATTATAGAACAAACTAGTGAGCAAGGCAATTTCTTAATGTCCTTGACTTTTCAGTCTCATTGTGAACATGAGCTGGATTCTTTCTGGATGTCTGGGGTCTCATAGCTTGTGGGAATCCAAAATTAGTGTGGGCATTGCACCTCTCACCTTCCCTATAATCCATAATATCACCACTGAGATGCCAAGCTCTAATGAATACACTCGGCTGCCTCCACCACTTTGGATCATTTTCCAGCAGAATGAGATCAAATGGTAATTGATGTGAAGTTTGCTATAACACTGCTCACTTGACCCATACTCTTCATCACCTCATCAACTATTAATCTAATGATGGAAACACTGATTTTTTTCCAGAACATCCAGTAACAAATGTCTAGAGAAGAGATAGACATCCCTTTGTTATGCTAAAAGACTGAGTTAATAAACAGTATTACTAGTCAAAGCAGTACCTAGAAAAGTAAGAACAGAAGAATCAACTTGGGAAGTCCCTGAAATAATGTACATTTGTATATAATTGAAACAATATATTTTAAAGATTCATTTATTTATTTGGAAGGCAGGATTACAAAGACAGAGAGAGAGAAAGAGAGAGAGGGAGGGAAGGTAGGAGGGGAGATAGGGAGAGGAAGAGTAGGAGGGGGAGAGAGATCTCCCATCCACTGGTTGACTCTTCAAATGAATATAATGGCCACGATTGGGCCAGGCAGAAACCAGGTGCCAAGATCTTCTGGATCTCCCATGTGGGTAACAAGGGCTCAAGCACTTGGGCCATCTTCTGCTGCTTTCCCTGGTGCATTCACAGAGAGACAGATCAGAAGTGCAACAGCTGGGACTGGAATGCCTGTGTCACAAGCGGAATACATGAAAGTCTTGCAAAAAAAAAGTTAGTATTTGTGATGCATTCCAATATTTTTTCTATTCCGCTCTTTTTTAAAAATCCTGATGTAAATGCAATGGAACTGAACTATGTACCAAATGCCCTACAAATAAGCCACAACTTAGAAAGCTCCTTATTTAGGGTGGATGTTTGGCCTAGTGGTTAACACACCTAAATCCTTGACAGGAGTGCCTGGCTCTGGTTCCCAATTCTAGCTTCTTGCTGAAGCTGATCATGGGAGGCAGTGGTGATTGCTCTGTGGTTGAGTCTCTGACACTCACGTGGGAGACCTGGCCTGAATTCCTGGCTCTTGACCTTGCCTAGTTGTTGCAGTCTTAGGGGCAGAAAAGAATGGGTAACAGTTTTTTTTGCATGTCTGTGTGTCAGCTCTCTTTGTCTCAAAAAATAGAAATAATACATAAAATATAAAATTATTTTTATAAAATATAAGTCATATAAAATATTTTAAAACCTCCTAATTATGGAAATCTGATTATGATCTGGCATTAGATAACATCAAAGTTGATACACTTGTGTTAATTATAATACTGGTGTTGTGGTTCTCTAAGAAAATATCGTTATTTCTTAGAGATTTAACAAGGAGCAAATTTTGTGCTCCTGGAGATTCACTTCTTTCCTGGTCTTAACAGTTAAACCAGCCTGGCTCCGCTAGCCTGGGCACATCCACAGTGAGACAGCACACTCTTGGGATGGTGTTTTTATTCTTGCCCAGGAAGTCTGCTCCCAGACTCTTATATGCAGATCTTGGCCCTCAGTATGCACATACCCTACAGTTACTGCTTTGTACTATGGTTTGAAATGTCCCCCAAACTTTAGGTACTGCAAATTCAATCTATTGCAACAACATTGACAAATGAGACATAAAGGAGTGATTAGGTCATGAGAACTCTGTTAATGTTGATACAGGAGTGGGTTTATTATTATGGGAAGAGGTCTTTCCTAAAAAGATGGGTTTGGACCTTTTCCCCTCTCTATCACATATGCTGCCTCACCCTTTCACCTTTTTTTCCTTGCCATATTTGGGCTCCTGGATCTTGAATTTTTCAACCTCCAGAACAGTGAGAAATAAGTTTCCATTGTTATTTTTTTTTTAAGTTCATGTGAAAGGCAGAGCAACAGAGGCAGAGACAGAGAGCCCACAAATGCCTACAACAACTGAGGATGCGCCAAACCAATGCCAGGAGCCCAAAACTCAACCCAGGTGTCCTGTGTAGGCAGAGACTCAAGTACTTGTGTGTTAGCAGGAAGCTGTATCAGAAGTAGGACTTGAACCCTGGACTCTTTTCATTACAAATTATTCAGCCTCAGGTATTCTTACAGCAGGAAAAAAAAAAAAGACTAAGACATTGAGCCTTGAGATATCTTGACATAGTTCTTGGTTTTTAAAGAAACTAAGTTGATACAGGTCTTGTGACATAGGGGATTAAGCCTCCTCTTGGGATACCCACATTTCACATCAGAGTGCTGGGATTGAGTCCCATCTCTACTTTCTATCCAACATCCTGCTAATGCACACCAGATGGGCAACAAGATAATAACTCAAGTATCTGAGTCCCTGTCACTCACTGGGGAAACTTGGATTGAGTTACCAGCTCCCGGCTTTGACCTGGCCTAGCCAAGGATATTGCAGGCATCTGGGGAGTAAATCATTAGGCAAAAGATCAATACCTCTGCCTCTCTCTCTCTCTCTCTCTCTCTCCCCTCTCATTCTGCAATGCTCCCACTTTCTCTTAGACTAGCCCACATAATGCCATATAACACAAACTGGGGTTGGAGTTCTCTCTTCTATTGAGTCCCTGTTTTTAAAATACTTCAGCAAGGGAAAGAGAAAATACAGGTGGGTGAAGAGTGGCAAAATTTTGATAGTGGTTGAATCTGTGTGGTAGGCATGTGGAAATTCATTTTACTATTCTCTCTTGTATATGAACATATTTATGATAAAAAGTTAAGAAGACTTTAAAAACTGCCTCTTAACTTAGACATTGCATGATAACTTTGAGTGTTTGGGAGAAGGCTGTCAATCGATTCTCAAGTTGTCATATGCTGGGAAAACAGAGAAACAAAAAAGAAAAAATTCATGTAGTAAAAAACATATCCAGAGGACTCTATTACTTTTGTGTTTACTTGTGATACAACAATCACAAGGCCAGCACATTGACCTTCATCCTATTCTGGTGGGTATTGTTCTTTCTCTATGTCTCTATGTGGGCAATCTCTCCAGCTAAATGGGAAACTGCTTAATGGAGTGAATGTTGACTAATGCCCCCAAGACTTTTCCAAGACCATACCACTTACACATTGCAGGCATTTTATACATATTTTAATTGATTAAAATTCATAAACTTGTTATTACTATAGTTTTAACTGTAGGCTCATTTTATTTCATTCTCCTGTTTCCTTGGAAGAATATTATTTGTATATGGTTAAAAAAAACCTATTACTCAAAGATTTCAACTAGAATTTCGTTCATTCACTAGATTTCATTCATTAGATGACACAAGCTAGAATATGTTAAGCAATTATTGTGTCTCTGTCATTTTGCAAAGTGCTTTACATAAACCCTATAGAGCAGTTACTCTCAGAGACTACAGATAGGGAAACTGAAACACGGAGATTACAAGGCACAAAGATCTTAAGCAACACAGCCAGACTTTGAACCTGGGACAACAGATTGATGCCAGAATCATTTCTTTAAATGGCCATCTCACTCCCACATTCAGATGGGACCCATAAGGCGCTGTTCTTGAGTACTGTGACCAGGTTGACTAGAAGTTCTATTTGGTTTGTTTGACACTGAAAGCTGAACTCCTGTACAGGTATATGTTATATAAAGATGATATAGAACACTATTATCTACTGAGCACGGAATGTGACAAACACTGTGTTAGTTGCTTTCCGTATATTGTTTGATGTAATCTTCCTAAAATCCTATGAAGGAAAGAATTTATTAATAACTGTTATGATAATTTAGTATTACATCAACATATAACCAAGATACAATCTATTAATATTGAATCAAGGTATTTTGGTTTTTCCCCTCAGTTTTACTTTTTATTTTTTAGTTTAGTTTTTATTTTTTAGTTTAGTTTTATTTACAACAAAAATAATAAAGTCAGAGAAGCAACTGTGTGCATTTAAGTAGGAACTGCCAGTCACAGTCTGACTAAGAGGAACATGAGGGAAATTTGAATGTCACTTTAGGCAATATCTCAATATTACTTCCTAAGACACTTGATAATATCTCTAGGAGTGTGGGAATTCAAGTTCCTTGAATCTAGTTGTTATGCAACTCTTAAACTATAGGTTAATTCCTTTTATACAAATTCACTATCTCTCATCCATTTACATAAATATATAACATTACATCAACCTGTCGAACATCAATTTCAATATGAGAAACAAGGAATGGCCTGCTGTCTACCGACAGCTTTGTGACTGAATTTACTCCACCTATAACATGGAGTGAAACAAGAATGCCAGGAGAAGTCCATGTCTGTCATCAGTGAATAAATGCATGAGGAGAATTTCTACAGCAATTACTAGCAGGACAAAGGCAAGGACGGAGTCCCTATAAAAGCAGTGGGGTTGACACACTGAAGACAAGGAATGAACAAAGAAAGAGCAAACAAGGAGGGAAGTATATTTACTTCCACATTACCCTGCGTGCTCAAATAGGGTTTTGAGCTTCATAAGCAACGTGGCTTTGGGGCCAATCATGGTACCAGATCTTGGATCCTAGTAAAAAAAAAAAATGTGCACAATTATAACCAGTCAAGGTGTCAAATATATCTCATGGATAGAAGACACTGATCAATCAATTCTATCACCACACAATCAGCAATTCACTGACTAGCATGTGAGATATTTGGGGGAAGCTGAATGTTTCCCATGCGGGAGCACATTTTGTTGATATCTACCCATTCCTATATGGTATTTCTACAAGCATTGTCCTTTTTTAGTCTCTACCTACTCCCTTCTCCACAACAAAAACACTTCACACACACACACACAGGTGGGAGACTTAAGGACAGGGATACAAGTGCTATGGCTTGAGTGACCTGACCTGGGAAAATCAGTGGGTCAGCCTTGGGGTCAGGTTTCCAGCCTACAGAAATGCTCTCGTCATCTCATGACGCTGCCTCTGGAAATTCCACAAACCAGTTATGATCAGCAAACACCACCTCATCTTCATCCGCGATCCGCACATCCACCTTATGTTTTTAGCATCCTATTCAGATAAAAAGTATTTCTATCAATAATCCCAAGAGCTGCAACACGTGAGTTTGAAGTAATCTTTTCTCTTTATGCAAGTCACAAGCTTAGATTTTGTTTTCGTCTCCTGCTTTACTTGGGAATCAATTCAGTATCACTTTTAAAGGAAAGACTTCAGCTCGCTGAGTCAGGGTTAGCCTTGGAAGGTAGGTGAGGCATGCTGGGGCTGTTCTAATAGAATGGGGAAATTTGGCTGGTTATTCTTGGTGCATAACAATAGCGATGACTTTAAAAGACTGAGCCCCGTTAGATAGATGCACTCTGTTTTTCCTCTGGGAACCTTTCGGAGCATTTATCTTGTAGGTCTCATGACATTTCTGGTAAGCTGAAGACTCAGAGAGAAGAAATATGGAGCTGACAAAAGGAATATAGATGTGCAAAGAGTATCAATGAATTTTCTCAAAGACATCACACACTTAGGAGGCTCTGGCCTGGAGATTTCTGATCCTGATCTTCATTTCCTAATCTATCTGCAGCTTCTATAATTGATGAAGGGCTTCCCAATGGATTCTTCCTTTATCTTATATTCCAAATTAAATTTGTAGAACTTCCAGCAATAATGTGTATACTGCCCACTGTCACTGTGCAAGAACAGTTAGTAGGAGGTTCTGCCTCTCGTTCATTGCTCTACCTATTTGTTCATTGTTGTTTACACAAACTCTTCATTTTTGGCTTCTTCATGATATAATCTGTAACGATCACTGACAACAATTAAAACAGTAGATTTAAAACTTTATGGCTTAACAGGCTAATCCTCCGCCTTGCGGCGCCAGCACACCGGGTTCTAGTCCCGGTTGGGGCACCGGATTCTATCCCGGTTGCCCCTCTTCCAGGCCAGCTCTCTGCTATGGCCCAGGAAGGCAGTGGAGGATGGCCTAAGTGCTTGGGCCCTGCACCCGCATGGGAGACCAGGAGAAGCACCTGGCTCCTGGCTTCGGATCAGTGAGATGCGCCGGCCGCAGCGGCCATTGGAGGGTGAACCAATGGCAAAAAGGAAGACCTTTCTCTCTGTCTCTCTCTCTCACTATCCACTCTGCCTGTCAAAAAATAAATAAATAAATAAAAATATAAATAAATAAATAAACTTTAAACCCCAATAAATCAACAACAAGAAAAAGTCGGCCAGGGAAAAACACAGCAAGTATATAAAAAAAATTGAATCAAAAAACTTAATCAATTGACAATGAGAGCTAAATATCAAAATATATTATCTACCCATGTTCACTGGATTTCTGGCTGGCAGATGTAGTGCTTTCCATAATTATCTAATGGTTGTCATGTTGTCAGACCAACTTCTATCCTTAAGATAGTGCAATACGTCCATAAATATCAAGGATGCAACAGGCCTTACGGCAAGCAAAGTGAGGAGAACAAACATGCATAAGAAACTCTCACTTGCCACCTTCTCAAATTACACAGAGTTGTGTATATTTCCTTCTTATTGTTCATCAGCCTTACATTATCCTATTCTCCTAAGGAATAAATACTGATTATAATAATATGCAATACAAATATTAAATATACATACACTCATGCTGTGACTTTGGACCATTCTTTTCTTTCAAAAATGGCATAAAATAATAATTGATTCATTCCACTAAGGAATTAGCTTAAAAAATACCACTAATTTTTTTAATGCTTAAGTTCAACACCATACAATAATTGGTGGTAATGAATTATTGAAGGTGTCTTGGTCAGAAAAATATCAATGACTCTTTCAAGAATGGTATTATTTCTTTTCAGAATAGGATTTCTCAAAAGAGGACTAGAAGAAAAATAAGAGTTAGGGAAAGCATCATTTGCTATTGTTAATGTCAAAACTGTCCTTAATTTCAGGTGTTTGATTTCTAACTGGGTGTTTATACAGAAGTGTCCAGATAGTTGTTTTCTTTTTGAACAGTACCTTAAAAAATAGTAAATGCAAAGAGAGCTTAGAGAAATATATAAAAGGCATGAAAGTAAAGATTTATTTTTTTAAAGATTTATTTAGTTATTTGAAAGGCAGAGTTACAGAGAGGCAGAGAGAGAGAGAGAGAGAGAGAAAGAGAGAGAGGAGGTCTCTCTGGTTCACTCCCCAAATACCCAAAAATGTCAAAGCTGAGCCGATTTGAAGCCAGGAGCTAGAAACTTCTTCCACATCTCCCATGCAGGTGCAGTGGCCCAAGGACTTGGGCCATCCACTGCTGCTTTCCCAGTGGAGAGATGAAACAGAAGTGGAGCAGCCAGGACTCAAAACTGGTGCCCTTATGGGATAGCCAGCACCACAGGCAGTGGCTGTCGGCACTAAGCCACAGCGCCACCCCCGAAAGACTTGTTTCTAAAACAACTTGCTATTGAAATCAAGGAGCAATGAGAAAGAAATTCATGACAACTATCAGAGTTTAAAACACAAATATAGTATGGAGGAAGGTTGCAAGTTTACTCTCAAAAGATCTGAAAAGCTAATCACCATTGACCTAATTCAATTAACCTAAAATTATTATGTAATAGTATTGTCCCACTAGTATATCCATTGCTTATGTTACAAAATTCACGAGCCATAGCACCTGACCAGTAGAGCTTTACGCCTAACTAGATAAAGTCATCTGCATGTCAAACAATTAGTAAAAGTCGTGTAAGTGCTGCATAGTGTCTGGAATATAAGCATAATAACAATTCAGAAAACAGAAACTGATCCAGGAGAAGTGCTAGAGCTGGAGTTGAAATCAGGACAGCAAGATCTGGGAACAGAAAGGAGAAACACTTTGGCTTTGCTTGATCGTGGTAAAAACACATGCAACACAAATTCTTAACCATTTTATGTGCATAATATAGTAGTGCCAAATATGTGCACCGTTTTCTGCAATACATCTCCAAAAGTTTTCCATCTTTGAAAACTGCAACTTTGAAAACTGAACAACTCATTTTCCCTCCCATCCAACCCCTGGCAACCACAGTTCTTCTATCTCTGGGAATCTGACTACTCTAGTAATCTCATGTAAGGGAAATCATGCAATATGTGTCCTTTTGTGTCTGGTTTATTTCACTTAGCATAATGTCTCCAAGGTTCATTCATGTTGTAGCATATGGAAAGATTCCCTTGTTTTTATGACTGAATAATATTTTATTGCATATTTATCACATTCTTTTTATTTCTTCATCCATCGCTAAACATTTAGCTTGCTTCCATCTCCTGACTATTGCAACTAACATGGGTGGGCAAATATCTGTTTGAGATTCTATATTCAGTTCTTCGGGGTATATACTCAGAAACAGGATTTCTGGGTCATGCTGTGGTTTAATTTTTTTAGGTACCTTGAAAAGGAGCAAATTTTTTGACAATGGAGCTCCTCAAGGCTTGTAGTCTAGTAATTATTTGTATCCTCACCCCAACAAGAGTGTTACTCTCTAAATAAATTGAACCTATGATGCTCTGAACTTGGGGGCATTCAGTAGAGAAGACATCAGTATTAGACAAAAGGCTGAGAATAAGTAGATGAAGTAAATTCTACTTTGAACTTTATAGGTCCAGCCTGAGTCATTCCTATTTTGCCTAGACACCCGCATCCAGTCAGAATGGCTCAAGTACATACCTGCCCTGCATAGTTTCCCAGGAAGGAGATGCTCTATCTCAACCACCTTAGCTAGAAACTAAATCAAGAAAAGAAAAGCAAGGCGTAGGGGAAATGGGACCTCAGGTAAGGTAGAGGTATTCTTCTTTGGCCCATCCTAGAGAATAAACAAGAATAGAAGAATGGGATTTGGAAGACACCCCCTATGACGAGGAATAGAGCAAGCAGGGGGTGGGGTAGACAACAAGATGGAACTGAGAGATTGTTTGGAATTGTCTTTGAGCATTAGTTGTTAGTAGGTATAGGCCAGATATTTTAGAACATCTTAAGGAATAAGAAGTTTATACACACACACACACACACACAAACCAGACACAAAAGGAGAAATATTGCATGATTTCCCTTACATGAGGTTACTAGAGTAGTCAGATTCCCAGAGGTAGAAATAAGAACTGTGGTTTCCAGGGGTTGTATGGGAGGGAAAATGAGCTGTTCAGTGGATACCAAGTTGCAGTTTTCAAAGATGGAAAACTTTTGGAGATGTATTGCAGAAAACGGTGCACATATCTGGCACTACTATATTATGCACATAAAATGGTTAAGAAGGTAAATTTATGTTGCAGGTGTTTTTACCACGATCAAGCAAAGCCAAAGTGTTTCTCCTTTCCGTTCCCAGATCTTGCTGTCCTGATTTCAGCCCCAGCTCCAGCACTTCTCCTGGGTCAGTTTCTGTTTTCTGAATTGGTATTATGCTTATATTCCCGACACTCTATGCAGCACAAAACCACTAAGCAAATGGAAAAAACAAGACAATAGTTACCTGTAAGAATAAAAAAAGGAGTGTAAGGTAGGAAATGGAATCAAACTATACCACTTGACCCATTAGTGAGAATCACTATATAGTATTATTTAATTGGTTAACACAGTCCAAGTTTGACATATGCCATAGGGGAAGAGGAAGGAAATGGAAAAGGATATGGTGTATTAATGCTAAGTTTTCAAATAAGAACAAATTCAACAGGTGTTATTCAAACTTGATAGTAAGTAACAGTGTACGTGTGTACTTTGGAAATATAAAGGAAAATGGCAAAGAAAAGTAAAACTTTGGAGTGAGTGGGGATAAGGAAGATGAGGGCAGGCTCCAGCTCTCTCTCAGGTGACACTGATGCCCACTCACATCCCTTGGACCTCGCCTGTTAGGAACATGCTCATCACTTGCTTCTGACTGACCCTGCGACTTCCTACCTGAGAGCTCTTTCTTGTGCACATAGGGCAGTCCAGATGTTTTGGAGCAGTGATGCACACTCCCAGCAACTCACAGGGACTGGAGGATGAACAGGGTACAGGTCCACTTGCTGAGTAGTACTGTGTGTCATCTATCAGAGCTGCCAGTGTTACCCGCGTCACTAATGCTCCCAGAATTGACTCCATTCCCTTCCTTTCCCCACTTTCCCACCTCCCTACTCCTACTTCCTAGAAATTGACATGGATCCTGTTTCAGGGTGTGCTGGGGGAAGCCCACCTAACACAAGCTCTTTCTCGATATGAGGCTTTGAAATCTATAGGTATTTGATCCATTCACTGGGTGCATGTATGACTTGCAAAAATAATTTTGAAACTGTAAGAATTATCTTGTGAAATTATATAGTGCAGTATCTATGATTATGCTAAAATCAATTCATATAAAGCAAAATGAATTTTCAATAGATTCATTACACATTATAGTTTCAATTCAGAAGTTCAAGAAAGCTAAGTTACTATTAGAATTAAAAATAACCCCATAATACAAACAAACCACCTGAAAGTACTGCCTTATGAACAATATAGTGGAAGAAGTAAACTCTGCTTCCCAACACATCAGGCCAGAGTTTCTAGGCTTTCCTACTGGGTCAAACAATAAACTTTCCTATGATTCCTGTCTCCACATTTGTTCTCATGCCAGACCTAATATTTGTTTGTATGCTGATTTGTTTTTTCCTCTGTAGATTTTAGAAAGCGTCAATTAGGTTTGACAACAATATTTACTTCTCTGCCTATATCAGTCTTACCACTGTGGGAGTCTTACCAAGAGCCAAATGGTATTAGCTGATTAGGATTTATTACCCTTTATGACTCTGTCTTTCTACATAATAATACCGTGATTACTTTCTAAAATACTCTAAGGTTTATGGTCTATTTTTTAATTCTTCACCAATTTACAAATGCAGATAATTATTGCACTGTCATTTTACCCACAGAGTCCAACTATTCCCAGTCAAGGACTCCATTGACAGCTCACGGTGACCAAGCGAAAGTTACAGCTCACAAGACCTGGTAAACATTGTTAGCTAACACTGAATGCCTACACAACTGAAGGACACAAATGTACTCCCAGTTGAGATTCAAAAAGTTATAGGAAGATGCTTATCAGAAGTAACAAGAAGACCTCATGCCTCAAAACATCTTCATAAATTGACTTTATTAATCACAGAATTTAACCTGTGACTTACCTTGGTAACAGCTTCAGTGCTTAGAATGGAGAGGAAGTAATATTAGTTCACACATAAGTACTACAGTAAGAATATACACAACATCATCACCTTTTATGCATAGTATCCAGGGGGGCAGCATTTTGGTATAGAGGGTGAAACTACTGCCTGTGATACCAGAATACCAGATGGGCACTGGTTCAAGTCCCAGCTGCTCTGCTTCTGGTCCACCTCTCTGCTTATGTGCCTGGGAAAGCAGTAGAAGATGGCCAAAGTCCTTGGGCCCCTGCACTCCTGTGGGAAACCCGGAGGAATCTCCTGGCTCCTGACTTCAGATCAGTCCAACTCTGGCCATAGCAGTCATTTGGGGAGTGAACCAGTGGATAGAAGATCTCTCTCTCTCTCTCTCTCTGGTGTGTATGTGTGTATGTGTGTGTATCTCATTCTCTCTATAAACTGTGCCTCCCAAATAAATAAATAAATCTTAAAAAAAATAAGAGTAGTAACCAGGATGTTATGAACAAAAAAAAGGCAAATTTCTTTTTAAATATAGAGAAGTAAGCCAGTGTTTAAGAAAATTTATGTAATGTCACCAAATGATAAAGTAAGAGCTGCTAAACTACTAATTTGTTGATTTTCACATAGTAAAACTGTTACATATTTTTTAAAATGAAGGAACCTGGCACCAGCACTGTGATGTAATGGGTAAGGCTGCTGCCTTCAGTGTCGGCATCCCATGTGGGCACCGATTCAAGTTCTGGCTGCTCCAGTTCCAATCCAGCTCTCTGCTGTGGCCTGGGAAAGCAGTAGAAGATGGTACAAGTCCTTGGGCCCCTGCACCTGCATGGGAAGACTCGGAAGAAGCTCTTGGCTCCTGGCTTCGGATCAGCTCAGCTCCAGCCATTGCAGCCATCTGGGGAGTGAACCAGCAGATGGAAGATCTCTCTCTCTCTCTCTCTCTCTGCCTCTCCTTCTCTCTCTGTGTAACTCTGACTTTCAAATAAATAAATAAATCTTAAAAAATAAATAAAATGAAAGAACCAGGGAGGGACTGTGGTACAGTGGGTTAAGCTGTCATTTCCGATGCTGGCATCCCATATGGGCACCAGTTCATAATCCTGCTGCTCTACTTCCAACCCAGACAACTCCCAGACTACTGCCTGGGAAAGCAGGAGAAGATGGTCCAAGTGTTTGGGCCCCTGCCAGTCATGTGGGAGACCCAGATGGAGTGCTGAGCTCCCAGCCTCATCCTGGCCCAGCCCTGGTCATTGTGGCCATTTGGGGAGTGAACCAACAGAGGAAATACCAATCTTTGCCTCTTTCTCTCTGACTCTGCCTTTCAAATAAATAAATAAATCTTTTAAAAAAATAAAGATGCTCCAACATGGGAGCACATATGCATGCTACACTGTTCCACAGAAAACAGATCACAAATCACCTCCGTGGAGAGCTAAAGACAAGAAATAAGCTTACAGATTTTATCTCAGAAGTATTGTTCTTATTAGTAAGTGAATGGGAGAATTGAAGACAACAGACAAACATGTCAGTCTTTAAAACAGAGACAAATGAGAATTTTAGGGAAGACAAACTGGTAAGTTTGCTGCGCTTTGAAGGAATTGTGAACAGTTTCCAACAGGTGACTTGCTATTATTAATTAATACAAGATTCTTAGGAATCGGTCCTATTGTGGCTATGTCAGAAGTGCGGTGTATCTTTATTTCCGTGAGACATGTGGTGAAGGCTCCTATTGTATGTCTGTTAACAAGGTTGAGAAATGAGCGTGGGCTGATAGCAGGATAGATGCCCTTGAAGCTTTTGAACAAATGGGTGTGCACACGCAGTATGATTAATCAAAGTTAACCTTTCAGGAGGCAGTTAATGGTGCAGTAAATAATCGTGATGAATGACCCGGGCTTTGGATTGGGGGCCTACAGTCACCAGCTGGGTGGCAATTTACTTAACCTCACTTGCTGGTCCTTAATTTCCTGATCTCGATATAAACGGTCATGCTAATAAAGCTGATATCGCAGGGTGAGTGGTGAAATGAGGTAGAGGACTTAACAAGTCAAGCACACTCGGTACTGAGCGTCCACCAAAGCTGCTGTCACAAGAGTCGTATCCTTCTGGGTTTAAAGCAAATGGACTCATTCATTTCCTAATTTCCTTCACTTATCTGGAAAGAAACCAGAGCCGAGAAAGCTTGTCCTTAAACAATTCCACACACACATGGCCTCTCATCTAGAACCATCTATTCCATAAATGTTCTTTTCTGCTTCCAATGTGCTGCTCTCCTTTTGCTTAATATTTTGATACCATTTTCTTTTCTTAATGAAAAGTTAACTTGAAACTTCATATTTTTAAAAAAGTAGTTTTTATTGTGGTAAAAAAACAGAACATTAAGTCTGTCATCATAACCATTTTTAAATGTACAATTGTGTTCAGTAGTGTTTAGTATTGTTCACATGGTAAAACAGATCTCCAGAACTTCTCTGGTTTGCCAAGTTGAAACTTTGTATCCATTAAATAACAATCTCCATTCTCTCCTTCCCCTGTCCTCTAGTGTCCACCATTAAACTTTTTATCTTTATGAACTTTGTTATTCTGGATACCTCGGAGAAGAAGAACCACAGGATATTTGTCTTAGCTGTTTTCACCTAACCTACTGTTCTCAAGGTTTTGCAATGGGATTTCCTTTCATTTTAAAGCCAAAGAATACTTCAGCCTTTTGTTAGTGGGTATGCAACACATTTCTGTATGCATTCACTCATCCATGGGAGGACATTGGCATTACAACTTACTTTTTCAAGTTGTTACACCTATTTTCATTTCATTCATAAAGCAAGCAATGTATTGGTAGGAATGTTTCGCAGTTGCATATGCTGAGTGGCGTGTTAACAACCATCATCACAAATGCCATGGGAAGAAGTGACGGGAGGAGACCTGTGTAGGAAAGCCCCAACAAATGCCTTTAAATTTGCCCCAGTCTTCTGATAGTGATTGAGACCTTGTAGCCATGTCCCCACATTGTACACTATGGGATTCTTAGCACAGTGTTGTCCTCTGGGATAATCTGTTCTCCACAGTCCTACAAACGAGACAAAAACACTCAGTGACACCCACTCGGTACTAAGAACATTCTTATTCTGTATTCGAAAGTCTGAGCCTGTGGTTTCTCCTTTGGTACATCCTACAGTGGTAAAAAGGGCTGGGATTTTCCAAATTACTTTCTCTGGTAGATCATTACAGAAGGCTGGGTACTAGGAGGGGACTTTTGTCAGGAGCTAATACCACCTGAGAGGAACAGGGGCAGGGAGGAGAATTCACAAGATTCCTTTTAAAATCAGAAATCAGTGCTCTGAATTACATGGGAAGATCTTCTACGGTGTGGAATCTGTCCCGTTTAACTAATTTATGTTTCCATACTCTTCCCCCTCTTCCTTTCAAAAAAAGCAATGCCGGTCTGGCATGTCTCACCCAGAGCCTCCCAAATCCGACATGCAAGAACTGTCCTGGTGTGGAGTTTCCTGGTAGGGGTCTCAGGCTCTGGCTTGGTTCTGGACTTCTCCCTAGAGCTCCTGCCTATCCCACGATAACTTGTAAGGACTCCAAGCTTAAAGGAGAATACTCAGGCTCAACCTTACTCTGAAGTGGACAAAAACTGAGAGACGGACCCAGATATCCTTCACCAACATGGCCCAGCTAACATGGGAGGTTGGGCCACAGAGAGGAAATAGGGAAGAAAAGAAGGAAGAAAAATGATGCAAATTGAGGATGAACCATGAGACACAACCAGGAATCAAACCAGCACATGGCCAGGGTTTGAATACCAGCTCCCTATCTAGACTTGCTACTTCAGGCAAGTTACTTATCCCCGCTGCCCCCCATTTCCCAATCTGTGAAATGGGTATAGTGATCCATGTTTAGTACTTAAACAATGCCTGACACATGATATTTGCTCAAACTCTGCTTGTGATTAGTGAAGCCCACCTTGGCAGTTCTAGAAGAGCCAGCCCTGTGACATTCCCCCTCACCAAGAGTTCTTTCCTAAGCTTTCCCTACAGGCACCCATTTTGTCTTTCCTCCACCAAAGCCTTTCTCAGGAAAGAAAAGAAATCAGTCATTTCTATTGAATATTAAGTTGTCACATGGTGGTATTTTCTTATTGTTGTTGTTGTTTTATTTTAAAAGCAGAAAGAGCAATAGTCAGAAAGATGTCCCATCTGCTGGTTCACGCCTCAGATGCCTGCAACAGGCAGACCTTGGCCACATCTAAGGCAGGAGCCTATAACTCAATCTGGGTCTCCCATAGCAGAGACCCAACTACTTGAAGCAGCACCCACTGCCTCCCAGGCTGCATGTTAGCAGGTAACACTAACTGAAAACAGTCACGACTGGAACCCGTGCACTGCAAAATGAATTGCAGGCATCCAAGTAGCATCTTAACCACTGCACTGAACACCTGCTTGAGAGGTTGCTTTTCAAAGACTTGTCAGTCATTTTGAACCATGAATATGAGGCTATAGAACATCAATGAACACAAAGGGAATTGTTAAAGGGGAGAAGAGATTGCTTCCCAGAGAGAGAAAACAGTTCTGTGGGTAATGGGGGTTGGCCAGGAGCAGACATGCAGTTTTTATCTGTTGCAGCTGTTGTCTGTGCTATGTCCATGTTCCTGGTCCTTAAATTGCCCTGAACAGAGCTGGGTCACAAATCAACAACTGTTTGTGTCTCTGAGATGAAGCTTGCAGAGGCATCAAGGCATCACTCTCAAAAAGACAGACAATGTTCACTTTATGCAAAGCAGTGGGCTAGTGGGGCAGATCTCCTTTAACAAACTCTCTCTGAGACTGCTTTTTATTCAATGGCTTAATAATTAATCAGGGGAAGGAAAGCTACATTTAAAGGAAGTAGATGAAAAAATCAATGAGTAAATGGACATCGCTGCTGGTGAGAATAAAACAGACTTCGACAGCCTGACCTATGAAAAGCTCTGTTTCAGACTTGAATCCATTCAGAGCTATCCCCCACCCCCAAATCCCACTGCCCTCCCAGCCCGTGTGCAGTAATAGGCAAGGCCAACGGGTTGTCATGTCTTCCCCATTTGTCACATAGAAGGGGAAAAATCCCAGCCCACAAATTTAAAATGAAGAATGTTCAAAAACAAAGATGAAATGGTAGATGTGTTTTGGCTAGGCAATGTATCTTTGTTTTTTCAAAAATAAAAAGAAAGCAGTGCTAGTCCTCCAACCTCGCAATGCCTCTACTTTTTAAAAATACAGGTATTAACAGAAATGGAAAATAGCAAGGCTTAGAAAATGTACACTCTTTAGAGAAACATTTCCAGCTATTTCTGGCCAGCGCATTTAGGATGCAACTGACACCACCCTCGAAATATTGACTTTATGTTTCAGTGAATATCAGGATTTATTGTCCCTGGAGGTAAATATTGACCTCCGCATTGCCACAGTCAATATTTACTGTGCTTCTCACTTCAATAAATCTTGCTATTCACCCAGATGAGAATTCAGCGCTGCTACAGCTAAACTAACTATAAGGGGAAACAAACTTAGGAATTGTCCGGGAACTGAACAACTTCACTCAACATTTTCTGAAAAGGGAGACCTGGCCAGTAGACAAATCCTAGAAGAACAGCTCAAGAAAGTGTGATTTGCTTTCAATACTGCCTCATTTCCTTTTGCAAGTCCTAACCTACCCTATGTGTTGTCCATTCAACTTAATTCCCTAGGCACTCCAGGAGGACCATTTCTACTCTGGATAGCTCTCTTACCTCCTTCATTAACAATCATCCAGACTCCTGGTATAGTATGCTCAAAAGGACTTGACCTACTTAATCACGGCTAATGGTTGTGGCTTAATGGATATTCCCTTGACCAGCATAGTTTAATGTCAAAAGAATGCATTCTCTTTTTTTTTTATTAAACTTTTAGTTAATGAATATAAATTTCCAAAGTACAGCTTATGGGTTACAATGGCTTCCCCCTCCCAAAACTTCCCTCCCACCCACAACCCTCCCCTTTCCCGCTCCCTCTCCCCTTCCAATCACATCATGATTCATTTTCAATTCTCTTTATATACAGAAGATTAGTTTAGTATATATTAGGTAACGATTTCAACAGTTTGCCCCCATATAGCAACACAAAGTGAAAAAAAATACTGTTTGAGTACTAGTTATAGCATTAAATAAGAGTTTGCATTGATGGGTGCCTTTACAAGGAGCTGTTTTTAGGCGAGACACTGATGATGTACCCCATACTATGAGTTGAACTCCAGAGTCCTATTTCTTCAAATTCCAGTTAATCCTCCAAACTTTCCTTAATAAGTCTTTTTTAAAGATTTTATTTATTTATTTGGAATGCAGGAAGTTACAGAGATGGAGAGAGAGAAAGGGGTCTTCTGTCTGCTGGTTCACTCTTCAAATGGTTGCAATGGACAGGGCTGGGTCAGGTTGAAGTCAAGAGCTTGGAACTCCATCGAGGTCTCCTACATGGGCTGCAGGGTGCCTAAGTACTTGGGCCATCTGCTGCTGCTTTCCCAGGTGCGCTAGCAGGGAGCTGGATTGGAACTGAAAGTAACTTGGGACTCCAATCAGTGCCCATATGGGATGCTGGCATTCCAGGCAGTGACTTGACCTTCTGTACTACAACACTGGCCCCAAGTCTTTAAGATTCCACATGTATCTTCTTTAGAAGCTCAGGGGTGAACAAATTTGTCCACATTCTTATGTCCGGAATTGAAAAATTGAATATAGGTGAGTTGGGGCAAAGGAAAGGGAAGGGTTATTACAAACACCCCAGAGAATAATATCTGGGTTTTGCATGCTTTTATAAATGTTCATGGAATAGACAAAGTATGAAAACATCTGTGTTGATTAGAAGACTACCTGTACTTAACTGGATAGATTGGCTTGAAGCCTATATAAACTTATCTTAATGGATGCTACTGAAATGTTGACACAGAGGCCTTCTAAATTCTGTCACTACAAAGTAGAATAGCATTTCTTCAGCCTATACTAGATAGTGCTCTGGTCTAGGACTCAGAATTAATTGAATATCCTGAAAGTTTTGCTTAGAAGTTTTTCTAAAATTGATTCATCTGAAGCTTGGTTCTCAGCCTGGATATTTACTCTTGTCTCTTGATGAAGTCCTAGACCTCATTTTGTTCTTAATTATTGCTTTTTTTCCATATTGATTTTTCTTCTCCAAACCAACTAATGCATCACGACAAATTTTCAGAATTCAGTGACTTGCTGAATCATAGATCGCTGGAGAAAAGACATCATCTATTTAAATTTGTTTCTGCACAGATGAAATTGGGGCCTCTAACCTGACTAGTATGGATACAGCTACGCTGTACTACCCACACCTTCAGTTGAATAAAACAGCTGATATCATAAGAGGAAGAGTTTCAACAGAGTGCCTAAAGCTGATGAGAACAGGTGAAAGATGAGTCAAATTCTAACTTTGGCATTTAATTTGACATTTCCAACTGTGACATACACATTAAGATTTTCTTCTTCTTGACACATTTCTCTCCATTCTTAATTTTTAAAATCATTCACATTGGGGGGGAGTTAAAAGTCAAATAAGCGATTTTGGAAGGCAAACAGCATTGATCTACAACATACTTCCTTCAAGGTGCTTTGAGAGGAGATGCACAGTTGATTATAAATCTGTCTGGGCTGGTAGATCCCTGAGGGAGGAAACGCATCAGTCTCTGTCCAGCTTTCCATGACCTCGTGCATAGTGTTGGAAGTGTACATCGCTCGAAAGTTATTTTTAAATAGTTCAATATTCCTAGATACAGTCAGAAATGGCAATCAGCAACTGAGTACTGGAATCCTGTTGGAAAAGATCTCAAATCATCCCAGCAAGGGCAGTGGTGCCCCTGCGATTACAAAGAATAAAAAGTAGACAGTTACGTTTACTGTCACAAAAGACAAGACAGAGCACATGTGTGTGGTGCTTCCTATCAATCACCATAGGAGATTTTTGTAATCTACAAAGTTACTAAGGAATGCAAAGACATTAGCAAAATAGTAAAGCAGCTCTTTGTCTTCCTTTGCAAACCTGACGAAAATGCATTTATCTGCCTCATCTTGATGTCTTCGATGGATTTTCAGGGTGATAAACAAACAGGCGAGAACATCAATTCATCCCCCCACTTTTTTTTTCAGCTGTGTTTTCTGGGTCCATTGTGTAAAGCTGAGAAGTGGCTCTTTGATTTTGTTCACATTTGATTAAGAAACTCTGCGCTTGGCAGACCAAAATACACCAAACTGTTAATTGCTTTTTTAAAGGAAGAATTATGACACTTCTAACAAGCCACATCTCTTACTAAGCATTCTTAGAGTAGATGCTCTCATTCTGCCAAACTGTCTTAATTTTGAGATTTGGGTCCCTAATTGCTTATAAACCATACTGTTTATTGAGTATTAACTCTGGCATGGTTGTTTATTATGGGAGCTCATTGCTTAATGCCTATAAAAAGCAGCATAAATGAGTTGCTGTGTGCCTGTGGTGTCTCCCCTCCCCAACCCCCACTTTCCCTGACACACACACACACACACACACGCAGTGCATAGGGCTACACTTAGGCTCCTCCCCTGAAAAGAGCAGAAGTCTCGGCAAAATGATGCAGAGGTAAAGCTTAAGAAGCACGTTGCCTGGTAACCAGAAAGCCCTCTGTTGATTCACCGGGTGTCAGCCACACATTTTCTCCTGTGCATTGCCTACAATGAAAAGGTCGGCGACCCAATGAAATATCAGATTAAGTCAAACTATTAACTGGACAAATGCATTTAAAGTGCTCTTGGACCTTGCTTCCTTATGATTAGTATACATTATGTTCTGCCAAGGCAAGCATGAATCATTAATATAGTCCGTGTCTGCGGCTCTGCCCCGAAACAGAGTGCAGCGCGCAGCAGCCCGCGCCTCGTGTTTGTAAGATGCGGAGCTGTCACTTAGTGTGATCTACGGCATTGTTATTTTATGGTAAGGACACAAGCGACTTTAAAAAAAATAGTGTTTGTCATTCCCTTAAAGAGACAGGAAAATCTTTCCCCTGCAAAAATTGTTGACTGCATTCCCGTGCCTGCGTGGGGGAGGGGAGAGTCACTTAGCCCATAAATAGATGCATTGTTTGCTGCTCACTCTATGAAGTTTTTTTTTTAAAACCTCCTCCAGTTTAAAGCCTCTCTTAACAGAGCCCGTGCCAGGAGAAGCGGAATGCTTGAAGTCAAAGACAGGCGAAAGATCTCAAGGCAAAAATCCAGCGATTTAATTTGAACTCTGACCCGCCTCCTTGTACTCCACTTTTTGTGGTTGTGCGGCTGACAGCTGGTTGGGTTTGGAAAGAGAACTCACAAACTGGCAATGACTCCAGCTCTGTTTCCAAGCCCTTCACACACACACACACACACACATCCCACCCCCACCCCTGAGTTAGAACCAGAAGTGGAGGATTTGTGAGCTCAGCCATTTGCAACTGACCTCTATTTGTCCTAGTTATGGTGTGGATGATCTCCAATTGGGTTACTTCCTCGGCCCCTAACTAGCCTGTTTAATATATGTGAAAAATTTTGTGGTGCGAAGGAGATGAAGGGAGAAAGGACAGTGTGATTTGTTGTGGCCCTGAACCTTGGAAGACTTTCTTGGGAATCTGCTCCTACCATCTATGCTCACATCTATTATCAAGCACACTGAGACACAACGCACTCGCTCAACAGGCGTCCTAAACACCTACCGTGTTCTGCCTACTGTGCTAAGAGGGAACACGACACACTCTCAGCCTACGCATCCACCCACGGTGGCAGACATGGTGACATATAGTTGTGTGGTCCATTAAGGATGCTTGATTTTGTTGACTAGCATCAACCTAGCCAAGCAAATGGCAATGGCAATGTTGAAAATGTTCATTCCACCCACAACTTCAAAAAATATAATAAAGTATTTCCCTTTTTTATGGCGGTCAGAGAAGAAAGAAATTCTCAACAAATGACACTGGATTATTTGTAGAGAAAGATGAGCGTTCATCTGATAAAAGGTTGACTGCTGTTCTGTGACTCAGAGCTCTGAGGTCTTTATTCTCTGCTTTACTTTCTCCTTTGGTCTTTACTGTGCTTGTTCCCCTCTACTGTCTTTTTTTAATTGAAATATTTGTTTATTTATTGAAAGCAGAGTTTCAGAGAGGTAGAAAGAGAGAGATCCTCCATCTGCTGGTTTACTCCCCAAATGGCCATAGCTGTCAAGGCTGCACCAGGTCAAAACCAGGAGTTCCATGAGGATCTTCTATGCAGGTAGTAGGGGAGTAAGTATTTGAGGGCATCTTCCACTGCTTTCCCAGGTGCATCAACAGGGAGCTGGATCGGAAAAGGAGCAACCAGGACTTGAACAAGCACTCAAATGGATACCAGCTTTGCAGGTGACAGCTTAGCCAGTAGCCCCACAATGCTGGCCACATCTCTACTATCTTTAAAAGAGGCCATGCTATTAAGGAACCTAAAGAACTGTCGGCTTCTCAGGGCAATCAGTCATTAAGCCCCCCAGTGTTTAAAGATCCTTTCACACAGGAACGATTCTCCAAACCTGGCTCTCTTCTCATTTTCTCTGGAGTGACAGTTTTTAATACCTACTAGTTAGAGATGCTGCCAGTCCAGGCTTCCACTGAAAAAAGTATACAGTAGTTCCCCTGCCCACCTCATCCATGGGGGAATGTGTTCCAAGATTCCCAGGGGATTCTTGAATCTGATAGTAATACTGACGTCTTTTGCCTTTTCCATCTTCACTGATGACTTAATCACACACAGTGGCCCATGTAATGCTTGCAGTTTGAAGTCCAGTAGTAAAACTGGTGCCAATTCCTTTATTTTTTAAAGATTTATTTATTCATTTGAAAGGCAGAGTTACAAAGAGGCAGAGAGAGAGAGTACTTCTATCTGCTGGCACACTCCGCAAATGGCTGCAACATCTGGAGCTGGGCCCATCCAAAGCCAGGAGCCAGGAGATTATTCCAGGTTCCCCACGTGGGTGCAGGGACCCAAGGACTTGGGCCATCTTCCACTGCTTTTCCAGGCCACAGCAGAGAGTGGGATTGGAAATGGAGCAGCCAAGACTCGAACCGGCACCCATATGAGATGCTGGAACTGCAAGTGGTGGCTTTACCTGCTATGCCACAGCACCAGCCCCATAAAGATTTATTTTTATTTATTTTGAAAGAGTTACAGATTGGGGCTGGTGCTGTGGCACAGCGGGTCAATGCCCTGGCCTGAAGCGCCGGCTCCCATATGTGTACCAGTTTGAGACCTGGCTGCTCCTCTTCCGATCCAGCTCTCTGCTATTGCCTGGGATAGCAGTAGAAGATGGCCCAAGTCCTTAGGACCCTGCACCCGTGTGGGAGACCCAGAAGAAGCTTCTGGCTCCTGCTTCAGATCAGTGCACACTGGGTTCTGTCCCGGTCGGGGCACCGATCCTGTCCCGGTTGCCCCTCTTCCAGGCCAGCTCTCTGCTGTGGCCAGGGAGTGCAGTGGAGGATGGCCCAAGTCCTTGGGCCCTGTACCCCATGGGAGACCAGGAGAAGCACCTGGCTCCTGCCTTCGGATCAACGCGGTGCGCCGGCCGCAGCGCACCAGCCGTGGCGGCCATTGGAGGGTGAACCAACGGCAAAAGCAGCAAAAGGAAGACCTTTCTCTCTGTCTCTCTCTCACTGTCCACTCTGCCTGTCAAAAATAAAAAAATAAAAAAAAAGAAAGAAAGAAAGAGTTACAGAGAAAGAAGGAGCAAGATCTTCCATCTACTGGTTCATTCCCCCAGATGGCCACAACAGCCGGCACTGGACCAGGCCAAAGCCAGGAGCCAGGAGCTTCTTCTGGATCTCCCACGCAGGTGCAAGGACACAAACCCTTGGGCCATCTTCCACTGATTTCCCAAGCCATTAACAGGGAGCCAGATTGGAAGTGGAGCAGCAGAGACTACAAATGGCACCCATATGGGATGCCAGCATTGCAGGCAGCAACGTGACCCTCTACTCCACAGAGGCTGGCCCCCAATTTCTTTTTGTTTTTTCACAACTTCAAGGGTAGAAGATTATTGACAGATCTGAGCAGTCTCAGCCCAATTTTTTTCTTTCTTTAAGTTGAGACCTTTCACCTCTTCTCTTAAAGCATTTTACACAGGGCATATTCCAGTGGCCAGCATGGACACGAACACTGTGATACCTCCTTAGAGATTGTGATAACTCAGATGGACAGTAACGAGTGGGTATCGTACATATCATGGATACACTGGACAAAGGGATGATTCACATTTCAGGCTGGATGGTAGGGAGGGGGACATCTCAAGATTTCACCAGACTACTCAGAACATCGCACCATTAAAACTTTAAAAATTGCTTATTTCTGGAATTTTCCATTTGGTTGATTGTGGGCAACTGAAACCAGGGAATGTAAAGTTGCCAATCCTGGGGACTACACACAAGAGAGCCCAAGTCTGAAATTTTAAAACTCTAGCTATGTAATTCTAATACCCTCCCTGTGTAGGCTGGCCAGGATGTCTAAAATTCTATCTCTCTTGCATAAAGCTGCCTTTATTTTCATGCATGTGGAAGCCACAGGCATTTGCTTAATTGACAGAGCAAACAATTGGATCATTTGCTGCGCAGTGTGTTCAATTCTCTTCTCCTTCCCAAAGTGTTCTCAAGCCTTGTGATCATCTTAAGCAAGCCCCAGCCTAGTGGTCATGGCCCTCAGAGCGTCATTCCCAAAATTTACTGGTAATACACCTAACCCTCAGTGTCTCAGAAGGTACCTGTAATTTGAGAGACAGAATTTTTGAAGAGATACTTAGGTTAAAATGAAGTCATCACATTGGGCTTGAATCCAATCTGGGTGGTGTTCTTATAACCAAAGATTAGATTACTAATCATACCTTACTAATATTTAGTCATAGACATAGGGGAAATACTCAAATTATAGATCGGTGGGCAATAAGATGCCTCTTGGGGTACTTTATCCTGTACCAGAGTCTCTGGATAGATCATGGCCCCATTTCCAAATCTAGCTTCCTGATAAAGAGCCTGCTGGGAGCAGCTAGAGACAGCTCAAGAACTTGGGTCTCTGCCACCCAAGTGGGAGACCCAAATAGACTTCCTGGTTCTCGGCTTTGACTTGGCCAAGCCTCAACTGCTTGGGGCATTTGCGGAGTGAACCAGAAGATGGACTATCTCTCTCTTTCCCTCTCAATCTTTCCCCCTCCATGTCTTTTAAGCAAATACATAAATATTTTAAATAAACTATAGCTGGGACATGAGCTGTTCATATAAAACTATTCAGAAATAAAAGATAACTTTATTTTGGTGCAAAAGTAAGTTGAAATCCATGGATAGTTTTTTTGGTAATACACATTTTATATGTAAACTGTTTGAAAACCTCTCTTATGTATGGATTTCAAATTTTTTATACCAAAATAAATTTATCTTTTAATTCCATTTTTATACAAAAAAGGAAGCAAAGACCATATTCTCATCAAAGTATTCTTTGTGAAATATTGCAATTAGGCCGGCGCCGCAGCTCAATAGGCTAATCCTCTGCCTGTGGCGCCGGCACACCGGGTTCTAGTCCTGGTCGGGGCGCCGGATTCTGTCCCGGTTGCCCCTCTTCCAGGCCAGCTCTCTGCTGTGGCCAGGGAGTGCAGTGGAGGGTGGCCCAAGTGCTTGGGCCCTGCACCCGCATGGGAGACCAGGATAAACACCTGGCTCCTGCCTTCGGATCAATGCAGTGTGCTGGCCACAGCACGCTGGTTGCGGCGGCCACTGGAGGGTGAACCAACGGCAAAGGAAGACCTTTCTCTCTGTCTCTCTCTCACTGTCCACTCTGCCTGTCAAAAAAAAAAAAAAAAAAAAGAAAGAAAAAGAAAAAAGAAATATTACAATTAATTCATTTGTTTAAGTAGGTCACATTTGCCAACAAGATTAGTAATGGACCATTTTCTGAGTCAAAACAAAAATTCACAACAACTAAGAAAAACAACTTGGGACACACACACACACACACACAGGGAAGACCACATGAGGACAGAAGGGAGATTTGTAGAAGACTACAAGTCAAGAATGGCCTCAGAAGGAACAAACCCTGCTGATCCAGTTTGATCCAGGACTTCTAATCTCCAGGGTCTTGAGAAAATAGTAAATTCCTGTTGCTTAAGCTTCACAATCTGTGGTAGTCTGTTATGGAGCCCCCAGCTGACTGATACAGTCATGCTTACAACAGGATCAGATTGCAGGGAAAGAAAAATCTAAACACTAAATCAGGAGTTTGACTACCCTGCCTGGATTATGTATCATCCATGGACAAATATCCATTCTTACTATGGAGATTACTGCCCAGACAAAGCTAACGAGCATTGGTTTTCATCTTGACTGCAAAGCAGTAAAGGTAAAGGACCTTGCCTTGCCAATTTCTCTATTTCCCATCTGTTGACATCAGGGACACCCCTTTGCTGGAGGAGGATGGTTTGCCAATTCAAAGCATGTCCATGTGAACACAGGATTCATGCTGGACACAAAAGGAAACTGAGGGTGCCAAAGGAGGGATTTGAGCTGAGAGCAGGGCCAAGGTGAGGAGGGGACTGGCATTAATTCAGCTAGAAAACCTGCACAGGTTCCTCATTCCATTACGTAGCTGTGTAATGGGAGCCATCATAACCCCCTTCTTTATTAACACTCAGGGGAGAAGTCATAAAACAATTCAGTGTATTTATCAGGGCAAAATAGGGAATGGAGGCTGATGAATGTACTGGGGAAGAACCATTAGCAAAATGATGAATGAAAGTTCTGTTTACATTTCTATTGGGATGGATCATCACTTGTTAGCTTAAGTAATCCCCGCGCTTTGATTATAGCTATCAGGATATAAAAATAGCAGTTGAACCGCAAAGGTGTAATGTTCTAATGAGCTTATGGAAACTCAAGCACATTATCATTCATTGAAGTACTGAGGAGTCCAAAAGAATGAAGGCGAAGTTAGTTTAAACAATGAGAGGTGTCAAGACAGGTAAAAATAGAACTCGCACTCATGAATAGGTCATTTTGGATTCTCTGTTCACATGGATCTGCCTTTCTCCTTCAGTCCTGTTAGATAGAATAATATCCTCTGGTGAGCTTCCTCCTAACACTCTTGGATGTCCAGACAGAAGGACAGAGAGTTAAGCACAAAGGGTGAAGATGATGGTAACACTCAGGACAAGCTTGCATGTGGTGCAGAATACTTCCTTCTATGTTTCCCTGGCCCCTGAAACAATGGAAAGGAATGGCCGGTAGTAAGAAAGGGGATGCCCTTTTGTGGGAAGTGCTATGTTTTTTAAGAAGGTGTTTGTGTGTGTGTGTTTTAGGAAGGAGACTCTAAAAAGTCTATTATAAATTTGGGGTCTATATATTTTTTTAAAGACTTGTTTGATTTATTTGAAAGGCAGAGTGCCAGAGCAAGAGGGAGAGACAGAGAGAGATCAGAGAGAGATTTTGTATCTGCTGGCCCACTCCTCAAATGGTCTCAACAGTTGGGGCTAAGCCAGGTCACAGCCAGGAGTGCAGAACTCTATACCAGTCTCCCACAGGAATGGCAGGGGCCCAAGCAGGTGGGTCATCTTCTTTCCCAGGAGCATTAGCAGGAACCTGAACTGGAAGTGGAGCAGCTAGGACTTGAACTGGGATTCCGATAAAGAATGCCAGCATCGCAGGTAGCCGCACAGCCCAGCTACCTGAGCCAGGCTCCACCCCCCCCCCCCCCATCCTAATGGGATTCACTGCTCCTGCTTCCCTGCCCGCCCTCAGGCAAAGTTTTAAAAGGGCCTGTTCCTGAACACGTGCTCTCTAGGCTCTGCTCCCTGCACTCTCGGCCTCTCTTGGCTTCTCTCCTCCTCTCGTCTCTCTTCTCCCTCCTCTCAGTCTCTCTCTCTTACAGTCTCCTTCTCTTTTTCCTTCACCGCCCCTTCACTCTGGTCTGTAGGTGTCCCCCAATAAACTCTTTCCCTTAAAAAAAAAAAAAAGAATGCCAGCATGGCAGGTGGTGGCTTAACCTGCTGTGCCACAATGCCAGAAGTCTATATTTTTTAAACAAGGAACACTGAGACTTCCTTATCTTAATGGCTGTCTACCACCAATGGGCTTGGTGTCCCAGTACAGGGTTTGCTGTGAATAGCAGAGCGAGGGAGTACAGAAATGGGGAGTCTTGAGGTCACTGAGCAGAGGATAAAGCTCTATCCTAAAGCACAGATTGGAGGGATGTGGCCAGAAGCCAAAGGGTGTATAGGCCTCTAGAAGGTGGAAAGACAAGGAATGGGCTCCACCCGGAGCTTCCAAAAAGAAAGCAGCTCAGCTGACACCCTGATGTTAGCTTTGTCAGACACATTCCAGACTTCAGATCTCCAGAGCTGTAGGATAATAGCTATGTGGCTTTATGCTACCAAATCTGTGGTCATTTATTTCAGCAGCCACAGAAAAATTAGTACTTTATTCCATAGAGCTATGGACTGTGCATCCTGTCCATGTCTGTGGGTTCAGAATTGGGCTGCAGGGGAAAGATGGTATTAAGAGCTACAAGCGTGCAGAAGTCTCTACCACATGCACTAAAGTATGTGCATGAGAGGAATGAAACACAGGCCCTAGCCTTAGGTTGCTAAAGTATGTAACTAGTCTCCCAGGGAACTGGACCCCTCTCAGCAGTAGGGCCTATCCGATCCACCACGCATTGCTATTGAGTTTAATGACAAGATCAGGAAAGAGAACCAAGAAGGGGACCTCAGTCTCACCTTGGATGGCCATCTCTAGATCTGTCTGTCTTCCTTCTTTCCCTGCTCCCAAGCTGTCACAGCAGAGGGCTCTGGAGCAGACCATTTCTCTCCCTCTCCAACCCATGGCTCTGGATTGGAACCATCAGTCTGGTCTCAAAGTTAGGGATGGAAGGGCAGTGAGGATAAATGACACAAGGGAAAAGATTGCTTTGAGTTAATTATGCCATTGAAGTTTTAAAGTGAATATGATATTTTATTTATTTATTTGAAAGGCAGAGAGACAGAGAGGAAGAGACAGAGAGAGGGAGAGAAACAGCTTACATCCACTGGTTCTTTCCCCAAATGATTACAATAGTCAAGGCTGGGCCAGACTGAAGCCAGGAAGCAGGAACTTCATCTGGGTCTCTCATGTGGGTAGCAGGGACTCAAGTACTTGGGCCACCACCTGCTGCTTCCCTGTTGCTTTAGAAAGAAGCTGGATTGGAAACAGAGTAGCTGAAACTTGAACCAGCACTCCAATATGGTACATGGGTGTTCCAAGCAGCAGCTTAAACCTCTGCACCACAAAGTCCACAGCTGAATATGACCAAATCCTAGAATCCAACTGGAAAACACTTTAAAACAGTGATTGGGCCAGCATTGTGGCACAGAGGGTAAAGCCACTGCCTATGACACAGGCATCCCATATAAGTACCCATTCATGTCCTAGTTGCTTCACGTTTGACCCAGCTCCCTGCTAAAGGTCTAGGGAAAGCAGTGGAAAATGGTCCAAGTGTTTGGGCCCCTACCAGTTACATGGGAGATCTGCATGAAGCTCCTGGCTCCTGGTTTCAATCTGGCCTAGTCCTGGCCATTGTGGACATCTGGGGAATGAACCCCCTGCCTCCCCACCCCATAACTCTACCTTTCAAATAAATAAATAAATCTTCAAAAAAAATACAGGGACTGGGCCAGCTCTGTGGCATAATAGGTTAAGCCTCCATCTGTGGCGCCAGCATCCCACGTGGGTGCCAGTTGGGGACCTGGCTGCTCCTCTTCCCATCAGCTGTCTGGATGGTCCAAGTGCTTGGTCCCCTGCATACTCATGGGAGATCCAGAGGAGACTCCTGGCTTCTGGCTTCAGATTGGCTCAACTCTGACTATTGTGGCCATTTGGGGAGTGAACCAGCAAATGGAGGACCTTTCTCTCTGTCTTTCTCTCTCTCTCTGTAGCTCTACCTCTCAAACAAATAAATTTTAAAAATATACTGTGATTGAAAAATAATAAAAGTTAAAATACCTTAGGAATGTTGCTACCCAGAGTTCATGGAAGCAATTGGAATAAAACCATCTCCCATTTTTATCACCAATAAAGTAAGATTCCCATAAAACAATTTCTACAACATAAGAATACTTCCAAAATTTATAAAAGATGTGTGTTATAAAAAAAACTATATGTGTATTTCCATTTTTTACCACAATAAGTTTATCTTTTTAGTTCCACTTTCCATGAACTTTTTTAAGTACCTGCATGTAGTAACTATTATTCAATAAGGTCAATGCCTCAGTAGATTTGGAGAACAGGAGCCATACACTTCTGTGATAAAGAGGAAGTGATATCAAACAGGGTAGTAAAGTATTCTAGTCTGGGGATTGCATCATGGCATAGTACCTTAAGCCACTGCCTGAGACAATGGCATCCCATATGAGTACCAGTTCGAGTTCCAACTGCTCCACTTCCAATCCAATTCCCTACTAATGCACCTGGGAAAGCAGCAAAAGATGGCCCAAATATTTGGGCCCCTGCCACCCACTTGGGAGACCTATATGGAGTTCTAGCCTTCCAGTTTCACCTGGCCCAGCCCTAGCCATTGAAGCCATCTGGGGAGTGAACTGACCAGTGGAAGATATCTCTTTCGCTCTTTCTCTCTCTCTCTTATCTGCAAATAAATAAAAAAATTAATTTTTATAAAAGGTTTCTAGTGTAGTTCCCAGCTCCTGACAATATATCTGATTGCCTACCTATGCTGAAGCCATAAGCACCCCACACTCAGCTTCCTTTCTGGTAGAGTCCTACTTCTCCCATAAGAGTTGAAAATACTAGACATTTTCTCAAACTCTCTGCCTCTCTCACAGCTAGGCATGGGCACAGGACCCCACCCCAGCCCCTGGACTAGAAAGAATTTCTGCTGAGATTTTTGGTGAACGACTACAGAAGGTTTCATTCTTGGAAGAAGAAAAAGAGTAACGGGGAAATGCCCCCTTTGTTCTTGGGCAGAGCAATCATTTCTACAGTGAGGTCTGGGGTAGCTTGTAAATACGAAGCCATGAGCCTAAGATCCAAGCCATTTAGCAGGTGCAAGCTTTCACTGAAAGGATGGAAGCCCAGGAAGAGGGGATGACTGTTGGTCCTTGAGGACTCCCATGAGCCACTGCACCAACCTGAAAACTACTTTCCAGGACTTCAAGTCAGAATGAAAAGTAAATGCTCACCATGAAACTGCTATTGGAAGGTTTTTCTTTCCTTACATACAAAACATCCTAACATCTTTGTGGAAAGTGGAAACAAGTTTGTGGAAAAATGAAATTAAAAGGTAAACTGATTTGGGTGCAAAACCAGCTTTGAAATCCATGCAGTTTGTTCATAATTCACATCATCTTTTCATCCATGCCACATGCATATTAGATATCTACCCCCATGTGGTTTTGACCAGAGTCAGAATAACTGACAGCAATAAATTGTGTAGCCATTCCTCTAACTAGAATTGGAAATTACAGAATCATCAAGACATGGAAGTTTAGAACTGAATGGACAGTGGAGTTCATTTTTTACACTTCATAGTAACTAGAATTTCCTCTTTTTTTTTTTTTTTTTGACAGGCAGAGTGGACAGTGAGAGAGAGAGAGAGAGACAGAGAGAAAGGCCTTCCTTTGCCGTTGGTTCACCCTCTAATGGCCGCCGCGGTAGCGCGCTGCGGCCGGCGCACCGCGCTGTTCCGATGGCAGGAGCCAGGTGCTTATCCTGGTCTCCCATGGGGTGCAGAGCCCAAGCACTTGGGCCATCCTCCACTGCACTCCCTGGCCACAGCAGAGAGCTGGCCTGGAAGAGGGGCAACTGGGACAGGATCGGTGCCCCGACCGGGACTAGAACCCAGTGTGCCGGCACCGCAAGGCAGAGGATTAGCCTGTTGAGCCACGGCGCCGGCCTAACTCTAGGTCTCACCTCTTGTATCCTCCACTTACGCCCTAGGAGAGTATTGATTGTCGCTCACACTTCAAGATGCCCAGTTGTACCCCAGGCAGGTTGTGCCTGCTGCCAAAAGAGGCCAGGCAAAACTCCCATGATCTGCTAACTATATCATTAAGTAAAATTCCATGGGTAATCATTTGCTAATGTTCTTTCCTTCTCCCCTGGATGGACACACAGACACACACACAGACACACACACATTTTCTAGAAAATTTTCCACCTATAGTTCTAGACAGCCCTCCAGCTCTTGGGTAATTGGGGAAATTGGCAAAATATCAATTGTCTTTTTCTAAATTGTCCAAAGCTGGAATTACAAAAAGTTATCCAGTCTAACTCTGCTGCAAGAGTTGAAAATGATAGTAATCATAATACTGACATATATTTTTAAATTTTTATTCTTTAAAGATTTTACTTATTTCTTTGAGAGGTAGAGTTACAGACAGTGAGAAGGAGAGACAGAGATAAAGGTTGGTTCCCTCCCCAAATGGCCGCAACAGCCGGAGCTATGCCAATCCGAAGCCAGGAGCCAGGGGCTTCTTCCTGGTCTCCCAGGCAGCTGCGGGGTCCAAGCACTTCAGCCATTCTTCTACTGCTTTCCCAGGCCATAGCAGAGAGCTTGATTGGAAGAGGAGCAGCCGGGACTAGAACCCAATGCCCATATGGAATTCTGGTGCTGCAGGCAGAGGATTAACCCACTGTGCCGCAGCGCCAGCCCCCAAAATTTTCCACTCAAAATTACTTTTAATCCTTTCCAGAAATAGTTCATTAATCAATTCAGAGAGCAAAATCCTGAAGTTCAAACTGTGGAGGATGCAGGTGATTTGATCCTAAGCCTAGTTTTTCATTTTGCATAATATTTGTATGTTGACCTCCTCATAGAGGTGTTGCTGATTTCTTTTACAAAGAGCCTAGGGGCTGGCACTGTGGCATACCGGGTAAAGTCACCACCTGCAATGCTGGCATCCCCTCTGGGTGCCGGTTTGAGTCCTGGCTGCTCCACTTCCAATCTAGCTCTCTGCTATGGCCTGGAAAAGCAGTAGAAGATGGCCCAAATCCTTGGGCCCCTGCACCTACATGGGAGACCCAGAAGAAACTCTGGCTCCTGGCTTTGGATTGGTGCAGCTCTGGCCATTGCAGTCAACTAGGGAGTGAACCAGAGGATAGAAGACCTCTCTCTCCCTCCACCCCTCCCCCTATCTTTGTCTCTTTGTCTCTCATTCTCTCTCTGTGTAACTCTTTCAATTAAATAAATAAATAAATCTTTTTTAAAAAGAGTCTAACAACAGACAACAGGTGGAAGTAAAAAAATGCTAGAAATAATTTCAGCCTCCTTCCTGGAAGCAAATCCAGGGAAAGTCCATGTCTCTTTCCATGCCTGGAAGGGAGCACAGTTTGGGCTCAGTCTCTGACTGCTGCCAAGGGAGGGCAATGTCCTAATCATGAGTCAGTATGATTTGCCTCCATTTAACTTAAATGTTCTTATAAACAATACAAATCCATGATCCAGTGCATAAGCTGGATGCCTGTAAAGTGTTTGTTATTATGGCAATGCTTCACGCATTACAATCAACAATGTCAAAACATGAAGAATGGCACTCCCAAGAAGGCATTTCTGGTTTGAGTTTAATTTTGTTTATTGGGCAGTTCACGGGAGAAATGTGTGTTGCCAACAACAATAACAATAATGACAGCTGATGGCTTTCTGCCTTTACACGATGACTTTGATAGAAAACCTGGTTCTCCTTGACTTATTTATTGTGCAAGCACTTAGAGCCGGAGGCCAGGAATAATTTTAGTGAGCATCTACTATGATCAAGGCACTCAGCTAGGCACTGTTGTCATGCCATTGAATGCTTTTTGTGTACAAGAATTTTATTATCATTATTTCTAACTTCTGAACAACCTCTGAAAGCAATTATTATTATCCTTATTTTGCAAATGATAAAAGAAACTCAAAGAAGTTGTGAGCCTTCCCAGGGTCAGAAGAATCAGGTCAGTGGGTTCCCACATTCCAGCCCCTTGCAAATATCAAGAAGCCTGTGCCCCCTTAGAGCCTCAAAAGGGTAGGACCATCACCCGATGCCATCCTCATAACAATATCAATGGGATAATCCTACTGAAGAAACATTCAATCAACTTACAAATCCATTGTTTTCTTCCTAAGAGTCTTATATTTTTTTTTGAATTTTGGATTTTTTTTTGTTATAAACACTTTTATTTAGTAAATATAATTTTCCAAAGTACAGTTTATGGATTACAATGGCTTTCCCCTCCATAACTTCCCTCCCACCCACAACCCTCCCATCTCCCGCTCCCTCTCCTATTCCATTCACATCAAGATTCATTTTCAGTTATCTTTATATACAGAAGATCAATTTAGTATATATTAAGTAAAGATTTCATCAGTTTGCACCACACAGAAAATAAAGTGTAAAATACTGTTTGAGTACTAGTTATAGCGTTAATTCATGTTGGACAACACATTAAGGACAGAGATCCCACATGAGGAGTAAGTACACAGTGACTCCTGTTGTTGACTTAAGAATTTGACACTCTTGTTTATGGTGTCAGAAATCTCCCTAGGCTCTAGTCATGAGTTGCCAAGGCTATGGAAGCCTCTTGAGTTCGCTGACTTCGATCTTATTTAGACAAGGTCATAGTCAAAGTGGAAGTTCTCTCCTCCCTTCAGAGAAAGGTACCTCCTCCTTTGATGGCCTGTTCTTTCTACTGGGATCTCACTCACAGAGATCTTTCATTTAGGTTTTTTTTTTTCTGCCAGAGTGTCTTGGCTTTCCATGCCTAAAATACTCCCTCAGAGTCTTATATGAATATGCCTTAAAACCACCCTTGGGAAAGGCTGACTTCGACCTAATGTTAAGACATCCGTGCTCCATAGCACAATGCCCAGATTCAATACCCACTGTCAGCTCCTGGCTTCCACTTCCTGCTAGAGCAGAACAAAGGAGGCAGGGGTGAAATGCCTGGGAGACCAGCAAGACTCCTGGGTTTGTTGCAGGCGTTTGGGATGTGAACCAGCAGGTGGAAGCTCTGTCTCTCTGTCTGCCTCTGTCTTGGTCTTTGAAAATTAGGTGTTAAAGCTTGAAACCAAAAATTCCTCTTGAACATCACCCCTTGCTTTGAGGAGCACCCATAGGGCCTTTCAATTTTAAATAACCTAGGCATTGTAACTCCTTCAGAGGGCAAGAGACACCCCCAGTTCTTGCAGAAGTCAGATGTTCTACTGAAAACCTTCATGGAGGACCATCTGATCCCGATTAACAGCATTTGTCACATTAAATAACTATTTTTATTTGTGTGACTGTTTCAAGTGTGCACTCCATCTACAGAAGGCTTCAAAAGTCTTTGGGTACCATTCTCCCGTGATCTGGAAGCCTCCTTTCAGATGGCACACTCCCTGTAGGCAAGGATCCTGTGGCTTTACTGACCACTGAGTGCCCCGAGCTCATGAGGGCTTCCCCAGTGATTAGCTCTCCATCGCCATTTAAAGATGAGTGAGTGAATAGTGAGAGAGTCAATGGCCAATTGCATGTTTCAGTTTAGAGAAATCTTTTAACACCTAATTTTCAAAGCTCCTTTTATATAATAAGTATAAAAATGTGTTCAATATTGGGTATTTTCCAGGTAGGAAACTGAGACCTAGGGTCATTATTCAAAAATCCTGGAAAAGGGTAGATCTAGCACTGGTTCTCTCTCTCTCTCTCTCTCTCTCTCTCTCTCTCTCTCTCTCTGTCTGTCTCCCCTCTCCCCCCCTCTCCTCCCCCCGCCCTGTGTTTGTGTGTGTGTGTATATATGCATGTGTGTTTTCATATGGGCAATCTTTTCCTTACTTTCGACCTTATACACAAAAGTTGGGGCTTCTCCTGTACTTAACTAACCAAAAAAGAAAGCATATCAATGATGATTTCAGTTGGCCATTTCTTAACTAAGAATAGGACCACAAGGCACAGAGGATCTTTATTCAAATGCCAGTGAGTACAACTGGGACAGGTAAGGTTCTCATCAAGAATGACCCATACTATAGACCAGGGCACTTCATAAAATACAATCTTCAAGACCTTTGTGTAGCACAAATATTGGTGAGCCTTGCAGTTTTCAGGTGGCTAAAATGAGTTACAGTTTTCAAATTTATCCTTGGGAAAACTGAACATAAGTATATTGTAAAAAGGTACCAGTCTTTCTTTAATGTTTATGTGTTTTCAGGTACTTAAGAGAGTAGCATACATACACACACACAAACACACACACAGAAATATCTGATCCACTGATTCATTCTCCAAATGTCTGCAATAGACAGGCATGAGCCAGGCTGAAGGTAAGAGCCAGGAACTCAATCTGGGTCTGCCCCATGAGTGGAAGAGACCCAAGAACTTCATCCATCAACTACTGCCTCTCAAGTCTGCATTAACCAGAAGCCTCAATCCAGAGCCGAGCTCAGACTTGAACGCAGCCACTCCAATATGGGATGCAAGCATCTCAAGTGGTATCTTAACCACTAGGCCAATGAAGCAAAGAAACAAAGCTCCACCAAAAGCGTTTTAATGAGACATTCTGAGTGTATCTCCCAGATCCACCTATACTGTTTTGCTGAATCTCTTTTATAACCACCATTCTTGCCAAATGTTATCCTGACTCTGTGATCATGTTGAGCTCATCAGTCCTTAAATAGCTCAAAACCAAAGGCTCTAATGACAAACAAGAAATGAAAAGACATCCACAGAATGAGAGAAAGTATTTGCAAGTTACACACCTGATAAGTCTAGTATGAAGAAAATACAAAGACCAATGCAGCAGTAATCAAACAACCACTCCAGTTTTAAAATAGGCAAAGGGTTTGAGTAGATGTTTCATGAAAGAAGATACACAGATTCCCAACAGCATCAACAGTCATTACGGAGATGCAAATCAAAATCACAGGGTGACTATAATTGAAAAGAAAATAAAAGGAAGGGGAGGGGCAAGAGGAATTAGAACCCTAAAGCATTGCTGATGGGAGTGTAAGATGGTGGAGCCACTTTTAAGAAACATCTTAGCAATTCCTCAAAAAGTTACACGTGGAGTCGTTGTGCCATCTAGCAAGTCCACTTCTAAGTCTATTCTTAACAGGACTGAAAACAGATGTTCACACAAAGCCCTGGACACCTCTGTTCAGAGCAGCCTTTTTCATAATAGGCCAAAAGAAGAAGTAGCCCATGCGTCGCTTGGCTGGTGAGTGGACAAATAAAATGTGTGCTAAGTACATAAAATGGAATTTTTTTCAGCCACCAAAAGGAAAGAGGCACTTGCACAGACTGCAACACAGATGAACACTGCAAAACATGAAGTGATTTTCTGAGATGCAAAAGGCCCTACACTGCATGACTACAAGGTTGTGAAGTAGCTGGCACAGGCACATCCACAGAGGCAGAAGGCGGGTGAGTGGTTGCCAAGGAGTAATTGCCAGCAGGCATGAGCTTCTTTAGGGAAAAATGGAAATTTTCAGGAATAGATAACGATGATATTTGTACAACATTGTGCATCCACTAAACACCATATCAGTGTACACTTGAAAAGGAAAGAAACTTAAAACTGTACATTTAAGACAGTGAATTTTATGATAGGTGAAATTAGATACCAATAAAACATTGCAAAGCCGCACTTCGTCCCATTATAACCAAGTTCTGTCCGTATTCATCTTAACTAATGAAAGTGGAACAGAACTCAACCCTGTGGAGACAGCTATTCAAATAATGCAGGATTTTAACCTCTTATCTTTGTGGAATAAGAATTAACCAGCAGGGAGCCCAGCCCTTCTCATTTATTTGTTTTATCATTACTACAGTGTTTCACATTCTACTGTTGGAAAATACAAATGCCTCTAACATCTCTTCCATTTTTTCCCTGGGATAATTTTGATATAAAAACGCATTGCGATAGCACATGGTGGGTGTTCAATAAATGTCACCAGTCAGGAATAAATGTCAGCCGTCAAGAATAATAGCAAAAAAAAAAAAAAAAAAAAAAAAGCAAGAGAGCAGACACCTCAAATGGCTTCTGGAAAAGAGGAGAAGGTGAGATGTTTGCATCTTCGCATTTTGTTTTCCCTTCCATGAAAGTTGTGCATCATCCCCATCACCTGTTCATTAAGAATCCATTATTCCGCCGGCGCCATGGCTCACTAGGCTAATCCTCCACCTGTGGCGCCAACACACCGGGTTCTAGTCCCGGTTGGGGAGCCGGATTCTGTCCCGGTTGCTCCTCTTCCAGGCCAGCTCTCTGCTGTGGCCAGGGAGTGCAGTGGAGGATGGCCCAAGTGCTTGGGCCCTGCACCCCATGGGAGACCAGGAGAAGAACCAGGCTCTTGGCTTCGGATCAGCGTGGTGCGGCAGTCATTGGAGGGTGAATCAACGGCAAAGGAAGACCTTTCTCTCTGTCTCTCTCTCTCTCACTGTCCACTCTGCCTGTCAAAAAAAAAAAAAAAAAAAAGAATCCATTATTCCTTGCTCAAAAAGGCCCCAAAATGTACCTAAAAAGCAAGGCTGCACTGGCAGAACAGCAGCTGCCTTCATGGTCAAATCCAGGGCTTCTTGGAAAATGGCAATGACCCCTCTTCCCACGTTGCTCAGCTTCCCGCTGTCCTGGCAGAAAATATCTCCTCAGTGGAAGGAAGGGATGTGAGGAGTTCATTTGTCACCAGAAGGAGCTGGAGCACTCTGCACTCCCAGGCAGCTGTGTGGCATTCAGTTTAGAACTTCAGGAGGCAGACTTTATTTCCTGGGCCATTCTGCCAACACACCTGTTGGCCCAGGAGAGGGCGTGGCCCCAGGCTCCAGGAACAGCACATATCTGCTATTCTTGGCTTTGAATCACTTGTCCAGATTCAGTGTACCGAGGCTCTGCCCTCGCTCGCAGCGCCTGGCCCGTGTTACCCCTATGCCTTCTGCCCTGAAACAAATCAACCTCAGAGTCTTCTTCCACTAAATGAGCATAGTACTGGCTTAGAAGGCTTGTAGCAGATAATTTACATACACTCTCCTGGCAACCTGTCTGTCCAAGGGTTGCATGCCCCCTGGGAAATGCACATGCACCTGTCAGTGAAACAGGAGGCTTCAGCCAAATCAGAAGCAAAGGTCCAGGAATACGTAGATCTATTCCCCTCTCATGTACTCATAACACTCCCTTTTCTTAACCCTCAATGCATTGGTAAATATTTACTTAATGCTCATGCTCCCCCAGTGGACTAGAAAATCCATGAGCTGCCACAGAATTTGTAGTCACTGCCCCATGCCCAGGACCACAGCACAGGTAGAGGGTGCTCAATACATATTTACTACTTGACTGACCTGCTCATCACATGGCAGCCTCCTACATTTCAGCTGCCCTAATCACACTCCTTTGCGGATTCAATCAGCGCCTTCTTGAAGAATCACCTCTGAATGGGGAATCAGATCTGCGGAGCCTGTTTCTGTCTCTAATGCCCTGTGGCCTTAAGTGAGCTGCTTTCTCTTTCCTCTTGGTGTCCTCATTTGCAAAACAAAGGAGTTAAACCAGGTGGCTGAGGCACCCCCACCATTTCCTCCATTGAAAGACAGACATTTCACCCTCCGCTGGTGTGTGCAGTTCACTATGGTATCTTTTCAAAGCCACTCGTTTCTCCTTAGCTAATCCGAAGCAATTTTATACAATGTAAGTCCTGGAGTGCAGGTGACATTCCAGATGGTTTAAAGATTCCCAAAGGAAAACCAAACAAAAAAGAAACTGAACTACTAAAGAGACTGGCAGAAAAAAACAAATAGATGAATTGCAGGTGATTTCCCATGTTCCCAAAGAAGAGATTTGGGAATCTTCTGAAGCCATCTCCTTGAAGTTGGCTGTCTTTGGTGGCCTGTTTAGACACTAAATAGACGTGATCTGTTGACTGGGTGCCTTCCTTGCTTCTTGATGGGAAATTTCCCACTACATTGCGGAGGTGACCACATTAACATCATATGCGGAGGTGACCACATTAACATCATAGCATCATTGCCTTTCTAAATTAACAAACTCTCTCTCTCTCTCTCTCTCTCTCTCTCTCTCTCTCTCACACACACACACACACACACATTGATGTTGTACGTAGCTATACAAAAGATGCATTTGGTTTTTGAAGAGGAAATAAGTTACAAAGTTTTCCATGATGGTGCACCAAAAACCTAGTACTCTAGCTGGGCTACTGTTACAGGCAACAACAGTATCATCCCTGAAAACGAGAGGACAGGTGTGTGGCATCCTTAGGAAGGGACTACCTTCTTCATCTCAGCCTTCTCAAACACAGGAAATGCAGGGGGGTCTACAGTTAGTAAATAAGCTGCAGACAGAAATCTCATACCCTTGTCTTGTTTTGTTAAGCCTCTGTTAGTTTGTGTGCAATGGAACAATCTTCTTTCCAAGAATGTGTGAAATGTTTTCTGAAGAGGTAAGAATGATGTTATGTAATTGAAAGTCAAGGTTTAAAAAAAAAAAAAAAAACTTTTAAAAAAATGAAGGTGAAGTACCATATAGGTAAGAGGTTGACAATGAGCAAAAAATACCAAACAACTCCGTTTTCTTTTTTTTTTCTTTTTTTTTCTTTTTTTTTTTTTTTGGCAGGCAGAGTGGACAGTGAGAGGGAAAGGTCTTCCTTTGCCATTGGTTCACCCTCCAATGGCCGCCGCGGCTGGTGCACTGCGGCCAGCGCACCGCGCTGATCTGAAGGCAGGAGCCAGGTGCTTCTCCTGGTCTCCCATGCGGGTGCAGGGCCCAAGCACTTGGGCCATCCTCCACTGCACTCCCTGGCCACAGCAGAGAGCTGTCCTGGAAGAGGGGCAACCGGGACAGAATCCGGCGCCCCGACCGGGACTAGAATCGGTGTGCTGGCACCGCAAGGCGGAGAATTAGCCTATTGAGCCACGGCGCCGGCTACAACTCCGTTTTCTTTTAGTGTTTCATCTTCCTGTGAGTTCTACCACTTTCTTCACCTGAATTCCCATGTGGATTAACCCTCACTGCTTTTCAAGTCAGACTAACCTTATCTACTCTACTTCCTGTCTTTCTCCAACTTCATGCTAAGTAACTTGGGCAGTAGCTCAGAGATAATGAGCTATCAGCGTATTCCACCCAGTCAGTGGACTGGACTTTTCCAAGCAATGTCAGTGTTGGCTACAAATCTATCACACTGATACATGAAGGGCAGAGACCCAGCTGGTCTAAATCCTTAGCACAGAAACACCTCATATCAATTATCACTCAGCATGCATTTTATAAAAAACCATTTCAAATTTTCCAACTTCTTATTTTAATTTCTTTGAGAGGCAGAGGGAGGGAAGGAGAAAGAGATAGGTGGAGGAGAAAGAGAACAGTTCCATGATTTGGTTTCCTCCTTAAATGTCTGCCAGAGGTCAAAGGAACTCCATGTGGGTCTCCCACATGAATAGCAGGGACCCAACTGTTCAAGCCATCACCTTTTGCTTCCCAGAGTGTGCATTAGCAGGAAGTTGGAGTGGGGAGAAGAGCTGGGATTTAAATCCAGGTACTCCTCAACGGATGCAGGTGCCCCAGTCTGCGTCTTAACACTAAGCCAAATGTGCACCCCATGACGTTTTTCTATATACACCCTTGTGCACTTGCCTAAGTGTTCCATGGGATCCAATTTTATACTCCTAAACTCCTGGGTCAAAAATGTATACATTTTAAATGATGAAGTATGTTGTTCATCAACTTCTAACCTGTTTGTCCCCATTCATACTTTCACCCAGAGTAAGAGAGTATGCCTAGCATCTTGAGGTCGAATATAGTTGTTCATCCTTTTGCCAACTCACAGTTTTGGGCTCTCACCAACAAAAACAAAACAAAACAAGGATTCCACAGAGTTTCAAAGTCTAGAAAATTATTTGGAAATTATAAATTATGGTGATTAATTAATTAAAGCTATTAATCTTCTTGGATAAAGATCTCTCCTTAGTACTGAGAGAGGATGCAGGAACAGCTAAACCAAAACATATATTGTTCTCTTGGGGCTTCCTAAAGCATCGTCCTATTGAACCAGTGGCACCATCTTGTCAAGTGATCCATTTCTTTTAGTGCACACTGAGTGATCAGTCGTCCTTGTCCCTTCACCATAACTGCCATTGAAAGTGTCCAGAAGCAGAGCAACTAGAATGATTATTTACTTCTACAGTCCTCTCAACGGAACAGTAAATCCACATCATTTAAATTGCAAGACCCTGACAGCAAAATGGGCTTGGACACAACTGAGTTCATATTAACCAGAGTTTTCTTTAAAAAAAAAATAGCACACGCAGTTTACAGAAGAAAGACAGCTGTTTTTGAATGATGAACATGAAGTTTTCATTTTCAAAGTACTTTTAGTCACCTGTGTTGATGATGATGCTGCTTTTAAAGCACTCGGCAGCTCGTTAGCAAATGCACACAGACACAGCAATTATTGTGAAGGGACACACAGAGTACAAGGCTAAAGATTCTGCTGTTCAACATAAGCTGAATAAAATAACTAACACCATGCTCAGCTCTACCCACAGTCCTTGATCCTCGGCAGATCCTCTACAAGGATAAAGAATTGCTGCGCAGGGAGAAAAGGAATATTCTTTGCATTTGGGCTTGGCCAGCACGCCCTAACTACCATCTGGGCTTTGCAAAACATCTGTGGGACAAATCGAATCGGTCGGCACTTCACAGAGAGTTGAGTCTCAGAATTTGCAGGCAGTGACTGCTTCAGCTTAAAAGCAACGATTGTCACTAAATCATGCTTCAGTTTAAAAGCAGCCTTTTCAGTATCATCTGAGATGCTCCACAACAGGCCATGTTCCACGCAGAGCACCCTAGGAATTGTTGAATGAATTAATAATGGTTGCAGTGTGAATGTGTATTTATGATGTGCTACATCTTCAATTCATTCATTTCTTCTCTTAAAATGGGGGCTCTTCTCCATGAGAGTATTGTAGGCATGGGAAGCCAAGATACCATGGAAAAGAAAAAAAAAAAAAAAAAAAAGAAGAAGACCTAAATGAAAGATCTCTGTGAGTGAGATCCCAGTGGAAAGAACAGGGCCATCAAAGAAGGAGGTACCTTTCTCTGAAGGGAGGAGAGAACTTCCACTTTGACTATGACCCTATCGGAATAAGATCAAAGTCAGCGAACTCTAAAGGCTTCCATAGCCCTGGCAACTCATGACTGGAGCCTAGGGAGATTACTGACACCATGAACAGGAGTGTCAAATTGTTAAGTCAGCAACAGGAGTCACTGTGTACTTACATCCCATGTGGGATCTGTCCTTAATGTGTTGTCTAATGTGCAGTGATGCTATAACTAGTACTGAAACAGTATTTTTACACTTTGTGTTTCTGTGAGGGTACAAACTGATGAGATCTTTACTAAGTATATACTGAATCGATCTTCTGTATATAAAGATAATTGGAAATGAAAAAAACCTGGTGTTAAATTGGAAATGGCATAGAAAATTAATTAATTTAAAAAAATATATTATGTAGGATCTCTGTCTTTAATGTGTTGTACACTGTTATTTAATGCTATAACTAGTACTCCAACAGTATTTTTTTCACTTTGTGTTGCTATATGGGGGCAAACTGTTGAAATCGTTACCTAATATATACTAAACTGATCTTTTGTATATAAAGAGAATTGAAAATGAATCATGATGTGATTGGAAGGGGAGAGGGAGCGGGAAAGGGGAGGGTTGTGGGTGGGAGGGAAGTTTTGGGAGGGGGAAGCCATTGTAACCTATAAGCTGTACTTTGGAAATTTATATTCATTAAATAAAAGTTTAATAAATGAAAAAAAAGAAGTAGAGCAAAAAAAAATGGGGGCTCTTGAGGTGTTTTATTTTCCCCAGTATATAACCAAGTCTCTTTATTTTCCCCAGTATACAACCAAGTCCCCTTCCCCCTCCCTCTTCCCCCCTCCCCCTCCCCCTCTCCCTTTCTCTCTCCCTTTCACTGTTACTTTTTGGAACAAGAGTGTGACTCAGACAGTTTAGGTTCCAGTCCAAGTTTAGGGTGATGCTTCGTGTAAGAGCCTTGGAGCCAATGCTGATATTCTGAAGAGTTACAGAGAAGCGTCCTTAGGAGAGAGTGTGTTTATGCTCCAAGGCTCTGAGACTAAACCATCACCACATGTCATTGTGCATTGCAGAAATAAACAAAGAGAAGAAAAATGGCATCTGAGAGCCAATATGCAACCTGTTGTCAAATAATGGAACAGGTAACTTCATGAGGAGGAAATAGATTTGTGGGGACTGAAAAGGCAGAACAAGAGGCCATGGATTGGAGTTACTTATGACAGGGTAGCTTTGAGCTCACTGGAAGTCTTCATAATCATCAAAGCAAAAACAGCCATGGTCTATCAAAGAAAATATTCAACAACACTTATATAGAGGCATTGTACATGGGCCAACCACCGGTGTCAGCCCCACCCCCATCCTAATGGGATTCACTGCTCCTACCTCTCTGCCCGCCACCCTGGAAGTTTTAAAAGGACCTGTACCTGAACATGTGTGTGTGTGCATCTCCTGACCTCTCTATCTCTCTCTCTCTTATGCTCTCTTTCCCCCCTCTTTTCCTTCTTTGCCCCTTCCTTCCAGTCTGTCTGGTTTCCCCCAATAAACTCTTTCCCTTAAATACACACAGACACACACACACATATACATATACACATAAGCATTGTTTGAACAAAACCACTCCCAAATTTCAACGGCTTGGCACAATGGAAATTTCTTGCCCAAACAATGCTGGTGTTCCTGGTCAGCAAATCCTTTTTAAGAAAGATTTATTTATTTAGTTAGTTGAAAGACAATGTTACAGAGAGGTATAGGCAGAGAGAGATAGAGATAGAGATAGAGAGAGAGAGAGAGAGAGAGAGAGAGAGAGAGAGAGAGCCTTCCATTCGCTAGTTCACTCCCCAGATGGCTGTAATGGCTAGAGCTGCACAGATCCAAAATCAGGAGCCAGGAGCTTCTTCCATGTCTCCCAAGTGGGGGCAGGGGCCCAAGCACTTGAACCATCTTCCCCTGCTTTCATAGCAGAGAGCTGGATCAGACGTGGAGCAGCCAGGACTCCAACTGGCATCCATCCAGGATGTGAGCACTGCAGGCAGCGGCTTTACCCACTACACCACAGCACTGGCCCCCCAACAAATCCTCTATTTTCCCCATGTGGCAACCATGGACCCCAAGCTCTTGCAATCCGTGGCACTGGCCACTAGCCCAGGAGTTCTCTTCATCCAGCCAGTGGAAGGAAAGCAAATGGAGAAAATGCAAGTGCTTTTGGGAGAACCTGGCCCATGTTAGTCTGAACACATCCTCTAGCAAGTGCTAACCATGTGACTGCAATTGGATGCTGCAGAGGTTGGGAAGTGTGTAAAACAGAGTCCCAGCCGTGTGCCCTGCTGCTAGTGACAACTCCACAAGGCAGAAGAGAGCATCTCCCATCTCTGCATCCTTAGAAGTCATTTCCACATCATGTAGGGAACTGAGCTACATAACTCTATGGCTGTTCCAACTCTGAGATTTAACCTAATGAATTCAACAGACACACAGTGAGTAGCTACCTCATCCATGACTCACTGTGTCAAAGAGATGAAAGAGAAAGAGGAAGAAGGAAGGATGGAAGGAGGGAGGGAGGCAGGGAGGGACAAAAGAAGGAAACGAATGCTACCAGGAAGCTTACATCCTAGAAGGGGAAGCAAGACAAACACAAGGAATGATTTCACACAGCACCATGCAGGAGTTATAAAATGCTACGAGAATTCAGGCGCTAATGAGGCCACTTGAGAAGTTTCCCCTGGAGAAAAGGGCTTCAGCATGGTCTTTGAAGAACGGGTAGAGTTTCAACAGGTAGAGACTGGGAGAAGGTGGCTAGGGTCACAGAATCAGTGTACAAAAAACATAAAAGGATTTTTGGATTCTCAACTGCTATTAGTTCTTTTAGAAACCTATATTAATATATTTTCTTAATATGAATATCTTTGTCCAACATTTACAGAGGAAGCAATAAATGGCAACTACTAGTAGCTCTGGGTAGAGAAAGATTTAAAATAAAGGATATTATGGATTTGCTGGTTTATTTAGCAATTACATAATATAATCACTCCTGGGGGTCCTCAAACTCTTCTACATTTCTCTTGATAGCCAGAGAAATCATATTCACCCATCCATCCACCACTAATTCATAGTTCAGACTTGTTAAAAAAAGAAAAGCAAAAAGTGAGCTTCCCCTGAAGGAAGCCCTGTCTTCAGGTGAAATACAGAAAGAATCAACATGGCTCTTGGCTTACTGTCGTTACTGGAGACTAAACGCTGATGTCCTAGAACATAGGTCACTTGGCCTGCATGTAGCTTGCTCATTCTCTTGATAAATGGGAATAATATGCAATGCCACTCCTGACAGAGTGAGATAATGTCTGTACAGTGTATTGTGCTCCTTGTTAGAGCCAGCCCATTCTCATGCTCCCAGACAGTTGCAAACAAATATTTCAGTCCTGTCTGGGTCCACTGCTACAGACTGAACTCAAGATGATGCTTCATACAGATTTTCTGATTTCTTTGGCCTGGAGTCCATTCAAGGTTTCCACACTTGAGGATTCGTCCTCTACAGGATCAGCTTGCTATGTCCTTTTTGGTCTTTCTGCTATAGCTGTGGGGCTTTAAGTCATTCGCTGGTCTTGGCAATGAAGGATGAGAGGAAAACTTCAGAACCTCAAAAAATCCACCCTAGAAGTCACTACATGTTAGAATGAAATGTTCATTTTCCAAAAAGAAAAGGTTCATTTTCAGGGCTGGCGTTGTGGCTCACTTGGTTAATCCTCTGCCTGCAGCGCCGGCATCCCATATGGGTGCCGGTTGCTAGTCCAGCACCCTCTTCCAGTGCAGCTCTCTGCTCTGGCCGGGGAAGGCAGTGGAGGATGGCCCAGGTGCTTGGGTCCCTGCACCCACATGGGAGACCAGGAGGAAGCACCTGGCTCCTGGCTTTGGATCGGCACAGCACTGGCCGTAGTGGCCATTTCGGGGGTGAACCAATGGAAGGAAGACCTTTCTCTCTGTCTCTCTCTCTCTCACTGTCTAAATCTATCTGTCAAATAAATTTTTTAAAAAAGGCTCATTTTCAACCTAACCAGGAATTTTTTTTTTCTTTAGTGTCAGGCAAAACTTAGGAAGTAATCAATCAACTAGGCAAAATCACAAGTCATTATTTGCAAGCTGCTCTTAGTTTGATGAGGCTAGATGCATATTTTTAAACTGAATTGATCCTCAATATTTCTAAAATCTGAATGTTTCAGTGAATGTTATTTCTCTGTTTTTTTTTTTTTCCAGAAAAAGAAAGGATAGAGAGCTAAGGTCTCACTTTCTGTTACAATCCATACTCTTTGGAGTTCAAAATTGGCGTAATAATGAAGGGCAGCAGTGCCATGGAAGAGAGATTTCATTTCATAATTTAGTAAAAGAGAAAAAAAAAAGTGTAAGAAGATGATAGGGGGCCAGTGCTGTGGCACAGCAGGTTAAAGCCCTGGCCTGCAGCACAGCATCTTACATGGACACCAGTTCAAATCTGGCCTCTCCACTACTAAACCCTGCTGATGTGCCTGGGAAAGCAGTAGAAGATGGCCCAAGTCCTTGGGCCCATGTACCCACGTGGGAGACCTGGAAGAAGCTCCTGGCTCCTGGCTTTGGATCAGCTCAGCTCTGGCCATTGCGACCATTTGGAGAGTGAACCAGGGGATGGAGGACCTCACTCTCTCCATGTGTCTCTACCTCTCTCTATAACTCTGTCTTTCAAATAAACAAAATAAATCTTTTTAAAAAGGGGGGCGGGTGATAGATCTGTAGTCAAAATTAGGAGTTGAGATAATCTTTTTAAGAAATGTGTGACTAGTCGTCAGGGAAATGCAAATCAAAACCACAATGAGGTTTCACCTCCCCCCAGTTAGAATGACTTACAGAAATCAACAATTAATGCTGGAGCAAATGTGGGGAAAAGGGTTCCCTAATCTACTTTTTTTTTTTTTTTTAATTTTTGACAGGCAGAGTGGACAGTGAGAGAGAGAGAGAGACAGAGAGAAAGGTCTTCCTTTGCCGTTGGTTCACCCTCTAATGGCTGCCGCGGTAGGATGGCAGGAGCCAGGTGCTTCTCCTGGTCTCCCATGGGGTGCAGGGCCCAAGGACCTGGGCCATCCTCCACTGCACTCCCTGGCCACAGCAGAGAGCTGGCCTGGAAGAGGGGCAACCGGGACAGGATCGGTGCCCTGACCGGGACTAGAACCCGGTGTGCCGGCGCCGCAAGGCGGAGGATTAGCCTGTTGAGCCACGGCACCGGCCCTTAATCTACTTTTGGTGGGAATGCAAGCTGGTGCAGCCACTGTGGAAGACATTATGGAGACACCTCCAAAAACTGAAAATAGGTCTATCATATGAACCAGGCATTCCACTCCTGGGAATTTACCCAAGGGAAATGAAATCAGTGTATGAAAGAGTGATCTCTACCCCCAATTGCAGCTCAATTCACAACAGCTAAGATATGGAATAAACTCAGATGCCCATCAAATGATGACTGGATTAGAAAATGTGGTATATATACACTATAGAATATTGCACAGCCATAAAAAAGAATGAAATTCTGTCTTTTGCAACAAAATGGATGCAACTGGAAACCTTTATACTTAGTGAAATAAACCAGTTTCAAAACGACAAGTAGTATATGTTTCCCCTTATCGGTAGTAACTAATAGAGTACAAAAAATGTAATATATAATTATTTGCATTGCTATCTGCATAAAATTATTCCTGTGCTTAAGCTGTTGAGAGGAAATGGCTTAAAATCTACATGAATTTAATTACTATCTTGTAACCACAAAGGAAATATTTAGATGTTACATTTTCATTGGTTCTATTTCATTAAAAGAAATTATAATGACTAATTGACAAATGAAGTCATATATGGGTGAAATGGTCATTTATACACTCATTTATTGCTTATAGACATAATCTATTTTCCACTAAACTAGGGTATTCTTGCTTTTTCCTAATTAAACCTCTCAATCAGTGAAGTATTGAACCTTTTTACTGTGATATAATTTAAAATATGTTGTTTCAATAAAAAAAAAGACAAGAAAAAGGATAGAAGGAAGGAGAACGGGAGGGAGGGAAGGAGGTGGGGAGTACCATCATGCATTATGTTCTTAGACTTGTATCTACAAGTCATACCGAATCTGTTAAAAATTAATTAAAATTTAAATAAGAAGTGAAAAAAGAAATCTGTGTGAACTTATTAGTACAGCACACAATAAGCCCTCATTTAATACCAATTTTTAATAATATTGTTACCAACATCCAGTAAGTGTTGGCTTATTTTTTTCCACTGCTCATAAAATGCCACAGGTGTGTAGAGGTAAGAAAAGCATGGGGAAGGAACAAGTGCATATGGAAAATTAAATTAAATTTAAGTATTCAAGCTGAGTATCCCCATCAGAAATGTTTCAGATTTTCTGACTTTGGAATATTTGCATATACAACATAATGAGACAGCTTGGGGATGGAACTCAAGTCTAAATGCAAAATTTATTTAGATTTCATGTATGCCTTATACAAACAGCCTGAAGGTAATTTTATACAACATTTTTAATAAATTTTGTGCATGAAACAGAGTTTCATGGTGTGAAATATTCCATTTGTAGTAGTATGCTGGTGCCCAATCTTGGAACATTTTGGATTTTGGATTTTGGATTTTCAGATTACAGATGTGCAAATTGTATATATAAAATGCATAAACTACATGTGTATGCTTTACAGGTAAATATATGATATTATAGACATATAAATATAAATCTACATATATTATGTATACTTAATAGATTAAACTAAATTGTGTATAATTTATATATAGCACACACATGAGCATATTTCAAAAAGTTTATGGAAAAATGCAATAAAAAATAAATTTAGGGGACAGATGTTTGGCACAGTGGTTAGAACACAAGATGAGACACCCGCATCCTGAGATTGAGTTCTGGTTCTCCTACTGTTTCCAGCTTCCTGATAATATGTACCCTGAGAGGCAGGAGGTGACAGTCAAGTACTGAGGTCCCTGTCATCTGATAAGGAGAGCTGAATTGAGTTCTGGGTTCCTAACTTTGGCCTGGCCCAGCCCACTGCATGCACCTAGAGGTGAACCAGATAAGAGATCCCTCTTGGCTCTCTCACTCTATTTCTCTTACTTCCAAATGAAAACAGGTACATAAGAAATTATAGTTCATTTTTATGCAAAAACATTGAAATCCATACTTTTTTGCACAATATGCATTTTTCATGAACTAATTGAGGATCTTTAAGGATTGAAGCAATTTTTGTACCAGAGGTTGATATTGTGGCTCAGCAAGTTGAACCTCTGCTTGTGATGCCAGCCTCCCATAACTGAGCACTGACTCAAGTCCTGCCTGCTCCGCTTCTGATCCAGCTTCCGGCTAATGTAACAGGGAAGGCAGTGTATCACGGTCCAATGGAGGAGCTCCAGATTGAATTTTGTCTCCTAACTTCAGCCTGGCCCAACTCTAGCTATTGTGGCCATGTTAGGCGTGAACTGGCAGATGGAAATATCTCTCTTTCTGTCTCTCCCTTTCTGTCACTTTGTCTTTCAAATAAATAAATAAATCCTGAAAAAGATTTGCACCAAAATAAACATGTTTCGATTCCATTTTCTATGAATTTTTGAGATGCCTTCATGTTTTTGTGTGTATGTGTGGTGATGGTGGGGATTCTGTAAATCCATGGATGTGTGTGTACATTTCAAAGGAAAATAGATGGGTCACAACAGGAATTTAAATCCAAATGTAGCCATTTGTTCACAACAATCCTGCATGTCCAGTGTCAGATCTCTTCTAATTTGAGCCAATGTCAGGTTACAAAATTACAATTCACTCACTCTACCTGAATTTCCTTTGCATTTCCAACTGGCTGGACACAGGCTCATAAATGGGTCTTCTCTGGTGGTTCCAATCAAGGATTGGGAATGTTGGAAGTTTTACAAATGTCCAGAGCTGGGAACAAATGTGGAGAACATACTCATCTGTTTATTGACTTGCAGGATGTAAGGGCTTCTGTAATTAGAATGAGACAGTAAATTCTGATTCCTAATTAAATACCCAGAATAAATTATGAAGTGCACTTCCTGAAAGCCGCCCAGGTCAGAGTCACGGAGCTTCCACGTCCACGAATCCTTTCTGTTAATATCGGCCTTGGAAAGAACGGCTTGGGTTTTTCCAAAGCGGCACAAGCCAAGGTCACGTTCTCCGCCATTTGAACGGTGGCTCTAAGGAGGGAAATGCATGGCTCAGCTTTGCAAGGCCTTTCACTTCACTAAAGTCTTCTCACCAGCCACGTCTTCTTCTTATCAAGAACAGCATCAGTGTTCCTGCAAATCTCTGTGCAGCCAGATCTGAAGCTATTTAAAAAATCGTACATGGCATAAGACCAAATTCGTACATTAGAAGGAAAGAGAGTAACCAAAATAAATAAGCCAAGTGAATACAGACATCCTTTCAAACCTCAGCCCTCCTGTTACAGCTAGTTTAACATGTCAGTGTGGCTGGGCCATGGTGCCAGATACATGGTGCAATATTATTCTGGATGTTTCCGGGAAGGTGTTACTGGAAGAGATTTACAATAAATTGGTGGACTTTGAATACAGCTGATTGACTTCCCTGATATAGGCACGCCTGCAGTTGCAAGCCTGAATACAACAACAACAAAAAAGCGGGCCTCCCCAGAGCATAAGAGAATTCACCAGCAGATGTCCTAGGGGTTGGAATTGAAATGTTGATTCCTCCCTTCATCTCCAGTATACCAACCCACCCTGCAGGTTTTGTACTTTACAGCCCCGTGGTCACATGGGCTAATTCCTTAAAGTTAATAACTATCATCTAACCAAGATCAGTACACAGGCACAATGGCAGCAGCACAATGGTGGCCACTGCGATATTGTAAAAACAAAACCATAAGCAGCAAAAATACCCTTTAATAGGCAACTAGCTAATAAATTTCAGCCCATCATTACTCCATCATCTAATTGTCCAGCTCTGAGAAAGGACAAAGATCATCTGTATATATTAACATGAAAAGTGGTCATCACATATTGTCCGGTGCCAAAATCAGAATTCAGATGCCCCTCTTATGTAAAATGTATTTAGATGTCTTTTTTTAAAAAAAAAGATTTATTTATTTATCTGAAAGGCAGAGTTAGAGAGAGAGGAGAGATAGAGAGAAGGAGAGAGGGAGAGATAAAGAGAAGGAGAGAGGGAGAGAGATCTTCTACCCACTGGTTCACTCCAGTCCAGCGGGACCAGGGCTGGGACAAATCGAAGCCGGGAGTCAGGAGTTTCATCCAAGTCTCCCACATGGGTGCAGGGGCCCAAGGACTTGGGTCATCCTCTGCTGCGTTTCCAGGTGCGTGAGCAGGGAGCTGGATAGGAAGTGGAGCAGCCAGGACTCAAACTGGTGCCCATAGGGGATTCTGATGTTGCAGGCAGCAGCTTAACCTGCCTGCACCACAACTCCAGTCTCTTGAAGTCATTTTTAAAGTTTAGAACGATAAGCATATGTTTCATCTGGGGCTGTCTCTAAGTAGGAAAAATTTATGCTTTTCTCTTATGTTCTAGGGCTTCTAACTTTCATTCCCAAATATGTGTTGTTCTCATAATAAGGGAGATTAATAAACTCATCTTACATTCAATGTTAACAATAAAAGCATACAAGACCATCCCAGTTTTAGCAGGGAGCAGGCTTCACCACTCTGGGGACTTCACCAGGAACTTTGCCTGGGAGTCAAAGTCGGTTCTTGGGTCAGGTCTAGGGCTCCTCACCCTGCTCTGTTGCATTCTTCTGTCTCTCCCTTTCCTCCTCCGTTTATTTCCTCTATGGATGCCAGGGATCCCTGGTCTCAGGGTTCCTCTTGCTCCAGGAGAAAGTACCTCTGTTCAGGTTGAAGTGCAAGAATTACAAGGATACAAGGATAGAGCCACATGCGAAAGAGCACTCCACATAGGTCCCACCCAGATGAACTCCCACTCCCCAGTGTGCCAGCGCTCTGCCAGCTCCATCACTCACTCCTGTGATGACTTAGTTCCCAAGGCAGATATCACAAAATGCCACGGACCAGCTGGCTCACAAATGACAGCCATGCGTTTCTCAGAATTCTGGAGATTGCGCAGTTCAAGGTCGAGGCCCCTGCAGATCTGCTTCCACAGATGATGCCTTTTCACTGTGACCTCACCTGGTGGAAGGAGTGAGAGGTCTTCCTGGAGTCTTGTATAAGTTCACTAAGTCTATCCCCGAGGGCTACACCTTATAATCTAAATATCTCCTAAAGGGCCCATCTCTTATCTCCTGATCATGTAGGGTAGGATCGCAATGTATGAATTGTGGGGGGACACAAACACTCAGGCCATAGCCCAAGAACTCCAGGAAGAACATCCTTACCGGGCCCGTGTTGTCATTCAGATTCCCACTGGCTGCTCAGACATGCAAAGGCATCAGTTAGAAATCGCCCTGGGACTCAAAGGAGAAGTCATGTCTGAAATTTACTAATGGAACAAACAACCCTCCGAAGCCGTATGTTTATCTTCTCAGAATTGTTGACCTTTTTCCTTTTCTTAGTACCACAGGCCTGCAATGATTGAATCACAATTAACAATTCCATTTCCGGTGAAAGTTTTCATGTGTCCACTTCCCCAAATCCAAATTCAGGTTTCCTAACCATGGCCAGATCCATTCCTGACAAGGGCCATCTTGCGTAACATTGAGGCATATTAAGGTATCCTCCCACAGTGCAAATTCCTGAGGTTGTCAGTGTTTGGTTGCCCGGGGAAACACAGCCTTGAAGGAGTTAGCTCCTACTTGTGGCTCTTGCTAAAAATTCCACAGCATCCAGAGATCAGAGGGATTTCTCCTAGCGGCTAAGGCTCAGTATTTCTTTACAGTGTCTTCCTGCTTGTGTGTGGTGGGGAGCCTGCTCCCTCCGGGAGGAACTGTAAAGTAGGTTAGTGGTGCCCCAGCCTCTGCTTTCTGCTTCTCTGAACATCACAGCGACCTCTCCCAATTTCTCCATCTCCATTGTCAAAACCTGTGCTCGGAATGGAAACAGAGATCTGCAATTCATAGCACGATGGGAAAGACTGCAGCGGGTCTCCCCTCTGTCAGGGGTGTGACTGCAGTGTCTCATGGGTGGCAGACAGGGAGAGCACTTCCTCACTTCAAAGGACTGTGCCCTGGAATTTCCTGGAAGAGTGGGACCTTCATGCTGCTCTTCTCCCTTCCCTGGGTGGGGGTGCTTAGTTTATACTCCAGGGATCAGAAAAAAAGAGAAGAGACTGATGATTTCAGTAAACGGCTTTGTAATCCAGTCTCCCTGACTGCGGGCTCAGTGTTTGGGTCATATTTCCAGAAGACTCTGAATCAGCACATTCCTGTAGGCTATGTTTTTGCTTTGTAGCTAGTTATCCTAATAAAACTTTGTATGCAAAAAGGAGTATATAAAGTTCTGGAGAAGATAGGTAGTGATCATGAAGGAAACAAAAATTCTAACTTTAAAGCGCCACCAAAAAGCTCTGATTCCCCGTAGAGTCTTCCATTAAAAATGAACAAGGGACAGGGTTTAGCTTAGTGATTACCAGCTAAGATGCCTGCGCACCACCTTGGAGCACATGGCTTTGATTCCTGGCTCTGGCTTCTTGTTAAGCTACATCCCGAAAGTCAGCAGTGATGTCCCTAGCCACTGGGCTCCTGTCACCCATGTGAGAGACCTGAATTGAGCTCCCAGCTCTCAGATTCCTCCCAACACACCCCCAGCCATCAGAGACATTTAGGGAGTGAACCAGCAAATGAGAGAACTTACTCTCTGTACCTGTCTCTCTGCCTCTCAAATGCATACGTTTTTAAAATTTTTTAAAAAATAAATAAGTGAATGTTTACATGTAAAGTCAGGTACAGAGGAAGAGTAAATAGAATAACACTTTTAAGCAGTTACTACATGGCTGTTTTTGCTAATAACCACAAGGCTGCAACTTTGGGAGGGGTAGTTTCCATGGTTTTCCTATGTTCCTTTTCATCAGCAAGGTAGTATCGTCAGATGGAATGGAGGAATATGGCACCAAGAGGTTGGCCATTCCCATAAAGAGAAGCTGAGGAAGCTATCATAACTCATCCAGCTGCACAGACGTTCCAGAGACATTGTAACACTGGCATCACTAACTAAAGAAATGGGGATTTTTTTTTTTTTTGGAACAGAGATATCTTTTATGTTACTAGCACATGTAGTTGGCACTCAATTCATGTGTACTGAAATTGAACTCAATCAAATTACCCATTTTCAAGAGTTTTCTGGTATGACTTCCCCATCTAGTTCTCAAAAGGACATAGAAAATGAACCTGGTCTTGAATGAATTCTCCGGTATATAAGAAAATTTCACTGAAAACCCACTTCCTGCACAGGTGCTTTGAGGGTTTTTTTGGGGGGAGGGGGGCAGTGAACAGTAAAGTTCTAGTTCCTCTCTTTTCCCACCTAGCCCACACCCAGCTTCAACCTGAAGTACTCCATGGTTGTATACAAGATACATTTTTGTGTACCTAAACTGCTAAAAATTTGAAAACCACTAGCCTCTATCATCTCTAAATAGTCCCTTTATGGTTGTGTATTCATTCAAGTGCATATAATCACACTCCAACTTGTTCTGGTGCCATTGTATGGAGTGAACATGTGGAAAGCACTGAAGGTGGAATTGGGGACTGCTGTGGTTCAAATTGAATCCTTCCCCCAAAATATATGTATTGGAATTCTAACACTCGCAGAAGGTGAACTTCTTTAAAGATAGGGTCTGTACCGAGAAAATTAACTTAAAATAAAATCTTTATGTGGGCTCTAATCCAATATGACTGTTGTCCTTTTAACAAGTAGGAATTTGGACACACACACGGAGGGAGAAGGCTATGTGGACAGGAGGGCAGGGACCAGGGTGATGCATATGCAAGCCGAGGGATGTCAAGGATTGCTAGGAAATCACCAGACACTGGAGGGCGGGGTGGAACAGACCCTGCCCACCTGCCAACCCCTTAACCTGAGACTTTTCCATTCCAGAACTGGGAGATGATAAATTTTTGTTGTTTAAACCACTCAATCTACATTACCGCATTAGAGAAGCCAGAGCAATTTGATACAAGGCCAAAAGTATGAACTACATCAGCATCTTTATTTGGCAACAGCACCTCTTGAGCTGGGCTCTGTAAAAAGTGATACTAACCAAAATGTTGAGTGGGAGTTTTTCTTCCGTAAGAAAGCAACTCCTAGGGTATGCTCCCATGTGCTTCTTTACTGGGCACCCCTGCAATCAAACAATGGAGCAGACCCAAAAACAATGTGGATGTGTTCCCAAGAGCCCAGTCTCTGCTCTTCCTTCCAGCCCACATCTCCCGATCATAACTGGCTCTTGATGGCCCACTCCCAGGTGCACCCTTTCCCATACAGAGTCTCCTTGAGCTCCGATTTTGACATCAACATCTGTCTTAGAAGAACACTGAATTCATGGGGGCTGGCGCTGTGGCGCAGCAGGTTAACACCCTGGCCTGAAGCACCGGCATCCCATATGGGCTCCAGTTCGAGTCCCCGCTGCTCCACTTCCCATCCAGCTCTCTGCTATGGCCTGGGAAAGTAGTAGAAGATGGCCCAAGTCCTTGGGCCCCTGCACCTACATGGGAGACCTGGAAGAAGCTCCTGGCTCCTGGCTTTGGATTGGCGTAGTTCCGGCTGTTGCAGCCAATTGGGGAGTGAACCATTAGATGGAAGACCTCTCTCTCTCTCTCTCTCTCTCTCTCTCTCTCTCTTTCTCTCTCCCCCTCCCCCCTGTCTCTCCTCTCTCTGTTTAACTCTGACTTTCAAATAAAATAAATAAATCTTTAAAAATGAAGAAGAAGAACACTGAATTCTTCCCTCCAGAGGAATTTGCCTTGGTGGATGGCCTTAAGACCTTCCTGGGAATAAACCCTACTTCCTTCTCCAGCTTTTACATTCCTCACTTTCTATCTACATCCCACACTTCCCCCTGCAGTCTCACTTGCCATTTTTCTCCTATTTTATGGCGTATGCACAGGCCATTTCTCTCCTCTGAATTGCCATGTACACCCCTCAACGTCCCCCATCTTGCAAAGTCCTGCTCATCATCTGCATCTCAAGTGAGACTTCTTCTCCAAGAAGCCTTCTCTGGCCATCCAAGAACATTGTGTACTGTCTCGCTTGCTTCCAAAAAGCCACATGTCTCACTGTGTTGAAACACTTGTCTTCCCCACTGGACTATAAGCACCTCTGTGTAGGACCCAAGTCTGGCTCACTATGGGTCTCCCAAGCTATGGTCCCCAAGCTATGGGTTCCCCCAAGGAGCTCAGTAAAGCCTCTTGGTGCATTTTGTTACATAACTGAATAAAAGTCATTTTTAATAATTTTATTTTTAATTTTTATGTACTGATTTTGTATTTGAAAGGCAGACACACACACACACACACAGATAGACATGGACAAGCACAGATCTCCCATACACTGGTTGTTGTTTCACTCCTCTAAAAGGTTGTGACAGCCAGGGATGAGCCAGGCTGAAGCCAGAAGATAGGAACTCAATCCAGGTCTCTCACATGGCTGCCAGAGGCCCAACTGCTTGAGTCATCACCTACTGCCTGCCACTATGAGCATTAGCTGAGGGCTGGAATTGGAAGCAGAGCCAAGACTCAAACCCAGGCTCTCCAATATAGCATGCAGGCATCTTGAGTGGTGTCTCAACTACTGCACCAAACATTCATCCCAAGAAATGTCCTTCTTTGAGTTGGCTATTAGGAGGTATAATATAATGGCAAGGATGATAGGCAGAAATTGCCTTCAGAGATGTTTACAGGGTAGAGTTGTCAATATTTAGTGATAAGATAAATGGGATGATGGCAAAAGGCTTTCTAGATGTTCTGATTTGAGTCAACCCATAGATTATAAGATAAAACTGAATACATAATTGCATTAATGAATGAATCTACCCAGTAACACTTAATTCTGTGGTAGTGGGTGGGAAGGGGGGAGTAATGAGAATTGCTGTTGGCCTGGGAGTTATATTAACTGGTTTTCATCCATAAAAAAAAAAAAACCCTTTCTCAGCCACTGGTAACACATTTTCTAGCTATGGGCAAGTCATTTCTAATATCTGGGCTCAATTTCTTTATTTGAAAACTAAAACAGGTGTTGAATGGGTTGTTGGCTGATGGTCTTTTGAGCTCTGTCATAGTGTCTCTCCCTTCCTTGAAGAGTGATGCTCATTCTCAGTTAACCTCAGTACAGCGGAAAGAGCTCTTCTCCAGGGTTACTTAGGAGTCGTTCAGGACACAGGCACTCTCCAACACAATTGGAGTGACCTACACATTGTACTACAACCTCCATTATTGCTACGACATACTTTGGGGAATTTGCCTTTGAAGGCAAAGCCACATTTAAAATGTAATACCCAGAAGAATAAACATTAACCATGCAGAAGAAAGTCTGCCTTGACTGCTAGTACTACTAGCACTACTACTACTACTACAATACATTGTGTGGATTCATGCACACACTGCTTCTCCTGAAGGTACCTGAAGATGCACCCTCAGAGGAAGACACCCACCACCCAGCCAGTATGAGTCATTCCTCAGAACGGCAGAGTGGAAGCACACAGCAGAAGAAAAGTAGGTGGTGGGTGTGTAGTGGGTGTCTTTGTTTCTGAGTCTGCTCCCCACCAAAATCTCTACTCCTGAGATCTGCCAATGAAGCAAGCATGCGTTTCCCAAGTCCATCTTTCTCTTTTTTGCCATATGAAGGCTGGATTGAAATCTGCACAGTGAGGGGCTTCTTTAAAACCACACTCCTCTGCCAACACAAATCAGCTTTCATAAGTTTCTTGTTCTTGACATGTGTCAAACCCACAGTTGGAAGCCATCCCTAGGTGGGAGCTGCAGGGAATGAAACAAAAAGACCCATAGCAATGGACTGTGGAGTTGCAAACCAAATCCTTTGCCAGGTTGCTAAGGTGGTAGTTTAAGGGGATGGGAAGTAAAGAATGCTTTCAATTCAAGAATTGAAAACAATAAAAGATTTGTTAAACAACCCAAATTCTTGTAGACATGCAGTTAGATTGTGGGGTTAAGGTCAAGGGCTCTGAAATTTCTATCAAGATTCAACCACTATTTAGGTATGATATCTTGAGTAAAAGACTTCACATCTCCAGGCTGCATTTTCTCATCTGTAAAGTGTGAGAAATGATAGTAACAATGTAACAATTGGCTAGGGAATGTAGCGATGCTCAAAAGAGATAAAGATGGTCAACATTCTTAGCATAATTATTGACATCCATAAACCCTCCACTGCTATTGGGAGACTACACTTTATACACTCAGTCAAGGGGCACTGGCAGGTATGGAACCATCTTTAACCTGAAATGCTTATTTAAAAGTGGGAGACACATATAGTTCTCTTGGCTATTGACTATTGCTTCTGCATTTTCAAAACAAGTGCTTTTTGAAGTTCAGAGTCCTTTTGAGACAATTCGATAAATCATTTTAAACTAACACTACTCCAAAAATTCAGAACATATGGTTGTCATTGTGTTTATTCTTATTGAACCATCCCTGGAAAGAACATGGTGCACTAAGGATTTGAAAGTAAATGAATTATTCACAATCACGTGAAAACATGTAAGCCAAGAAACCGTCTTGCATTGAACACCATCAATGTTTTAAGTTAACCAACAAGGTCAACCTCTTGTGCATAGGTGGATTTGCCCCTTCTTTGTGGGGACTGCTCAACATAGGGCAAAGACAAAGATCCCGGGGGTGTAACTAGAGGCAGGAATTTATCTTGAAGAAAATAATACAAAAGCTTCTACCATATCATTATGTAATGGGCAGCCCACTGCCATGCAGTTCCCAGCCTTCTAGGCTGTGTAATGGTGTCTGGCAACGTGCTGGATCTTTACTGCATGTTGAAAAGAACGAGAAGTCCCGCCAGCTCTGATGAGAGCCAGCCCTAATTCTCATGCATCATAAACATGCTGGAAACGAGAGAGAGAGAGAGAGAGAGAGAGAGAGAGAGAGAGAGAACCCATAGCATACAGATTATAGAGAGCGTTTTCATTGAGGATTAATAGTATTCTAAAAATGTTTTAAGGTTTTTTTTTTCTTTTTTAATGAATTTTTTTGAGAGAGGGTATTTCTTTCTATCGATATCTGGGGCAACTGAGCTTGGTGCCAACATACAGAAGAGAAGAAGGAAAAGTACGCTGTGCAGCTTCCTGAACACAATAATGAAGTGTCAGGTTCTGAATAAATATTGAAACTGATTTCTACACTGGGAAGTCTACTTGCAATCAGTAACCAGGATGGAGAAGGGAATGAAAGCGTCCCATTTCTCAACTTCAGCACCCGGCACACAAACCCTCAAGTTCGCCAGATGGATCTTTGTGCAGACTGTGTTGCTTGGGTGTTAGCACAGGCATGACAGAAAGAGTGATTTCCAAAGAATACGTGCAGCCTCTGTAGCTTAAATCAAGTCGGATAAAATCTGAAAAAGCTGCATGCATAGTAAATAATAGCACGGACCAGCCGCCGTGGTCTTCGAGGAGAACCAAGTGATGAATAGGAAGTACAAAACATTCCAATCACGTTTACTCTGCAATTTGAGTTCCAGTCATCAGCTGTGGGATTAGATTGAAAACTGAGGTAGGTCACGGTTATTAGAACCCGGGAACTTCAGAGTTCTAGAACGCTCAGCTTCAGTTCCTGCTTTGAGGAAATGAGAATGCTTATTAGTGCAAAAATCCTCTGAGGATTGGGAAGAAATGAGGGACTCGCTGTAAAGCCCTTCAGACAGCACATGGTTTAAAGTGAGCATCCTGTACAGCATTAGCTGCTGTTTTGTTACCATGTCCTTGGTGTTGCTGTCTCCTCTCCAGGCCTCATGTCTGCACTGAGCTCAGTGAAAGCCACAGACACAGATTCCTAGATCTCACTTACTTTATCAAACAGTAACATTTAAATCTGGAGAATCGTTATAGGAGTGACTTGATATCTTGGTCAAGTGAAGACATCAAAAATAAAACTCTACTCTCTAGTAGGACAGAAGAAGATATTTAAGAGTAAATAGGATGAATTTAGTTGTTTTTTAGGATGAACTTTCATTTTCTTTTTTTTTTTTTGCTACAGACCAATGAACAGAGACTCACAGCCCCATATTTAATAATAACTGTTGTACAGAACAGAATTCCACGGGAACAGGCTCTGAGTCGCATCGCGTGGGTCATCCACAGCCTATCGGGGTGGAATCCTATATAGGCATTTATTACTATCATTGTGGTGATGGTGTCATGGATGTGAGTAGATGTCTAAAGTCATCAAATCATATGCATCTAATATGTGTGATTTTTGTATATCAATTATGCCTCAATAAAGCCATAAACATGAAGAGGGAAAATAGCCAGGAACAAGTCTTTGATGCCACGTGGGATGTCTGTATCCCATAACAGAGTACCTGGTTTGAGTCCTGGCTGCAGTTCCAGTTCCAGCTTCCTCTTAGTGCATAGTCTGAGAAGCAGCAAATAATGACTTGATTTCCTGCTACCCACATGGGAGACACCAAATGAGTTCCAGGCTCCTAGTGTCAGTCTGCCCCATTCTCACCTTGTGACAGGCATTTGGGGAGTAGCAGCAGAAGAAAGATCTCTATCCTTAAATAAATGAAAATAAATAATTTTTAGTCAAACACAAATAAGCATGGATTAAACCTAATTTTGACTGTGTATGTTTCTTCCTCAAAAATGTTTTCTATCCTAGAGGAATTTTATATTCTAGGGTGTCACAAGGTCATTAACCCTAGAGTTTGTGATATCTGATGAAATTGGGAAAGTAGGACCTCAGTGATTCAGAAAGATAAGTAGAGATAAGAATTAGAAATTAGTCATCACATAATTCCAAGAATCTCAAGTCTTCTTGTATTCCTTACTGTCTCTCTGGGTTCATTTTTGTTGTTGTTTTTTAAGTGAGTAAAGGTTTATAAGGTTTCTGGGTGGCATTTCTGGGCTACCTCAGCAATGTAGTTGCTATTCCTTTTGCCTTATTGAAGGCACATGCAGCCCATGGGGTGCCTGTGTCCATAGCAAAGCAATCACAGTGAATTATGCATGGACGAGAAATACGGAAGGGAATAGACAAAACTTTTGCTGAGATATGTTGGGACCAAGAGTGATTGTTCTACTCTTTCCTAACTGCGGATTTCTCACTAATGCACATGAGAATAGAAGAAAGCAGGTGGATTTTGTGGTAAGGCAGACTGGGTTTGTCACTTCTAGCTTTTGAACTGTGAAGAGGTAATTTAGCCTTTATAAATCTCAGTTTTCTTGTGTAGAAAATTGAGGATAATAACTCCTATATTTCTGCTTATGAAAAGTGCTTAGCCAAGAATTTAGCACCTACTGGCTGCTCAATAATTATGCTTCTAACAGAAAACAAAATTTTATTTTGTAAAATGACAGGGACTCATATTTATTCAAGGCCAAGTTTATGTAGATTGTATAATAAGCACATTTAAGTCGATTGGAAACTTCTTTGAAGAATTAGAGGTAAACTTGATCATAAATGACAGGGTGGCCCTGGAATGCCTGGAAAGAGGTATATCACATATAGGATAGATCCATCACACGCAAGTTGATAAAAAAAAAAAAACCTGGCTAATATTATGGAGCCCAGTAAATGTCTTTAGATATCCACATTGATTTAGCTGGACAATGAGTTTAGCAGTCTTTTCTGAACAGATGGCTTTGAAATGCTTCTGTTTTTATACCTCTCATACCCTCAATCTCTACTGGGAAAATGGCCACTTTTCACCATCATTGAATTGTCAGATACTATCATTTCTGAAAATGGGCCTATATTTATCTCAGTTCCGTTGGAAAAATCTCTAGTTAGGAATCGTATCAAAATTGTCACTAGTATACCTTACTGCCTTCAGCAAATGGAAGGATGGAGTGTATTGCCATCGAGCAGACTACCAAGGAACCCTAGTGTGGAAAGTTGGAGAAGACTGGCCAACAAGACTTGCCAAGCTCTCACTATCCACCTTGTTAGTTGCAAGGAATCAGCCATCTTGAAATCCTTTGATGATTCAGGAATCACCTTGAGAGCCCACATCCAGACCTAGGGAAACACCTTCACAAAGTACAGGAATGAACTCTGAATGCTACCTTGATTACGCTTGCTTTTTGTTCCTGTGTACCAAGATCCTTTTCCAACTGTGGCATTACCTTTGTCATTGAGTAAGAACTCCCTTTGTCCATCAAGTCCCTGTGAGCAAACAGGGCTTCCACAGTATCACCAGAGGATCTAAAGGAAAGTCAGCAGCAGTGATACCACTTGAAGCAACTCTTCCGGGGCTAGCTGACACTAACTACCTGACTGCCTCTCTGGAAAATGCCATCCCAGGCCATGAGATATACAAGCAGAAGTTTTTTTCCCAGTCACTGCAATTGCTGAGGTGAAACAAAATGACATGTGTACACCCACTTTGTATGAAAACACTTCATAATTTGTCCTGTTGAAGATTCTCAAGTTAGTGAAGTGTCCCTGCTAAGCCATTTTCTCGACAAGCTCTTGAAGGCTTCATGTAACCTTTCCCTGCCATGGAGGTAATGCTCAAATTTCAGCACAAGTATCAGTGGATATAAAACACAGAAAAAGAATTACCAATCTCCCTTTATACTCCAGGCATTTATACCTTGAGCAAAGAACTCATTTAAAAAGAAGAGAGAAAATCCAATTTCCAACTTACAGTCTTTTCACTGTAAATGTTAACAACAATTTTAGTCATTAGTCTCCTTCATAAATGTGGATATCATTAAGGTAACAGAAAAGCTTAGGGGCACCCTGATTCCATGCTTGGGCTGAGTGTCTAAAACTACTACCTAAATATGATTGTTTCCTTTTCAAAGTGATTATGGGAGCAGCCATGTTGACCACAAGAGAAGATGGCATCTTAAAAACATGGTCTGTAAGCTGTGCCAACAAAGAATCTGATTTCATTTTTATTCTTTCCTGTTAGGACCAAGGAACATGGTTTTGATTGTGCCTGTAGTACAGAAACTCTATTTGCTTTTAGGATAATTATATGCTCGCAACTGGAAGGAACAAGATGGGAGCAAACAACTTTGTGTTTTTCATTTTTGGTTGTTAGTAATTTTCTAGCAGATTTTGCAAACATACATGTTTGCCCGAGACAGCCAATACCACGCATCTGTAAGACAAAGGCTTTCTAGAGTTAATTAATCATCTTAATGTTTAATACTAGGCTCTTCCTCATAATAGTTGCATCTCCCTGGGCAAGTGATTAACCATTCTGCACCTTTTCTGAACTGTGTATACAATAGAACTTGATTTATAAAGTTGTTGTGATGAGCCAGTGATTTATCCACAGTGCCTGATACATACAAGTGCTCAATAAATAACAAATTTGTTGCTGTTATATCATAGCAGCTTCCATTGTTCATGTTGCAATAGCTGCTGCTTGCAGAAATCTATTGCTTCTCTGATCTCTACTGGGGTCATCTCACTTGCTACCCCTAGAGGGCAGCAATGTGCAGTGCCTTGGGGTGCTCCCTGATGGTGACTGGAAGTTCTTCAGGAAACTCTTTTTGGGGGAAGTTTCCCTGGGAGTTTTGATTTGTTCTCTTTGTGATATCCAGAGAAATAAATCTTTGTGACACAATTAGTGTCATTCCATGTGGAACAAGTGGCATTCAACAACAAAAGGTAGTATTAATAATAATTAGGGGCCCACATTGTAGCCCACCAGGTTAAGCCAGCATCCCATGTGGGCTCCAGTTGAGTTCTGGCTGCTCCACTTCTATTTCAGCATCCTGCTGATAAGCCTTGTAAAGCAGCAGAAGATGGCTCAAGTACTTGGTCCCCTACCACCCCTGTGAGAGACCTGGGTGAAATTCCTAGCTTCAGCTTGGCCCAGTCCTAGCCATTGTGGTCATTTGGGGAGTGAACCAGCAGATGAAAGACTCTCTCTATCTCTCTTTCTTTTTCTTTAACTCTGCTTTTCACATAAATAAATATATCTTTAAAATAATATCAAAAATTATAATTAGAGCCACCTTAACAGAGGGCCTTCTCTATACAGGTGTTGCACCTAGACTATAACTAATCCCCATAATGACCTTGGAAAGTTATGCTAATCCTCATTTTCCTGTGTGGAAACAAGTTCATGGAGGTGAAGGGATTTTCTTTTATGAAGATATTATTGATAAATTTTTTTTAAAAGTTGAGGGTGGATCTATCTGTTTTAAAAACTCATGTTTTCTTTGTTTTGCCACACTGGTGGAAGAGTTTCTGATTCATATGTCAAATTGCACAGCAGTAACAAGCAACTTCCAAATCTCAGTGGCTGACAGTCACATGTGCTACATATCAGCGGGTCAGCCAGACCTGCTCTCTTCTTTATTTCAGGACCCAGTTAGAACAGAGGCCATCTGAGACTTGTTATTCTCACGACAAATACCAATAGGGGAACCTCATGCTAATTCTTGAAGCTCTTGCCCTACGAACTCACATGACATTGGCAAAGCAAGTCAAATGGTCAACTCCCGAGATCAGTGGATGAGAAAAATATTCTGAAAGACCTTGTAGGGTCCAGAAAGACCTTGCAGAGTAGTGAGAATTTTAAATGAGCAATATACTCTACCATAAAAAGTCTTCCAGGAGAAAAGATCTGTATATACAAATTCAGGATGATGCAAAGAGTTTTCAGAAACTGTGAGCAGAATCTGACGGCTTAAAATGCACATGTGAGAGTCAGATACAGTTTGGAAACAGTGTTGAACTTACATTGCGAAGCATCTGAATGTTATGTCAAAGAGGATGTAACCCGGCCGGTGCTGTGGGTAGCAGGTAAAGCCACTGCCTCAGACCTCGTGTGGGCACCAGTTCAAGTCCCAGCTGCTCCATTTCCGATCCAGCTCTCTCCTGTGGCCTGGGAAAGCAGTGGAAGATGACCCAAGTGCTTGGGCCCCTACACCTATGTGGGAGACCCAGAAGAAGCTCCTGGCTCTTGGCTTCAGATAGGCCCAGCTCCAGCCATTGCTGCCATCTGGGGAATGAACCAGAAGATCGAAGACCTCTCTCTCTCTCTGCCTCTGCCTCTCTGTAACTCTGCCTTTCAAATAATAAATGAGTAAGTGTTTAAAAAAAAAAAGAAGAAGAGGAAGTACTTTATTCAATAGGCAATGAGGAATAGCCAAACAGGGATGCAAACTAAAGATGACTTGAAATTACGACTACGCAACCAGGCCACGCTGTGACATACGTCACCTCCTTCGAACACGGCATTCACAGGTAAAATAGAAACACTGCAGATGTGAAGAGGCATTGACAGGCTTAGCCACAAAATGAGCTTCTCTTGAAGTAGAAGAGGAACAGAAGCGGACAGCAGCGAGCAGGACTGAAGCTGAGGGTTCCACGACCCAAGCAGGGAACTCTGCTCCCCAGAGCAAAGAGTTACCAAAGAGTGCTCCCCTTGATCGGGAGGAAGGGCCAGAGCCAGTCTCACTGACCACAGGCATGGGCGAAGGTCTCTCCCTCTTACCAAGTGGGAACATCTCCCTGGGAGCTGATGGGAGCAGCTGTCTTGCTGCCTGGAGCAAGGTCCCACCCAGAAATTGGGAGCTCAGGGATCGAAAAGACAATACACACTCTCAGGCAAGAAAGTGACCCTAAAGGCTGCTACATTCGCTTCCTTCAGGAAGGGATCTGAAAGATCTCTAAGATCAATATCCTTAATTAACATGATAAAATATAGTTTTGTTTTTGTTTTTGTTTTTTTATTTTTTGACAGGCAGAGTGGACAGTGAGAGAGACAGAGAGAAAGGTCTTCCTTTGCCGTTGGTTCACCCTCCAATGGCCGCCGCGGTTGGCGCGCTGCGGCCAGCGCACCGCGCTGATCCGATGGCAGGAGCCAGGTGCTTCTCCTGGTCTCCCATGGGGTGCAGAGCCCAAGTTCTTGGGCCATCCTCCACTGCACTCCCTGGCCACAGCAGAGAGCTGGCCTGGAAGAGGGGCAACCGGGATAGAATCCGGTGCCCCAACCGGGACTAGAACCCGGTGTGCCGACGCCACAAGGCGGAGGATTAGCCTAGTGAGCCACGGTGCTGGCCAATAAAATATAGTTTTGCACTAGGAACAATAGCAGCCATGTGGAGGAAAATGTAAGTATATAAAACTATGTAATTGCCAGGTAGAAAGTGAAAGAAAAGGAACACAAAAAAATCGAGCATAAACTTCCTCCTATGGTATTACGCATTCCTAAATTCTATAATAAATGAAGAAATCCAATGCCAAAATTGACATTACCAAAAGTTAACAATCATATGAATTTTCTGCTAATCAATTTAATTTTGTGAAGTTTCAAACTAGGCATGTTTTGGGGGAAATGATGTCATCAAAAAATGGCAAGAAATTACTAGACAAAGGTACACAGAAATGAAATACGATTAAGTAACCATGAGAAAGAATATGGTAGAAATTTTACAAATAAATATACTCAGTATATATATACATATATAAACATCATAATCACATACATATATGTACATTATATGTTCGCACAAATGAATATTCATAATCATATAAAATCAAATACATAAGATAAATTCTAACTTGACACTGTCAAAGAGAAAATTATGATTTAGAAGCTATTAAAAAATAACCCATAAGACAAAATAAAAATTTAGAGCTTGCAGCTAAGAAACAAGGAAAATTAATGATCAGGCTTCAATGTGTATTTAATTGGTGTTCCAAAAGAGCAGAATGAAGGAAATGGGGGAGAGGAAATATTTCAAAATATGATTATTCAGCATTTTCCAGAGTGGAAGAAAGAATATAAAAGTAAACACTACATTGTTTGTACAGAGAAAGATCGCTTCATTGTGTTAGAATAGCCTTAAAACCTATCAAGGAAGAAATCAAACTAACAACAAAATTATATTAAATAGCACATATGACTAGCTATCCACTGAAAATCTTGTACAACTTTTATTGGATTGCTATTCTGTGCATGTGTTTGTCCATATGATTTTTCCCTTATCAGTGAAATCTGAGTAGAACCAATGCAAGTACATGCAACATCAGTACTTTTAAATACCTTAAAGGAATAGGTAAGAGGAAGCTAGACAGAAGAGCAAGAGGATACGAGAGAGACAGAGAAAGAGAGAATGTGTGTGTATTAGTTTAGGAGTTCTACAGATGCTCTTCTTTGAATATTTAGCAGGATTCCAATCAGCACATGTATAACAGGCAGAATTCACTTACGTGAGTGGGGAGACATTTAAACATGTAAGGCACGGGGCCGGCCCTGTGGTGTACCAGGTAAAGTCGCTGCTTGCAGTGCTGGCATTCTATATGGGCACCAGTTTGAGTCCCGGCTGCTCCACTTCTGATCCAGCTCTCTGCTATGGCCTGGGAAAGCAGTAGAAGATGGCCCAAGTCCTTGGGCCCCTGCACCCATGTGGGAGACCTGGAAGAAGCTCTGGGCTCCTGACTTCAGATCGGCACAGCTCTGCCTATTCCAGCGATCTGGGGAGTGAACCAGCAGATGGAAGACTTTCTCTCTCTCTCTCTCTCTCTTTCTCTCTCTCTCTCTGCCTCTGCCTCTGCCTCACTGTAACTCTGCCTTTCAAATAAATAAATGAATACATCTTTAAAATACACACACACACACACACATGTAAGGCACTTTATTCAACACAAAATGAGGGTCCCAAAGACTTCAGTGAAAATCAAATGAAGTAGATCTGAGATGAAGCGAGCCTAATTTGGATCAGGATGAACAAAAGTCACAATATAGTGGTGGAGGAGGTACCATCTTGAAGCCACCATTGTCTTCAGATTAATAATTGTTATCACATGCTGAAAAGATAATGCTTTTGAATGTATTCAGTAAAATAAAATGCAGTGTTAAAATTAATTTGTTGGGGCTGGTGTTATGGGACAGCATGGCAAGCTGCTGCTTGCAAAGCCAACATCCCATACCAGAGCATCATTTTGGGTTCCAATTCCAATCCAGCTCCCTGCTAATGCACATGGGAAATCAGCAGATGATCCAATTACTTGGGTCCCTGCCACCCATGTGGGAGACCCAGATCTTGGTTCCTGGCTTAGGCCTGGCCTTAGCCCCAGCCATTGTGACCATTTGAGGAGTGAATCAGTGGATAAAAGATCTCTCTCTCTCTCTCTCTCTCTCTCTCTCTCTCTCTTTCTCTCTCACTCTGCTTTTCAAATAAATATTTTTAAAAAATAAAAATTAGTTTCTTATGCTTTTTATTCTTTAAGTAGGACTACTATAAAGCATGAAGTTACTTATGTGACTTGCATGATGTATCTATTAAACAGTGACCCTAGAAAGAACACAGTAGAAATGAGCTCCTTTTATAAGCTGAGGTGATATTAACAGCACCTCCAAGCAGGTTTCCTTAACTTTCCTATCAGTTTATCTCTAGAAGTGAGGTTTTTTTTTTAACTGAATTTTTTTATTTAATAAATTTGAATTTACAAAGTGCAACTTTTGTATTGTTGTGGCTTCCCCTGCCCCAACCTCCCTCCCTCCCTCCCGCAGTCCTCCCCACTCCTCTCCCATCTCGCCCTTCATCAAGGAGGCATGTACCAATGCCAGCGCACTTGGTAAAGTGATAGGTATAAGTACACAACCGATCAAAAAGATAGGGTATGTGTCGAACAGATTTTACAAACAAGACCAGTGTAAGCAAATAATGAAGGACAGAATTAAAAGGGAGAGAATGATCCTGCGGGGGAAGCAGGACACACAGCAGACTGATAGAATGGCAAACACCCCAAACAGCACTCTGGCCTCAGAATCAACCCTTGGGGCATTCGGATCTGGCTAAAAGGTCCATCAGAGTCTCACATGCATGGAAAGCCACAACACGGTGGCAAAAAAACAATCTAAATGAAAGATCCTGGTGAACAAGACCCCAGCAGAAGGAACAGGCCATCAAGGAGGGAGGCGCCTTACTCGGAAGGGAGGAAGGAACCTCCACTGTGAGGTTTTAACAAATAGCCACTGTGATAGAGACTCCAACAGCAGCAGTGAGTTCGTGTTGTTCTTCTGCCTTCCCTGGTCCTCTACGGTGAGCCTGGCCTCTCTGCTTTGCCCTCACCCTTGGGAGTTGGCCTCCTCTTTGTACCCTTTAGAGACTGAAGGCATTGTCCTGACTTCTGCCCTCATTGAGTGACTTTCCTTTCTTGGTGTTCTGCAGTGGGTATTTCCATCATCTTTATGGAGATCTTTATTTTTCACGGGGCTGTAAGTTACTCTCTAGTGTCTTTTATTCCACACCCTTGAATATTTCTCATGGGAGAAGTAGCGTGGTCATAAATTCTCTCAGCTTTTGTTAATCTGCAAATGGCTTAATTTCTTAATTTCTCCCTCGCTTCTGAAAGACAGTTCTGCCAAATCCGGTACTCTGATGGTTAGTTTGCTTCTTTTATCACCTTGAATATATCGTCCCATTGTCTCTAACCTCCACATTTTCAGGAGCAAAATCTGCTGATAATCTTACTGACGACCAGTGGATGTGATGAGTCACTTCTTCCTTGCTGCTTTTCAGACTCTTTGTCTTTGATCACAATGTGTCTTGGTGTGAGTCTCTGAGTTCATCTTGCTTGGACTTGGTTGGTTTATATTCATGACTTCCATCAAAGTTGGGATGTTTTTAGTAATTATTTCTTCCTTTTTTGTTCTCTCTTCCCCTGTACAGGTTTTCCTATTTCCACATTGCCCTCTTGATGGTATGCCACACATCACTTAGGCTCTGTTCATGTGTCTTCAGTCATTTCTCTTTCTGTTCCTCAGACACAATAATTTCCATTGTCCTTCTTCAAGTTTTCCAATTCTTTATTGTGACTGTTCCCATCTGCCTTTGAATCTTCCTAGTGAACGTTCAATTTCAGTTAGTGTAGCTTCTACTCTGGAATTTCTTGCTGGTTCCCTTTAAGGTTTTCTTTCTACTTATTCATATTTCTATTTGTTCATACCTCTTTTTCTCAACTTTCTATACATCTTATCTCTTTTGTTTCTTTTGTGTAGAAGATTTGTCTTTAGGTTTTTTCCAGAGTCTGTTACTGGTATTTTTTTTTTTTTTTTACTTTGAAAGACTTGCCAGCACCACGGCTCAATAGGCTAATCCTCTGCCTTGTGGTGCTGGCACACCAGGTTCTAGTCCCGGTTGGGGCGCTGGATTCTGTCCCGGTTGCCCCTCTTCCAGGCCAGCTCTCTGCTATGGCCTAGGAGTGTACAGGAGGATGGCCCAAGTCCTTGAGCCCTGCACCCACATGGGAGACCAGGAGAAACACCTGGCACCTGCCTTCGGATCAGCGTGGTGCACTGGCCACAGCACGCCGGCCGCGGCAGCCATTGGAGGGTGAACCAGCGGCAAAAAGGAAGACCTTTCTCTCTGTCTCTCTCTCTCTCTCACTGTCCACTCTGTCAAAAAAAAAAAAAAAAGACCTACTTTCCTGTTTCATTATATGCCTTGTGATTTGTTGTTGTTGAAAACTGAAGATTTTAATCTCATGATGTGTGCTAATTCTGGAAATCAGATTATCTTCCCAGTTTTTGTTATTGTTTTGTTTTTTATTTCTAAGTCTGGTTTAGTACTAAGCATCAGCTTGAGCTATAAATTTAAAGTCTCAGATATTTTCTTTTAAAATAATTTATTTATCTATTTATTTATTTAGGGAGGCAGAGAATAAGAGCTCCCATCTGCTGGTTTGCTCTCCAAATACCTGCAATGTTTGGGGCTGTGCCAGGGTGAAACCAGGAGCCAGGAACTTAACCTATGTCTTCCACATGGATGCCAGAGATCCAGTTACCTGAGTCACCACTGTTGCCTTCCAGGGTGCACTTTATCAGGAAACTGGAGTCAGGATCTGAGCAGGGATTCAAACGCAGTTAGGTACTCTGATGTGGGATGTGAACATCCAACCTGTGTCTTAACCATGAGGGCACAAGCTCACCCCTCAGGTCTTTTCTAAGCTTTTCCCTGGGCATGTGTAGTCACTTTCTAATTTTTCCATATATGCAATTAGTTTTGAATCTCCTAAAGTTTAATGTTTGGTTCCCAAAGCGAGAGAGAGAGAAAAGCTAAGCATGTAGAGAGTAAAGCCACTTCTTTTTTTTTTTTTAAGATTGATTTATTTATTTACAAGTCAGAGTTACACAGAGAGAGGATAGGTGGGGTGGGGGTGGGGGCTTCCATCCGATGGTTCACTCCCCAGTTGGCTGCAACGGCTGGAGCTGCACCGATCTGAAGCCAGGAGCCAGGAGCCTCCTTCGGGTCTCCCATGTGGGTGCAGGGGCCCAAGGACTTGGGCCATCTTCTACTCCTTTCCCAGGCCATAGCAGAGAGCTGGATTGGAAGTGGAGCAGCCGAGTCTCGAACTGGCACCCATGTGGGATTCCAGCACTTCAGGCCAGGGCATAAACCCGCTGCGCCACAGCGCCAGCCCCAGGCCACCAACTCTTTAAGTCTCCTGGAAGTCCCTTCATGTGGAGGGAGAAGGGCTTTCAAAGGAGGAGGAACAACAACATTGGCCAAAGCTTCTTCATCTATAACTTTATGATTAGAATCAGCAATCAGAAGACAGAGCAAGATCCCAAATATTTAGAGACCTGAGACCTGTTTGCTCACTCCAGCTCCTGCAAGCTATATGCAGGGTATGCTCAGGATACATGCACAGCTGGCCACCACGGGACTGGAGTGGAGAAGGGACAGCTGGAAATTAACTGTGTGTATTGTCTGTACCTTCTGTTGGAAATTTCAATCATTTAATAGACTCCAGTTTCAAAATAGTTACATCAGATGGATTCTGTCAGAGTTATTGCTTTCTAGGTGAGGAAGTCATGTTTCTGGGCTTCCTATTCTGCCATGTTCCTAGAATCTTTCTTCCCTAATTGTTTATAATAATAATAATAGCCAGAAAGTAAATTGTTTTCCAATAAGGGAAGGATGTATATCTTTGTGCCCTAAATTATCTGCTCAGTGAACCATCTAAACCATTTTTATCTGTTCATCTTTCTCGGAAAATCTAGCACTTGGTCCAATCTTTCATTCATATATTCCTTTAGAAACATTTATCAAGCACTTAAAAGTACTAGCCATAGTCTCAGCCCCTTCTCTTATGTAGCTTACAGTCAAAGCAAATGATCAAACTATTAAAAGCATAAGCATATGATTTCAAATCAAGGTAAGTACCCTAAAGGAAAGTGACACTGCACCACGATACTGTGTCATGGAAGAATTTGCCATATTGTTGATGGGTTCTAAAATGACAGCAAATAGGTTTTCTCTGGGAAAATGCTCTTTGAGCTGCGGTGCACAGGATGCTGTGTGGTTAGCTATGCAAGGAAGACTGAGGGTCTGCTAGACTTTGGCCCTTCTGAAACTTCTGTTGAAATATAATCCCCATGTGAAGGGTTAAGAGGGTGGAGACTTCATCCAACTATGGTGTTCAGAGGTGGGACCTTTGGGAAGTGGTTAGAATTAGACTAGGTCATCAGGGTAGAGCCCCCATGACTGAATACTGGTAGCTTTAATAGAAGTGAGAAATACACCAGAATATACAGACCCGCACTCACATGTGATACCTTGCACCACCTTGGGACTCTACCAGAAAGAAGGCCATTACCAGATATAGCCATTCAACCTTGGATGAGAACGGTGAGACAAGATAAACTTCTTGGGGCCAGCACTGTGGTGCAGCGTGTTAAAGCCCCAGTCTGCAGTGCCAGCATCCCAAATGGTTCAACCTCCAGCTGCTCTACTTCTGATCCAGCTCCCTGCAAGAGCACCTGGGAAGGCAGTGGAGGATGGCCTCAGTACATGGGCCCCTGCACCTACATGGGAGACTTGGAGGAGGCTTCTGTCTCCTGGCTTTGGATCAGCTCAGCTCTGGCTATTGTGGCATCTGGGGAGTGAACCAGTGGATAGAAGACCTCTCTGTCTCTCTCTCTCTCTGTCTCTGTAACTTTCAAATAATTAAAGTAAATCTTTAAAACAAAGATAAACTTTATTTCTTTGTAACTTATATAGTCTATGACAGTGTGTTATTAACAACAGTAGACAGATTAAGATAGGAGAGAATGGTCTGTGCAAAGACCCTGTGGCAAGAGGAGCTGGGTACATTCAAGACAATGAAAAAGAAAGGAAGTAAGGCTGGAGTAAAACAAACAGGAGGTAGTGGGAAATGAGATTGAAATGGCCTCTTCCCATGTACATGAGAAACCACTGGAAGATTTTAAGTGGGACTGAGAAGCTGTTCATCAAAACTGAGTTTCCCAAATAAAGAGTAATGCTGCCTTCCAGATCAGCCAGCCTTTTAGGTAGTGATGGATTAGTTATGGAGAGTAGATTCAAATGCTAATGTATGATGGAGGCATTTGTTTGACTGGCATTATACTATACCATTGTGAGGTAGTCTACCATTGAGCAAACCTGCCTTCCTCAAGCAACTGTACAAACAAGCCAGGATGTAAGATCTTTGGAATGAAAACGAAATTCAGATCATATCATCTCTAATCTTGTCTTCTCACAGTTGGATCACACTGGATACTACACAGTGCCTCTGTTAGAAGTTAATATTTATAACTGAATCACACACCTGCTGTTCTTTGTAGGCATCCATGTGGCTTCACAACAGATCTGTGCTTATCAGTTTGATATTGGAAATCCTGTGAAGTCTCATCTGCAATCAGACTTTAAATTCTCCTTCATTCCAAATGTATCCTTTGTCATAACCATGCCTCTGTCTAACAAAGTCAGGAGAGTTGTACAAAAAGATGACCTCATTTCTTCTTCCAGACATCAACAACTGGACAGAATTTATTTGCTTGTAGGGTAAAGTAATCACTTTACTTAATCTTTCAACGTAGCTACTAATTGCTCTATTTATATAACTCAAAATAGTATCATTTGACAGTGGCTGCACATTTAAATTTATTTGCTATGTCAGATTTTATTCCACTTGACACTACCTAGCCGCGAGTTTTATGTATGGCTTTCATGGGTTCATAATATATGAGTGCTATCAAAGAGTTCCTGTCTTTGAATTTATGTTCTTTGTCATCATTAACCAACACCATCCCCTTCCACATATTATCCTTATCATGTCTCAGAGGAGTCTTGAGTATTTACATTAACTTATATCTACTCCCAAGTTTCAGTCTTACCCTGAGCAGAGAGACAAGCATGCGCACACACACACAGACACACACTTTTTCTTTAAAAAAAAAATGATGAAAAATGGCTACTGTTCACAAGCATTGGTTTGGATTTAAGATTTGTTTCCTGCTTAAACCATCATGTTTTCACTCAGCTTTGTAAGCCAATAATAGAGCAAGTTTGAGGGTTCTATGCTGTTGGTTGGCAGCACCCCAGATGGTCTACCCTGCCATCTGAAGTTTCCAAATAAACTGGCAGACCCTTCTGGAAATAGGTTTTTCACATTTCTCTCTTTCTTTGGACTTGGAACTAGAATGGCTTTTCCATAACTTGCTTTGGGAGCTGGTTACAATTATACTTTCTCAGGGCTACAAATTTTTACTACTGTGAAGTTCAGCACACCTAAAAACTATAGTCAGAGGGTAAGGGACTGGAGAAGAATTTGGCTAACTCATACATAAAACTTAGATCTGTGTCAGTGTAACAGACAGTATCACCACAATCAAAACCTCCCCCTCTAATCACCTCTTTCAGACAGCTTGGCACACTTACAGAGAACAAAACCCAAAGAGTGGAGAGTTCAGTAATGTGTTGGAAGTTCCACATTGGCCCAGGGATTGCTAGGATTGGGGACTGGGAGTTTGGAAACCTAAACTCATTCCTTAATTATTTAAATTCTCTGAGCTCTAGTTTCTTTAGCTCTAACATAACAGCATTTACATTGAACCTAGTGGTAACCTTACAAGAAGTAGTGACGTGATTCAAGAAAAGCAACGGCACTGTGTGCTTGATAGTGTAAGCAATCAACACATGCTAAGTACCTTCCATTAGTTATAAAGATATTGATTGCCACACATCTTCCAGAACAGGTGCACCTGAAGTGCAATTAGAACCAATTAAAAAATTAGGTCAAATGACCAGATTTTAAAAATAATAATGATAGAGATTGGAGAAAGGAGAAATGAAGTTATGACAATGCTTATGTGAGCACTATATACCTTTGGAAGCACTTACCTAGGTGTTGGTGGTATGGACTAATCAAAATAGAAAATAAGAATTTATTTATTTGCTTTTTAAGATTTATTTATTTATTTGAAGGGCAGAGTTACAAAGAAGCAGAGAGAGAGAGAGAGAGGTCTTCCATCTACTGGTTCACTCCCCCAGATGGTCACAACAGCTGGAGCTGTGCTGATCTGAAGCCAGGAGCCCGGAGCTTCTTCCGGGTCTCCCACGTGGGTGCAGGGGCCTGAGCCATCTTCTACTGCTTTCCCAGGCCATGGCAGAGAGCTAGATCAGAAGTGGGGCAGCCGGGACTCAAACCAGCACCCATATGGGATGTCAGCACTACAGGCAGCGGTGCCACAGTGCTATACCACAGCACTGGCCCCTAAGAACATATTTAAAGCATACATTATTTCATCACCAATGACACCAAGTCACGTTAAAGAGGAAATCCGTCTATAAGGGCAATGATGACATGAGGATGTTGTGAATATTCAAGACATATGCACTGGATTTCTTCTTCTTGGTATTCATAAACAGAGAGTGCTAGAGCTAGAAATTGAATAGCAATATTCTTTTAAGACATACACTCCAGGAGTTACGTGATCCCTGGTATTCTAAGTAAAATATTGTACTTGCTCATAGATGCATTTTCTAGGAACATAATCCAGAATTTTCTCAGAGGGAGAAGAGACCACTCCCCAAAAGTTCAGAATCACTAATTTAGAGCAAACTTACCCTTTAGTCCTGGCTGTTTCCAATCAGTAAGCACAAACATCTCTTTCTAGCTTCTGATGCATCCTGGAATCTGAGAGGTTTTAGAGTTCCAACCTCTAATATTCTAGTCTTTCCAGAATGATCCTGATATGAAAGAATCAAAGGCAGTGGGAAGGAAGAATTAAACATCAAGAAAATATGAACTTAACACTGAACAGAAGATAAGTTTGCACTCAGATCACACAGCCTTTTCCACAATACACTAGGAGGAGATGCTTGGAGAAATTCTGGGAACCCTTACTACAACAAATTAATCACCAGAAAGTACCATCAAAGCTAACGTGAGATCTCAAAAGCCCTACCAAGTGGAGCCCAGGGGTGGCTCTTCCATGACTCGTTCGAATACAAGAGATCTTCAAGTGTTCATGGAAAAGGCACATTATCCTTGGATTCCGTCTACATTTCATAAATGTAACTCAAAATTTCTTCTCTTGCCTCTGTTTCCTCACCTGGAAAATTAAGTGATGGGCCAGGTGACCTCAAATGTCCCTTCTTTTTTTTTTAAGATTTATTTATTTTACTTGAAAGTCAGAGTTACAGAGAGAGAAGGAGAAGCAGAGAGAGAGGTCTTCGATCCACCGGTTCACTCCCCAATTGGCTGCAATGACTGGAGCTGCGCTGATCTGAAGCCAGGAGCCAGGAGCTTCTTCTGAGTCTCCCACATGGCTGTGGTGGCCCAAGGGCTTGGGCCATCTTCTACTGCTTCCCCAGGCCATAGCTTGATCGGAAGTGGGGCAGCCAGGACTCGAACCAGCGCTTTACCCATATGGCTTTACCTGCGACGCCACAGTGTCAGCCCCCTCAAACGTCCCTTCTAATGGCCACTGTAAATGAGGGTCTCCTGTGCAGAATGTCAGGCAGTCAGCAGTCAGAATCATAGGTCCCCTAATCCTGGTGGGAACTCCGCAAAGGGCGTGGCCTTCCCACTCTTCAGCTCCAAAGTACCATTATCTGACTCGTTTAAGTTAGCATGTCTTAATGGCAGAACTAGGATTAGTGTTAGGGTCTTCTGATTTTGGTGGAAATATTCATTCCTCCATATGAGTTTGTTTTTTTTTTAAGATTTATTTATTTATTTAAAGACAAAGTCACAGAGACAGAGACAGAGACACAGAGAGATCTTCCATTTGCTGGTTCGCTCCCCAAATGGCTGCAATGGCCAGAGCTGGGATGATCAGAAGCCAGGAGCCAGGAGCTTTGTCCAGGTCTCCTACTTGGGTACAGGGGCCCAAGTACTTGGGCCATGCTCTGCTGCCTTCCCAGGTGCATAAACATGGAGCTGGATTCCTGAGCCTTGAACGAGTGCCCATATGGGATGCCAACCGTGCAGTGGAGGCTTAACTTGCTATGCCACAGCACCAGCCCCTACATGTGCTTTTTTTTTTTTTTAAGATTTATTTATTTGAAAGACAGAGTTACAGAGGGAGAGAGAGAGAGAGGTCTTCCATCCACTGGTTCACTCCCTAAATGGCTGCAATGGCCAGAGCTGTGCCAATCTAAAGCCAGGAGCTTCCTCCAGGTCTCTCACGCAGGTGCAGGGGCCCAAGGGCTTGGACCATCTTCCTCTGCTCTCCCAGGCTGTAACGGAGAGCTGGATAGAAAGTGGAGCAGCTGGGACTCCAACTGGAGCCCATATGAGATGCTGGTCAGCACTACAGGTGGCAGCGTTACCCACTATGCCACAGCACTGGCCTCTACAAGTGGTTTCTAAACTTAAAGGAAACCATGGTTTTCATTGTATACTTTCAAAGTATGAATAAACAGTATTTTACTTGTAAATTATATAAACACGAGTTACATGAAAATATATATTTACATATTCATAAAGTACTATTCCCATATATATTTTAAATATGTTATCCTATGCAAAAACATGTATTCGAATACAAATATCTCATGTACATCACAAAATACATATAGAAATTTGAACAGGATAAGCTGGAATTTTGACAACTGGTTATTTGTTGGCAGTACAAAATTTTACTCTTACCAAGAAAATTATTACTAATATTTTATTGAGCATAATGTGATTGAATATATAACACTATTTTTTACTTTTTATTAAACACGCTCTGATTTAACAATTTACAGATCTGTATCTGAATGCAGCCTGCTTCCCAGCGTGGATTTAGTGATTGTTGGAACCTGGGCAAAATCTTTGGTTGCATCCAAATTCTTCAGTTTTCAGCCCTTTCCAAGTTGCATACAAACATTTCTTGAAATTCTGCTAATATAAGGGCTCTCATTTGTGGTGCAGTGGGTTAAGCCACTGGCTGCAAAGCCAGCATCCCATATCAGAGCACTGGTTTGAGTCCTGGCTCCTCCATTTCTACGCTAATGTGCCTGAGAAGGCAGCAGAAGATGGCCCGTGTGCTTGGGTCCCTGCACCTATGTGGGAGAGCCAGATGGAATTCCTGGCTCCTGACTTCAGCTTGGCCCAGCTCTGGCTGATGTGGCCATTTGGGGAGTGAACCAGCAAATACAAGATCTCTTCTCTCTGTCTCCCCTCTCTCTCTCTCTTTCTGTCTCTCTGCCTCTCAAATAAATTAAAAATAAAATAAAGTAATACTCGAAGGTCACTCTATGCAGGGGGAGTCTCACTCTGTCTTGCCGTCTTTTTTCTTACACTCTCCTGTGGAATAAAGACACTTTGGGTCCCTTTCATACGCCTCCCATTCCCAGCATGATGGCCTTGCAAAGGGTTTTATTCTGTTTTCCCTTGATGCTAGCATTTGTGCCGTGTTCATTATAGATAATCTCCCCTTTAAAGTGTGGGGCTCTACATATAACAGGAAGAACTGCTTTATAAATCAAGAGGCAAAAACAAGGCAACAGCTTTTCAGGGAATATCTAATAAGACTTTTGACACTTCTGTCTCGTTTTCAAAAGGTTAAAGTGTAATAATAATAATAAAAAAAACTGTTCCAATAAAGTGGCAGCTGTGGAGAATGAATACCTTTTTCTATGCCCACTAAACTGTGATTCATATAAAAGCAAAGGTCTCTTGAACTAATGAATAGCTGTTGAAGTTAAAGATCTGTGCAGAGGATAATATGTAGGTACAGTTCAGAGTTCTGGAATTATAGCCACACTATAATTGAACTCAAGGGTTGCAAGAAGGGCTTTGGAGAGCGATTATCTCTGTTTACTCATAGAACCATAAAGGTTTGTAAAAACCCATTTCTAGTCATTCTTTCTTCCCACTACACTAAAATTCCTTCCAGCAAGCTCAGGACCTGTGGTGTGGAGAGCTTTTTTAGCCGGGATACAGGTTACTGGAGCAATGAGCCCAGGTCTGACACAGGGTTTTTAATGTTTTAGGGCTAAAGATCAAATAAGATAGTCAGAAATCACGATCTTTCTCCCACCCCATTAATTCACTTTGTAGTAAAATATCAGTCCTTTTTTATCCATTTGTTCATCTATAAAATGTAGGCATATACTGCCCCCCCAACTTTCCCTGCTCATTTCTCTCCATATTGACAAATAAATCTCTACACTTTTTATTGTTTGTGCCCACTCACTCAATGATTTCCAATCTGTGATCACAAATATGTTCACATTCATAAAAGTCACAGCAAAAATGCAATGTTCTATACACCATCCACTTTCAACCCATTGCCAAGAACACAGAGCCTTATGAAAATAAGAATAATTTTTGAATCAATAGTATTTTGCTTAGGGTGGCTTTGGAAATGTGTAGTAAAAAATCAAAATTAAAAGTGATGCTAGCATGTTAGTCATTGCGTTTTCTAAAAGTTGGATAGTGAAGATTTTGCTCGAGGTAAATATATATTTATTGAACCGAGCTATCTGTGCCATAAAGGATGTAGCAAAATGAGCATTCAGCATTTCACGTCCAATGTTCACTATTCCCTTTATATTTCTATCCATTAAGTTGTCTCCAAATACATTTATGGTAGAAATCTTACTTCCTAAACCATAGAGTTAGAAGCCAGTAACCTACTGTTTATTAACCATCTACATAGAACAAGACAATTCTTAGAGAGCAAAATTAAAATCTCTATTATGTTTAAAATGCTATTAAGTACTGCAGAATTTTGCAGGCAGGAAGAGGTCATCTAAAGTCCTCTTCGTACAGATGAGAGAACTAAAGCCCAGAGAGACACTGAGACACCCTCAAGGTCAAGTGGCAGTGATGTACCAAGAGGACCCATGGGGCCGGTGCTATGGCACAATAGGTTACTCCTTCGCCTACAGTGCTGGCATCCCATATGGTTTCCAGTTCTAGTCCTGGCTGCTGCACTTCCCATCCAGCTCTCTGCTATGGCCTGGAAAAGCAGTAGAAGATGGCCTAAGTGCTTGGGCCCCTGTACCCTCAGGGGAGACCCAGAAGAAGCTCCTGGCTCCTGGCTTCAGATCAGCTCAGCTCTGGCTGTTGCAGACATTTGGGGAGTGAACCAGCAGATGAAAGACCTTTCTGTTTCTATCTCACACTGTCTGTAACTCTACCTCTTAAATAAATGCATAAAATCTTAAAAAAAAAAAAAAGATGGGGACCCATTTTGAGTCTGTGATTGGTATTGTTACATAGTGCTTTTTGATAAGCTGTAAATGTCTACTTAAGTGATCTAAATTACCTCCCTTGAGTGTTTCTATCACAGAATGAATTTATTAAAAAAAAAAAAACCAAGGCTATTGAAAGCTATTCAGTCCAATTTCTACACACACATACACACATGTACACATACATGCTCATAAACATCATAGAAAGCAAAGATCATCCTCCACTGTTTCTACCCGGGAGTCCACTCTTCTAGCTCACCATCTCACAGAGCAATTTCTGGCTCCTGGCAAGTTTGACATAAATCCTGGTGCATGTAATTGACACAGTGTGCTACAAGGATCACAGAACTCGGTGGGATAATGGACAATGAGCCCACTAAGGGCAATGCAAGTCATACATTTAATCTGCCAGGGAGGCTTGTAGCAGAGCACAGTTCTGTCTGTTGAATGATTTCTTCTCCTCTTTCAAAGCCTTGCCTAGGGAAGGTCTTTCCTGGGCAGCAGCTTTTCACCATTGCTGTTTCCCTATTATCCATTTTGTGCCGTGTTCACATACCTGGGGGATGGGGATGGGGGTCATTCTGAATCACATCCGATTTCTTCTTTTATCTTCTAAGAAGATAAATCATTTCCGGTCAGCATTCACCCACTCTCTAGTAATATATTTTCACATGACTTGCAAAGTTTGTTGGTAAAGGTATTTCTCTATGTGTGCATATATGTCTCTATATATTATATACTGCTATTACTCACACAGAATGGTGGCATGCAAAATTAGGTCATGGCTGGGAATTCTGTTTGTCAATGCTGTGGTCTAAATGTCTTTGTCTCCCTCCCTCTCCCCAGCCTCCCAATTTTTATGATGAAACCTGACCTTAAAGTGACAGTACTAGGAGGTGGGGTCTTTGGGAGGTGATTGGATTTTGGGTGCAGAGTGCCTTCATAATAAAGGCACCAGAGAGTTGTCACACCCCTTATACCATGTGAGGACACAGCAAGAAGACACCGTCCATGAATCAGAAAGTGAGCCCTCAACAGACACCACATCTCCTGGCCCCTCGATGTTAGACTTCCAGTCTCCAGAATGGTGAGAAATGTCGTTCATAAGCCACAAAGCCTATGGTATTTTGCTATAGATGCCCAAAAAGACTAAGACTGTCAGTCAATATTTCTTGAGCATGTTCTATGCTAGGTTGTGCAGCTGCAGAAATCAAGAGGTGTCTTCCAAGAGCTGTAGAACGCACTCTCCATTGAAACGTCAGTGGAACAGAGTTTTGGGGTGATAGGGTGAGATTGAAGAGCAAAAGAAACCTCTATGGAAGGCAGCTAAAGCCCCCTCAGCGAGCCAGGGAACTCTTTCCCCTGGGAAGGTGGTATTGGAACAATGCTCCAACAGTCAACTAGAGAGAAGGCAGTGGCAGTAACTGTGGGAAGAAAGGACAGATGCTCCACATCAGGAGGAACTATAGGCATCATAATATGGCCAGAGGCTGACCTAGGCGCAGGGGGACCCGGGAAGTGAGGGAAATGGGTAAAAAAGGATAAGCCATCATTTCCTCAGTAGTTTCTCTTTCCCCAGAGGCCTTCTCTCCCACATGGTAGAGATTCCCCAGTGAATTTAGTTTGGCTGCTCAAAGCAGGTTGCAGAATTTGTAGACATTTTGAAATTTGACTTCCATTCACCTGAGTTTTACACCTCTCCTAAGGAGTGCAGAAGACTCAAGGCTGGTTTCTGGAATATTATCCTCAGGCTCAATGCCGCTAAATTCTCAAAGTACAGTCAGCTGATCATAGAAGGCAAAAAGTGAGGCATCCTTTTCCCATAAAGTGAAGAACTTTTGAGAGGGGACAGTATTATCCAGTTCCTCTTAATGAAAATCAGTTTTCTATGTCAAAGAAATAGGAAGGGGAGAAAAGCTTTATTCTTTAAATAGTTATTTCTTTTTTTTTTTTTAAAAAAAGACATTTATTTATTTGAAAGTCAGAGTTACAGGGAGAAAGACAGAGAGGGAGATTTTCCATCTGCTGGTTCAGTCCCCAGATGGCCACATGGCTGGGCTGCACCAGGCCTAAGCCAGGACCCAGGAGATTTATTTGGATCTCCCATGTGGGTGCAGGGGCCAAAGCACTTGGCCATCTTCTGCTGCTTTCCCAGGCACATCAGCAGGGAGCCAGATTGGAAGTGGAGCAGCAGGGACTCAAACCAGCACCTATATGGGATGCCAGCAATGACTTTACTCCCAACACCACAACACCGTCCCCTTTAAATAGTTATTTCTTAAAATAGCAAGTCGGCATTATTTGTGGGGTTGTTTATGTGTTTTGTTTGATGAATTCTGAATCCCCATAAAATACAGCTAGCTATTTTAAATAATTAAGGGGGGGGCTGGGAACAGGTGGCTCACAGAATTAAAAGTATGCTTTTTTTTTTTAGTGAGATTTCTGGAATTTATACAGGGACTACCTGAAAGGAATAATAACAATAATAAAAATCTTCACATCTTTTTCAGAGGAAGTCTCTTAACGCCTTCTAGATGGATTACTTCATTTGGATTCAGAGGGGTCAGGTCTCTTTATATGGATAATGTAGGCCATAGAAGAAATGGATACAATTGGATATGGAAAGAATGATGATGTTTACAGGTTGGTATTTTATAGGCCATAGACACAGAATAATACCAGCGTCCTCTTGCGAGACTTTTGTTTGCTATGCAATCATGCCTTTTCTTTCTTTATTTCCTTTCCTCTGGTGGGCACTGCTTAATGCCTAGCTCTGGCTTAAATTTTCAAGTCAGTAATTAAGCTCCAGAAGCTCCTGGTGCCACAGCTGCTCAGCAGCACTGTTAGTGTTCTGTAAATCACCATCCCCTACCCCTTGGGGCTCCTTCCCAGAAGCTGTCAGAGGCAACTCCATGTTTATGGGGGAGTCTCTCGACGCTTTATACTCATTGAGATAAAATTAAGTCAAAGAGCATTCCGTTAACATGGCAGGGTAATTAAATGAACTATACGGTGTCCCTCCATTTAAATTGCATCAAAGACTTTGAACCGGGGAACTGAAGATGTTAGAGCTGTTTTCTTGCTGAGCAATTCTGGGGGTGGTCTAGGCTCTAGATTGCTAATTAGGTCAAGGGAGCCTCAAGTCTTTCTCTTCTCTGCTGCGTAGGTGCAGATACAACATGGGCCCACATCAGACCAAAATGTGGACAAGAATGGTTGGAGCACCAATAGAAGCCTCTGCCACTTGATTTGGAAATGCAGAAAGGGGACCATGTATGTAGTTTGTGGTCTCTGGGGGTTACAGAGTAGTAGGGAAACCAGTTCAACAAGCAAGAGTACACTGAACAAAAGGAGTGTTTTAGGAGTTATGCTGGATACTCAGCTCCAGGTGGTATTAATTAGAGAACTCTGAAGCTTTAAAGTTGTACTTGCCAAGAGAGAGTGTACAAATGGTCTAGACCAGAAGGTGGTAGGTTCATGTTGGTGATTGCCAGACATGGTCCCTCTCCAAGGCTGTCAGGAGAGGTCAGTACAGCTGCAATAGTACATCATCCTCATATTACACTGAAACTAATTTTTTTTGTCATTCGTCCATCTCCATCTTCATCCTCACTTCCATCCCCGTGTTTATCTATAGAGACCTATGTGGGATTTCATCCACGTACCTCTCCAGTTACAATGCATGCATGCATATGCTACCTTGAATTGAACTTTCACCTGTGCTCACTGCCTCCATCTGTACTTAGCAAGCCCACCCCACCCTGTACAGCCCTGCCTTCAACCTGGAGCCTACCTTAACCAAATCATCTTTAAAAATTAGCAGCTTCCTGTTCACACTCCAGAGGAGCCAGTAATCAGCTCTCTTAATCAAGGTTGATTGCTCTGCTTATCAGTTGACTCACTGATCTTGTCACATTACTGTGTTGGTCTTTGAGAATTGGTTCCTATCTCTGGTCACCTATGGTACATGGCAAGAGTGTCATGTAATAGCTGTTTACTGAAACAAATTCTGAAAGTTAGCCCAGGATAGTGATTTCTGAATTTCAATTTACTTCTATCCATTTTTCCTGAATTAAATTCTGAGCAGTGCACCAAAAATTTAGCAAAGACTCCCCTTCCAATTAGTTGAACATTTTTTTTCACAACTACTGGAGGCAGTTTGCACTGTCATTCCGTCTGAGGAATACAAACCTGAACAGAGAATAGACTTCAACAGGATATCCTGAAAAGATCTGCTCTGGTTTTACCAGTTCCTATAAAAGTCCTTCATGCTGCGCTCGATTTGTCTTTGCTTTGTAACCAGCTCTGCATCTATCCAAAAGTACATGAGGTCTCCCTGGCTAAGGTTTTAGCATTTGATGCTTGGAGACTTGATGGTCTGCAAGGACATGGGCAGTTGGTTTGGTTTGTCTTTAGGTGTTGCCTCTGGTACAGTCTTTCAGTGTCAGCCTCTTGCCTATGTACACATTCCAGAAGTTTCCCTTCGGTTGACTTGCCATCTGTGTAAATATTATGTGACTCATTAGAAGATGTGTAGCTGAAAAACATAAGATTTCAACTTCAAATGAGAAGAAACTCAAACCTACACATAGCTTTAGAGAAAATAGTAATGGAATTGGCAATTGCAAATTAAAAACAAACAAAGTTTGCCCACATCAAGAATTACCTGATAAACCTTGGGCATGAACACTTCTGTTAAATAAGACAATTATGGGTTATTCACACGAAGAAAATGAGGAAATCCTCAATACTCCCACAATTCAGATCTTTCCCTATAGGTTTTATTGATGTGAGTTTTCCCTTCTTTGGGGCCTTTCACTATGGGCGAAATTGATGAGTAGTGAAATTGATAAGGCATGTCAGCAGGAAACAGGAAGGTGCGTGTGCTTTGTGAATGATCGGAAGTTGGCTGAGGACACTGATCTTACAGTGACTGTTGTGTTGAGAATCCGAACTTGACTTTAAGTGACTATAAATGCAGACCAAGTGATCCTCTTTGCTACACCTCTCACAACATTGACTTGTGAGTAGGGAACACTCACCAAAGAATGACCATAGAACGAATTAATTATCATTATTGGTGTTGTAGTCCCACATCATATCCCACAAATAAACACAATGAGATACAATCTTATTATGAGAACATCAAGGTTATAAAAATAATTATGGCAGAGTTATTTTTTTCTATTTCTCTAAGCCCAAGATTACTATGGATCACAACAGACAAAAATTCTGACATAAATAAGAATGTTATAGTGAGACACCAGAATGTTCAGTAAGGTACACAGACTTTTAAAAAGATTTATGTCATTGGTTACCAGAGCATTTTCGATACTTCCCAGTGGCACTGTAAAAATTGAAAACTTTAAAGGAATTTTATAATTCATTTTCATCTGAATTTTGTGACTTCATTATTAACTGAGAAAATCTGCAATGGTGATAAAATAGCTTGCTAACAGTAGGTATCCAGGGACTACAGAAACTCTATTGTATTATGCAGTTGTTCTTTTGCATATTTCATTTACTCAGGAGGAAAATATTATAATTTGTAATTTCCATATTGCCAGATTATTGCGCACTCTCCAAAGATCACTCTCTCTATTTGTTTGGAATCTGTCAATTTCTGCACAATTTAATAAGACAATTTGACTTCCCAAGCACCAAAAGAATCTCTGAGGGCTGCATTTCAATTGAAAACTGGAAGGACCACAGTTTGTTCTCCAAAATACAAGCCAAGCATTACTATTGTTCAAACATCTTCCCATTTTATGTCCCTCCCCTCCCTTGAAGTTCAACTGTTTGATTTCATCTCATTACAGTAAAACTTTCAAGAATGGACTCTTACATATTGTTTTCATGCTGACACAAGGAAACGCGGGGGGTGCAGTTATTTTGTGTTTGCTCTATGCTGCGATGGCATTACAAATGCACGTAGGTTTACATGGGCATTATTTGCAGTAACTCGATTGCAGAGACTAGAAACAATTTCCACAGCATTGAATACCCCAACTGTATAAACAGTTTTCAGAAACTATTAAGTCGATGAAATTCTATCCAGCCCTCGCTTGTACATTGTCCACATTTAACAATGTTCTCCTCAGCTCCCTTCCAGCCCAAACAACTACCAGATTCTAATATCATTATACTGCTTTCCCATTGGTCCATTTAATTTTGCTTTAGTCCATCAAGTTGTTCCTCAAATAGGTTTTGCAATTAGTTCCCATGTCGTGTCAATCATGAAAATTTGTTTGTCTAATTCCATCCAGTCAGCAAGTATTTATTGAATGCCTACCCAGAGCTGCTGCTGAAAATCCTCTTTTCCGCAGTATGCTGAGCTGCTGGCTTGTTAGATCCTTGAAAGATTTTTTTTTAGGCTCCTTCTTTAAAGTCCCAGTTCTTCAAACCAGTGAGCGCAGATGAATAGAGGAGATGATGCAGCTTTTGTCAACTTTATTTTTCTCACCCATTACAGCCAGCACATGTTCAACACTATGCTTAGGCAATGAACATATCTAGCATATAATAATAATTACAATGTAAATACATAAAAATTTAGAAGCAATCTGTATGCAAATAGTATGGCTTATTTAGATTCTGCTTTAAGAGGCAATACATTACCGAGGTCAAGTGCATGTACTTTGGAACTTGAATGAAGTCCCTGGTCCGACGGTTACCAGGCGATGAGCATAAGCTGGTTATTCAACTTCCCCATGTCTCAGTCTAGTCATCTGTGAAATGGAAGTAGGAATAGAAAAACGCCTCATAAAGCTGCTGGTGGATTAGATGGGGTAATCCTATGATGCGGAGGTGAGATGACAAATCTGGGTATTCAAAAGGCTTATCCGGAGGGTTAGGCCCAAAGCTGGCTCCCGGAGTCTGAGTTAGCTCAGCTCCAGAGTCTGTTCCCTCTAAAAACACCATCTTCCCTTTCCAGGAAACCTCTGTTGTTCATCGAATTCTGACTCCCCAAACTATAACTGTGTAGAATATACTCAGGGCAGGGCTTCCTTTGTTCCTTAAACATTGTTCAGAGTACGCAATGCATTTGTGCTTGATTTTAACCCCAGGGTAGGAAGTCAGAGACAGTGTAAGTTACTTGCAAGTTGACCCCTTTCCATGAACTCTATGTTATCTTTGCACCACAATGTGTGCTACTGGTATCTGTTCATTACTCTTAGGCCCAACAAGAAGATAGCACATAGCCTGGTGAGGATTAAATGCTCAGTAGATGTTTTTGATGATGATGATGTTGCTGTTAAGCTTTGGTTTATTTTTTAAAAAAAGATTGATTTTATTTATTTGAAATACAGAGTGAGGAAGAGGAAGAGAGAGAGATTGACAGAGATCTTCCATCTGCTGGTTCATGCCCCCAATGGCTGCAATGGCTGGGGGTGTGCCAGGCCAAAGCCAGAAGCCAGGAACTTCATCCTGGTGTTGGTGGCAAGGACCCAAATACTAGAGAAATTGTCTGCTGCTTCCCCACGTGCAGCTTCCCCAGGGAGCTGGATCAGAAACAGATCAGCCAGGACTCTAACTGGCACTTAGATGTGGGATGGCAATGTTGCAGGCAGTGTTTACCTGCTGTACCACAATGCTGACCCCTAATATCTTAGTTACGAGAGTCAGAAGATTGAGCTGCCATCTGTAAGATGTATGGAATTAAACACACTTTGGAAATGTAAGCATGTTAACCTATATGGATGCTGATGTCATGAAATAGAAACTTTTTAGAAAAAAAAAAAGAAACCAGTTTGATCTTTGTATACTGAAAATGGAGACTTGATTTTATAAAAATTGTTTGAGTTTCAGTTCTTACATCTGAATGATGTATCTCTTTCCATGACTCCATTATATTTCTTTCTTTTTTTTTTTTTTTTTTTTTTTTTTTTTTGACAGGCAGAGTGGACAGTGAGAGAGAGACAGAGAGAAAGGTCTTCCTTTTGCCGTTGGTTCACCCTCCAATGGCCGCCACGGTAGGCGCGCTGCGGCTGGCGCACTGCGCTGATCCTATGGCAGGAGCCAGATGCTTATCCTGGTCTCCCATGGGGTGCAGGGCCCAAGGGCTTGGGCCATCCTCCACTGCACTCCCGGCCACAGCAGAGAGCTGGCCTGGAAGAGGGGCAACTGGGACAGGATCGGTGCCCCGACTGGGACTAGAACCCGGTGTGCCGGCGCCGCAAGGCAGAGGATTAGCCTAGTGAGCCGTGGCGCCGGCGACTCCATTATATTTCTAATCTAAAACTGAGAAGTAACACTGATTCCCCAGACTAAAATTCACATTTCAATTTCCAACCCCCTGGTTCATTAATCTACTCCTTGTTCATCATTGCAGAAAACATAGACCAATTCACAGGGCGTGTGGTCATGCCACGAGTTGACACAAAATTGGAAGCTTCATCAAGGGCTGGAGTGAGAGAAACACCTTCGGCGGCGCCACTCAATGCCCTTCCATTTAACACACATGTGCAACCAGGCCCCGGGCGCTGTGGGCAGCAGGGAACACAGATGATCTAGAGATGAGTGACTTGGAGAAATCATGAAGGCCTCACACTTTCACAGTAGAGCAGGAGGACCAGAAAGGGAACAGACAACCTCAAGATATGTTTGAAAGGCTATCAAGGGTCTGGCCCTGTGGCATAGCAGGTAGAGCCACCACCTGCAGTGCTGGCATCCCATATGGGTGCTGTTTCCAGACCCAGCTGCTCCACCTCTGATCTCTGCTGTGGCCTGGGAAAGCAGTAGAAGATGGCCCAAGTCCTTGGGCCCCTGCACCCATGTGGGAAACCTGGAAGAAGCTCCTGGCTCCTGGCTTCAGATCAGCTCAGCTCTGGCCATTGCAGCCAATTGGGGAGTGAACCAGAGGATGGAAGACCTCTCTCTCTCCTTCTACCTCTCCTTCTCTCTCTGTGTAACTTTGACTTTCAAATATATAAATCTTAAAAAAAAAAAAGAAAAGAAAAAGAAAACTTATTTGAAATAGATGCTTTTTTCTCACTGATCTCTGAGACTGTAATTCTCAGCGCCCTCTTTGCTAATCCCCAACTTCAAGATCCTCCTGGCATAATTTGTATTCAGCAGAGGTTCTAATGCAAATTTTTAATCCTTGACAGATTTAAAGAAGTGAATTGTTGAGGAGGTGGTTTCAGTGCAACCATCAAGATGCCACTTGGGACACTGGTATCCTAAGTCCAAGTGCAGGGTTCCAGCCCCAACTCAGCTCCTAGTTCCATCTTCCTTCTAATGCTCACCCTGGAAGGCAGAAGGTGATGATTTAAGTACTTGTGACCCTGCCGCCCAGGTGAGAGACCTGGTTCAGTTCTGAGTCCTGCCTTCAGTCCAGCCCAACCCTGCTTGTCAAAGACATTTGGGAATTAGAATAGCAGATGGGAGATCTCTCTCTCTCCAAATAAAATAAATATATACTCAAACAGTACTTTATACTTTGTGTATCTTTGAGGGTACAAACTGTTGAAATCTTTACTTAGTATATGCTAAGTTGATCTTCTGTATATAAAGATAATTGGAAATGAATCTTGATGAAGAATGAGATGGCAGAGGGGGTGGGAGATGGAATGGTTGCAGGTAGAAGGGAGGTTATGGGGGGAAAACTGCTATAATTCAAAAGTTGTACTTTGGAAATTTATATTTATTAAATAAAAGTTGGAAAATATATAAATTTTAACAAAATAATTAATTTGCTAAGAATAATTGTGAATTACACAAGATACCTGGACACTATCCAGTGACAAGGATAAAGGAAAGGATGCACCATACATTAGATTGTGTTATAAAAACTAACTTTTGAAGCTGGCATTGTGGCACTATGTGTTAAGCCACTGCCTGTGATTCTGTTATCCCATATAGGAACATTAGAGTCCCGGCTGCTCCACTTCCAATCCAGCTCCCTGCTAATATGCCTAAAGCAGCAGAGGATGGCCCAAAGGCTTAGACGCCTGCCACCCCCTTGCCCGTGGGAGATGGAGGGAGTTTTAAGTTCTGGGCCCAGCTCTGGCTGTTGCTGCCATTTGGGGAATGAACCAGTGGAAGAAAGATCATATTCTCTCTCTCTCTCTCTCTCTCTCTCTCTCTCTCTCTCTCCTTCCTTCCCTCCCTCCCCCCCACTACCCCGGCCTTTCAAATAAATAAATAAATCTTTAAAAAAAAAAAAAAAAACTTGTCTTTTGCTTTGCTTAATCAGCCACTGAAAATAGGGCACAGAACAACAGAACAGACTAAATAGAGCTGGAAATAATTCCTTGCCCCCAAAAACTACAACAATGTAAAAAAATGCATTATCTGAACTTCAATTATTTCTTTAAAATGTGTTTTGAGAGAGAGAGAGAGAGAATCTTCCATCGGCTGGTTCACTCCCTGAATGCCCATAACAACCAGACTGGACTGGTCAAAGCCAGGAGCCTGAAACTCAGTCCAGGTCTCCTACATGGGTGATAGGGAATCAAGCACTTGAGCCACTATCTGCCGCCTCCCAGGGTGTGCTAACAGGAAGCTATAGTCAGGCGCTGGGGCTGGGATTCAAAATGATGCAGGAAACAAGCACAAGCATCTTAACTGGTGTCTTTTTTTTTTTTCAAGATTTATTTCTTTATTTAAAAGGTAGAGTTACAGAGAGGCGGAGGCAGAGAGACAGAAAGAGGTCTTCCATCCACTGGTTCACTCCCCAGATGGCTGAAATGGCTGGAGCTGTGCTGATCCGAAGCCAGAATCCAGGAGCTTCTTCCAGGTCTCCCACATGGGTGCAGGGGCCCAAGGACTTGGGCCATCTTCTACTGCTTTCCCAGGTCGTAGCAGAGAGCTGGATTGGAAGTGGAGCACCCAGGTCTCAAACCGGCGCCCATATGGGATGCTGGCAGTGCAGGGGATGGCTTTGCCCGCTAGGCCACAGTGCCGGCCCCATTTCTTTATAGGCTTCCGGTAGGAGATTCACCTGAGCCAACCCCCATCTCGGCCTCTGCTCCTGGGGCTTCCGGCCCTAGACAGACCCCTGGTCTTCTTCCCTCTCTCTTTGCTAGTCAGCTTCCTCTACTCACCCACAGATTTTGTCACATTATGCGGAGATGGCTTTTGTTTGCCGTGGCACCAGTTTCAGTTTCTGTGACTCCAGGTTCAGATTTGCTATAATAGGATTGGCCAAGAACCAACCGCTGCTCCAATCTGATCTGGTCATGTAGCACAGAAAGGGTGCTATCAGGGACCAGTGCTATGGTGTAGGGGATAAAGCCGCCGCCTGCAGTGCCAGCATCCCATACAGGCACCGGTTCGTGCCCCTGCTGCTCCTCTTCTATCCAGCTCTCTGCTATGGCCCGGGAAAGCAGTGGAAGATGGCCCAAGTCCTTTGGCCCCTGCACCCATGTGGGAGACCTGGAAGAAGCTCCTGGATTCTGGCTTTGGATCAGCACAGCTCTGGCCATTTCAGCCATCTGGGGAGTGAACCAATGGATGGAAGATCTCTTTCTCTGCCTCTCCTTCTCTCTGTATAACTGACTTTCAAATAAATAAATAAATCTTTTAAAAAAAAAGAGAGAAAAGAAAGGGTGCTATAAAGAAAGCAGTTTTCAGAGAAGGTACTGAGAGTGGAGTAGGTCCTCAAAGCACATACACTACATTGCCTTGGTTTTTCCATTAGAAGTCATATGCCCTGAGGCCAAGAATTATGTCATTTCATTCCACTTTCAAGAAAGCTTGGCCGGCGCCGCAGCTTACTAGGCTAATGCTCCACGTTGCGGCGCCGGCACACCGGGTTCTAGTCCCGGTCGGGGCACCGATCCTGTCCTGGTTGCCCCTCTTCCAGGCCAGCTCTCTGCTGTGGCCAGGAAGTGCAGTGGAGGATGGCCCAAGTCCTTGGGCTCTGCACCCCATGGGAGACCAGGAGAAGCACCTGGCTCCTGCCATCGGATCAGCGTGATGCGCAGGTCGCAGCGCCAGCCGTGGCGGCCATTGGAGGGTGAACCAACGGCAAAAGGAAGACCTTTCTCTCTCTCTCTCTCTCTCTCTCTCTCTCTCACTGTCCACTCTGCCTGTCAAAAATTAAAAAAAAAAAAAAGAAAGAAAGAAAGAAAGCTCATGATATACTGCAAGCAATTAGAATGTGCTAAATAAATGGCTAAAGAAATGAATCTTTGGAGCACTCAACTCAGCCCCTGATGTTCCTTCCATTCTTTTAAGTCTGATTCTCACAACGTGTTTACCACAAAGTCAAGCATTGGACTACATTGTATCTTCTTTGATGTTCCAAATCTTTCATGTGTGATGATCTGGAATCTCTACAGTCTAATAAATTCACTTTTCCAAATTGGGCAGTATACAGTCAGTACATAATTTAGATTTTTAAAACATTTATTAAATGCCAGGGGCAAGGCAACATAGAATAGTCAGGTGCTTCAACAAGGAACAAGATAGAGTGGCTACCTTCAAGAAACTCACTATATGGTGAGGAAGATAAGTCAATAGCCAGAACCAGGAACTGCCTAGATAAACTGAAGGTTCTGTGTGAACATGGGAGAGGGAAACAGCTCAGCCCAAAGCCTCATAGAATTGTTGCCAGAACTGGATGGCGGATGGAATGAATAACCGACCTGGTATGTGGCCTCTGCTCCATACATGTCGCTCTGTGAAACGTTCATCTTCCTTTGCACCAGTCCTCGCCACACAGGACTCTGTTGCTAGATGGTAAATTAATCTGTTTTCTTTTTTTTTTTATTTTTTATTTATTTATTTTTTTGACAGGCAGAGTGTGGATAGTGAGAGAGAGAGACAGAGAGAAAGGTCTTCCTTTTGCCGTTGGTTCACCCTCCAATGGCCGCCGCGGTAGGCGCGCTGCGACCTGCGCATCACGCTGATCCGATGGCAGGAGCCAGGTGCTTCTCCTGGTCTCCCATGGGGTGCAGGGCCCAAGGACTTGGGCCATCCTCCACTGCACTCCCTGGCCACGCAGAGAGCTGGCCTGGAAGAGGGGCAACTGGGACAGGATCGGTGCCCCGACCGGGACTAGAACCCGGTGTGCCGGCGCCGCAAGGCGGAGGATTAGCCTAGTGAGCCGCGGTGCCGGCTGTTTTCTTTTTTAACAGGTGCTGTTTTTATGAGCACTGGTAGATGTTACTGATGTAATAGTTTTAGTCTAGAAAAGGCTATTAACTTCACTATATCCTCCCAATGTAGTCTGGTGGTTCTGAAAATGGAGTGGGAAAATCCTTCTACAAAAAGATCTGCTTATTACCCTAACACAGGCTCTTGTTCTTCTATCTTACACCTCCTAAGGGACTAAGTAAGAACATTCTGGACTTAGGGAGACTTAAATTCTAATCCTGACTCTCTGACACTTAATCTTTCTAATCATGGTCAAATTATTTTCTTAAACGTCCTTCCCACAGCTGTAAAGGGGTTGGGGCATTCAGATAGGCCACTTCAAAGAATTGTTATAACAGTTCAAGAAGATAATGCATGGAAAGATTTCAGCTCCTTTGTTCATTCAACAGGCATTGCTTGAGCATCTGCTCTGAACTGGGTGCTAAAGATAAAGCAGAAGAGAGCAAAATAGCAATGTTACCTGCCTTTTTGGAACTTACACTTTGGCAAGGGAAGTAGAAAATAAATACTATTAAGTATGCTTTGTAGGATGTTAGAGAGTGATAAGAGTTAGAAGGGAAAAAAAAGAAGAAAAAAAAGCAGAGAGGGAGAGTATGAAGTATATGAAAGGGTGGCCGGCTCCACGGCTCAATAGGCTAATCCTCCGCCTTGTGGCGCTGGCACACCGGGTTCTAGACCCGGTCAGGGCGCCGGATTCTATCCCGGTTGCCCATCTTCCAGGCCAGCTCGCTGTTGTGGCCCAGGAAGGCAGTGGAGGATGGCCCAAGTGCTTGGGCCCTGCACCCCAAAGGAGACCAGGAGAAGCACCTGGCTCCTGGCTTCGGATCAACGCGGTGTGCCGGCCGCCGCGCGCCGGCCGCGGCGGCCATTGGAGGGTGAACCAACGGTAAAAGGAAGACCTTTCTCCCTGTCTCTCTCTCTTTCACTGTCCACTCTGCCTGTCAAAAGAAAAAAAAAAGTATATGAAAGGGAGCTGACCCTGCTGATGTAACTGAGAAAGCAGTAGAAGATGGCCCAAGTGCTTGAGCCCCTGCACCCACATGGGAGACCTGGAGGAAGCTCCTGGCTCCTGGCTTCAGATTGGTGCTGCTCTGGCAGTGTGGCTATTTAAGGGAGTGAACGAACAGATGGAAGACACACCTCCTCTCTGTCTCTCTCTGTATCTCCCTCTCTCTGTAACTCTGTCTTTCAAATAAATAATGAAATTAATCTTTTTTTTTCCCCTTTTAGAAAAGGGAGCTGAAATTCAGATAGGTTGATTACCTCAAAAGGTGTGCCTGGCACATTGGTGAATGTTAGTTACTTTATTAGTACACCATTTTGTACTACTTCTCTGGAGTTGAAGCACATGGTGGCCAGGACATCACGGAGAATTCTGACTCAAGAAGTTGACCCGAGCTTGTCACACCTGACACCTGTGATTAGATTTAATCATCACCCATATTTCTCATCGGTGCCACTGGCTGCTGCCATTTTTTCCTCTTTCCTTATGCAAATCTAATCACTTCTGATGGTTATTTTCTAAAAGGAAACACAAGTCATCTCTTCTGGAGCAATCTTGCCACCAGAGGCCTGAATGAAGCATTTACTTTTGCATCTTTCATAAGGAGGTGTCCCTGTAAAAGGATTACTGTGTTTCCCACAATTGTTTCTCATCAGATGCTAAATTACATAAAAGGGTGTCAAGTTTCAAAGAGAGCATGGGGAGCCACTTGCTCAAATGTGGTTAGTGTTGCTAATGGGATTTGTACAGTTTGCTTGCAGAGTGAGACCTCCAGCCCGTCATGGAAGTTGACAGCATAAATGAGAACAGATTCCAGACAGAAACATTCAGCGTCAATACACAGGGCGACCAAGCTAACACCACACCGCAGTCAGAAGGGTTGGAGATGCACTCGAGACAGTTATCCACAGCAGCTAAGAAGGAGAACAGAGGAAGAGCCTCTCCCGCCTATCGCCACCAATTAAAACCCCTGATTTCTTAAGAAGGAACAGTCTGACCTGCTCTTTCCTTCTGCAGCCTCCTCTCCCTTTTCTCAAGCTTTCCAAGCCTTTGACCGCACCCCTTCCAGTTTTGATCAACATGTGCCTATTAGTCGTCCAGCTGCTGAGGGTAGAACCACGCTGTGTGATCTTAGACAAGTCACTCAACTTGTTCACAACTCAGTTGCTTCTGTGAGATGAGAATAGCAACTTCTAACCTGATGTGATAGGGGATTATGAGCTGAGCAAAGATTCAACGACACCAAGAACTAGTTCTCCAGGGTTTCCTGGATAGCTGGGGAGACCATGAAAATACACAGAAGAAAAAGACCATGCAAAGAGTTGCTAATGTATAATGAGAGCAATGGTTCCAAAGTGGATGAGAGTTTGGCACAGCACTGGTGTATGAAACCACGTATACTAGTGTGTGAAGGGGAGGAACTGTTGAGGATTAACAAGTTCCTTTTCTATCTTTTAATAGAAATATAATTGCTATCTATTCTGACAGTAAATAATCATAATTTTGTAATCCCAAATTACACTGTGACGATTTTATGCTTTTCAAAGGTTTTTTAGGCAAACACCAATGTAAATTACATATGTGCATGTGTATTTTATTTCTTACACAAAAATGATCATATTATAATAACATTTGATAACCTACTTTTTATAATAACATCCCATGGGTATAGTTTATCAGTAGAGAAAAAATATCTAACTTTTTCTTTTTCAAAGTTGCACAACATTTTAACGTACAGCCATATAACACTTTATTTAAGCAATTCTTTGATACAGACATTGGTATTTTAAAAATTTATTTTAGGGGAAGGCAATGTGACATAGAAGGTTAAGCCTCCACCTACAGTGCTGGCATCCCATATGGGTGCCGGTTTGAGTCCTGGTTGCTCCACTTCTGATCCAGCTCCATGTTAGTGCATCTGGAATAGCAGCAGTAGATGGCCCAAGAACTCAGGTCCCTGAATGCATGTGGTGGACCCTGGAGAAGCTTCTGGCTTCAGTCCAGCCCAGCCCTGGATGTTGCAGCCATTTGGAGGGTAAACCAGTGGCTGGAAGATTTCTCTCTCTCTCTCTCTCTCTCCCTCTGCCTTTAAAATAAATAAATCTTGTTTAAAATTATTTTATTTATTTGAAAGGCAGAGTAACAAAAAGATTCACTCCCCAGACAGCCACAAGAGAGGAACCTGGAGCTCCATGCAGGTCTCCTATACAGGTGGCAGTGGCCCAAGCAGTTGGGTCACTTTCTGCTGCTTTCCCATTAGCAGGGGGCGGTACACTAAATGGGGCAGCCAGGATTTGAACTGGCACTCCAATATAGGATGGCAGCATGGCAGCACTGCAGGCACTGCATCACAACCACAGCCCCAGGTTGCTCTGAATTTTCTTTATTGTCCACAATTCCTTTGGTGGACATTCATATATATATATATTTTAGTCACCCATATTCGGCCAGTCTGAATCCTGATATTTCAGGATAGAAAGATCACATTCACAGAACTTTTACGACAGTACATTGTTATAATTGTTTTATTATTTATAATTGCTAATATCTCACTGTGAGTAATTTATAAACTAAATAGAAACTTGTGTGCATGTATAGAGAAAAACAGTGTGTACAAGGAGCTTCAAAAAGTTCCTAAGAAGTTGAATTACAGATCAATGTATTTGGGTGCAAAAAAAACTTTGAAATCTGTGTATACAAGGGATCTTCAAAAAGTTCAAGAAAAAATGTATATTACAAAAACACTGCATGGCTGTCAAAGCAGATTTAAAAAAATCTGCCTGCCTCAACTAAAGTAACCACATAGGTAAACTTGTCACATTTATTATGTACTCTGCCTCCACATCAAGAACTTCATGAGCTTGAGCAAGGTGAAGGTGTTGACCTTCAACACCTGGATTCTGGGCTCAGAATCCAGCTGTGGATATTTTCTGTAGCTATCATCATTTGCAAAAGGTTTGAATTTCTTGCCACCATAAAAACATGTGGAGGCTTGGCATAAAATTTTGGATTTCTGGCTCTTCTTGGAAAACCAGGACATAAGGCGACAGCTGGTGGACGATCTTACAGAGAGGTAGCCGGAGAACACCCCCTTCATGGGCAGGTGCACCCTCCAGATTCCTCATCATCTCCACCAGTCCACTGCACTCAGTTGTGTTTCCTGGCTGACCCTTAGGGGCATCTGAGCTTTCAATCCCAGCTTTGGGGCCAGTAACAAGGACGGAGATCTTGTACAAGGAAGATCTGAAAAAGACCTTACGCATCACGTCCCTCCTTTAGCTACAGCCTGAATGCTCATTGCACACACATCAGCTCCTGTTTAACTTGACAGCTCTTTCTGTGCACGATCTGCCTCCCTTCTCAGTGGCTTTTGTCCTTTTAATCACTAAGACAGTGATTTTCTCCCTACCGTTGCCACTACGGTGCATCTCACATGAAGATTTTTGTTACATGAATTCACATTTTCTTAGGTTTACCACAAGACATTAGCTTCAAATATGCTTATTAAATGTTTCATACACTGTTTTCATTTCACTTCATTTAAATAGGCTATATGGCACTGTGGGTACAAAAGGGACCGATGTATGCATCACCAGCCCATTTACAGATCAAGAGTACATGTTCAAGTGGGCTCAGTTGGTAGGTGGCATGCCGCATAATGTCTGTGTTTGTGGGATCACTGTGTAACCATTTGGGCCAACAAGGAAGGGAGAACGGACCACCTTGCTCAAGTCGTGGTAGATATAAGCATTATTCGTGTGTAGCATAGAAGAAACAGACCCATCTTGCATTTATTCCACTCAAGTTTATACCTGTCTGCGACAGGGATTTATGGCAAGATGTCAAAGGGGATGATATGCAAAGTAGTTTTTTAAAAACCGTTTGTAAAAAAAAACCCGAGGTTTTACTAAGAGTTAAACTATGCAGAAGAGACATTTAGAAATGTCAACTAGCTGAGCATTTTGGGAATCGTAACTTAAAAGAACGACATGCCAGTATGCATTTTTCACACAGGCTAAAAATCTCATGTCTAAATAGCTCTAATACCACCTGCTGCTTGGGAGAATTCTTTTAATAGGTAACAAAGACAGACATGTAATCAAGATGGCTCTGTAAGCTTAACCTTGGACATATGTCCACTGTTCTAAACACTGAACAGTGATAGATAGAATAAGAAAATCAATAAGACATGGCAGAACTAAAAAAGCAAGGTAAACATCTTCCTGGACCAGAAAAGGTACAGGAACACTGAGTGTTGTATGAAATAGAAACCGAAGGCAGTCCAGGGTCTGGGGCAGGACCCAAACTGTTGTAATTGGAAGTTCAATTCTTGTGGAGTGAAAGTGATCTTTTAGAGATGGGGCAGAATTGAAGCCAAAAGCTGAGGTGAGACTTCTACAAATGTAGAACTGAGTAAGTCGGTGGTCAAGGTTGGGGATCCTGGTGGAATGGGTGTAGGGGAACAAGAGGATGAAGACAAGGCTTAGCCACGGGAAAGTGAATCAAGCCGACCATTGCGTTGGTTCAGTGACTGGATAGTCAACTGCCCACTGTCAGCACAGGGCAGGAATGGTCCCTCCCCAACAATCTAAGACTGGGTTCTGCCTACTTGGCTCCCAAGAAGTGTGGAAACAAATACAATGAACATAATAGAAAAGGAGACATGAGATCAAAAAAACGAAATCTCCCACTAAATGTGAATTTGCAAAACACATTTCTAAGGACAAAAGAATCATCTCATCCCAGAAAAAAAAAAAAAAGGTTCAGGATGAAAATTCCTTCCTGTTGAGTTAATTGAACCTGCTAAAAAGAATATTAGCATAGAAAAGTCAGTAGTTTTAGCAATAGCCAACCACATGGACTTTTTGAAATACTCTCGTATTGTGTTAAATATATTTCTTAAATGTCTTACAACTTTTGAGCTATCTTTTTGTGAAATGCATATTACAAAAAAAAAAAACTGCATTGGCCGGCGTCGTAGCTCACTTGGCTAATCCTCCATCTGCGGCGCCGGCACTCAGGGTTCTAGTCTCTGTTGGGGCGCCGGATTCTGTTCTGGTTGCTCCTCTTCCAGTCCAGCTCTCTGCTGTGGCCCGGGAAGGCAGTGGAGGGTGGCCCAAGTGCTTGGGCCCTACACTGCATGGGAAACCAGGAGAAGCACCTGGCTCCTGGCTTCGGATCGGTGCAATGCGCCGGCCATAGCAGCCATTTGGGGGGTGAACCAGCATAAGGAAGAACTTCTCTTTGTCTCTCTCTCTCTCTCTCACTAACTCTGCCTGTTAAAAAAAAAAAAAACTGCATGAATTTAAAACATTTTTGCACCAAAATAATTTTATCTTTTAATTCCACTTTCCATGAACTTATAAAGTACCCTTGTATTTGCAAGATCTGGATGAAGGAAAACATCACAATCTTACTGAAAGACATTAAAGAGACATCAGTAAACAAGGAGTTATACCATCTTCAGGATAGAAAGATTCAATGTGATATATTTCTCCCAATTTTTCTACAAATGTAATGCAATTCCAATCCATAGCCTAGTAGAGCTTTCTATGGAATTGAACACTTTGAATCCAAAATTCATAATGAAGAACAGAAGAGCAAGAAAAGACAAGAAAACTTTCAACTATAAAGAATAAGAAAGGAAGAGTTTCCTTATCCACTATCAGGGATTGTTACAAAGCCATACTACTTACATAGCGTGGTAATGGTGAAAGGTCAGACAAACCGACCAACGAAGCTGTAGTTGGAACCAGAGCTATACAGATATGTAAACCTGAATTGTGATTCAAGTAGAAGGGTAGCTCGTGGGGGAAAGGATAAACCCCAGGCAGTTTAGATAGGGAAGGGCAATTTTTTTTAAAAAAAAGATTTATTTATATGTTAGAAAAGTAGAGGGACACACACACACACACACACAGAAATCTTCCATCCACTGATTGTTTTCCAATCTGATCACAACAGCTGGAGCTGGGCCAGGCTAAAGCCAGGAACTGTATCCAAATCTCCCAGGTGGGTGACAGGGCCCTCCCACATGGGTGATAATGGCCCAAGCATTTGGACCATCTCCTGTTATTTTCCCAAGCATGTTAGCAGGAGCTGGATAGTAGGCAAGGCAGCTAGGACTTGAACCGGAGTTCATACGGGGTGCCGACATCACAGGCAGTCGCCTAACCTGCTGTGCTACAACATTGCCCCAGAATAGTGCAATTTAGCTGCCTCACACCTTCCATTACCATACCATTTCCACATTCAGCAGATCAGCAAGAATCAAAACCACTGCCAGGTGCTGGCCAAGCTGCCCAGTAGGGATAACATTTAGATGCCAGGAGTGTAATGGTGGCCACCACGTTGAATGACACTAAATAGTACCAACAAGATCAAATGCTAGCTAGCTTGAGAAAAAAAAAAAAAACTTTTAAAAGAAAGTAAAAAAAAAAAATTATGTCCTAGGAATATAGAATGTTTCTTAAACAACAGAATGAAACCAAAATCCATAAAGAGATGGATATATCAAAGTACATTGAAATAAGACAAATATTCAAAGTACAAAGGACAAAAGAAAATCAAAAGACAATAGTAGCATGGAGAAGCTGTCACGGTGCTAATAATTGACATGGGATAAATATCAAGAAGTTATTTTTTTTTTGACAGACAGAGTTAGTGAGAGAGAGAGAGAGAGAGAGAGAGAGAAAGAGAAAGGTCTTCCTTCTGTTGGTTCACCCCACAAATGGCCGCTACGGCCAGCGCACCACGTTGATCTGAAGCCAGGAGCCAGGTGCTTCTCCTGGTCTCCCATGTGGGTGCACGGATCCAAGCACCTGGCCCATCCTCCACTGCACTCCCGGGCCACAGCAGAGAGCTGGCCTGGAAGAGGAGCAACCGGGACAGAATCCAGCACCCCAACCGGGACTAGAACCCAGGGTGCTGGCGCCGCAAGGCGGAGGATTAGCCTAGTGAGCTGTGGCGCTGGCCAAGAAGTTAGTTTTAAAATATGTTTTCTAAGTGGGGAAGAAGTTTGGGGTGGGGAGAGGGAGATAGTGGGGAAGAGATAATGAGATTGAGCGCAGGTTATGGATAGGCAATTTACAAAATAAAAAACATTTATGGTCAATAAGCTGATGAAGAATTTTCTAGAAGGTTTATTTATTTTTTGAAAGGTAGTTAGAGAGAGAGAGAGAGAGCAATCTCCCTTCCATTGGTTTAGTCCTCAAATGCTGCAACAGCATGGGCAGGACCAAGCCAAAGCCAGGAGCCTGGAACTCCATCCTGATCTCCCATGTGGGCCGCAGGGGTCCAAGCATTTGGGCCATGCACCTTCCCAGGTGCGTTAGCAGAAGCTGGATCGGAAGCAGAGCAGCTGAGATTTGAACTAGCACTCTGATACCGAATTCTGGGGTTGCAGGCGGCAGCTTAACCCACTGCACCGCAACGCCAGCCCCTGATGAAAAGATTTTTTAATGCAGCCAGCGATGAGTTAAATACAAATCAAAACTATTTTGGGTTATCACTTCTGCATGCATCCGATTGGCAATAAGTAAAAACTCAGCTGCCTGTGGGAAAGGATGTGGAGCAGGGACAAGGCTCATGGACTGCTAGCAGGAATGCAAACTGGTATCCCCATGAATATAACCCTGGGGACATCCAGTAAAGCTGGAAGGGTCAAGTCTATGGACCCAGAATTCCCCTTTAGAAATACCCTTCAGAGACACTAATATAAGCATTCAGAAAAAGATGTTTATAGAAGCGTTCGTAGGGGGCTGGCACTGTGGCATAGCGGGTAAAGCTGAAGTGCCAGCATCCCATGAGGGTGCCGGTTCAAGTCCTGGCTGCTCCACTTCCAATCCAGATATCTGCCAAGGCCTGGGAAAGCACTGGAAGATGGCCCAATTCCCTGGGTCCCTGCACCCATGTGGGAGACCCAGAAGAGGCTCCCGGCTTTGGATCGGCGCAGCTCTGGCCATTGCGGCCATCTGGGGAGTGAACCAGCAGATGGAAGACCTCTCTCTCTCTCTCTCTCTCTCTCTCTCTCTCTCTCTCTCTGCCACTCCTTCTCTCTGTGTAACTCTGACTTTCAGATAAATAAATAAATCTTTAAAGGAAAAAAAGAAGTATTCATAGCATCACTCTAAAACAGGGAAAAACTGAGAACAATTGAAAGGTCTGCAAATGGTAGAATGGACAAATAAATCATGGCATAATCAAGGGAACTTACATGGCATTGAAAATTAAAATTAGACATACAGATATAAACATGCGTAAGTGTCATGACCAGAAGACTGAGCAAAGAGAGCAAATTGCAATATGATACAAGAAGCAGTACAATGCAAGTCACAGTTGCTAAAAATTTGAAAACCCATAAAAAATCAGAATACATTATTATGTCTCTGTATAAATGTAATAACAGCAGAAAAATTATTCTTACAAATTCAAAACACTAAAACCAGACTAGTGGCTACCTCTGAAATATGAGCGAGGGAAGTAGACGCAGGGAGAAGATAAAGAAAGTTCCAGTTCTGTAAGATAAAAATACATAAATCTGAAGCAAAGATGACAAGATGATGGTATGTTCAGAAGCTGGGTCAATGGTACATACACATCTATTACATCATGTTGAGTTATGGTTATTAAAAAAGGGAAAATTTTTAAATGGTATAAATAGTGTGATTTCAATATTGTGCTATAAATACACATGGAAATGATTTTTGTCATATTTTCATATATATAAAAATGGTAATTTACCATAATGAAATAATGGGTCAATTTTATAATATTGTTTATTTCCCAAATTTTCTGTAATGTATATATATTACTTTAACAATTGGAAAGAATATCTTAAATTTTAATCTCTAGCTTATGCCTTAAATTTCAAAAAAGACTCTTGTCAAGAGTGTCCCAGTTATAGAAGTCTGGGAGGTTTCCCAGGCTCCAGATGACTGCTGAATTACACCAGAATATTTTGTTATTATTATTCGTGCATTGCATATGTGAATATAATAATAGCTACTTCTAAATGCCTATTGTTTCAGCTGAGTTCCCTAGAAAACAGATTCTGAGACACAGCTCAGTTGGTGATTTCTTGGCGGGGGAAAATCATCCCACACTGGGAAAAGCTAGGCATGGAAGGAGGAAAGCTAAATGCAAATGGTGCGTTATGGAGTTGCCCAGGCTTCCACCAGGAAGCACAAGTACTGCTCCAACATGTGGGATATCTCTGTACAGAGCCACCACATGGAGAAAGCCCATCGGGGAGAGGATGACACAAGCAGTTATTTGCTGCCTACATCTCGCATGTCACTGATCCAAGGTCCCCCCCACTGAAGGTGAACTCCTTAGTGCTACCACGTCCTGTCACCCAAACAGCCACATCCTACACCACAGCGCTTCCTCCGAATGCAGAAATGATGGGAGGAGCCAGCGCTTTGCCAGGTAACTCGCCAAGAATGCGGAGTGCAGACTGGTTGAGGTTGCCACTACCTTGGATGTGAGAGAGCCAGAACTGAAGCTTGGCCCTCGTCCTGGGGGAGGTCAGACAGCTAGCAGCTGGGTTTTTTCAAGTTTTTTATAAGATTTATTTATTTATTTGAAAATCAGAGTTATACACACACACACGCACACACACACAGAGGTCTTCCATCCACTGGTTCATTCCTCAGTTGGCTGCGATGGCCAGAGCTGCATTGATCTGAAGCCATGAGCCAGGAGCCTCTTCTGGGTCTCCCACATGGGTGCAGGAACCCAAGCACTTGGGCCATCTTCTACTGCTTTCCCAGGCCATAGCAGAGAGCTGGATAGAAGAGGAGCAGCAGGGGCATGAACCGGTGCCCATATGGGATGCTGGACTGCAGGTGGCAGCTTTATCCACTATGCCAGAGCACCTGCCCCAAATTTTTAAACTTTTGAAAAATGCATAGGAGAATGAGGGCTCTATCTAAAAGAGAAAGGGAAATCTGGACTCACACTGAGCACCAGGAGCCAGCCATGTGGGGGAGCACACAGGCCAGAAAGCATGGGGCGGGTGCCCAAAGGCCATGTGCCCCAAAGGCCCAGGGCAGTGAAGGAAAATAAAGGAGCTGGCCCTCTGTGCTCCAGGCCTTTAATCCACTTCCAAAGGGGAGTGGTTAATTAGTCTGATTGGCGGGTGGACGCACAGGTGTGGTCAGGTAGGGGTATGAAGTCACACAGAGGGCATGGTGGAGGGCTGGTCTTCCAGCTCACAAACCTGATCGATTTTATCTTGCATGCCTGCCTACAACATTCCCCCCTCAGAGACTCCATCCCCTTAATCCTAAGGGATGTTGAAGGGCATAGAATCATCACATCTTCTACAGCTACTTCCTGCCTATGAGCGGCATAGTGCAGGCCCTGCCTGTCTTCGGTCTGGAGGTCTCTGTCTATCTCATCTAACGGATTGGCTTTGTGAGCTGGAGCAGACATGGTCACCGCCAACGGCCAATGACCAGTGCCCTCCTTGACACTAAGAGATGCCCTGATAAAATCTCATGGGTCTCTGACACTGTCCATCCCATCCCCATGGTGCAGTAAGAACCTTAGCTCCTCGTGCCAAGAAAGCACATTGTTCTCTTTGCTTCCTGATACACTGGTATAAGAAGGTGTTAGCTGCCAATGGTAGTGCCACAGCTTCCATTTCAGTGACAACCTGTGTCCTAGAGGGGAAATATTCAACAAGGAGTCACTGGGAATAAGTGGTAAGACAGGCCCATTCTGCTTCCATTACCTGTATCTGTCTGTGCCTTGAAACTCTCAGGCAAATGTAGAAGAAAGGAGGAAATCATCCGACTCCAAAAAGATGCAGTTCCCAAATGGATGCCCTAGCAGTTGCACTGGGCAATCAGGCTGGCTGCTTCTGGGTGACGGAGTTCATGGTAAGAATTTTATGAAAAAACATAAAATTCCATAGTAATATGAATTTTTACAACTATAATAAAGGAATAATTATAATACATTTTGCCATAAAAAAAGATCTCTTGGCCTGAGGCAATATTGTGTGGGTGCCTTATCAATGGATCAGGCACTCTGTACGCCTTGAGGATAGACATTTTGAAGGCAGAGAACTCAAACTAATAGCAGCAGAGGTATCAGGTTTTTTTTTTAAGATTTATTTATTTATTTTAAAGGTGTGTTTATTTCAAGGCATAATTTTTACAGAGAGGCAGAGGCAGAGATATAGAAAAATAGATAGATAGATAGATAGATAGATAGATAGATAGAAAGATAAATAGGTGTCTTCCATCCGCTGGTTCACTCTCCAGATGGTCACAATGGCCAAAACTGGGTTGATCCAAAGCCAGGAGCCAGGAGCTTCTTTGGGGTCTCCCACATGGGTGCAAGGGCCCAAGGACTTGGGACATCTTCTACCGCTTTCCCAGGCCATAGTAGAGAGCTGGATTGGAAGTGGAGCAGCCAAGACTCAAACTGGCACCCATATGGGATGCTGTCACTGTAGGTGGCAGCCTTACCCACCATGCCACAGTGCCAGCCCCTATTTATTTATTTTAAAGGCAGAGTTACAGAGAGGAAGAGGCAGAGAGAGAAGTCGTCCATCCATTGGCTTACTCCCCAAATGGCCACAACAGCCAGAGATGGGCCAATCCAAAGCCAGGAACCAGGAGCTTCCCTGGGTCTCCCATGTGGGTGCAGGGGCCCAAGGACCTCGGCCATCCTTCACTGCTTTCCCAGGCCATAGCAGAGAGCTGGAACAGAAGTGAAGCAGCTGGGACTCGAACCGGTGTCCATATGGCTTCACCTGCTATGCCATAATGCTGGCCCCTAGGTATCAGTTTTGATAAAGACAAATCACTTCCTCACTAAGATGGAAGATGTTCATTGCAACAAGGTGGCTGTCTAGTTTCCCCAAAGGATGGTCAGCCTTGTTGGGAAGGAGGTTTTTTTTTTTTTTTTTGGACAGGCAGAGTGGACAGTGAGAGAGACAGACAGAGGAAAAGGTCTTCCTTTGCCGTTGGTTCACCCTCCAATGGCCGCCGCGGCTGGTGCGCTGTGGCTGGCGCACTGCGCTGATCCAAAGGCAGGAGCCAGATGTTTCTCCTGGTCTCCCTTGGGTGCAGGGCCCAAGCACTTGGGCCATCTTCCACTGCCTTCCCGGGCCACAGCAGAGAGCTGACCTGGAAGAGGGGCAACCAGGACAGAATCTGGCACCCCGACCGGGACTAGAACCCAGTGTGCTGGCACCGCAAGGCGGAGGATTAGCCTATTGAGCCGTGGTGCTGGCCGGGAAGGAGTTTATGTTGGACCCAACCTTGTCATTCCAGGTGTTCATGCATTAGCGACAATCACTGAGGGACAGTGGTTGACATCCAGAGAGCAGGTCATCATACTCACCTAGCTATCCAGAACCTGTCTGCAGCAGATTTTCTCTACTGAGTATCAACAACTTCACTGTGATGGCAGGCCCCTAAATATTGGTGGAATTATCTTACACCCTCTGACAAGCATGTGTTCTGCCAGTATTCCTGTAAACCAAGTCCAATGGGCACGATGACACCAATACTATGGAACAGCACAAATAAGATGATCGATGTACTTGTGAGCTCTATACTAACAAGAGCAGAAGTGTTAGCCTAGTTCTGATTTATATAGCACACCCATGAGAGAACCATTGTAGAACAACGTAACTTGATACAAGTGCTTTGCAAAATGACATCATTCTCAAGACACAGCTCTCTCTGGCCCACCATCACTTTGATGACAGTAACCGGATTTAGATCTCAGGACAGCCTGGGCAGGGAAATATAAATTCTGATCCAGGAGCAGAGTTCATATACCGAAGGAATTATAGCACACGGCCAATGTCTACAGGAAGACATGAGGTAGACATTTGTGGGGGCAGATATGCGGGTCAGATCAAGCAGGACAGGATCTAAGACTGGCTGTGGGAACGTGCACGACACTGGGCCCTCACCTGTTGCTCCAGGGTTCAGCACTCTTCCAGGAATGGCTATGAGCCAGTGCAATGGTTACCTGCGGTGAATGCCAGAATGTCTTCTCCGTATTATGGAGGAAGGGGTCAGAAGGCTGGACATACAATGGATATTTCTGCTGGGGGAGTGCATCTGCCTGAGCCAAAGGGCTTTTCCTGCCAATTAGGAGGGTTTAGGCAAATTTTAATGTCACGATTCCTGGGTCCCAGGTGTGTACTTGTTTTGAATACAGAAGTGGTGGCAGCACCCAAGGGTTACATTGCACTGGGTCTGGGTGACAGAGGTTCCAGGCTGATGTGGATGTGAAGGTGGGGACTGCAGTGGTGGCCAGGATATTAAAATGTGTAAGGGACCAAGGGCCTAGGAGCTGATGGCACCTGGTGAAACTCTTGGTCATCTACCATGGACTAAATTTCTGCTTAGACTCACACAAATTTCCTCTAAGATCCAATCCTCCCGTCAGTCATGTATGGATGACTGCTACCTACCTTCTACAGAAAAGAAAACACATTTCTGTTACCTGGGAAACAGTGAAACAAGTATGTAAGCCCAGTAAAGCATGTGATATTTGTACTTTCTCCTAGTTGGTGTTTCGTATCTGTCTCCATCTCTCATTCAAGAGTATTTCAAAGTTTGGAGAAAATGAGGTTATTTTTAAAAAGTATCTATTCATTTTGGAGGCCGAGCTACAGAGAGACAGGGAGGGAGAAAGAGAGAGAGAGGTGGGCCAGCGCTGTGGTGTAGCGGGTAAAGCCGCCACCTGCAGTGCTGGCATCCCATATGGGCGCCGCTTTGTGTCCTGGCTGCTCCACTTATGATCCAGCTCTGCTATGGCCTGAAAAAGCAGTGGAAGATAGCCCAAGTCCTCGGGCTCCTGAACCCGCGTGGGAGACCGAGGAAGAAGCTCCTGGCTTCGGATCGGCACAGCTCCAGCCGCTGCGGCCATTTGGGGAATGAACCAGCGGATGGAAGACTTCTCTCTGCCTCTCCTTCTCTCTCTGTGTAACTATGCTTTTCAAATAAATAAGTAAATCTTAGAAAAAAAAACAAAAGCAAGAGAGAATGAATATGAATCTTCATCCAGGGATTCACTACCAAATGACCACAGTAGCTAGGTCTGGGTGAGGCTGAAGCAGAAGCCAGGAACTCTAACTTGGTCTCCTTCATGGGTGGCAAGGGTTCAAAGACTTGGCTCACCTCCTCCTGCCTTCCCAGCACATTAACAGGAATCTGGAGTGGAAGCCAAGTAGTCAGGACCCAAACCAGCAATTCTATGCAAGATGCTGATGTCCCAATTCCAAGCAGCCGCTTAACCCACGGGCCACAAGGCTGGCCCTAGAAAACTGTTAAGTACGTATTACATATGGATTTTAAAATTTTTTGCACCAAAATAAACTCACCCCTGAACTCCATTTTTTCCGTGAACTTTCTAAATTAAAGACCTAACCATATTATATCTGCCATTTCAACAATTTCAAGCAATGGCAACAATCATCAGGATGATTCATCAATCATTCAAGGATGGCAATAATCATTGCAAAAGGATTCCTGGGGTGTGTGGGAAGTTAGAGTGGCAGCGGTTATTGTTTATTGATCTGATTTCAGGGTAGCAGGGGTTCTCTTTATTTAGACACGTCAGTGAAAGGACACTAAAGAATCGAAGCGATAACCTTCAAACACAGCCATGAACTACGTTAAATGGTGTGTGGTTACAGCCGGGCTTGAGCTGACATCATGAGGACCTCTTGAAGAAGTGATTTCCTAGTGAACCTCTGTGGCTCCTCTATTTGTGCTGCAGTATTTTCCCTTCCCTGATAAAACGTCCAGTCTTCACACGGAATCACCCAAGGTCGCGTCCTAGTAAACAGTACTTTTTAAACGGAGTCTTTGAAACCTGCAGTGAGCATTATGCTCTCTCCACAGGCTTAAAATTGTCACAGCACACTCCACAGTACAAAGGGGCAAGGGACGTCCAGGGAACTGAAAGCCGCAAACAGCCTTGCTTACAGAAAAGAGGATTTTAGAGGCAATGCGAATATATGTATATATGTGTGTATATATATATATATATATATATATATGGCTTTGATTAATTCAATTAATCAAGAGTTGGAACAGTGTTCAGCTTTTACTCTGTTATACAGTCTATCTCTAAATTTCTTGTCTCAAAGAATTTCAACTACAAATGGCAATATAATGATCCACCCTGAATTTTTTGCTTGTGGTGCACTTTGGAAAAAATGAACAGTGCGTCCCCACTTTGTCCGCTTAGGCTTTGCTTCCATCATTAAAGCTTTGCTGTTAGGAGCAGTTTCCAAAGCTAAAACGATACTTCTGTATCCAGCACTTAATTGTCAGCAGGGTGAAAACAATGCAAGGGCTCTTCAAATATTCATGAAAAATGCATATGAGGGAAAAAAATCCATGCCTGGATTTCAAAACTTTTGCACCCCAAAACTTTTCACTGAACTCCATTTTTCCATTAACTTTTGAAAGAAGCCTCATCTTTGAAGATGGATAGTTGGGACTGCCTGGGATTGCAGACAGGGGAAACTGTTCAGCAGTCCTCCACCCCCATCACCTACTCGTGTTTTTCTGCCCCCATTGCCTCTTCTCTGCTGTTAGGTAACACACACCATTGTGGTGCAAGAAGGGAAAAAAGCACATTCTGCCTATGGATCCCAGTGTGACTGGGGCAGGACGGCAAAGGGATCTTTGCGTCTTTCACCTCCGATGCCTAAGATCTGTGGCACTGACAGGGAAATGATAAACGTAGGCACGGTTATTCAGTCGCGGCTCTCATAGAAACAAACCCGTCTTTCTACGAAAGCCATTGGGTACCTGTAGCATAACTAAAAGGATTGAAAAATGGGAAGGCGAGAGGTAGCCATGCCAGTATTTACAGTAGTGTTTTAAAAATGAAGAAGAATAAATACAAATTCCTTGAGCAGAAAGCTTCAGAGCTGGGAGGTGACCCTGAAAGCTCACCCAGACTCTGAGAGCCACAACCACTTATAACCTAGCAACTGGTGCTCTGTGGTACACGGCAAGAACCACGCATTTCAGCACAAAACAACCCTACCGTACACTCTGAATGTTTAATAACATCCAACGCAAAGACCACCAAAGAATTTATTTTGACTTTATTAACAATGTGGCTTACAATTTGTCTTCAAGTAAAAAGGGCTTTTTTTCATTTAGAATAAAAATTAAAATATAACTCTGATATAGATTTTCATTTATTTACATGAAAACATATATACAGAATACAATCTTACAGCAAACTAACAGCATGCCCTTCGTCCTGCCAATTTCAAAAGCAAAGACACCAATTTTTCCCTTTTATGCACCAAACAGACACAAGGTATGGGTCAGATTTCCAATACAGACTATTCAAGTTGGAATGCAAGACAGCAAAAGGGCTTTCAAGGTTCACAGCTAGGTTCATGCCAGCTCCCATTTGGAACAAGTGAGATGATTCTTTTCTTCTGCCATTTTTTTCTTGCCTCCATTTTCCTACTATCAGGTGATTTCCTGCTAATGATTGTCCTTGAACTTCCAGTGCATCTCTTGGGCTCAAAGAAGCACTGCTCTGCCTTGGTAATGTGACATGACCTACATACTCACTGGGGCTGCACCCCAGCTGTGTAAAACCAAACCAGTAAGGTGGAAAGATTCAAGCTCTGAGTGTCATTTATCTTCCAAGATACAGAGGCTTTGAACTCACACCCATAGCAGTATCGTATGTCAACGATTACTAGTTTTAGGCAAGTTAAATGGGTCAGAGTCGGACAATTCAATTGTATCCTGTCTTTTAGAAATCCGTAAACTACTCTAGTTGTACAAGCCATGAGAATTAATCAACTTAAAAATCCAACCAAGTGATAGGGAGTAATTTTCAGGGAACAACAGTTAACAAAGAGAAGAATCATTAAATGTAATAGCTGCTATGACAACCTTCCATCATTATTTAATTATTGCACCAAAAAAGACAAGGGCAGTATGTTCTCTCTCCAAGGATTCCTTCTTACAGACTACAGATATCTTAATTTACTAATTTTCCTTTCAAATAATTGCACACTCAATCACAGCTTTCTAAAGACAGAATACAGAGTCACTACAGCCTAGGCTCACCATCTTAACCCAGAAGCAGCAATGATGCTCAAACCACAACAAAGATTTAACACTACTGTTCTTAAGTTCTATATACAGAAATAAATATAAATGAGTGTTCTACAAAATAAGTATGAAAACCCCTCGTGCTTCCAAAACGAAGGTAGGACAGCTCTTAGAAGGGGGTGTGTGGATAAAAGAGAGAAGGCAAATCCCAGCACTCGCCTCGCGCAATACTCAAACATTCCATGAGATCGATTAGGAGAGCCGAGACCCGCCTTCAGAAAGAAGGCTGATCAAAATCAACCTCCGAGAGACCACAGGAAGGGTCACAGGTGGCAGTGTCGAAGATCTGGATCATTTTAATTTATTGACGATCAAATCAAAGCGGACACATGAAACGATTTTGCGAACAGGATCAAAGGCGGCAGAGGGACCTACCAGTTTGTACAGCTCAATACCGAGCGAATCAACATTCCGTCTAATTTGGAAAGTGACAGGTGAGTTCTCGGTGCCATGGAGGCCCGTCAGAGGGAAAGCGGTGCTGTCTCTGAAAAGCACAGAAGCTCTGGAACGCCACAGTTCCCTGCTCCTGTTCGGCTTGTCATGTCTGTGTGTTCCCGGACGGGACACTGACAACACAGTGCTCACTGAGCCGAGCGGCTAGGAGCTGAACCAGGTTCCGTGAGCTGGAGGAGGGTGGGATGTAGGGAGGGGCTCTCGTCTCTATATGCGAGGGGGCATTTCGGTTTCTCAGCTTACACACGAGGTACACGGATGACAGGTGTCTGCTCGGCTCGTTCTAGGAGGTAAAGAGCAGCAGCACGCGCATACCCAGCCCAGGAGCACACTGGTCCTGAAGTATGACCAAGGAGAGATGAAGAAGAAATGGAACCACCTGGGGAAGGAACGGAGGGCGTCACTCACTGGTTCTGAGATCAAGAAACGCTTGGCTTAGGGCGCTGTGGGTCCTGCAGTGCAGGTGTAAAAATCCACATTTTCTGCCATCAGCGAGAAGGTCACACAACATAGCAAAGCGCTCCTCGGCGGCGGCCTTGTCTTTAAGACGGAAGCTGCTGAGAGATGAATCCCACAGGGAAATTGAAGACCACCTTACACGTCCCAAACAGAACTGCTGCTGGTGTAATAGCTACTGGGAACGCAGTCCTGAGGCATCAAGTTCATCCACAGACATCCAAGTTCAGGAAGATGCCAGCAATGTCAGCTGAAAAGCACCTCCTAGGCTGTGCAGTTCCTCTCAGCACCCCCAAGGGGCAGGGGACAGGGCACATACCCCCACCCCCCACCCCACCCCATGATGAAGGCTACAGAGCTGGGTCTTCTTCTGCCAAGAATATAGCCCCTTCCTCCTCCTCACTGGGCCCCCACAAAGCTGAAGCAACCAATCCCCTGGAGACAGAGACAGAGGTGAGATGCTACGGCCGAAGACTGAGGACAGCCACGGACATCTGGCCCATGGAAACAAGAGCGATTCCCAGCTATGGTGGCTGTGCCCTGTCTGGGCCTCCCAGCAGGTGGTCCTCGTGCTCCGTGGGTGGGCTCCAGAGATCCTCGGAAGATCTTCTCACTCTGGTGTAGCACCGCCTCCTCCATGCCATTCCCGGTAAAAGGCACGAGGAGGTGACATTCGCCCAGCAGGTGCAACGTTATGGTGTAGCCACCACACTCCCTCACTCCCATTTCACATGCAACAGAGAAACAGCTCCACTTGAAAAGGCCACAGTGAAAAGATCAGAAAGAGTGAGCGCCGGGAAAATGCCATCGATCTCGAAATGGAGACCCTTTCCAATCGTCTGCCAGAGTCTAACTCCACAAGACCGAGCATTTAAGGCCAAAAGCAAGCGGCTGAGAAGGCAGGGGTGGGAGGCGGAGGGCAGGACGAAGCTGTGGCTTAGAAGAAAGGCATCCGATTGCAAGCCCACCACGAATCACTGGAGACGTCTTTATCATCACAGTGGGGCTGCAGGCATCATCTAGGCAGTCTCTTCCCATCCCAGGTCTCCAGGCAGATCCACTCACCAAATGCTTACAACTCGACCGTGTTAAGCCACTGCCAACCATGGCTGCAGGGGGCACTGAAACGTCTCAACCACAAAACACTTGTTTTCCTGTTTTCATCTGCCAACTGTTGTGGAATGTTGAGAAGGATTATCAGTAATCAGAGTTCTCAGAGTTCGACAGGTAATCATCAAGTCTTAAGATGTCACAGGGAAGAGGAGTGGCTAGCTGGAAACGCGGCCAACAACACAATGTCGCCGGAACTGTGGAGACTCCAGCCAGAGAAGATCAGGGTCACCGTGGTCAAAAGCATACAACAGAGCAGTCTCTCTGGATTTCAAAGCACGCACTGAAGTCACTCATGAGAATTCACAGGTGAAGCGCTTGGTACAACAGGCCAGCCAATTCTCAGAACTACAGACCTCCTGCAAGGGACTTGGCGGATCTAACAAAACCACCCCCGCCCCCAAGATTTTGAAAGCAACCTCAAAGCCAGGGTGAGCTGCAGGAATAGCTCTTTCTCCTTCTGTGTCTCACCTCCACACATCTGGACTCCTTCCTTACAAGCAGGAGAATGTGCTCACTGCCAGGCTCCTAGGTGCCCACACCTGCTGTCCTTGTATAGGACCTGAGGTCCAGAGCAACAAGAAGCTACCCGAGAGACCACAGAGTTAATCATCAGCAAAGTCGGGGTGAGAAGCAGCTGACCCCAGATCCAGGGCTCACTGGGCAGTCATATCTCCTCCTCACGCCCACGGCAGATGGGGTGAGCCAAGGTGGACTAAACAGAGGGGTGCTGGAGAGGACTCTCTTGCTGCTCTGGTGATCCACGTCTTCCAAACTCTCTTCCCACTCTTGCACTCTGAAATGATGCTCTTCCCTTCCATCTGTAATTGGACATTTCCCTAAAGGAGTCATTTGATGTGGTTACAATTCAATTAGAGAGCTGCAGGTTTGTCTTCAATTCTGCAGATGGAGCCGTCCCTACAGAGGTTCTAGGCTTCAATTGCTCCCAAAAACCATGGCACTGCAATGAGAAGCCAGCCTTCCTCCACTCCCCCTTCCTTCCTAAAAGGCATGAAGGTTTGACACATTTTTTTACAAGGACACCCTGAACCATCACAGAGCTGTGTCGGAGAAAGAAGCTGCCATCGAGATCGAACCGAGACAAGCAGTGACAGCGTGTAGCACTAACCTACAGTCACACGTGTGTCGATAGGAAAGATGTATCTATAAATGTGCCTGAGAATGATTATAGCAAAAGCTACCAGCAAAGGTGTCCCTCGGTCACGTTAGAAAAGACGAGAACTGCACCTGCCTTGGTTTTCAAACCAATGCAGGGATCGGTTTGGGACACCTTGTTCAAAGAAAGCTGCCTGGTTTGGGGTGGAGAAAGGCAAAATGTAGCTGTACGAAGCAGCTCTCCATATCCCACACAGTCCAACAACTCGGAATCTAAACTCGCACTCGCCAGAAGCTTCTGCTGTGGGACTCTGGTGTGCTTTAGAAACATGAGAATATTCAACGAGCTGGTGGATGAAGGAAGTCCTGGCTTCTTTTTGGTGATACTTGTGTTATGTGCCGTTTCGCTGATCCTGGGAAAAGCAAGTCCCGAAAACCTTCACCAATGCTGCCTCACCCAGGCCGGGGCCGCCCTCCCGGGAGGCAGAGTCAGTTGGCATACTGCGCGTAGAAAGCCACTTTAACTCTCTCGATCTGATGGCACAGTTTAATAGCAGGTCCCAGCTTCAGCTCCATGCACTCCTGCACCGTCGGAAGAGTCAACAGCAGGAGTGCCTGGCCGTCGATGTCCTGTGGGGGTACATAAAGGCAGGTTAGAGAAGGGACAGGTGCACCCGGGGAATGCGTTTTCCTCACAGAAGGCTTCAGCATGGGCCATTGTGGGAAGAGACTGCTCCGGTTTGATCTGGGCGACTGCTGGTAGCAATGCCAACTCGATCGCCGTCTAAACTCTTTGTTGATAAAATCTTTGTGGTGAGAATATTCTAGCAACTTTGAACTTCACAGGCCTGCCCGCGTGGGTACAAGAGCTGGAGCATGTGACCTGCTGCACGAATTGTTATCCGGGCTTATCAATCTAAGCCACGAAAACACCTCCACTGCCTCCCCTGTCCCCCGTAAAGCCAGCTCCCTCCTGTGCTTTCCTGTAACTTAATGTGAGCACTAGAAAAAGGTTCTTGACTTAAAAAAAAAAAAACAAAAAAAATCTCTCTTACTTCCCTGCCAAGGTCTGACATTTCACCATCAGGAAAGGGTGAGAAGATGCTAAAGACAGAGAAGCCAGCTACACAGCACAGCGTCCCACAGAGGGAAGCACACACACACGCAGATCCCGTACATTTACATTCCGACATGGCCCAGAGGAAGGTGCTGCTTGAATTCAGGTCTGCTACCTGTTCTGTCTCCTAGCCCTTCTACTACAAGAGAGACTTACTCACCGATGACGTTGAATTTGCTGTAGGAATCAGGACAGCAAGCCTCACTCCAAAGCCCTAAGATCGTCACCTTGGCCATCTCTGGCCTGCGCTAGGTGTCATTCGGCTGTATTATAGAGTTGAACCAGAATGCCCTCTCGCAAGACCAACGCAGTCCTCATATTCCAGGGAGAAATAACTGATACCCAGAGACTGTAGGCCCACACAGGCAATGGCAAAAGTAAGTGGGAGGGGGCTGGCGCTCTTGCATAGCCAGTGAAGCCACTGCCTGCAGTGCTGGCATCGCACATGGGCACCAGGTCTAGTCCCAGCTGCTCCACTTCCAATCCAGCTCTCTGCTGTGGCCTGGGAAAGCAGTAGAAGATGGCCCAAGTCCTTGGGCCCCTACACCCCTGTGGGAGACCTGGAAGAAGCTCCTGGCTCCTGGCTTCAGATCAGTGCATCTCCAGCCATTGCGGCCAACTGGGGAGTGAAACCAGCAGATGGAAGATCCCGCTCTCTCTCTCTCTCTGCCTCTCCTTCTCTCTCTGTGTAACTCTGACTTTCACATAAATGATCTTTAACAAACAAACAAGTGGGAGAAGGACAGCATAAACTGAGCTTGGCACACCAGATTTCTGCCACTAAGGGAAATATTTCCAGGGCTACCACTGCCACAAATACTCAACACTAAGGGGACAGCGTATGAGTGTGTGTTTCAAACATCATCTAGCCACAAGTTTCCTGTGGGAGCTTATTTCTTAAATGCATGGCTTATTAGGCTGTCTTGAATATACCTAAAGTGAAAAAGCAGAACATGTACAAGTGGTAGCCTTGCGAAGACTGATGTCAAGAATATGCAAAATTCATGATCAGTTCAGATTCAAAAGCTACACTATTCCCTAGTTGGCATGGCAGCAATAGAAATTAAGCATTAGCTCAAGAAGCTTCGATGCCAGTGCTGTGTGATTTATTACTCATGCTTACTGGTGAGCACCAGCTATGGTGTGTGAAGCTATAAGCCAAGTCTCACCAAGACACAAATATGACCTTATTAAACCACAAAGTAAAACTAAAGTTTTGTCTTCTGTACACACTGCCAGCAGGTGATAAATGAATGAAATGGTCAGTAAAATTTTCATGCTATCTTTGTATCATTTCCTCGTTTAGAAAAACTGCTTTTATAGCTTTACTTTATTTGCAGGTGCTACTGACAAGACTAACTGTATTAAGGGGGAATTGGACATACTGAAAAGTAGTGTTTTAGCTCAAAGCGACGAAGTAAACAAAAGCTCCCCCTGGCCTGGCACCTGTTAGCCAACTCCACTACAGCAAGCATATCAAGTGGACAGAGAGGGTGTGGGTATAGGGACATAAAGTCTTGTATCGTGGGCCTCAGAGAAATGCATTTTAAGTAGGCTGTAGGCGAATGTTCTGAAACTGTGGTGCAGGTGGCCTAACCATTATGTTCAATGAAATCAGTTATGAAAGAATAGTACTGAAACTTATTTTAGGGGGTGGAAGTTTATTTTTGAGATGGAAATTCACGACTGGAAAAGCCAGCTGTTCCACGATCACATGGCCAGTTTCAGACAGCGCTGGAACGAGAATTGTGGTTTTTGAATATTAAAGTCTGGAGCAAGAATTATAGCTCAGTTCTCAAGTTACACTTGATCAGGAAGTCCATCTCTGAACACAGAGATTCAACTACAAAGGAAAAAAAAATCCCTAAAATATCCCTTTAACTCTTTCTCTAGCGTCTCAGGGAAGGTAGTCAATACGCGCATGTATCACATTGAAGTGGAGGATGCGGCTCCTTTTGTTTAAGCCACAAACATTCATTGAGCACCTACTAAGTGCCAGGTTCTCTGATGGCTTCTAGGGAATATCACATGGAGAAAGGAAAGATTCCTCCCCAGGAGACTCCAGGACTCTGCAGGGAGGCAGAACAGTAAACAGACTATGACGTCAGTGGGAGATGCCTGGGGCTGAAACAGGACTGTAACTAAGCCAGTCTTAGAGAGATGGCAAGAAAGGGCCCAGAGACTAGACACTGCCTAAACTGAGGCCTGAAGGACCATGGGAATTATTAAGGCAAAACGGATGGAAGGAACATAAGAAGTTCACCAGAACATAGTGTTCCAGAAACATGGGGAGACACTGGCAGTGGAACTTGTGGTGGGTTCATACAGCCATTGAAGAACTTGGAACTCGGGGCCGGCATTGTGGTATAGCAGGTTAAGCCTTTCCCTGCAATGCCGGCATCCCATATGGGCTCTGGTTTGAGACCCAGCTGCACCACTTCCGATCCAGCTCTCTGCTATGGCCTGGAAAGCAGCAGAAGATGGTCCAAGTGCTTGGATCCTTGCACCCACATGGGAGACCCGGAAGAAGCTCCTGGCTTCAGCCTGGCCCAGCCCTAGCAGTTGTGACCATTTGGGGAGTGAACCAGTGACCTCCCCTCCTCCTCCCTTCTTCCTTTCTCTCTCTCTCTCTCTCTCTGACTCTGCTTTTCAAATAATAAAAAACGATTCTTTTTTTCCCCAAAGAAACTTTTATTTAAGGAATACAAACTTCATGCATTTCATAAGTACAACTTTAGGAATATAGTGATTCTTAAGAAAAAAGGATAGAGCTTTTTCTGAGATATGGAAGAAGAAATCACACGCTAGTGCTCTGAGGTGGATAAGTGTGTCTGAAAGTCAATATTGACCACAATCTATCAGAGAGGCAGATGGGAAAGCTATGAGAGACTGAAAGGAAGGAGACTTATTAGGGAGTCATAAAACTGAGCTATCTAAGAGATACTGCCCAGAATCGAGGTATGTCTGGTGAATTCATTAAAGGACACCAAAAAATGTATAAACCAACCAACTACAAACTGGACAAAAATCAGTAGCAAAAATGGCAGTACTATTTGGTGTATGCAGGAGCACCACAAATCTACATCAGAAAGGCATTAAGTAGCTATTTCACAAATTAAACAAAAATGCAGAACTCAGGAAAAGATGCTCAACTTCATCAAAAAGCAATGAAATGCACGTTGAGCTCACTATAACAGATCATTTTAGAGCCACAGAAATTAAGACCCCGTAACGCTATCAAGTGCCAACACAGACGTCTATGGTCATGGAAATCCCCCTACCGGACAGGTGGGAATGTAGTTGGTTCTACTATTTTGGAAAACATTTTGGCATCCCCTAGTGAAAACAGGAAAATCAAACAAGAATACGATAAACACCCAATTCAGAATAGCATTTGCCTCCGGAGGGAATAAAGGAGATGACTTAGGGAAGGGGCCCTCAGGTGGGCCTAGGGACTCTGCTTCTACCGTGGTGGGGGCTTTCCCACAGGTGCACTCCGTTAGCACGCTCTGTAGGCACAGGTGCTGTGTATACCCTTCAGTACGTAGCTGCATAAACCACTTCTCAATAAGAACATTCTAGTGCATCTACATCTTAGACGTAACTCCGTCATTTCCTCACCGATTTTCTTTCTGCAATGCTTTTAGATTTCCACGTTTTAACAAATACATCGAGACCAAGGAGGCAGGCAGGAAGAGAAGGAATGCCTCTCTAAATCCAATCCTAGCCTTTGAGGAGGCGCTGATCACACACAGTTGAAAGCTATGTTCACTTATTCACAAAATCTTTATGCAAGTAGATATCAGTATAGGTGAGACACCAACACACTGGAGATACAAAAATGAATGAGATGTGGGTAGCTCCCGCCTTCTCCATCTGGGGAGGGGAATCCCAGATGCAAGTAACCACAGACAGGCAGCATCTCAGCATCTGAAGAACTCGGAGTGCTGGGGTGTGTTTGCCCACTGGAGAATCTGGGAAGGCCTCCTGGAAGAGGAACATTGTACCGGCCTTTGGAGAAGGTATCAACCAAGCAAGAGACTGCTGCTGGTTTACTGGTTTCCCCTGTTCTATCCTCAGCACCGAGAAAAATGTATGGTGTGCCTGGCAAACACCAGGGACTCCTTCAGAATGAATACATGGGTAGCACTGGCCGTGTTAAACTCCAGATTAGGTCAAGAGATGGGTAAAAGGTCAGAATGAGAGGGAATTCGGAAAGTGCACAAGAGGCCAGGACAAAGAACAGGGAATTCCCGGACACCACAAATAGTGGTGTTGGGCTCCCATAGGGAGAGCTCTGCTGCGTGTCAGGTGAGCCAAAAGGCATAAACCCTCGGCTCCCAGAAAACCCTCATTCTTTCATGTGCATCTTGCACAGAAGGCATGAGGAAAACACCGGTTCACTCTACTTAAAGTTGTCTGTACACAGGGTCTTCAAAATTTCATGGAAAATGCATGTGATGAAAAGACTAGGCATGGGTTTAAAACTTTTATTTATTTTACTTGAGCAGCAGAGAGACGGACTGACAAAGACAGAAAATCCTCCTGTAAGCTGGTTCACTCCCCCAAATGCACACAGCAGCTGGGGCCAGGCTGGGTGAAAGTTGCTTGCAAGCTGGGAACTCAATCTGGATCTCCCAGGTGAGTGGCAGACACCCAGCTCCTTGAGTTTTCAGTGCCAGGCCTACACTGGCAGAAGGCTGGAGTCAGGAGCTGGTGACAGGAGCTGAACCCAGACACCATGGTGTGGAACGCAGCTGTTTTAACTGCAAGGCTAAACACTTGCTCCAAAAGAATATTTTTGCACCAAAATAAAGTTATCTTTTATTTATTACTGTTTAAAAATATTTATTTATTTGAAAGGCAGAGCAACAGAGAGAGTCACTGGCTGCAACAGCCAGGTCTGGACCAGGCTGAAGCCAGGAGCCCTGAACTCCATCCTGGTCTCCCACATGGGTGCAACGGCCCAAGAACGTGGGTCATCTTCCACTGCCTCTCCAGGGCATTAGCAGGGAGCTGGACTAGAAGCAGAGCAGCCAGGACTTGAACCATCATGGGATGCCTGCATCACAGGCAGTAGCTGAGCCATAGTACCAGCCCTTAAACTTAGCTTTTAGTTCTATTTTTCTATGAACCTTTCTAAGTGCCCTCATAGACTCAAAACAAAACAGTCATCTAGATGGTGGTGAGGGTTGATTTAAGGTCTCCAGTTCCCCAGATAGAAACTTCACCCCTTCAGATGAGAACTTGACAGTGGTGGTCACTCTAGTGACTGTAGGGTCACAGTTATCAAGCGGATTTCAAGAGGCAGAGAGTTAACCTTGCAGGAAGAGTTAAACCCTCCAGGCATAGAAAGTGCAAGGGGAACGGGGTGGGTTAAGGCACTGTAGGGTCCCCCCAGGGTGAGGTAGGAGGGAGTCATTGACTTTAAAGCTCCAGGAACACAGCATTTCCACCTAGGGTCTGCACTACCAACTTTGCCCTATAGGGGGCAGAAGCCCTGTTATCCAGTAGGCAACACCAATGGACAGCGTGCAGAGACCCCTCACCATTGCTGTTGTTTGGCTGAACAGGGCCTCCCAGTGGCCCTCTGGCAGATGGCATCATCTTTGGTGACCTAGCTCAACACAATCTCTTGCTGGATTTCTCTGCTTAAACTACAACCTCACCTCGCCTGCTGTTACCATTGTTTATTCTGGTCTGTGTCTTTGCCATTGTGTGTGTCTTGCCCACTGTGGAGTGTGCGCCTTCAGAATTGTGGGCCATGCGCTCTGCTGGTGTTCAGCCCGCGTTGAACAGAGTGCCTTGCGCGCAGAGCTTACCCCAGTTCTTACTGAAATGAGAAGTCGTCTGTATAGTCTGCTAGAGAGCCGCAGGCCCTTCGCAGAACGCCCAGTCCTCTGCAGACTGAAAGAAAACCTGTCATCAGACGGTCTCATTCTCCTCTTGCACTCACCTCATACAGCACAAGGCAAGCACATAAATGTGTGCTCCATAATGGTTGATTTGCTAAAGGGCAAGAGTAGGGCGGGAGCGGGGGACGTGGCACTGTGGCATAGCGGGCAAAAGTCGCCGCCTGCAGTGCCAGCATCCCATATGGGCACCAGTTTGAGACCCGGCTGCTCCACTTCCCATCCAGCTCTCTACTATGGCCTGGGAAAGCAGTAGAAGATGGTCCAAGTGCTTGGGCCCCTGCACCCACGTGGGAGACCTGAAGAAGCTCCTGGCTCCTGGCTTCAGATCGGTGCAGCTCCGGCCGTTGTGGCCATTTGGGGAGTGAACCAGCAGATGGAAGACCTCTCTTTCTCTCTGTCTCTGCCTCTCTGTAACTGCCTTTCAAATAAATAAATAAATCTTAAAAAATAAAAAAGAAATACTTTATGTTCTACCTTATATGTGGGAGCTAAAATTAAAAAAAAAAAGAATAGGGCAAGGGTGGGGGATCTGGAAGCAGCATTTAAAGCAAGGATAATTCCACCTGGAATACCTGGAAGCCCCCCCCCCCCCCCCAGCCATGTCCCCTCAAACTGGGGTTGGCCGAGTGGAGAACTTTATTACAATATATGCGTTTGAGCTTTCTCTTTTGGAACCCGTGGACAAGGATTATAAAACAGACCTGGCTCAGCGCACCCAGCATGTTCACATGGCAGAGGTATGCCCATCAGAAGCCTGGTTAGTAATTTTAAAATACACATTCAGGAAAGAATTGAGAATGGCATTGTTTAAGGAAGGCTAACAACCACAAAAGCAAGTGCGTTCCAATCTTCCAGATGCACTGCATCCTTTTCCTTGTTTGCTTTTAACCTATATGAGGTGTGCAGCTGATGAGACTTGCCAACTTGAGCTTGAGCCCTGCAGAATGATGTTAGCAAACAAATGGTGGGAACTAATGAGCTCAACACTAGGTTACGGTGAGGTCACCCTTCACATTCCCCAAGTCCAGCCCGGCCCAGCTTGTGCTTAGTGCCTACTTCAAAAGGAGACCCCATGACGAGAGCGGGGAAAAAATTAAATAAAAGAAAACTAACCCCACAATAAGCCTGCCTCAGAGAGTGGGGAGCTTCAAGACAGAACTTTTCAAAGGCACACCGTGTTCTTTGATTCCCTCGCTGAAACACAGGAGATATTGTTGTCCCCTGTGGCCTGGGGGACAGGGGAGTGACACTGAGAGCCCTTCCGGTGACAGGAGACCATCAGCACAATGACCGGGCCTTGGGCCTTGCGGTGGGATTTTCTCTGACACTGTCACACCAGGCTCCCTTTCTAGCCCGGGCCCCAGCACAATCTCTCCTCCTGGCTTCAGAATTTCCCCAAGGAAAGGAATGCATGGGCGGGACCCCTCCTGGGACCCCTCCCACCAGACTTCTTCCTGCTCACCAAGCAGGAGGTGAAAGCCTTGAGTTTAAAAGGGGTCTCAGGTTGGAGGGTGCAGTGGGTGGGTGTGGGGGGGAGCTCACACTCCGTGGTGTGAATGTCAACTGCAGAGCACCTGAAACGGAAGCGCACGGGATCCCCACCTTTGAGCTTCTCCCTGAAAGAGCTGGTTGACCCCCTGCCTCCTGGGTCCCACTGCATCCCACACAGAAGCCCTTGAACATCTGGGGCCAAGAAGTAAGAACAGAGGAGCTGCATTTTGTTTGACAAGAAATTCCTATTCACAGGAAGGTACAGATCTGAGAGGGGGAGGCCTCTAAGACTAACCTGATTAAGCGCAGGGACTCTCCACCCAGCTTTTTATCAGAGAAGAACTAACCAACAACGGACTTGAGACCTTAAGAGCAGCAGTGGACAACATGCAGCTTGTCCGGATTTGAGCCACCCAGGGGTCTCTGACTGCCATCTCTGAGTTCTCAACTCATTTTCTGTCCTCCCTAAAGGATGTAAAATACAATGCCTGGGGCTTTTTTTTTTAGAAAAATTATTTATTTATTTACAAAGCAGAGTTATAGAGAAAGTGGGATGAGAGAAAGAGAGATCTCATCTGCTGGTTCACTCCCCAGATGGCCACGATGGCCAGAGCTGGGTCAGCTTCTTCCATGTGAGTGGCAGAGGCCCAAACATTTGGGCCATCTTCTGCTGCTTTTCCCAGGCCATCAGAAGGGAGCTGGATCAAAAGTGGAGCAGCCTGGATATGAACCAGCACCTGTTGGGAAGCTGCTGTCCTAGGTGGCAGCTCTACCCTCTATGTCACAATGCCAGCCTCCTAGGTCTCAGCCATTTTGAGAAGAAGTCTCTGACTTCCACTGCATCTGCTATGGCGCTGGGGTTACAACCTGTCAGGCAGTCACTGGTGTGGAAGGACAGTGGGGGACCTGAAGGGACCCTGGCTGGCGTGGCGGCCGACAGACCTAGCTCGCCCCACCTGCTCACTTACACTGCAGACTGAGGATATGAGCCCCACCTGCTCATATCCACTGCACCTCACATGGGGTGGCACGGAGAGACAGACAAAAGGAAAAGCAAGCATGACACTGTCCAAGACAGGGAACAAAGGAGGAATTCCACCTTGTCATCTCTCTCCATTTATGCTGGCTCAGTTTTACTTTGGAAGTTATTGTTTTTTTTCCAGGTTTACACAGATAACATAGCAGGCCTCACAGCTGACTTAATGTTTTAGAAATATAATTCTATACAATCCAGGATTGCTAGAGACTCAACTCTCATGTTAAAGATACACAAAATTTAGTTTTACTCTATATGACTATTAATTGCAAAGACATGAAATCTGCTAAAATACACACTATGGAAGTTGCGCTTAGCACATGGCAAAATTCAACTTGTTTTGATAGTGAGTTCAGCAGAGAGCGAGTAGTTCCTTCATGGAGGTATCCAGGTCTGGCAGAGAATGTGGAGGGAACAGTCTGCATCTGAACTAAATCCAGGAGCTAGCCTGAAGGTGGTTTTTTTTTTTTGTTTTTTTTTTTCCGGCTTTTTCTTTTTTTTTTTTTTGACAGGCAGAGTGGATAGTGAGAGAGAGGGACAGAGAGAAAGGTCTTCCTTTTTGCCGTTGGTTCACCCTCCAATGGCCACCGCGGCTGGCACATCACACTGATCCGAAGCCAGGAGCCAGGTGCTTCTCCTGGTCTCCCATGCGGGTGCAGGGCCCAAGCACTTGGGCCATCCTCCACTGCCTTCCTGGGCCACAACAGCGAGCTGGCCTGGAAGAGGGGCAACCGGGACAGAATCCGGCACCCCAACCGGGACTAGAACCCGGTGTGCCGGCGCCACAAGGCAGAGGATTAGCCTGTTGAGCCACGGCGCAGGCCCTGAAGTTTTAAAATCAAAGCCAACCCCTAATTTGGGCAGCCTGCTTATCTCATATAAGCGGACGGATTCAGAGAGGTGGAAGCAGATAGGCAAAGTGTTCCTTGGAGTTTTGTGCTTGTATAGGTACAGATGTGTGGGGTTTTACTGCATAGTGCCCATGTTTGCAGCATGAAATTATAGTGTACAGATATTTTTAAGCAGTTGCCATAACATTTGAGAAATAAAAGGCATATACGCCGGTGATGGGAAGTTTATAATATTTTTTGCAAATGCTCCCGGTGATTATAACAGTCTCTGAATTCCCAGAGGCGTCCATGCACACAGCTATTAGCGTTCCGTGCACTGTGATCGCTCTCACTCTCTGCCGAGCAAGCCTGGAGACTCCTGGTTCTTGTCAAAGCTCAGAGGATGCCTGCAGTGACCCCCTGGAGGCCTCAGCAATCCAGAGCCTTGCCCTTTGGGCTAAACGAGGATGGAACAAATTGGTAAAAATTAGTAATTAAAGGGCTGATGGAAGGGAAAAGGACTCAAGTGCCCATGCACTTCAGACAGCCCAGCAGGTAATGCTTTTTTATTACGACAGGTGAAATTGCCCAATGTGAAATGCAGAATTAAATAGCATAAGGCTATTATCAATTAAAGACTACTTATTTTTTCTCTCTCATAACAGAAATGAGTAGGCAGGAAGGACCAAGCTGTCACTGATTGTGGAAGAGGCACCTGGAGGGAGGTCTCAACCTACTGATTGATCTGACCAATGGGAATGTGCCAGTAACATAGTGTGTTTTAGAAATTGTAGCTTGGGCACTCAGGAAATGTTCTACAATACTGTTATCCACCGGGCTTAGGTGTGCAAGAGGGAAGACTTCACACAAGCAATATTTCCCCAAATTCCCCAGCCTTTCCCCCACATTCCCTTTGTTTCACTTCCTTCAGCTTGCTAACCTTGCACAGCACAAGTGGTCTTGAGCTCCTGCACCTAACTTGCAGTCTAGAAGTGAGAAAATCTGTCCTTTGTTTTGCCTCAGCTGAAAAAAATGTTTCTTAGCTAAAAGTGGGTTTTTGAGCCTAAAAACAAAAATAAAATAAAAACAAATTGTAGATTGATATAAAATGCAAAATGGCACATCCACATTTTGGACACAAGGTACCGGGCAGGCACCACTCAATCAGCACATGCTGAAGGGACACATGAATCAAGAGATACGAGGCTTCTTCCATCCGCAGGTTCCCTCCCCAAATGCCTTCGGCAGCTAGGGTGGGGCTAGGCCGAAAGCCAGGAGGTGGGAACCCAACCTGGGTTTCCTATGTGGGTGGCAGGGACTCAGATGCTTAACCCATCACCTGCTGCCTCCCAGGGTGTGCATTAGCAGGAAGCTGGAGTTGGAAGTGGAGTCAGGACCCGAACCTCGGAATTCCGGTATGGGATGTGGGGATCCCAAGCAGCGTCTTAATGGCTGCACCAAACACCTGCCACTTATTTTTATTTTCAAGATGAAGCTGTGGCTCACTGGCAAGCCCCAGCTGCCTAAACCCTTGCACTTCTTACAGTTCCCTGAAGGCATGAGCTCATCGCTCAGGTTCTTCAAGTCTCACTGAGCTTCTTCCTGGCTACCTGGAGAGGGAGTGCAGTGAGTGTCAGAAAGCAAGGAGGTGACCTTGGCCTCTGGCCTTCGTTCATCCCTATGGCATGACTTTCTCAGGTGTCTGCAGGAGTCCAGAGGTTGCTCAGAGGAACCACTTCACCTCCTGGACACAGGGTGGGAGTTCTTTGAATATTCAAAGAACTACTCTCCCAGGGGGGTGGACCACAACTGCATTAATTTGCATGTTCACAATTCAAAATCCCTGAATGTGTGGAAAATCAGATTTTATTATCCTGATTTTATTATCACCTGAAATATAATCGTTCGAGACTATCAGTTTCTATAATCTAAGATGAGACTGAATAAAATGACTTTATTACTTCAAAAAAAGTATTTTTAACACAAAGTCTTAAAGAGACAGCTATGTATACTATAGGACTTCGCAACAAATTTTGAGAAACTGAACACCAAGAGCCCTAGCTGAAACTTGACATCTTCATACACAATAAGGGAAGAAAGATACAATATGGTGTTAAGTGTGGGGGCTGGCTATGTGGCATAACAGATTAAGCTGCTACCTGCAATGCTGGCATCCCATGTGGACACTGGTGTGAGTCCTGGCTGCTCTGCTTCTGATCCAGCTCCCTGCTAATGCGCCTGGAAAAGCAGTGGAAAGATGACTCAAGTCCTCGGGCCCCTGTACCTATGTGGGAGACTCGGAGAAAGCTCCTGGCTCCTGGCTTTGGCCTGGCCCAGCCCTGGCCATTGCATCTATTTGGGGAGTGAATCAGTGGATGGAAGTTTGATCTCTCTCTCTCTCTCTCTTACACACACATACACACACATAATATATAATGTATATAATATACATGTATATTTCTCCCTCTCTCTCTGTTATTCTGCCTTTCAAATAAATAAAATAAATTTTAAATAATGGTATATGTGTGAAGGAAGTAGCAATTTGTTTACATACTAAGTTTTGAGAAAATGTAAATAAAATCTCTCTCCTGTTTCTTATCCCATTGTCATGCATCCTATGCCTTAGCTCATGATGGTGGATCCATCTGCTGATCATAAACTCCTTTAAGGTATGAATTGTACCAACTGTGACTGCACTGATCCATCACAATGCCATAGGATTTAAAATATTTTATGGAGAAAGAAATGCAGACAGACACATTTTGCCTATTTTTTCCAACTAAGCATGGCTAAATAACCTTGGAAGTCATCTACAAACGAAGCGGAAGATGCCTCTGAGTGATGGAGAGGAGAGAGTGGAGGGGCAGAGATCTTGGGACCTGAGACAGTGTCATCGGGTTAGTTCTGTTGCTGTCCATTTGGGTGCCTCCTATGCCCAAGGCTTGGAGCCAGAGAAGCTGACAGCCATCAGACACTGATGGCAAGACCACCCCTGCCAAGGCCTGCCTCTCCATGTAGGTCCAGCATAGGGTGAGCTAGCAAGACCCAAGCCTTGCAGACACCAACAGTTCTCCTGCAGCCAAATACCCCAGAGAAACCAGCCCCAGCCTGACTCACACCAGCCAAGGCCCAGCAGGCAGCTCTGATTTCCAGCCCAGCCAGGGTGCAGCCAGGCACCCCAAACCCTGCAACAAGGTGGCATCTCAGAAAGCCAAGTGGAGGGCTGGGACTTTCACTCCCACCGGGCAGTGAAGAGATCCCTTCTCTGGGGTTGCTGCAAATCACGGGTGTAGCCCAGCCTTCTACCCCATCCCCTCCCGTGTCCTGTCTTGCTGATGTCACAAAAGCCTGGTGGAGAAACACCAACCCCTGCCGTGGTGTCACTGAGGCCAGCAAGGAGCAGGAACAAGGCTCTCCCACGCCTCCCTGCCTGGGGGCTCACAGTGGGGGCGTCACAGGGAGTCTGGTCTCCCAGCAGTGAAAACAAGAGCCTCATTTTGGTGTCAGCAGCACTTGAATGTCTACTTCCTACTTGGCAGTCACAAGGAAGCCAGGTAGGGAAAGAGGAATCATCTCACAGAACAATCAACGCACAGCAAGCCACTGTACCTGTTCCTGAAATATCTTGGCCAAGGGGGCACAATCCGTGAGCTTAATGAACCTCACAACGTCCGTGACCGTCCACTCTAACGGGTTGCTTTCCAGAATGAGTCTCTCCTCCTCCTCTTCTTGTTTCGTTTCCTGCAGAGGAAACATAGGCAGGTGACAGTCACTGCACCCACACATGGCCAGCAGGCTCCCTTGTAACACTCTCTGGGCCTGAGCCGTGTCCTAGACTGGGAGCAACTAACTCCCAGGGCACCTGAACAAACCACAGAAATTTCCAGTCTCTAGGGAGTTTCTTACACTTCTCCTCGGTAATGACTTGGCCACAGGGGCAGCCGTTTCTGAGTCCTGGCCCAGGGACTCTGGGGCCTGCTTATTCAGGAAGCACCTCAGGTCAGAGGGAAGAGAACTGGTAAGGGGCACAGGCAGCGTATACACGGGAGACCCAGCTGTCCCCGCTGACCTGTGACGATAGTGCCAATGACCATTCCAGCAGGTCACAGGCAACCTGCGGGCTGGGGGCAGGCCTTGAACCACTGATTATTTCACAGCATCACAGAGGTGTCCCTGTCATGGCAGAGGGCGAAGGAAGACACAGAAGATACCCCTGGTGGTGTCAGAGCCACCAGGAAAAGCAGATGCTATTCCTGCCTCCAGCCCTGAGGCTGCTGCTGGTTCCCTCCAGTCGCGGCTCTGAGCTGTGTTGCAGGAGTGATACTCCCCGTGCTTTACCTCTGCCCCCTCTGGCTCGGCAGGCAGGCCTTTCTCCCCTTCCTCCACAGAGGAGGTGGCTGGCGCTGGGCGGCCCCTTCGGGCTCTTTCCACGGGAGGCCGGCGCGCAGGCTCTGAGCTGTTCCGCAGGGTGACGGCCCTGCGGGGTCGGGCCGAGGGCACCTCTGCAGATGAGGTGTCCGTCTGGTCGTCTCGGAGCTCGGAGCCAGTCTCCTCACTGGCGGTGTCATCGTCCATGGCGTCGGCATCCTCCTCTTCACTCTCCTGGGAAGAAGGAAAATGTGTTCAAAGGCAGTAGGCGTAAAGGGACTGGGCGGAGGCACCCAGGTGGCCGGCGACAGCAGCCACACGCAGGCCCCTGGGGATGGCTGTTTGCTTTCCAGTCTGGCTCAGGGCAACCCACTGCACCAGGACCGCTGAGGGTCCCTTTCTCAGGGGAGCACGCTAATTCTGCCTCCACCAAGTCAGGGGGGTGCTTCTTAGTCTGCGTTTCTGACCATTTTGCAGCAAACCTGAGGCAGCTCTTGCTGTGAGGCAGGGTCACCTGCCAGCCAGGGCTGGAAGGTGCTCTGGGGCAGAACTTACCTCCCCAGAACCTGCTGTGCAGTCCACGGCGGAAGATCTCCGTTTCTTCTGCACGAAAATGGATTTTCGTCGTTTTCTTCGTCTGGCTGGTTTAGGGTGGCCGCTCTCAATGGTGCTTTCCCCAATTGGGGGCTTAATGATCTTCTTTCTCTTTCCATAATAATAGGCTGTAGAAGGAAAGATGATTAAAAACTTTTTAAGGACTGGTGTTGTGGCGTAGTGGGTAAAGCTGGCCCCCGTGACGCCGGCATCCTGTACGGCACCGGTTTGTGTCCTGGCTGCTCCTCTTCCCACCCAGCTCCCTTCTAATGGCCTGGAAAAAGCAGCAGGAGATGGCCCAAGTATCTGGGGCCCTGGCCACCCACATGGGAGACCTGGATGAAGCTCCTGGCTCCTGGCTTTGTCCTGGCTCAGCCCTGGCTCTTACTGCCACCTGGCCACTTGGGGAGTAAACCAGCAGATGGAAGATATCTCTCTCTTTCTCTGCAACTCTTTCAGGTAAATAAATAAATAAATCTTAAAAAAGGAGAGGGATCGGCTTACTCCGAAAATGTGCCTCAAATACAAGTATGACCTAACCTCCTAGCTTGCTGTCCCCCAGCCTCCCTCCCCTAGAATCCTACTTCTGACAGAGTCTTTCATCATCGTTGTATCCCCAGAGACAGTAAGGCTGCCCACAGCGGGAGCCTGTCTTCTGAAGCAGATCACCTAACACCCTTGCCTGCATACCTTTAAGAAACACTATTTGAAAAAATTATAGAAAAATGGACGAATAGATGAGTTTATTTTGGCACAAAATTTTGAAAACCATGACTTTTTTTTTCCAAAAAATGCACCTTCCATGAATTTTATGAAGGCTCCTTGTAAACACGGATTTCAGAATTATTTTGCACCAAAACAGGCTTATCTTTTAATTCAATTTTCCGTGAACCTGTTGCAGTATCCTCGTATGTACACATTAACACTTCACACATCAGTCTGAAAACTGTTTACCTACTTACATTAACGACTAATGTATTTTACACATCAGGTGCACCGTCAACTAATTAAAACCACGACTAAGGAGCCCGCAGTATTCAGCCGGGATCACGATCAAGGCGGCTGGCTCACTAATTGTGAGTCCCACTGGGTAACTGCCTGCACGGATGGAGGCAGCCAAAAGAAAGCACCGGGACACGTAGGTCCTGGTTTCCAGCGCGGCGAGGTCGAGAGCATCCCCGTGCCGCTGCACCCCCAGCTTCCTTGCGCCTTGCCTCATCTTCATACGCCTGTTTTCTCATCTGCACAGTGAGACCACCAGAACCACCAGTGTGGGTTTCCCGGGGGCCTGCATTTCTCACTGGCATGTGGGTCCTTAGGACGGCCGCCACAGGAACCGTTGTAAACCCACAGAAAGTGCACCTGTTCTGGAAAGTCAAACGCTCTCATCAACCTTCGGGCTGACTGCAGGAGAGCTTGGGACAATACCTCACATCCAATGCGGGACCTCAATCTTTTGATGAGCACAAACTGGACAAAGATTATGGAATGAATGTGGCGGCGGGGAGGGGGGGGTGCGGTTCGTGGTTATCTCGAGGTACAAATGAATGAGTGCCTGTTCACACCCCGAAACCTCCAGCAGCTGTGATAGCCAGGAGCGGATGCCGGTGATCAGACCGGCTTCGGCGATCGCAATCAGAGGTTTCAGTGCGCTTGTACAGTCTCGGGTGAGCCCTAACTGTACTGCTCTCAATCCCACCAAAACACTGTCAGTGACCCTCCCGGGGAGCTTTGGTTCAAACTGCGGTAATATTCATGGTAAGTGAGCCCAAGGGATCTTAGGGTTCTGAAGCTTTATAATAATACCAAGCCTAGAAAAATCTTTAAGTGGATTTCAGTTGTGTTTAACTCTGCCCCTTCTTTCTTCCTCCCTCTGTCCTAGAAGTCCACAGAAGCCCAGTTCTAAGATCAACATTTCAGGCCAAGTGTAACCCTCAGCCAAGTCTATATTTTTAAAAAATTATTATTATGCAAGAGCAGCTATGCAGTGAATTCCTCTGGGGCCAAAGGTAAGGTGACATGGAAACAAGCTGCTCAAAAAGCAGGGGATGTGCTTCCCCCAACACACCTGTGGCTGCTGAGGCTGAAACGGGGCCCAGTGTGGGACAGGGTGGCCACACTTCCACAGGAGCGGGGGTGAAACATGGCCACAGACATTGCAAAAGGCACGTCACACACCAAATGGTGTCTCAAGGACTTTGAGACTCCTGATTCTCAAACGCGAGGTGACCAACCACAAGGGACTGCAGCTTGGAGGGTACATCCACACGGCACGGAGCTCCAACAGGCAGAACTGACTTCCAGGTCACTGCCGCTTGGTTAGAAATCAGTATGGGCGATGCAGAAGCTCGGGAGTTGTGGGTCCGAGAAAGGTCTGAGCCCAAGATACCCGAGGTGGGGGTGTCTTGGGGTAGGTGCCCCGCAGTGGAAAAAGAATATCAGGAAAACAAACAGAGGAAGAGGCTTGGGAGAGGCCACCAGCCCAAGACAGAGGTGACCAAACATGATTAGGGCAGGGGGTTGGGGGTGGAAGAGGCAAGTATAAAGGCCGAAGGTCAGAAAGGTGTTAGCAGGTATGAACTTGGCTTTGCCTCATGGTGGACAGCAAAGGCAGGGAGCAGCGTCAGAGTCCTTGGAGGACTCTGCTCACGAGAGGCACAAGGAATGCGTCTAAGCTGGGGAGATACGAGTGTGACAAGGATGTAGCCCCTGTGTGAAGAAGGGCATGGAAGAGTCAGCACCACGCCTCAGTGCAGAGGCTGGGAAAGTAACCCAGGAGGTTACCAGCCATCACCAACCATCAGTTTTATTATGTATGTCTTCCACTCACACAGCTTCCGAATCAATCAATCCACCACAATTCACAACACTTTACGCTTTTTCCTATTTTCCAAGGCCTAACAATGATAACTCCTCCTGTTTTTCAATCGCCCCCAGGGCCTTCTGAGTGTACCAGGCAACAAATCTTATAGAACTTGTCCACTGCACCAAATTGTTCAGAAAGTTGCAAGACACAAGCCAAATCCATCATGCTACAGTGTAGGCCTATGTTCATCCAGTATATATATTTTTTCATGATTTGTACTCACTGTATTTGGTTTTGGTGTGGATGGAGCAGTTCTCGGGGCAGTTTTCAGAAACCAGCACAGGGCTAAACAAGTTTGGACAGCATTCTAGCTTGGCACAAACTCGGCGGCAGAAATTGGCCACCTGGTCGGACGTCCGCACAATCTTTACCACGGCCCTGTACGTTTTGCCTCTATACCTAGAAAACAAGGATGGGGAAGCAGTGAGAAGAGCACGTTAGTACTGTGACCGAAGGTGAACAGAGTATTCCGAAAGCAGCATTGCAGTGTCTAACAGCAGAGCTTACTATGTGAAGTTCCATTTGTTTTTCTATTTCCTTAGGATTTCACAACACTAATTTTAAAAAATGATCTCACTTACCCACAAAATATGTGCTAACAGTGCTAAGCCCGAATCCACTGAATGAAGACATCCATTTAGCATATTCTCACTGTGCTCTATATAACTCATACCAATGAGGAGTAGCGTATGGCGCATACCTAATGGGTATGCTTCTCCAGATGACGTTAACAGAATATAATGGGCATTTTCCTGGGGCTGTAATATTTCATTTTTGAAAAGTCTGAGTGCATATGGGATCATAATTCTGCTTTGAAAGCCACACAAATTCAGACAATGGGAAAGATATCTTTGTCAAGACAGCATATGATGTTGAAATGGGGACAACTGCCATTCTTCATAAATGGCACCTGGTGATGGGTAAGCAAGGTCACATTTAAACGGGGAAGAACACAATGAGTTTTATAAAGAGGAAGCAAAAACAAAAACTCAGACTACAGAGCAGCCACAGGAGACAGGCAGTCTGAGTAAGAACTCTGGCATCACAGATGCTGGCAAGTGGCTTCAGGGACAACACCCTGATGGGCCTCGGGTGAACCATCAACCATTCGAGGAAGAAGCTTCTGGCACAGTGGGTTAAGCCACTGCAGCAGACGCTCACAGGAGTGCCTGGTTTGAGACTCTGCTGTTGTGTGCTTCCAACCAAGCTTGTTGATAAAGCACACCCTGGAAAGCAGCAGATGATGGCCCACGTGCTTGGGTCCCTGCCGCCCACCTAGTAGACCCAGGGGAGTTCCTGGCATCTAACTTTTGGCCCAGCTCTGACTATTGTGGCCGTCTGGGGAGTGAACCAGCAGATGGAAGATCTTTCTCCTCTCTCTCGTCTTTCCCTCTTTCTCTGTCATTCTGCCTTTCAAGTATATAAACAAATGTTTTGTTTTGTTTTGTTTTTAAAGAAAAAGGTCTCTGCATTTCTCAATCATTAAAGGAGCAATGTGACATGGCGACACCATGTTCCGCACCCTGCCCATCTGAGTAACCTCTCCACTTGTCCAGGTTGGGACACTGATGGGTGGCTCTGTGCATGAAAACTTGCTTCCACAGCAGCCATCTGCTCTCCTGTCCCTCCCACGGTGGCGTTAGTTTCTTCTCTACAAAGCACTAAACCCAATCCTTTCTGAATGCACACCTCTTCAGCAATTCCTCAGGGACTCAAATCTTAACCTCGTGACAGTGGGTGAGGTCTCAACACCCAGAGAACAGACACTGGGAACACCAATTGTCATGGAGGCCATCACTTCTTACTCCATGGTCTTTGAGAAGTCCTAGTTTTCACTTGTGTATTAGGAATAATAAAATACATATTTCTAGTTAAAACCGATCATCAGGGGCCTGGCACTGTGGTGTAGCAGGTTAAGCCCCCACCTGCAGCACCAGCATCCTATATGGGCACCAGTTTGAGACCCGGCTGCTCCACTTCCTATCCAACTCCCTGCTATGGCCTGGGAAAGCATTAGAAGATGGTCCAAGTGTGTGGGCCCCTGCACCCACATGGGAAACCTGGAAGAAGTTCCTGGCTCCTGGCATTAGATCAGCCCAGCTCTGGCCACTGCAGCCATTTAGAGAATGAACCAGTGGACGGAAGACCTCTTTCTCTGTCTCTCCCTCTCTGTCTGTAACTCTGCCTTTCAAATAAACAAATAAATCTTAACTAAAAAAACCCCAACCAATCATCAAAGCAGTATATCTGACCAAGGGGCCTCACACAGGAGACCTTCACTCTTCCTATGCCCTACACTGTGTCCCCTCAGATTCATACACTGGAGCCCTCAGTTCACAGTGACTGCAATTAGAGACGGAATGAAGGGTCTAGGGCATCCTAAGGGTGGGCTCTGGCCCAGGAGCACTGGTGGCCTTGGAAGAAGAGGAAGAGACACCGGGATGTGAGCCCAGGGACAGAGGCATGCCAGGACACAGGGAGAAGGCAGTCACCCACAGGCCAGGGACTCAGGAGACACCACCCCGGCCCTTGCTCGTGGGCCTGCAGCCTCCACAACTGTGAAAACACACATGTGGGTGTCTGTTGCTAAAACCTCCCACCTGCGGTACTGTCAGGGCAGCCTGAGCCCACGGCCACAACGGTCAGAGCTCAGGGGATCCAAGGCTGCCCTTCCTGCCTGTCATGGCTGCCGCTGCTGCACCTGCAGCTCTCTTGGTTACAAGTTCTACTAACTGTCTGAGGTCGTCCTTCTGAGCTTTTTCTCTCCTCTTAGGGGGAGGCCAGTGTAGTAGGATACTAAGGGTATCAAAGTTTTCTCCAAATCTGTTTTCCTTATGCCAGGAAAAATGAGACCTGGAAATTCAATGTTTTTTTTTGTTTTGTTTTGTTTTTTTACTTATCCACAATAACTGATTTTATGGTAAGAGAATCCCAAAAACACAATGAATATTGCTTACAGAAATGGTTACTTTACTGCCATGAAACTTAAATATTAATTAATCATGAAGTCACAGCAACAGAAGAGAGGGCAATATTGCTTTCATGAAGCAAAACTATTCAGTGAAAAATGAAAATTAAATCTCCCTGGTTCTCTCTACCCACTGATGTGACAAAGAATTTAAAGTGAGAGTGCTTCTAGAATTTAGCTATTGTCATATGGCGCTCAGCACTTTTGAGGAAAAAAAGAATGTTCTATCCAAGAAAAAGCACAATGAAATCACCAATATAAAACTTGGAACTAGATCTGCAAAAAGCAGATTGGATGGTTTGAAAATAGGTCCTGGTGCCTTTACTCAAATACTCACAGGAACTGGATCTGAATAATGGATGGTTGAAACATGAGCACTTGGAAATTGGTTTCAACCACCTTTCAGTGCATGGTTCAAGGATATCACAGGTGCAAAGCGATGGTCAACTTTTTAACTGGCAATTGATCATAGGTCTTTGTTCGGTTCACATCTCACGAAACTCAGAGGCTGCTCACAGGTGAACACACCAAAACCGCAGTACTGGCACAGGCATTCGCCCTAGCCATTAGGACACCATGTAGGCCCCCCACATCCTGTGTCACACAATGCCTGTGTTTATACCTGGTTCTGGCTCCTCACCCCACCTTCCGGCCAACACTGCCTGGGAGGCAGCGGTGAAGGCTCAAGTTAATTGGGTCCCCACCACCCACAAGAGAGACTCAGACTTGAGCTCCTGGCTCCAGCCTATGGCCTGGCCTGGTCCCAGAAGTTGCTGGCATGTGGGAAGTAAACTAGTGGGTCGGAGTTTATTCTCTCGCTCTTTCTCTCTCTGCCTCTCAACTACGTTAAAGCAAACCCAAAGTCCAGCTGTACCTATGAAGCTCTCCTCTCAATGTATGCTCTTGATTTGCAAGTTGAAACCGGCAATAACTTATTTTGCATAAAAACAATAGGTAGCGGTAACCTTGGCAGGTAACACTGGTGTTAGGTTTTTTTTTTTTTTTTTTGACAGGCAGAGTTAGACAGTGAAAGAGAGAGACAGAGAGAGAGAGAGTAATAGACAGTAAGAGAGAGACAGAGAGAAAAGTCTTCACCCCCCCAATGGCCGCTATGGCTGGCGCGCTGCACCGATCCGAAGCCAGGAGCCAGGTGCTTCCTCCTGGTCTCCCATGCAGGTGAGGGACCCAAGCACTTGAGCCATCCTCCGCTGCCCTCCCGGGCCACAGCAGAGAGCTGGCCTGGAAGAGGAGCAACTGGGACTAGTACCTGGCATCCCAACCAGGACTAGAACCCGGGATGCCGGCGCTGCAGGCGGAGGATTAGCCAAGTGAGCCACGGCACTGGCCTGGTGTTAGTTTTTGAAGAGGAATGAATTTGCAAGGTAAGTTGCCATTGCCTAACAGAATGGTGAAGATGCTCTCACGGGTGTCCAACAATCCACCGTGAAATCCAACAGGAACATCAGACAAACAGTGTGTGCAAATTTGGGTATAAAACAGGGAGCCCATCACTTTTGTCACTGGCAAATAAAATACCAAGTTCAAAAGCTAATCTGGTTTACAAATCATAGGGCATTAGAAATCCATAGAAAAAAAAATTGGTATGGAGTCTATTTCAATTTTTTGAAAAAATATCTAAGGACTGGAAAAATATATTTTCCTCTAATATGTCACTTTTAAAGTATCAACAGCAAACACATTAGACTGTAACTTGAAAAATCACTCTTTATATCCACTGGTCTTTCAGATCTCAGCCCCTCGTACTCCTTTTTCTTCAATTTCTCTGATGTGGCAACCTTGACTTTTTGTGTCGTAAGAACTAAAAAGCAATCCTTTGTAGGTAAGAGCATGCTTTAAACCCTACAGTCTTGTACAACTGTGGGTTTTTCTAAGACCCCTATTGACCCTACGTGTAGCAACTTCCCTCTCCGTGTCCCGGGGGACGGCCTCCAGGATTCACCTCTGGATGGTTCCCACTCACTGCTTCTGTTTTGTTTCCTGACAAAAACTGCAACACGGTGAACACAGTCCATCCCTCAGGTTACCGGCAATGTAAAATAAAAACACTTTCCGGGTACACCTTCCCTTGCAGTTTTATCCTTTACATCTTTGATGATCCCAGGGGGTTCTGCTTAAAAGAGCTCAATACCAAGATTCTTAAAGTCCCTGAACAAATGAAACAACAAGACATGAAAAAGCAGGAGAAACATGAAAACCTGGGCAGACATCAAACTGCAGATCAGGAGCTCAAAGAGAAGATATTTATGTCCGCCCAGCTCCAAATGACCAGGCAGCCCGCGTGTGCCCTGACACATCAGAGGGAGGTTTGGAGAAGCGGAGGTTTCCTGTGGCAAAGGGGAACAAGGATGACCTTCTTACTTTAATTTGAATCCCTAGTTTGGGATGGTTCCACGGAAGCAGGTGCTGTAGTGAAATCTTTCACGGTTAGGACAAGTCCATCCCAAAGTATGAAAACGGGAATTACAGCACCGTTTGAAATAATGAACTACACTCCTTTCCCTTGATGGCCATTTCTGCAAAATTCCACGTAGCAGCCATGGCAGCGGTGGGGTGGAACTGAGCCAGGATGGCACACAGGCTGGGTGGGAGGAGAGCCCCTTGGGGAAGAGGTTCCCTGTTCCAGCTGCTGGGAGGGAGGCAGGCAGGCAGGCAGGCAGACAGACAGACAGCCTTCAGCTGCCAACCCTGCGGTATCTGCCTCAGCCTCAAAAAGCTGCTTTGCCCCCATCTCTCCACGACAGCCCCCATCCTGCAAGTGACTATAAAGGCCTGGCTACTTGGGCCCAACCTGGGTCAACCATGAAGGCCTTTCCAACTCCAGAGCTGCCAATCAGACCTCTGCATCTGCCAAATCCTGCTGTCTTTGGCTGCCTTCCAGGACTGTTGGGACCAAGGGCCCTCCCTAATGAAACCTATCTGAGGCCGGCGCCATGGCTCAACAGGCTAATCCTCCACCTAGCGGCGCCGGCACCCTGGGTTCTAGTCCCGGTCGGGGCACTGGATTATGTCCCGGTTGCCCCTCTTCCAGGCCAGCTCTCTGCTATGGCCTGGGAGTGCAGTGGAGAATGGCCCAAGCGCTTGGGCCCTGCACCCCATGGAAGACCAGGAGAAGCACCTGGCTCCTGGCTTTAGATCAGCGTGGTGGGCCGGCCACAGTGCGCCAGCTGCGGCAGCCATTGGAGGGTGAACCAACAGCAAAGGAAGACCTTTCTCTCTGTCTCGCTCTCTCACTGTCCACTCTGCCTGTCAAAAATAAAAAAAAAAAAAAAGAAAAGAAAAGAAACCTATCTAAGAGGAACCAACCCTGAGATAGGCCAAGCAAGCAAGGCAGCATGGTGGTGACGCGGGGATGTGGGGACCACCCATCTGCACAGAGTGGGGAGTCAAGGGAATCAGAATACTGGGGTGATAGTGGGGCCTCATCAAATAAATACACTGAAGATGGAGAGCCTAAGCCAGGCTTCTACTGCCAAAGGCAGGAGCTGCAAACATAGGGCAGGAACAGGCTGGGCTGAAGCCTGGCACTGGGATCAGAGCCTAGACTTGACCATGAGTGTGCATAGAAAGGTTGCAGGCAAAGCTTACATGCAGGTGGGCCCTTAGCTGGCATCCGAAAACCTGGATGTTGAACTTGTAAGTAAAAGCGTGTTACTGTGTCCAAATGGCACAGACAACGTGATCTAAGCTGGATATGCTTAGCCACTCCGAATTGGAAGAGTTGTCGGGAACTCTTGATCCAATAGGTTAGAAACACCACAAATGTCACATGGTTTTACACACGCCTGCATAGGCACACACATGGGTCGATGTACATACAGGGAGATGCCCGTACGTAGACAGTCTCACTCTGTCCACTGAAAGAGTCTGCAACAGTGACCTTACCAGCAGTGAGCTCATCTAATGCCAGGTCTTAGTTTCCACTAAAAAAAAAAAAAAAGATAAACTCAGCACAAAACCAGAGGGAAAAATCAGAGCCACTTGGTGAAGTGGCTGAATTCCAGGACTGTGGTTGGGACAGGAGAAAACAGACCAGAACCTCTTACTGGGGCAAAAGGTAAAAAGGCCTATCAGAGAATGACAGAGGTGATGTCGAAGGGACGCAGCAGCCAGCTTGAAGTGGCTCCCACGACCAAACCCAGGACAATCTATGCATCAAAATCAGAGACGACAGAATGCATGATGGCCCACGAATAACACAGGAATCCAACAATTTGTACCAATATAAGTAAGGGAATGAATGAGCTGAAAGGTTGGTGATATAGGGATCTTTACAAGCATCAAGTGCCTCCACCAAACGAGCTCTCCCGTGGAGAACATGGCAGACGTCACCTAATTAGGAAACTAAAGTCGGCATCAGTGAGGAGATAAACTGAAACCGTGTGCCGCCAGGTAGGTGGCAGTAAAGAGAAAATGCTTCTTTGGTGATACTCCCGCTGAAGACGGACACTCTAAATCCAACCATAAGGAAACCTCAGAGAAACCCAGAACGAAGTAGCACTCTTAAAATAAACGGACCATGGTTTTCAAGCGTGCCAAGGTCACAAGCACCCAGGAAAGCCTGGGCAACTTCCTCTGGAGCAAAGAGATAATGAGACATGGCGATGCCTCGCAACACATGGTTCTGGCCAGGATGCGTTTACCAGAAATGCCGATATTGGGGGAACTATCGGGTGAGTGGAATCTGAGGATTTCAGGGTGGCCAGTATTAACTTTCTGATTGTGATTAGTAGGGATATACCCTTATTTGTCGAAAACACACAAGAACTTGGGGGTGATGGAGCATCATGCCTAGAACTTACTCTCAAATCAACCACGAGAAAGAACAGTACCTTTATTCCAGACCTGCAATGTTTTTGAGACTGCTGCAAAACAAACACTTAAAAAACATGCTATAAACCCATGTAATTAAAGAATGACTCAAAGTATATTAGGCTTACCATATAATATACTTTCCATCAACTGTGTATTTTTGAGCAGTACTTGTTTAGTACACACATACGCTTTCAGCTATTATCAAAATGTGAAGCATAAACTTTTTGGAATGTCTAACTCCATTCTGAACCAATAAACTGGATTATTTGGGAGCTGGTTGGCAAATTGGGGCAAACAACTCTTTTTTTCAAAGACATACTATACTGAACAGATGAAGATACTGGTCTATAAAAAAAAAGGAAAAGGAAGCTAAGAATTGACCAAATTTCTGGAATTTAACGGTACAACTGCATTTATGGAAAATCGCAATTCTGGTTGTGTCAAAGGGCTCACATACATCCTACATGATCTTCCAAGACAGCACGGACAGTGGTTTGAGGTCTACACGGCCAACATGGAGACATGGGGGAGCAAATGGCCCGTTCAGCATCACCCAGAACAACCGAGAGATGACCCAAAGCCACCATCAGCGTCTCCTCGCTCTTTATTTCACCCACAGAGGAACTAAGAATCTGTTTTGTAGTTTTACCAGCCACACAAGCCTGACAGTGTACTAACGACATGTGTTTGTAGGCAACATCCGTGAAGAGAATAACCAAAAAGCACGGGATAAAGCCGTTCACTTTACACTGACAGTGGCAGTGCCGAGGGGAGAACACTCCTATCATCTATCACATGGCCAGCAAGGCTACTGCAAACACCAAGAGCAAGTTTTTGAAGCACATATGGCCAAGTCCTGCGGAAACTATGTAAGAGAAAAATATTAAAAGACAGCCGAGCTAGCGCACAACGGGAAACTCCCTGAGCTGAGAAATCCTCTCAGAAAGGAGGAAGGAAAATAGAAGCAGCAAGGAAAAGATCACTGGGTGGGAACTGATGGACAGGTGTAAGGAAGATGTCCAGAAAGAGCTTTCATTTCAGGCAGTCCTCGGAGAGTAACAAAGTCATCTTCTACCAGATGAGAGCACAAGGAGATGCTGAACGGGTGCACTTTGAAATGGTAAAGGCAGTCACAGACCCACAGAGGGCAACAGGGGCGGGGGAGTGGGGGTAGAGGTGGGGGGGAGGTGCTCTTCCTGGCTGTCAACATGGGGACCCATCCAGAACCCCATAATTGGAATCAAGATGATTTTCAGACATCTGAAACTCCACAAATGCACAAAGAAGCCTTCGTGGAGCTCTCGTTATCTCTATGAAAGCAGAGACTTCTGAGCAAAGAGGCCCGGCATAAATTCCCTCTTGGGGCAGCTTCTACTCCCAGGAGAAAGACAACAGGCAGCCTACCATAAATCCCCTCTCTGGGGAAGTCTCCTGGCCATGAAGAAGACGGAAACACCACTCACGCCTACACAAACAAACATTATCACAAACCTTCTTATCTCCCATTCGTTCTCCTGGAAACCAATGTATCTTTCCCAAAGAAATCTCAGTTCTTCTCACAGAATCCTTTTCTCCTCCCTCCCTTTTCTCTACTGATTAGGTATATAAACCCCGAATTCTTACCATCCCTTTGAGTTACCCATCACTGAGCACTCACAGGCATATGCACCTCGGATGCAGAAATACCCCTGGCATTTTAGATTGCTCGTCTGTTGATTTCATAAGCAAGGCCCCAGTCACAGAACATAAGCATGTAGAGAAAAAGTTTTTCCTCCTTACTAACATTAAGGAAGTGTGCATGAGTTGCCAATTCATTCAGAAAGTAGGGATTTATTTCCACATGTGAGTGCTTCCATCAGGGGTGAAGAAAGATGGAAACATGGAGCTATAATTAGAGGTAAGAAAAATCAAAAATAGATTTTGAGTCCAAAAGAAATACATGGAGAAAAACCCAACACTGGTTTAACAAACTGCTCATAACGAATGGCATAGTTCAATGAGATAGCTTCCATTTGGCCTAAGTTGTGTCATTTGTCTTCAAAATGATACCGAGACCTTTACACAAAATCTTGTCAGAGAGCGACAGGAGTGTGACAGTGGAAGACAATGTCCAGTTCTTCAAGCCGAATTCCCACCTGCAAATACTGAACACCCTGCAGGGATAGGGAAGCTTTGTAGATGATAAGAAAACAAGTCTTCTCATTAGCAACCCCAGGCATGATCTTGCTTTTCATCAAAACAAATTTCCAGGGCCAGCGTTGTGGTGCAGCGGATTGAGTCCTCCTTGCAGTGCCAGCATCCCATCTCAGTGCTGATATGAGTCCTGGCTGCTCCATTTCCCACCCAGCTCCCTGCTAAGGTGCCTGGGAAGGCAACAGAAGTTGGCCCAAGTACTTGACCCTTGCCACTTATGTGGAAGACCCAGATGGAATTCCAGGCTCCTGGCTTTGGCTTGACCTAGCCCTGACCATTGCAGCCATTTGTGGAGTGCCCCAGCTGATGGAAGATCTCTCTCTCACTCTCTGTAATTCTGCCTTTCAAAAAAATAAATAATTAAAAAAAAAAAATAAGCTCTTGCTTCTAGGTCTGATATAATGATTCACTGATTTTTTTAAAAAAAATTTTAAACATTTTGCTTGGTTTTTATTCATTTGAAAGGCAGAGATTAAAGGGAGACAGAGAGAGAGAGAGGTCACCCATCCATTGGTTCAATTCCCAAATGCACACAGCAGTTGTGGCTGGACAAGGTCAAAGCCAGGAACCCAGAATTCAATCTGGGGTTCCCACAGGGGTGGGAGGGACCCAATCACTTAAGTCATCGCCTGCTGCTTCCGGGTGGGGGTGATGGTGCTGCATTAGCAGGAAGGTGAAATAGCAGAGGTGGGACTTGAACCCAGGCTCCCTGATATGGAATGTGATTGTCCCAAGTGGTGTCAAAAGCCTGCCCCAGCTCGCTCACTGGTTTTTAAAGTCTTATGGCACTTGATGTTTCAGATGTTTTTTCTCTCTTTTCCTGCGTCCTCCTGCATTTCAAATAACAGGGACTCTGTCAACAAATGATTTGTGTGTGCTGCTTTTAGGAAAGACCACTTCTCATTCAGAGCATCCTTAGCTCGTCTGTATTTGTGCCAGAAACACATGCCGTAAACTGATGAATTTAATTAAATTCACACAGGAGAGAGGCAGCCTTCTCTTCAATCAGATGGGCTCATCTGCTGGCTTACTGTAAAGTTCCATGCATGTGTTTTCAGGAGAGCAAACTGCGCCCATTTGAGCAAGGTAAACAAAAATTAACAAATGAACAAACAAAATCCTTTTCAGTGAAAAGTCTCTGAGTTTGGCAATCCCTTCTCACATAAATCACTTTATAGTCAAACATTAGATCTTACTGTTCATAAAACACAGGCTTGAGTAAAAAGCTAAAAAAAAAAAATCAAATGCATAAAAGCACTTACATAATTAGCCACTGCTTATGAAAATGAAAAGCCGAAGTATTTCCAAAGAGATGAGCACAACTCTACTTAAAGATAGACTTGATTTTATCTCCTTGCTTCTGCCTAAGTTACTATGAAGTCTAATTCACATGGAATTGTGCCAGAATAGTTCCACCTTAAATATTCTGAATAACTGTTAACAAAAGACTGGAAAATCTATTAAGCCTCCACCTTATTTTACAAGGATTATTACAAAGCAAGACATTCAAAGAAGAGTTAATATAATATTTTTTTTCCTCCAGAAAATTCTATAGCATATGGAGAAACATATTTAAATGTCTCTAGATACACAGTTAGAGGTTTCTTTTTTTGAAATCCCTTGAAGGTAATGACCTGAATTCCTCCTCCTGAAGTCCAAAATAAGGTCAGTTAATTTAGTATCTATATTTAAATTCATCAGAGAGAAAGCAGCTTTTTCTTTCAGAACAGCTGAAATATATTACATTAGGATCCACTTTTTTATCCTCTGGCACTATAGCTAGAACGTTTTTGCTTTTCAATGCATGTTCAAGATTGATAATATGATGGATGTTGAGCCTTGCCATGTTCAAAGACTGCAATAAAAGGAGTAGGCATCTGACACAGTGGTGAGGATGACACTCGGGATACCTGAATCCCATATGAGAGTGCCTCCTTCAAGGTTTGGCTCTTCTGCTTCTGATACAGCGCCCCACTCATGCACACCTGGGAGGCAGTGCAGGTGATGGTTCAAGTGCTTGGGTCCATGACATCCACGTGGGAGATGGACTGGGATTGAGTTCTGGGCTTGTGCCTTCGGTCTGACTTAACCCTGGTTGTTGTAGGCATTTTGGGGAATGAACCAGCAGGTGGAGGAGCAATCTCCACTGGTCTGTCACTGACTCTGGTCTCTCTGCCCTCCAAAAAAGTGACAATAATTATAACAAATTGTAACAAAGTGCCAGTAACTATAATAAAAAACTTTTCAAAACATTGCAAGGATTTCTAGTTTATTATAAAAAGGCACAGTTGTTGGCAAAATAAGAAGAAATTTTATATTTACAAGTCAAGTCTTTTTCATAGGTACTTCATCCTGTCAAGTAAATTAGTCTCTGGAGCTGGAAAACAACCAATCAGAAATCCCAGACGTAAGTGACAGCAATCACACTGCCCTACGGACAGCCTCGTGCCCCCTCTTCCTGGCAACACTCTGGGGTTTATCCAGCTCCCATAACCAGCCAAGACAACCGAATCTTCCACGCAGCCCTCCCCTCTGCCCCGTTAATTTATTCATGTCAGAAAGCACTTTCGCCTTTCAGTTAAGTGGGAAGAAGCCGGCGTCTTCTCCTCTCCTGTGCACCAAAGGAAAGAGCAAAGTTGTCATGATCTACAGAGTTGTCGTTTTGCATCAGACAGAGAGGTGACGGTGCAGGATGCTCTGTGGGAAGGCTTCTGCTGACTGCAAACCTGTCATCGTTAGCAGCCGCCTTGAGACACCTCTGTGATCTAGCGTCGCTAAAAACCCAGACAGACATTTTCTTATTATAAGTTGCTGTGTAAGGTTTTGCTATGGAATTTACTGCCATCTTTGACAAAGCAGGTAATACGTTGCCTGTACAATTCAGCAAGGCTAGATTTCACCATGTCTGTTTTGATTGTATCGGGCTAGATTTAATAAAAGCTCTGATCGACATAGTAACATGAAAATGAGTGCAAACACTTGTAAAATGAACTCTCCCCGTCACTGTGGTATCAGGAACAAGTTTCTGGCTGATTTAGGAACAGGCAGGATCTTAATGGAAGTACATCTTGTACTGTGGCTATTTCCATATCCATCAGGCATATTTGGGCTGTATTAATTTATACAGAAATATTGTAAAACTAGAACATCTCCATATAAACACACACTCAAATCTTCTGTTATCACTACTAACAGGACATTATGAGAAAATGTTCCAGGGTTGGCTCTGTGGCACAGCAGGCTAAGCTGCCATCTGCAGTGCCAGTATCCCATTATGGGCACCGGTTGAAGACCCAGCTGCTCCACTTTCAATCCAGCTCCCTGATAACGCGCCTGGGAAAGCAGCAGAAGATGGCCCAAATGCTTGGGCCCCTCCACTCCATGTGGGAGACCCAGATGAAACTTCTGGTTCTGGCCTGGCCCAGCTCTGGTCATTGTAGCCATTAGGGGAGTGACCCAACAGATGGAAGGTATCTCTCCTCTCTCTCTGTCTCTCTCTTTCTCTCTCTCCCTGTCTTGCTGTAACTCTGCCTTTCAGAGTGCCACTGCACTATCTATCGGGAAAGAAGGGCAACATCCCTCCCCTTATTTCAAACCCTCCCCCTCATTTACATATGTTCTTTAACTTGTCAGAGTATCATTACACCTTAAGTGACTTTTCCAGAATCTTAAATTACAGAGCTGTTCAAAAGAGACACAATGGGGTCAGCCCCAACAAATCAATCCTTAAAAAATAAGACACAGTAAAGTTTGCGAGGCAGTATGAGTTAACTATAGAGAAAAATACTACTGGTCACACACATTATTTAATATTCCTCAATTTTCACAATGAATAGGAAAGGTACCTCCTTTAAAGAAGACGCTAGGTGTACTCCAAAAGTTTAAAAAAAAAAAAAAAAGCTTTTAAACAAGGCATCATTTCTCACATGTTACATTCCAATGTTATTTTCAGACACTGTTATGAAAGAATTTAACCAGTACAATCTCTACTTGAAAATCACAAATGACATCAAAAGCCTTCTCCAAACATCAATTATTCAACACAAAATTATCTTCAGAAATGTGTCTTTTTCTATGTACTTCCTAAACAACCAAGTTCAAGTGCACTGATACAGTTCCTGCTCTCCATTACAAGGTCAAGAAAGGCAAGGTAAGGCAAAATGTTAGCCTATTTCCAAGACTCATGGCCACTTTGCTCAACTCAAACCATAGACACACTTGCTCCTTTTATATTTTAAAACAGTCAACTCCCAGAATAGAAAACCTTTGCATGTGACACAACTCTTTATAATACCAAATACTAAGAGCTGTTAATTCATATGGCTTAGTAATGATAAGGATACCCCTTCTTTAAAACAAATAATCTATTGGCTTTGGAAGACAGTAAGTTTATTCTGAATGTTTAACATGAAAAAAAACATTAAGAAAATCTCTCCTTGAATGCAAAAATCTGAGGCTTAATGCAACCCTCAGAGGTACTTCAAAAAGTCAGTGGACAATGGAATTAGAAGTTTATTTTGGTACAAAAATTTCTGAAATCCATGTATATGAGACATCTTCATAAGGTTCATGAAAAATGACTATTATAAAACCACCTATGTATAGATTTCCAAATTTTTTGTATCCTTACACATTAAAAATTTCTTTCTAAACGACTCCATCTTTGCACTGCTAAGTTAGTGTGCTTTCTCTTTTTTTTTTTTTAAAGTTTATGTATATTGTTTTATTTATTTGAAAGGCAGAATGATAAAAAGAGAGAGAGAGAGAGAGATCTCCCATCTACTGCTTCACTCCCCAAATGACCACTACAGGCAGGGCTGGGCCAGGCCGCATGCAAGAGCCAGGAACTCATCTGGATCTCCCACATGGGTGGCAAAGACCCAAGTACTTAAGCATCCTCTGCCGCCTCTCTGGATGTGCACTAGCAGGAAGCTGGATCAGCAGCTGAGGCAGGATTGGACCTCAGCCAAGAGGTGGCTTAATCCACTGCACCCTAACGCCAGCCCATGGACCATTAGACATTTATCTTTAATTGCCCCTTTCCACAAACTTTCTAAAGCTCACTTGTAGTACACAGAACTGCAGAAGAACTGTCTTCCAGTCTGCTTCCATTCCTCTGGGGCCATTTCAAAAAGAGGCATGCCAAAGTTTCAAAACAGCAGGGGAAGAATTACAAGAGCCCTAATTTCCAGACTCTAACACACTTACTTTGCCTTGAGGGTCTCCTCCTGAAAATTCCATTGTGGATCTTCCACCAGTTGTAATTCTCTTAATACCCTTCCGGGCTTATAGGCTGCATTGATGATCATGCTAAGAACCTGTTGAGAAAAAATAACCGCAATGAACTGCACTTCCTTCATTCCTGCTGAAACAAGAGTGCTTTGTAAACCACACGGCTGACACTTGAGAAGTGTGCGCTACACATCCTAATTAAGTGAAGGGCTGTGATTAAGCTTAACAGAACACTTTCCAAGCCAACACTGGGTTCAGTCACCATCCAGGGATTAAAAACTATGGTAAAATCCAATCCTTCGGGCTGTGAAAAGTGAGAACTGCTGGCTAGAGAAAGGGTACAATCTCAGTAATTCTTCCGGTTATGGAAGACCAATCCGTGATTCTTCAGCAGGATACAAGACTGAAAATTCTTTTATTTTTAAAAGTAGATTTCATAAGGAGCTTCTGAAACTCAGACAACATTCTTGGGCCGATGCTTCCAGAGGGATTTCAGGTGCCTGTAAGGATGGTAACAATGTATTCAAAATCCACCAAATGCTGGCTCAACCCATGGACATTTAATACTTGAACAACTTCCTCAGAGACTTCAGTGTTTCAAGGGGTAGCCTGCAACACCTAACACCATCCAGCATCACACTTCCTAAAGCCACCTGCTTACTCCCAAGTCCAGGTCTAATACTATCTGCTCATTGCTTCCAGAAAGACCACAGAATTCCACACTGAGATTCCCAATGGCAGGCTGCGGGGAGATGAGATGTTCTTGCCAACCTCAACCTGTTTCTTTGATGAAGCACAGGGAATGCAGACCCCCTGGCCTACTTATCTTTCAATAAACAATCACCAGCTATTAACATCTATTGAGTTCCAAGGAGGGTCCAGGCTGCTGCTGTTTGGAACAGAACTTAGATCTATGGGGTTGGCTTTCAGTAAATGGGCCACCTGCTATGTGATCACAGGCTCCACTGTGCACTTGCCCCTCCTGAAATCTGCTCCAGTTCAGACAGGGAATAAAGGAACACACCAGGCTCAGAGCTCAGGTTTCACGTTTCAGAGCAAAGCACCACTGAGAAACTGAGAAAAATGGCTCGGTGAGATGGCAGAGTAGCACCAGTGCTAAAGCGCCTGTTGCCTCTGGTGGAGCCAGTACAATGGAACGGAAACATGTCTGCAGAACCTGCATGCTGCAATTTGCATGCACGTGATTTACATGTTTCAGGTTTGGACCTGCATTTGCTTCTGAAAACTTTATAATTTTATAACAAAAGGATTCCATCTTCAAATATGCTATGCAGTCCATGTGGCCACTGTCCTTTCTGGCTTGAATAGCATTTTGCTGTGTTTCAAGGCCCCATAATGACCCAAAACAAGACACGTGCTTCAGCCAAGGCTCTAAAAACAAAACAAAACAAAACAGAAACCACAACAAGGCAGTACAAGCAGTTTGGGTACTTTTATGTTTTCTGCATTAGAATAATCATCTGATTTTATTGTTTACTGTCAGAACAATTTACAGAAACTGGGTTTAAAATAAATCTAATTAGAACTGGCTGCAATAACACACCAAGTATTTATCAACAGACAATAAAATTTCAACAGATTCTTTTCATTGTGTTTAGCTGAGAAACCCCCAGAGCTACGTGTTATTTGCTGCATATAGAAATGCATTTTTGTGACTGTGAAAAGAAAATGCCTTCCAGAGTTTAATTCAGTCTGGGAACAGGCAGCAATTAAATCATAAAAAGCATCCGATATTGAGTATTTTTCCCACGGCTTTTCCCAACACCACATCATTCGCCTCCGAATTCAGCAAGCTCTCCATAAATCTCTAGAATTGTAAGCTGAATAATTCCTGTGCACATGACACGTAGTGTACTATAGTTCTCTATGAAAATAACTAAGAAAATAGCTGCTAAGACCATACAGAGGTGAGCTAAACTACTATATCTTGCAAAAGGTCCAGATTCAATTCTTTATGGTCCTGATATGAGAGTGTAAGCCAGGACCTTGCCCCCAACTGTCTATCAGGGTCGTAGGTGTGAAACAATGAAGGGTATTCTCAATACACTGCTAAAGGGGGTTTGAGTGACTCCAGAAAGAAACTCACGGGAAAGAACAATGAATGCCTCACTGAACTTCTTGGAGTTCATGAAATGACTGTCGAGAACATACTTCTACACACATGTTCCTGCAGAAGCAATGACCTTCCTAGCTGGACAGATTTGGGTCCAGATCCCAGTCGCCCCATTCATTAGAAGCTATGGGTCCTTGGGCAAGAGGCTGAGCTGTCTTTCCTCACTCGTACACGGGGGTTACTGCCATTTATCTGATTTACTACATCTGAGGGAAAATATACAAGGTAACATCTTGGCCTCAAAAGAATATTCAAAAGTCCCCCGGTTCCCGCTATCAATGCGGTCCTCAACAAACAGTGGAGTAACCCTGACCTGTCCTTTCTACCTCTCCATCCCCAATGGCTCGTGTTTGTGCTTGTCTTGAATCTTTGGAAATTAACTCTCCTTTGAAACTCCCTGACTTGCCAGTTACTATGTCGCTTTCATAACCTGACTTGTCAAAAAAGTAGTTTATACTTTTAGATTCTTCCATGGTCACTTGGAATTCTCAGCTACCCAAGTCACGGTTCCTGTCCAGTCACCACACAGCGATCTCATGATCAAACCCAATCAGCACTTGGTCCCAGAGGGACCCAAAGTGATTGCACAGTGCCTGCCTCTGGTTCTGCTCCACCAGCCCCAAATGTGGTCAGGAGTGGGCAGATCAGGATACGGGAGCAGAGAGGAGGGTACAGAGGGACGAAGAGACAAGAACAGAGCTTGGGTGCTGCATGGAAAATTTAGCAAAAAAAGGACCAAACATCAGATAGTTCCTGGCTCACTGAGCCACCCCATAAAAGTCAACGTCCTTCCCCCACTCCCTCCCTTTCATGTGCAACACCACATCAATGTCCAAAAAAGATTATTATGCAAATGGAATGGGTCTTTTTCTTCTGCTCACATTTTGAAATCATTGTTAAACCATGATTTGCTTTCCTATTCTTTGTCATGAAAACTTTTAACAAAACACTGAAATTTAGAGATTCCCAACCTCAACTCTATGCTATGACTAAACTTGCAGTAATGTTGAAGTGCAGGTGATCAACTTACTGGGGTAGCAGGGTCTTGCTCCAAGAGGCTGCCTCTGACTGAATGAGAAAAAGATACTGGGTCTTGAAGGTTTGCAATCTGTGGAACTCAGGTGACCTTGGAGAGAGACCTCTCTGCGGTCAGATGTCCCAAGGCAGCCCAGACAGGGGAAAACATGAATGAGAACATTCTTCTTCGGGGGTCAGGAAAGAAGTCTGGGCCAGGAGGAGCCTCCTTTGCACACTCGCTCCATTTCAACAGATCTGTCTGCTTTGGGAGTTATTCAAGGGCCAAGGTTACCACCGTGAACTTTTCCTAGAAATCAAGGCACGGTGAGGGTTCTCATAAGCTAAAGGATTTCCTCTTTTCAACTTCAAACTCAGAGTGAATGGAGCTAAGTTTACAAAAGCTTTTTAGTTTTTTTTCACCCATAAGTATTTTTCTTGCTTACTCGTAATTTCTCCATCAACAGGGCTTCTGTTATGTGGAAAGTTGTGAAAGGAATAAAATGAGAGAAGGCACAGACTTCAGCACTTGGTGGTGCCATTACCACCACAGCGCCCCTGAGTGGCAGGGCAGAGGCACTGAAATGCAGGATGTGGATGAAAAAAAAAAAAAAAAAAAAAAAAAAAACAAAAAACGGCTCCTTTGCAAGAGGAGAGGTTGGGTTTCAGAAGAATGGCGGCAGTGCTGTGTCTTTCTCCTGGGTCACGCCATGCTTTTGTCACCTGTGTTGTGGCGACATCACTGCTGAAAAACCTGACATGGGCGTACCATCAAAAGCTGGAGATAAAGGAAGACGTGCTTGTAAGACCAAAGAGGAACCTTGTTCTTGCACACTTAACCTTCTAAGGAAGCCAGAGAAAAGCACAAAGCTAGTTTTGAAAAGAAAACCCTGTAGAAGTGGGTGTTTTCATTTTTTCTTCTCAAAAACAGCTTTGTATATGTCCCCAGGGTAGTGCCAGGGTGGCAGTGAATGTACTCCCAAACAATTATCTTATGGCAACCATTTTGTTCAACTTTCCTTTTGTTTCTAGTCACAAACTATTTTTATAATAACAATAATAATTTGAGGTATCCAGGGGCCAGCGCTATGGCATGCAGGTTAAGGCCCCGGCCTGCAGTGCTGGCATCCCATATGGGCACCAGTTTGAGTAACGGCTGCTCCACTTCCAATCCAGCTCTCTGCCATAGCCTGGGAAAGCAGTGGAGGATGGCCCAGGTCTTTGGGCCCCTGCACCCATGTGGGAGGCCCAGAAGAAGCTCCTGGCTCCTGGCTTTGGATTGGCCCAGCTTTGGCCACTGCAGCCATTTGGGGAGTGAACCAGCTGATGGAAGACTTTTTCTTTCTACCTCTCTCTGTAACTATTTCAAATAAATAAAATAAATCTTTAAAAAATAATAATAATAATTTGGTATCCAAATCTAGAACTTGGTCACTTCGGCTAACTCTGATCTCCACCTTTATTTTCATTCTTTATTTCCCCAAATACATATGTATACTTTAAAGATTTATTTACTTATTTGAAAGGTAGAGTTACACATACACACAGAGAGAAAAAAGATCTTTAATCCACTGGTTCACTCTCTAAATGGCCACAGTGGTCCAGGCTGGATCAGGCCAAAGCCAGGAGCCTGGAACTCTACCCAGGTCTCTCACATGGGAGGCAGGGGCCCAAACACTTGGGCCATCTTCTGCTGCTTTCTCACATTCATAACAGGGAGCTGGATCAGAAGCAAAGCAGCCGGGACTGGAATCAAGGCTCCCATGTGATGCTGGAGTCACAGGCCACTGCTTGACCCTTTGTGCCATAATGCCAGCCCCTCCAGAATATATATATATATATATATATAAAATAATATAAATATATATTTTTATATATTTTTAAAAATTTCTGTTTACTTGAAATACAGAATGATAGAGACAGAGAAGGAGAGATCTTCCATCTGCTGGTTCACGCCTCAAATGCCCACAGCAGCCAAGGCTGGATTGGGCTAAAGCCCAGAGGAGCCAGGAACTCAGTCTAGGTCTCCCATGTAGGTGGCACGGACCTAAGTACTTAAGCCAGCATCTGCTGCCTCCTAGAGTCTCCATCAGCTGCAAGCTGGAATCAGTAGCAAAGCTGGCACCTGAAATCAGGCACTCCAACATGGGATGTGGGCATCCTAAGAGGCGTCTTAAGTCCTGAGCCACTGTGTGCCCTGTGTTTACATTCTTTATGTATGTGACCCCTTGGGCAACCCACCACCCCTAGAGAGAACTATCTTTGGCCAGCAGCAAGGGTGGGGAGCCCCCACCGGTGCTGCTTCTCAGGTGGTCAGGCCCTCCACTTTCCCCCTGCTTTTTAATCCCTTCGACCTGTTCAGAGCCCACTCCCAAAGGAGGCTATAATTTCCAGAATTGTCCATAATCCAGGCCCCCACCCCTGACTAATGGAAGACCCTCATCATGTCCTGAATCCTCACCCACCTTGGTCACCAGCAGCCCACCAACGCCGTGGCCATCTCTATTGTTCAGGATCCAGTTCCCGCATGCTGTGTATTCTCTCTTGGCCGGACCCAGTCTCAAACCCTTCCCCGCTCCCCAAACCCTTCTGTAATTTAGCCCTCTTGAACTCGTGGCTTACCAACAGCAAAACAGTCTGTATCCTGAACCTCTTTCTGGAATATTCTTTTGGGCCTTGATGTTTTCCCTTCTTCTAGGGACTAAATTATGCCTTACCTGCCTCCCTCCTAACCCCTTCCATAAAAAAAGCCCACGTAGTGGAAGCTGTACTCCTCATGGTGATGGTATTGGGGGGGAAGCCTTTGGGAGGTGATCTGGGTTAGAAGAAGACACGGCATGGGCCCTCGTGATGCATTAGTGCTCTCGTGAGAAGAGACCTGGAAGAGTGTGCAGTCTCTCTCTCTCTCTCTCTCTCTCTCTCTCTCCCCTCCCCTCTCCTTCAATCCAATGGGACTGCGTCCCCATCTCCCTGAAACTGGTCTGAGCACGGACACTGGGATTGCTGCATGGCCAGAGGAGGGGCAGTTCTGTGTTTTGCTCCTGTTCTACCCTGTACCTGTCTCCATGCTGCCCTCCCTGCCTCTACCTCACCCTGCACAGTCGCTCCTGAAGACAACAGCCAGTGTGATCCAGGCCCCCGCAGGCAGCGTAGGCCGATCCTCTGCTCAGAGGCTTTCTTCTCTCGCTCAGAGCAAAACCCAAGTCCTTGCCTTGGCCAGCCCTCCTCCCCCTCCCTCAGCAACTGAAGCCAAAATCCAAATTCCGGGCCCCACCTGAAAGCTCCAAACTTGGAAGTGAGCCGGCGAGGCGGTCACTGCCTCTCTGGGGAGGACGCACATCACTGACCTAAGGGCCACTGAATTCCAGGCGAGGACCCTCTGAGACTCAGCAGTTGAGGGTGCAGCTTTGTGGAACTCCCGAGGTTTCTTGGGCACCTCCTGCTCCCACTTATCGCACCCACCAGTGAATTAGCCCGGGGCAAGTGCAAGGCCCAGACCCCTTGGGACAGCTTGTGGTCTGCTTCAGAAAGATCCTATGCTCAGTGTTTGTAGCCTCTGCTATAGAGTTCAAAATCGCACCTCCCTTGACTGGCTTAATTCCATCGTACTTCACGGGGGGAGGGGGAGACCCCCAAAGTCAGAGACAACCACTAGGTGCCCCTGGTGAGCTGACTTCCTTCCTCACTTCCTGAGAGCCAGGGAAAGGGGGCTGTGACCAGGCCCTGAGCTGGACAAAGCACAGGAAGCAGCAGTAAAAGGGAGACTGGAAATGAAATGACTGGAAAAGGGGCACAGAACCCAGGCTCCTCTCTAACAAGACGACTTTGTCTACCCCTGTACTTGCAAAGCAACAAATGGCACGGGTTCCAGACTTATAAGCAGCCTGTAACAATGATTTGTGCTGACTCCCCATCGCTCAGACCTGCGACCCAGACACAGCTCTCTGCCCGTGCACTGTACTGGTGTGGGTTTATGAAAACGGGGCAGGCTTACGGGGGGCTCAGAGAGGATACCCCTCCCTCCTCTCTGCCATGCAGCTGTCAGCTCACTGAGGCGGGGACCTCACAGCTCTTGCTCACCGTGAGACTCCCCGCTCTCCCACACAGTGCCTGCCACATTGACTGCATAGGGCCCAAACGAATGAATGAATGGATGAGGTTTCCTGAATGTCTGTGTTTTCAGAGCTGGAAGGGTATCTGGGACAAGGCAGATGCCCAGTTTCTCTTGGAGGTTGAATGTTTCGAATATTCTAGAGAGGGCTATTGTGTCTGAAGGACCCCAGAGAGCTTTGTGGATGGATGAAAAGAAACACGCAGAGACCAGCAGCGGCTCCTGCAGTCTCCCCCACATCACTTACTGGTGCTTGTTCTGTGGTCACCGAAGGAGAAAAGACCACAGAAGCAGATCCCAGCCCAATAAAGTGGGTACCCAGTCCGCTCGGCAGCTCACTTAGCACCTCCAAATGCCGACATCTCAGACCATACTCACAGCTCTGAATCGCTTCTACATTTTTTTAAAAAATAATGTTCAGCTGTAACTGTTCTCTCTTAAACTCTTGAAAAGGCTTAACAACAGCTCAGACTTAAACCTCTGTACTCCACGACGAGGCCGCTGATGAGAGTATCAACGCGACACTTTTAGACGCGCTCGACAGACAGAAGATAGATAAATGGCAGATGGAAATGTTAGACACAGACAGAGATGTAGGCAGAAAGGAAGGGAGGTGGATGGAGGTATTGATGAAGACGTAGATAGGTGATATCCAGGTGGGTGGGCAGGAAGCTGGCGAGAGGGTGGATGGGTGAGTAGAGAGATGAGCAGGGTGGTGTGGAGTGAGGGCATGGGCATGGATGCGGTTTTCACATCAGGAACAAGACTCCCGTCTGAGGGCAGAAGCTCTGTTCCACCTCACTTCTCCTCTCTCGCTGGTCTACACCATCGTGCTCAGCCTCGTGAGTACAGGAGAGCCCACGTTTCTCATCAGTTTCTCTGACAAACCCGCAGCTAACGAGGGTGGAGACTCACGGCTGGAGCCCCACGGAAGCCTGGCACTTCAGTAAGTGCCCTGCGTGCCTTGGCTTCATGTGGCTTTGTCCTAAGCCTTCTCTGAAACCCAGAAGAGGAAAACAAGAGAAAAGAAAAAAAAGAGGCAATGGAAAAATCACATGTTCTATTTTTACCTTTCGAGAGAAAAGAATACAACTTGTTGATTTCCCCTCCATAAAGGTTGCTCTCTGAAACCCCTGACCCTATGCCAAAAAGCCAAAAAGCACAGGTCTGCCGTGGAGGTAAGGCAACCACACAGCGGCCACCGCCAACAGACCTGAGCGTGGGGTGAACACTGCGGAAAGGGACCCCTGAAGACCTCCCAATAGAAATGATACATCTCTCTCTCTACCTGAACACAAGAGGTCACACACCAGTACCTATTTTAAACCAAATGATTTCTGAGAGAAAGCACTGATGCTCTCCCAAATGTCTGGAAGCCACCCTAGCATTTTCTCCTGGGAGGCATCTCTTTAAAGCCAGAGGCTCTATCATGCCTCCCCAATGGGTGTTTTCAGAGCCATCGTTGCCACTGGTGCAGGGCCAGTCTTCTCTTATGCTCATCATCTATCTGGATCAGAAGCACAGGTCACCCCGATCTGAGTGAGTACCATTTGCTGGCTCACTCACCAGCTGGCTCTTCCATGCACAGACAGGAGCATCCTACACAGCAGCCTGACACGCAGCGTATACAGCACCACAGGCCTGGTGATTCAGGAAATGCTACATAATGTATTAAGGGAAAAACTGCCTGCACACCTTTCTGCGATGCACTAGAACACAATGATAACTCTTTGTGGCATGATGCAAACAATCGCATGATACGACACAGAGCTGTCGTTTATTCATTCCGGGGACCCTGACACACTGGAGGAGGGGGCAGGAACAGGGAAAAGGATGACGTTGATGGACAGGGATCCTGAAGAGGCTCTGGGCTTGATTTATGATGAACACCATGGCCACTGTCTGTACTTAACAGGTTCCACCCTCCAAAGGAGCAAGCCCAGACAGCTCATCAATGTCAAAGCATATGAGGGGCCATCAGTTTGACCTGCCCCATTCTGAGTTCACTTAGGGGGTCCTGAGTGAAGCACCTGCTGACTCTCGTTCTGGCTTCTTCCAGGTTGTCTCCCTCCCCTCGCTGAACGCCCCCCTCTGGAGTTGAGGCCAGTTCCTCCAAGCCACCTTTAATCTCAAACCCAGCAAGTGAGCCGTGACATAGATTAATGACCACTGTGGCCGGACTTCCTCCCCTCCAGCACACGGGCCTCTCTGAGCTCAGGACCCCACATCTCAGCCAGCGTGTAACCTTTCCAGAGGGCGGCTCTGCGTCCACACCCCCCAGACATTATCTACACCCATCAGACCAAACAGGGGAAAACAAGGCTCATGTTACATTCTCTAAACACATCCAAGTTGTTAAATCTCTAATGCCACCAGTGGCCCAGAAAAACAACGCCCTCCGCCGTGGCTTCAATTACCTCCTTCTCTTTAAGTAAAATGAAATTCGAAGCCAGAGGTTCTGCTGGCTGAAGGAAGAACATTAGCATAAATATTGGCTTGGTGGAACTTGTATTTTTCTTGCATTCACAGAACGGAAGCCCTGGCTTCTTCTTTTTTTTTTTCTCCTGTCTTCCTGCCGCGTGCATTTTTCAAATATTAGCCAAAAATAAACAAAAACAAAACAAAACAAAAAAAAACAGTTTTGTCATCACAAAACTGCTCCAGCCTGGCTTTTAAATTTGGCTGCTGGAAAGTTCCAGAGAACTGACCAGGGATAACGACTTGTGACTCAAAAGTAAAACCTTGAGTAGAGTAAAAGAGCCAGGTCCTACAGCCAAGGAACGCCAAGGTCATCCTGTGTCTTAGCAGCTGGCGATAAAGGAGGCCCTCGCTTTAACAGGAGGAACCTGCCGTGTGAAACAGGGTTTCAGGCAGCCTCAAAGAAACGCAGCCGCTCACCGTGGCTTTGTCAGTTTCGGGGTCCTCATCCTATCACTCCCAACACCAGCAGGCACCAGGACAGGCAGAGGCCATTCCCACGGCAGAAACCCATTCCCAGCCCGAGAGTGTGGGGGGCTAAAGAAAGTCGGTTCTCACCATAGAGTCTGTCTTCCTACTATGACAGGGACTCTCACCTGGGATCCTGGCTCGACGTGTTCATGGACCCAGCTCCAGTCTCTGCCGACTCGTCCAGTTGGAGTGAACCAGCGGCCCAAGCACTTGCCTGGATCATGGGCCCCTTTTCCAAGGCGTGTTGCCCTCCCCTCCAATCACTTTTTTCACTTTTTTTTTTTTAAACTATCAGATTTGTCATCTAAGGAACCTACGTGGCCTTTAAGCAGAGTGTGATATCCGTGCTGATTTCCAGACGGAATGCCAAGCTGTGTTAAGGTGAGCTATCGGAAATGCAAGTAGCTGTCACTATGTGAGGAAGTCAGCACTGGCCTGGTAACCCCAGCACCATGGTCAGGCCCGCAGGAGGTTCTCAGTGTAGTTCTGGACCCTTTCTGGGCCTTACGTTGTAGGTGCTCTTACCACCCTCTCCTCGTTCCCTTTCCATCACTGTCCCAGCCTTGTGTACACCTGACCTGGAGCAGGTGGCTGAATCAGCATCCACACAGACTGTGAACAGGTGCTTGCTATCTTGGTATCTGTACAGCACCTGCCAAGGCACATATCTGCCTGTCGGTCTTGCCCACTTGGCTGGAAGCTTCTTAAGGGATAAGACCCCCAGTGAAACATTCTCCATGCTAATTGCTTCTGGATAATTAACTACATCACTGGCCTACAGGTCTCTTCTAAACAGTAACCTCCACTTTTCTCTCCAAAACACTTTTTTCCCCCCGCTCAATGTAGCAAAATCTTTAACTACTACAATCACTGATGGCCTGGAAAAGGCACACATACCCTCTGACATCACTAATTGGGACTTCTCTGAGTAGCATGACATCTGAGACCACTTGGAAGTTCTCGTGTTGCGGGAAAGGTCTCAGCCTGGTGTCTCTCTCAAGTGTCCCTAGCATCCAGAGCTTCAAGTTCAAGTGGCTGAAAATGCATCAGGTCCTGGGGCCAGTGGGCACAGGGGACACTACCTGGCACAGTGGGTAAAGCCTGCAGCATTGGTATCCCTATCTGGGCACTGGCTTGAGCATTGGCTGTTCCACTTCCTAACCAGCTCCCGGCTAATGGCCTGGGAAAGCAGTAGAAGATGGCCCAAGTGCTTTGGCCCCCAAACCCACATGGGAGACCTGGAGGAAACTGGCTCCTGGCTTCGGACTACCCCAGCTCTGGCCATTGTGGCCATATGGGGAGTAACCAGCACATGGAAGAACTCATTCTCTCTCTCTCTCTCTCTGCCTGTAACTCTACCTCTCAGATAAATAAATAAATCTTAAAACAAAAGCAAAAAGCAAAAAAAAAAAAAAAAAAAAGGCTGCATCAGGTCCCATCCGCCGTGCTCAGCCCTGCGTCCCACTGAAGCGTCAGGCCAGCCAGATTCCTTTCTGCTTCTCTTTCTGAAACACAGCACACCCCTCTTAAACTATTGCTTATTCCCAGCCTAGATTTCTATGCTGCAGCCCTAAGAACATAACCATCATCTGTCTTGAAATACACCTTGAATGTCCACCCAGGTGTGGCCTGCGCAGGCCGTGCGGTCACCACTCTACTCACTTGGCCTAAGCCAGATCAAACACTACTTGTCCTGTATTTGCCATTTCCTCTCCTCTGCTCCAGCCTCCTTTGAGGATACTGGACATCTGGGTTTGGATTCATTTATCTCCACAACAGGAGTGGGAAACCCAAGCAGGCAGAGGCCAGACTGTTTATTTTCCGACCCAATGGTTCAGACAGTACCTGGCTCCTTGTTCCATGGATACATGGATTGTCGTGCCCATGGAATTAAAAACACATCCATCACAGTACAGCAGCAATAAAGAAGATCTATGTAGTGTCCTCTATCTTAAGAGAATGGCCCTCATTGACGCGTGTGAAAGAAAGAGCAGAGATAGCCTTCCAAGAAAAATTCAGAAGCTGTTCCAAGATTCCGATCTCTCTCCAAGCACTGTCTGAGGCTCAGCTACAAAAAGGCAGCATAGAGACCTCGGTCAGCAGGGCCAGGATCCACTGTCCCCTCAAGGGTGCCTCCCAAAGGCAGGAAGAGAAATGGCAACCCCCCCTCCAAGGGGTGTGTGGCCTCAGGCTTGGCCTGGATGCAGCCCAGGCACAGACCTCATGAATGTGGCCAGAGACGACCAGACCACTGCCCTTTACTTCCCACAGACAGGTGCTGTGGAGACAGGGGAGATAAAAAGGCGCCGCCCCCAATCTGGCCGTGTAGCCCCCCATTCTCAACAGCACTCGACACTGCCCGAGACCCTCTTGCCCTTCTGGGCTGCTCCCCTCTTCAGGAAATCTTGACTCGTTCACAGCCCGAAGCCCTCCCTCCACACCCCATCACTCGTCTGTCTTCCCAAAGCACTTCTAGCCCAATCTAGGGCAGCATTTCTCCCCCAGCTCCATGGGAAGAATGTTTGTCCTTGGCATACTCGACTGTGAGTCGTTCACGGGAAAGAACAGCATCTTTTCCACGCATGGACCTTCACTTCCCGAAGTCCCAGGATTCAAAGGAAGGGGCTGCATGGCAGCTGTGCCCTGAGCTGGTGCAAATGTCTCCTGGAGATACAGCGAAAGATCCTGCTGAAATAAGCAAGCGTGACTGTGCACGTGCCTCACCTCTTTAAGAACCAGCACACATTTGCCTGGGCCCACGGACTGAGGTAGCTCTGAGATCCTTCCTTTGTTCAGGTAAGGGCCTGAGAAACACCTGTGGTTGATGAAAAGCTGAGGACAGCAGTACTTCCCATTCACGGTTCCTGCAGGGAAAGCGCAAACGGTGGATGCTGAGGTCACAACTCCAGACCTTAGGGCCCTCCCACCCCGCAAGACGCATGCTTAATCCACTTTGTCAGCAAAACCACCTCACGGGGCTGTCTAATGTCTTGGCAGACGGGGACTCTGCAGTTACCAAAGACATGGGGCTTAGATTGGTCACCGCAACTGTGAGAGCCAGGGTTGCTGGGCCTCTAATCAGGAGGCCCTGCTGTGCTTCCCAACTGTGACACAGCAGAGAAAAACAGGACTTTCTTCCTTGGGAGGAAGGTCCATTGTGCCCTCATCTCAGGACACTGTGTATCTACAATAATGTTGCAGAAATTCTGTTTCCTTTGTCCACTACATACAGAAAGTTTATGTTATGATTTATTCATATTTATTTACATCTATTATATTGATTATGCAGTATTCAAGACAGATGATGACGACTCAGGTATGATGATGCACCTAGAGAATAAAACCACTGAGTATCAGCTCAGTTGCCTGTGTGCTCCAGTGGTTCTCGCCTCCCAGCTGCCTTCCAGAAATAACCACTATCCCGAATTTTCAATCTGTCATTTCCTATGCAAGTTCATAAACCTTACTCCCCTCCCCTCAACACACACATATCATAGACACATACAAGCAATATATATTATATCTTGGATATTTTGGTCACTCCTTCTCTCATGGGTGGATACTCAGTTGTTTCTATGTTTTTGGAATATGCCAGTGGTGCTTTCACGAGTAGGAGTACGAACTCCTATGGGCACAGAGCAGGCCCCTCCGCTATCCCAAGGCCAACACCAGATACTGTTAAACGGCCCTATTTCACCGATCGGATGAAGGTAAAATGTTTTCTCCATGTGGCTGAAATCTGCATTACTCTCAGAATTCTTTCAACTTAAAAAGAGAACAGGGCAGGTTGTTTTTCTCGCTGTGTCTCAAGTTGCCATGGGCAAAATGTAAGAAAACGAAATGATGGGATTTCCCTCTGTGGTTTCTTCATGTCTACAAATAGGATGAGGTTTCACTTGTGGCTAAGGGACTCACTCCCCAGATTAACCCTGCTCTTCGCTAAGCTCTTCCCTAGGCTAACCAACAGTGTGTTATTTCTGCATAAATATGGTTATTCATTTGGGATGGTAAGTTAATAGTGGAAGAAGGCTTGCTCTCATAAGGACTTCAGCAAAGAACCAACTGGTAGGAGATAAAAATATCACTCTTGTAGATATAAGAGAAAAAGGAGCAAACTAACAACTACAGACTATGAAAGCATAGCTGACATGGTTCTTTAAAAACCTTCAAGTTTCAATTCTATACAACAGGCAAAAATAATTAAGGACATGGCTTCATTTCCATGGACATTTTTTGGCAGGATTACCTTGCCTGTTCCTTCAGTAAAAAACAATTTTACTCAAGTCTGCTCACAAAACTGCTCTTTTGACTACAAAGAAAATTTCAACTGACAGCAGTTTCCCAGTTCCTTTAATCCTGGAATCCAACACAGGTTTCATGTTGGCTTAGGAAATAAAATTCCTTATCAAGTATTACTTATTGTACAAATGTCTATTGTCAGATTCGGTCATCAAACCATAACTTACAATTGTATTTCCCAAGGTTGCTCTGAGACATAAGACTGTACACATGAAATAACATATATTGCTCATAACCAGCTATTCAAATTCAGAGGGTTTTAAGGAGCAATCCAAAAGCTAGCAGGGACTTAAGTATTCACCCTGAGTATAAAAATCCAAGTGGACTTGGCACAAAAGTGCCAAAAATGCCTAATGATATTTTCAACTCTTTTCCACATGGTGGTTCATGATCCACAGACCTAATTTGGCTTGGGATTTCAAAGCAGCCCATGTACCCTTTTTCCCAAAGACTAGGAGAACTATCTAAAGATACTGACCAAGAAGTAGGGAGAAAAATAAAATAGCACAGAAATTTTAGCTTAGATATTGCAATGGAGGGGCCAGTGCTGTGGCACAGTAGGTTAAGCCTTCATCTGTGGCACCAGCATTCTATATGGGCGCTGGTTCAAATCCTGGCTGCTCCACTTCTGATCCAGCTCTCTGCTATGGCCTGGGAAAGCAGTAGAAGATGGCCCAAGTCCTTGGGCCCCTACACCCACGTGGGAGACCTGGAAGAAGATCCTGGCTCCTGGCTTCTGATAGGCTCAGCTCCTCCTGTTGTGGCCATTTGGGGAGTGAACCAGCAGATGGGAGACCTTTCTCTCTGTCTCTCTCTCTCTCTGTAACTCTATCCCATAAATAAATAAATACACTCAAAGTTGAGATAATCTCATACTGAACTAAAAATATATACATGTCCACAGTCACAGGTGCAAGTTAGAAGAAGACAGCCCTTGGTGGTATCATTTACCTGTGGTGTCCAGGTGAGGGAATAAGCACAGGTCATGAGGTATTTTCTCTACAGGCACTGTGGATGGTAATCTGTCAGTAGAGAAAACAAAACTACAAAGGGTCACCAACTACAGGAGAAAATATCACATTCCAAAGTCTGTTCATCATGTAAGAGATCATTTCATAAATCCAAGATAAGAGCATCTCAAGACAGCAGGTGTGGATAGAAGCACTAGCAATAAGGCCACATAAAAGAAGATTACTCCAGAAGAGTTATTTTCAGTCGCTTCTGATGACCCTGAAAACCCTACGAACATCTGTCCCTGAGTGGCCATCACTATTCCATGAGTGTGGTCGCTGCCGGGCTGGTCTCTTGTTACAGAATTGGAATAATGTCTTCCATTATATCTTAGGCATGAAGAAAACATTACCTTACACTTCAAGTCGCACTTTTCCACTTCAGTGCTTAATTGAAAACCATTTTCCACTACCTTTGATTTCTGATCCCCGTGCTTATGTGGATCATGGCCATACAAAAAAACGATCTTAAAAGAAAACGATTGAACTTGGGATTCCGAAATCGTGAAGTAGGCTTATCCCAAGAGAGAAATCTGTTACAGTTAAATTTAAAAAAATTGTTGAAAAATATTTTTAATATGGGGCCTTAGGCAAAGAGAGGTATATCAGGTATATCCACAGGTAATACTGTGGCTGCCCAGTAAGTACAGAATCCAAAAGCTACATAAACTCAGACGAAGTCGGTGAGAGAGATCTTAGTGGGCTCATCTATGGCAGTAGTTAGTTCTCCAACTACAGCCTCTCCAACTTGAAGCATCAGGGTCACCAGGGTGCCTGTCAGAAATCCAGAGCCTCAGGTCCCACCACAGGCATCCTGAATCAGAAATCTGGGGTCGGGGAAAGCAATCTGTGTCTCTGGAAGCTCTCTGGGTGGCTGATCAGTGTAAAGGGTGAGCACCCTTAGCCCACGGACTGCAGACTTCAAAGTCAGGAGTGCGGATTTGGACTCAGTCATGGGATGGCAGTAAATGTTCTACTTCAACACTGTGCCAGTGCAGTGGAGTCTGTTTATTAACCTGATACACTGCATTTAGAAACAAATGCACACAAAGCAGCCGCAAGACTGTCATGCTCATTCAAATAACCACAGCACTGCTCAATTCCATGTTAAATCCCAAACTTGAAAACATGAAAAATACCGTTTTCAGTTCCCTTTCCATTCAGATAACTTTATGTACTTAAGAAAACAGAACCACGTGGCATGGAACGTACCCTTTAGTCTGTTTTAAGTGTCTTTCAATTTATAGAGATGCTACCAGCAGTTACAGCTTTTCAAAAACACACTGCCTTTGTGTACACACTCTGCCCTAGCATCTCTTTTCCCCTTAAAAGTGAAATGCAGGGTGGGGACCTATATTTGTCCAACAATTTAAGTCCCACAAGTTCTTTTTTTCCTTATTTTTTTTTTTTTAAATGTGATCTGATTTAATCCTCATAAAAACCATTAGGAACAGGCATCTTACAAATGAGGACATTGAGATGCAGAGGACTAAAACAACTTGTTCAAACTCATCCATCTGGAAAGTGGCAAGCTGCAGTTAGACTGAAGCCGTCCACCACACAGCCTGACCGTGGCCAGGGAGGCAGGCGAGACGTTCACCTTCCAGGTGTGGGGGCAGGGGCTGTACACACGCACTGCACTCGCCACACGGGGTGGCTGGGGGCATTGAGATGACAGCCACTGCTATCTGTGTATGAGTTTGGGCTATTTGAGAAATGACAGTCTAAGCTGTAGGGTCCTTTTGGCAGTAGCCTTTGTATCTTGCATACAACAGGTGTGCAAGAAGTAACAATAGCTATACATTGCTATCACCTTTATTACTGAGCTAATTGCAAGCTAACTCCCTAATAAAAAGTCATGCTTCTGACCCCCTATAAAGACATTCTGCAGTTTACTATGTAATTCTGAGGAGAAAAGAAACAAAACAACGTACTGTTTTTCTGGTTGCACAACTGCAATCTTTCTCTTCTTTTGTGCTGTGTGATGAGCAAAAGGGAAAAAAAGAAAAAGAAAATCAGCTTTGGTAGGGAGGCAGATAACATTTTTAAAAGCTGGCTTAGAATAAAAAATGTCTTTTTAAAGGAACAATTTAAAACGATGACATTATTTCAATGAAGCCACAACTTTATATGAATTTCTTATAGTATAGAAAAAAGTTGAGTCATCAGACATGAGATCTGAATAGAACTTGGTACATTTCATCTTATCCCTGCACTGGCTACTTTATTTTAAGATGTGCTTTTAACAAGAAAGAAAAAGAGTGTGCATTCTGTGCCTGGAATAAATGCACACATTAAGACAAACGGTTGCGAGCACAATTCTCCAGAACGTTTTTTTTTTTTTCCCCCCACAGAAATTATGATAAGGTGAAAATTTTACCTTAACAGCACACTCCAAATTAGGACCACAGGCATGCATTCAAACTAAAACATTTTCGTGCTGAAAGGAGAATTGGTGACTGGCAACTGTGGCTGCATACAATCCACCAAGCACTGATTTTTTGAATTAGAACACTGCCTTTTATAATAGATTAGGATCACCGTAAGAAAATTACACCAGAGTTTTTGGCACCTATTAATGTTGGCTCAGATAATCCTGCATCTTCCAACAGAAGCATAAACTTCCAAAATGTTAGCCGTCTGGCAGGTTTATTAGAGTTAGCCTCTTTTAAGCAAGATGTACATGTAGGAAATGTTTACAAGAATAGATAAGAGCATTAACAAAATTTCCAGGACCTTGGATTTTTTTGGTATTTAATTCTCATTGGCACTCTAACAAAAAGTGTAAGTTTTGTGATTCCCAAGCTGAAGAATGAGTACAGAGTAGGTTGTCCAACTCAGCCTTTATTACTAAGGGTGAGGAGGTCTGATTGCAGTGGTCTGGGTGCAGGTCTGGTTGGGAGCCAACAGACCTGGGGGCAAAATGCAAGACCAAGAGGAAACAGCACGGTGGGGGTATCTGGCACAATGATTAAGACATCGCTTGGGACACCTGCAGCCTGTTTCAGAGCACCTGAGACTGAGTCTCAGCACCACTCTGGAGTCCAGCTTCCTGCTGGTGCACATGCTGAGGGGGCAGCAGATGACGGTTCAAGTACTTGGGTCCCCGCCACCCATGTGGGAGACTCAGATTGACTTCTGGGCTCCTGGCTTCAGCTTGGTCCAGCTGCAGCTGTTGTGGACGTTTGGAGAATGAACTAGCCAATGGGAGACCTCTGTTTATCTGTCTGTCTTCTCTTTCAAATAAATTGATAAGTAATTTTTAAATAAAAAAATAAGCAATAGAGGAAACAGGAAATGTTACTATATTTACCTTAACTCACATGTGACTTTGCATCAGAAAAGCCCAAGGCACCTGCAGCCTCCCATATCCATGTGAAGGAAGAAGGAAGAGGATACAGGCCCCTAGGTCCTATCTGAGCGACACAGAGGGTTGAGCCTCAACCCCATGATAGATCACAGGGAGGATTTGACTGTTGGCCAGGCTGGCTGGGCGAGATAAGAAAAAGCAACACTAGGACAAAGAGGGTGTCTCTGATACCAAAATGACTATTCTACGCTCCAAGCTGTAGGAATAGCTTAAAATGAAAAGCTATTACTCTAACTGGGTTGGGTGCACTGAGTAGGATGTTATCAGGGAGAGAAGCCCTCTCTAAAATCCACCTCTCCAGAACTTGAACTGCCCACTCTATTTCATGCATGTCATGTCCTACTCCTGTACTCAGTGAATACTGAGCAGGCAACCCTTCAAATCTGCTGACTTTGGGAATGAAGAGGCCAGGCACGAGATGGAACTTGGTTTATAGCCACATTCTGAGAATCCACAGAAGTGTGCCATGGGACAGGTTGTTAGAAAGGAGGAAAGCTGGCCGATAAATTCCAGAAAGGGAGTATTAGAAATACAGTCTGTTACAAAGGGTGAGAGTACTTACAATTATTTTTAAGATTTATTCATTTACTTGAAAACCAGAGTTAGAGAGAGAGTGAAAGAGAAGAGAGAGAGCTCTTCCATCTGCTGATTCATTCCCCAACCGGCAACAATGGCTCAGGCTAGGCCAGGCAAAAGCCAGGAGCCTGGAACTCCATCCGGGTCTCCCACATGGATGGCAGGGGCACAAGCACTTGCACCAACTTCCTCGGCTTTCCCAGGAGCATCAGCAGGGAGCTGGATCAGAAGTGGAGCAGCTGGGATTTGAACTAGCACTCACACGGAATGCAGCAGTGAATCCTTAACCCACTGTGCCTTAACCCAGTATGCCACAAAGCTGGATCCAAGTACCAACAATTTTAAATAATATTTGTTGATAGACATTAGAACAAAATAATAAATGCAAAGGTGTGTTAAGTTTGAATCTTTACAGTGTACCATTTCATGATAATCATCTACAATATATTAAAATATGTTGTATTATTTCAGTGTATATGTGTGCACTGGATTGTTTAACTATTGGTATTGGTTTTATGTGGTATTTCTTGGATCAAAAGGATGTGAAGTAATACATTTTTTTAACTGTAGCTGAAATCTCTGCAATTAGTTAGTGCTAAGAGTAGGTTAAGTGCTTGTCAGGATGTTAAATAAACTGCTGGGACCAATTATGAGCCCTTTAACTTTAGGGGAAACCTCACAAGAAAATTTAGCTCTTTAGAAAGAGCTAAATCATAACAAGAAAATACAGCCTCTTAACTTAAATTTTTTCCCAATCAAAATAATGGACTATATTCAAAAAAATCCAAAGCGGAGATTCCATGTGTTTGCCTCCTTCCCGTAACCTTCAGTTGCCTGCTGGCTGTGACTTCATTCTGACTGTTGAGCTCAAGCAGATACTTAAAGGATACCCCAGACAACAAGAGTACCGGTGTTCCATGGAGAAATCCAAACCTTTTTGATTTTCATTTTTGGGTTGTACCTTTCTTATCTGTTCACCAAGATCACACACGGGCAACACTTACAGACTGTCTTGTGTGGTGTGGTCAACGGGTAAGCATTTGCTTCGCACCAGCCCACGGGGAAGATGTCCATGGACTCCACATCCACAATGACTTCTGAGACAGGAGTCTGCAGGCCTGCATTGGGAAGAGACAAGGTCACGGGTACAAGTGAGCAAAGAGAAGAAAAACAAATAGCAGAGCATTCCTCAGACTGAAAAAAACCATTCTTCTGAAAGATAAAAAAACAAATAGATAACAGCAACATGGAAGGTATGACATTATAGGGGTTTATAGTCTCACGACAGACCCAAATACTCAAGGTTTTATATAAGAGAGTGAGAACGCAGGAGGATTCAACATAAGTAGGAGGTGGAAAAAAAACAGATACTTTCCTCTGGGGCGGGGGGGGAGTGAGGAAAACCTTGGCAAAGATTGGCATCTGGGCAGACAGGTTGGAAAGGGAAGGCAGTCCCTATCCTAAGAACAGCCTTGAAATTGATGAAATGGGACAGAGCGTGGGGTGCGAGCCACAGGAACAGTTGTAGTAAGCTGCCATGGCAAACTTCAGGCAACACCAAAGATCAACCTTCAACTAAAGAAAGGCAAACATCAGGGCTAAATGCTTCCAGTACAAGGCGATGGCAATCACAAGCCGCGCAGACAAGAGACAAGACAATTCCTTACTCACTCATCAGCTTGGCTGCAGTCACTTCCACTGAACTCACTTTGTGGTGTGCAGACTTTGGTCATGTCACACAAAAGCTCCTTATGTGGGAAAGTCTTCTTAGTGGGACCTGCCTATCACACCCTGTTTTGTAATCCCAATAACTAATACTCTCTGATAAACCAGCATTGCAGCTGAGAAATTCAGAAACAACAAATCTGGATAATAGTGGGTGTGAAAGTTTCAAGGAGCTCTGCCTCCTTAGAGAATAAATGTGGAACTCAGCAAACTGGCTCCAACAAAATGCTACATGAAATCATTAATTCTTAAGACAAAATACTTTGAGGGAAGACATTCTTGGACCAATAATCAAAATATAAGATCTCTAATAATAGATGGTGACTCCAGGCAATAGCTGTTGCTTTGCTTTGTCTTCTTCACAGTGAACCAAGATAAAAATAACAGAGCAAACCCTATCACACATTCAGATCATCACATAACATCTGATGCATTTTGAATCCTATCTCCTTTCCTAACCTGCGTGCTAAGTACCATCAGCTAAACAGAAAATGGTCCCACCTCCAATGCTAGCTTCACGGGCTCCCTATGTCCCACTGCTTAACACAAAGCAGATATCGTGAGAAAGTTAGTCGGTGAGTGTCAGCTCCTAATTGAGTGTTAAACCAATATACTGGTGTATAGACAGAGCTGTGCACACTGACAGATGTTTATACATGCATGTTATCATCACCATGTGTCACTCTGAACTTCTGATTTCTCCTGCAAGAAATCCACACTCAACATTGCCAATCCTGACTTCTCATACTTTGAGTGGCATATTAATGAAAGGAATGCAAGGCGGTTTACAGGGTTTATTTTCGCACAAAGTTAAATGAAGAGAAATTGTTTCTGTCTAGTATAATATGACTCCATCAATCTTTAACCTAACTGCCAAAGAAATTACTAAATAAGCAACAAAGAATATTCCAAAAACAGACGAAAGGGAAACAAACCCTCCCAGTGGGTCTCCCTCTCCTAAAGGGCAGTTGGCACTCCAGGGCTTCCAGCAAAGAGGTCTCCTCTTCAGAATCAAAAAACAGCATCTCCTGCCTTCTCAATGATTCTGCTACCAGGTTAAACTGATTTCCTAGAGACCTTCGCGTTTCCAGATTTATGCTTAGAATCAAATAAAATTTTCAAGGTCATTAGAAGCAATACTTCAAAAGGAAGCATAAAATGAACTTTACAGCTTATTCCTTCCTAAATTATGACTTTCATCTTCCAATCTTCTTTGAGTTTAAACATCGTGTACATGACTGCTTTAATATATACACTTCTGTACAATGTATACATTAATATATTGCCACGGCTGTCTTTATCATACTTTACAATTCTTTGATCAAGCTTCTCGTTCAATTACACAAATATTTATGAGCTAAGATGTGTCAACCACCTTTTCATCAGAGTTATAGTGCTGCCTTCCTCCCACCAGAAATCCATTCCATTAAGATATCTATTAAATAAAACCAATGGAAAAGTGGGTTATTTATCACCCAAGGAAGTTTTCTTGACCTCAAAGCATTTCAAACCCCATTTTGAATGATAGGTACCAATTCTCTACCTTATCAATATAAATGCATCTGATCAGATGCACAGAATCTTTTAAGATAAAGATTTTATCTCCTTAATTATTCAACAATTTCCAAAAGTACACAGGCAAAATTGAATGTGCCACTAAAATTCATTGCATTGTTCTTTATAAACAAATTCCTTTTTTTAAAAAAGATTTATTTATTTATTTGAAAGTCAGAGTTACACACAGAGAGAAGGACAGGCAGAGAGAGAGAGAGAGGTCTTCCATCTACTCCCTAACTGGCCACAATGGCCGGAGCTGTGCCAATCAGAAGCCAGGAGCTTCCTTCAGGTCTCCCACATGGGTGTAGAGGCCCAAGGACTTGGGCCATCTTCTACTGCTTTCCCAGGCCATGAGCAGAGAGCTGGATCCAAAGTGGAGCAGCCGGGAATCAACCGGCGCCCACATGGGATGCTGGTGCTGCAGGTGGCAGCTTTACCCACTATGCTACAGCACCGGCCCTGACAAATTCCTTTTGAACATCGTAAAACCATGCTCAATCTCTGACTCTGTGTAGGCTGCCTCCAGCCAGTATGTATTCTCCTTGTTTCTTCTCATCTGGAAACCATCTCCAAAACCACCAAGAAACCTAAATCCCCATTTATGGCAAAGTACTTACGGAAATTAGGGAACCTTCAAATGATGGAATATTGTGCAGTTCTGAAAAAGTGAGACTTTCTTATACAGTTACATGTGAAGATTTCCCAACTATATTAGGAAGCTAATAAAAAGAAAAGACAGGCAGAAATTGTGCAAATACAGATCACTACCTACCACCTGTTTAAGAGGGGGAAATAACATATATTCACATGTGCATAAAATATCTGGAAGGCGATGAAAAATACTAAAACAGAGGGTATCCATTAGGAAAAAGAATCAGGTAGACGGGGCTGGTGCTGTGGTGTAGTGGGCTAAGCCTCTGCCTATGAGTGCCAGTTCAATTCTCAGCTGCTCCTCTTCCGATCCAGCTCCCTGCTATGGTCTGGGAAAGCAGTGCAAAATGGCCCAAATGCTTGGGCCCCTGCACCTGCGTGGGAGATCCAGAGGAAGCTCCTGGCTTCCAATCAGCTCAGCTCCAGCCATTGCTGCCATCTGGGGAGTGAACCAGTAGATGGAAGACCTCTCTCTGTGCCTTTCCCTCTCTCTGTCTGGAACTCTACCTCTCAAATAAATAAATAAAATTAAAACAAAAAAATCAGGTGGCTATGGCTGGGAGTGCTGCAGAAGTGGAATGGAGAATCTAGTTAAAGATACTTTTATGAATTTTTGTCTATTTTTGCAACCACGACCTTCACGAGTCCCACAATAATAACAACACAACCAAAGATATCCAGAGAAGAAAGAAGACTCTCCTATATAATAAGGTATTGCCAAGGGATCAGATTAATGAGGGGCAAATAAAAACTCAACCACAGTGAATCATTTCATTGCTACCAAAAGACAAGAGACTTTCCAAACTCATACAGTAAATTTACATGCATAGAAATTCATGAGAATCACACTGAAATATTATAATATTTCTGCAATTTGCCACCTCCTGAGGTCTGCTTCCTGTCCTGAAACCAGCAGATCTCAAAGTTCTACTGGACTTTCAGGTTGCAGAGACCAGATCACAGCTGCTTCCCACGGATGGTACAGGGTACCGACCTGCAACACCTGATGACCTGCTCTATCCAGAACATCAGGATGGAAAAAGGAGATTACTTGGCTGGATGCTGAAGTGTCTTGCTTGGACCACAATCCTATCAAACTCCTACAGACATGATGGAATCACTTCACTCCCAGTGAATCACAGAAGACAGAGAACAGGAATGGGTGAGGGGCAGGCACTGTGGCATAGGGGGTAAAGCCGCCACAACCTGCAGTGCCAGAATCCCATATGGCGCTGGTTCAAGTCCCAGCTGCTCCACTTTTGAACCAACTCTCTGCTATAGCCAGGAAAAGCAGTGGAAGATGGCCCAAGTCCTTGGGCCCCTGCATGCACGTGGGAGACCCAGAAGAAGCTCCTGGCTCCTGGCTCAGATCGGCGCAGCTCCAGCCCTTGCAGCAGCCAGCTGGGGAGTGAATCAGTGGATGGAAGACCCCTCTCTCTCTCTCTCTCTCTCTGCCTGTCCTTCTCTCTGTGTGTAACTCTGACTTTCAAATAAATAAATACATCTTTAAAAAAAAACAATAAAAAAGAATGGGTGAGCTGGAGAGTGGAGATTTTACAGGGAAACCAGAGGCCCAGAGGCAGGAGGGATGTGAGGGGACAGAGGCTGGATCAACCATGAGGAAGGTCAAGGGTGTTCGTTTATTTCAGTAACAGAATTGATAAAACCTCTTCATCTCTGTTAGAAGCTGGGATGGAAAGAAAGGTTCAGTGGCATTTGAGGAAATGAGTTAACTTTGTTTTATGTCCCCACTGGAAATTAAAAGGTGGGCCAGGTGCTGATAGGCCTGAGTGTGAGATGAACAGGGAAAACACTAGAAGAGAAGTGAGTCTGATCATCCAGGAGCAAGCGAGAACTGGATGCTGGAGACCCTCTGCAAATGCTTATGCACAGGCAAGCTCTTAAAGCATCCCTTTGCCAGCTCCAGAGCCAGATTCCTAAGGAATAACAGGATGAGCACAATTGTGACTGATAAGACCAAGGGATGATGGGAAACAGTCTGAAGGGAAACAACAGAGATGGAGTTAAAGTCGTGTGTGTGCAAAGAGCTCCATTCACCTAAGGGCCAACTCACAGCACTGAAACGTTTAATCCTCACAACCCTCAGAGACAGGGCTACTTTCTTTCCCATTTCAGAGATGAGTAAGCTGAGGGACGAGAAAAGGTCAGCCAGCAGGTTAAGTGGAAGATGGAGACTCTGAGTGTGGGCAATTAGCTGCAGAGCCTTGGTAAGCATTTGAGGAGGATGGTTCTCTTTTTTAAGTCTTTCTCCTCCTCTTCCTTATTCTTACTATTATCATCGTTACTATTATTATTATTATTGTTATTTTGGAAGGGGAAGAGACCATTCACTCCTTCCTATTAGGGTCCCACATCCCTTTTGCAGAATTCCCACTAGGAGGCAGCTTTTCCCACAGGAGGAGGAGCAGCCAGATCAGCCCTGGCTCCTAAGGCAGGCGGTGGCAAGCTCAGGATTTCTACCCAGGGGTCCGGCCTCCAGAGTGAGAACATGGTCACTGAGAAGTCACATTCCTCTCAATGGCAGCACAGCTTAAAAAAAAAGAACCAACCTTTGCTTTGGGCCCTCTGCCAAGTCCTCGGCAGAGATGATTCCCCATTCTCTCATCAAGAGCCTCCCAAACTCATTTCCATTTTACTTAACAGAGCCAGAGTCAAGTCCGCTGCCATCCAGCAAGAACCTCAGAGGCGCCGACTTTCTGAGGAGCACACAAGCGGTGGTACTGAAAGCCACATCCCCTAGACAGCTCCCCCTCTGGGGCCACCTCCTCGATCTGTCCAGGAAATACTGCTCCCATACCCTAACCTGCTGAAGCAGCTTCTCCCACAAATGCTGCACACAGCCCATGCCTGCTTTTAAAGATCTGCAAGCGACCCACACTGTCCTGAAATACAATTATTTTCGCATTTGCATTTTCCCTTGGTTCGTTTTTCGCAAGTATCTGCAAAATGCTTATTAGCCTCCTGACTTCTTCACGAATAAAGGGAAGGCTTAAGGGGCCCTTATTAGAATAGTCTGCAAACTCCAGAGTACAGAAGATTCAAGGAAGGGGACTTCAAAATGTAGATTCTCGTATTTTGCTCCCAGGGAATCTGATGTACCAGGTCTGTGTTAGGCCCCAGGAATATGTATTTCAATAGGACTCTTGTTGATTAGGTTGGGCAGAGTGGTTTTTTTTTTTTGGCACTGAACCAAGTGCATACCCACACACTGATCAAGGAGTTTTTAAATTTTAGATTATAAAGATAAATTGTCATTGTCTCAAATTTTGGTTGGCAACTTGGAACTGCTGTAAAATTGCTATTTTGTTCAGAAATGCATGCATTATTTATTCCTCCTAGCCAGCAAATATTTAGCGAGCAAAGTGCACAGAATGTCTTGTATAAACACTGTACTGTGTGTGCGTGATGCACAGTCAGGAATAGGTCCCATTGGCTGGGGCACATGCTCCTGCAGAGTGGCAAATCTGAAAAGAAAAGGTGCTGCCTCGAACTATATCATCTACAAGCTCCATCTACTGAGTTCTTACTATCACGTGCCAACCATGATGGTGAGCACTTTACAGATGCCACTCAGCCAATCTCTTCAACCATTCTGCAAGGTAGACTCGAGGATAAGTTTCACTGGATAGAGTGTACAAATAAAAGAGATCTGAAATTCCTAAGATACCCAAGATTCCTAAGATACCCAAGAGCACATATCCAGGATGCAAGGCTGCTGAGTCCCACAGTACAGAATTTCGTCTTTACTCCAAAAGAAATATAGGCTCACTGAAAATGAGGAGGAAAGCAAGGATTGTATTTCAGGGATCAGTTCTGGGAGTCCCATGAAGTTGGCACAGAGTGCAGTGGCGAGAGTAATGATGTCATGAGAACAAGGAGCAAAAGCTGAAGTGTGGCATGTGGCAGTGAGGAGGGAACTGGAGTAACTAGTGGTGATAGGAGGCAGTGGAGTTTCCAGTTTGGTTTCCAACTTGGGTAAAATCATGGTGCCATTCAGTTTGAGGGAAGACCCTCGAAGAAAAGGCCAAAGTAGCCAGAGCATTCATGCACTCAGTTTTGGGGATGCTGGGAGCCAACTGCACGTGTTCTGCCAGTGGATAACCATGGAAGCCACGGCTGAGTTCGCTGGGACTGTGGGTCACCCCCTCCACGCCACCGAAGTCACAGAGAAAGATGAGATTGTGCTCGGGCACCAGAGAAAAGAACTTTCAAAAATTCTGGCTTTTCTGTGTGAATAAGTGCAACCAAGATAATTCATGGGGAAAAGAGGGGTCAGCGGGAAGAGTAACCTGCCGGGTCCAGGATTCTGGAGAAGATGAAAAGAGACTTTGAAGGTGGGGCCAGGGAAGGTCAAATGCAGCACAGAAGCAAGAATTGGAAACAAGCTGGAGATGAGAATTACAAATGAATGGAGAGGGAGCTCCGGTGGCGCAACCCGTTAGCGCGCAGTACTTATACAAATGAATGGAGAGAAACGTTCATGCCCTAAGTTAACACACACACACACACACAAGAAATAACCAATCAAAGCAAGAGATGGAGAGTATGCTAACCCACTAAGCCCTCCCACTATCCCTGTCCAGAACACACAGAATGCAGCAGGTGAGAGCAACAGGTGAGCCGCCAGGGGCATGACCCCAACAAGGCTAGCCAGTCGAGGGGTCCTCCTGTAGGTGGCGAGGCCACATTCTAGGCAGCGCACAGAAGGGAAGCCAGCCCAGCAGCCCGTGCTTGAATCCAGTAGCACCGTAGTCAAGACACAGACACCCAAACCAGATGAAGCAGAAAACGCCAGAGGACCATTCCAAAACGCCAGGCATCTCTCAAGACTGGCAAAGGAGAGATCCTACGTCCTCTGGAGTCGTCACTGCTCCTTGTTTGTGAACACCTATGCAGACGGGCCACTGGCTTTTTAAAGAGCCCTGACACTGCTCTTCACGGCGCCAACAGAAATGAGGAATCAGGCAGGGATGGGACCCTGCATGTAATGGGCTTGTCAGTGTGCAATGGGTGCCAATTCCTGAACTCTGAAATCTCACTTTCCAAAGCTATACACAGCACAGATTCACTGGCTGAAGTTTATGGAGCGTATTTGGCCATTATTAATTATGGGACAATTTCATTTTCTCTTGATGTCCTTTCAGTGGGCAGCAGAAAAGTAAGTATCATGAGGACTGCTAATAGCATAAGTTGATGTCTTGAGCTAAGTTGACTGAATTTAAATTCCAATACTTCTACACAGATAAGCACCCTTTGGGTCTTCTTCATGTTTTTATTTCTATTCTTTATTATTATGGTTTTTTTTATACAAACCAGAACAGAAAGAAGCTGATAACAAATCCTAAGAGTCATCACCCCATATATAAATTAAAAATGCAAAGACAGGGGTTGGCACTGTGGCATAGCAGGTAAAGCCACCGCCTGCAGTGCCAGATCCCATATGGGCGTTGGTTCGAGTCCCAGCTGCTCCACTTTCAATCCAGCTCTCTGCTATGGCCTGGGGAAGCAGTGGAAGATGGCCCAAGTGCTTGGGCCCCTGCACCCTCATGGGAGACCTGGAAGAAGCTCCTCGCTCCGAATTGGCACAGCTCCAGCCATTGCGGCCATCTGGGGAGTGAACCAGCAGATGGAAGACCTCTCTCTCTCTCTCTCTCTCTTTCTCTGTAACTCTGACTTTCAAATAAATAAATAAATCTTTAACAATAAAATAAAACAAAATTCAAAGACACTAAATACAGGGCCAGTGTTGTGGTATAGCAGCTTAAGCTGTTGCCTGCAATGTGGGCATCCCAGACAGCACAGGTTCCGGTCCTAGCTGCTCCCCTTCCCATCCAGTTGTCTGCTAATAGGCCTGGGAAGGCAGCGGAAGATGGCTCAAGTTCTTGGGCCCCTGAACTCACAGGGGAGTCCCGGATGTTCTGGTTTGGGCCTGGGTCAGCCCTAGCTACTGTGGCCATTTGGGGAATGAATGAACCAGTGGATGGACGACTTCTTTTTTGTCTCTTCCTCTTTGTGTAACTCTGCCTTTCAAATAAATACATCTTTGAAAAACGACATAACCATTAATTGCAAATTCCCCGCCCGTTTTAACTTGTAACAGGATTCCTCATTTCCAAACATGATTTTGTCTGCCACTCACGTCTAATGCTCTCTTCAAAACACTCTTACCATGGCAGCGACTGTTTTAAAAGAGCTGAATCATTTAGTGGTAATGAAGCTTGCTAGTCGTTGCAACCTTTGTCTCCTAAAAGCCATCCCTGCCCCAGGTAATGCACTGAAATACTTAATCCTCAGTAACACGGGGAACATGTCACAGTTCTTCTAGGCAAGGCATTAATATGAATAATAACGAGGGTAAAAATAATAGAGACCATTCCTAAATTTTTCCTATGGGTCTAAAATGGTTTTAACTGATTTCCACGAGTCAATTAACGTCACAAGCATCTTAGGACACGGGCAGTGTTTTCTCCCATCTTATAAATGGTGCTCAGGTGCCCTGCTCAGCCAAGCCCCGGCATCTCCCTTCAGCCACAAGGCCCTGAGCTCACTTGCATAGCCTCACTTCACCCCACAGCACAGCCATGGGGCCAGGCACCCAAGAGGCAGCATCGGATTCAGCAGGGAGCAGGTGTGTCCTTGGCCTCACAGGGTGGTTTGCTGTTGGGTTTCAACTCACTGATTCCACTTTTGCACACACAGGATCCTGCCTGCTTCTCAATTCCCATCCCCACTCTATCAGGCCACAGGGATTCGAACCTCGCAGTATAGACCCTGGAGCGCTTGTCAGTTAGCTCCAGCCAGGCATAGCCACCACGGAGCAGCCCAAGCACACTGTCTAGTACCTCTTTTGCTGATAGTATCAGTTAAACAAAGTATATGGTCACTGGGCCCATATTATTTTAAATTTTTTAAAGATTTATTTATTTATTTGAAAGTCAGAGTTATACAGAGAGAGGAGAGGCAGAGAAAGAGAGAGGGAGGTCTTCCATACACTGGTTCACTCCCCAATTGGCCTCAACGGCTGGAGCTGCACTGATTGGAAGTCAGGAGCCAGGAGCTTCTTCCAGGTCTCCCAAGCAGGTGCAGGGGCCCAAGGGCTTAGGCCATCTTCTACTGCTTTCCCAGGCCATAGCAGAGAGCTGGATTGGAAGTGGAGCAGCCGGGTCTTGAACCGGCGCCTATATGGGATGCTGGCGTTTCAGGCCAGGGCGTTAACCCACTGTGCCGAAGCGCCGGTCCCATGGGCCCATATGTTTTGTAGCTTCTGATCAGGACTTCAAATGTCCAAATTGTAGCTACTGACCAATCATCTTCACCTGGAATGCTACCCACATCTTAAAATATCTATATTCCATTCTAAACCTGTGTCCCTATTCCCTTCTAAACCTGAGTCCCTGATTCCTTTTAATGAGGTCCCATCTCCTCCTGGGTCACCAAGAATTGAAATCTCATTGGCAAGATTGACATCTTTTCCCCCTTGAGTACCCACTCTTCAAGTCTCACCCCAAATGCCACCTCTTCCAGTCTTTATGATTCTACACCTTGGATACTGTCAGTTTCTCTTTCTCTCTCTGTCTCTCTCTCTTCCTCCCTCCCTCCCTCTCCTATGAATGCCTATCACATTTTAGAATCCCCTATCATTTACAATGGCTTGCATGCCAGTCTAACATTACCACTTGAAGAACTGTGTCAGCTCATTCCTATCCGCTCCACAGCATCCAACAGGGCTTCTCTGGAAGACGTGTCCCTGCAGTAACACGGGCTGCACACAGGTGCATCTGATAACAACATCTCAGCCCGGAGTTCAGCTGGCTCTCACTCATATCCCCACATCCCTTACCGGGGAGGGAAACGGAACTCGACATTCTGACATGGACACACAGATAAGATACAGCATTTTCCCTTCCTTTTAGTCAGGGCCCAGAGACTATTTCCCTAGCAAAGAAAACTGGAGGCTAAATCCCTATCCAGACTACTAAGGGCTTTAGTTAATTCTGGGCAAACAAATATAGATGAAGCTGGATTGGTCAGAAATAAATACTAGCAATAAGAGTCCTGTCTTGGGGCTGGCACTGTGGCACAGCATGTAAAGCTGCCACCTGCAATGCTGGCATCCCATATGGGTGCTGGTTTGTGCCCCAGCTGCTCTGCTTCTGATCTACCTCCCTGCTGATGGCCTGGGAAAAGCAGCAAAAGATTGCCCAAGTGTCTGTGCACCTGCCACCCACATAGGACACCGAGATGAAGCTCCTGGTTCCTGGGGAGTGAACCAGAGGATGGAAGATCACTCTTTCTGTAACTCTTTCCAATAATTTTTTAAATCTTAAAAGGGGAAAAAAAAGGTGTCACATCTTATTCCATTTTCTAGCACCTTTGTAGTGAAGAACAATTTAAAATTCTTTGACTATTCTCAAGGTCATTTTCTACTCTGTTGGACTCTTAGAGTAAAGTGGTCCTCTCTTCAGAGAATGAGAAATAGTACACCTCGGTGGGGACCCCATACTGCTCTGATGGGTAAGGGTCTCACTAAGCACACGTGTCTTCCACTGGGACTCGGCACTGCCAGGACCGAAGACGGCCAACAGTCTGTTGAAGTATTTTTTTGCACCTTTAGAACCAGAAAACAGCATCACAATCAAGAAACTGTAAAATTATCATCAAGATCATAATCACGCATTCAATCAAGAACAGAAGCTTTCTGCAGGAGGAGATGCAACTGAAGGGCAGAGCTGTCAGCTAGAAGTCACAGAAAATACTTTACTTGCCGATTCTCCCACGCGTCCATCACTATCTCTGTGCTCAATCCCTTCCCTATCTATATACGTGTCTTACTAACGGCATCCTTTTCATTGAACCTGCTGGCCAGCTCTGGGCCTCCTTACTCTCTGGGATACATGTGACACACGTGTTGAAAAATGTGGCAGACTGGCTGCCCAAAAGCCAACCCGTCATCTTCTTTTTTCCTATAGAGGCTGGAAAACATCACTCGGTTTCCTGGGAGTTCATGGTGGCCGTGGAACTCCTTTTTGCCAATGAGACTTAAGCACGTGTCACTGGTGAAACCTATAAGCCAGCTTTCAGAACCAGACAGATGATGTGGCTTTAGCTTCCTGGAACACGAGGACAATGCCTGGAGGCAAAGTTGTCTGGTAATTAGGACAAACGCCCCCAGCTAACAGGATGATGGAGCAGAAAGGTAGAAGGCGCCTTGCTACTGAGTAAAGTCCTCTAGCCGACAATCAGATGTTCTCTGATTACCCCTAGATTTTTGCTGCTTGAAACAAATAAATATTTAATCCCTTGCCACGCGATGTCAGATCAGCTAACTAGGCACCATAAAGAAATTTTTTTAAGAAATGAAGGCTCTTGGGTTCTACCTCATACTCACTCAATCATAATCTAATTTTAATAAGATTCCCAGGTAAATCAAAGGCCTAGTAAGTTGGCAAAGCACTGGTTTGAGCCATTACTAATTGTCTTATTGCCTTCTGTTCAACAACATTCTAACATGTAAAAATCCTGGGAGGACCACAGATTTTTCTTTCAGTTTTCTATTTTTAGTTCAGATGACCATCAACTATAGATATTTTTCTCATATTGTCTAATACTGGCAACCAAAAGAATTTCATAAAAGAAAGTAAGCTGAAAAGACAAAAATCTGAGACACAATATCTGTACAACTAGGAATCAAGAGTTATGACTTTACAGCTAACTCCTTCATTCAGAAGAAACTATGAGATTTATATATCTTAATATTCTTGATGATAAGGTAGCCAGGTTTGTGAGGATCAAAAGATAGCATGCAAATTGTAGTTTAGAAACCTGGAACTATTATTAGTAACAAATCTTGCAAAGCAATCAATTTTATAAAATACTTTACAATTTTCATGAGATACTGTACAATTCCAGCCATATGAAATACCTAGGTTAGTCAACGTCAATGAAGCAGAAAGTCTAAGACTTGGGGCCAGGGCTGGCGCTGTGGCATAGCAGGTAAAGCCGCCACCTGCAGTGCCGACATCCCATATGGGTGCCGGCTTGAGTCCCCGCTGTTCCACTTCTCATCTAGCTCTCTGCGATGGCCTGGGAAAGCAGTAGAAGATGGCCCAAGTGCTTGGGCCCCTGCACCCACGTGGAAGACCTAGAAGAAGCTCCTGGCTCCTGGCTTCATATCGGCACAGTTCCCGTCATTGTGGCCATCTGGGAAGTGAACCAGCAGAGGAAAGACCTCTCTTTCTATCTTTCTCTGCCTCTCCTTCTCTCTCTAAGTCTTTCAAATAATTAATTAATTAATCAATTTTAAAAAAAAAGACTTGGAGCCAGGGGCTGAGGGTGGGAGCGAATGGGAAGTTGTGTCTAATGGGTGCAGTTTCCATTCGGCAAGGTGAAAAAGGTTTGGAGATGCATGGTGAAGATGGTTGCAGAGCAATAGGAATGTACCTAATGTCCCAAAACTCTACATTAAAAAGGTTTAACTGAAATGCTAAATGTTATGTTACATACATTTTACCACATCTATTAAAACTAAATTTTTTTCCATAAAATTTCTGTTGTCGAACTAGCCGTAAGAAACTATTCAAAGTTCTGTTAATCCATCGCCATCTGTTCACCTCTGGAAATGCAACCCAGATTTCTACAAGCTCTCATCTGAGGCAGAAAGTGAAGTCTTGGTTGGGTTTATATTTAGTCTAATGTCCAGGGAAAAGGATTCTGAGCCAGTGGATCTCGCAAGAGAAGCCAAGGAAGATGTAAATCCTTCAGCGGGTCGAACAGCTGTGAGACCAAGGAAAACACCCGTGTCGACGTGAATATAAGGTTACTTGGTTTGTAGGAAGGCAGACCTGAGTATGTGAACCAGTGTGCGAGCTACAGTGCTAGAGGCACTAGAACGGAAAGTGACTTCCTGATGTTCGTATTTGCAGAGGTGACTGATCACCGAATATCGAGATGAGCAAGAGCAGCACAGCATCCATTCCAGAACACTGAACCCGGCACCGCAACTGTCCTTCCTAAGGGCAGTCTGCGAAACCTTAGGATCCTTTTTCAAATATACACCCAAAATAGTATCACAGGAATCTCATTTATGTTATTCATTGCTCCCCTTTCAACAAAAGCCGCTTTTAGAGACACTGAAAGAACGACTAGACCTCAAAATGGGTCAAACAGTAACTAGAAATGATCATCTTAATGACCTAAAAGTGGTCAATCAGCAATGCGTTAAAAGGACTTCAAATCAATTTAATGCAGAAAAATAACTAATAAAATTGTCATAAAGCACTTTAGAAATGTGAAGTGTCCAATTAACGGCCTATACTCAGAATCATCATCATCACATAAAATAATTTAACAGTCGCAGAGTGACCACGATGAATCCCTGTTGCTTAATCCCTTGGTCGGGGGAAAGAAAACAACTTACATCAGCCCAGAAAGGCCCAAAAACAAACCAACCAACCAACAAAATTCAAGCAAGACCAAACAGACTGGAATTTTACTTTATTTGTGTGTAATCTGTTTTTTAAGTGATAGGATTGATGGTCAATAATTTCAGATAATATTCAAGAGATAACATTTATAGCATCTGGTAGGTAGTATCAAAGATTGTTTATAAACACGTATTCTAAATGAGTAAAGTCTGACAATATGGACAGTGTATTTTCTGATCTATTTCCTAATGCTAACTAATTTTCATCATGATGAAAGCACTCCAGGGAATGAGAAAAAGAACTGACATGAGCTGACTTTCATTTCTTTGCAAGCAAAAGGAGAAAGTGCTGTCAAAAATGTTGAATCTACACTAAGTGTTGCTCATCAGTCTTGTTAAGAAGTGGGAAGCTGTAGGGTCTGCTGAATTAAGCAGCAGAGAAAATGTCAAGAGTAATGAAATCGAACCCCAGGCAGAGCTTAATGGCATAGCTGGCTTCTCCATCTATACAAATCAGGACACTCTTACTGCTGTTTGTGTTAGGTAATTAACAGCTGTAAAGCACGCTGAAAGTAGAAACTGCTAAATAAATAATGACTGCCACAGAATTTTTATCCATAATGTAGTAAATAATCACGATTGAAACTTGAGCTTCTAACTTCACCATTTTTGTTTTCAAATTAATAATGGGAGCAAAACTCCAACTTCATTAACACGGCTTAGTATAGTGATAGAGAGCAGGTTAAATTTAGGGATTAGAAATCACCAAAGGGATCTTGTTTCTCTTAACAGCAGTTGACTCCTACTACAGGCACTGATGAAAATAAAGTCATGTTCTATTCCTGTAGCTCTGGAAATATAGCCACTTGCTTGTGCCTTCCTTTTCGGTTAATTCCACGGAGGGGCCATGCGATTAAAAACCCTACTAAGCAATCAACCTTTTTGAGAATTTCCATTTATTTCAAAGGGACTCTGAAACACTAAACCGCGGTCATATTTTATGCTATTTGCCAGGAATAAACAACACAAGGAGGTCAGCTGAGGTGACTGCTGCCTATCTTTCCCGCACTCTTGGGCTATGGTGTTAATTAGACTGTGGGCTGATCGAAAACCTTCCCATGCCTCTGCCTATTAAGGAAGGAAGGGTGGAGAAGCTGGTATCAATTCTTTGATTTTTCCTTCCACACTTTCTATTCCAATGGTGGTATGAGCATGCTGTAAGATTTAAATTACTGACCAGGAGAGTTAACCTATCTATTATCTATTTCCCCTCTCTTTTTTGCATATACACTTTTTAAATAACTAGTACTATGAAACCTTAGCTAAAACTACAGAGTTATAAATCATGGAAGGAATAACCATAGCTACAAAGAAGAGCATTAACACCACTGAACAAACAAGCTGAAATTCTGTTGACTGTCATCCTCAGTATTTTAAGGAAGAATTAAGCATCTACAGAAGAACCCAAAGTAAAGAGTATTATTCATATTAAAATGTAAATATATAATTTATTCCCATAATAACCAAGACCTCAAATACCAGTTCGAGTGACTTGTATTCATCTGGTTGTGACATTAGCTTTTAGAATCACAGATGTAAAGAAGACCACTGTGTTCCAAACATAATTATCTCACCAGCATCTCAACTCATGAAATGATTAGTTAAGATAAGAGCCTCTGAATGAATTCATAATATTTGATTAGTTTCACTTATTTAAGAACACTGAATAATTTAAGATTGGTTGCACTAAAAGGGAAGTCAGAGGGGGCACTTCTGAGAAATTTAGCATTCCTATATACACTGCTATTTACAGACAGGCCCGAAGTTCTCCCAAAGGACAAGAAACTGCATACCTTCCAGGTGAAGCCACATCAACCTGCCCTTCACGCTGACGACCGAAGCCACACAGAGCTCTGCGGGATTCCTGGGATTCACAGCTTCAAGTTTCATGTTCTTTGTGAAACCCCGACTGAACGATGTCTGAAAGAGAAAGAGAACTAACTCTGAGCCAGCAGTGACAGCAGCAGGATAACAGGAAGGAGCAGCACTGGCCACGTGAAGCAACGGACACACACACACACGTGCTACGTGCACACGCACGCACATGTGACTTATTGGCCACACACGCAGGCTTTTGTATGTTATGTCTGTCTTCCCCACCATTCATGAGGAAAGAAGCTTATAGCACTCATTCCTGTACACCAAAAATTAGGACAATGCTGGGCCTGGTGGTTGCTTGCTAGTGAGACCAGGAGTATACTCTCCACTTCTGGGTCCACACTCACCCATACTTCTTTTTGGTACATCGTGTGAATATTTTTCTTTATGTCTACAGTTCTTACACTTTGGGTTGTACTAGAATCACCTGCCTAGTCTTTAAAAATCAGATGGCTGGGCTATACCCCAAAGTTGATTACAAGTGGAGTCAGAGAATTGGTGTTTCCAGCAAATTTTTAAATGAGGCTGATGGAGTTGATCTATCACTCACACTTTAAGAAGTCCTGTTTTACATCATCAAGCTTAGCTATAATAGGTGCTTTAAAATATGAGCTTGTCTGTGGATTCCAACATCTGGGTCATGCTGGGTTTGGTCTCTGATTATTTTTCATATTGAGAACATTTCTGATTTTCTCATTTCTTCACATCCTCAGCAACTTTTTGATTCAAATGTGGATATTATAATGTAATATTTGGGGAGACTCTGAACTGTACTATATTCTAGCCAACGAGTCAATTCTTCAGTTTTAGCAAGTAACTAACATGGTTAGTCTCAAAATACAAACTCTACATCAGGTAGTAGCTCAAATCTCAGTTCAGTTCTTTTATTCTTACCTAGGTTGTTTGGAGTCAGCCCGGCACACACATGATTCTGTGATCAACCAAGGAGCTAGGCGGGGCCCCCTCCAGGCTCTCTCCTGTCTATGTCTCCCCCACTTTTCAGTACCTGTGTTTGCCCAAATGCTATAATCTGTTTCACAAGGCCAGAAGGACTGAGTTTCATGTCACTCACTTGGTTAGCCCACATGTTGGCCACTCTGGCCACCCTCAGGCTAAAAAAGGGAACACTCACCCCATGCTTTCCTCTATTCCAACAGCCTGCTTCCCTCCAGAACGTGCCTGTTTTTTGTTCCTTCTCCACTAAGTTGTTTTTGGTAACATGTCTAGAGTTTAAAGCCGCTGTCCACAGGAAGGTAAATTCAACCTGAACTTACTCAGCCAGTACTAGAAGCAAAAGTCCCTTCTAACATTATTTTAAAATGAAAATAAAATTTTCCAAAATCACCAATGACTATAAACTATAATCACACATGTTACAAACTGTATGATTATATCTATTTTAAAACATACAAGCCAAGCCAAGCCGCGGCTCACTAGGCTAATCCTCCGCCTTGCGGCGCCGGCACACCGGGTTCTAGTCCCGGTTGGGGCACCAATCCTGTCCCGGTTGCCCCTCTTCCAGGCCAGCTCTCTGCTGTGGCCAGGGAGTGCAGTGGAGGATGGCCCAAGTCCTTGGGCCCTGCACCCCATGGGAGACCAGGAGAAGCACCTGGCTCCTGCCATCGGATCAGCGCGGTGCGCCGGCTGCAGCGCGCCTACCGCGGCGGCCATTGGAGGGTGAACCAACGGCAAAAGGAAGACCTTTCTCTCTGTCTCTCTCTCACTGTCCACTCTGCCTGTCAAAAAAAAAAAAAAAAAAAAAAACAAACAAACAAAAAAAAACATACAAGCCAAAATAAATAGGTTCCTGTAAGACTACATCTTCATGTGACTTATGGGAAGATATCAAGGCAATTCACATTTATGTGTCTTTGTATAATACTTATTAAAAGATAACATTAAATAGCCAGAAAAAAATTACCCAGTGCACCTCAAGAAAATCCACTGTGCTCCTTTCCATTTCTTTGGAAATAAGAACCAAGGATATTCTAAGTGGGCTATGTTTCCTGCAACTCATCTTGCCTCATCCAAGCATATTATGTATTGAGCTTCTTTCTGATAATACCACTCAATAGGCAGCTCGAAAAACTTCTAAGTAAGTTAAAACGCATTTTATCCTACTTAATAAGGGAAAAGCTACAACCACATAACCTATTTTCGTTTCAGCTCACTGCTTGAGGGTAATTCATAAAGGATCAATAGCAAAACTGTTACCTGTGAGTTTGCTTTACTGAGCATTTGGCTGTGTCAATCCATTTCCTAACTGCCTCTGATTGTTAAACATCCCTGGGGAAATGTCTTCCATGCATCCAATCCTACACTGGCAGTCCTCTAGTACACATGAGATGTATGATTAAAAAATGAATTCATAATAAGCAGTCCATTAAAGAGCACTTGTAGCCAGCTAACAAATTCAGCAAAGTACCAGTAATGCAATGCATATGCCAACAGGCAGACAGTAACAATCCTGTCTATAAGATAAACAGACAGCCAGAAACAAAGGCATTCCTAATGAATATACCAGCAAAGTCATTAAAATAGACTTGATCTTGGTAGCTAAATCCAGAAAGCCTGGAAGCCACCTGGGGAGGCGACTACTTTTCTCCCAGTTAAAAGCCATTTGGATGACTCCTGGCTGCCTGGAGGCAGGGGACAGATACAAAAGAAGCTCTCGTGGAACTCTGTTGTCCTCAAAGTAGCTCCATAGAGAACTCGAGGATGTATTCCTCCAAGGCTGAGGAGTACGGGAAGCAGTATTTCCCTTGTCAGGCAGAAAGCACAATGTCAAAGGTTGGGGCGATGTTACCCAGTGTCTCTGCTGTCCTAAAGGAAAGGCAGGAGGCCAGCAGTGCTGCGGCGGTGATACCAGCCCAGCGAAAAGTCAAGGAAGGTAGCGGTGGACTTAGCAAGCCTTCATAGCAAACTGGCTGTTCTCTAAGGAGCATGGTTATTCCCAGCTCTCCCTGTCAGCTCGCCTAAACACACATCACGTGCTCCTCAGTGCTAGAGAGAAACTGCTTTTGTGCAGAAGCAATGTCATCCCGTGGAAAGGTCATTTAATCATTTACAGAGTCCTGATTTCCAACTTCACCGCTGATTTGTTTCTGCATTTCTGAGTACAAGCTGACCCAGTAATCAACCTCCTGAATTCTCCCAAATCAGATTTTGACTTATGTGTAGGGTTGGGCTTCTCTTGACTCGGCCAAGCACCCCCCTTCTCTCTTTCCATGCTGTACAGATGAGTGGTGGGGGCGGCAAGGAATCAGCAGCTCTAGGAGCGCGGGTTCAGAAAACAAGTCGTTGATTTGGGAGCACTTGACTTTGAGAACAAAAAGGATGGTGAACTGGGCTATACAACACTGGGCTATACAATCGTGCCTCATTCCTAAAACAGAGATAATTCCCACCTCCTTTCAGAATTCCTAGGTTTGCTGAAGTTTAAACTAATAATTTTACAATATTTTTCTAAAACCACCTCCTGTAACTACACACACACACACCTGCACATACATTCATTGCTATTTTATGTATCACAAAAATCCTATTCCTATACCAAAAAACTTTTCCAAACATGGTAGCAGCTGGCAGTAACAGAGGTACATTTTACTAGTAATCAATTATTATTAAAGTAATAACAAAGTAAGATTTTATTTGAAGAGTGAACTTGTGGAACAAAGAATCTCCTACTAACAAGGCTTGTCAATATTAGATCACATAGCAAGTGCATATCTAATGATGGCACAGGTGGCTTTTGTCCACCCAAATTTGTCCTCTGCCTTCCATAGGGTAGACTCACAGCTAGGGCACAGGAGCCAGCCAGGATCTACTTCCTGGCCACACTGATGGCAGCTCAGAGGCTCGTTCTCGCACATGGAAGGTGAGCAGAAGGGTTTAGAACTAGGATATTTTCTCCTTGATTGCTTTTCCCATCTGCTACCTGGATCTGGATGATGAAACTAACCCAACACCACCATGAGAGCCACCCATTGAAGATTTTGAACTCTTTCCTAAAAGAGAAATAAACTTTGGGCTTGTCGAAGCTAACATGCACTTAATAGTTGATGGATGAGCCATTGTGTCACCACAGTCCAGGCTCCTAACACATAACTTTTCAAGACCTATGGGAGCTTTGTGAACCTAAGGGCCTTAGCAGTACTCCAAATTGGCTCACTAAAGAGTTGTGACTTACAGAGTTTAAGAGGAAGAACATTTGCAAGAGGGAAGCCTTACATTTCTGAAGCAGAATGGAGGTGCTTCTTCTGCCCCGTGCTGCTTGTGATAATCTGCCCAGTCAAAGTCATGGCCAGAGTAGCCTGTGAACAACAAAACACAGACACAAAAACCGCGTCAGACAAATGAGCAAGGTTCAAGCAGGTGAGTGATTAGGATAATAAGAGGTGCCAATCCGGGTCCCCGAAGAATGAACACTGGTAAGTCTACCAGCACTTCCCACTTCATGAGACTCCAATGAGGTATTGTGGAAAACAGGAAGCACTTCACATAGGTAAGGGATACCATCATTATCACGAGATACCTGAAACCTGAGGAAGGGTCGAACTTACCTGTACGGCCCTGCTGGCACCTGCCAGTGGGTAAATCTGCTACCGGGAAGAGACCAGCTGAGGGAGAATGTGACCCAGAACACATTCCCACAATCCACTTCATAGGAACAATGATACCTCCTTCGTGTAAATTCTGAGTTCTCAGTGTCTTCGAGGAGATGATTAGACTTCACTGAACACACCAGCCTGGGGGATGGTTTTTTTTTTTTTTTAAATAAACAAAAGGTAGAACACAGGGCAAATGAGGAGCAGGGGTTTGGGAGATAAAGCAGCCCCAAAAGATAGGAAGGAAGGGGAGGAATGTAAACCTTGCCTTGGAACTGAACTGCAGAGGATGAAGGAAAAAGACAACTGGGCACGATGGGCCTCTCTGGTGAGATTTTGGGGACAGATCAGAGATGTAGAGGGACGAGATCTAGAACAACAACTATTTCTATACAATGAATTCAATTAAATACCGACCGTACCAAAGTGACTTGTCTCATCCCTCCCTGTATTTTCCCTCCCTTTCTTCATTTTGGAAGAGGGCTGAATTATGTGTATCTCTCCAACACGGCAAGACACGGAAAGAGATGGGAGAAAACCATTCTGATTCATAACCAGGGGAGGCATAACCTAGGCAAGAGAATACCTCTTCATAGGAGAATCACCTGCACAAGGACAAGTCACTGAGCAGGCACACCACGGAGAAGGGAGAGAGACGTTAAAAATATCCTGAAAGGGCCGGCGCCGTGGCTTAACAGGCTAATCCTCCACCTTGCGGCGCTGGCACACCAGGTTCTAGTCCCGGTCGGGGCGCCGGATTCTATCCCGGTTGCCCCTCTTCCAGGCCAGCTCTCTGCTATGGCCCGGGAAGGCAGTGGAGGATGGCCCAAGTGCTTGGGCCCTGCACCCACATGGGAGACCAGGAGAAGCACCTGGCTCCTGGCTTCGGATCAGAGAGATGCACCGGCCGCAGCGGCCATTGGAGGGTGAACCAACGGCAAAAAGGAAGACTTTTCTCTCTCTCTCTCACTATCCACTCTGTCTGTCAAAATAAATAAATAAATAAATAAACAAAAATAAATAAAAAATAAAATATCCTGAAAGCTAACAAGAAACTACAGACCAACTATGATTAGCTGAAACTGTGTTGTCGTCACCTAGTGCACTCTTTACGGGCCAATGTGCATGCAGAACAAAGCTATATGGGATTGCTTAAGTATATTTTGACCCAACTGCTGCCATTTCCTTTCCCCACATTGTCATAAATTCTCCAACTGCAAATCCACCTGACATGGAGACATTTTCAGGAAATCTCACAGTTCGTGTCCAGAGAACTTTTTCATGAAACAAACTCAAGACACCAGTTGCATCCTACCTGGGTGTAGGAAGCAAAATCGGTAACTACTGTCATGAAGCAAGCACAGTGGACGGCAGGCATTCAACCAAAAAAGCAGCTGTTCCTCTGTGGCCCCAGAGATCCACCTTTGACCCTTCCATCCCCTGTCAACCGTGAGCACCAAGGGTGGCCCCCCTTCCTTCTTAAGACTTCCATTCTACAAGCACTGACAGCTCATTTCCTTCCAAGAAGACAGTGAGCCACTGGGTCTTCAAGTCTCTGGCAGCCATTTCCCTTTCTTCTCTCCAGAGTTGCACGCCCACCACCCACCCCTGGCTAAATCGCTCTTATATCAGAGGTTTCTAGAAGGGACCGAATCAAATTCCCTCCGAATATTTCTAAACAAAACAGCCCACGTCCTCAACAGGGTACCGTCATGTGAGTCTGTTCACAATGACAGGAGCCTGCACTTTGAGTGCCGCTTCTGCGCCAGTGTTCTGGAGTGTTCTGGAGTCCTCATGCTCATGTATGAAGAACTGAAGACTCTGCCTCCAGATACCTCACACTGGGTTGGTGAGAAGTTACCTAACAGCGCACAGGTAACTGAAATTGAAAACATGCCATTGGGGGCCTAGACCCGGCTCTGTGGGTAACTAGATGGACCGAGGTAAAAGTGAACTAGATCTTCCAGACCTGACTTTCCTCAGCTACAAATTCCCGAAACAAAGAGAACACCTTTAAGACCCTGTCTGATGCATTCAATAATCCAGAGCCACAGCTACTCCACGGTTTTACAGCTGCTACTTCAGATCTTCTCCTCTATGGGGTTAATTCCCCCTCTTCTCCAAGGAGAAAAGTGTGATGCGGTGTGAGCAAGAGATGTTGGGGGGCCAGCACTGTGGCTCAGCGGGTTAACACCCTGACCTGAAGCGCTGGCATCCCATATGGGTGCTGGCTCCAGTCCCGGCTGCTCCTCTTCTGATCTAGTTCTCTCCCATGGCCTGGGAAAGCAGTGGAAGATGGCCCAAGTCCTTGGGCCCCTGCACCCGCATGGGAGACTAGGAAGAAACACCTGGCTCCTGCTTCGATTGGGCACAGCTCCGGCCGTTGTGGCCACCTGGGGAGTGAACCATCGGATGGAAGAACGCTCTCTCTTTCTCTCTCCAGCTCTCTCTCTCTCTCTCTCCCCCTCTGCCTCACCTCTCTCTGTGTAACTTAGACTTTCAAATAAATAAATAAATCTTTAAAAATAAAAAAGAAAGAAAAAGAAAGAAAGAAAGAAAAAGAGATGTTGGGTAACCAGCTGAGCCTCTGGAAGACCTTCCAGCTCAACCCTCAAAGACAACATAAATGCCTGCAACGCACGGAGATCCCAGCTGTCCTGGATTTTTGGCAAACTGATGTGTGTGACAGTCAAGATTCCCTTCTGTCCTGATATCCCCTTCCTGGACTTCTGCTACTTCCTTAGCGCATGTGGGCTGCAGAAAGCGTCATGAGATCATGGGGGGAGGACAGACAGGAGCACCCACGTGGATGAACAGTAATGTCGTTTCAGAAGAGCATGGCATTTGCATGTTCTTTAGGGTCAATATCTGTTCGGATAAACCTTTCCGACTTAGCTGGGTTTTCTATAATCAACTTCCAACGGACTTAACCCACGTCAGAAAATGTCATTCCTCATCCTTCTATACAGCCGGTCCTCAGTCCGTGGGGAGCCACTTTTAATCTGATAATTTCTGGGTATAATTAAGTCTTGCTGGGTATCTTCTAAACTGTAATTAATGACTCTGCCCTTAGAATCCGCTCACTTCCTCAAACACTGGAACAGGACAGACTTTTCCTCCTCCTCCTTCTCTCAGGGATCTTTAGTCACTTCATTACTTAAAGTCTGTTTCCTTAGGGCTGATAATGAGCTCTCTTTGTAAGGCAGTTCTGTGACAGCTTGGAAAACAACTTCTACATAAAAACAAATCGCTGTGGATTGTATAATGGAGACAACAGGGGTGAATTAGACTCATTAATCAACAAAGACAGAACAACAAGAACTAAGGCTTCACTGCGGCCAGGAAAACATGTTTGAAACCTGGAGAGGGGGGGAAAACAGCAGAGGGGAGAAGAAAATAAAAGGAAACAAAACCCCTCAGGCTATCAAAATGTGCAACAAGCTGCCCTGGGAGACCGTCACCACAAGAGCTAGAGTTGGTTAAGCTTCTACTGGTGTTTATTCTGAAAAAAGCTCCAACTGGTACAGGTCCAGAAGGGAAGAGGCTGATGACCCATTTCTAGATGACAAAAATTAATTGACATAAAACAGCTCCACTTGCAACATGACTATTGGCAGTGTAAGTGGACAATTCTTTTGATAAATTATCTGGCAGTAAAATTTTCATGTCCTTCAACACAACGATTTTACTTCTGGGAACCTATCTCATAAAAATGACCCTAAAAACTAGAAGAGTGTTAACATTAAGAGACTTGGGGCATGACGATTGATTGCCCTATGGAAAAAAAACAACAAAAACAAAATAATTTTCCATCAATAGGAAATGATATGAAACATATTCAAGTCCACAGAATGCCATGCAGGCATGAGATTGTGTGTATTTTGTAAGAAAAAAAAAAAAGTCATGAAAAAGTGAGTACTAGGGCTTTAGATGAAAAGATACCTAAATACAAACAAAATTATTAATTTATATAAGATACAGAAGGATCAGAGGAAATGTAAGAAAAAAATCAAAAATATCAAAATAAGACTCATGACTACATTTTTCTTCAGCTACTTTGTATTTTCCACATTTTCAACAATAATCATGAAATTATTTCAATACAAATTATTGGAAAACATAGCATCTCTGATTTAACAGAAGAGCAAACCAATGGCCAATCAACCAAGGATCCGTCTCTTCAGCATGTGGAATACACCATGGCTGCCTCCCCACAGCCACAGTCCCCCTTCTTTACCAACATGATCCTGATTTAATCCAGCTTCTAGAGGAAGCTTGGCCTCTCTTCAGCATGAAGAGAATCAGGAGCACTCCTGAAATAAACATAGGATAGGGATAGGGGAATAATTTACAAAAATATTTCTCCCTAACAGGAGAGATACACAGGAATATCTTCCCTGCTGCTGGGTGGTTACTTAAAACAATACAACAAATGGCAGGTGTTTGGATCAGTGTTTAAGACTCCACTTGGGATGCACACATTCCATATGGGAGTGCCTAGCACCCAATTCCAACTTGCTGCTAATGTGCACCCTGGAAGGCAGCAGGTGACAGTTATAGAACTTGGGTCCCTGCTCCCCAGGTGGAAGAGCTGGGTTGAGTTCTGGGCTCCTGGTTGCCGCTTGGCCCAGCCCTAGCTGTCAGCAGACATTTAGACAATGAACCAGCAGATGGATAATCTTTCTCTCCCTCTCTCTCTCTCTGCCTTTCAAATAAATAAAATACAAATTTTAAATAAAAAGTGCACTCAGAATAAAAGATTTAAAAAGCAAAAGAATAACATATTTGGTACCTACTTAACTGGCAAAATGAAAAACAATACTAGCAATTCATCATTAGAAAAGCTGTTGGTAAAGAGGTACATCAATGCATTTAGGATTGGGATATAACTTGAAGAACCATTGCAGATGTCAATTTGGACATCTGTGTCCTATGTCCAAATCTTCAAGAATGTGCCCAACCTCCAATCTAGACACTTGCTCCTTCATATAGTCCTTCACTCAGAAATACTGATTAGGTGTATGCTGTGTGTGAGGCATGGTTCTAATCCTTGGGATACAGAAATGTACTACTACAAAAAAGTCCTTAACTGCACACAGCTTACATTCTGATGAGAGAGGCAGAAGATGCACAAACATAAAGAGTGAGAGAGTCACAATGTCAGAGAGAAGGAAGAGGAGGTACCCAAGGACGCTGCGCCCAGGACTTAGGGCCAGAGAGGCCTGGAGGAGGAGGTAAGCCATGGCGAAGGGGATCAACGAGCGAAGGACGTAAGGAAGCGCATGCGCAGAACAGAGACCACTAATCGTGAAAGCCCAAGCCCGAGTGAATCTGGAGCGTTCTTGCATCACCAAGAATGACAGTGGGGCTGGAACAGGGCAAACCGCTGGAAAGAGAGCAGAAATTGTATTCTGGAGTCTTCAGAGGAAAATTGTGCAAACATTCTATGTATAAAAGCAGAAATGAGAATGTCAAACATGAACAATAGAGAAGTGTTTAAATAAAGGAAGCACTTAAATACCCACAAATCATGGCTGGACTCTGCAGAATCATTTAAAGTAGAAGATATTCTGGCAAGACACAACAATAAATAAGCAACACAATGGTTCACAAAACAGTGTGCATAGAATAATTAAGTAGGTATGCAAAGTTGTAGACATAAGCAAACAGAAATCAGACAGAATACATACTAAAAGTTGCTCTCGGCTTTTTAAATATCAGATTTGTAACTTGGTACATCCTTTTAACAAACTAATCTTTAAGCCAATTTTTAAAATTTATTTATTTTCATATATTTGAAAGACGGGGAGAGAGAGAATCTCCCATCGATTAATTCACTCCCCAAATGCCCACAAAATTCATGGCTGGGCCAAGCCAAGTGCTGGAAACTCAATCCAGTCTCCCATATGGCTGGTAGGGACCTAATTACCTGAGTGTACACTAGTCAGGGCTCCATATAGGATGTGGCTATCCAAGCAGTGCCTTTAGCCGCCTTGCCAAACACTCAACCCTTAACAAATCCTTTTACAATTAAGCTAGTTGAACCAATAAAGCAAGAGCATTTTCTAAAACAAGGAACTGCAATTTATTCAAGAACTATTCACTGCTGTCTCCACTTTGCTGAACCCTGGGGAGGTTAGCTGCTGGAACAACAAAGATAGAAAAGGCACTGATCCAGCTTTTTAATTAAATCTGCATTTTATTTGAAAGGCAGAGAGACAGAGATTTTTCATCCACTGGTTCACTCCCCAAATGCCCACAAGTTCCTGGGTCAGACCAGGGTGAAGCCAGGAGCCCGAAATTTCATCCAAGTCTCCCATGTGGGTGACAGGGAACCAAGCACCTGAGCCATCCTATGATGCCTCTCAGGTTGCATTAGCAGGAAACAAGACTGGAGGTGGAGTAGCTAGGAGTCAAACCAGGCACTTTGATACGGAATGTGCATGTCCCAAGGGGCAACTTAAGCCATTGTGCCAAATGTCTATCCTTGGCCCAGCTTTCTTGGGCTCTAGCTTCTGAGAGCAACAGCCTGACCCTCCCAACATGGCCTGGCAAAGGCAAGGATGGACAGAGACATGGAAATTCGCAAAGGCTCTCTCCCGGAATGAGTGACGAGCAAACAGAGATCTATGCTTCAGAGAATGTCTCCTTTATTAAATGTTGGAACAGTGTGTGTAAATAGCAAGCTGATTTAGCTTTTAGTTCAACCTCCCTCGGAAAGGAAAAGTGGTACAGTAATCTTCAAAGATCAGCAAAATCAGGATCCTGACATAGAAAGGGAAGACGACACAAAAGAACCCATGGTTTGATGAGCAGGTTCTCGTTCCTTTAGCAGAGAGTACCACAACTCATTGGGCAGCTCTGCAGGGCACTTGTCAAATGCCCTCCTGCTCTCTGATTGGAAGTTGATCTCTCCACCTTCAATCCAAGCTCTTAGTGTTTTTGAAACAATCAATACTTCCTGAATACCTATAGAGGCCATGCACTCCATGATACTGCCTCAAGGGATGGGTACCCCAGGGCATGAGTGAGGAAGCAACACTGCACAGATGGGAGCCAGTCCATCTATTCTGAAGCCAGCCCTCCTCAACATTCTCTCTCTCTGTTTCATGAAGGAGGTTTTGATACCCTACAGGCTCACAGGCAGGGCAGCTGAAACAGGAATTGACTACAGCATTTCTTCTCATTCATGCTATTTACTAAAAAGCTCCCCTTTGGAAATCTTCTAGCTACCTCCACATTCTCAGCTGAAGTTCAGTCTTCACATGTACCTAATAGAGATCTTTAAAATTTATACCTTTACTCACTCCCGGTTGAGTTATTGTCTGGTGCAGAAAAAAAAATAATGAAAAATAAAGAAAGAGGAGAAAAATAAGTCAATTTAGTATAAACCCAAGCCAGGCACTTTTAGAATAATAATTATATTGGATTTGATATCACTTACAGTGTGACACAATATATTTCCCACTCTGGGGGCATGCTAAACCTGTTATTCTGAATTACAGACATTATGTTAGATTTCATCAGGACAGAATCTAACCTCATATAAATGTCAACTGTCAACAAAAGCATCTTAAAAATCCTGAGGAATGAAGTGATTTAGGGAAAGGTGAACAGATAGGATCCTTATTTTTCAACAATCAGAAATAATTTTCAGATACTAAAAATGACCCAGAAAGTTTTATGACTCCAACTTTCATTCCAATCAAAGGCAACCATTTTTCTCAAGAATGAATTGGAGAGCCATACTTCTAAAGTCCAAGAACCAGATGTCCTACTCTGATAGGCTCCTCTCCGATATCCAATGGAATACATTTTAAAAGTTACACAGCCAAACTCAGAAGAGAAGAAAATCCCCAAATACCAAAGGAGAAAAAAAAAAAAAAAAAAGTTCCTGAAAAGTGAGAGCTGAGAAGCGCAGACGCTCACGAGGGCAGAGGGTGACCTGGCTCGGGGAGGTGGGCAGTAGGACCTGAGACCACGACAGGCTGCCTGCTCCAGACAGCTGCACGCACAGCAACAGAAACAGCGGAGATGGCTGCTTCATGCCTGGGCCTTTGGTTAAGGGAAGCCACAAGGAACTGTCACTCCTCCCTCTACGCCATAGGGACACACGGACGTGGAGTCCAACTTCATGATTCTGGATGCGACAGACTGAGAAACTGGTACAAGAGTCAGCCCTTCACCCCTTAAAGACCAGATACTTGCATAGATCAGACATTGTTTTTGATGGCTGGGATACTGAACAAAAGAGATCAAGACCCTTGGCCCTGGGGAACAATCGCTTAACAAATGAAGATTCAAGGACAGCCCCAGAACAGCAGGCTGATCATCATAGAAAACTAGGTGGAAAGAATTATACCTATCCAGGGCACACGGAACCACTATTTAAATAAGAACCACCAACTGCAAAATAGGTCACAGGAGTGGAAAGTGGGCACAGTGGTTAAGGCATGCGTGGGACAGCTGGATCCTGTATCACAGTTCTTGGGTTCAAGTTCCAGCTCAACTCTCCATTCCAGCTTTCTGACAAAGTACACCCTGGGAGCCAGTGGTGATATCTCAAGCAGTTGAGTCCTGACCACTCACAGGAGAGTCCCAGATTGAGTTCCCAGCTCTTGGCTCTGGCTGGCCAAGCCCTGGCTCTTGTGGGGGTTTAGTGAGTGGACCAGTGGATAAGAGAGCTCGCTCTCTCTGTCTGTCTGCCTTCCAAATAGATAGAAATCATTCACAATGAAAAAATCACCAACCACATAAGGAAACAAACCAACATGGAGAGTCAGACATATTGATTTTTTCTTTTTCCTATGGGAAAGCATTTTGCTTTTGAAAATTTGTAGAGCAAACAAAAACATAGTGATACAAAATTTAATTAATAAGCTTAACTTGACCATATTATCTGACAATAAAATTTACAATATAGCTAAAATAGATAGCACTCTAAGTATTTATATATAACCAAAACAATGGTAATACTAACAAAACTTATGATCATGAAAGGAAATAAATTCACACTTAAGAAATATCAATAATAGTAGTGCTGACTCCAGATGGTTTTATCAAGTTGTCACATCAAACCTTCAAGAATCAGATGATCTAGATCTTACACAAACTGTTCTTAAGACAGACAACTTAGATAGCTGCTGACTATGAAGTAAGTATATGAAAATCAGTGCTACTGCATGAACCAATGGCAGTGAATAAGATACTGAAAGAAGAACCCAATTCACAACAACAAAGAAGGATAGAGCACAACAGAAAGTTTCTAACAAAAAATATTGTATGTAATAAAGAAATAATAAAATATTATGCCTGTTTTCTAAATTAATCCATGCCACAGCCTAAGCAGAGGAAGGAGACATGTGGCTTTTGTTCTAATGGGATCACCTGACTGCTGTGTTGAGTCCACTGAGGAAAACGGGCGTCTGCCAGGTAAGACTTCGGGGTGGCCTGGGCCTGACCGCATGGTCAGTTTCTGCCAGTGTGGACAGGATTCACTGCTGGGTTAGATATAGGGTGTGAGAAATTGAGAAGCCCAGGATGAGTCTACAATGCCTCACAATTCATTTTATAAGAACCAGACTCAAGCACGGCGAAATGTTAGTTAGCATCCACAGAATCAAGGCAGTAGGATCAGCTTGCCTCGATATTATTTCCTGTTCCCCTTGGCATGCCTGAAACATAGCAGATGATCAAAAGGGACAAGTGCATCAGTCCATCTTCCTTAGGGTCCACTGCTCGGTGTCTTGATAATAATTAAAATCCACCTTTACTCCTTAAGTTGTGTTCACAGTTTATGTGTCCATTAAATGCCCAACCTAATAGAGACAAAGTCACTTACTTGTGTCTTTGTTCACCCATTTTCCACAAAAGATTCCTCTGGCCAGAACTTCTCCTGTAATTCTACAACTCACTCATCTTTGATTGTTACATGTCGGGAAGGTTAACCAAAGAATTTACGAATTTACTCATGGTTGATATTCTATATACTTTTTTACTTAGTTTACTTATTTACTTCTTTTATTGCTTTTCACAGCTCCTATAACACTGACTTGTTTTGTGCTTAAGTTAATGGGGTAAAATCTCTAAGGTTTTACCCTTTGCTGACCAGGAAAACTCTTACATGGACAGCCACTCTGAAAAGTTTGTATCCAGTCTATTTTAGACTACCTTTCTCTAAGGTCTGGGGACAGACTTTTTTTTTTTTTAAAGTGGAAATAGTTAAAACCATGTAAGGGAAAATCTATGTTCATTGCACAACTCTCCAATAATACTAAACGTCTTTGGTTTCTTAAACTACTTCCCACTTAATATCTTTTGGGGATCAATGATCTGTCATTGAAGCAGTACTCATGGTTTTAACAAAAACCTAAACAGTACAGTGCATTCATTGAATGCATACACACTCTTCTTTACATTTTCTCTAACAAAAACACATCTCACCAGACCTCCTGGTGTCTACCATTCACAGAATATTTTGGAGAATTTTCCATATCAGTCTCTTTCTCCTCAGAAGTGGTACAGTTTGCAATAGACAGATATCCAAAATCAATAGATGGAATCCAGTTCCTTACTAACTGGCACTTGGATTTTTCTGTCTTGGGCAATTATAAATAATACTGCAGAAAGACACAACCTTTTATACATAGTATGGATATATGCCTTTAGGAGAAATTTCCAGAAGTAGAATTCTTGAGTCAAGGGCAACTGCATCCACAATTTTACTAAATATTGCCAAGCTACCTTCTATCCAGCTTGTACCCATCAGCAATCTCATCAGGGAAGACCAAGAATCTTTGCTCCTCTACACTCAACAAAACTAACTTCTTCTCGGCTGGCGCCGCGGCTCACTAGGCTAATCCTCCGCCTTGCGGCGCCGGCACACCGGGTTCTAGTCCCGGTCAGGGCACCGATCCTGTCCCGGTCGCCCCTCTTCCAGGCCAGCTCTCTGCTGTGGCCAGGGAGTGCAGTGGAGGATGGCCCAAGTCCTTGGGCCCTGCACCCCATGGGAGACCAGGATAAGTACCTGGCTCCTGCCATCGGATCAGCGCGGTGCGCCGGCTGCAGCGCGCCTACCGCGGCGGCCATTGGAGGGTGAACCAACGGCAAAAGGAAGACCTTTCTCTCTGTCTCTCTCTCACTGTCCACTCTGCCTGACAAAAAATAAATTAAAAAAAAAAACTAACTTCTTCTGTACCTTCTCCCCTGGATTTCTACCGCATCCAGTAAATACCTAGCATCTCAATATGATTTTAATTTGTAATTCAAATATTATAATGAGTTTGTATAACAGTCACTGCTTTCCCTTGTGTACTAATCAGTCCATATCCCTTGTCCATTTTTCCATCAGTTCCTGGTCTTTTTCTTCCTAGTGTATCAGTTAAAACTCTTACTATTTCAAGAAAACAGTCCCATGTTCACCAGATAACTCCTACAGATTATCAGTGGCTCCTGTACTAAAGACATTTATTACATCTTCAATGCTTTCAGAGTTTTAAAAGAATTATCATTGAGATTTCCTTATTGGAAGGTACTAACTAGCATGACCCAGCCTTCTACAAACAACATTTCCTATCCATGGGTGTCCCCATGTGACAATCCTGAAAAGTGATGCAGAGCGCTTTGGCTTAGGTCACAGAGCCAGAGCTTGAGGCTGAAGTCCTTTTCACTGTCAACAAGTGCCGACTCAGGAGCCAGACCTCTTGCCTGACACTGAGGATCACCTGACCTTGGGTATCTCACATACATACAACTTTGCAACTAGGTCTCCTCATAGCATTATTGTGAAAGCTAATTTAGTTAGACACTTGCAAATGGTCAACAGTTATGTGAAAGCTCACCCTATTATCATTAGAACGCATGCCGTGGCTGCCCCACTGCAAGCAGTGGAAAAAAAAAAAGGAAATGCAAATATTCCAATGCATCTCCTCCTTGGGGATGAACATGGAGGAAAAATGGGGATAAAAGCCAGTGGAGTACAGTTAGGTTATTGGTGAACTAGGTACAGTACAATCAAGTAATGCATTCAGCATACGATGCCCGCCAGGCATCACCTAGGGATATTAAATTGCTCTTCCAATGTGGTTAACACCACAAGTAAATGGATCTCTAGACAGTTGAAAAGGTTAATACAAAAAAATTCTTATTATTTGAGGTTGTCTAGTAATACCTGCCATGTTTATTTTTCTAATCTTTCTTCAATTTCCTACCAGGACCTTTATTTTCCTGCTCAGATTTTAACCTTTTATTTTACTGCTCTCCTTCCTGAATAAACCTGAGACTTACAGGGGCCAACAAACCACATTATTAAATTATAAGTATGGTAGCTACTCAGTTTAATTCTTTTAATGTATTATAACATCATAGGTTGGATATCTGAGAGTAACTGGGCCCTGGAGAAAATATGACTTATGAGGGTAAAAAAAAATCTAAAAAGATAAAGCAATGCTTTACCAGGATTTTGGTGCATTTTAAAAACCATTTCTCAGGGGGCCAGCACTGTGGTGTAGCAGGTAAAGCCTCCACCTGCAGTGCTGGCATCCCATATGCATGCTGGTTCGTGTCTTGGCTGCACCACTTCCAATCTAGCTCTCTGCTATGGCCTGGGAAAGCAGTAGAGATGGCCCAAATGCTTGGGCCCCTGCACCTGTGGGAGATCTGGAGGAAGCTCCTGGCTCCTGGCTTCGGATGGGCATAGATCTGGCCATTATGGCCATTTGGGGAGTGAACCAGCGGATGGAAGACCTTTCCCTTTGTCCCTCCATCTCTCTATCTGGAACTCTACCTTCCAAATAAATAAATAAAATATTTTTTAAAAAAAACTTCTCAGACATTATCATGTCTTTAACCTCAATCACTGGGCAAAACTGCAATTCTATCAGTACACAATGGCAGCCCCACTGCCTGTCCATCATACAGCAACTGATGAGGAAAATAAGGTTAACAGAAGTTGACCAAGAAGTCCAACATCACACACCTCACCAGGGGGTAGCACTGTAATCCATGCCTATGTCAAGCGAACTAAGAAGACTCCTATGTTTCTAACACATCTAAATTCTTCACAGCATAAACTCCTCCAGATTAACAAAGGCACCTTTCCCAAGACAATAAGACCTTCCTGGAGGGCAAGAGGAAGGCAGGGAGGGAGAAAGCAAATATTATTATATTCTCAGAGCTATATATATGAACTATCCTGAACCTGTTAGAAACTAAAAAAGACACCCTCCTGATTCACCTAAATCCTGCAAATTTTCAGAATACAAACCTTTGGGAGGAGTGAGATTGACTCCATTTTTAAGGCACCATTGTACTGGCAAAATTCCCAATGAATCCGCATGGCACAACATTGAGACCTTACTAGGTTCTGGTCTTAGGTCGTCAATAGTCACTTGAAAAAAATGATTGTTAAAAACCTGGAAGAAAAAACAAATAAATAGAGTCAAGCATTAATTCTGCTAGTATGAAATATTAGCACAGCTTCCACAGACAATCGATACATTTCCTCAAAATGATCTGAGCATGAGTTGACACAACCTGGTTGCAAAAATATTCAGAGTTTATCATTGTGGTCATATGACTGGAAAAGATAAAGAAATAATTAGAAAACAAAAAAGGAAAAAAAAAGACTTTTTTTTTCCAAAAATTTTTTTCAAAATTTTTCAAAATTTTTCAAAATGTGTTCCAATTTCAATACTGCTAATCTGGTTGGAAGAAAGGACCTTACTCTGTGTTCCCAAACCATCAAACTCAAGCCTCTCTCTGGAAAATTCTCACACCTTCCCGCAAACTGACAGCACATCTGTCTCCCTCAACAGATTTCAAGTAGTTCAAGGACAGTGGTCTTTTTCTAATGCAGCAAAAGTCTTCTCAAACGCATAGAAAAGGATAAATAATAAATAATAAATGCATAGGAACTGGATAAATAGCAAATAAAAATAAGAAAAAATCAGTGAAGAAATATGAGTAGGAAAAAAAAAAGTTGATTTAAAAGAAGAAAGATAGCAAAATCAGACAGATGAGAACACTGAAGGGCATGATAGATTTTAAAACTGTACCAGGTAAAACAAGCCTGGAAGAAAAACTACTTTCCCAATTCAATAGACATAAACCAGTCTTCCTTAAGAAACTATACAACTTTTTAAACTTGGATTCCTAGCCCCTCCTTATAGGGAAGCAACCTTGTAAGTTCAAAGCTAAGGAGAAGACATGTACTTCTGTTCTTCTCCATGCTGATCCCAGCAAGCAGTTGTAATGCTACTGCCACAGGACTGCTTTTACCTTTGAAAGTCAACTTTAGAGAGTGAAGAATCAAATGAGGCTTTCCCAAGGAGGCTGCTCCTCAAAGCGCTGCTGAAAATTCTCCTCCTCCCTCCATCCCAGTGTTCCATGAGCCCTTTCTGTGATGTATCTGTCTACTTAGCACTTAACATGTGACATACTAAATTTATTTACTCATTAATTTTTTCTATTGCTGTTGTCCCGTCAATTAAAATATATGCTGTGTAAGAGCAGGGGCTTTCTCTGTGTTCCCAGAATCCTGCCTGAGTGCTCCATAGATGTTTGTTAAATTACTGTGATCTACTCTATCAAACCTACACACACATACTCACATAGACACATACACAAAAAGAATGTGATTCTGGTGGCAGCCTCTCTCAGCACCACAGGACCCTAGACTAGGGGCTCTGTAGGATTTCCCAAACCCATTAAAAGGTGCATTCATTTGGACACCCTTTAGAGGAAAACCTTAATAAGATTCATCAAATCCATCAGGGTCCATGGTCCTAAATGGTACAGAACCCTCAGCTTTCAGAAAGGAATCCCAAAGCAGCTAACCACCTTGCCCAAGACTGCACAGCTTAGAGTTGGCCAAAACGGAAATAGAACCCAAGACTTCTAATCCCAATATCCACTCATCTAAACAATACAATATATGTTATCTACACAGATGATGTCATCATCATCATTGTCATCTGTCAATATCTTGCTCCATTTTGGAACACCAAAAATGAAACTGTGCTGTACTGATCAAGGTTGCTCATTTAATACCGGATCCATGTAACCTGTCTGCATTCTCTCCTGTTTCCTTAATATTGTTTATTTATATTGTCAAAGAAAAACCACAGGGTAGAAAATAAGATCGTCATCATGATGTACAATGATATCACAGTGTGCTATACATGATTCTCAAACACAGCACTCTGAAATGTTTTACAGTGTGTGGAGAAATACATTTAATTGTAAATATCTTCTACAGCAGGAATATTCTAATGCCTCATTACACGGAGATGAGTCTTCAACCTGGCGAGCTGCCTACCCAGCTTCTATGAGACAGAAGCACACACTTCCAACAGGCATCGTTACAACACACAGGCAGTAAGAGAGAAAAAGTATACATGAAACAGAATGACTTATGTATTACGTATTTTATGTTTGGAACAAAGAAAACTGAAGTGAAAATGTGGGCCAAAAGTGTGAAAATACCTTCTTTCTCTCCAAGGAACTCTATTTAGAGAGAAAATTGCTTGTTGTGAAAATCAATTAATTGTCACTGGAAATCTATCCATCTAGATAAAGATATTTGTCCTGAAACCAACTATAATTAGTATGTCACATCTGAACATTACATATTATGATTATTTAAAGGTATAAAAATGAGAGAGAGGCAACCACTGACAGGCTTATTAATAAGCCCATCAGCTCTGTGTCATTTATTTTCTAAACACCAGGTGAAATTGACATCCTAGCCTTTCAGAATGAGGACAATGTAATACACTTCCAGAAGAATGGGCAGCTGGCATCACTTTTGTTACCTGCTGCTGGAATAGAGGGAAATTCTGGCCAGGCTTCAACAAGGTACAGCTCTGCACTTTTGCAAAGATACACAGCAACTATCAGAAGCCACAGTAAAGAAACACTAAGGCCAGTTCCACAGAAAGATTTTTACTGGGTGCCAGATGAAGGAAGTATGTGAGTTCCCAATCTATGATAGCATACAGAGCATAAGCCAATATATTTTTCTTTACATAAATTATTATTCTTTAAATAAGTTATAAAAATAATTTCTATTCATTGAAGAAAAAACATTTAGAAAAGAAGAAAAAAGCATTTCTTTGTAAGCATTGTCCCTTCTGTATAGATTATCACCACTACATTTCTCAAATTTTACCAAATCATGAATTTTTTAAATGACACAAAAGACATTAAAACACTAATCACTGCATGAACAATTATAGTTCCTTCAAAAAAAGAAAGTAAAATGGAATTGACTTTCAAATCTTTAATTAAATTCTCCCACTAAAACACATGAAAGGCCATTAACTAAAATACACATTGGCTAAGAATGCTAAATTTCTTGGTTTGTCCCACCATTTCAAGAGGATGTTTAAGGTAGAAACTGGCAATTTGGATTTTACTATAAGTGAATTCATTGAGTTTTGTTTTTTTTTTTTTTATGGGGAAAGGATAGTCTAATCTTTTATTATTATTTAGTTTACTTTTACCTCAAAGGCAAAGTTACAGAGACAGAGGTCTTCTCTCCACTGGTTCACTACCCAGATAGCCATGACAGCCAGAGCTGGACCAGCACAAAGCTGGAGCCAGTATCCTATTCCAGGTCTCCCAAGTGGGTGAAGAGGCACAAGCACTTGGGCCATCTTCCACTGCTTTCCCAGGCTCATTAATAGGGAGCTGCATCAGAAATGGAGCAGCCGAGATCCAAATTAGTGTATATATAGCATGCTGGTATTGCAGGCAGCAGCTTAACCCACTACACCACAACACTGGCCCCAGGATATTCTAATCTTACAAAATGATATCAGATCTTCAAAAAATGTTTTGAAATGAAAAAATAATTTCACTTGGACTGTAAATCTAGGAAGTGTAAGTTTTGCCTTAGTCTATAAAAGCAGATGAGAAAAAGGATGCAGAAACCACGTGTTTATTTTTTGCCTACCTTGTTGTTTTTAATGCACTGAGAGGTGATTTAGTTTATATCATTTTGGAAGAGACCATTAATGTTTAATTTAATCTTAATACCAAAACTATGCGATTCCAGTTTGACTGTTAACTTTGTTACAAATCTCAGCAGCATAAGAAAACCCTTCCATGAAGATGGGAAATGGCCTTCAGCTGATGCGGCTTGCTTTCTGCGTTTGGAAAGCAGAGTGCATTTTCCCCAGATTCACTATGCGTGGTTGCTGGGGCCACTGTAGCCTACAGTGCCAGAGATCGCATTGTTCCCAGGTCCGGGGTTGGTAGCAGACAGGTGGTCACATTAGCATAGTCACACAAACTGTTCAATGCTGCAGGAACCTTTTCTTGGGGGTGGAGATATCTCCCTTTTTCTGAAAATGCAATGCACTAAAACTATTTTAAGAATGTAGTTAATTCTAATCATTCATGAAGACAGCATCTTCCTGTGTTTTAGGTGTAATATGGAAGCCCTGGCTTTTCTTGTTTCTCACTTGCTCTCTCGTTCTCTGTTTTTTTAAACCCAGTTTTACTTTGTGAACATGTTCATGACATTTGCAATAAATGTCTTGAGTTAAAAAAAAAAAAAGAGAGAGAGAAATGCCAACTCATAGAGGACAGCATTTGCTTTTTACTATTTTCAAAACCAGACTCTAATCACCACGATCCAAGCAGGGGCAAGTTATTCTTACCATGATTACAACACTGCAGATTACAACAGTTGGAGACAGCCATCAGAAGACAAGGAAAACTCGCCCTGTCCATTAGAAGAAAGGCATCTAATCAGACTCACTCATCTACTACTCAGACTAGAACTGGGCTGGAGAGACAGCTCTCTTCCTTTGGATTCCTTGGTGTTGCTGAGTATCCTCTCATGAAAATAGGCTTTGATTTGAAAGTCTTCCTTGATCCACTCTGGGGGTCAAGGCAAAAGCACCAGGGAGGAAAACCCACCTTGGTCACTGATGCAGGACAGATATGAAAGGGCTCACTCAAATTCACTGTTTCTAGCTTCATCCCAACTGTGAAGAAATGGCTTCGCAAATCTGCATGATCCTGAAGGGAGGAAGAGAAAAATAGTGAAAGCAATGTTCTTGTGAAATTAACTTGGCAACTTGTCCTTGAGCATTTCCTTGGGCAACTGAGATGGGATGGAAATCATTCACTCTCGCCGCTTCAGATTTCTAGTTATTGCAAAATACTGCAGGCTTAATTCTTTTCTGCAGGCTAAATTGCTATTCCAAGGGAGCCTCTGTGGCCATGCTTAAATGTGCACTAAGAAAAAAAAAAATTCACATTATATCACTTTGATCTTCCCAAGTGCCATCAGAAGTAACACAGTGGAGGAAAGAAAGTGATCGGGCATCACACACATAGCAGGACTACCTTCAGAAAACAGTGGCCTCTGGCTACGGAAGTTATGACACAAGGGCTTCTGTGAGTACCCTGTAGGTAACAGTCTCCCCCCACCCTCTGTGTCTGCGAGTATATGGCTTACCAGTCACAGCAGTGAGCCCAAGATCTTGCAGATGTGTGCACGTAAGAATCCAGAACCTCTGGAGCCAATCAGAACCTGACTCCTACTGCACACAGAGGAAACATCCCCTTTGTAATGGGCATCTGCCAGTTTTATAACCCACTCAACAGCAACCTTGTGTGGAGAGCTGGGCTTTCCTATCTCCCCAGGAAAACAAATTTCAATATCCATGTTAGCCATACAGCAATCGATGAAGTTGGTTGGACTCTGGATACCAGAACTTATCATGCTCAGATGGAGGTCTCCTCATAACACAGTCTGCACCAACAGTAGTGAATAATTAAATGAATTTGCAAATTTGCAATCTGTCCCTGAGGAAATGATAACTGCAGACAAATCCTACTTCTTCCAAAGACACCAATTAGGCATGAAATGTAAAAAGAAAAAAAAAAGAAAAAAAAGAAAATCCAGGGGCCGATTACTTACTTTCTTTTCTCTGCAAATCTAAAGTGGATTTTTAATTATTTCAGTGATGACATTCTATATCTGAGGGCCACACAGAGCCCAAGTGAGCTGTGTCTGCTCATCACCCCACCTTCAATTCCCAGAGCTGGTCATATCAGGTTCCAACAGGAGACCCAAAAGGAGGAACTTCCTATCACACTCTCCACGGCACCAGTGCTTCCCCAAAGGGGGTGCAGAACATAAGGACTGTTCAGTGTTCACACCACAGCGCAGTCTGCAAAGAGCTGTATGCACCGGGATACACAAGAACGGTTGGGTTTGGGTGGAGCGCATGGTGCCACCTCCTAGGAAGGGGGTTAATTGCAGCAAGAAGGACTGCAGTCAAATATGATGAAAACTAATCAAAGGAACTGGCATGTTCTCCACCTTCATAAATTCCGTAAGAACTTACAATCAACACTTTATAAAAATTATATGCACAAGGAAATGTTCTTGGGTGCAAGGGACAACTTTGATTGCTCAAGCTGCAACCTGTATAAATTCCTTGAGAACATACAATCAACACTTTATAAAAATTATAAGCATAAGGAAAACCATAAGGAAATATCTTTAGATGCAAGTGATGACTTTCTTTGTTCACGCTGTTACTTGTATGAATTCCATAAGAACTTATAATCAACCCTTTATAAAAATTATATGCATAAGGAAAAGCACAAGGCGATACTCTTAGGTGTAGGTGATGATTTTCATTGTTTAATGAAAATAGAAATTGTTTCCACAAATAAAGCATTTACTTTTAAAGGTAGCCAGGGCAGGTGGGTCAGAAAAGAAAAAGAAAATCAAATGCAATGGTATAGAGAGTTAATGCGTATAAACACATACCAACCACAATGCCAGAGCTATAATCCGCAGATGTGGTGACAGAAGAATTAAACCAAAAATGACTAACCGACATTTGTATTAATTAACGCTTCTGTCAGCAACCAAAGCCCCTAATACCTCTCAGTGGGAACAAAGTCACATTTGTGGATTTTGCAAGTAAATATTTTCCTCCTTGTAAGCACAAAATCCTTTACCATTTGAAAAGCGGTATTACTTTTAAATTATACTGTAATAAAACTGGCCCAAATGCATTCACCAAGTCTAAATGGACTTTATTAAGTTGTTTGATGACACAGAAATGGCTCCGGCACTAAGGACACATTTGTAGCCATAATAAATGGCGCAGATGCATGGGATGCCTCGTGATCCCTCTGTCTCCTTCTCTGCTGCTGATATCCTTCCAGGCTTCAGCGTTTCCCTCTCAACACCCAAGCTGCAAGGCCGAACAGCCTTGAGATCTGGCTCACTGATCATAGGAAAGGGGTCGCCTCTTGCCTCTGCGTGACTGCCTCTATTGCCATAGCTCTCCCTGCATTTCTGTCCCTCATGGTTTTTTTTTCTGCTTGAGAGGTGGCCTGAAAGCAATCTGGGCTTCTGGTCTACCTGCCACTTGACTCCTCTCCATTGCAGTTGGTGTGCCCAGTCTCTGCTCCATACACTTTTGCCCTGTTCTTTGCTTTCTGAGCGCAGCCAGCTGTCTAAATAGACTTGACCAACAGCCCCAGGCTCTTTGTTTGGCTCTGACCACTGACCGAAGTTTTGAGCCAAGTCCCCAGCCCTCCTGTATCCCAGATTCCAAGTTCTACCACAAGGAGCTGGTTGAAAACAAGTTCCAGGAACTCTGCACTACGAGCTTGTTGTCACAGGTCATAGCTGCCCAGAACCCAGTGGGACACCCATCGAGTTTTGCATTTTGAAGCAGTTCTAATTCCAGATTTATTTATCTTTTTTTTGGATTAGAGATGTTCAACTTGTAAAGTCTATGCATATATTCCACCATCTGGAATACAAAACAGTTCTGGTCCCAAGCATTTCAGAAAGGGATATTCAACCTGCACTAAGCTTCAGCTGTGTGTTCTTTGTCACTGGTTTCTGGCACACAGTTCCTAAGTCCCTTAGAATTTTCTGGATGATTAGATTTGTTCTAATGAAGTCACTCCTGGGAGATGCCTACGCATCTTCAGGCCTGATGACCACAAACACAAACACTATGATGTAAAAGTTGCACTCATCAGTTCTCTGTCCAGCTTCTAATCTCTGGGGAGGAATGAGAAGCTAGAGATTAAAGCTAATTACCAGTTCCCGATGAGTCAATCAACCAAGCCTACATAATCAAACCACCATAAAAACCTTTAACCATAGGAGAGAGCTTCCCCGTTGGTCAACATACCCAGGACAGCGGTGTACCCCAGCTTTATGGGAACAGGGATGCCTATGCGTGGCACCCTTCTGGACCTCAACCTGTGTACCTCTTACATCTGGTGGTTTACCCACATTCTTTATAGAATCCTTTACAATAAACGGTTTTCCCTCAGTTCTGTGAGCCAATTGCAAAGTCCAAGGAGGTGGTGATGAGAACCTTGATTTACAACCATCAGAAGCATGAGAAAGGGGCTGGTGTTGCAACACCGGCATCCCATTTGGGCACCAGTTCAAAGTCCTGGCTGCTCCACTTCCCATCCAGCTCCCTGCTAATGCACCTGGAAAGGCAATGGGAGATGGCTCAAATGCTTGGGCCCCTGTCACCCTTGTGGAAGACTCAGATGGCGCTCCTGGCTTCTGGCTTTGCCCTGGCCCAGTCCTGGCTGTTGTGGCCACTTGGGGAGTGAACCAACAAATGGAAGATTTCTCTCTCTTTCTGCCATTATGCTTTACAAATAAAATAAATCTTTTAAAAAGAAAAAGATGAGGTACAAAAGGCCCAGGACTTGTCTTTGGTGTCTAAAGTAAAGGCAATCTTGTGGAACTGAGCCCTTAACCTGTAGGTCTGTGCTACCCAGGGCTTGGTTAGTGTCAGAACTGAATTGAATCGTAGGATGCTCTGTTGGTCTTCAGAGTCACAGAATCTGTTTGCTGTAGAAAAAACCCACACAAGTGTCATCAGAAGTGTTGTGAATAAAAACAATTCATAAGCTGGAACCCTCTTACTTGTAGAAACACAACTGTTGTTGTTTCAAACTATTCAAAACCCCTGAACTCTCTAATTTAATACACCAAAAAAATAAGTCAGACATTTTGAGAGGTAGTAGCACCCAAACACAGGCATCTGGAACCTGGGCACAAATACCCACATGTATCTATACTTTCCTGTGAAATCTGAACTTCAAATATATTCCTTTATCTTCCAGCCCTAATTTCTACTTTCTGAAGATAACTTTTTAATCAGAATTTTTAAAAATCCTTCTCTGACCATGTAGATACCCCATCAATCTCCAGTGTAAATCAACATAATGGAAATTTTTGATTCAAGAGCAAAAACACATAATGATTAAGGGTTTGATTAAATCCACTACTCTAACATTGACTTTATGCATGAACAATGATGTCAAAAACGTTTCACTGCAAGAGAGGGATAATATTTTCCAAAGGAGCTTGCATCTGGAGCCTCAGATCTTGGAGGACTCTGAGAAACACAGAACTAAGCAACTTCCTAGCAAATGCCAAACTAACCCATTTATGCTACGTGGTTCATCCAAGAAAGACCTCCATAAATATGTATTGCATTAAACCTGACATGACAACAAAAACTAGACACAAGTTCTTCACATCCATTTCAGTTCTGTGTTCTATGATTCACTCAATAAGCCTTCATCAGAAACCACAGAGGGACCACACAGTAGGATACCGAATGCTCCATGGAATACAACAAAGGACTGTTGTGATCATGGCAGGCAAACAATCCCTAGGAGGGAATGTTGCTTTGAATATTTGAAGTATGCAATTCAGAATGATAAAGAGAAGATTCTGGGAAGGTGGCACATATGAATTTAGTATGGGAGGCTGGACCTTAAACACCGAATGAAGGCATCTGAGTAGGATCCAAAAGGAAAAGAAGGTATCTGATACTCTTGAGAAACGTCAAGTTTTTGTGATGACGCAAGAATTCAACAATAGCAAATTTCCAAATAAGCCAACATTAGCTGTGCATGGAAATGTACGTTCATAGTAGTCTATGAGAAAGTGTAGATAATCTCGCTGACCATCTACTTTGGGCTGGTGAAGCAGTTAGAGTGTGTGCAGTTGCTTACACAGACATCCAGCTAATCACTCTCAGTGACAAGGAGACAGAGTTCTTGGCTCCTAAAGATGATTCACAACTGGTTATCTATTGATAAAAAGTGGAAAAATTCGCTGTGGTCTCAAAGACATACCAGCTTTTGCCAAAGCACAGAATCATTCATACATCACAATTATTGGATCATGAATGATGACCTCCCTGCTACCAGGATATATCATTAAATCCTCAGTGCAGTTACAATCTGCCACATGCAAGAAATGGCGTTCACTGAAATGTACTAGAGTCCAGGTAAACGGACTCTTCTTTAATAATCCTCAGCACTGCCATTCCCACGAACATTTGTCGCTCTCCATTTTTATCTCTGCCCTAAAGTAGTTTTATATTGATCAAACATAAAATGCCATTCACTCTCCTGGAGGACTGTCTTTGGAGGCTACAGTAGCAATCTCTCTTCAAGGGGTCTTATTATCAATCAAATGGCATTGGAAAAAGGGATTCTGCATACAACAGCTTCCTATCTCTGCTCAGGTCTCCCCAGATATACACTCCCCTCAGAAGCCAAGCAGCTCCCTCACTCTCCTTAGACACAGTGACTTTGCCATAAACCTAACTGGGTTTGCAATCAAGTGGTGGCAAACAACCACAATGGACCAGGTGGGGAACACTGGAAAGCACCCACTCCCCTGTGTGAATCATTTTCGCCATCACAGACTCCGGGGTGGGGAAATTAGAAACAGAGGGGTTAAGTTACATAAGCAAGGGCACAGAGCCTGAATTCAGAGCTAAGCCCCCTGACCCTAAGTCTGTGACCTAACCATCAGATTAAATAACAGGCTGGGAGGCAAGTCGGAAAGCACCTTGCATTTTTACCAATAATTAGCAAAAGACAAATAAAACTCCTACACACAATCCACAGATTCCAAGCATTTACTTCAAACAAAGTTGTGACCAAGTGAAAAGGTAGTAACTATTAAAACTGATCATTTACTTAAAGCCTCTCATTTTGGTCATTCATTCACAGCACTTTTCAATAGCTTTGGGGCAAAGTCGGATTTCTGACACTAACAGTATCCCCAAAGTGCTTATCAACAGCCAGCCACAGTCTTCATCAACAAGGAACAGCTACCTTTACTAACTACTTGCATGTGTCCAAAAGAAATGAAAATCTGAGAAACGTGGACAAGAAGGCACTTCTTCCTGACACCTGTTTCCTCTGAACGTCGTCAGTGTTAGCCAAGACAGGTTCATGGGATTCACGTGGTTACTCTAGCAAACGTGGCCGGCTACAAAACCCACAATTGTCGCTGATATGAAACACAGCGTGTTAAGCACTGATCTACACTGAGTGAAGGGGAAAGGAGATGGTGTGGATCCTGACACTGAGAAGCTTGAAATTCTGTGTAGAGTGAGAAATATTAAGTGTTACACTGGACAATTCCTAGTGTACTTGTACTGGGTGTTCTGGCTTTGCAGTTCTGAGTATGTCTCTCTTCCCCTAAGAAGTAGGGATCAGTAGGCTGCATTGATCTCAGAACACAGCCTGCACGCACTACACCGTGGCCATCCACAGCTGTCAACACCAGCCGTCCAGGAAGTCGCTGCCTTGGATGAGGCTGCCACACTGGGGAAAGGGCAGGGGTGGAGGAAGCGAACACAGCTCTCTAGGAAACATGCCGGCCACACAGCGTCTGGACAGCAGACCCTGTGAATATGCAGCAACCCAAACTTGCCTGGCCGACTGATAAAGCTCCAGGAATATACAAATTATGATGAGTATTCATCTACCACAGAAAACTAACAGTCAGAAGAAAGACAAGACAAATAAAGAACACTGGGGTCCCACATGCCTACCTGAATTTAACTCATCTCCACATTAACCTGAAAAAATGCAGGTGATGCTATTAAAATGCACTATGTGTGAAGCAGGTATTTAGCCTAGCAATTAGGACACCTACGACCCACATCCAGGACATGAGATAAATTCCTGGCCCCAGTTCCTGACCTGGCTTCCTACCAATGCAGAACCTTGGAGGCAATGGTGAGGGCTCGAAGTAACTGGGCCCCTGCCATCAACCAGGGAGACCTGGACTGAGTTCCACGCTTCCAGTTTCAAGCCTCGCCCGGTCCCAGGCACGGTAAGCATTCAGGGAGTGAACGAGCGGATGAAAGTTCTCTCTCTGTTCTGCCTCTCAAATAAATAAATAATTTTTAAAGGTGGTATGTGGCTATCAGACTCCAGAAATATCCTAGAAATATTCCTGGAGGCCACAGGAATTTTTACCCTCTATAGCAGCAATCTGAGCTTCAAGTTTTAATTCTGCCTCTTCCTTTTTGCATATGTTGATATGAAATAAAAGAGGCAAAACATAGATATGCAAGTTACCCCACCCCAATTTTTCTGAAGTACCAAAATGCTTTTGTGTATTGTACTTACACAATACTGTTGCAAGTATAATTTTTTCAGTTCCAACGTGCCAGTTTTTTTGGTCTACAGGGAGCTCAAAATATTTCACATGCTTCTTGTCAAGGCCCCAATTAATCTGCATAATTTCCAAGAATAGGCTTCAGTGAAACCAATGGAAGGTTTTAATTAGTATTATATTCAAATTGTTATATAATAAAATACACTTCAATTCCTGTATTCATATCAGCGTGACGTGTCATGCTAAATAAAACAGTCCCATGCCACTTATCAAATGGTTCCTCCTTTTGTCGTACTAACGATCAAGTGCTTATACGTTCATCAGGAAATTATGCTTGTAATACTAGTTTCATCGGAAAACAGACATTAGGATGCCAGTATTTATTAAATCAATAGTATAATTACACTTCAATTCCACCACACTGTCTAAATATAGCCAGTGAAATATTTTAACCAAAAAATGCAGTGGAAAAAAAATCCATAAACTGAACCCTGATATGCACTTCCATTTTTCTCCAACAGCTGTAAATAGTAATTTTATCTACTGGTTGTGCATTCAATCAAGTTAAAAAATAGCAGTGAGAAAACGCGGTGCTGTAGCATTAGACACTGCAGCTGGAACTGCTTGATTTGTAACCGGCGATGATCCCCGGCCTCTTTCACAGGTCCAAAAACTGGTCCCAGATGGTGAAAACGCAAGCGCAATGAAAATGTCTTTCACTGACCAACACTTAGCACCATAAAAACATTTACCAATGGCAAAAAATTCCAACCTTCCTTATGGCACCTTTAGGAGACACCCAGAGCTAACTCTGTGGTGCACAGTACAGCAACGCACTCTTCTCTTTCCTGCTTAGTTAACTTTTCTTATAAGCTAGGATGGCTTCTCCTGTTTCCATGGCAACACAGTCTATGGGCTCAAGGAGGGCCTGGCAGCAGCTCTTTGGGTCCCCTTCCCTCCCAGCTTTCACACCCACTGGTAGAGTGGAGTAGACACAGTGGCTGAGGGATATCCCTCTGCTCCTAAGTGAGGGGCTCAACTGTTGTCATGGAAACACGACACAGGGCACTGACGGTCCCCGAAGTGTCCCCAGGTTTGTAGATACCACCCGTCAGAGAAAGGAGACTGACTTTTTGTTCTACCCTCTGTGGACACTGATACTGTGGCTACTGAACACAGGGAGCTCTCAAACCCCTCAGTGATATTCAGCCAGGAGTGGGGGGAGACCTTACACTGGAAAGTGCCCCATTGCCAGCAGGCCCTGGGGGGCAGACAGAACAACAACATCTCCAGTCTCCAGAGCCTCCCTCCAATCACAGCTGCCCTTGGCTTTAACCAACCAACCCGTTTCCAGGTGAGAAATGTGTTCATTCCCCAGAACAGAGCTACTCAGCCCCAGCCCCACACATATGGGGGTCAAACTGAGGTTATCTCAACCAGATCTGGAGATCCCCCACGTGGCTTCTGTCCTTGCCACTAGAATAAGCGAATTTCTCTGAGCCTTGAGCTTCCTCGGTCTCAACTGTTAAGGCTGGAACAGCTATCGTGTCAGGTTTTGTGTGGATAATGCAATGGCGTGTGGAAAATGCCTGGTATAATATCTGCCACTCTATTGGTGCTCAACAATTAGAAGTCACCACTAAATCTATTGCAACACTTCCCACTGGAGAAGGAATGTTACTGTGCGTGGAAATTGACCATGCTCTCAAGTATGGGTCTCTTTCCCTGACTTTTGATGCTAACCCAAGGGATCAGAAACAGTTGATAACCATCACAAAGATGTTCCCAGGGAGAGTAACACCACCCAGGAAGCCAGGATACGTAGCACTGCAGCCATGCTCATTCATGTCCCCTGGTACAGACCCCCATTCTTGGAATCACTGTTACTGAACTCACTGAGTACTTGGATTTGTACAAAATCAGAAGCAAGACAACAAAATTAAGAATCCTTTTGCAGACTGTGCACTCACACAGATGTTACGTAGTTACTTTTAGGAAAATTAGAATGCCAAGGGAAAAACGTTAATCCTGCTGAGATCTACATAATCCTCCAAGTGGCTACTAAGGGGGTTCTGTTTTAAAAATTAGTTTATTTATTTGAAAGGCAGAGTTACAGAGAGAGAGGGACAGACAGAGAGAGAAATCTATTGGTTTACTCCCCAAAGGGCTACAACAGTCAGGCTGGGCCAGGCTACAGCCAGGAAGCAGGAGCTCCATCCAGGCCTCCCACGTGGGTGCAGGGACCCAAGCACTTGGGCCATCTTCTGCTGCTTTCTCAAGCACATTAGCAGGGAGCTGGATCAGAAGTGGGACAGCCAGACTCAAACCTGCGCTTATATAGGATGCCTGTGTCACAGGTGGCGGTTTAATGTGCTGTGCCACAATGCCAGCCCCATATTCAGAGGTTCTACTCAGTTTTCCACTATTTCCTTTTTAGAAACAAGGTAAACACAGAACATCCACAAGAATATATACTCATGAGAAATTTTGCCTGATTTGCTTATGCTGACACTTCTGCTTATAAATGGGGCTGGAGATGAGGCAGGAGGCAGATTGGAATGTATCGTGACCTTATAAAATAAAAAAGAAAGGAGACCGGCAGCAAGGTGGCTGTTTGAGACAGTGAAGAGAGAAAATCCAGGACTGAACAATTTCCACAACTTCCATTTACATCCAGCAAAACAAGCTATTTCTGCTCAGAGTACCCTACCTCGGGGCAAGAGGGAAGACACTGGAGGCCAAGGTCACAAAAACATTGCTGCAGAGGGTCCCACAGTTATTAGATCTTAAACCTCGAGGGCCTTGAGTTAAAAAAGAAGAGCTTAGACCTCTCTTTACCTTGCTTTTCCCACCTGAGACACACCGCTACTTGCAACTATCTGTTCATAAAAGGCATTACAGACATTAAAAGAATGGTCTAACCTGCAAAAGATCCTTCCGTATTTAGAAGCGGGGAGGGAAGGCGGGAGTGGAGGAACTCCTCTGTACCCCTTTATGGTGGTTTAATCCACAATATTTAATATTAAAGCCCACAAGAAAATTCTCCATAGATGAAAGTATTATAACCTATCCTTAATGATTCTTATTAATGAAGAGTAGAATAGAAAAAGGCTAAAACAATTAGAATATGGGACAACAGCCACTTGGAAATGTGTCTGGTTTTAAAAACAAGAGATTTATTGCCCACACACACCCACCAACACCCCATATACCACTAACATTAACTTCACACTAATATTATCTTCCTTCTCGGCAACTGTAGGTAACTGGCAGGAGCCAGAATTATCGGTGGTAAACAGGAGCCACTTGGGAGCGATAATTTCCAGAGCAGATAGCTGAAAGTTGATGATATTGTTAAATTCTTAATGTCCAGAATTAAAGGCAAGTCACCATGGGGCAGACTGCAGTGTTCAACCCTGTGATCAAACAATTGTTACAGGGAGCTCTTTGTATATTTGGATTTGGGGACTTCTTTTTTTTTTTTTTTTTTTTTTTTCACAGTTAACACTTATTGGTTGACCAAAGTTGCCCTCATGATTACATCTCTTATGAGATTTTCTGCAATACCCATAAAAACTAGATGGCCCCTATAGTCCTTTCTGGGTATGTAATTCACAAGGTTCAGTTCAAGATCCAAGACACAGAAAGAAGGTCTACCCATTGTCTCTGTAAGTAGCAACAGGTGGGCACTGAGTAAACTGAACTTCTCTGTGATTGCCCATCCCATTGAGATTCCGTTTAGCAACCTTCCTCGGGTCTGCAGAGACCTGAGCACAGCAGAAGGAGGTCAGATGACTGGGGCCTTGTAGCAGTTCTGCTTTTTTGGCCCAAAGTGGAGGACAGCTGGGACGGGCCACTGGACAGAAAACTCACGAGTGAGGGTGGGTGTTTGGCTTACTGGTTAAGATGACTTTGAGCCACATCGGAGTGCGTGGCTTCAATACCCAGCTCCTGGATGCAGCTTCCTGTTAATGCAGACTCTGGAAGGCAGTGGGGACGGCTCCAAGGACTGCGTTCCTGGCACCCATATGGGAGAACTGCATTAAGTTCTGGGCTCCCAGCTTTGGCCCTCTGACTTCTGTGAGCATCTGGAGAGTTAATCAGCAGATGCAAATGCTCACTCACTCGCTCGCTCGCTCTCACTCTCTCTCCCCTTTTCTCCCTCCCTCCCTCTCTCTCTCTCTCTCTCTCTCTCCTTCTTCCTCTCTCCCTCCCTCTGAAATAAAAAAAAATTTAAAAAGAAAACTCACAATGGAGCAGTCAGCAACCAGCCTCATAACAAGACGACTGACAGCTAAAACATTCTGTAAAAGAATCGTTTGGATGGAACTTGATGAGAAGGGAGATATCAACCACCAACCACGTGTTCCACTAACATTTACTGCTAAATGACTTGGACAAAGAGATCAACTTCTGTCTCTACACAAAGATCCTAAAGCAAATTCTGGGAGACTCTAAGTATCCTACCTGAAGGCCAAACGTAGCTACAAGTGTCTTATTGTTGCTGTATTTAGTTGCTGAATAAGAGAAAAAGAAACCAGTCACCATAGAAACTGCAACCTCACAATCTATCAGAAGAGAGCAGCCGCTTCCTTTCTTACCCCTTTGGCTGTACCATCGGCAAGGACAAAGAAAAGCTTTTCTCTCTTTGCAACACTCCATTTTCTCTCACCGGCCTCTACCTCCTTGTTCTCAGATGCTAATGTGCAGAAGAGATTCCCTCCTAAAGGTTAAGTGTATCATCACACTGATAAAATATATCATTCAAAGCTTTAAAAAAAAAAAAAAAAAAGAACTAAAGGCCATCACAGGATGCAGAGTTCTCGATGTTCTGAGCAGACTGAACACCCTTACGGAGCGGAAATACGTGCAGCAGATGTTTTTATTTTTATTTAGGTTTATCTGTGTAAAGAACAAATAATGCATCACAGAGCACCTGCCTTCATCAATCAGCCTTGTCTCTACTGCCCCTTCTCTTCACATATTAACTGCCTACAAATGGGGACAGCAAGGTACGGAGAACTGAGCACTGCAGGCACAGCTTGAGACTGGGGCAAACAAGAATGAACTCACTGCCGTGCCATGATTCCAAGCGCTTTCTTCATAGATTTCAAGGGTGGGTACCTTTTAACACCTATCAGTTACACACACACACACACACACTTGCAGATCTACTTGACAGATACCTATGTCAACGATGACATAAAACTGAGCTACTGGAAGGAAACCACCAACAGACTGGGTAGGGTAGCAAAGGACAGGTCATGTATTGCTTAGCGATATTGGAGGATATTTTGAAAAGTGCAGGACCGGCACTGTGGCATAGCAGGTAAAGCCACCGCCTGAAGTGCTGGTATCCCATAAGGGTGCCAGTTCTAGTCCCGGCTGCTCCTCTTCTGATCCAGCTCTCTGCTATGGCCTGAGAAGGCAGCGGAGGATGACCCAGGTCCTTAGGCCCCTGCACCCATGTGGGAGACCTGGAAGAAGCTCCTGGCTCCTGGATTCAGATCAGCACAGCTCCAGTCATGTGGCCATCTGGGAAGTGAATCAGTGGATGGAAGACCTTTCTCTCTGCCTCTACCTCTCTCTGTAACTCTGTCTTTCAAATAAATAAAATACATCTTTAAAAAAAAAAAAAAAGAAAGAAACTCCCCCAGAGCCACAAATATTGACTAGGAATTGGTTAGGAAGGCTATAATGGGGCCGGCGCCGCGGCTCACTAGGCTAATCCTCCGCCTTGCGGCGCCGGCACACCAGGTTCTAGTCCCGGTCGGGGCACCGATCCTGTCCCAGTTGCCCCTCTTCCAGGCCAGCTCTCTGCTGTGGCCGGGGAGTGCAGTGGAGGATGGCCCAAGTCCTTGGGCCCTGCACCCCATGGGAGACCAGGAGAAGCACCTGGCTCCTGCCATCGGATCAGCGCGGTGCGCTGGCCGCAGCGCACCTACCGCGGCGGCCATTGGAGGGTGAACCAACGGCAAAAGGAAGACCTTTCTCTCTGTCTCTCTCACTGTCCACTCTGCCTGTCAAAAATTTAAAAAAAAAAAAAAAAAAAAAACAAAGGAAGGCTATAATGGAATGAATGGTAGCTATGGCATTTAGTGAACACATCATTGCAAACACACACACACACACACACACACACCCCTCCTCTCAGCTTCAAATCAAAGGAAATAATCCAGAAGCAACAGGTGGCTGCCACCTAACCACAGTGCACCTGTTCAGGTATAACACATAGCTGAGACATATGTCATTTTAGGAACAGCACTGAAGCACAGAAGAAACTGGCTATGGCTACAAAGCAGAAAGCAGTCACTGAGTGTCAGCTCTGTCATGGAAACAAACCGCTCTCTCTTGAGCTTCTTCTTCAAGTTCATTGTCTCTCCATTGATCTGTTTGTGTAATGAGGAAACGATATACAACAGCATAGCAGCAGGTTGCTGTACGAATCAAAAGTGGTAATGAGATGCACTTTTTTTTTTTTTTTTTTTGGACAGGCAGAGTGGACAGTGAGAGAGAGAGACAGAGAGAAAGGTCTTCCTTTTTGCCATTGGTTCACCCTCCAATGGCCGCCGCGGCCGGCACATCGCGCTGCACTGCGCCGATCCGAAGCCAGGAGCCAGGTGCTTCTCCTGGTCTCCCATGCGGGTGCAGGGCCCAAGCACTTGGGCCATCCTCCACTGCACTCCCGGGCCATAGCAGAGAGCTGGCCTGGAAGAGGGGCAACCAGGACAGAATCCGGCGCCCCGACCGGGACTAGAACCCAGTGTGCCGGCACCGCAAGGCAGAGGATTAGCCTATTGAGCCACAGCGCCGGCCAAGATGCACATTTTAAAAGGGAAAAAAAATTCAACTCTTCACATGACACGTGTGAGTCAATATTAAGCCTAGTCTTAGTGATCATTTCCAGCAAGAATCAAATCTTGACATTTCATGTTGGGAGCAATGGGAATTCTTAGGACACGATGTTTTGCTGTTGTTTTTAAAGCTCAGATGTTTTCTTAATTTCAATGCATCTGTCACTCCCAATGCCTTCCTATTCTTAGCCAAGAGCTGCCCTGGAGTATTTTTAGTTCACCGTAAAATTACCCACCTTACCTGTGAAATCACCCTCTCTTCCTCTCTTCCATGGGCATCCCCATTATTATCAGAACCACACCTGGGAGGTTCACTTAAAGTTGTGCTAAAGACCATTCCCAAGTGTTTGTTTTTCTAAGTTAATTTGTGGACATATTTCTTCACTATTCCATTCATGAATATTTGTTGAAAGAACTTCCCTTGTCCCAGGCATTGTTCAAGGCACTGGGGAAAAAAGCAATCATAAAAATAAACACTGTGTTCTCGGGAGCTCACATTCTACTAAGAAGCAGAAAAAAGCAAAAAAAAAAAAAAAATTTAATACACAGTAAGGCAAGGAATAAGGAAAACAAAGAAAGCCAGGGGGTAGGCAGAGCACACAGATGGGGAGATGGCCCTACAGTGGAGCGTTTCTGATTTTAAGCAGAGACCTGTAGAAAGAGACGGAAGCAGGGCTTATTTTCCAAGTAGACAAGACAGATACAAAGCGTTTCCTGAAAACAGGAGTAGTTCACCGTGCCTCAGCTGTTCCTGCCAACGATGGAGTGTATACTAAATCCCCAGTTTCCTTCTGGAAGTCTGGCTAGGGCACAGGGTACTTGCAGAATTGGATCCCAAAACAACCCCGAGCACCAAGGCTCTAAAGAGCTGCCTTGTTTGGAACACACCCTTGCTGACTGTGCTACATCCTCGCACTGGAAGAAACTGTACCCATGAGTATAGCAACATCTGTGTCCTGGCGAATGACCAAACGTGGGGGCCACATGAGGGATCCCAACACAGAGGTGCGAGGAGAACACAGGCACCCAGGCTCCACTGTCTTTAACTACAATTTCCTTCACTCTCCTGCAAATCTCTCCATAGCTTGTTTGGAATCTCAAACACTCGGGTTTTCAATGTTTTATGTAAAGAATAAAAACAAAAGGTTTGGCCAATGTTCCTTCTCTATGGGATAAAGCGGATCACGTATGTTAATGACATGTTAAATGTGTTCCTTCCTTCGTTCCTTACTGCTCCAAAGTGTGGTCATGAACAGAGTTGGTAGGAGAGTACTTGTGTTTCCCGGGACTCTTAGTTTCCATGAACCGGCACATTGGGAAGTGCTGCTTCTCACTTGTCTAGCTTTTTGATGGATATGTGACTTGTGGGGGAAACGTCTACAGTTCAACACTGGCAAACAGGGGCAGACTAAGATTTACAAGACCTGAAGAACATGAAGAGCCACAATAACTACAGGAGACGCATGAAGGTGGCCATGGGAAGCATTACAGTAAATACCCATAGTCATCCTCTAGCCTCCTAGGCTCTGTTTTTAAAACTTCAAGTTCCCCCATATCTCTCAGTATCTAGGCAGACAATGAATTGGATAACCCGAGTAAGAAAGGCATTGTTGACCAAAAAACCAAGTCAATCCTGTAATAGCTTCATTGTTTGATGGCAGAAACAAACTCAGAGATACCCATCCTAATGGTTCTCTATGACGACAAAATAAAAAGCTTTTCTTGAAACTGGGAAATTTTGCTTTAGTTGGCAGTTGAAGTTCAGGGTGATAGCTTACAGAGGTTGCAAAAATACTTAAGTACAACAGGATTGCACAAGGTTGTAGCTATTGGTTAAGATATCTTAAGTTGATTTTTTTTTTTTAATTTGACAGGTAGAGTTATAGACAGTGAGAAAGAGAGAGACAGAGAGAAAGGTCTTCCTTCCCTTGGTTCACTCCCCAAACGGCCGCTATGGCCGGTGCTGCGCCAATCTGAAGCCAGGAGCCAGGTGCTTCTTCCTGGCCTCCCATGCAGATGCAGAGGCCCAAGCATCTGGGCCATCCTCCACAGCCCTCCCGGGCCACAGCAGAGAACTGGACTGGAAGAGGAGCAGCTGGGACTAGAACCCAGTGTCCATATGAGATGCCAGTGCCACAGGTGGAGGATTAACCAAGTGAGCCACGGTGCCAGCCCCTTAAGTTGATTCTTACAAAACAGATTTTGTTTTCTTCTGAGAGCTAACAATCATCCAGATGTGTGATGCAGGCAGGACTATTCTACATTAAAGTCCAGTGAGAATACAGTGATGTGCACCTCCATATACTGATTACTTTTGAAGAGTCAATTAGTGTTAACATATGGATAGTTTTGGAAAATCTTTTCAGACTGATTTTTTTTCAGACTGACTTTCACCTGCCCAAAAGCCAGACTTCCAGAAGAAAACCAGGTATTTAGTATGAACGGTTGAGGCATGGTAAGCTACTCCTATATTCAGGAAGCACTTTGTATCTATCTTGGCCACTTGAAAAATTCCATTATTTTTCAATAAGATGAGATTTCTAAATCTCTCTTTGATTCTCTTTTTTTCTGAGAGAGAGAGACAGACAGACAGATGGAGTGCCTACCCATTGACTCACTCCTCAAACAGCCACCACTGCCAGGACAGAGCCAAGGCCAAAGCCAGTAGCCACAAATTCATTACAGGTTTCCCACGCGGTGGCAGGGACTAGCTGAGTTCTAGTCTAGCTGCCTCCCAGGGTCTGTATTAGAAGGAAGCTAGAATCAGGAACAGAGTTAAGAGTCAAATCCAGGCCGGCGCCACGGCTCACTAGGCTAATCTTCTGCCTGTGGCGCTGGCACCCTGGGTTCTAGTCCCGGTCAGGGCACCGGATTCTATCCCGGTTGCTCCTCTTCCAGGCCAGCTCTCTGCTGTGGCCCGGGAGTGCAGTGGAGAATGGCCCAAGTCCTTGGCCCTGCACCAGCAAGGGAGACCAGGAGAAGCACCTGGCTCCTGGCTACGGATCAGTGCGGTGCACTGGCCGCAGCGGCCATTGAGGGGGTGAACCAACGGAAGGAAGACCTTTCTCTCTGTCTCTCTCTCTCTCTCACTGTCCACTCTGCCTGCCCCCCCAAAAAAAGAGTCAAATCCAGGTACGCGTATATGTGATGTGTCTTAGCTGGCACCTTAACTACTAGGTCAAACGCCCACACCCCCCTCAGTTTTTTTTTTTTTTAATCATTTCATTAATTACCTTTTAACAGAGTACACATTTTGAAGATTATCTGTATTTTCCAAATTAAATCAGAACTCCCAGTAAACTCTGGCATCCAAATGGTATTCAGAATAAACTCTCAAAATCAAAAGCAAATAACAGAAATAATAACTATGACCTTACTTTTACAGCATTTCTGCTGGGATTCAAGACAGATGGGGAAAACTGCACACGAGCTTGATCCAACTGTATGCACAGACACGAACACACCAAGAACAACACAGGTGGCAAACACAGCCCCCAGAGTGAGGAACTCTGCAGCACAATGAGATTCATTCCACCAAAATACTCATTTTCTCTAAAGTCTAAAAATAATAAAAAGAATTGCTTGGAAATACATTCATCTCTGGCCATTAAATGTGCTTAGCTTTGACTTCCGTCTTGTCACAGCAAACACTATGGCAATTTTCCATAATAACATGCATCTCAGATGATTCACTGCTGAATTCAGACATATATTCCTTTCCCCGTAATGAAAGAAACTAGAAATAAGTCTGCCTGCTGAGAAACAGTGATGATCAAACGGTGATAAGAAAAAAAACTCGTGTGTGTGTGTGTGTGTGTGTCTTCTATTTTTGAACCCTGTAAGGGAATATCAGTTGCTTGAACTTCTAAAATTTAGAGAGAAAATTTCTCTTTTTTTTTTAATAAATGAAGCAACTGCTAAGATAGTTTGATCCTCATTCCCTATGCACATGTAATTTCTCTAAAGTAGAGAAACCCTCAGTAGAATGCTAGTCTGTTACTCCTTAAATTGGTGGCACTACATTTGAACTGTGTCCTCTAAAAAACCCTGCCTATCTGAACTTGTAAATGTGACCTGCAGGCAGGGTCTTTGTGAATGCAGCCAAGTCAAGATGAGGGCATGCTGGATCAGGATAATTAGTGACCTGGGGCCGGCGTTGTGGCGTAGCAGGCAAAGCTGCCTCCTGCAGTAAGGGCATCTTATATAGGCGCAGGTTCAAGTCCTGGCTGCTCCACTTTCAATCAAGCTCTCTGTTGTGGCCTTGGAAAGCAGTACAAGATGGCCCAAGTGCTTGGGCCCCTGCACCTGCGTGGGAGACCTGGAAGAAGCTCCTTGCTCCTGGCTTCAGATCAGCACAGCTCTGGCCACTGAGGCCAATGAGGGAGTGAACCAGCGGATGGAAGACCTCTCTCTCTTTCTTTCTCTCTCTCTCTCTCTCTCTGTGTGTTTCTCCTTCTTTCTCTGTGTAACTCTGACTTTCAAATAAAATAAATAAATCTTAAAAAGAAAATGACCAGTGTCCTTACAGGAAGCAGGAAATCTGGGCAGACACACTGAGAAGAAAAGGTGAAGTGAAGACTGAGGCAGACAGCAGAGCGACACTGCCACCAAGTCCTGAAATGTCAAAGGCGGAGGCAACCACCAGATGCTAGAAAAGTCCCAGGAACTGCTTCTCCCCCAGAGCCCCCAGAGGGAGGGCAGCCCTGCTGACATCTTGGTTTCAAATCCCAGCCTCCAGAAGTACAGAAGAACACGTTCCTGCTACCCCAAGCCACCCATGGTGACTTACTACAGTAGCTTAGGGAACAGGAACTGCTTATTCTCCTGCTTTCAAAATTCAACACACAAATAGCCACTCCATACAAAATATGGCTAAAAAGAAAAAAACCTGTCCATTCCCCTCCTCCTGGCACTGAAATAAGGGAAAACATTTACAGAACTACCTTGCATGCTTTAAGAACACATACAATTCAATGCAACCAAGCTTTATGTATGAAGTTCCAAGCCTACATACCCTGCCTTGTACTAGGCCCCTAAAGTAATATGCAGCATCTTAAAGCAGTTCTCAGTTATGAACAGAATATTGAATACGATGATAATGCTCAGGTACTTTATCAAAATAATAGTCCGAGTTCTCATAGGAAGAAATTAAAAGTGAGGGAAGAAGGTAATTGTATTTTAGGAAATAGAAACAAAGCATTAAACTCTAGAATCAGGTCAAATAATAGCTGCTCCATAAATGTTTAATGGATTTGTTAAGTTTTAATTAGAAATATATTAGGATTATTGATGGTTATATATTAACCTTTCAAGTCTTAGTATTCACAGTTCTAAATAACAAGCCTGCATATCCATTTAATCTACATTAACTCAAAATTGGTAAAGCCAGTGAGTTAAATACATATGGATGTTCAAGAATTAGTCTACTTATTTGATAAATATTTATGGACTACTACTATGGGCAAGGAATTATGTTTCCAACGATGATGGACCAGAAAGACATGGCCCTTAGCCGACTGGAGCGTCAACACTAGGCCAGAGAAGATGGCTATCGTGCAAGGAATCGCACCAATGATTAGGAGTAACTGTGACAGACTACCATGAGGACTCCTGCTGGGGCCACAGGCTCACGCCCTCTGAGTTCAGTGGCATGAGATCCAGAAAAACAGTCTTTTAGAGAATTTATATTTATTTATATTTGAGTCTGAAGGACAAGTAAGAATTTAACACAATGGACAAAAGGCATTGGAAGAAAAAAGACCAGTGTAGCAATAGTGTAGCACACTGAGGAGGGAGAATGCACAACCCCAGACCACAGGCGGAAGCAGAGCTAAGCTGCACCGGCCTTGGCATCTCTTGGAGGGGTATGCAAGCTGTATTTTAGCCTAGATTCCAAACAACAAGAAGTTTTAAAATAGCAGTGCCAGGTTCAGATGTCAGATGAAAAACCCACATTAATCTTACCTCCATCTAAACTCTAACCAAAACTATAGTAAAGAGATCAAAACTATAGTAAAGAATTTTTTTTTTTTAAGACACAAAACCACTCAACAGCAACAAAGGTATGGAAGCTACAAAATGCTGATGAACAAGAAGTATCTTCATATTCAGCAGAGCCAAATGACAGCCTTCAGCAGAAAAGCCAAGAGCCAGCCCAATTCCTACTGCAGAATTCTCCACGGCTCTGACACTAGTCACGCAAAAGCATGCCTGGACCTGGGGGTGCATCAGGGCTCATCAAATAACCCGCCAGCAGCAGCCAGACACCACGATGCTCCCACTCAGCCCACCCCACAGAACCAACCCCTGCTCCCAGTCTTCTCTGAAGATGGTGGGAACAGAGAAGTTTGATGCGTAACTGTAGAAGCGCTTAGTACCTGGCAATCCCTTTCAGTTAAGATACGTATTATGAAGCCCTTCAGTTTTGTATGAGCTCCTGGTACAACAGCCGAGGACCCCACAGACACTCAGAACAAGCTTCCTGAGCCATCAAGATCATTGAACCATCACGTGAAGCATCATTTTCTGTCATTGTGACCAAACAAACAACAAAATTAGACTTTATAGTGCTTCTTTGGTAGGAAGTGAGAAAGTTAAAAAGCAGAATCCCACAGTGATAGACTGCAGAGACAAACAAAATAAACTTAAAAACTTTTAATCAGCATGGTGGAGTATTTGTGGAAAACACCCCCAAAATAGCAAAAGAGAACAACAGATAAAATGATTAACACTTGAAGGGGAAAGTGACCAAAAAGACTGGTTTTTAAATCATGGGAAAGCAATGTGATAGAGAAAACTTCGTAAGCAGTTTATGCTTCGACAGAGTGGATTGATTGTAAAAAGCTGACATCTTACCTTAAACACTTCCATTGGAAGAGGAAACTTTGCCGCATCAATAAGGGATTTTTCCAGAGCACATTTCCATTCAGAGGTCATCTTCAAAGGATAGATTTCTGTATCAACAGCAAAGCACATAAGAGTTTAAGGACTAAAATGTTCTCCCGGGTGGTTCTTCTTTGAATTTGTATCTTCCCAGGCCTTCATCCAGGCCCCATCAGAGTGCACACCCAGCCCACAGCAAACGGCCACCTGCTAAAAGGATCTTCTGAAAATTAAGCAGCAACTTGGGATTCAGCTATCAGAAATGAAGAATAAACTTAACAGTGCTCTTCTTCGAGGAATATTTGTATGCATTTTGTTGGCATTCTGTAAGTAATTTAATGGGATTAATCACATTAGCAAAACCCTCAGTCATCCACGGCCCAAAAATCCACATATCACCTAGGCAGCAATAACCACTGATGAAGAACTTATTATCTGATAAATTTCTAAACTACAAATGACTCCTGTCTGACATTTGCAGTTATTACAACATATTTTTCACTAAATCTCTAAGCTCTCCTGTGCTAAAAATAGCCTGTGTAAGTCAGAAAATTATTAAAAAGTAAATTAAAATTTACCAACCAACTTTCATATTTACACTTGAAATGTTGCTAACACCACATGTAGCCCATATTTTTTCCCAGGCGGTGGGGGTGAGATATTTACGAATGGGGCTTACACAGTCTGAATACAAAATTAAAAGAAAAAAAAATTGTTGAGCACTGTTTTTACCTATTGCTGAAACTGCAGGAGAATTTTATGGCCTGATCTCAACAGATTTAAGACCTTATCAAAATAGGATTTCCAGAAGCACTCACTGGAAGTAGATTTGTTTATACCTTCACTATATCAACCCAGGCTACTTCAGACAGACAGTTAGGATATGAATATGAATTTAAGCACAGTTTAAAGGTAACATTCAGCCTTTGGGGTTATATTTTTAATTTCTTGCATGTCTGCTTTTTAGCATGGAGCTATATATTTTCATCCTCATAGCTTCTGAACTCACCTTGAGCTTTAAGCTCCTCTGTTTTAGAGGTTTATTTAGGCTTTTCTGCCATGACTCTGTCAGGTGTTAAGATTGGCCAGAACTAGCAAAATGTTCAATGCATTACCCACTGCCATTGTTTGTTACACAAAGATACCCAAAGGGTTATTCACGACAAAATACCCTCTATGTATATTTACTGTCTGTGATCCTTTCGGGTTTCCAGCATTCGGAGAATTTTTATTTTCCTAGCTAGCATTTCTATGTCAGAATAAACACAGAATGTGATTCTCCTTCATAGTGTCTGACTATGTTGGGACACACAGTAGGACCACAATCAACACTTCCGCAGACTGAATCAACCGCTCCTCTCACCTCTATGTAAGAAAGGGGGTGTGAAGGAAGACACTGCTTGTCACAGGGTCCCCCAAAGTAGCAGAGGGCCCAGCTCACAGAGCCCTGTGGACTGCCCCACAAGGCTGTGAAGGATGCCCTGGAACGCGCTAATGGCTCAGGTTCAAGTGCACTGCATGAAAATGTTAGCGAAGAGAGCGGCAACTCAGCGGCTCCAGGGAGCAAATGACAGAGCACTCTGATGCAGCTGTTCAAGGGAGCTCAGGAGAGAAACAGCACATGTGAGAGGCTGGGCTGCACGGTGGGACATGAAGAAGCCGACTTTTCCCACCATCTGGGAGTAACGGACAGGGAATTCGATGGTGGAATTGTAGGACAAGAACCAACTTGTGAAAAACGACACAGATTTCCAAAGCCGAGACCAAAGGTAGGGTCTGAAGACACAAAGGGGAAAGGAAGGAAAAAGACAAACAGGAACCACAACTAGCTATGCTCTTGTCTGTGGTCACGGAGGGTGGGCGCCCCTGAGACGGGCAATGGGGTAAAAAGACTGCGTAACAAGAAATCGACCCAGGGCACTAGGGATGCAAGCTCAACATCCCTGAAGTTAAGTCCAACTATCAGAACTCAGCGCAGCGACATGTGGGTCCCTGCAGGGCTGGCAGAGTCCCTCTGACCCCAGCCTCACACATGGCACAATCATCAGCCCCCGTAATCCTCATAGAGCTGACACGTCCACATAGGAGATGCGGGCTCTCTGCGCCTCCACCCCAGAAACAAACCCAGTGAGTAGCCTAGGCTCTGGGTGATTTCTGGCTCAGTCCTACAAGCTTAAAAATCCATGTCTTGGGGCCAGAACTGTGGCGTAGTGGGTAAAACTGCCGTCTGCAGTGCTGGCATCCCATATGGGCACCGGTTCGAGTCCCAGCTGCTCCACTTCTGATCCAGCTCTCTGCTATGGCCTGGGAAGGTAGTGGAGGATGGCCCAAGTCCTTGGGCTCCTGCACCCACGTGGGCGACCCAGAAGAAGCTCCTGGCTTGGATTAGCCTGGCTCTGGCTATTGCAGCCACTTAGGCAGTGAACCAGCAGATGGAAGATCTCTCTCTCTTTTTCTCTCTCTCTCTACCTCTCTGTAACTCTGCCTTTCAAATAAATAAATAAATCTTTTAAAAAAAAATCTGTGTCTTTTTTCTGAGGATATTAAATCCCAAAACAGAATGTTCTCTGAAAAGCTGAAACCTACATGCAGTCTGCTTCACCACCCGCACGGGCGGAACACCTACACCATGGCACCAGCACTAAGCAGTATTTCCCAGGTGCATTTCAGCAGGCAGAGGCACTCTGGCTATGCTGGAAAGTTTATGCACAATAAACAGCATCATTAAAAGGACATAAAACATTTTCCTGAGATGATTGCAGTGCAGCTATAACTTACCAGAGTGCATTGTGTCAATTTCTGTTTGTGGAGACGTCAGAAGCAATTAAGACGTGTCCTGGGACCAGCATTGTGGCGTAATGAGCTAAGCTGCCGCCTGCAATGCAAGCATCCAATATGGACGCCCGTTTGAGTCCCGACTGCTCCACTTTCAATCCAGCTCCCAGCTAATGTGCCTAATGAAGCAGTAGAAGATGGCCCAAGTCGTTGGGCCCCTACACCTATGTGGGAGACCCGGAAGAAGCTCCTGGCTCCTGGCTTCAGATGGGTGAAGCTCCGGCTGTTGCAGCCAATTGGGAAGTGAACCAGCAGATGGAATATTTCTGTGTGTGTGTATGTGTGTGTGTGTAACTCTGCCTTTCAAGTAAATAAAATAATTTAAAAAAAAAAAAAAGATGTGTTCTGACTTATCTGTAACTAGACACCTACAAGAAAATGAAGCAATATCCTCTCGTGCAAGTATTCAGCAGGTTTTATCATAAGTGATACGGGAAGAAGGGGTGAGTAAAATAATCATAAATAAAGAGGGGCTATCCGTTCTTTCATATTCCACAGCCCTAAACCTCTCTTCCTTCCTTCTCCACCAGGGAGAGACCTAGGGAAGAGACCACTCACGGTTATTAAGAGACAGTAAATATTGGAAAATGCTGGGAAATATTGAAAATGTGTCCCACTGCCCAAAATTCCTATGTTGGAGCCTACTGCCCAACGTGATGGTATGGTAGTAGGGCACTCAGAAGAGGATTAGAGTTTAATGAGGTTATGGGTGTGAAACCCTTAGGAAGAGAGGACTGTCCTAGAAAGATCAGGACTCACTCACTCTCTCAATCCACCAGGTGAGGGCATAGTAAGAAGGCGACCATCTACAAACCAGAAAGAGAACCCTCACCAGAACCTGAGCCTGCTGGCACTCCGATCTCAAACATGAGCCTCCAGAACCGTGAGAAAATCCATGTCTGTGGTTTAAGCCACAATGTCTGTGGTAGCATGTCGCTACGGAAGCCCGAACAGAAAGCATCAAGTCAAGTCTTTGAGACTATGAAATAGTTTGGTCAGGAAGCATTTAAGTTAGATTCAGAAACTACCCGGCTCCAGGAACTACCCAAGACAAGCATTTTAAACAAATAAAAAACAAGCTAGGAAGGATTTTGAACAGGAAAAAAATGGGAAAAAAGTTCTAGAAATAGAGAAGGAAGAAAAAACTCAAGAAGTTTCATCACTCTGTAAGGATATCTACAAGGTTCCTCTCCAACATCTAGAAAAAGGACAGCAGGTGGGGTCTTTTCAGTGACTTCTCATCTCAATGACCTAATGAAATTTCTTAGAAAACCAAAGTATGTCCGTAATACTCTGATCGCAGATTGAATGCCCAGAAAATGCCAATCACTTGATACACATTATGCACTCAGCAGCCCTGCAAAGACATCATTTACTTCCACTTCACAGGGTGAAGTGGCTTCTCCTCTCTTCCCTTTCCTCCCAACCCAAGCACCAGAATGTAATTTGCTCATTCAGCCCAGATGCTGGAAGGCTCAACTGATTATGTACGTGTGCAACCTAGTACATTTTCCCAGAGTTTTTGAAGACTAACTTCCTAGCTACTTTCTGTTAGCAATTTCTATGTCTATGACATCTCTCTATTGAGAAGTAGTCTGACCGTTAAAAGGGCAAAAGAATAATTGAAGTTCAAGGAAGAATTATGATAATGTTTGACAATGGTGTTGGCATTACTGGGTGTGCACAGCAGGGGTTCAGTCCTGAGCAAAGGGTAAGCCCACACAGCCTGACTCGCAAAGTATATCCAGGGGCTGGTGCTGTGGCATAGTGCTGGCATCCCATATGGGTTAAGTCCTGGCTGCTCTACTTCCAATCCAGCTCTCTGCTATGGCCTGGGAAAGCAGTGGAAGATGGCCCAAGTCTCCTTGGGCACCTGCACCCGTGTGGGAGACCTGGGGAGACCTTGCTCTCTCCTCTGCCTCTCCTTTTCTCTCTGTGTAACTCTGACTTTTAAGTAAATAAATAAATCTTGAAAAAAAAAAAAAGTGTATCCACACTATATTTTCTCCCTTCTACCACCATCCTTCTAACTCCTCACCAACAATTAGTGTTGAACATTTCTCACTGGTTTAATGGTGCTTGGGAATATATCAGCCTAGTGCTTTCTACACAAATCAGAAATTTTATTCCCTCCCATGTTTCAGTGAAGGAAGTGGTGGTGTTGTGTAAATTGTACAAGTCAGACTGAGACTGGGAATTAATGTACCCAAGTCTCAAGTGTTGGGTTCTGTTCCCATGTGTAAAACCGAGGTAGTAAGTGCCTTGCTTCTCCGTGACGATACACCACTGAATCAGGCTAAGAGACTCCAGTTTCCATCTCAGAACTACTGCATGTGAAGAGCACAGGAAAACAGAAAGCTACATTTTCAATGCCTTTCCGACTTTCATTTTCTTCTTCCCATACGTCATCTTCTTGCTGACAGTTTAAATGCTGGGGAAAGGAACCAGCACTCTGGTACAGTGGATTAACCCATGGCTTGCGATGTTGGCATCTCATACGAGAGTGCCAGTTCAAGTCCTGGCTGCTCCATTTCCCGTGGAGTTTTCCTAATGCACCTGGGAAAGCAGCAGAAGTTGGCAAAGGTACTTGGGTCCCTGCCACCTATGTGGGAGTTCAGCAGGGAGTTCCCGGCTCCTCACTTCAGCCTGGCTCTGTGCTGGCTGTTGGAACCATTAGGGGAATGAACCAGCAATGGAAGATATAAGATATCTCTGCCTCTGTCGGTCTCTTTCCCTGCCTCTAGGTCTTTCACATAAATAAATGAATAAATAGATCTTTGTAAAAAAGTGCTAAGGAAGTTCTTGACAATGGGAGCCTATTCCAGTCTTCAGAGACCCTTGCGAACTCATCAAAGAAATAGACAACTCATGTCCAGAAAATTCTAAGATAAATAATTGATTCTTTAAAAAAAAAGATTTATCCATTTATTTGAAAGGCAGAGTTACAGAGAGGCAGAGGAAGAGAGGGAGAGAAAGAGAGGGAGAGAGAGAGAGAGAGAGAGAGGTCTTCCATCAGCTGGTTAACTCCCCAGATGGCCACAATGGCCAGAGCTGTGCAGATCTGAAGCCAGGAGCCAGGAGCTTCTTCCGTGTCTCCCTCTTGGGTACAGGGGCCCCAGCACTTAGGCCATCTTTCAGTGCTTTCCCAGGCCACAGCAGAGAGCTGGATTGGAAGTGGAGCAGCCGGGACTCGAACTGGCGTCCACATGGGATACCAGCACTGCAGGCAGCAGCTTCACCCGCTACACCACAGCACCACAGCACCGGCCCCAAGCATAATTGATTTTTATATTATAAAAAGACCAAATTATCTAAAGAGGGAAAGAGCTGATGAACAAACACCTTTAAAGTTTCTACAGGGACACTGTTCCATTCTTGCTTCTGAATGCAAGTCCTATGACTTCCCAGGAAAGAAGCACCACTGAGAATATAAGAAGCTACTAGAAATTCTTTGCTTTGCCATAAATTTTTACACTGGCAAGTATATGTTTCCCCTAAAATTTATATAGCAATTAGGTACAAAGCTGAGATTTATATACTCAACTTTCCCCACAAAGTAAATTTTCCCTGCTAGGTTGTGAATCCCAAGGCAAACCTAGTCTTTTCCCATGACACCAACGGGCCCTTTGCTTGTCATCATGGTCCCAATTACTCAGGGTACAAATGGATTTCTTGGCTTCTTCTCAAAATGCTGACAACAATAATACTAATATAATAAAATGCCATACCACACATCTTTACACCTGTCAAATTTAACACAGATGCAAGTACACAGGATATGGAACCAGGAAGCTTTTTTCTGTTGAGAACTTTGAGTGACGGAAAAGGTAAATAAAACTCCTCACCCTCAAGTACTCAAGATTAACAGTGGCAACTAACAGAGAAATACAATGCTCTGGTGATTGTAATAAAGACACAAGTTCCTTTTTCAAATGCTCCCATAAAACTGCCCAGAAAGAAAACCGGCAATTTCAGAAAGCAATGAACATTTCTTCCTTGGCATCTTTAATTCGATATAAATTCAGCATTTAAAAAGAAAAAGAAAAAAAACCAATTCAACATTTTTGTTCTGAGATTTCCCATGCAAAGCTTGGTAGGGCGAGCAAAGAGAGCAAGGGGGAGAGGGGTCAAAGAGGCACAGGACTTGGTAATATGAATTACAACACCTGCCACCTATATATAAGCTGGGTGACCTTGGACAAGTCACTTAACCCTGTCTCAATTTCCTCTGACATGAAGTAAAATTAACCCCAAATGTGCAATACGTTTTTTGGAATCAAAATAAACAACACAGCAGATGTAAAATCACCTAGCACGTAGTAAATATTCAAGAATGGTTATTTTGTAAATACTGAGATTTTTGTCAGAAAGCATACACGCACTGTTCAATCTAACTAAGCCTGGGCAAAGTCGTTTGAAGCTAACGAGAATCTGTGATGTGCCAGGAAAATAAGCTTGATGATGTTCTCAGTGCTATTTCCCGGTCAGAATGGTTACTATAATGATAACCACATGGTTTGGATATTTTGATGAATGGATGATAGGAAGTTCGGAGATGAATGGATGGGTAGATGGATGAATGGATGGGTGGATGGATGAATAGATGGACGGATGGATGAATGGATGGACGGATGGATGGATGGATGATGATTTTGGAATCTTCTTGCAAGACTCTCAAAATCCCTGAAGAATAAATGCAGAACATGCTCAAAATCCAAGCTGCTGCAGCTTTCACCTCTGAGCCAGTGGTTTCAAAGGGACTGGATCACCTTTGCTAAAGCTCCCACAGTACTTTCTCCTTGCGGAACACTGCTGCTGGAACTCTTGGGTTCTCCTCTCTGTAGAAAGGACTCTGTACTTCACACGCTTCATGTTCACGTACTTGGATACAAAAGGTATCACAGAGCCGATACTCTCTCCAGAGACACATCCGGGAAAATATCACTTTTTTTTTTTTTTTCCTAAAACACTTTCCGGCAGCAAAAGCTTTGGCCCTTACCTGAAGGTGGGTCCATTCTGTATTTATTCTCTTGACACCAACCAACTGGTCGAAGTCTGTAATCCAAGTAAAACAACCACTGGTCATAGGATTCAGTGTCCTCCAATCCCACATAGCGAAGGCGTAATCTTCCTCCAACATTTTCAATCACACTAACTATCCAGTACTGAAAAGGGTTCTGAGAATCCTGAAGTTCTATTAAGGAATCAACTGTAATGAGGTCTATAGGGCCTTTCCCTCGCAGAGGCTGTTTAAACAGAAGCAAAACTCCTTATTTTAAACTTTATTTTAAGGTTCTCATGGAAACAGATGACAGCAGAAGATAATATTTTTTCACACCATCATCCAAGCTATTGGCAAACAGTCCGGTGTTCCCCTCCACCCCCCATCCTCAACACAACCACGGCCCACCCATCATCCCTCATACACACTCATGTACCCAATACTGCATCCAACAACAAGAGTCACAAGTAAATAGAAAATAACAGTCTGGGCTACGTTCTCACCAAACAAAGCACCCTTCCCAGATAAAATTGCAGTTGTTTGAAATTAGCATGCTTTTAAGAATAGTTATACCCAATTTGCCTGGAGCTAGAAATCGTATGCTAGCAAAATGTCTATCTATATAAAATGAGCTTAGGCCAAACATTTATACCAAGACTCTTTAACAGACAGTGGTCTTAGAATGGCCACTGTTCTATTAACCAAGATCATCGTATACTTGGATTACGTGCGCAAAGTTTGGCTATGTGCAGATGACATGTCTAAGACACCTTAATGATGAGCTAAATTAGACTATTATGTAAAGTTATTTCCACACTTAACCTGATAATTGGTTTAGAGAATATACAATTAGAGCTCCTTCTAAGGAGCCTTCTTAGCATATGTTAGCATATGAAAAGGGTGTTTGTTCAGCCAGCCCTGTAGGCAAATACATTAAAAGAAAATTAACATAATAAGACAATTTTATCCCTTTGGAAGGGTGAACAACCATCATTTGGATTTGTTAACCAAATAATTAAAATAATATCTATAAAGATATTTAACAAATACGCCAGGCAAGATGTTCACAAAACAAAACCCATAACTGTACATTACACAGTGGTGCTCTGAAGTATCAATATTACTTGTGAGCACAGGGAAAGCCAAGGTTAAGACAATAATGATACCGTAAAAATTCACACCTTATTTCCCTGCTATTTATTAAGTTTTTCCCTTCTTAGGAATACTCTTAAACAACAAATTTGGCAATTCAATAATTATTTATGACACTGTACCTTTCTCCTCCTGTTTTATTATATATACTGAACATTAAAATGTTTCAGCCCAAAATTATTTTCAAACGAACTATTGAAATTTCAGGTCAAACTATTTTTTCTTCAGTACCTTGAAACTACATTTACGTATGGTCAGCCATTTCTCCTCTTGTTTTTATGAGGGATGCTAATTCAATTATTATTATCTGTGTTCAAATCTTGCACTTAAGCATCTGAAATGGATTACTTAACAGAACTACTTATCAATGTTCTCAAAAGGATGGCTTAAGTGCATACATATACTTAGTTGTCAACTGCTCAAAAGAGTTACAGAATTTTATTTGTATTCATTAATACAGGAGAAAAGCTTAACCTTATGGAATTCTGGAAAGATCTGTGAACACAGTATTATTTTAAAATGCATTTGAATAAAGCAAATTTCCCATGGACTGATCATCCCACAGGGGAAGATACACCAATGCCATTCCAATCAGTCACCCAAGTAACTCAGGACAAAACAGGAAGTTAGGCTACTTGGATAGAGGTACACACATGTATCTGCAGAAGGATATATGCAAAGGTGCTGTTAGGTCTGAATTCACATAACCGGATGCTTCAGAAATAACATAGACGTATAAGAACAATACATACACCTTCCAGTAGGTTGGCAGGTGCTGTCCGTGAACCAGTCAAATCACGTATGAGAAATTCTGTCCAGTCTGTGTACTTCTCTTTGATTGCTGATGAGACAAAGGAGAAAAAAAACAAAAAACCACTTCAACAGAGCAGTGAGATATCAAATAAACTTCAAATCACAGTTTCCTGTACGTAGGTGTTGCTCCAACAGTTTTCTTAATTTTAAGCTCTGTGTTTGATATAAAAATTGAGACAACAAATTCATCAACAAGTAGTGACCTCATACCTACCATGGGCCTGGACATCAAGGAAGTTAAAGAATCAGATCCTAAAAGTCTTCCAATCTATTCAGAAACTTCTCACTGATAACAAGTAAGTATATAATCCAGGGGTTTCCAAGGACAAAAAGATCAATGCTGGCTAGAGCAATCAAAGAAAAGTGCTTCAGGTGGAAAAAGAAAACCAGGCCCTGGATTTTACACAGGGAGAGAAGGAATTTTCAGAGTGAGAGGAAATGACATTTGCTAACAAGAGTCGTGGAGTCAAGAGAAATGGAGAAACACTATGGAAAACTGGACAGACTGCTATACAGAAGTGGGAAATGTCTAGTAGGAGGAATATAACCACAGCCACTCAAGACAGCATCGATGTTTAATAACCAGGAAATCACTGCAGGAGACAAGGCTGGCAGTAGGAAAGTTTGAACAGAAACAGTCTAAAAGCAGGGAACTTAAGGCTTCTGCAACTGAGTACAAAAGTGACAGGGCCCCAAACAGGGGATGACAGCACTGTGAAGAAGCAAGGAATACATTTGAGAATGTATTTAAAAAAAAAAAAAAAAAAAAACACAGAACCAACGGACCCTGGAGGCCAACAATCTGTAAAGGTTTAGAACTCAGAACCCAAGGAAAACCTACCTTCTGGCATTATCTCCCAATCTACAGATCTCCAAAGGTTCTGTGTGGATACACCCATATGCCTGAGGGTCTGAACCTTTTCAGGACACTAAGATATCTGCAAAGTCAGCACCTGTGAGAGCAACAGGCTTGCCCCAGATTCCTTCACAGCACACGTAGGGAGGGGCCTACTGCATACTCAGCCTTTTCCTAAAGGGCCCAGACCCAAGTGGTTTTGCACTGCGTGGGTTCTTGAGAGTCCTGATGCAATCTTTTCTAGCTCAAAAGGAAGATGACCATGGGGTGTAGGGTAGGACTGGGTTCCACGCTAGGCTCTGTCATCATCACCGGATGTACAACTTTCAATATTTCACTCAATTTCCCTTAGAATCTTTCCTTATTGATAAAATGCTGTTAGCGATATCTTGTTAAAAACATAACAATACCTGGCATACACTAAGCAATTAGTAAATATTAGCTTTTGTTTTAAGTATGCATTAAATGATCACATATTTCCATTAGTTATTGAACCATTCACACAAACCAACAGTTGAAACTTTGAACAGGTTTGGGCAGAACTGTTCATAGAACAGGCAATGGTGTCAGTTCCATCACTAACTGTCCTTTCAGTCAATATCTGCCCACTACCCGTGAATGATCATGAGGCCAGGAGGAAAACCAACAGAGAAGGTAGGTACTTAGGCAAGCAGGGCTCGGAATTCCAGCTCTACGCTGTACTACAACGACAACATTCTAGCCGCTGCCACACTTGTAGCAAAGAACAACTCATCCCTTTGGCTTTGACTTTCCCCAAATAAAATACCACCTTTCTTATTTTACACATACACACTCCCACGGAAATAAACAGCTCTGCAGCAAAAGCTGTGTTCTCTTCTGTCAATTGCAAGTGCACGGGCCATTTTTAGATGCTACATTCTTTTTAAAATTAGCTCTCCTCCATAACTAAGATTATTAAGACAAAAACAAAGGTAGACAAATTAGTAAAAATCTGTACTCACTGTATGCTTTACAAAGACTTTTCATTTTTTTTCCTATTTTAATCCCCTTAACCATGCTGTGAGGTAGATGCTCTTAACTCTTGCAAAGCGAATACACTAAGAGCAGAGCTAGTTTCCTACTCCTGAATATGCAGCCTTCAATCTTACAGAACAGTCTTTCCCACTAGGATCTAAGCCTCTTGCACGGTTTTGTAAACAGATGAACCAATAATGTAAGATGCAGGCATGATGGATAGAAAGTAACTGTAGCCAGTAAGTATGTGTTTTATAGCATTAAAAATATAACAATTGTCACAGTTGAGCAACAAATACTCCTGCATTTGACAGAACTTATGCCTGTATGTATTATGAGAAGTTCAGTCTTCCACTTAAGGGTTATTTCTAACATGCATACAATCAACATTGAAATTTATATTTAAAGACACTGTGCAATGTTGAAATAAAAATTGTCTACATCACACCAAATGCCCACTGGCGATGACTCTGAAATCCACATCTTGTGAGCCTTACATTCCACAGATCCCATAAACTTCCCTTTAATATATTTCTGTATAAGACTCTGAAGTCAACTTTTATGTGCCACAGAATATCTAGATAAATTGCTCTCCACAGAAAATATATCTACAAAGCCATAAAAGTACACAGGCCATTTGAGGTTAAAGAAATATAGAGGAACCAGTTCTCGGGACTCTTGCTAATTCTAAAGGAAGAACTGTTTCAATCAACATTTACTTCTCAAGGCTCTAGATTCTCAAACAAGTGATAAACCTATTAGGAGAAACATCACCATAAAATAAAATCTAAGCACAATACACTTACAATTCAGTCGATGGACTTATTTTTAATCAAGTCAATTCTGATTAAATGCCAGACACTAAAAGTCACCTGGGAATTCCTTAGACTTCACTGCACTTGAGCAGCAGTGTTCCAGGTGTCCACTTTTATCCATTTGTGTATTTGAAAGTCAGACAGACAGACAGAAACAGAGACCTTCCATCCTCTGGTTCACTCCCTGTTAGGGCTGGGCCAGGTTGAAATCAGGAGCTCAGAACTCAGTCCAGGTCTCCCACATGGGTGGCAGGGACCTCATTACGTGAGCTATTATCTGCTGCCTCATTAGCAGGAAGATGGGACAGAGAATGGAGCCAGGACCCAAGTCTAAGGGCTCTGAAATCGGATGCGCCCATCTAAAGCAGCAGCTTAACGCGAGGCACCAAAAACCCACCCCACCCCCACGTACTCGCTAGAAATTTTCAAACTGTAAGTTTTTCTTCTGCCAAACATTTCTCTTCAAAGACTCAAAGTGAGGAGTGTGACCTTGCTCCAAAGGAAACCAAACTCCTGTCCTACAACTATTTATCTCTCCCTCTCCCTTCAAACTGACACACCAACCACACATTAAACGTTGGAAGGCCACTGAAGATTTCTGTTGTTCCCACAGCTCCAATCTGCAGACCACTCTCCTGTGAGATGCTGTCCCCGAGGGGTGACACATTTTCTAATTCACCGCCTTGACATGGGCCTGGCAGTTCTGTCACCACATTAAAATCTGAGACAACGGAGGACCTGGAGGAGAGATGTGTGTCCAGTTCAGAGGGTGGGCACCGCGGCGACCCCTTTCTAAGAAGCTTCCAAACCAGTGTCCACTGTTCTCCCCTGACAAGTCTGTCAACTCATTCAGGGGTTAGCCTGGGGGACAGACATCCAGTTTCTGGTCCTGTTGTACCGATGGGGGTGGGAAGAGTCCCTGAAGTGATCTGACTACAGGCAGACCCGAGACTCTCACCCACCTGGCCTTCGATGTCCTGAGCCTCTGGAGGTTCCAAAGTGACCCCCTCCAGCTGCAGCCCCACATGTGTCTGGGTGGCAGCAGCCCCCACCGTCAGTCATCAAGCCATCAACTCAGTCACTTCCTGAGGGTTCCGCCTGTCAGAAACATCCGGAAGTACTCTTTCTACACTGGTTCCCCTCCCATTCTTTGTGCGGCTTCTCTGTGTGTTTGCTATTCCGTTCCTATCATTTTAATGAGTCTCTGGAGGAAACAGGCAAGTAAGACACTCAATCCACTGGAACTCCTGGCTACCGAGAGAACACAGGCTTCCCAACAGCAGCCTTTGACTCAATCAGGAAAAGATGTTTTAACACTGACTTAAGCAAAGAAAACAGGAGGAAATCACTCCCAAAGTATAAACAGAAACACTCTACTATTTGGAAGGAAAAACTATCAAGTCCTTTCCCTTGGAGATTTCTAAAGGAGAATCTATATTAATTTTTCATATAGGGTTCAAATTAAATGACTCCCACAAAAGAAAACAAAGGCATAAAACGATTCAACAGGAGACACTCCTACTCTGTGCAGTGGGCTACATTATACACTGCCAGTCTTCAAACACACAGATATAAAAATATCTCCACCGTTAATAACAGATGAAGGCTTAAGCTGCAGAAAATGTCACCAAAACTGTGTCCATACACACACACACACTTACACATTCCTACATAATTATTATATACAGATTGCTGGAGGAAAAGCTTCCATTCAAATTCTTGAGGCTTGGTTGTAAATATTCGTACATGATGGCAAAAAGAACTTATTTTATTCTAAAAATAGCATTAACAAAGATATTATCTAGGAATTGGGGGAACAAATGAGATCCCATATAATGATGGCACGAGGGTAAAAAGAGAAAAATAAATGGTGAAATTCAGAATAATCTATGTAATCTGAGTTTTTAATATTTATGCCACCATCATTAGAACTTTGACCATTATGAATGCTGATCCTCTGTAGTGGGAATAGGAACAGAAGAGTCATAAGAGTTATTTTCTATATAAATGAGCTTACTGTGGAGTCTTATTTGACTTTTAATGACAACCACTTCTTCTAATGGTTCTGAGGATTAGACAGAAACTTCCAGATATATTTTACTCAGGTGAGCCAAAGCGTTCTTTAGTAATGCAATCAACCAGGACCAATACATTCCAATGTTTGTGTCATATACTAAGCGTTCTTTGCTGAATAACATGTATAAAATGTTTTATAATCTTATCAGGTCAACAAGTTGTTGCAATTTCAAATTAACTTTCAGTAAACCTATACATCAAGTCATGGACGCAGAATTTTGGTCATGAGCCTAAAATCCTGCAGTAATATTTTATTAACTTTAAAACTTACAATTAGAGTAAAAATTCTTCTAGATTATAATGACATTTTATAGACCTCTGGTCTCTTTTTTGCCCCTGTCCACCTTGGGTGTTAATGCTAATATTGTCATTGTGATCACTTCTTCAAGCATCTAAAAACTGGTAGCAAAATGGAATATATTACAGAAAGTAACTTCTAATATAAACTGCCATGGAAATTCATCTTTGGCTTCAATTCCCTGGCCTCATACTGTTAGGAAATTGATCACTTGTTACATGGTGATGAAATGCAATCCCCCAGCCAGCGCCACGGCTCACTTGGCTAATCCTCCGCCTGTGGCGCTAGTACCCTGGGTTCTAAAGTCCCGGATGGGGTGCTGGATTCTGTCCCAGTTGCTCCTCTTCCAATCCAGCTCTCTGCTGTGGCCCGGGAAGGCAGTGGAGGATGGCCTAAGTGCTTGGGCCCTGCACCCGCATGGGAGACCAAGAGGAAGTACCTTGCTCCCGGCTTCAGATTGGCACAGCGTGCTAGCCATAGCGGCCATTTGGGGGTGAACCAACGGAAGGCAAACCTTTCTCTCTGCCTCTCTCTCTCTCACTGTCCAACTCTGCTTGTCCTCCCCCCCCCCAAAAAAAAAAATCTCCCTACTTAAACTTAGCAGTAATACTCTTAACTCAAGATTCCATTGTGCATAAGATCACGAGACCCTATATAGGGTGATCTGTTTTTGAGAAACAGTTCAATAGCCAACAGTCAACAGGTAATACACAAGGCCCACATCAGTATAAATGTTGACACACAGAGTTATATATCTACTTATTTTAGGAATTTAGCCCACAGATTTTTCTGTAGTTCCCATAATCAAGATTTCTTCCATATCCACACTAAGCTCTTCTTTCTCTTCATGGAATGCACAAGGGCACAGACAAACAAGAAAAACAACTCACAACACTGAGAATTCAAACCAGGTTCCCACGCACTTACACACCAACCTGGCAAGTTTACTTTTCATCAGTTCAGTTACTCCTACTATTCAGGCAAGTGTCACATCTTAGCAATGAAAACGCGTTGTGATTGCCTGCTAAGGCAAGTGCTTCAGTTCCTATCTACTGCAGCAATGTACAAGGCACCTTTAACAAGTTAAAGTCTATGTCTCTCTGGAACCAGTCCAAAGAGAGTGGATCCAGGGTGACAGGTGGTTCTGTTTCACAGATGTGCCAGGAACACAGGGCTCCTTCCGTCTTGTGGAACTGCCTGCTCTACGTGAGGGCACTGACACAGCTCGCTCAATACGTATTCCAGCCTGGGGAAAGAATCTTAGTGAGGAGTGGACAATTTCCCTCCCAACATCATTTTCACTGTTGTTCTACCCACACAGACACAGAGCCGCACCAGCTGCATGTGGCCCTAAGTTTTAGGACAAAAGGGTGGCCCACGGTGATGCCAGGAGGTCCCTGGGACAGGGTGAGTGGGAAGGACCCAACCCAAGTTCATCTGGATTCCTTATGGAACGGGCGCTTCCTCTCCTGCTTGGCCTGTGGTGGTCCTGAATTAACTGTTGATTCTTTTTAATATCGAGGCTGTTTTCCTATGCTTATATTACCAGCAGGGAAAGCCTAAGGTGAAAAAAATCCTTCCACCAAAACACATACCCAAATGCCCAGCAGCCGTCCCCAGGAGATAAAAATTGGCATCTACCTTTTGTAAACTCTTGGCCTAAGTACACCTCTCTCTCTTTCTCCTCCAGTGAAACTTCTGTCTTGAGCAGTAGCAGGTAACCCTGTAGGTAGGATTCATCCCTGGCACACTGTAGGCAGCTGATGAATTTCTGTCGCAGACAGATCAGACGGCTTGATAAACTGTTATCTGTTTTACTATTCTGTTGATGCATTAACAGAACGTGGATGAAGAGCCACTATTACTATAAATGTTCATTCCAAAGACCTTTCATTACAATAGGATTCCACCCATTCTACAAGAAGTCACTAATACACCTCTCTATCTTTTGGGTTTTTGTTTTTTATTTCCTTAGTCTATAACTGCTTACATAAGTTAACACTTATTGCAATTTGAGCCTATATGACCCAGACAGTCAGGGATGGGTTCATTTAAGATGCGGGAGTTAGTGTCCTGTGCAGTAGAAATGGACAAGTAATATTTTTCTGCAGCTCTCCTTCTGGATGCCACCAGGTAATCCCCACACTGCTCACTACAGACAAGAGCAGCAGCAGGGGTTAAAAAAACACCGTTTTTTTTCAAGGTACTCCACAAGGGTACCTTAATTCCCACAGGACCAAGCACTTTCTCTAAAGTCCCCCAGACTCTCTCAGCCCTAGAAACAACCAAGATTAGCAATAGAAAAGCCATGAAGACAAGGACTACTTATGACATTCTCAAAGTACAAACCACATTGCTCTGCAGCATATCTTTAAGAGCCTGGAAGATAAGCTGCAAAACTCTTAAGCGGAAATTTAAAACCTTATCGTTGTTCGCTGGTTAGATATTTTTACCCAATAAAACATGGAATTCTCTCATTCTTGCACATTTCCCATTCTTCTCCACCTGCCAGTATCTCAGTTTTATAGACATTTCTGCTACTGCTTTAAACATCTTCTTCCATTTAAAGAATCCCCTTCCAAAGAGGCAGCAACTTTTTTTTCTCCCTTTCCGCTAGGAAAAAAATTTCCTACAGCTCTTTTATTAACTCACACTGCAGAGAAACTGTCAAGATGGAATTGACATATCACACAAGTCCAGGGCTTTAAGTTCAATGGAATAAGGCCCTTACTCGTTAAAGATTTTATTCTCCTAGGTCTCTCTTCTCTCTCTCTACTTGACTTACTTCTTTCTATAAAGTTACTTTCTTTGCTGGAGCAAGAGCCTCCATTCAAATTCTTCCCAATGTTCTTAGGTATATGCTTAAACACACAATACACACACACAGAGAGAGAGAGAGAGAGAGAGAACGAAAAAGGCCATCTTGCAAAAAAAAATGACAAGAACATGATCTTGGTATCCAGTCCACCCTGGGTAGCCATAGGGAGCTAGATCTAAGACTCTTCAAAGACCAAAACCCTCCCATGGGTGTTTAAATCCCTTACATAAAACAGTATAAGTGCATATAACCTAGACACATGTCTAACACCACTTATACTACCCCAAAAATACGCAAACTGTTACACTGTACTGTTTGGGGAATGACAAGGAAAAAATGTCTACACATGTTCAGTATAGATGCATTTTTCCCAAGTATTTTTTTTTTTTAGATTTATTTATTCATTTGAGAGGCAGAGTTACAGACATAGAGGGAGAGACAGAGAGAGAGAGGTCTTCCATCCACTGGTCCACTCCCAAAATGGCTGCAATGGCCAGACCTGGGCCAATCTGAAGCCAAGAGCCAGAAGCTTCTTCCAGTCTCCCTCGTGAGTGCAAGAGCCCAAGCACTTGGGCCATCTTCCACTGCTTTCCCAGGCCATTAGCAGGGAGCTGGATCAGAAGTGGAGCAGTAGGACTCAAATCAGCACCCATGTAGGATGCTGATGCCACAGGCAGAAGCTTAGCCTACTGTGCCACAGCACCAGACCCTTGCAAAATTTTGTATATGTGTTTGGTCAAATCCACAGATGCAAGACCCACAGAGAGAACCAACTGTCATCTGTGCAACCGCTGTATGCATCAACTTCGCCGTGCCAAAGTGTCCAAACATGTGATCAGATGCTATTCTGGATGTTTTTTGTGAGGGTGCTTTGAAATGAGCCTTACTTATGGCCTCATCCAATCAGTTGAAGGCCTGGGTAGAACAAAAACCTGGCCTTCCCAGAGCACAAAAGAACTCGCTAGCAGAGGGGCCCTGCACTTCATCGGCAGCATCAGCTCTTCCCGGTTCCATGGCAGACGGCCGGGAGACATGAACTGCAACTCTTGCCTGAGTCTCCAGCTTGTCAGTCGCTCTCATCAGCGTTAGGAGCTGCCAAGGCTCCACAATCGCGAGAGTGTCCATATGCACACACACCCATCCTACTCTTACTACTCGTCTAAAGCTCTGGCAATCAGCCAGACCACTGGCTCTAGAAGGTACAGCCCGGACTGGAACACAGCTCCATCTTGCACAGGCTAGATGATATTCGAAAAGCCACCTAAGCTCCCTAGGTGTGTATTCTTGCCTATAAAATAAGCTTTTTAACAGTGTTCACCAGATGGACATTAAGTGAAGTAACCCACGCAGGGCTTGGCAGGGAGCTCACGGCTAAATACAGGAAGATGGTAGAACGGTGGCAGGAGCAAGACAGTGAAGAGGGAAGAGGTAAACCCCAAATATTTCAGGGGTCCCAAGGCCAGCTGTAGGGATGGCTTCCCATCTAAGGTAGTTGCAAAACTGAGCTTTAAAGGTACAGAAGTTCATTCGATAAAATATTGGGAAAGGACACCGCTGGCATAACAAACATTGTGTGCCAAGTTAACCTGTGAAATTTACTTGTGCTCTACAGAGATCACTCGGAGAGGAGCGATGCTAGGGAAAGGCTGGTTGGCTGAGGGGCTCTTCTTTTTTTTTTTTTTTTGACAGGCAGAGTGGACAGTGAGAGAGAGAGAGACAGAGAGAAAGGTCTTCCTTTACCATTGGTTCACCCTTCAATGGCCAATGCGGCCGGAGCGCTGCGGCCGGCGCACCGCACTGATCCGAAGGCAGGAGCCAGGTGCTTCTCCTGGTCTCCCATGGGGTGCAGGGCCCAAGCACTTGGGCCATCCTCCACTGCACTCCCAGGCCACAGCAGAGAGCTGGACTGGAAGAGGGGCAACTGGGACAGAATCCGGTGCCCCGACCGGGACTAGAACCCCGTGTGCCGGCACCACAGGCAGTAGATTAGCCTAGTGAGCCGCAGGGCCAGCCCTGAGGGGCGCTTCTAATCATTCCAGGGGGAAATGAAAAAACACCTGAACTTACCAAAGAGGCAGAAAATCAGGCATGGGAGACCTCCCTGAGGTCCAGGCCGGGTGTAGTCCATGAGTCTGAATGGCGTGCAAGGCCTGCACTCTATCTATATTCCTGTTCATTAGCAATCAGTGACACAACGTGGGGTGGGGATGGCACTGAGGTTTGGCACACAGGAGCCAGGAACGGACGGGTCACAGAGTCACAGAACCCGAGCCACAGGCGTCCACAAGAGGTTGTACCGATGGGGGAAGAGCCCTGGCTCCCACGCCAAGCCTTACTGTTCTGAGACGTTCAAACTGGCAATTCCTGAAAGAGGCTCCTCAAAATTTACAAACCATCTCAGTCATGCCTCTCTATGCACCCTAAAAGTCCTCAGCCCTGCTCTTCCCAAGGCTGACGAATGAGAGGGGGCTATAACGGAATATTATCCATAGAGGGAAAAAAAAATCACTGGTTTGGAATTTTATTTTAATAATTGGGCCTGGGCAGGGAACAGAACACTATGTGTTAACCTAGTCTGGGAGTGTGAACTAGACTGTCCTCTGACAACAGAAGCAGGAGAGGTAAAGCATTGTTGGGGAAGCAACAGGAATTTTTTATAGGACGTACCAGGGTCTCCAGTAAAGGTTGATTAGAGTTCCAGGACAGATAATACACGCTCTACTCAAAACCAACAGGAAACAGAAGAAATCTTCCGGCAAGGTAATTTCAGGACCTACCTTTGCAACTTGCTTCCATTTCTGCACTCACAAGATACACCTTCATAATTCTATCTTCACACTGCTTGCCTGTCATCTCAGCCCATCTCCTTTTCCAAAGTCCCTGCCCAGCCACCAGCAGTTACTTGTTGCTAATATGACTCTAGGCACATTCCTTTTCCACTCAAATAAATAGCTGCTATATTGCAGTCATAAACTCAGTTCTTACAATGTGGGTGAATCTTCGAGCGTTTCACATTACCCCAATCATAGTATCTGCTTCAACGGGAATGCTGTGGAAATTAATTAGCATTAATTAGTTCTGCATACATCAAATGTTACACCATAATACTGATAGCTGAGTAGAGCACTCACAGCCCCAAAGTTGGCTGTGACATTGATCCTTGAGCCCTAGTGTAATCCCAGTGAAGTCCCTGAACATGACAAACAGGAGTTCCCTTGGCTGTTCCATAAGCAAAGATATCTGAGAAGTTAAACAGCTTGGGTTTTGTTTTTAAGAGAATGATGATCTAGTGCAAGTGACTGATTATAAGGAATATTCCAAAGTTCCAGAATCATGATTCAAGGCCATAAATCAGATTGCTAACAAAAGAAAACTGTTCAGAGAGAGCAGAAACTACAGCATGCCTTGCTCCCCACAGTTTAGCAAAGTCCAGCAGTCCCAGTGCCTGAACCGATAGCTGCATTTGGTTTCTAACCACCAGAAGTAATAAGACTAACTCACTCACTCAATCCATATACATCTTTCATCTCAATAACTAAATAGTAAACTTTGAAAGCCTTAGTCATTCAGATTTTGTCCCCTGTAATTCTTTAAGTATTTACTTATTGCATAGACAGAGACAAACAGAGCGCCCCCATCCACTAGTGCACTCCCCAAATGCTTGCAATGGTGACCGCTGGGCCTGGCCCAAATCCAGCACCAGGAATGCATTCCAGGTCTCCCACAGGGAAGGCGGGAATCCAATTACCTGAGCCTTCACCACTGCCTCCCCAGGTCTGCATTGGCAGGAAGCTACAGTCAAGTGACCAGAGCCAGTAGACAAACCCAGGTATTCCCATATGGAATATGAACATCTTAACCACTCAGCTAAAAGCCCAATCCCTCTGTGCTTCTGCAAACGAAGCAAGAATGCTACCATAGTACATCAGAAAATATTTCAATAAAAAATATGCAAAAGGGCTAGAATATATAAAAGAGTATGCCACTCCTGCAGCGGCCAGTAATTCATTTTGAATGCTGGCTATAAATTCTGCCTGCTTTATTGCACAAACAGAATTCATCTGGATTACTGCATGTGGCAGTTCTTGAAAAAGTTAGCTGTAAACAGAGCCGGGACAAATTCCCTAAGTTTTCCTCTATCAATTGCAAAAGACCAAATTACATTAGTAAAAGTGAAGCCTTACTACTAACAATTATTTTTAAGCTTTGAAATGTAACAGATATTAACTTACAGTTTTCTTCCTGTTAACACTAACACCATATTAGATGAGATTTATAGTTGTTTAACAAAGCAACAACGATTATGTCAGCCTGGGAAGCAGTAATTCATCAACATATGTGGAGAAACAATTCATACCAGATGAGTAAAGAGGAATAAATTTCCTACTCATTTTGTAACCATTATTCCTCTACCAGGGGAAGATAGGGTAATTTGAGACTTAAAAAAAAAGGGGGGGGGGGAGCCTGGTGTAATAAAACAGGACCTCACTAAGACATTCACTCTAACCGCAACCTAGAACTCACTTGCCCAATAATCGTAAGCTCTTGGCGTTTCTGTCAGCTTACCCAGCATTTCAATAACTCTAACGCAATAAATTATTAAGATTTAAAATCAGCCCCAAATAGCATGAATATAGACGCACGCCTCTCTCAAAATTCTTGTTTTTTGAGAGTACTTCCTTCATGAATACAAAGGAAAAAAATATGTGTAGTGTCATTTTAGGATAATTTTTTCAATCAGTAATATAAACACAGTCAACTCCCCCCCAAAACCAGACAGGAACTTTAATCTGTTTGATGACATTAGAAGAAGGCATATTATACAGGAGTAGAGAAAATCAAAGGTTGTGCAGTCTCCTTTCATCTCAGTCCTCTTTTCTGCATGCTGTTGAGATGCCCACAGAAGGCGGAGGGACCATGGTCAGTGACCGGTCCTTATACTGCGGCCACAGAAATGGCTCTTCTGTTGGGGCAGCAAGAAACAGAAGGAGCCTGGGCAAGAGACTCACTACATTTTCTCACTGCAATCACAAGGAACTCTCAACTTGAACTGGTTTTCTTCCTAGGGAATTTTAATAAATCAGTTTCAGAACCTCCTAACACATTTGCAGTAAGAGCAATATGGATGTGAGAAATGGCTTGCCAGGTCAACTCACTGAGTCTACAGATATAAAAAATTACTGAGTTAGGCCAGCGCCATGGCTCACTTGGCTAACCCTCCGCCTGCGGCGCCGGCACACCGGGTTCTAGTCCCGGTCGGGGAGCTGGATTCTGTCCCGGTTGCCCCTCTTCCAGGCCAGCTCTCTGCTGTGGCCTGGGAGTGCAGTGGAGGATGGCCCAAGTGCTTGGGCCCTGCACCCCATGGGAGACCAGGAGAAGCACCTGGCTCCTGCCTTCGGATCAGCGCGGTGCGCCGGCCAAAGTGCGCCGGCCACGGCAGCCATTGGAGGGTGAACCAACGGCAAAGGAAGACCTTTCTCTCTGTCTCTCTCTCTCTTTCACTGTCCACTCTGCCTGTCAAAAAAAAAAATTACTTAATAGTATGTGAACCATGCCTAAATATCCTGCCAATGCCATCTATCATAAAAAAATACTTCTAACTCCAGACGTGATGACAGAAATCAGTTCAGGAAAGAAGGAAATCTTTCCTAGGAAATACAAAAAGGGGTTAGACACTGCCAGGAACCAATGTATTACTAATCCACATTCATGAATAAGGCAAGTTCTATTTCTGTGCCTACTGGAAAAAAAAAAAAAAAAAGAACCTAAGACTAGTTAAATTTACCAAAGTTTACTTAGGCAGCAAAGATTCTAGAATCAGGCAACACTCTAGACCCAAGATGGCTTAGAATCCAGCCCCCATCTCATGGGCTAAATTTAATAGCCAGACAAACTGGAAATCATACACAGAGGTTGTCTTAACGGTACAGGTCCCTGTGCTCTTCTTTGGGTACAATGTGGCAGCCGTCTGCCTGGTTTAGGCTGAGGCTTCAGCTGCTGTGATTGGCTGAGGTTCGGTGGCTTGGCTGCAGGAGTCTGTTCTTAAGTGAGGTTACAGCCTGCTTACACGTTAAGCTAGGCTATTGTTGACTTAAGCATGCAGCCTGCTTTGGGTCAAGCTTTATTACCAATGTACAAGGCCAGTTTAGGCCAAATTTAATCAATTTAACATGCCTCAGGGAAGGCAGCTCTTCCTGTCAATCATCGCCTAATTACGTGAGAACAAATGGGTCAGTTGCATTGTTGGGAAGAGAGGCTCCAGGAAAAGCACAGAAAAAAATAGTTATCCTTGCTTTTCTTCATGACAATGAAGACTGGGGTGTCCGCTCCTAGCTCACAGTCCCACTCTTTCTACAGATGGAGTGCCTGTTTACGAGCAAGGTAGTATGTGAGAAGTTATTCTGGTGAAGAAAATCAGGAAAAAAAGAATTGTGGAAAAAAGTACACATGTTACTTGCTTGGATAATTACTGAATCTCAAAAATACCCCTTCAAGAACAACCTACAATTAGGCAGCATCACCTGAAATCCTCCCCTTTCAACATGCAAAGTCCTGCACATGGTCATGAAATGACAGCGCCAAAGCCCATGTGCTATGTTCTACAAATGATATCCAGCTGCTTTGACTCTAGCTCCTATACACTCAAGACAATAACTCAACAGTGTCTCCCTCCCTCGTTCTCTCTTATGAACTATCTGTGGACTTCCTTCACTGCACTATAAATATCCCTGTGAGAAACGGGGTGATATTTTACTGGTACCCATCTGTAGCACCAAGCACATAGTCTCTCAAGGCAAAGTGCTCCATGAGTGTTTCATAAGCAAACAGCACCTTCAGGCTGCTCCACTATGTTAAGTATTATGTAAAATCAGCCATCATCCAGTGATAAAGAAACATCTTCCAGGCATGGTAAACTTAACATGAGAAAAGGCAAATATATAACTGACAGATTTGGGCAGCCTACAAACAATGCATCATGGATTGTCCAAAGGTTAAATCTTTTGGGGAAATTCAAATTTTCTAACTACATGGATGCAGGAGAGGCAATGTGATAAAAGTAGGAATAAGCAGCTAAACGTCACCCTGTGACCCAGCAGTCCCACGTCTCGAGTGTGGGCGGAGCAGTTTTTACCCTGGCGTTGTTCGCGGTAGCGAGGTGTCCGTGGCAGGTGGAAGTACAGAGGCAGTGTGGCCTGTGCATGCCTCTCGAGGTGCAGTCAGATTCCGTCACACATGCTGCAGCACGCCTGTCTGGTTCCATCTGGGTGAGCTCCCAAAAGAAGCAGAGCTGGGGCTGAGGAGCGGGAATGCTGCTGCTTAGTGGTCAGTTTTGTTTGGGGCCAGATAGTGGTGGTGGCTGCACAAGACTGCACATGGAGTTCATGCCACTGCATTCTACACGTAAAGGGGTTTAAATGGCAAATCAAATGCCATAGATTACTGCAATAAAAATAGTTTAAAATTAAAAAAAAAAAAAAGTAGGAATAGTACTGGATTTTAACAGGTTATATTCCAAACTCTGGTTTGGAATATAGTTATATTCTGCAACTCTGGTTAAATCACTTACCCTTGCCAAATCCTAGCTTCCATGCCTATAACAAAGCAGGGGTACTGTGGAGAGGCTCCATACAAACCATTTGTGAGGGCTGCCTCAATTATTTAAACATGATTCTCATTAGCATCTGAAAGAAACTATAAATACATTTAATGAGTTCTGCTTATTTACTCAACACTCACATCAACTTAACCTGAATTCATTTTCCAATTGACTTACATAGACAGTCCACTATTAAAATACAGCTATACCTTAATACTACAAAGATTCAAATTATGACCACAGGGACCAACAAGAAGCCGCTAGACATACATTGGTCAATGACAAGCTCATGGAATGAAACTTAGTTGTCAGTGATATACAGGATGCTATAAGATTGTGGACTGTGACTTGAGGGCCAGATCTTTCCACGTGCCAGTATTTGCAAGCCCAGAAGCCAAGGATGCTTTTACATTTTTAAATCGTTGTAAAAATCACTATCTCATGACATGAAAATCATATGAAATTCAAATTTTAGTGTCCATAAATAATACAGTTTGCTGGAAGAGTCATGCTCATTCATTTACATATCACTTTGGGCTACTCTTGCCTGACAACAGTGAACTGAGCAGATGCAAGAGAGACTACACAGCTCACAAAGCCTAAAGCATCTACTATCTGAACTTGGACAGAAAACGTTTGCTAACTACTACTGTAGAGCTCCCAGAAGACAAAGGCACTAAAGGGTGGGAAACAGAAGTTCAGGTAATGTTAGAAGGCATAAAATTAAGAAACACTTTAAAATAGGAATTGTCCTCTACTACTTCCTGCCACCAATAGCAACATGGGGAAAACCATAGACGGAAAGTGAAGCAAGCAAAGGAGGGAGAAAGAAAAGGCAGGGAAAGAGAAGAAGACAAATTGAGAAAAAAAGAGAAATTAACTGTCACTGCTTCAGAACATTTTGTACAACACAACCAAGTGCTGGCTGAAATTAGAAGTGCACAGGTATTCAATACAGGTATGGGGACAAGAACTCAAATAACCAATCCTACAGCATCCCTAATAACAATAGGCAGTGAATATGGCACACCCTAGAGCAAAATTTCCTTGAAGTCTCACAATTTCCATGAAACTAGCAATATATTCAACATTCACAAAAACACAACTTTTTAAACATGCCATTACATTAGCTCCAAAACATGAAACGCAATAAATTTTGCAAAAGATAAAAGGTCAAATTATAACAGTTTATAGAAAGATACTAAAGAAGATATAAAATGTACTATGTTCATGGGTTAGAAAACTCAATAGTGTAAAGATGTAAATTTTCCCCAAAAGGATCTAGTCAAGGTCCTTTCAATCCAATCCCAACATGTCTGATTTGTAGAACTAGATGATCCAACCCAAAAATTTAAACGGTAGGCCAGCGTTGTGACACAGCAGGTTAAGCCACCACTTGCAAGGCCACCGTCGCATACTAGAGTGCCAGTTCAACTCCCAGGTGTTCTGCTTCCAATTCAACTTCCTACTAATGTGCCTAGGAAAGTAAATGGAAAACAACCAAAGTACTTGGGGTCCTGCTATCCAGGATAATGTTTCTGACTCCTAGCTTCAGCCTGGCCCAGACCTAGCTGTTGTAGCCATTTAGCAAGTGAACCAGTGGATGGAAGATCTCTCACTCTCTCTCTCTTTTTGTTTCTCTCTCTCTCTCTCTCTCTCTCTCTCATCACTCTACCTTTCAAATAAAGAGATAAATGTTTCTGAAAAAAAAAATGTATATGGAAGGAGAGTGTGCCAAGAATAGTCAAAATATCCTGAAAGAATGCCAACCATAGGGAGCTCGCTACACAGCTAACAGCAGTGGTAATACTATAATAATTTTACAGGCATTGCATTAGTAAAGGGAAGGGACAAACCAATGACATGGAGAAAAAACAAACTCATAGAGACACTTGATTAATAGCTAGAGTTAGCACCACAAATCAGTGGGGAGAGAAGAGCCTTTTAGATAAATGGTGCTGAGACAACTGCTTATCCATATGGAGAAAAAAGAAATTAGTCTTCCACCACGCATTCTGCACAGAAATCAATTCCAGCTGAACCAAGAACTTAAATGTAAAAGACACAGTGACAAAGCTGCTGGGTGACAGTAACGGAGAACACATTTATGCCATCCAGCTGCAGGAAAAGGTTTCTCACTAGAAACAGAAGCATAAAAGATTGATCAATTCAGCTTAGTAAAATAATAATTTCTGCTCACCAAAATATCCTTAGACAGCGAGACTACAAACCACAAATCCTAAGAAACAGGAGTTGCTGCTGTAATATCACATGTGTTTCTGAAAAGCTTCACGTTTTGCAAAACTGTGTATCGAAAATAACAAAACTAGGGTTTGGGGAAAGAATTCTCAAAGCTATGTAACAACAACAACAACAACAATAATAGTCCTTATATTAGAACATGTGAAAAAACATGCTGAGGGTGAGTGTTGGTCTCTCAGTTGAAACACCAGTTAAGATATCCCTGTCCCATTTCAGAGTGCCTGGGTTCCATTTTTGGCTCCAGTTCCCTGCCAGTGCAGACCCTGGGAGGCAGTAGTGTTGACTTAAGTCTCTGCCACCTACATGGCGACCTGGATTGAGTTCCCAGCTCCCAGATTCAGCTCTAGCCCAGCCCCAGCCATTGAGGGCATTTGGGGAATGAACCAAAGGCAGGAGATCTCGGGGTATCTCTGTCTCTCTACCTCTCAAATAGATAGCTTAAACAAAAACTAAAGACATTTATATACCTAGCAAGCACCATAACATAGAAATTTTCCCCTAAAAAGTTAAAAAGTTAGAGTAACATTACAGAGAAGACCTAGAAGAAGGGTTGGTAATGCTGCATGAAAGGAGACAAGACCGGGGCCATCGCTGTGGCACAGCAGGTTAAAGCCCTGGCCTGAAGCGCCAGCATCCCACATGGGCACCGGTTCTAGTCTCCACTGCTCCTCTTCTGATCCAGCTCTCTGCTGTGGCCTGGGAAAGCAGTAGAAGATGGCCCAAGTCCTTGGGCCCCTGAACCCACGTGGGAGACCTGGAAGAAGCTCCTGGCTTTGGATCGGTGCAGCTCCGGCTGTTGTGGCCATCTGGGGAGTGAACCAGCGGATGGAAGACCTCTCTCTGTCTCTACCTCTCTCTGTAACTCTGTCTTTCAAATAAATAAAATAAATCTTAAAAAAAAAAAAAAGAAAAGAAAAAGAAAGGAGACAAGACCCAGGCCAGTGATGGAGGGGACAGTGACATAAGAATGTCCAGGACAAAGCCAAGGCCCAACATTGCCAACAGGAAGAATGAGAGGTGGATGGACAATGGCCCTGGCTCCCCCAGCGGTTCACTCACTCCAGCTGTGTTAACATGTCTTGTGATCCGTTGCTCTCAGCTGGTGTAAGACGCTAGCATGCTGGGGAACCTGTAGCACAGCCCAGCCCACTGCCCACTTTTTTACATTGTGAGCCCATAAATGCCCTACCTACCAGAGCCCTGTGAACCCTTACACTATAGAAACTTGCCTTGTTAACTATCCAACTGTACATGCAACATACAGCGAATGTAGGATAAACAAAGAACTCCTACAATTCAGTAGGAAAAAGAAAAAAAAAAGAAACAGGGCAAGGCACTTCAACAAGCACCTCCCAGAGAAGGATATCCAAATGGACGTGACAGCTGATTTTATGCATCAACTCAGCTGACCTTGCAGGTGTCCAGATACTTGGGCAAGCACAGTATATCTGTGAGAGTGTGTCTGAATGATGTGAACATCTGAATTACTGACTCAGTAAAGCAGATGGCCCTCCCCAATGTAGCTGGGTCCCAACCAGTCACTTGAAGACCCCAACAGGACATAAGGCTGACCTTCAAGAACTCCTCCCCACTGACTGTCATTTCAGCTAGAACACCAGTCTTCATCTCTCTGGTGTAGGGCCTTCAGAAAGATTTGTTGACTGACCAACACTAGGAACACACTCTATGCTTGGCCCTGGTCTTCGCATTGACTCCTCAGGTCTTGTGTATCTCTGCTGGAGCCATACAAATGGTTTCCCATTACTGAAAAGTGAAGCTGGGTTTTCTCCAAGGTCTTTCTTTCCCATCTCTGGCTAATGGAGGAGAGGCCATGACTTAAAGATGATGAAAAAGCCACAGATGGAAGATGCCAGGGTGGGTCCATGAATAGGGGTGTGTAGCAAGGGGTGCCTGCCAATTCACCCTGGACTGTGACATGAGAAATAAATGAAAATGATAGCATCAAGCCATGGAGACTGCAGGTTTACTTGTTTCAGTAGCTACTAGGCATTCTCTGTAGCACAGACTTACCCTAGCTACTTATCCTGCTGAACTTGTATATAGGAATACAAGTGTATACCCTTATTCTCATGTTAAAATAATAATTCATTAAACATTCTACAGCCTTTTACATCCATAATGATCATCTCAGCAAAAGCGGGAGACACATGCCTATCATAATGGAAAAACCAAAAGCAATTCAACCAGGAAAATCAGTAAAGACCAAAAGACCTAAATATGCCCTTTGTAAGCCAGGAAATCGTCAGCAGTGTAGACCAAGATTTCCCAAGCTCAGCTCTGCAGCATCTCAGGCCAGATAATTCTTTGTTCTGGGGGAACTGCCCTGTATGTTATAGAGGTTTAGCAGTATTCCCAGCCCCTACCTGCCCACACCAATAATAACTCCTCCAGTATGATACCAAAAATTGTTCCAGATGTTGCCAAATGTAACCTCCAGGGAAAAATCCTCCTGGGTTGGAAAATACTGGTTTAGACAGAGCTCCTGATAAATAGTTTAAAATATTTATACCAACTTTAAAAAAAAATATTTACTTATTTTAAAGTCAAAGTTACAGAGAGAGATGGAGAGACAGAAGGAGAGAAATCTTGAGTTTGGTGGTTCACTCCCCAGATGGCAGCAACAACCCAGAGCTGGGCCAGGCCAAAGTCAGGAGCTTCATCCAAGTCTCCCGAATGGATGGCAGGGGCCCAAACACCTGGGCCACCTTCCACTGCTTTTCCCAGGCCATCAGCAGGGAAATAGACTGGAAGTAGAACCGCAGCAACATGAACCTGCACCCATATGCGAAGTCAGCTTTGCAGGTAGCCGCTTTACCTGCCATGCCACAACGCTGGCATATCTAGCTAAATGTCACAGGCTTCTTTGACCCATGGAAAGGGTTCTCCGGTAAATAGACACCATGCTATCCAAGCCCGGGGGTCGAAATGCTCCAGCTGGAACAAGATGCAAAGACCAGGAGGCAGGGTTATGGCACAGCAGGTTAAGCTGCCACCTGCAATTCTGGCACCCACATGGGTGCCAGTTACTGCTCAGGCCACTCCACTTCGAATCCACCTCCCTGCTAACGCATCTGGGAAAACAGAGGTGGACAGCTCCCAATGTTTGGGCACCTGCCACTCATGTGGGAGACCCAGATGCTGTTCCTGGCTCCTGGCTTCAGCCTGGCCCACTCCTAGTTGTTGTGGCCATTTGGGGAGTAAACCAGCAAATAGAAGACTGATCTCTCTCTTTTTCTCTCTTTTTTTTCTTTCTCTTTTGTCCCTCCTTCTCTCTCTCTCCGTAACTCTGCCTTTCAAATAAATAAATGCACGGACCAGTCCAATGGCAGGCACTGAGAACTCAATGCTGCAGGATGACTGCTCCCACACGGCCCTATCACATGCTCACATTACTGTATTTACATGCAGTTCATTTTCAACACACTTCTCTTGCTGAGTTGAAGGAGGACATGATTGAGAAAGGAGGACTTTATTGATGTCCTAACTCCTCAAGCAAGGAAAGGCTTTGACAGTGACAGGTCATTTACAACATGTTATTTGATATGCCAAACATGTTAATAAGGCAGTCCACTCTCAATCTGTTCTAATGAAGAAAAATAGCCACAAGAGTGGACCAAAGGAGTGGATAATGCAGGAATCACTGACATTTGCCTCTGCCAAGATCTGATTTTTTTTTCTTCCTAAATGGAAATTCTTTAGAATTGCTTTTTACAAAGATCTTGACTGCACACTAGCTCTGGTAAGAGAAAAGTAGACTGACAAAGGCCAAGTGTAAGAAGGGCACTAAGCTGGCTTATAAAGTTTCCCCTAAAAATAAAGAGCATTTAACTGTAAAATTTTTAAAGGATTTATTTATTCTTATTTGAGAGGCAGAGTTACAGATAGAGAGAGGGAGAGACAGAAAGAGAGGTCTTCCTCCCACTGGTTCATTCCCCAAATAGCCTCAACAGAGCCAGGAGCTTTTTCCAGGTCCCCCATGTGACTGCAGGGGCCCAAGCACTTGGGCTGTCTTCCACTGCTTTCCCAGGCCATAGCAGAGAGCTGGATTGGAAGTGGAGCAGCCGGGACTCGAAGTAGCACCCATATGGGATGCCGGCACCACAGGTGGAAGCCTAACCTACTATGCCACAGCACCAGCCCCTTAATTCTAAATGAAAACAAACAGGAAAAATAAAAAACTGGTACACAATCTGTGCAACTGCATACAGGACAAATCTCTTCTGCCCAGTCTACCAAACACCTGATTACTTAGGACAGAGTTGCCCTCTCGGAACTTAACAGGCTTCATCTAGCGTTAAACATTTCCAGTGGCTATTTATGGCTGCTTATCTTTTATGATGACATCCAATTGGCTCCACTCTACTCTGGAATCTACCAGATATTTCCACGGATGGCAACTTGTTATTTTTTCTCTTTGCAAATTCACTCGCTAAGAATGTTAAGCGATTTTTTTTTTTTTTGAGAGAATTTGGCTAATAAATTCCTCATATCATCCATCGTCACCCAAGAGCGACTAACCCACTTGGGTTGCTCCTGATTCACTCACAGCTCCACCAGCATGCACTCTGCTACACAGAGCAATAAATGATCTCCCGGCAGGCAGCTGTGATTCATCACTACCCTTCACTTAAAGTCAATATCCCACTCACATCATGTTGACAAAAAGAAAAATTTGGCAATAAGGAATGGCTTTGCTTTATCTAGGCTGGAGATATATAAATTACAATCAGATTATGTAGATAAAATACATGTGCTAAATTTATCTGCTGTAACTACACTTGTCACTGCACTTTTTAATGCCTCTTAAAAAAGGATTTATTTGAGCGCTGGAGTCAGCAGGCAGTTGAAGAGGGGCTAGCGCAACAACTCCTGGAAAGATCATTTGCAACTCACTCAAATTATTTCTTTTCTCTGTGTAAATCACTGGCTAAAATCTTTTCATTTGCCTGACTCACAATGGTGGTGTTTTTGTTTTTTGTTTTTTTTTTTGTTTTGTTTTGTTTTTTAGCCACTTAAAAATCTGGACTATGCTTAAAGCATAAGTCATAGGCAATGCACACTATTTCCTGCAGGTCACTGCACTCATAATGACTCAGGGGGTCTCAGGGAGCAACGGCCACTTTCCAGAGCAGCCGGTCTACTCCAGAACAAGAGGAGCATTTGCTGAAGCCGGGAGGCTGTTAGCCACATTCTCACAAGATACACACAAGGGACACCGGGGCGGCACAGATTGGGAGGCACAGGAGTGCTGAAGCCAGAAGTGGAGCAGATTAACAGAGAAAAGACGACTGTTGAGAACCCAGGAATTCTGCCCTAGACCCCACACACCAGACAGTGAGGCCAGGAAGTGCCTCATGTGTAAGCAACCTTGCGGTTTTAGTCATCGTACATCCTGATGTAAGAAGCCATCAATAATTAGCAAATCGGCAGCCTGGAACTGCTCTGAGATTTTTCTCTTCTGCTTAATGGCCTGTTGCATTTATAGGGTGAGCTTATTTATAAGGGGTGTGAGCATATCAAAACGGTATTTACTGAGCCTCCCAGAATAGAAAGTTACACGGGAGCTATTTTTTTGCCGGATGATTAATTCTCAAACCCTGAGACTGAGATTTTAATTACTTACCAGGTAAACGTACTTTATGACCTAATTCCAGAAGACAGAGGTTTTTCGATAGCAGTGAAACTGGACGGACTTTGCTGAACTGGGGGATGTCTCCATGTTTGGCTTTGTCTAAAGGTTGAACTGTCATGACATGAAGTCCTCCACCCACCTTTAGAGATGGAAGCTAAATGAAACACTGAATTTCATTCCCAAATATGACCTGAAGCCAGGCTACCTAGGAAGATTGCCCTCATAGCAACCATACGCCACTTCCAAGCAAGGGGCTGAGCCCTGCTAAACCTGCACATCTTGTAAGTCAAGAAGAAAATGGAATTCTAGGGATCAGCGCTGTGGCATAGCAGGTAAAGCTGCTGCCTGCAGTGCCAGCATCCCATCTGGGTGCTGGTTCGAGTCCTGGCTGCTCCACTTCCGATCCAGCTCCCTGTTGATGCTCCTGGGAAAGCAGTGGAAGATGGTCCAAGTCCTTGGGCCCCTGCACTGTGTGGGAGACCCAGAAGAAGCTCCTGGCTCCTGGCTTCAGGTTGGCCCAGCTCCGGCCATTGTAGCTATATGGGGAGTGAATTAGCAGATGGAAGACTCTCTCTGTCCTGCTCTCTGTCTCTGTCTCTCTCTCTCTCTCTCTCTCTCTCTCTCTCTCTCTGCCTAACTCTGCCTTTTAAATAAATAAATGTTAAAAAAGAAATTATTATGGATTCAAATACACATATATCAGAGCATTTAGCAAAAGTCTGTGTAGAAGTCTCACTCTTATTTCCAAACTAGCTTTCGTCTTTAACAGAATAAGAAAGACAAGTTCTTATATGAGGCAGATGAGATGGGGCTAATCCAAATATTAACATAGAGCAGCTTTCGTTGTTTTCCACTTTCTTAGTTGCAAAGGGGCTGAATTTCCTGTTCATCAGATATAGAAAGATCCGCAACACACTATAGCCCCAAGTCTGCTGTTGTGTTATTGCTCCACAATTGGAAACCCACAATAACGAGCCCCTGGGCAATTGTGCAAACCACGCAGGAGAGCCTCCTGAAGAAGGAGCAAGCACTACCTGTAAGATTTCTGCACAGCGATACAATCTCCACAGTTCACAGCTCAAGTACCCTTGAAGCAAGAGGCACCTGCATCATCCCAGCCTTTCCGTAGCTACAGCTCTGTGAAACAGCAAGGGCGTTCAATCTAAACGGGGCAGAAAGAATCAGATCCAGTTTACCAAGAGTGTCAAACACCATGATGCGCTCGGAGGGTTAATATCATGAACCAGTCTGGCTGGGCCATTATTCTAGGCATTTCTGGCTAAGATGAAGATTTCAGTCAAGAAACTAAGCATAGAGCAGACTGCCCTCCCTGGTGCTGGTGGACCCCAGCCCATCAGGTGTAAGCCTGAATAGAACAAAAAGGCTGACTCACCCCCAAGGAAAGGAGAATCCCTCTTACCCATCTGTCTTAAAGCTGAGACAGGGGCTGGCGCTGTGGTGCAGCAGGTTAAAGCCCCAGCCTGCAGCATCGCCATCCTATATGGGTGCCAGTTCAAGTCCCAGCTGCTCCTCTTCCAATCCAGCTCTCTGCTATGGCCTGGGAAAGCCAGGCTCAACTCCGTGGGTCCCTGTACCCATGTGGGAGATCCAGAGGAGGCTCCTGGCTCCTGACTTCAAATCGGCACAGCTCTGGCTGCTGAGGTCATTTGGGGAGTAAACCAGCAGAATGAAAGACCTCTCTCTCTCTCTCTCTCTCTCTCTCTGGCTCTACCTCTCTCTGTAACTCTGTCTTATAAATAAAATAATATATATAAAAAAGCTGAGACAGTAGCTTTCTGCCTACCTTCTGACTCAAACTGAAATACTGGCTCCCACTGGGCCTCAAGTCTGCCTGCCACCAGATTAAACTGTACCAGTCAGTAGCTCTTATGGTCCTTGGGCCTCTAGACTCAGCCAGAAATCAGGACTCGTCAGCCTCCATGATCGCATAAGCCCAACCCCTTATAACAAACCTCTTTAGGTAGCTCCATCCTGCTGGTTCTTTTTCTCTAAAGAACCCTGGCTAATACATACACCAAATAGCTTCAATCTGTTACTAACACAGACTGTTCAAGTCCAGGACACACACGAATCTTTCACTGGCTGTGTGACCTTTCTGATCCTCAGTTTCTTCATCTGTACAGTGGGAATAACCACAGTCCCCATCTCGCAGGCTTGCAGCGAGGCATAACATAGAACATTTAGAACCAAGCCTGACACATGCTAAGCCTATGTAAATACTGCTGCTAATTAGCAAGATGTGCAAGTATGGAGTACACACTTACAGACAATGGAGACATACGGCAAACTGGAAGGGCAGGAATACCAGCATTTTTCAGTTCTTTTGGGAAAATAGGAAGCTGAGCTGGCCATCTAACTGCAGAGGTAATGGACACATCAAGAGCATGGTAAACCTCAGAGTGGGGGCAACATGTGTGACCTCCCTGACACAAAGCTGATGTTCTAATTCATAAATGGGTCTTGCTGAATTTTTATCAGAATAGTATGAAGAACAGCAGCTTTATAGCTGCAGGAAAGGGAGGCAGAAGGGCCGAGAACAGAGTGGCAGAGCCAGCCAGAAAGAGGGCCAGAAGCAAATGGAGTCCAGTCCTAAAGATGTGACAACCAGGGGATGCAACCTGCACAGCAGGCTGGGGCTGGGCAGGTGAGCACAGCCCAAGAGCAGATAAGCCGGGCAAGGGCTGGGCACAGGCTGGCAGACCAGCCATCCCAGAGAACAGAAGCCTCGCCAATGGTCAGCAGTGGTCGCAGACAGGCGAGGGAGCCGCACAGGGAATGCTCAGAGGGCAGAGTTGGTGTTCACAAGGCTGAGGAGTTCGCCTATACTGACAGGATTCCCGACGAAGCACGTGAAGCACATGAGCCAGCTCAGTGCAAGTTACAAGTTTTTTCTGTGTAACTGCAACTGAGTTTGAACCCTTGATCTATCACACACTCAACAAGAGATCCAACCCTGTGGTCTAACTTCATTTATTTTCTTCCAAAATATAATGTTAATGTGTACATTATATAGGGAAGGTGTGAAGCTCACTAGCTCGGTGTCTCCCATAATGCAAATGATGAGTTCTCTCTTCCTCACCCACTGAGAATGGTACAGTCCTCATCGTCTGTCAATCAGGTGCCTCACTTCCAGGATTTCTCCACCACCATTCCCTCTGCAACGATGATCTTATTCAGTGCCCTCCCATTGAACTTTTGGTATTGCATGGTTATAGTATGAAGGACAGTGGTAACTCCACACACACACACACACACACACATCCGTGACTGCCAATTCCTTAATCTCAGGGATTTTTCTACTATGTGTTTCTCTATTGATAAACAATACCTAGCATGTGATACCAAACTCAATAACCGTTAGTTGAGCAACTACTTCCTTCCGAAACCCTGGTCCTGTCTTCTCCATGAGTTCTGGCCTTTACAGAGCATTGCCAGCGGACAGCACAGCTCCTTGGACACTTCCTTGCAGTCTGCCAGCCTGCTCAAAGGACTGGCCAGAGATAAATCAATAAGCATAACCCACATGGGGTATCTGTGAGATGCCACCATGGTTTTATCCCTCACTGTTAGGGTACGGAGATAACCAACAAAAACAGACCTATGAAACTTAAGACAATTTAAGTCTCCTCTCAATTCCAAGCAAGGTTATATCCATGTATGAACCAAACTGGCAGTGAGAATTGAACACAGATCTCCTTTTAAGTAATTCTGTGGACAGTGAAATGTCTTTGTGCCAAGATTAACAAGGTGCCAGGTGCTCAGGTGCTTACACAGCACATAATCCTTGCTTGTGAGGATGTTTTTGCTGTTCTTCCTGCAGTTGATCCCAGTGAACAGCTTCTATGGTCATTAATTCTCTAACATCAATTTCCCAAAACAACCTCCCTTCTAGCAATATTATGTTTCTAAGAGTTTATGGTCACGCACTAGTTCCTCTATAAGAGTGGAACAAATGACCTCCAAATTCAGTTACTGGTTCCAACAACAGATGCTCATTGGGTCACACAGTCTCTGAGGGTCAGAAATCCATGAGCAGCTTAACTGGCTGGTTCTGGGTCAGGGTCTCTAACCAGGCTGCAGAAAAGCTATCCGTCAGGGCTGCTGTCCCCTCAAGGGGTGGAGAATGCACTTCATCAAGCCCACTCACACAGCCCCTTGGCAACCCTTAAGTTCTTCACTGGCCTTGTCCCCAAGCCAGTTGGACCTCTTCATAGAGGTCACCAAGGGAACCCCCTCAATGCCACAAGAGGGCAGCGGGCTTCCCCCAGAGCCCTGGATTTAAGGAGGAAAAATGGACATCCCAAGACAGAAGCCATAGTCTTTACCTGTTTTTTTTAAAAGACTTATTTATTTTTTATTTGAAAGGCAGAGCTACAAAGAGGCAGAAGCAGAGAGAGAGAGAGAGAGAGAGAGAGGTCTTCCATCTGCTGGTTCACTCCCCAAATGGCCGCAACGGCCAGAGCTGAACTGATCCAAAGCTGGGAGCCAAGAGCGTCTTCTGGGTCTCCCATCTGGTGCAGGGGCCCAAGGGCTTGGACCATCTTATACTGCTTTCCCAGGCCATAGCAGAGAGCTGGATCAGAAGTGGAGTAGACGGGAATCAAACTGGCATCCGTATGCTACGCCAAGTCATAGTTGTGGGGAACTAAGAGGGTGGATGCTTAACCCCACTGTGGTGTTTGGAGATGGGAATCCATCAGATTGGGGAATCATTAGATCGGGTTAGGTTATTAGGCTGGAGCCCACACGATTGAGTGCAGCTGGCTTTATACAGACAGCACTATTGACAGACAAGTGAGCTCCCCGTCTTGTACCACCTGATACCCTGTGTCACCTGGGGACTCTGCCAGCAAGAACACGTCTCCAGAGGATGGACCAGTGGGGCTCACCTAAGCATGCACCATGAGCCTCTAGAACTGGGAGCCAAAATAAATCTCTTATGCTTGCAACATGAGGCTGCCCCGGGTGTTTCATGATAGCAACGAAGAGCCGACTAGTACACGGAGCCACCAGTTAAAAGAGGCAGAGTGTGTTCCTCAGTATCAGAGCCTCGAACAGTAACTGGAGCCATGCAGGATGGATACTTATTTCAAAATCAAGGCTTACCATACACAGAAGCTCACGAACTCCATCCACTGTGTCTGCCTAGCATCCTTATTGGAGGGGAAAAAAACCAGAATGACAAAGAAAATAACACAATGTGCACTAGTCTGCTAGGGCTCCCATGATAAAGTGCTGCAGATTGGACCATGGCTTAAACAACAGAAATCAGTGTCCTTGCAGCTCTGAAAGCTGGAAATGTTAAGACCACGGCGCTAGCAGAGTGGCGGCTCCTAAGAGCTCTGCTTGCTTGCACCAGGCTGACTTACCCAGCATCCTCTTGTGGTGGTGGGGGGGGGGTCTTCCCTCTGCATGAGTCTATGGCAGATTCTCCACTTCTCCCAAGGACCCCGGGCAGATTGGATCAGAGCCTCAACTTGAATTTAGTCACTGCTTCAGGGGCAGTGGTACACATACTGAGGACTCCTGGGAGCACCCACACTATTCAGCACACGACACAACACAACACAATACAACACAACATAGGGCTCCTTCTCCAGGGAAGTATTTGTTTTGTGCATGTGCTGAGTGACAGTCAAAAATGTCTAAACGCCACTAATTTACTAGATTAGCCACTCATGGGATGTCTACATGGGATAATCCAGTTTCCATTTAAACAATCAAAGTGACTACAAACTTCTGGTTTTATACATCATGATCACTAAGAAGTCTTCCTTTTATCACCCCTGAATTTGTCTCCCAGTAACACCTGCTCATCCAGCAAGGTCCCAGCCTTGGAGAAAAAGAAAAAACTAGTTGTTATGGCCTCCCTGTTAATCATTTCCACTGTCCTATTATTACATCTCCATATTTTAATTTGTATGGTGCATTCTCTTTTTTGTGTGTGTAGGAGGGTTCGTATGTTTTGTTCTTTGAGGTACCTTTGAGGCACTGAGCATGAAAAGATTTAACCAAAGGATAAGCTTTAATTTGGTGCAAAAAAGTTCTGCAATCCAAGCATGTGAGGCAACTTCAAAAAAAAAAAAAAAAACTCAAGGAAAAAGGCATATTATGAAGCAAAAAAAAAAACTATGCATGGATTTCAAAACTACTTTTTGCTTCAAAATAATCGTGTCTTTTAATTCCATTTTCCAAGTACCCTCATTAGTCTCACCTGATTCTCAAACTCTCCCCTTGAAAATCACAACTAAGAATCAGTATGTGCAGCATTTAACTTGTGGGTAATCCTGTGCCTGGCTGGGAGACTGCCTGCCTAGCCCATGCAGAGGTTAAGCCGGCATGGCATACCATACCTCCAGGGAAAGACCCTGGTTAGGGACTTAGCACACTGGGACCCACACATGACCTGACGGCTGGCAGGTGGCAGGAGCCCCAGGCACATTTCCCCTACCCCCACTTTCTGTTGAGGGGCCTTGTACAGCTCCCGGGTGTGTGGCCCAAACCCATTAGACCACCTGGAAGGCTACGTGGGCTACATGACCTTCAAGCTGATTGGAGAAGCGTAGAGGTGCCAGTATCTGCTTTATCCTATAGAATTAGCACTGCTACCCTGAGCTAGCTACTCCCCTTTGCCTGCCCCTATAAAACCTTGTGCCATCTGTTAATAAATGGACATGTTCACTGAAACTGTCTCCAGTGCTTCTTGTCAAAGAACACCATCACCCCAGCATCCTGACAGTATGGGCCTCACAGGATGAGCCCACATTAACTATTTATATTTGGCGGATGGCCAGTTTAGCAAAGTCCTAACAACCTTTCAGGATGTTGCTCATCAAAAAAGGTTAACAATTTCAAAACCAAAGAAGATTTGTATTTGGATGTGAAGGAATATCACATCCTGGAAGTTTTTTGACCTAAAAGTAGCCCCACAGTGTAGAAAGCACCGGAAGTAGTATTCACCCCAACTCCAGGACCTGGAAACACAAATTCAAGAACTACATGCTAGATCCAACCTAGGCTCTGACTGGGAGCATCAGGCAGTCTTGCAGCATAGTTGTCAACATAGCAGACAAAGTGGGCTGTTGAACAGGAGCTTGCCGGTGCAGTCACGAGTTCCCATCATTAGAAAATAACATAAAAATGTACCTATCAGCAATACCGTAATCTCATGGCCATATTTGTCAACAGAGGAGAATTTCTAGGATCAGAGTCAGACTTCTCTGGAAAACTGCTTCAGAAAAGTACCAATTTAGGTACCAAAATGACATCAAATACTAGGTGTCCAATTCTATTAAATTCACAAGCAAATGCATGAAGAACCCTGGTGAGAATGATGTGGAGGACAAATGTTGTGTCTCTGAATGGAAAAAAGATTTGATTTTGTGATCAACAAGCAACCCAAAGCCACCACAACCCAGGATTGCCCTCGTTGTAACTGGAAGATAATCCAAAACACAAGCACAATCTCACAAAACATGTATCATCTGGACAAGCTTCTGAGAACTATGATGAAAATACAATACACTAGAATTACTTCATATAGGACAAAATTCTGGCTAACATCAAGAAAAGAAACCCTCCATTAGCAAGTTCAGGGGATGTAGAAGCCATCCCCCAGTATTGTCTTACCTGTTCTAACGGATCCCTCTGCCTAGAGATCAAGGTTTCGAAACCTTTTTGGTTTTTCTTTATCACCCCACTTAAGAAGTCCTTTTAGACATTTTTTTCTGAGTCACCCAATGACATTTTAAAACCACAGATACACTGCATATCTATATACAGTATTTTGTTTTGGAGCTTTATGGTATTCTTTTTTTTTTTTCCCCCTTACTTAGAAACGCATGACCTGAATCCCTAGGACAGTGAGTGACCAAGTACTCAGAGGTTTGGCAGGTACCCAGGCTCAGTCCCAATTTTATAACTTGAAAGAACTAAACAATATTTACCTTTCAGTAGCAGTTTAACATGGTTGCTCTGTTAAATATGTCCTCAGCCATGATATGACATTTCAATCATGAGATCTACTCAACCTCTCTTTCCTGGGTACCAAGGAAGCTCAGTGAGAAAATAGTGAGAGTTCTTGTCTCCATGCCCTTCTATTCTAGGCTAGAAGGGAGGAATAGTCAAGGGGCAAATATATTGCATGTCAGATGATAAATATATATATATATATGCTAAAAAGCAATAAATCTGCCAAGGTAGGGCAGACTGTACTCATAGCTCCCCAAGTCTTCACTGAAAATATGAGATTTTGGAGGCTAGCACTGTGTAAAGCCACTACCTGCAGTGCCAGCATCCCATAAGGGGACCGGTTCGAGTCCTGGCTGCTCCCTTCCGATCCAGCTCTCTGTTATGGCCTGGGAGAGCAGTGGAAGACGGCCCAAGTGCTTGGGTCCCTGCAACCACATGGGAGACACAGAAGAAGCTCCAGGCTCCCGGCTTCAGATTGACCCAGCTCCAGCCGCTGGGAACCAGCAGATGGAAGACCTCCCTTTCTCTCTCTCTCTCTCTCTCTCTCTCTCTCTCTCTCTCTCTCTCTGCTTCTGGCTCTCTGCAACTGTCTTGGAAAGGAGAGGAGAGGATAGCAGAGGGGAGGGGAAGGAAGGTGGGAAGGGGAGGGGAGGGAAGAAACATGAGATTTTATCAGAGCATTGAAGCAAAAGTAAACCACACAATTATCTGAGACAAAGAGTTCTAGGTGGCAGGTACAGCCCATGCAAAGGCCCTGCCTGGGGCATAACTGAACTTAGCACATCTAAGGAATGGAAAGAAAGTCATCAAAGTTCAGTCACAAAGATGGATCATGGTAGACCAAGTCAGAGACCTGGAGACAGAATACACAGGGGGTGGACTCGTTAACCGTGTGCACAGAAGATCACGGAAAACTGTACGCCTCAGAATTTTGAGGCGAGGCAATACATCCATTAAAAAAAAAGTACATCTGCTTGTAAAGAAGTTATTAAATCAAAATCATCACACTCAGAGCAGGCCGAGGATCAAGGAAGAACACAGACCTGGGAAGTGGGCAAGTTGCCTTTCCTAAAATCACTGCAGTAATGATTGCCTCTGTGTCTGTAAAAGCATTTAGTTTGGCTCATTCAGGTGAGAGAAATCCAAAGTTTAAAACTGAACAGTGTCCCCACGCAAGCACAAGGTCCCGGAGGCAACATGACAGCCAACCAGCCTAGCTCAAACTGAATGGGACACAAGTCTGTTCTTTCTGTGAACCAAACCTTGGGAAAAAACAAACATTCTCAACGGTACACTTGTCTTGGGAGAGCTTCAGAAAGAGTCGCGGATACCTGGTTATGGCGCACTATGAAGTTTGGCTGTGTCTGCTGTTTCATCCTTCTATAGTATAAAATCCATAGGAATTAAACTGGGGAGGGGAAAAGGGAGAAGGAGGGAGAGAGGGAGAGAGGGAGAGAGGGAGAGAGGGAGAGAGGGAGAGAGGGAGAGAGGGAGAGAGAAATGAACGCTTGACAGCCCCCAAGTTGGCAAGATGAATTGCCCTCATTACTTTAATATGCTGTCGCACATGCAAGGCAATTTAAACTCACTGAACCTGTTTTCCTTTCCTATCAAACGAGATGCCTGTGTGTGCAGCTGCTGACTCTTAAAAATTAATTAATGACTCACGTTTATCTAGTTCTTTCTCAAAGGACTTCCAATCATTCTGCGAAGCATTCTCTCCTATCTCGCCCCACGGGTACGCATGAAGCAAACCGGTGGGTCTCAGGGTGGCAGCCAACACGTCCAGAGAACAACCGAGCACTGAAGAAACAAACTTCTACGTGGAAGCCTTCTTTCCTTTCCTCTTTTTTCCTGGAGAATCCTTCCAGCATTTTTTTAGCTAATGAACCATTTCACTATAGGAAGTAAAATACACTGCAGGGAAAAGGAAAAGCCACGTTTGCTGGTAGCCACTATCTTACAACATGGGTGATTTCTTTTCATTCTTAGCACCATTCTTAGATATTAAGTAACAGTGTCCCTATTTTTCAAATGAAGAAAATGAAGCTTAAAGAGTGTAAGCAGAGATTCAGTGTGGGGCTCATTCTGATCCCAAAGTCCTTTTCGGTTATACCATGCCAGCTCCAAAACACCATGTGTCATTGGGTGAATAAAATTATGGATTCTGTAATTGCACAATGCTCTTTCATTTAAGACTCCGCAATTTCCACCGGAGAACCTATTCAACATGCCAAGCACCCAGTCCTTTACTGGTTGGAAACGGAAAAGAGAATTGAAAGCACAGCCTAAGAAATATTCCTATTTGGGGCCGCCCCTGTGCCGCAGTGGGTAGAGCTGCCGCCTGCAGTGCTGGCATCCCATATGGGTGCCAGTTCAAGTCCCAGCTGCTCCACTTCCGACCCAGCTCTCTGCTATGGACTGGGAAAGCAGTAGAAGATGGCCCAAGTGGGGCCTCTGCACCCACGTGGGAGACGCGGAAGCTCCTGGCTCCTGGCTTCGGATCAGTGCAGCTCTGGCTGTTGTGGCCATTTGGGGAATAAACCAGTGGATGGATGGAAGACCTCTCTCTCTCTCTCTTTCTCTCTCTCTCTCTCTCTCTCTCTCTCTCTCTCTCTGCCTCTCCTCTCTGTGTGTAACTCTGACTTTCAAATAAATAAATAAATCTTAAAAAAAAAAAAAAAGGAACATTCCTATTTAAAAGTTCACGGAATGCTCTTCCCCGCAACTGAGCTCCCGCAGGGCTCAGCTCCCATTCTTTTTAATTAATAAGATGACAAGTTTTATTACAGGAGTACTCATATATAAAACAAATTAACCATCTTTGCAGAAGGCAAGAGCAGGGAGGCTCTGATTTTAAGAAGAAATGTGCCTCTCTCCTTCTACAAGAAGGGAATCCACGTCTCACTAAAGCATTTGAGGGTCACAACGATGACTCAGGACATAACCATGTCAGGGGTAAAATGTGCAAGCTCACAGCACACAAGGGAGCTTTTCAGTGAATCATTACATAAACTGATGCACAGGTGCTGGTGTCTTCTGAGCTCTTTCACATGAGTGTCTATTTTTTTTTTTTTTTTAAGATTTATTTGAAAGAGTTACAGAGAGAGAGGAGGAGGAGAGGCAGCAAGACACACACACACACACAGAGAGAGAGAGAGAGAGAGAGAGAGAGAGAGAGAGGTCTTCCATCCACTAGTTCACTCCCCAAATGGGCACAATGGCCAGAGCTGAGCCAATCTGAAGCCAGGAGCCAGGTGCTTCCTCCAGGTCTCCCACATGGATGTAGGGGCCCAAGAGCTTGGGCTATTTTCCACTGCTTTCCCAGGCCATAGCAGAGAGCGGGATTGGAGGTGGAGCAGCTGGGGCTCGAATCAGTGCCCATATGGGATGCTGGCACTATAGGCAGCAGCTTTATCCACTACGCCACAGCACCGGCCCCTAACGTCTGTGTATTTCTTAGGACAATCACTGGAGTCTGCCTCCAGCATGGTGCACCTCTGTCTGGTCCACTTCCTAAGATACAGCTGTCAACCATGAACTACTTGAGGGTAGGGCTTTATCCCTTATCTGGGATGCTGTTCAACATTTAGCACTGAGTCTTGCAGTTAATGGAACTGCTGGGGCAGGCTGTTTGGCCTAGCTGTTAAGATGCCAGTTGAGGGGCCAGCACTGTGGCGTAGCAGGTAAAGCTGCCATCAGCTGCCGGCATCCCTTACGGACACCGTTTCGAGTCCCAGCTGTTCCACTTCCGATCTAGCACTCTGGGATAGCCTGGGAAAACAGCACAAGATGACCCAAGTCCTTGGGCCTCTGAACCCGTGTGGGAGACCTGGAAGAAGCTCCTGGCTCCTGGCTTCAGACTGGCTCAGCTCTGGCCATTGCGACCATTTGGAGAGTGAACCAGTGGATGGAAGACCTCTCTCTCTCTCTCAACTGTTCACATTTGTGATGCTTTTTAAAATAAAAATAACTGAACTCAGCATCATAAAATTTTCAATCTCCCAATTTGTAAGTTCTACATGACTCCAATCAAAATTCCAGTGAGGTTTTTCAAGAAATTTGACATGTTTGACCTCTACATTTATGTGGAATGTCAGAACCAGGAATAACTAGGATCAGTACATCCTAAACTTTTTCACATCCTAGTCCACCTGGGAAGAGGTCATATTTGTACTCATCTGTACTAAAAGAGAAAGGTTCCAGATGAAAGCAATCAGCATTGAACAACTGTCCCACACACAGGCATCTATTCCAGATGGATGAGATCTTTAATATTTTATAAACTCTAGAAGGACACACACACATGTAGTGGCTGATGTGGTACAGTAGGTTAAGCTACAACCTGCAGTGCCAGTTCAAGTTTTAGCTCCTCCACTCCCCATCTAATTCCCTGATGATGTTCCTGGAAAGACGGCAGATGATGGCTCAAGTGCTTTGTAGGAAATTCCCATGGAGCTCCTGGCTCCCAGCTTTTGCCTGGCCAAGCCCTGGCTGTTGTAAGTATTTGGGAAGTGAACCAGTGGATGGGAGATCTCTCCTGTCTCTTCCTCTCAATATATATCATTGTGCCTTTCAAATACATAAATAATCCTTTTTAGAAAAGGCAGAAATACAAAGGACAGGTATAATAATATAAAATATATGAAAATGGGGTAGGGAGAATGGCCAATAGTAGAATGGGCATAGAAAACCCAAATGGCCAACAAACCGATGAAGACACATAAACCCTACTAGTAACTGGGGAAAACAGACAAAAATTCACACAAAAAAAGATACTGCATTTCACATCTGTCCAATGGGCAACAATTAAAAGCTAACAATGCTGTTAGGAAGCTTAAACTTTTGCATGCTTCTAGTTAGAATGTAAGCACTATGAAAAACAAATTTTTTTATTATAATCAGAGAAATTTTCTCTACTGTAATACCAAAATACTACTCAAGCCTAGTCATTGTGGTGCTACTTATAATAGTGAAAATGTGGAAAAAATTAAATATCTTCCATGTAGAAAATTTCACAGAGAGCACAGTGAACAACTATTCATTCTGATATCATCCATGTAAAGTCTGAAAGTGAAATACAACATTACATATTATTTATGGGGTGATGTAACACAATCGAAAACATGTATGACAAAAATGAACACCACATTCTGCAGAGAGCTTACCCCTGAAGACAAAGGGTGCAAGCAAGGGACTCGATGCTACGGGGCCTCAACTGGTACTAATTTTTCAATCTGATTTATGTCAAAATGTTAGCATGTACAGAGCAATCAGGTTTATGAAGGTAGTTTTTAGTTTAACCTCTGTTCTTTTTTCTTCATGTGTGAAATACCCAAAAATGCTTTTTTGATTTTTTAAAAATAATGATAAAATGCCACTTAAAACAAGGTGGACGACAGAGATACTCAAAGTGTAGATGAACCTTGCAGGGCCGGCATTGTGGCGCAGTGGACTAAAGCCCTGGCCTGCAGTGCCGGCATCCTATATGGGCACTGGTTCAAGTCCTGGCTGCTCCACTTCTGATCCAGCTCTCTGCTAAAGCACCTGGGAAAGCAGCAGAGGACAGCTCAAGTCCTTGGGTCCTCACACTCACGTGGGAGTCCCAAAAGAAGCTCCTGGCTCCTAGCTTCGGTTCAGCTCAGCTCTGTCCACTGCGGCCATTTGGGAAGTGAATCAGTAGATGGAAAACCTCTCTCTCTGTCTTTACCTCTCCCTGTAAATCTGTCTTCCAAATAAATAAAATAAATCTTTTTTTAAAAAAAAGAACCTTGCTTGAGAATACAGTTTTCTTTTAACAAAAAAAGTACATATGTACATAAATACACACATATACACTCCCACTATTACATCATATCTGAAATATACAATCAGGGTACTGGAAAAGGTTCACGGAAAAATGGAACTAAAAGATAAATTTATTTTGGTGCAAAAAAGTTTAAAATCTTGGGGCTGGTGCTGTGGCACAGCGGGTATAGCTTCCACCTATAGTGCCAGCATCCCATATGGGAGCCAGATCAAGTCCCAGCTGCTCCACTTCCAATCCAGCTCTCCACTGTAGCCTTGGAAAGCAGTACAGGATAGCTCAAATCCTTGGGCCCCTGAACCCACGTGGGAGAGCCAGAGGAGGCTCCTGGTTCCAGGCTCCAGGCTTTGGATCAGTGCTGCTCCGGCCATTGTGGTCATCTGGGGAGTGAACCAGTGCATGAAAGACCTCTCTCTCTCTCTCTCTCTCTGCCTCTCTGTAACTCTGCCTTTTAAATAAATAATCTTTTTTTTAATCTTTTTTGACAGGCAGAGTTAGACAGTGAGAGAGAGACACACACAGACAGAGAGAAAGGTCTTCCTTTTTCCGTTGGTTCATCCCCCAAGTGGCCAGCACACCGAGCCAATCCAAAGCCATGAGCCAGGTGCTTCCTCCTGGTCTCCCATGCGGGTGCAGGGCCCAAGCACTTGGGCCATCCTCCACTGCACTCCCGGGCCACAGCAGAGAGCCTGACTGGAAGAGGGGCAACCGGGACAGAATCTGGCACCCCAACTGGGACTAGAAACTGGTGTGTCGGCGCTGCAGGCAGAGCATTAGCCTAGTGAGCCGTGGCGCCGGCCAAATAAATAAATCTTTAAAACAAAAGTTTGAAATCCATGAAGTTTTTTTCATAATATACTTTCCCCATGAACTTTCTGGAGTGTTGCTTGTGTATATATCCATGCATGTACATACGTGTATGCTTTTTTCCCAAAAGCTCAGCAAGTAGAGATGAGGTCCATCCATCCCAGTGTGTGTGTGTGTGTGTGTGTGTATACAACAGAATTCTGTACACCTATTTAAAATGTTACATTCTCATCTGTACTGCCAAAGACACAAAACAGGGTATCCTAGGTCTCCTGATTGTAAAACTCTGTGTGCCCTGTGCGTGCACAGAGAACTGTCCACAATGATAATCCCAAAATGCTGACAGTGGCTGTCTCTACACAGTGATATTTCATGAGCACTTTCCTTTCCTAAACCGAATGGATGTTTTACAAGTACGAATCATCATTATAATTACACACACACACACACACATCTTTGATGTGGTTTCTGAGAGAAAAGCTATCCCAACAGTGTATTCAGTTCATCAGAAAATAAGTGTTTGCCAAAACTGCGTTTCAGTAACAAAGTAAGGTTGAGAAATAAAGGACTAAGGGTGGTAAGAGGCAACAGTGGAGAAGGGGCGGGCAGGAGTGAAAACAAATAGGCAACAGAGGAGACCAGGCAAGCGCTCCTGACGCCAAGAGCCCAAGCTCATACTGCAGCACGAGGCCCCATACGCCACACTCAGGTCTCGCTGCCCAAGCTACCTCTCAACCTGGAGCACGCCGAGTCCACCACAGACACGGTCATAACTCCCTTTCACCAGTGGCCCAGGGGATGGCTATTTTTACCAGCTAAAAGAAACCTATTGTGTATTAGGCTGCTTGGGCTGCTGTAACAGAACACCGCAGACCATGTGGCTGAAGCAACGGAAATTCATTTCCCGCAAGACCTACTCTTGGTCTCTCCTCTGGGTTTGCGGCCAGGGCTACCTTACCATGTCCGTTCACCTGATCCCTTCTGTGTGAGCTGAGGAGAAAGGGGCTGTGGGATTAGGAGACAGGGAGAGAGGAGAGAGAAAAGGGGACGGTGCCCACTCTCTGGTGTCTCTTATTATGATGGCACTAATCCTACAGGATCAAGGAACCACCCTGATGTTCTCAGTTACTTCCCTAGAGGGCCCATCTCCAAAACCAGCCAACACTGCAGTCTACGCAGGACTGGAGAAGGCGGAGCAAACTTTCAGCACACTGCACAAAGCAAAGTAGAAAACAAAGTTTTCCTCGGAGAAGCAGAAAGGTCTTCTAGGCTCTCAAGGCATGGGAGCACCTCTGGCCATACTGAACCCTCCAGCTCTGCTGGCCAGCTTCTCAACCACACCAGCACAACCGCTCTGTCTTCACAGAAACACGTTCCAAGGTCGCCTTTACTGTCGTGAAAGGACGTGCATGGGCAACAAAGCCTACCTGCACGTATAATGTTTTTTTCATCACGAAAACGCCCGAACTTTGAAATAACAGAAAAACAAACGGAAAGTAATTGATAGTGAAATAAAGTGTGTTTCAGACTTGTGAATGCTCAGGTTCCACTCCACCAGAAGACAGAACATGGTAATTGTACTGGTCAGCTTTCTGTTACTTTAAATAACTCAGGCAAGTGCTTTACAAAAAACAAGGTTTAGGGGCCTGCACTGTGGCGTAGCGGGTTAAGCCACCTCCTGCAGTGCCAGCATCCCATGTGGGTGCCAGTTCCAATCCTGGCTACTCCACTTCTGATCCAGCTCCCTGCTAATGTGCCTGGGATAGCAGTAGAAGATGGTCCAAGCCCTTGGGCCCTTGCAAGGAGGAGACCCAGAAGAAGCTCTTAGCTCCTGGCTTTAACCTGGTTCATCCCTAGCTGTTGCGGCCATTTGAGGAGCGAACCAATGGATGGAAGACCTCTCTCTCTATCTCTGCCTCTACCTTTCAAATGAATAAATAAATCTTTAAAAAAAAAAGAACATTTAAAATTCTACTTACTTAGCAATATTCCAGTTTCCAATAGATTATTGTCAACTATAGTCACCACACCATACAATAGGCTATTTTGGTAGCACAGCCCAGTATGCCACCAGAACAAACGTCCTCTCATACATGTGTGACAGGTGTTCAAATACCACCTGCGACACTGTGCTCAGGAGAAAGACAATTTTGTAATAGACTGAACAACTCTTGTGAAGGACCCAAACAAGCAAAGAGCAATCTTCCTTCAGTAAGTAGCTGCCTTCTTGAAAAGTGAATGCTCTTCTACAGCTATACAAGAACAACCACTGAAAAGCTGAAGAGGTTCCAGGCACCCATAACTACACACAGTTTTGCACCCTGGCATCTAGCGGAACATCACAAGGTTACAAGCAACAATTCTTCCCAGCAGGGGACTCACCCAGGGGTTTCTGGAAATCCTACAGCCTCAGCCCCTGTGCAGGGGATGCTAGCAATATCCGGTCTTCATTTACTGCCGCACACATTCCCAACAGCCCCTAAGCTGCAAGAGCGAACCCCTGGGAATGACTGGTCTGTCTTGTTCAGAAGCTCTGGCTCTGAACACTTCTCCACAAGCAGCTTAGACAGCCACAGTTCTAGAGACTCACCGCCCTCAACACTCCTGGCATCCCAATAAATATTTAGTAGAAGTATGAAGACTAATAATAACTATTTGTATGATCACAAAATAAAGCAGACTTCAAATCACAAAGTATACTTTGGAGCTTACCCTTTAATTTTCTCAGCAGTGCGTGGAAATCTGATGAGCCTCAGTTTTGAATCATGTCCTTAAATCTCTACAGAGCACATTGGAAATTGAAAAGTTCATGTATCTAAATCTCTAGAATCATTTAAAAGCCATGCCTTGGGGCTGGCTCTGTGGTGTAGCAGGTAAAGCCGCCACCTGCAGTGCCGGCATCCCATATGGGCGCTGGTTCAAGTCCCAGCTGCTCCACTTCTGATCCAACTCCTGCTAAGGCCAGGGAAAGCAGTAGAGGATGGCTCAAGTGCTTGGGCCCCTGCACCTGTATGGGAGGCCCTGAAGAAGCTTCTGGCTCCTGGCTTCAGATCAGCACAGCTCTGGCCATTGTAGCCATCTGGGGAGTGAACCGGTAGATAGAAGACCTCTTTCCATCTCTTTGTCTCTGCCTCATTGTAACCTTGCCTTTCAAATAAATACACAAATCTTAAAAAAAAAAAAAAAAAAAAAGCCATGCCTTGGATTCCTTGTCTCAAAGCAATCTCTCTTTTCTTTCTAATGTGCTCTTTACAATCAAGCCAAGCGTTTGGCTTCGTGCTTACAACACCCACAGAAGGGCCTAGATTCAAATCCTGGCTCTAGCTGCTGGCTCCAGGTTCCCGATAATGCAGACTCTGGGAGGTAGCAGTAACAGATCCAGTAACTGAGTTCCTACAACCCACATGGAAACCTGGATCGCATTCCTTGCTCCCAGCTTCAGGCCCCCTTTGCAGGCATTTGGAAAGTAAATCAGTGAATGAGCTCACTCTCTCTCTCTCTGTGTGTGTGTGTGTATGTGTGCCTCAAATAAATAAATACATTTTTTTGAAGTTCTGATTCCCTTTCTCTTTCCCCCTGGGGAAGTGAGCCACATTCCAGTTTCTCCATGTAGTTCTTTGGGCCCTGTTTCAGGAACGCAATTGTAAACAGAAGACAAGATTGAGGCTGTCTCTGTACCCTGGCAACTACCACAAGGGGGAGCATCACCTCCCTCCCACCCCACCATCCCTCACACAGGAACCAGTGCATTCCTTCACCTCTTTCAAGGGAGCCACCAGCTAGCTGGGGTAAATCAACTTTTCCTTGCATCCAACTGTCTTCCCCATGCCACTTGCATTAACAAAAGAAATAACTAGACTTGCCCCTTTGATTCTCTACGTTGTCTTATTCAATAATATTGACCTCTTGGGAGCATAGCTCCATGAATTTTCACACTGTAGAGATTGCCATTACCATCATCCCCAACAGGATTTAGCCAAGTTCCATCATCCGCCCCAACAAAACTGTTTCAGGATCACTTGCGGTCACAGCCTTGCTACTCTCGGTAACCGCTAATCTGTAACTCAGCCTCTTAAAGAGCATCCCATACGTGGAATCAGGCAGCATGCAACTTTTTAAACAGGCGCTTTTTAACACAACAAAATATCCTTGCAATTCTTCTATGTGGTTGCTTGTATCAACTACTCACTCTATCTTTTTGCTGACCAATAGTTTATCACACAGATGTGCCATGGTTTGTTTATCCACTCACTTGCTAAAAGATGACCCGGTTGGTTTTCTAGTTTGGGACAACTATTTATAGGACAGCTATAAACATTTGTACATGGGTCTTATATACCAGGTAAGTTTTCATTTTTCTAGGGTAGAACTGCTGAGTCATACAGCAAGAACATGTTTAAATTGAAAAGAAGCTGTAAAATGCATTTGCAGAACAGCTTTCCCACTTTGCATGAACACCAGCAATGCACAAGAGTTCCCATTGCTCCATATCCTTTGCCAACACTTGCTATTTGTCGGTAATTTTTTTTATAAAGTGTAGACTTTTAAAAAGATTATTTGTTTGAAAGGCAGAGTTACAGAGAGAGAGTGAGGGAGAGACAGAGAAGGAGATCTTCCATCTGCTGGTTCACTCCCCAAATGGCCACAATGGCCAGGGCTGGGTCAGGCCAAAGCCAGGAACCAAGAGTTTCATCTGGATCTGCCACGTGGGTGCAGGGGCCCAAGGAGTTGGGCCACCTTCCATTACTTTCCCAGGTGCATTTGCTGGGAGTTGGATCAGAAGTGGAGCAGCCAGGACACAAACGAGCACCCACATAGGATGGTGGTGTCACAGGAGGCAGCCTAACCAGCTGAGCCACAGCACCAGCCCCTGTCAATAATCTTTTATTTTTGTAATCCTAATAGGTGTCTAATCCTATTTCATTGTGGTTTTTTTTTAAAGATTTATTTATCTATTTTAAAGCAGAGTTACAGAGAGGCAGAGGCAGAGGGAGAGAGAGAGCTTTCATCCACTGATTCACTCCCCAAATGGCTACAATGGCCAGTGCTGGCAACCTGGAACTGCATCCGGGTCACCCACATGGGGGCAGGAGGCCAAGCGGTTGGGCCATCTTCCACTGCTTTCCAGTCATATGAGCTGGAAAGTGCTTCAGCAGAGACTCCAACCAGTGCTCTGGTATGGGATACTGGCATTGCAAAGAGTGGCTTAACCCAGGGTGCCACACACCCGCCCCTGCCTACTGCAGTTTGAGAGTCCTTTTTATTTTGGAAACAAGTTCCTCTGTCAGGCATGTGATTTTCAAGTATTTTCTCCCAGTCTGTTGCTTGTCTTCTCATTCCTTTAACAGTGTCTCTCTCACAGCAAAACTTGTGATGATCTGTTTTAGTTTTCATCCAGCGTGTGAGACTTAGATCCACTTTCACTTTTTTGCACACAGCCATCCCATTGTAGCCTTGAGAATAAAATAGCTTCCTTTATGATGACATCAGTGCTGAAATCTTAATCAGCCCAGAAGAAACTTGCTTTCTAGGTCATCTTTTCTTTATGCTTAAAATATAAGAGTTTCCTGAAGAGCAGAAATCTGTACCTTAAAAAAAATATCTGTAGGATCAAGGTCAGCAAGGCAGGAGTCATGTTGGTTGTAGCTGGTTAAGCATCCCCCTGGGACGTTAGTATCCTATACTGTAGCACTGGCTGGAGTCCTGGGGACTCTGCTTCTGATCCAGCTCCCTGCTAACACATCTTAGGAAGGCAGCAGAACATGGGTCAAGTATTTGGGTCGCTGCCACCCACCTGGCAGACTCAGATGGAGTTTGGGCTTCTGGCTTCGGCCTGGCCCACCCCTGTCTGTTGCAGCCATGCAGGGAATAAACCAGCAGATGGAAAGAAGATCTCTCTCTCCCTCTCTCCCTCTCTCCCTCTCCCTCTCCCTCTTCCTCTCCCTCTCTCTCTTTCTGTCATTCTGTCCTCCAAGTGAGATGAAAAAATGAACACTGGGAAAAAAAAGTGACTAAGAAAAGGTTACATGTGCAATGCTTCAAGCCTCCTGTTTACTTTTACTACACAGAGAATAAGGCTGCCTTCTCCAATGAGCTATATCCAGACAGGACTTGGTTGTTGCTGATTTATACTCCACTGAGCAACTTCTTGCTTAGTCATGAATGGGAGGCAACCTCCACCCGACAATCACTGAAGCATCTCTCCCACGATACACACCTGCCACATGAGACCCAGAGGACCCACAAGCCTTGGCAAAGCAGAAGGCTTATCTCATCTCTCATTTCTCCTAGGAACTCCCTGCCTGCTCCTGAATTTGCATGAGGCTAAGAGGCAACACACATCTGCTACTGTACTTCATAAAGTTTATGGAAAAGGGAATTAAAAGATAACTTTATTTTTGGAGTCAAGAAGTGTTGAACTCCACTCGTATGAGGGCTTTTAAAAAAAGCTCATAAAAACGTGAACTATGAAAAGACTATATATGCATTTCAAGACTTTGTTCACACCAAAATAAACTTATCTTGATTTCTACTCTTCCCATGAACCTATTTTTTTAAGAACTTATTTATTTGAAAGTCAGAGTTACAGAGAGATGGAGAGAGAGAGAGAGAGATGGAGAGATGGAGAGAGAGAGAGAGAGACAGAGAGAGAGAGAAAGAGAGAGAGATCTTCCATTCACTGGTTCATTTCTCAGGGGCTGCAATAGCTAGGGCTTAGGCAAGCCAAATCCAGGAACTTCATCTGGTTCTCCCACGTGGGCGTAGGGGCCCAAGCACTTGGGCTATCTTCCACTGCTTTTCTCAGGCACATCAGCAAGGAGCTGGGTCCAAAGTGGAGCAGCCGGGACTTGAACTGGTGTCCGTATGGGATGCTAGCATCGTAAGCAGAGGCTTACCCACTATACCACAATGCTGGCCCTTCTTCCTATGAACTCTCTAAACTATGCTTGTATAATTTCATCATGTGGCTCTTTTATAGGTAACAGATATCATAGAAGTAGGAAGGTCCAAAATACTACCTCAACTATCAGCATTACAGCAGCATTGCACAGACAACTAGTCAAAGTAATGGCTGAGATTAAAATGACAACAGACAGCCAGAAAGGGCAATTGTTGACATGTGGCTGATGCCTGTTTGTCCTTAAGTTCATTAGCAGGAGATGAGCTTTCCTGTAGAGAGGTTCTTGTGAGTCGTGGGTATGCAGTGGTGGCCACAGCACAGGATAGGTTCCCAGGACTTGTCCACACACACAGGAGTGGCAAGGGAACCCAAGAGCATGCAGGGAAGCACAAACCAAAGGCCAAGGGGTGAGGAGGTACTGTGGTTGTTGCAGGTGTTTTTGCCACATAACTAACTGCCTCAATACTCAGCGGCCAAGGCTCACTGATTACGTAGTCAGAAACGACAAGGGCACGACAAGGCTGGCTTACGTCTACTTCGTGGTAACTGGGGGCCCGGCTGGGAAACTCCAGGGGCAGCCAGGGTTGCAATCACCCAAGACCTGTTTGTTCCCATGCCCAAGAAGGTGACTAGGATTGATGACCACAGCCCCTAGAGGTGGCCTCCCTGTGAGGCCCAGCCTCACTTCTACACAAACTTACCATTAATTTGAATTGCACCACCTGACTTCTTTCAGATCAAACATTAAATAATCCCATTAGTCCCCACACGGAGGAGAAACGGAAGCTGAGACCATCACCTTAAGGGACAACCACCTCTTCATGTTTAACCATGCAACCTCCACACAGGGCCACCTAGGAAGATGGACGTGGATTCTTCTAGAAGGACATACTAACTGGTAGTCATCATCATTGAGCAAGCGAGGAAAATTCCATCAAGCCACCTGAGTTTAAGGCAGTTTTTGGAGTGGGCATTTGGCCTAGTGGTTAAGACACCAGTTAAAATGCCTGTGTCCCAAACCAGAGTTCCTAAGTTCAAGCCTTGGCTCCATTCCTGATTCTACCTTGCTGCTAATGCAGACCCCAGGAGGCAACGGGTGATGGCTCCAGTCATTGGATCCTTGCCTCCCAAGTGAGAGATCTGGATTGAGTTCCCAGCCCTCAGCTCTGGCCATCGTGGGCATTTGGGGGTCGGGGTGGGGGGTGAACCAGCAGATGGAAGATCATTGTCAAATCTCTATTGCCACCTGTATCTCTATCTCACATTACACAAAGCAGCTCTTGCACCCTCTCTCCCTTCCCGTATCTCCCTCTGTCTCCATCACTCCCTCTCTCTTTCCCAACCCTTTATTTCCTCCACAATGTGTCCCTTCCCTAGGCAGATGTGTTCACTTAACTTCTGTTGCTTCCACAAAGCCAAAATATTTTTTGCTGTCAGGAAAACAGAGGAGCAAAAACAAAGTCTCGCATCTCTGCCTTCTGGTGCTTTTCCCCTGCATCTGATTCATTCCACTGAAGGGTCCTCAGCAAGAGGGGAGACCGGCAGCCCTTTGAGGTCATCTGCAAAACCCTGCCCAGGGCAGCTCGGATCTGCATACCTTGTACCCAGCCCAGCATCAGTTCCACTCTCACCACACCTGGCCCAGAGCAAGGGTGGCAACTTCTTTTTCCTTAAAAACCTGCTTAGTGACTATTCCTGTGTCTTCTTTAATACTTGTACTCTGAGACAGGCGCTATCAAACTTTCACTACAAACCACGTTACTGTATGGAAATAAAGGTGACAGTGTGAGCTCCATCCAATAAATCTCCCGTCTGCTAGCATCGTCTCTCTGCTTCCATCACTCCATGGGACAAACAATTAGTTCTCAGCGCACTGCCCAACCATGACACGTCTGTCAATGGGTTATTTTTAAATAGGGAAACAATTCTCACTATCCATTTGCAGAGGGAAAAACAGGTGAAAATTGTGATCGGTACAGTAATCTTGAAAGACAGACTGGAAATGTGCGCATTCACTTACGCTCCTGAATCCAGTGGTCTTTACCTTACAAACATGGACTGCTGGAGCAGCAAAGTCACTTCAGTCCTTGAAATTCAGGCATTTCCCCAGGAGGGGATGGCGGACTAGAAGGAGACCCCCACGTGCAGAGCCCCGGCAGAGTAGCACCTGTCTCCTATGCCTACTTCTCATTTTGACCATATGGAAACCCCAGTGGGCATCTTTTATTTGAACTGACATATTAGAAATTGTACAGACACATATTAATAGGGAACCACCTGCTGTTCCAATACATGCACACATTGTGTCAAGTCCGAATCACAGGGTGTCTTCTTAAAAAATCATTCATCTACTCCTTGACTTCTATCCTGTCACCAACACTGAGGACTTAGGATCTAGTGAAATCCTTCCATTTCACAAAGTAACTGAGGTTCCAAAGAATCATGGTTTTGGATTCACATGAAACTCCACATGCCTACTTGCTTATTTATGTGTCTATTTATCTATCTACCTGCTGATTGATTGACTGAGACAGAGCGAGAGAGAGAGACCAACCTCATCTTCCACTGTTTCACTCCCCTAATAACCTCAATGGCTGTGACCTGGCCAGGCCGAAGCCAGGAGACAAAAACTGAACCCAAGTCTCTTAAGCAAGTGAAATGGACCCAGGGAACTGAGCCATCACTGCTGCCTCTCAGGGTCGGACTCAGCAACAAGCTGGAGTCCGGAGTGGAGCCAGGAATTGAATGCAAACTCCCGTGTGGGATGTGGGCAACCTAACCAACTGGCTTCTTAATCCCCATTTAACACTCTCCTCAAACAGGCATTCTTGAGTGAAAAGAAGGAAGAGTCACTGTTCTTCCAGGAACTACAGGTCAACTATAGCCTACCCTGTCTATAAAGAGGTGGTCACCTATGGAGGTGACCTGTGTTGATGCCTGTGACTGATGCACATTGAGTTGCGTTAAATTACACTTGACTGCAAGTTTACAGAACTGAGATTTTAGTCTGTTCTTTCAAGCTTTTCCAACATTGAGTTTTAATAAAATAAGAGTGGCTGCATGGGCATCTAAATCCATATTCAAATGTGTAAGAGGAATGCTACAAATATGAGTGCTACTAAGACAACAGTGTTTACCCCAAAGCAAGACAAGATGAAAGAAATCTGACATGGTGTCACTTGCATTAATAGCAATTCGGAAAGCTTACTCTTTCACAGCTTGCTACCTGGGGAGGCAAGGGATGGAAGAAGGTAGAAATTGTTTGGTAAGTTCATTTTTTAAAAATTAAACTAAGGGCTGGCATTTTAGCATACTGGGTAAAGTAAATGCCTGAGACACTGGGTGCCAGTTCAAGACTCAGCTACTGTACTTCCAATCCAGCACCCTGCTCATGGCCTGGGAAAGCAGCAGGAGATGGCAGTCCTTGAGCCCCTGCACCCATGTGGGAAACCTGGAAAAAGCTTCTGGCTCCTGGCTATGGACAAGCCCAGCTCCAGCTGTTGTGGCATTTGGGGAGTGAACCAGAGGATGGAAAACCTCTCTCTTTCTCTCTCTGCTTCTCTGTAACTCTGCCTTTCAAGTCAATAAAGATTGTGCTGCCCAATCATACACTTAGGCCCCAAACCGTGAGCTCCATAAAGCTCTTTTCTTCCTAAGTCCCCAGCTTCGGGTATTTTATTAGAGCAAGAGAAAACAGACTAATACAAAGACAGGGAAAGTAACTTTTTCTGATGGTACTCTTTTTTTTTCCTTTTAAGATTTGCTTATTTATTTGAAAGGCAGAGTGACAGAGAGAGAGAGAGAGAGAGAGAGAGAGAGGAGAAAGAAAGATCTTCCATCTGCAGGTTCACTCCCTAAATGGTCACAATAGCCAGGGCTGGGCCAGGCTCAAGCCAGGAGCCCAGAACTCCATTAAATGGGTGCCAGGGGCCCTAGCACTTGGGCCATCTTCTGCTGCTTTCCCAGGTGCATTAGCAGGGAGCTAGATTGGGAAGAGGAGCAGATAGAACTCAAATCAGTGCTCATATGGGATGCCGGTGTCACAGACAGCAGTTTAACCCACTACACCTCAACACTGGCTCCATTATTCTTGTTTTATGACAATGTTATCAGCTTGAGATAGAAAAAAAAAAAAGAAAGAAAGAAAGAAAACAGAGGACTAACACAAATAAAATATGGAGAGATGAATTTAAATATAATCTTTTGAGCCCAAATAATGGCTTCAAATCAAGCTTCAAATTAAGGACTTCTAATAAAGCCAGGCACAGACTAAATATCTGGTGAATGAATAAGTTTGAAGCTTCTAAAGGTGGATTTCCAAAGCAGAGGTGTTGACAGATGCTCCCTTGGGTTCCACCTCCATAATTAACACTTCTAGGCACCTCCCCACATCCCCTCCAATGCAGCAGGTGACAAAGATGTCCTCTTTTGAGTGTGTGCTTGCTCTCTTTCTTTCCTTTCCTCTCCCACCCATTTTTGCTGCTGTTGCTGTCTTTTTTTTTTTTTTTTTTTTTTTTCTTAAAACTCATCTTTAAGAATGGCAGTGGGAGAGGTGGAAGTTGTGGCACAGCAGGTTAAGCCTCTACACTGGACACTAGCATCTCATATTGCAGCATCAGTTCGAGTCCCGGCTACTCCACTTCCACTCCAGGGTCCTGCCAATGCGTCAGGAAAGGCGGTGGATCATGGACCAAGCACTTGAGCCTTCAGCATCCATATAGAAGACCCAGATGGAGTTCTGGCTCCTGGCTTAAGTCTGTTTCAGTCCCGGCTACTACAGGCATTTGAGGAGTGAACCAGCAGATGGAAGATGGACTCTCTCTCTCCCATCAAATAAATAATGAAATAGATCTTTTTTTAAAAAAAGATTAATTTCTTTTTAAAAAAGAAAAAAGAATGGCAATAGGAAGTCCAGTGCTATGGAAACACCTACAGGAGAGAATTGAGTTTTGCAATAAAAAAGTAAATAAGATCTGAGGACAGCATTCACTGAAAAACCTCACTCTTAACCTTGTGTCATGTGTGGTGGCCTCCACAGAGGAGAGCAGGAATATTCCATGCTCTCTGCTACTTCTTCCTATAGAATCTGAGAGCTTGTGGTTTACCTCTGGTAGCATCACCTTTGATTGACAAGATGATGGGCTCAAATAATGATGGATAAGGAGAAAACACTTAAATGTAATCCAAAGCTGGCACAGCTGGTCACTGTCACATACAGCTGGCCAGGAAAAGCAGGTACAGAAAACCACTGTGTGCCCCCAGCTTAACAAAACCCAAACCACAACCAGAAACCTGATACTTGCACACATAATACCACTTGCCCTGTGCTGCCTCCCATTTTCAAAGTAGCTGCATTTTTCAGCCGCTCCCACACACAGCTGATCACACTTCAGTTTGGAATTATCTCCCTATTCTTAGTGTAACAAAATGGAATTGGACAGGAGTATAGACACATCATTAAAATCCCATGTGGCTGGCGCTGTGACGTAGCAGGTAAAGCAGCCGCCTGCAGTGCCGGCATCCCATATGGGCACTGGTTTGAATCCCAGCTGCTCCACTTCCAATCCAGCTCTCTGCTATGGCCTGGGAAAGCAGTAGAAGATGGCCCAAGTCCTTGGGCCCCTGTACCCACATGGGAGACATGGAAGAAGCTCCTGGCTCCTGACTTCGGATCGGTGCAGCTACAGCCATTGTGGTCAATTAGAGAGTGAACCAGCGGATTAAAGACCTTTCTCTCTCTCTCTCTCTCTCTCTCTCTCTCTCTCTCTCTCTCTCCCTCCCTCTTGCTCTCCCTCTCCTTTTCTCTGTAACTCTTTCTTTCTTTTTTTAAAAAATATTTTTATTTATTTATTTATTTATTTTTGACAGGCAGAGTGGATAGTGAGAGAGAGAGACAGAGAGAAAGGTCTTCCTTTTTGCCGTTGGTTCACCCTCCAATGGCCGCTGCGGCCTGCACATCACACTGATCCGAAGCCAGGAGCCAGGTGCTTTTCCTGGTCTCCCATGCGGGTGCAGGGCCCAAGGACTTGGGCCATCCTCCACTGCCTTCCCAGGCCACAACAGCGAGCTGGCCTGGAAGAGGGGCAACCGGGATAGAATCCAGCACCCCGACCGGGACTAGAACCCTGTGTGCCGGCGCCGCAAGGCGGAGGATTAGCCTGTTAAGCCACGGCGCCAGCCTCTGTGTAACTCTTTCAAACAAATAAATAAATAAATATTTTTTAAAAAATTCCATAACTATGATCATACTCAGTCCATAACAGCAAGCTGCTAATCAAAATGCTGGCCCATGCTCAGTATAGACTTTAATTCTACAGTGTTATTCTCTGCATGGCAGAACACAAGGATTTGCATGGCTCTTCACCAACACGCAATGACTCGGCTGAATTTGAAAACTGCTTTCTCATGACTTGCCATTTTCCATCGTGTGACATCTGAACGCGAGCGTGTTAGGGTTGCCTGTACAATTCAGTTTGATTTTTTTTTCACCTGCTCCACATCACAGACGACTGTGAACTGCCAGGGATATGAGGAACAAAACCTCAAACCTGCCATCCATCCAGGAGTTTTTCCCGGGAAACAATTTTTAACATGTCCCAAGGAAATGGGCGTGGGAAGAGGAGCTGGATTTTTGAGAACTGGACAAAGCTGAGGACAGAGACTACCTTGAGTAGTCAAATTCACAGAGACTGAAGCAGAATGGTAGCTGGCTGGCGGGGAGAAATGGGTAGCTGTGTTTGATGGCTACGGAGTTTCAATAGGGGAGACAGGAAAGTCTCAGAGATGGACAGTGCTGAGTGTTGCACAACAATGTGAGCATACTTAGTGTCACTGAATGCACTCCAATGGTGAAAATGGTAAACACTGTTAATTGCATTTTACAATCAAAAATCAGTAATAGGGGTGGCATCTGATGCAGCAGTTAAAACACCTGCATCCCAGATACCCCAGTGCCTGGTCTGCAGTTCCAGACTCGCTCTCCATTCCAGCTTTCTCAACGGATGATGGCTCAAGTACTTGGGTCTCTGCCACTCTCACCGGAGACCTGGATTGAGTTCCTGGTTCCTGGATTTGACCTGGCCCAATTCTGGTTGTTGCAGGGATTTAGGGGAGTAAACCAGTGGATGAGAGCTCACTCTCCCCCCCCCTCAAATAAATTAAAAAAAAATTTAAAACATCCGGAATAAAAAACATAATGCAATACCTTCTATTACGTCCCACTGTCTTAGAAGGCATGAAATGTAGGCCCAGCCCAGTGGTGTAATCTGGTGACAACAGCAGTCTCTGCTGCCCTTATCTGCCACAAGGTTCAGAAGGAAGCACGCATGCCGGGCTGATACAGAGGCCCTGCCGACCAGCACAGTCAAAATTAAAACAAACAGACAAAACACCATACAGTGCGTGTGCACAAAACGTGTCACGTTAACTCGGGAAAGGCACCCATCCTGCTCTATAGTATAGGAGCTCCATAAAGGGGCTAAAATCCAAACCAAGTCAGAACTGACACTTTTTGCGAAAGATAGTAAAGTCCTTGTAACATAAAGGAAGAAAGGATGAAACCTAAAACCAGCCAATGACTGTAAGTGAAAGCCCGCTCCACTGACTGCCTTAGCTACTGGACCTGTACTCAAAACATTTTTGGCTGGTACCTTAAGGCATGATACACAGGCCTGACCTTTGCAGTGGACCCAGTCACTTAAACAGGAAAAAGCAGAAAGATCACAAAGGGAGAACAAATGCTTCTTTACCCTATGGTCTAAAGCATCAGGCAAACATACACAAACAACTGAAGTATTTAATAATTCAACCCATCCTAACTCGTTTCCAACTCTTCTAAAACTCCTAAGTCATCTGTAAATTAAATATTGCCTTAAAACAATAAAACAGTGTAAAATATGTTAATTGAGTCATAAAAGCCTATTACCCTGCATAATTATGTTCTACTTTTCTACTCACTGATCTCTCTACACTAGAATTAGCTAGAGGTCCATCAGGATACAGTAACAATCTTGGCTCATGCAAGAGTGTTATAATAGCCCCTTGCTGGACACAAGCAGTCTACCCAGGATTAGATTGTGCAGTAAAAAGAAGATAAACACAGAGCCATGTCCCCCACTCCAAAGCTCTGTTTGGAGAAAGCTGTGTGCTATCATGTGCTATGCTAGCAAATTAAAACAGTGGTACTGTTAGGTAGGAAAGTGAGACAGCAGGAAATCAGATGTAAAGAGATTTCAGGATAGGAAATGGCGGGGAACTGAAAGCAGAAAGTTGAGAGAAAGGGGAGAGAGCACTCGAATGGCAGACAAATGCAATAGGTCTGTGAGAATGTTACCAGAAAAAAAAGATCATTGAACTTGGCACTAAGAGAGCTGCTCATGACCCCAAAGTGCAATTTTGGCACAACAATGGACAGAAAAGTTGAGCACTGAAGAATAAGGTAAGTGAAGAAGAAACAGAGACAGAAGGTATTCATGAAAAACACTCAGGGAAGCAGAGACAACTGACCTTTAGACCCAACTATTTACACTAGTAATTGCTAGAGCACATTCTGTACCCGATTAGATTTAACCCAATGAAAAGGATAAAATGAGCCATTTCTTTTCACTGACAATATGCACCATGAATTAATTTGTACACTGATTTAATAAGTACAGCCAGTTAATGGGGTAGCCAATCCTATTTAAACTGTGGTTTAGAGGCCTGCATTGGGGCACAGTGGGTTAAGCCACCACCTGAGACACCAGCATTCCATATGAGCCCCAGATTGAGTCCCAGCTACTCCACTTTCTACCTAATCCCCTACTAACGTCCTTAGGAAAACAGCAGAGGATGGACAGAGTGCTTGGGCCCCTGCCACCTATGTGGGAGACCCAGATGGAGTTCTAGGCTCCTGTCTTCAGCCTGACCCAGCCCTGGCTATTGCGGCTGTTTTTGAAATGTACTAAGAGATGGATGATATATTTCTCTCTCTCTGCCTCTCTCTCTCACTCTGACTCTCCCTTTCTCTCTCTAATTCTGCCTTTCAAACAAATAACTTTAAAAAAAACCACTGTGATGTGTATAACAGTTTATAAATATACAAAATGACATGGTACTCAAAAGCCCTACTAACTGCACAGATATCTGTCCAAAACTCCTGTCATTAGGCTCCCAGACATAAAAAGTCGCCTGCTCTTCTTGATGGGGTAGGGCTTCTTTGGAAGGGCATCATTTTTATTCTATTCCAAGGTCCATGGTGGGGCCATCAGAACCCTAACTGTCCACATTCAACCTCCTACTGGCTCCTCTGGCCCTGTCCTGAGGATACCTGAGGACAAAACAAGACAGAAGCCCTTCCTGGACACCGGCGGTTATGGCCACTCTGGTTTTCAGATTATATCACAGTCACATCTTGAAATGCCTTCTGGAATACAAACAAAACATGGCTCTTCCTCATCTCCCAAGTTTAAGACCACGGCACATGCTGCTTCATCATGTCTAGACTGTTTCCCACTAACATTTGAATCCTTCCATGTTAACATGTTCAAGCAAATGCTGACCTCTACTCCAATGCCCTACTAAGCCAACTCACTGTCTCCTGCTGCCTCCCACAGTCCAGCAGTGAGGATAAAACGAAGGAGACATGCGTGAACTTCATTGGAATGACCTCATCAAATGTCCACGCTTTCTGACATTCTGTTCTATTCCCACCTCGAGTGACACACAGTCCCTACATCATTTGGACACCCGTTCTTCACCAGCTGTTGAAGACCAACAGGCTCCCCGGGTAACTCTTTGGACAGATGCTGTTAAGACCCAAGGATGCTTGCTTAATTTCCAAGCTTGTCACTGTGAAGATGGAACTGATTTTCTGCTTCATACTCAAACTAATTCCATACAAAAGAGCTAATTTAGGGTAAACAAAGACATGGGTATGTTCTTAACTTCAGGAAAAAAAGTCCATGAGTCAAGACACTTTTTTTTTTTTCCTTCTATTTTAAATCAACCACAATTTGAGTTTGGAATAAAATGTCTTCCCACCAGAAATGTATCTTTTGATAGATTTTTCTCTAGCAGCTCTAAAACCGGCTTTAGTTTATAGAGTTATGATGCTCATCATCCCCACTCCTCTGTCTGTCATTCTTCACAAACTAGACTGAGTCCTCAAGTCATCAGATCGTCGACTGTGTAAAACCAGAGTCAGTCGGGGAACTGCACGCCTTGACATTCAAGCTGCGCTATGCAGGGAAGCTTTTTCGTTCAGAAGGAGCACTGAGCACGGCACCAGCTTGAGAATGTAAATGCTTCCTGGCTTCCAGCAACAAGGCACAGCTCTGGAAACCCTCTGTGGGCCCCACAGCTCAGCGTGTCACACAGTTCCACAGCAGGTGCCACACAAGGACCCAGAAAGGCCCCATGGCAGGACGAGCTGGTTTCCAGGTTCAAGGCTCTCATTACTCAGATGAAAGTGTAGGGTCTTAAAGTTGCTGCTGATCACCTGCAGGACATCCTACAGTTTACATGGACCCTGACATAAGACACAGGGTCCAGGTGAAAGCACAGTGCCTTCCTGACAGAGCCCTGGCCACCAGCAACAAGGCCAAGTGCAGGAGAAAGTTTTCCATCTTTCACTGTCAAAAACAAAGTAGGCAAACAACAGCTTCTAGGCAGTCAAAATATGTGTAGGTCTCTCTCTCTCACTGTCTCTGCCTCTGCCTCTGTAACTCTGCCTTTCAAATAAACAAATCTTTAAAAAGGGGGAGGGGGGACCAGTGCTGTGGTGTAGCAGGTAAAATTGCCACCTGCAGTGCTGGCATCCCATATGGGAGCTGGTTTGAATCCTGTCTACTCCACTTCCAATCCAGCTCTCTGCTATGGCCTGGGAAAGCAGTAAAAGATGGCCTAGGCCCCTGCACCCACGTGGGAGACCCGGAAGAAGCTCCTGACTCCTGGCTTCAGATCAGCACAGCTCTAGCTGTTGTGGCCAGCTAGGGAGTGAACCAGCAGATGGAAGACCTCTCTCTCTCTCTCTTTCTGCCTCTGTTTCTCTTTAACTCTGCCTTTCAAATAAAATAAATAAATCTTTTAAAAAGCAACACATATAGGAGGTGCAATGCCCTTAGGGGTCAACCTGCCATCTCCTCTTTAGAAACAGCAGAGGGGGCCATCCTACCAACACAGTGTGGGGGAGGGTCAGTTACTTAGCGGGGGAGGGAAAGGTAAGGCAAAGAGAAGGGAAAGGAGCAGGAGTAAACTAATCAACAAAGTGGAACAGAACTGCAGGGGTTCTCCAAGGTACACAGAAACTAAAGGCATAACTTGATTTAACAAAGCCCATGCAGACAACCATATCCAAATGCCAGGCTGAAAGTCTCCATGATAGAAGACTTTTCGGCCTAACTGCTGAACTCAAAGCAAATGAAAATAGCAAACCTGCAGTGGGAATTTAGCCTAATGGTTAAGTGGATGGGAGCTCTCTATTCCTATCTCTGTTTTCTGCTCTCCTCTCTCTCCTGCCCAAAGTAGAACAACAAAAAAATAGTGAACAGAGACTAGCATACAATTCGTTATCCATAGCAATGAATGAACTTCCTCAGGGCTCACAGCTATCCTGAGTCATTCCAGGACCATAGCTAGATTGTCCCTGTGTGGACACTAAGGATGTGTGCCAACCTCACTGGGCATTGGAAATGCCACAGCTCTTCAGTAACACAAAGCCATTTTTGTCACAAGAGTTAAACTCCAAACTACCACATTTTAACCTAATATTCATTCTGGGGGCCCAACATTGCAGTAAAGTGGGTTTGAGCCTTTGCTGCTCCACTTCTGATCCAGCTACCTGGTAATGTGCCTGGGAAGGCAGCAGAAGATGACACAAGCGCTTAGGCCCCTGCCACCCATGTAGGAGACCCATATGGAGTTCCAGGTTCCTGGCTTTGGCCTGGCCCAGCCTTGGCCATTGTAGTCATTTGGGGAGTAAACCAGAAGATGGAAGATTCTCTTTCTCTCTCTCTCTCTCTCTCTCCCTTTCTCTCTCTTTGTCTCTACCTCTGTCTGTAACTCTGCCTCTCCAATAAATAAATAAATCTCACAGAAAAAAAGAAAATATTTATTCTGGGTCTACCAAGAGAAGAACGAAGCAAATTCTCAGTTTGAAAGTCATTAAAAACATGAAAGAAGAACATTCCTTTTTCTTGTTTTGTTTTTGTTTTATTGGGAGCATTAATCTTAGTTTTTATTCATTCAACAAATTTTTGAGGTTGTAAAAGATATATTGGATTTAGCTTCGACTAGAAGTACATTTTTAAATCAATTTTTGGTTCTGCTTTTGAAAAACAATTTTGTAAATGAACAAAATTTCTTCCTTTGAATGCCACAGCTTTTCTTTTTTTCTTTTTCTAAAGATTTTATTTATTTATTTGAGAGGTAGAATTACAGACAGTGAGAGGGAGAGACAGAGAGGAAGGTCTTCCATCCACTGGTTCACTCCCCAAACAGCTGCATCGGCGGGAGCCAACCCAAAGCCAGGAGCTTCTTCCAGGTCTCCTGCATGGGTACAGAGGCCCAAGCGCTTGGACCATCTTCTATCACTTTCCCAGGCTGGATTGGAAGAGGAGCAGCTGGGAAAAGAACTGGCGTCCATATTGGATGCCGGTGCCTCAGGCAGAAGATGAACCCACTACGCCACAGCCCCAGACCCTATGCCACAGTTTTTCTTTTCTTTTCTTTTTTTAAAGCTTTTATTTAATGAATGCAAATTTTATAGGTACAACTTTAGGAATATAGTGGTTCTTCCCCTCATACCCACAGTCCCACCCCACTCCTGTCCCACCTCCCACTCCCTCTCCCATCCAATGCTTCATTAAAATTCATTTTTAATTATCTTTACATACAGAAGACCAACTCTAAACTAAGTAAAGATTTCAACAGTTTGTACCCCCACACACACAACGTGTAAAGTACTGTTTGAGAACAACTTTTGCTGTTAATTCTCATAGTACAACTCATTAAGGACAGAGGTCCTACATGGGGAGTAAGTGCACAGTGACTCCTCTTGTTGATTTAACAATTGACACTCTTATTTATTTATGACATCAGTGATCACCCAAGGCTCTTGCCATGAGCTGCCAAGGCTATGGAAGCCTTTTGAGTCCACAAACTCTGTCAGTATTTAAACAAGGCCATAAGCAAAGTGGAAGTTCTCTCCTCCCTTCAGAGAAAAGTACCTCTTTTTCTGAAGGCCCCTTCTTTGCACACCACAGTTTCTCAATGATTCTATATATGCATGGGCAGAATTTTCTTCTAGAGACACCTACTAAAATATTTACAGATAAAATGATATGATATAATCTAGAGTTTGTTACAAAATACAGGTTAGGGAAATTTGATAGGAATAATGGCTAAACAAGGTTGATCATGGTTGAAGTTCAGTGAGAGCATATGAAATTCATTATATATTCTGTCTACTATTTGGTGTGTCAGAATTTCCCAAAATAGGGGAGTGATCAAATTAGAATAAGAGAGCATTTTGCCATTTATTAAGAAAAAGGAAAGCTGTGAACCACAGCAAGAAACTATTAGAGCTCCAGCTTTTAATTGAGCACAACAATGTAGACTGAATTAAGAAATCAAAGATTTTCATCATTAATTGTTTTTCCTCCTTAATTCTATTTGGTCCACAGATCATAGTCTCTCACTAAAAATAACTTACCACTTTGGGGTTGGCATTGTGGCACATTGGGCTGAACCTCAGTTTGCGACATGAGCAACCCTTAACTGAGCAGTGGTTGAAGTTCTGGCTGCTCTGTTGCTGATCCAGCTCTCTGCTAATGCAGCTGGGAAAGCATCAAAAGATGGCCCAACTGCTTGGTCTTCCTGCCACCCATATGGGAGGCCCCGGCTGGGGTTCCTGGCTCCTAGCTTCAACCTGGCCCAGCCCCAGTCATTGCAGTTTTTGTGGGAGTGAACCAGCAGATGGGAGATTTCTCTCACTTTCTCACCACTCCCTCTCTGTTCCTCTGGCTTTCAAATAAATAAATAAATCTTAAAAAAAAAAAAAAAAGAATTTACCATGTATTATTGAGAAGGCTCCAAGGTCTCCAAGTGAAACAAGCCAATAACAACAAAGTGGTCCTAAACATATATATGAGGGAATTTCAAAAGTTCATTAAAAAACTAAGTTGCAAGGTATGTTTATTTTGGTCCAGAAAACTTTAAAGTCATGCCTACTTGTTTTGTAATATGCATTTCCATGAACTTTTCAAAGATCCCTTAATGCAAGAGTTTCAAAAATTCATTGCACCAAAATAAATTTATCTTTAATTCCATTCTGCATGAACTTTTTTTAAAATATTTTATTTATTTTATTTGAGAGAGTTACAGGCAGTGAGAGGGAGAAACAGAGAGAAAGGTCCTCCCTCTGTTGGTTCACTCCCCAAATAGCCTCAATGGCCAGAGCTGCGCTGATCTGAAGCCAGGAGCCAGGAGCCAGGAGCCTCTTCTGGGTCTCCCAGGTGGGTGCAGAGGCCCAAGGACTTTGGCCATCTTCAAGGCCATCTTCCACTGCTCTCCCAGGCCACAGCAGAGAGCCGGACCGAAAGAGGAGCAGCCGGGTCCCGAACCGGTGCCCACATGGGATGCCGGCACCACAGGCGGAGGATCAACCCACTGCGCCACAGTGCTTGCCCCATTCTGCATGAACTTTTTGGAAGTATTTTGTGAATGTGATTGTGTTATGCGTGTTTAAGCTAACAATGAGCAAACTGTGGCATCATGTGGATTTAGGTGACATTTGTTAGCCCACCATCAGTATCTTACGGTTACTATGCACACACTTTGTGCCTGCCTGAGCAAATCCGACTTGCAGGGCTGATGCAATGGGAAGCCCAAACAGCTTTCCAGAAGTGAATGGAAATGAGAGTCCACAAAACAACATTATCATATAGGAACGGTTTGGTTCTTTCCATCACAAGAGAAAACATGCTTATTTACATCACTCTACTTTTTAAAAACATAGCCGCTAACGGCCCTATTTCATTTGTTTTACCCAAAAGGTTTGGGGAACTTATAAGCCACTATTGTGCAAATGAAAAACCAAATTGCTATTACTAACAATTAAATGTCTTACGAGGAATCTGTTAGCCTTTCTAGGGGGAGAGGAGTAGAGATACACAGAAAGACATAGAAAGGAGGAATTTTGTAGGAACCTGCCTAGACAAGACAATCAGTATGGATAGATGTAGAATGAGCTGATAGTTTTAATTCCACAGCACACCACCAAGATCATGCGACCCTAAGGGTGAGAGGGCAGAAACCACGATTTCATCACAACCTCCACCCTCACTGCCCTCCTAAGGAGGATAAGTATCGTGGCAGGATCACTGCAGAACATCACGGAGAGTTCAGATCAGATGAGAAGAGAAAACGTCCATCCTTCACACTGCTCTCATCTACGGCCCCAAAGACCAATCCACAGTCACTCGATTCTGAAAGAAGCCGCAGAGTTTTAATCTGACTACGTTAGCCAAGGATTACATCATGCTTCTTGGTTTAAACCCTTGTGCTACACATGCACACACTGACCTGCCTCATACAGAGAGGAGGGGAAATAGTCTTTTTGTCTTCCTGACACTAGGCATTTTTGAATTTTAAGGGTTAGGAACTTGAGTTCCATGTGTAGACACAGGCCATTCCTAGAAAGAGGAAACAAATATAGTTCTCCTTCAGCTGTTTTCTCTGTGATTAACAATTTTTTGAGATATAGCACATGGATAAAGGTGACAGAATAAAGTTGTGTTGAGGCCGGCGCCGCGGCTCACTTGGCTAATCCTCCACCTGCGGCACCGGCACACCGGGTTCTAGTCCCGGTTGGGGTGCCGGATTCTATCCCGGTTGCCCCTCTTCCAGGCCAGCTCTCTGCTGTGGCCTGGGAGGGCAGTGGAGGATGGCCCAAGTCCTTGGGCCCTGCACCCGCATGGGAGACCAGGAGAAGCACCTGGCTCTTGGCTTCGGTTGGCGCAGCACGCCGGCCGCAGCGGCCATTTGGGGGGTGAACCAACGGAAAAAGAAAGACCTTTTTCTCTGTCTCTCTCTCTATCTAACTCTGACTGTAAAAAAAAAAAAAAAAAAAAAAAAAAAAAAAAAAAAAGTTGTGCTGAGATCTTGGGCAATCAGTAGAAAAAAGAGATCCACAAGGATACACGTGCACACACACACACACACAGGACCAGAGGGATGGACCCTGCGAAGAGAACAGACACTGCTAATGTAAGAACCAAAAGGCTGAGGACGCCACTTCCTGCCCATGACACCAGGGGAAGTCCCTCCTACCCCAAGAGTTGACAGGTGAGACACCTGTGAACACGCCAGGATCTTACACAGACAAATTCCACCTTCCAGAGCTTGCAGGTTCAAAAGATCTTTCTCAAGGTCATGAGGTTCCTTCAAGTGCATTCTTAATCGTCTCAGAAGATAACCGCCTCCCACAGAAATAAGAAAATCTCGGTTGAATGAAATAGTAATTCCGATTCTTTTTTTTTACATTATCTATAGTCAAACCCGCAACGACAGAACAAGTTGAACATCAACAAGGTACCCAGAAATAAATAACCACACACACGGAAGTCTGGTCCTCTACCCCCTCCATGCCCATGGGATAAACCAAGTGAACCAGATGAGCTGCCTTTCTTTGTTTCTCCAACGTGGTAGGAACGGAGTGTTTGGCTACACACTGGTGATTTATTCAGTATTTAACAGTGTTGAGGACTTATCTTGGTACCTAAAGTAAAACAGTGAACTAAACTCATCAGCTCCCCACTCTCATGGGATTTCTATTCCAGTTGGTGTATGTGGCTGCTTCCAGAAGTCCATGCAAAATGGAATTAAAAGATAAGTCCAGGCCGGCGCCACGGCTCAGTAGGCTAATCCTCCGCCTTGCGGCGACGGCATACTGGGTTCTAGTCCCGGTCGGGGCACCGATCCTGTCCCGGTTGCCCCTCTTCCAGGCCAGCTCTCTGCTGTGGCCAGGGAGTGCAGTGGAGGATGGCCCAAGTCCTTGGGCCCTGCACCCCATGGGAGACCAGGAGAAGCACCTGGCTCCTGCCATCGGAACAGCGCGGTGCGCGGGCCGCAGCGCGCCTACCGCAGCGGCCATTAGAGGGTGAACCAACGGCAAAAAGGAAGACCTTTCTCTCTGTCTCCCTCTACTATCCACTCTGCCTGTCAAAAATTTAAAAAAAAAAAAAAAGATAAGTCCTTTACTGCAAAAAAATTTTTGAAATCCATACACAACTTTTTCATAATATGAGCACACATTTTCCACAAACATCTGTTATTTTTCATTTGAGAAGAATGGAGACAGAGAGAGAGCATGCACTCCTATCTGCCTATCTGCTGGTTCACTCCCTAAATGCCAGAGAGAGAGAGAGAGAGAGAGAGAGAGGAAGCTCTCATCCACTGGTTTACCCTCTAAATGCCTGCCAACAGCCAGGGTTAGGCCAAAGCAAAGCAGGAAGCCAGTCCAGGTCTCTCCCTTGGTGGCAGGACTCCAACTCTCTGAGCCGTCTCCTGCTGCCTCCCAGGGGGTATACACATCGGCAGGCAGTTGTGGCTGGGGCAGAGTCGGGCCTCAAACCCAGGCACTGTGAAAGGAGATGCAAGGGGACTCAGCCAGCAGCTTAACTGCAAGGCCAAAACCCTGCCCCTCAGTGAACTTTCTGAAGACTCCTCATAGACACAATTCCAAGACTTTACAATGTTCACATTTTTCTTGAGCTGTTTTTCAAGGTTGAAATAGTTATTCTAGGGATGGTGCGGAGGCATAGCGGGTAAAAGCCACCGCCTGCAGCACAGGCATCCCATATGGGTGTCGGTTTGAGTCCCAGCTGCTCCACTTCTGATCCAGCTCCCTGCTAATGTGCCTGGGAAAGCAACAGAAGATGGTCCGAGTGCTTGGACCCTGCACCCATGTGGGAGACCCTGAAAGAGGCTCTTGGCTCCTAGATTTGGGTCAGCCCAGCTCCAGCCGTTGTGGCCATTTGGGGAGTTAACCAGCGGATGGAAGACCTCTCTCTCCCTCTCTGCCTCTGCCTCTCTGTAACTTTGCCTTTCAAACAAATAAATAAATACTTTTAAAAAGAAAGAAGGAAAGGAGGAAGGAATAGCTATTCTAGAAAACAATTGTAGGGGCCGGAGCTATGGTGAAGTAGTTTAATCCTCCACCTGTGGTGCTGGCGTCCCATATGGGCGCCAGTTAGAGTCCTGGCTGCTCCTCTTCTGATCCAGCCCTCTGCTATGGCCTGGGATAGCAATAGAAGATGGCCCAATTCCTTGGGCCCCTGCACCTGTGTGGGAGACCCAGAAGAAGCTCCTAGCTTCTGGATTCGGATCAGTGCAGCTCTAACCGTTGCAGCCATTTGGGGAGTGAACCAGCAGATGGAAGACCTTCCTCTCCGCCTCTCCCTCTCACTATCTATAACTCTACCTCTCAAGTAAATAAATAAGCAAATCTTTAAAAATAAAAACTGAAAAAAATTGCGTTGGGGCCAGCACTGTGACATAGCAGGTTAAGCCGCCATCTGCAGTGCCGGCATCCCATGTGGGCACTGGTTTGAGTCCTGGCTGCTCCAAATAGGATCAGCCTTCAAACAGGATCGAAGTCCTTTGTTCTTCAAAACAACTCAAAGATCTTTATAATAGTTGCACACCTCACATTCCCATGTACAGAGTAGATCTGTACCCTTCCAATGTAAACCGGCTTCTTTTGTTAGTAGAAAGAGGAATTAAATTGGAGAACTAAGCAGTCAAGCATCTCAAAAAAAATTAAATTTGATCTAAACATACTGTAGTTAACTGCTGAAGGACGGCTGCCAGCCATGTTAATAGGATTTTTAATTGACATTTATTGGCTGGTTGGTTATTTATGTTAACATCCTGCCCGCATAATCCTTCAGAGAAATCCACCCAGCGAGGGCACATAAATACATACACTTAACTGAAAGAACCATTAACAGCACTTATAAATCTAAAAGGCCCTATACATCGGGGATCTAAAATTAATTTTGATGGGTTAACAAATTACACGTTAGACATATAGATGAAAAACGCAAAATGAGTATTGCTGGTTTGACTTTACAAATTTGATTATCTTACTCCAAATAATACTGAACACGGCACATAAATCATCTCTTGATCTCTACAGAATGATAAAATATTAAACAAGGAAGTAGGTTTTAAGCACATTTTATTTTCTTTGGAGATTTTCCGGGAATTTGTTTTGCATCTTTCTTAGAGGGTGGCAGGAGCAGTGAGTATGGATTGGGAACTTGTTTTGCTTTAGCTATGAGATGGTCTCTACACTACTCAACCCATAATTCTCTAAGAAATCAGCCGAACCAATGCTAAAAGCCTTGACTTAACTACCTTTTAGGAAAAAGAAATTCGATTCTTTTGGTAAGTACTGTACTGCATGACGGGCTTTCTTAGTAACCGTTGTGCAAATATGTCATGATGGGCTTTTAAAAAAAATTTACATTGTTTAATAAACTATGTTTAACAGCTCTGTGAGCTGATAAGAGAGAAACAGAAATAGAATTAAGAAAACTCATAAAATCCTATTTCTCGTCAATTCTTCAGTATTTCCTCTGGTTAAAATCTCCCTAGAAATAGAGGGTGGCTACTATAAATTCTTGCTGCATACCATTCTAGCACTTTAAAAAACAAACAGTTCTTTCTTTGTGCAATCACTCTATCCTCAAAGCATTTGCAAGTAATGAAATGCCTGCTAATCTTTGGGGAGCAGGCAAATTTTTAAAAAAAATGCTTAACATCTAAGGCGGGTTAAGCCACTGGCTGGAACGTCCACATCCACTATCAGAGCCGCCTGGGTCTGAGTCCGGACTCTGCTCCTGATTCCAGCCTCCTATCAATGCTCACTCTGGGAGGCGGCAGGTGATGGCTTAAGTAATTGGGCTCCTGCCACCCACATGGGAGACTTGGATTGAGGTCCAGGCTCCAGTTTGGGCCATGGCCCCACCTCAGTCATCGTAGGCATTTGAGGCTTGAACCAGCAAATGAAAGCTCTCTTACTCTACCTCATAAATAAGTAATTAAATCATTAAATTGAATTTATTGAGTATTAAATTATTAAATTAATTAAATGCTAACATCCAACCTCTTTTAAAAAATAGTTATTTTATTTATTTGATAGACAGCAGTCAGACAGAGAGGGAGAGAGAGAGTTTCCATCTGCTGGTTCACTCCCCAAGCGATCATAGGTTAGGGCTGGAGTAGGCAGAAGTCAGGATCCAGGAATTCCACCTGAGTCTTTTGGGGCCAAGCACTTGGGCCATCTTCCACTGCTTTCCCAGACACACTGGCAGGGAGCTGGATTGGAAGTGGAACAGCCGAGACTTAAACTGGGCTCCTATGGGATGCTGGTGTCACAGGTGGCAGCTTAACCCCCCGCACCATGCCAGCCCAACATCCATCCTGGGATAAAGGCAACTTCTCCAACGCTCCCACTGTTAGGCTTGCTCTGAATGTGAGATCTTTGAAACTCTCAAGTTCTTGAGATTAGTGGGACACTGGACAAAGTCATTCTGGTAGCCTCTCAGCCTTGGGGTGTTTAACTGCTCCGCAGTGGTTAAGCGTAGCGTCTTCTCATCACCATGATCAGGTGATGTACCCACAGAGGAAACCATGACGTGTAATGAAAAGAGCCCTGGACGCCAGCATCCCTGAATCAGTGGTGGTAAGTGGTCCATTCTCTCCACCTCTCAGACCCCAATTTCCCCTCTGACTTTACAATCTCCGGAATCCTTACCCTCCTTACCCGTTTTCAAGTCCCCTCTCATAAAATCACAACAACAAAGAGAATCCCACCTGCTTCCCCTCACCCCAGAGATCAGAAATGTGAAAATTATCTAAATACAAAACCATCACAGTCCACAAACACTGCTGTAGCTCAGTTTCCAAATGCTCGCATCATCTACACTCTGTGGCCACCAGAGTTTAATCCCCAGACAGACTAAGGTTTGGTTCTAGAACCACCAGTTCAATTCAAAGAGGACAGAACCACACACAAGTCAAACAGGGTGCTGTTGGGATTCTCTTACCTTTAGTTCCCGCCTCTTCCATTCATCTTTTGCCTTTCTCAGACCCTCTGAGCCAAGTCCACTGATGCCTGCCCCATCAATCACCAACCTAGGACCTCTGTATTTCAAAGACTATCTTTGAAGGACTGCCACTGCTAATGCAAAAACTGTCCCACCTAAGGGATGTCTGTATTCAAATAGAAGTCACTTCTCAAACAGGCAAGAAGCCTACATTCTCACTGTATCAGTGCATCCTGAAGTCAAATACACCATTGAGACCCAGGACTAGAGCAGAGGAGGCAGAGGCCACACATACCTGCTCCCTCTGCCAAGCCTGCTTCACCCACGTGGTCAATTTCAGGCCCCAGGAAGTTATGACACATGCCTCATCCCAAAGGTCTCTCTTCCCACCTAGTTCTACTCCACACTGGCAAGGTCAAGGCATCTTATTAAGTTTCCCAGCCTAGCCTCCAATCTCATTCTAGGTTCTAGATTTGTCCATGGGATTCATCCTGCTGACCAGGGTCTTGGTTGTTGGGTAGTCTCCCCCCCAGGCCTGCAACACGGGACATGGATTCTCCATCTGGAGGCAGCAGGCACCTGATGGGATCTTATCACTGCATATTAGAAAGTCAATCTCAGCGATACCTGAGCTGTCTCAGAGCTGTTCCTCAGCCTTGGCCCCATCTGGCCTTATGTTCTACAAGCACGAGTTCCCCAGCATCTGCCCCACACCTGCGAAGTGCCTTCCCAAGGGGCCATGAGCCCACTGGCATAGTTCATTACATCTTGATATACAAAACTCTTTAATTATCTGTGTGCCAGCTCAAGGCCTCCTGGTCCCAAGCTCCAGGCTTAAGGCTTTACCAGTGTTTAAGGAGCCAGAACAAAGGCTCTCAAGCTGTAAAAGCCTTTTTCATGCTTTTTCTGGGTATCTCAGAAAAGTTCTATCATAGTTATAATAATAAAACGGTTCAATTCACAGAGTACGTATCTTTCACAGACTGGCAATCCTTTGCAACCTTTTTATTTTCTCCGCACCATTTCCCCAGGGTTAGCCTGTGCTATTGCCATGTATTTGGTAGATATAAAATAAATTTAGAACTTTTGTAAGAATCGACAGAGTCATATAAATCAATTATTCTGTTTTACTGTGGAATGGCCGGCACTACACTCCCTAATAACCCGTGCCCGCCAGATACACCGCCGTCCCTATTTGCTCCTGCCGTAAGTGGCACTCGACGGCTCTTACACTGATACCCACTTTTCCCAGTTCTTCTCCCCGCAGTCAGCTTGTCAGTTATCATTTTCCCGTGGTACGTGGAGCCATGAGCAACAGCGTCATCTCCGGCTTCTCATCTGCTGCTTCTAACGTGCGCTAGGCTCCAAAATCAAGCCGTGTGGTCACGGTTATATGAACGCAGTTAAAACTACAAATAATACAGATACACTAGCACCAACTACCTTGTTGCTTTGTTGTTTTATCTCAGAAGGCTTCTTCATTCGGCACTAAACAACTACTAAGCTTTAACTATGTGCAAGGCATTGTAATAAAAAGGTGAATGAAATACTATCCTTAACCAGAGGATGAAGGATTAAAAAAAAAAAACTGGGTTTCTTAGACATTCTTACCATCTATGTTTCTTGGCACTACCCGAAGGTATTTATACAAATCCCCCTTCATAAACATCCTATAGGCCACTATCATTATCTCTAGTTTACCTACAGGAAGACAAAAAGTCACAAATTTAAAACTGAAGTACTGGGGCCGGTGCTGTGGTGTAGTGGGTAAAGCCCCTGCCTGTAGTGCCGGCATCCCATGTGGGCGCCGGTTCGAGTCCCAGCTCCTCCACTTCCGATCCAGTTCTCTGCTAGGCCTGGACAAACAGTGGAAGATGGCCCAAGTCCTTGGGCCCCTGCACCCATACGGGAGACCTGGAAGAAGCTCCTGGCTCCTGGCTTTGGATTGGCGCAGCTCCAGCCATTGTGGCCATCTGGGGAGTGAACCAGTGGATGGAAGACCTCTCTCTCTGTCTCTCCCTCTCTCTGACTGTAGCTCTACCTCTGAAATAAATAAATAAATAAAATCTTAAAAAAAAAAAAAAAGTGGTGAGACTATGGGATCCGGAAGGCAATATGGGACCAAAGGCAGTATGACCCAAATTTCCCAAGAGCACAGCAAAAAATAAATAAATAAATAAAAGTCCAATTCTTTATCAGTACTGGGGACAGTGGATGGAGCTGAGTGACAAGCTCCCAGCTAAAGAGATGGCACTGAGCCTTATTCACTATATTTCTAGGCTCCCCTTTCACAGTGTTTGCCAACTCAACTCCCTTTGTCACCACCCACGCCAGACACTATTGGGCTTCTCACATTTGGGAAAAAAAAAAAAAAAATATATATATATATATATATATATATATATAAGGAATACATAATATATATAATAGAATAATAGAATATATATTATATAATCAATGTTATATATTATATGTTGTATATATTATATAATGTATAATAATATATATTATGTGTATATATATATATTATATATAGGAAAAGGAAAAGCAGGATGCTGAGGGTCCTTCCCACTTGCCAGTGCTCTTCAGGTTACACAAGGCACCTGCATCTGCCACCAGGAGAGCAAGGTTTTGTTTAAACACCAGGATGATACAATCCCCAAGGACTTTTCATTGTAACTGCTGACAGATCGCTGCAGAAGTTAAGGCTCATGTTCCACTCTCAAGTCTGCCTCCGCCTCTTACAAATGTCCCACGACAGGTGAGCAGCCCTTTAAAGACATTTAGCATAAGGATCTATTTTAAAAATTCAATAGAGGGGCTGGCACTATGGTCCAGTGGGTTAAATACCTGGCCTGCAGTGCCAGCATCCCAAACGGGCGATGGTTCAAGTCCCGGCAGCTCTACTTCCAATCCCTGTTAATGTCCCTGGGAAGGCAGCAGAGGATGACCTAATCCTTGGGCCCCGTACTTGTGTGGAAGACCTGGAAGAAACTCCTGGCTCCTGGCTTTGGATGGGCTCAGCTCCAGCCGTTGTGGCCACTTGGTGATGGACAATTTATCTGTCTCTACCTCTCTCTGTAACTCTTCCAAAATGAACAAAATTTAAAAATAATAAAAAAGTTCCCACGAGGACAAGAAGAAAGACACAGCCCCCCATCTCCAAAGATGAGAGTTTCAGATTAACTTCTGACCCATCTTGTAGAGACAGAGAGTGCTCTGGCTAAGAGCCAAAGCAAACAAATAAATAAGTGTAGTGGGAGCTGCTATACAAAATATCCACTTCCCAAAACAAGTTCATCATCTGTGCATGTCTCATTGCCAGAAGCTGCTTACATTACAAATGTGCTTCAATATCAGGTGCTTAATTATCACCAAATCATATATTCCCACCAAAAAAAAGTTTTCAAACAGACAGCAGAACCTCAATAAATAACTCTTCACAAACTGGTACAACACTGTCCCCATTTCTACAGTGACCGTAATCCTGGGCAGTCCATGGATGGAGATAGGTGATGGTAGCCAGCAGAGCCTTCTCCCTCATCAACACAAGCTCTCCATTCTGCTAGCTCCAGTGTTCCTGTGAGCAAAGCACTCAGAGAAAGCCACAGACACCTCACACAGCAACCTGGGGATTTAAACAGAGACTCAGCAAAAGCTCAATTCTGGTGTTAAGTCCTTTCAAAGCCCTGAGGACATCTAAACTTCTAAATGACCGGGGGGGGGGGGGGGGGGGGGTGTGCTACTGGGTGAACAAGAAGAACCATTTGTGAAAACTAGTCTGCGACCTTCTTGCCCACGTACCTCCTTCCTAGAAGTGTGAAAACCAATGTCCCTTGTGCACGCATTTTCAATTTGGCATTTGAAAACATTTTCATTCATTTAAATGGTTTCAAAGGATGTCATTTCCTGCATACTCTTAAAGTGACATTTTGAATAAAGCTGGGATCTGGCTCCCACAAAAACACTCAATAGAATGATATGATACCCTCCACTATGCACTTTTTTTTTTTTTTTTGGACAGGCAGAGAGGCAGTGAGAAAGAGAGACAGAGAGAAAGGTCTTCCTTTTTCTGTTGGTTCACCCTCCAACGGCCGCCGCGGCTGGCATGCTGCGGCCAACACACCGTGCCGATCCGAAGCCAGGAGCCAGATGCTTCCTCCTCCCACGGGGTGCAGGGCCCAAGCACTTGGACCATCCTCCACTGCCTTCCCGGGCCACAGCAGAGAGCTGGCCTGGAAGAAGAGCAACCGGGACGGAATCCGGCGCCCCGACCGGGACTAGAACCCAGGGTGCTGGCGCCACAGGCAGAGGATTAGCCCATCGAGCCGTGGTGCCGGCCCACTATGCACTTTAAAATACACTCGAGTCAGTGCTACTTTAACAATCAGCCTCCTCCTTCTCCACCAAATTACAGAACCAACTCATCCTCCAAACTCTTATCCTAATAAAACACCTTTTTTAGTCACTTTATCCCATTTTTTTCACAACCAAAATACTTACAGAATATAATCAAAATTTTTTTTAATTTCTTTAATCATAAAAGTAAATAATTTTTGGATGAGATTATTAATATTATTGCGCCAACCACATGGCCTAGTGGTTAAAACCCCTTCCTATAAGAGTGACTGGGTTCAATAACCAGCTCTGGCTCCTGACTCTAGTTTCCTACCAAGGTAGACCCTGGGAGACAGTCCCTATAAATGGGTTCCTGCCATCCACATGGGAAATCTGGATTGGGTTCTCAGCTCCTGGCTTCAGCCTGACCAGCTTCAACTATGGCAGGTATTTGGGGAATGAATAAGCAGACGGAAGCATGACTCTTTCTATCTCTCCCCAAGTACACGCGCTCTCTCTCTCTCTCTCTCATACATACACTATCATTAATATAAACAGCATGACAAAGTATGATGATTAAACACAGCAAGGTACAAGGTTGTGCTTTAATGTTATGGTCTGGGAGAATAGGTATGATGGATACAATAAAGGAACCTTCACTTGAAACACAGATAGTTTGTGTCCAGTGACACAAAGACATTTATACCTAAGGGCAATGTACCATGGAGACCTTCTTCTCCAAGTGGGAGCAGAGAGATTGGACTCAGATGTAGGAAAGGACCCAGTGCACACCATCAGGGAGATCAATTCCACGGAAGAGACGACACATGAGGATGTGAAAACTGACTTCCTAAATCCATCCATGCCCAAATGACTCTCAGAAAAAACTTCAAGTTCACGGAGTACCTGTACCATGTGCAGGGTCCGAGGCAAGAGTCCAAATGCCGTCTGTATGTTTTACAAAGTCATCAGCCAAGCAAACAGGCTGTGTATATCACATGTTCTATCCTACTGGGATAAGCGCATTTTCTCAATGACAATAAAAAAAGCATGCAAAAAGTTACAGTTCATAGGTAGCAGAAAGTTGGCAAAATGCCAAAGATGAGTAACTTTAGTTATTCTCACATTTGTCTGGGTATTCTGTTGACAAGTCAGCAGTGTTCCGATGAGTAATGAAGATTTACATAAAACATAAAGAATTATATCTTTATTCTATGTGATTTCTTTGCCTTGCCTTCATTTCAGCAAAATCATTAATTAAAACTCAAGATTTTTACATAATTCATGTTCTACTTCAAGAAATCTCCTAAAGGATAAAAAATAAAGTATAATTATATCCAATCTAGATAATTTTGTAAACTGAAGACACAAAAAAATCAAATTTAAATCATATTATGTGTTTTCAATAATATTATTTTCCTTCTAAATATCTTACTAGTTCACATGGTCTACTATTCTAATATTCTAAAAGTAGTTAATAGGATTAATAGGTAAAATACAGATGATAATTAGCGAATATCAAGATTTTAATCTAAATCACTTAAAGTAAAACATCTTATCTAGCTTTGCAGAATGTAATCTTTTTAATGTGTTTATAAAAATAAATCTATATTGGGGTCGGCGCTATGTCGTAGGGGGTAAAGCCGCTGCCTGCAGTGCTGGCATCCCATATCATTGCCGGTTCGAGTTCCAGCTGCTCCACTTCCTATCCAGCTGTCTGCTCTGGCCTGGAAAAGCAGTAGAGGATGATCCAAGTCCTTGGGCCCCTACACCTGCATGGGAGACCCAGAGGAAGCTCCTGGTTCCTGACTTCGGATCGGCACAGCTCCAGCATTGTGGCCATCTGGGGAGTAAACCAGCGGATGGAAGACCTCTCTCTTTCTCTGCCCCTACTCTCTGTAACTCTGCCCTTCAAATAAATAAATAAATCTTTAACAAAAGAAATAAATCTATAAGGACAACTACTTGGCATAGTGACAAAGACATCAGGTTGGATGCTCGTGTCCCCCATTGCAGTGCTTGGGTCTGGTACCCAGCTCTGCTCCTGACCCCAGCTTCTTGCTAATGCAGACACTGAGGGGCAGTGGTGACACTGCTGGTGGCTGGGTTCCTGCCACCCACACAGGAGACCTGCCCTGCATTCCTGACTCCTACTCGGGGGCCATCCTGGGAATCTGAAGAGTGAACCAGCAGATGGGAGCACTCTTTCTCTCTCCTCTCTCACTCTCTTTGCCTCTCAAATAAATAAATACTAAGATAAACAAATAAAACTATATTTATATAGCTTTATAAGTAAAACACAATTTTTGGGGTCTCATAAAGTTTTATAAATACAGCACAATTCTAGCAGTCAGTATCCACCTAGGTGGCAACATACAAAAGCAACATGGGGGGCTGGCGCTGTGGTGGTGCAGCGGATAAAGCCACCACCTGCAGTACCGGCATCCCATATGGGCGCCAATTCAAGTCCCGGCTGCTCCACTTCCCATCCACCTCTCTGCTATGGCCTGGGAAAGTAGTGGAGGATGGCCCAAGCACTTGGGCCCCAGCACCCACGTGGGAGACCTGGAGGAAGCTCCTGCCTCCTGGCTTTGGATCAGCACAGCTCTGGCCATTGCAGCCATCTGCAACGTTCTGGAGAGTGAACTAGTGAATGGAAGACTCTTTCTCTCTGCCTCTCTGTAACTCTTGCCTTTCAAATAAATAAATAAATATTTAAAAAAAAAAAAAGCAACGTGGCACTCACCCAGCTCACCTCCAAGGCTACGTACACATGTGAGCAACATGCATTTGTCATGTAAAATGGTTTGCTTTGGTTTTGTAAAACAAAGTTAAGTTTTGTTTGCTATTATAAAAGACTCCCGCCAATGTACAATTATCACCAATTCTGTACTTATTACTAAATGCCTCCAGGATCACAAGCTGGAAAGCCAAAAACAGGCTCAACACTCCTGCAAAGTGATATAGCATCATGCAAAAGGATCCATGGCATCTGCGGGTCACAGAGAGAAGCAATTTGACCATTATCTTGTCCACTGACAGTGACTGTGGCCCAACCCACAACATTCGCAGCCTTCAGAGCAGCTGCCTCTGTGCTGAGGGCTCAAGCGAGGCAGAGAATCAGGTTCCTCAACAGCAGCCCTGAATCCCAGATCCTGCGCATTGGGCAGCTCCGGGGGTCCTTAATACATGGGGTTGTGTTTGTGACTCCAGCAGAAGAGCCCAGGCAGGAGGCCCCTCTTGTCCTGGAGTAATTGCAGTGCTCACAGCAAAAACCATTTACATGTCTGTTATCGCCCGGAGCTGAGGACAGGCTGTCTAATTGTTAAGATGCATGCTTTTAAAGAAGCCCAAGGCGACCCAGGATGAAGGCACATTAGCTACCACCTTTTTAAACGTGTGTCACAGAACCTTGTACCCAGACTGGATGAACATCAGCATCAGCAAAATCCCCTGGAGGTCTTGTATTCTAAAGAGCAGCAGGGGGACCAGCACTGTGGTGCAGTGGGTTAAAGCCCCAGCCTGCAGCACTGGCATCCCACATGGGTGCCGGTTCAAGTCCCAGCTGCTCCATGTCCGATCCAGCTCTCAGCTACAGCCTGGGAAAGCAGTAGAAGATGGCCTGAGTCTCTGGGCCCCTGCACCCATGTAGGAGACCCAGAGGAAGCTCCTGGCTCCTGGCTTCAGATCAGCTCAGCTCTGGCCACTGTGGTCATTTGGGGAGTGAACCAGCAGAATGGAAGACTTCTCTCTTTCTCTCTCTCTCTGGCCCTACATCTCTATGTAATTCTGTCTTTCAAATAAATAAAAGAATTCTTTAAAAAAAATTTTTAAATAGAAAAAAGAGCAGCGGGGGCTGTGGACGTGGACACTGAAATCAGGTAGCACCTGTCTACCTCTCAGATAAATCACGAGGGTCCTACAGGAGAACAGGCACACTACATGCCTCCCCCTCTTCTTCCCACCCATTCTGTGCTGGCTTTCAAGAAAATCTCTGGCATGTGTACGTTCATAGCACTCCAAGATAACCCATGCTTCTCCCAGAGCTTCCTGTTACAGGCATCTGTACTCTGAACTATCAACTGAATATCGTATGTGAAGGTAAAACTGGTACACACAAAGCTCCCCTCGCCTGGAAAAGGTGTTAAGATAACACCAGAGGAGAACAAATCTGCTGACTCAGCTCGATCCCTGAACCCATACCGTGATGGCTAAGTTCATGGGTCAGCTTGGTGGGCCCAACACTATTCTGGATATTTCTATGCACTGTCTATGGACGAGATGAGCATTTAAACCCGCGGACTTGGAGCAACATAGGTTGCCTTCCCTATGGTGGGTGGGCTTCCTTTGTCAATCAAGGGCTTAAACAGAACAAAAGACTGACCTTTCCTGAGCAAGAGAGAATTCTCCAGCCTTGGGACGTCATCTGAACACCGGTTCTTCCGGCATCTACAGCAGACAGCCTGGTGCTCCACCTGCAACCCTCTCCTAAGTCTACCGCCTACGGATTCTCCCCATCACAGTTTATATTCCCCAGATAGCCACAGTCGCATAAAACAATTTCTTAAAATCAATTTCCTGTACTATGTTTCTAAATGTGTATATATGAAATGCATGAAGTTTGTATAACTTAAATAAAAACTTTCTAGGTTTAAGAAAAATCAATTTATTTCCATCTATGTACCTATTCTATCAGTTCTGTCATTCTGGAGAGCCCTAACTTATGCAATACCAAAGTTGCCACTGAATCTAAGCTCCCAGGACTCTGAATTGAATCTCATACTCACCAAGTTTCTAGGCTCAGGGCTCAAATCTGTGCACAAACCAATCATGCCTTTACAGCTGTGGTCAAAAAGGCAGGACCACCTCCCACCAAGGATCTGCAGAAGTGAGCTAGGCATGGAATGGAGGGATGGCCCTGGAACATCAAGCCAAGACAGGAGACTTCATAAGAAGTCTTGGGAATGAGAAAAGTTTGTAAAGAAGGGCAGAGTGGGAAAGGCAGTGGGAGAGGCTCTTGAGTCCTACAGACTGGAGGGAGGTGGGCAGCATGAGAGTGGACAAATGGAGCCAGGGGGCTCCAGGCTCAAAGCAGGAAATCAAAGAAGGTCAAAGAGGCAGGGTCAAGGTTGGAACAGTGCCCACAGGGACTGCTTTGTCCAAACAGGACTTGGGATTTCCCTTGCAGGCTGTAGACAAGGATCCTTCCCAGAGCAGGAACTGGGTCTGCACAGGCGCTGGGTCCTCCAGACACAGTAAGCCAGGGTCCCTCGATGAAGGGAGGCACGGGGAGAACGCACAGAAGGGCCAAGGAAAAGATGTAGACAAGAGGCCAAGGAAACACAGAACGAACTCGCCCTTGTATTCCGCACAGAAGCAAACACGTGCAGGATTTAAATTCCAGCCATTGCTGGACTGAGAAGTAAGAGAAAATAAATTCGCTTAAGACCGGCACTAAAAAGGAAAATCTAGTCACCACTTTGTGCTTACAGTTTTCAAGTAGTGCAGAAAAAAACCCAAATAGCATCTGATATAATTTGCATAAGTTTACATAATTTCATGATTACCCTTCAGCAAAGAAGTTTCAGACCCCAACTCTTCTGTGTATTTGCTGCCAAAAAAGACAACATTGTGGACAAGGAACTTTCTATCCTATCCCTAAAAAAAAAAAAGAAAGAAAGAAAGAAAGAAAGATCCCAAGAAGTCAGCTCTACAGCTCTTTCTCCACCGAGAAAGGCTTCTAACATTTCAAGTCTGCGCGTGCTAATCCGAAGCCTTAGTGACATCACAGAACCAGTGAACAAATATTTACTGTCCCCACTGCTCCTTTCAAAGCACGGATGTCAGAACAGAGAGAATTCCCTCTTAGCCTGAAATCTCTCTTACACTGCCCAACCCGAGAACAGATGCATTTTCCTCAAAGGTAAAATAAGAATAACACTAGCCACTTTACAAGGCTGACTCCAGGACAGGATACGGTGGATGGTCTGGTACTGTGGGACTGCACGCCCCAGAAATACTTTGTGGGTGAGAGAAATAGTCTGTAATCAGACAAGATAAAACTCATGATTCGTTCATCCACAGAGCAGGATGATAAAGGAGTAAGTTGTCCCCTCTCCCTTATCTTGGAGGAAGCATTCAAAAAACCCCAGTGGATGCCAGAAACCACAGAGTACCAAATCTGGAATACACGATGTTCTTTCTTACACACTGATTTCCTTGATAAAGCTGAATATCAAAATGAGGCGTAGTAAGAGATCAACAGTCATCACTAACAAAAAAGAACAATTATAACAATGTTATAATAAGTGCTATTTAAAGCTTATCAGTTGTTTGTTAATGGAATTTTCCATTTCATGTTTTCAGGCCGTGAGTCACTGAAACCATGGAGAGGGAAGTCACAGATGAGGTGGGACCCCTGAATATGGGGTCCAGTGACTACAAAAACAAATACAAGCTCCAAACAATGATTTATAGGGGAAGGGACTATTTATTTTTTGTTTCATAAACAGACACCTACTATTACCATAAAAAGTTTTTGATTTGTATGAAGACCCTTAAAATCCCTTTCATCTTTTTGGTCCTCATTCTGCTTTTCCTTAAAAAGGCTACATGTACCACCATGACTTCTTCACTTCTGTGTGTAGCAGCCTGTTTATTCCAGCATTCCTTTCGTAAATCTCACCCCTTACTCTTCTTTGAATTCTTTTACTCAGAACATTTTTTGAACTAACAAGAGCCTTGGCAAGCAGTGGTCCAACTGGGAGTGTTTTGAGATGGGGTTGCGAAGCCCTCTGGCTCAGTGGAGCCCTGGCGTCAAGTGCTCAGAGACCCCACAAGGATATTGGCAGCTCTCCTGCTTCCACCCCTGGCACTGGGGCACAGGGCCCAAGCAGATAAGAAAGCACGCACAGGGAAGAAGAGGCAGAGAGTAAACAAATGAGCATTTAAAGGAGGGGGGTGGTGGCTGAGCCGGCGCTGCACAGTGGGTAAAGCCACTGCCTGCGGTGCCGGCATCCCATATGGGTGCCAGCTCAAGTCCTGGCTGCTCCTCTTCCGATGCAGCTCTCTGCTGTGGCCTGGGAAAGTAGTGGAAGATGGCCCAAGTCCTTGGGCCCCTGCACCCTCATAGGAGACCCAGAAGAACCTCCTGGCTCCTGGCTTCAGATTGGCATAGCACAGGCCATTGTGGCCATCTGGGGAGTGAACCAGCAGATGGAAGACGTCTCTCTCTCTGCCTCTGCCTCTCTCTAACTCTGCCTTTCAAATACATAAATCTTAAAAAAAAGGGGGGGGGGGGCTGCAGTCACTACTGCCACAGGCAATGCAGATCCAACAGTCTACCTCTTCTCATTTTTCAAGAGACATTGATAATTCAGATTTTTAAATGATGCGATTGTAACCTACACACTAAAATCACTTCCCAGTACTGTTTATATCTAAATATACAACACATACATATGTGTTCACCCGTGCATTCATCATCCAAGCCCACCCTGATCTACACCACAGTGAATGTCTACACAGGCTTTCCATCGGATCAAACAGAAAACAAAACCATGTGAATTTTTCAAGAGGTCCATTAAGTGCCCATGGAGAAAAAAAAAGAAAAAAGCATCTATTTCCTACCTGCATGTTCCTTTCACATATTTGTAATCAAAGATGGATTTTTAACAATAGGATAGCAACTCAGTTTTTAAATTTTTTAAAAAAGATTTATTTGAAAGGCACAGTTACAGAGAGAGGGGGAGAGACACAGGCAGAGAGATCATCTATCTGCTGCTGGTTCACTCCCCAAAAGGCTGCAAACTCTGAGAGCCCAAAGCCAGGAGCGTAGGACTCCATCTGTGTCTCCCACATGGGTGCAGGGGCCCAAGCACTAGAGCCATCCTTGTTGCCTTCCCAGGCACATTAGCAGAGAGCGGGAAAGGAAGTAAAGCAGCCAGGTCTCCACCTGGCACTGATATGGGATGCCGGCATTGCAGCAGGTGGCTTAACCTGCTATGCCACAATGTCGGCTCCAACTCCTTAAAATGTATAACTATGACTTCTATTTTACTTATTGTCTTATTATCAAACACATCTTACCCTTTCTTATCCCAATGTGTTTTCTTCCTCTTACTTCAAACTACCTAATGTTTAACAAGGTTCTCACTCTTTTTTTTTTTTTTTTTTTAAGAATTGTTTTAGGGGCCGGTGCTGTGGCGCACCAGGTGAAGCCACTGCCTGCAGTGCCGACATCCCATATGGTTGCTGGTTTGAGTTTCAGCTGCTTCATTTCCAATCCAGCTCTCTGCTATGGCCTAGGAAAGCAGTAGAAGATGGCCCAAGCCCTTGGGCCCCTGCACCCGCATGGGAGACCTGGAGAAAGCTCTTGGCTCTTGGCTTCAGATTAGTGCAGCTCCGGCCCGTTACAGCCAACTGGGGAGTGAACCAACGGATGGAAGACCTCTCTCTCTTCCTTTCCTTCTCTCTCTGTTTCACTCTGACTTTCAAAGTAAAATAAATAAATCTTTAAAAAAAGAAGAAGAAGAAGAATTGTTTTATTTATTTGAAACAGAGTTACAGAGAGAGGTAGAGCCAGAGAGAGAAAGGTCTTCCATTGCGCTGATTCACTCCCCAAATGACCGCAACACCCAGAGCTGAGCTGATCTGAAGCCAGGAGCCAGGCACTTCCTTCAGGTCTACCACAAAGGTGCAGGGCTCAAGGACTTGGGCCATCTCCTACTGCTTTCCCAGGCCATAGCAGAGAGCTGGATCGGAAGAAGAGCAGCTGGGACTTGAACCGGTGCCCATATGGGATGCCTGCTCTGTAGGCTAGGGCTTTAACCTGCTGTACCACAGCGCCAGCCCAGAGGCTCACTCTCTTTCTCTCTCAGCTCTGGCCAGTTAGGGTTCATTTTACTCTTGGAGTTTTTAGAATTTTACTGCATTTTCTTATGAATAAGCAAGTGGAATTCCCGTTACAATTTAAAACCACCAAAGAAAACAATGTGATAAATTTTCCTTGGTATTGCTAAAATGTCATTTAAATCATGAAACACAAACTTGAACAACTAGTAATTTCCTAAGACCCAACCAAATTCCACCAGTGGCCGTGGACAGGCAAGTGCTGGTTTCCGATCACTTAACAGTTCCATGGACCTCATGCCAGCCACTCTTCCTCCACAGTCACCTCCTACAAAACCAGTAATTCCCCTGCACTGCCCTGGCACCAGGCTCGAGAGTTTGCCGGGACCTTCCCACACCACAGAAGGCCACCTTCACACTTCCTCCTGACACATAATGAATAAAGATTCCTTGATTCCAATACGTTGTATACGAACTGATGCAGTAATCTGGCAAGGCTGCAGAGTTTGCAATTCAAATTACAGAAATTTTAATAAAGGGGAAAATAAAAATTAGCTGTGTGATTCCTAAGGCACTGTAATTCCAGTGCTTTCACTGCAACAGGAGAGAGTGCACAGACGTACTCCACTGTGCAGAGGTTCTGGGGTTCGATCTGGAGGTGAGCCACCACACGCTGTCACCTGCAGTCTTACGGGAGTCTCCTTCCAGGGACCCAGCAGGCCCAGGCGAGGACGGCAGAACGCCCTCATTCCAGACACTAAAGAGATAGTAATGTCACTACTTCCCAATAAATAACAATGAAAGAGTCATTGGATTAAATGACTTCTGTCCATTATCACCATAAACAATGATTATTTGGCAGCTGCTCTTTGCGAGTTTTTCACGCGCCTGTGAATAAATCGGGCCTTATTGATTCGCTAAGCCAAAATGTTTGACATTTTACTCCACTACCAAGGGCCACAATGCGCCGCTACACTCGGTGATGCTTCACCGGGGTCTGTTCCTGAATACATTTAATACGAGAGAGTAGCACTGATTAGCTCCCGAGCTGGCCGCTGACCCGGGTTTCTCTGAACACGTCCTTGTGAACGGAGTTCTCCGGCCGCCGATCAGAGTCGGCAACACACACCGGGCCGCTGCTATCCTTCTCACAGTAGTCAATCTAATAATAATAATGACAATTCGAAGAGCAATTTAACAGTGAGGCAGGAAAATGCGGGACTGCAGAGTCCTGTGTGCCTTGTAAAACTATCCTCAAAAATACTAATGTCACTGTCTTCCGATGAAGTGACTTTAGAAGAAGGAAGACCACTCAACCTCACTCTGGCAAAGTAAGCCAGGCTCTCTCTTCCCTCGCCTCCCCAAACACTGCCAGGCAGTTCCCTCCCTACCCACCCCCCTCAACTCCTCTCCGACTGGGTCACTCCATCCAGAACCCAACCCGCTTAGTAGCTCTGAGTCGCAACAGGGAACTGCAGTCTCCGATTCTGTTTGGAGGGAGGCTTTCCACCAGGCACTCACAAGAATCTCCCGATGTAGCTCATCTGTTCCCTAATCCATTCAAACCTCAACATTCCCCCAACAAGTTACACGGGAAACTTCATTTCTCTGCTTAGGACAGATATTCCTGGGCTAAACGTCCGTGGAGCCTAATTTTAAAGCAAATTCCAGTCCCCGTGTTATAAAATAGGAAAACTAGCACCCTATCTTTCCTCCTTCACAAGGATGGCAAACCAAGACATTCCAGACTGGGAAGCTCTCTGGAGATGACACATTATAATCCTCTCATTTCAAGCATAATAAAACTGGGAGGGGAGGTATCCAAGGAACTATTTTAATGGCACAGCCAGATAAGAACTCAGCTCTCTGGCTCCAAGCACAGAGATTATTCCACATTATTCCACTCTGATCATTTCTGAGATCAGTAAGAAAATCTCTGTATCACCAGGACACCTCCCAGATAGAAACGCTGTGTGTCCTGGGTGGCTGTAAATCGTATTAATATTCTGCAAGGCCCTTCAAGTTTAACCACAACAAAGATCAACCGAGTTCAGTTGCAGAATTTACAACGATATTAGCTCGCTAAGACGGAAAACCACACAAACAAGAACCCTTGTTCAAAAAATAGATTCTACTATTCCCTATGGAACCACTGCCGCCTCTGGTTACAAAGCAATAATGATCCTGTCCTACAGCAATCAATAAAACCTCTTACCCCATGAACCTGCTATTTCCTGAGTGTTCTCTGCACTAAAGATTTCCAAGTCATATTGATTACCTACTAAATTTTTTAAAGCTCCTTAAAAAAGAGCACTGAAGAAATTCTCAAATTAGCATAACTTGTTATTGTTTGAACAGACTTCAGATCTTTCAGTCACATTTAATGGTTTCCCTTTTCCCAGGGTTTCCTCATTTTTCACATTGAGCGTGCCTTGTGACACACGTCTGTGTCTTGCCTAATAGCACAGAGTCGGCAGGATACAAATTTGACGGTGTTTCTGAAACTGTGACTGCTGCCACATTTTTCTTCCAAGGGAGGACGGGTGATTGATTAATAAACTCTGCCCTCTTTTCCTGAGCCTAAGCATGTTTTTTTACCAAATGAACCCATTACATCTGGGCGTGTGACAATGCAGCAGCCTGGAACTTCTCACTAAAACCATTCAGGGAGAAGCTACTGTGACGAGGAAGCATCCTTCGTCCTCCCCAAGGGCATTTAGCTACTCAAGGGTCAAACCTGAAGAGTGAATCATGAAAGTACGGCGCTGGGGCTCCCTTTTAGACTCCTCCTCTTTCTGTGTCCCCAAGTATGTGTGTGTGTATTTGTGTGTGCGTGCACCTGGATGGAACCCCCCTGAGTGTGTGTGTGTGGGAGGCATGTGTGTGAAGAGCTGGGCTCGGGGTGGGCATGTATCTCTCTTTCTCTAACTAGAACTGGTATTTTCCCAATATCCCATCAGGACTGTTTTTTTTTATGCCAGACCAGAAATCAATCATGGGAAATTTAGGAAAAAAAAAAAAATCAAATGTTGCCTTGTAGATCTTCTCATTTCAGAGGTGGTTTTAATTCAAAGACAAATCTGAAAATGTTATCTACAGGGCAGCCATTTGGCCTAGCAGTTAAGGTGCCAGTTAAGCTGCCTGTACCCTGTTATGACAGTATCTGGGCTTGATACCCACCTCTGGCTCTGACTCCAGGTAACAGTTCAAATGACTGGGTCCCCGCTACCCACATAAGAGACCTGGATGGAGTTCCCAACTCTCAGCTTCAGCCTTGACCCAGTCTTGGCCACTGAAGGCATCCGGGCAGTAAACCAACAGATGGAAGCTTTCTCTCTCTCTCTCTCTCTCTCTCTGCACCTTTCAAATAAAAAAAGTCTTTAGGCCGGCGCCGCGGCTCACTAGGCTAATCCTCCGCTTTGTGGCGCTGGCACACCGGGTTCTAGTCCCGGTCGGGGCACCGATCCTGTCCCGGTTGCTCCTCTTCTAGGCCAGCTCTCTGCTGTGGCCAGGGAATGCAGTGGAGGATGGCCCAAGTCCTTGGGTCCCGCACCCCATGGGAGACCAGGAGAAGCCCCTGGCTCCTGCCATCGGATCAGCGCGGTGCGCCGGCCGCAGCGCGCCTACCACGGCAGCCATTGGAGGGTGAACCAACGGCAAAAAGGAAGACCTTTCTCTCTGTCTCTCTCTCACTGTCCACTTTGCCTGTCAAAAAAAAAAAAGTCTTCAAGCCACACTGCTGCCACAATCAAATAATGAAACACACACAACAGGGTGCTCAGATATAAATACTTGATGCAACTCAGTTTTCATGCCTACAGCCTTAAACAAATTGTCTAGGCAGCCCTTTCTGCCACAGCAGGGTCTCTCCATCTCACCCCCACTGCCAGCTTAGGCCTGACCATTCCTTAGGGATGGGGCCATTCTGTGTGTGCTGCAGGTTTAGGAGCATCTGAGGTCTCCACCCACAGGACATCAGTGGCAACCATCCCTCCCCCAACCAAAGTTGCTTTCACACATTGTCACATGTCCCCCCTCCCCCGCCCCATACACACGGGATAAAACTGGCCCAGCAGAGACCCAGTGCTTGGGAGCCACTGAACCGATCGATCTTTGCCTCTGCACGCTTTGAGCGCCCCCGATAGCGATGTCGTTTCTCCTCAACTGTTCCGTTTACAAAGGCTTCCCACCCTGACCGCCTCCCCACCGCACGACAGGTGAAAACTTACTGGAGGAAGTCCATTTAAAATGCTCCCCAGTCCTGTTCAACATGCCAACACCAACGCGTAAAAGGAGCAACGCAATCACCAAGCGGGATCATGACCTCGGTTCTCGGCACTCCTTCAACCTTCCCTTCCCCATCCCTTGAAAGCAACCAAGAGTCTCCAAGCTGTGGTTGGCTCAACGGACCAGCGCCGCCATGGGGAAACCATCTCCCGCCATCTCCCGCCACCCGGGCACCCTGGGCTCCGGAAGCCCCAGAAGCGATTTTGAAAGAGCCGGGAAGACCTTCCTACTCAAATCCACTAGGGGTCCTCCACAAGCTCCTCCCAGTGCGGACAGCCACCAGGAAGGCCCATCAGCTGCGAATCCGCGCGGCTCACCGTCCGGAGGCATTAACACCTTGTTGTTCTGCGTGCACCACCCCACGGGGTGCAGATCCGCTATGACCACGTCACACCAGAAGTCCGCCCTGCGGTCCTCGCCGTAACCGCAGTAGCGCAGAAGCAGCAGCTGCCCGCACGTCGTGATGATAGTGGCCACCCAGTATGTGTCCGGGTTGTTCTTGTTGGCCACTTCCAACTTCATTCCCGGCTGGAAGTTGCTCTGCAGGCTGATTTCAACCTTGGGGAATCAGAGACGTAGGAAAACGGTTACCACGCTGGACACAGATCTCAGAGACGGTTACAAGAACTACTGAAAAAAAGAGCGCTGGAGTATTTCGGCCACCCACAACAGCACGACACCGCCCACAGAAATACATGCAAAAAGAAAAATGAAAACAAAATGGGCTGCTGTTTGTGTGGTTAAGCCGCTGTCTGTGATGCTGGCATCACTTCTGAGCACTGGTTCAAGTCCCAGCTGCTCCACTTCCCGATCCAGCTTCCTGCTAATGTGCCTGGGAAAGCAGCGGAGGATGGCCCAAGTGTCTAGGTCCCTGCACCCACATGGGAGACCCAGAGTTCCAGGCTCCTTGCTTCAGATTGGCCCAACCCTATCCACTGTAGCCACTTGGGAAGTAAAGCAGCAGATGGAAGATTTCTCTCTAACTCTACCTTTCAAATAAATAAATCTTTTAAAAGAGAAAAGAAATGCAATGCAAGCCAGCAACATAATGTTAAGCTCTCTAGAAGCCATAATTTTTAAAAGATTTATGTATTTATTTGAAAGTCAGAGTTACACACAGAGAGAAGGAGAGGCAGACAGAAAGAGAGGTCTTCCACCGCAGGTTCACTCCCCAAATGGCCATAATGGCTGGAGCTGTGCTGGTCGAAGCCAGGAGCCAGGAGCTTCTTCCAGGTCTCCCATGTGGGAGCACTGGCTCAAGGCCTTGGGCCATCTTCCCCTACTTTTCCAGGCCATAGCAGAGAGCTGGATGGGAAGTGGAGCAGCCAGGCCTTGAATCAGCACCCACATGGGATGCCGGTACTGCAGGTGGCAGCTTTACCCACTATGCCACAGCGCTGGCCCCTAGAAGCCACAATTTTTAAGATGAAACTATACTTCAAATCACATTTCATCTCTCCCCATGTATCTATCATATTATCATTTCCACACATAACAAACACAAATATGTGAATGAGATATTCGACCTTCTCTTCCAGTGGAGCCTCCAAAACCCAGTGTTCTATTCCACCTGGAGGGCACAACGCAACTCGGGCTACACACTTGCCCAGTGCTCAGTGGGCCCAGCCAGGATGGTTCCCGTGTGCTCAGCACCATCCTAGAGGACGGGTTTTCTTTCTTTCCTTTTTTCTTAAGTAAGAGTTTGTCTATTGACATTCACTGGACCTTCTCCCCAGACCAAAGAAGCTTACAAGCCTGGTGGGTCATTATGTCCCAAAGTTGACCTATCCGGGGTTCCTGGGCAGCAGGTGCTTCCAGGAGATGATGGAATTATAAACCATTTGTCCAGGAAGTTAGTGCTACTTCTCCTTTCAGCACAGCACACAGGCCTGGGGAAATTTTGCATCATGAAGGACAGCTGCCCTTGCTGCCCTCCAGGGCTCTCCTCTGTGATTGAAAGGGAGACAGGAGAGCTGACTGAATCAAAGGGAGCCCAGGAAATTCTACACAGAGGGAAAGTGCTAACCTCTTGCTAAAGAGAAGCTGGAAAAATTATCAACCAATTCCTCTTTCCTGCACTGCCTTAAGGAACCTACCAGATTCACTCCAACATCTTAGGATGTTTATATCATCTTGGCTTTCTGGAACCATACCCCTGGTCACATGCCCAGAAATCATTGGTTCTGCTTTGTTTTAATATTTAGCTCTTGGTTTCTATTGTATAACCAGAATTACATTCATAATACAATATATACCGTGTTATAATTATAACATGATGAGTATAAAATGAGAAAGGGGAATATAATTCACCTTTATAAGGTCACACAAATTTAATAAGGTATTAACTTCCCTTTCAAAAGAACACTTCACCTCCACAAAATAAAATAAAATAAAATGTTTATTTTATTTAAAGAATCAATGTTCTGGCGTCATTCAGCCAAGCAGCCAAAAGAAAGAGCAGATTAAGAAAGTTACCCAGTTTGCTTAGGATAATCAGATTGAACCTTTGCTCTGGGTAGCCCAGTGAGGGGGAAAATGTTTCTCAGAGTTAAATTTCCATTTCCATTACAATAGTAATGCCTAAGAGCTTGAGTCCTGGAAATCTAGTCTTTTCCTGGCTCATGACAGATCCCCAATATCTCAAACCTAAGCAAAAATCTGATTAAACTCTCAATTTTTTTGTTTTCTGGGCCTTGCCCTCTGGTGGGCATGTTATTGCATTATTCAAAGCAATAGTGTTCATGAGAATTGCTTTTTGGTTGGAGCCAAATGTTTTCAGAATATTCATGTTTATTTCCTGGACTCCAAATCATCTATGCACAAAAGGCTGTGAAACTTTGAAGTGTCTCTTCAGAGTCGAAAATGCAACCCAAAATAAAAACTTACAGCCATTACATCCACAAAGAATGTATTTACACACTGCACCTCCTTGCCTAGTTGGCTGGCGCTCTACGTACTCAAACCAACCTGCCCTGCCCACCTGACCTGGTGCTCTGTGTGCAAAGCAAACCAACTGCCACATCTCCTCGTTATTCCTAAGACATCTTGGCTGGCTCCCTCTTCTCCTTCCATTCCCTTGCTTTGGATCAGTTCTTTGGCTTCTCCCTGCATGGTCCTTTCTTCCTGTCCCACCCTCCAGAGGCAGGTGAGAAGAGACAAACTCTCTTACGTACATGTTTGAATGATGTGTGCGGAGCTGCACTGGCACCTGTTTCTTCCAAATATTCTCCCCAGTTGAAGCCGATTTCCTCCAGGCTCGAACCTTCTTCTGTTGGGAAAAGAGAGACCATCAGTAGTCAAATGAGGATTGGGAAGGCAGTGGCCTTCAACTGAGACCTGAGAATCCTTAATGCAATAGACAAATACATGCAATGGCTAAGGAAGACTTTGCTGAATTCTTTATAAGGCTTCTTCCATTTGTTGACTTGGGAGATGGTGATGAAAGAAAAGAAACATTGCGGAAATTCTGCTCTGGCTTCCCGGTCACCATCAAGAGTGACATGGATGCTCCTGGTAAAGTGAAAATAGACCTGTTTGGAAGCAGATCTGTTGCCTATTTGCAGATTAGCTTGGATTTAGCCGCAGGAGACACCCCAGCCTTTGGGGAGCCTGGAGGACAAGGGGGAGGAGACTACTGACCACTCAGTGCCCACCTGCACACAGAGTGCTCCACTGACACTATGTGCCCCTGACAGTTTAGCGTAGCTGGAAATTTATAGAATAACAGCCAAGGCTGCTAGCACCATAGGGAGCTTTAGAAAGCACTGACTCCAATGTCATTTTAAGAGAGGGAGAAAGAGACAGACTCAAAAGTGTGTGAGGCCAACCAGGAAGTTGGCAATAGGAACAGGCCGGCTGCCAGTCACCCCTGCTGCCCACTCAGTCCTGGGCCACCATCTCCTGACTCCTGCTGGGATAGGGTTCTAGGGGCAAGACACACCAGCAGGAACAACAGAGTGCACTTCTCCCATCACATGCAACAAGAAGAACTACAATAAACGCACAGCGCGGCTCTGAAAACTGTAACTACTCAAAATACGCACAGATGCACACACCCAGTCTCTGAAGGAAATTAATCCATTCTCAAAATATTGAGGACTACTGATATCATTTGATATACCTGCAAAGCTCAAAATAATGCATTTTAAGGCATAAACAGCATAAATGTTATGTCATATAGTTTCTTTTTTATTTTCTTAGATTGTTATTTATTTGAAAGTCAGAGTTACACAGAAAGAGGATAGACAGAGAGGGAGAGAGAGGTCTTCTATCTGCTGGTTCACTCCTCGATTGGCCACAACGGCCAGAGCTGCGCCTATCTGAAGCCAGGAGCCAGGAGCTTCTTCCAAGTCTCCCACAGGGGTGCAGGGGCCCAAGGACTTGGGCCATCCTCCACTGCTTTCCCCAGCCATAGCAGAGAGCTAGATCAGAAGAAGAGCAGCCAGGACTCGAACGGGCGCCCATATGGGATGCCAGCACTGCAGGCAGGGGCTTTACCCACTATGCCACAGCACCAACCCCCAAAGCTGGCTTCTGAGTCAAAGTTGCCTTCTCAAATTTTTCTCCAGCAAAGTGACTCATATGGGAATGTCTAAGAAAGAAAGAAAAAGCTGTCTAAAGAGAAAGTCTTTCCTTTGTCTCCAAACATTCATTCACTGGAACAAAGACAATAGGTACCACAGCCCTCCCAACCAAAAAAGAATGACACCAGGAGGTTTAGAACTGCTGAGACATGATGAAGCAAACTCAAAGAGAAAGCAGTCCCATTCCAGAAACGCTCTCAGGGCAGCATAGACGGGTCTTGCCCCATCTTGCCCCAAACAGTGCTGGGCATCCATTGCCCAATTTGCTTCTGATCCACTAAGCAAGGGGGAGCACTTGTGAAACAACTAGAATTTCTGTCCACCCGGCTTGTCTGCCTCAGTTCACACCACACTGTCTGGAAGAATCGGTCTGCCCTCACCTGTGTCCACCTTTGCAGCTCCACAAGGCAACCACACACCCTCAGCACAACGTCCATGTTTGGGTGTCAGCTAGGGCCTGCACACACATCACTCAGCAATCTTTCCAAGAACCCTGACAAATTCAGGGCACTCGGGGAAGAGAAAATGAGAGCTCACCAAGGTGAGGGAATCACCCAGAGTCACAAGGTGTCCAGCCTCAGAGCCACGAGTCCCATGCTTCTGCCCAGATCGCTCGTCAGAATCCTCCGCCTCCAGCCAACCCCCACCCAGACAACCCGAGGGAAGCTTCAAAGGCTGACTGAAGTGTTCTCAGTCCCAGGTCTACAAAGGCGAGGGGTCCTAGCAGGGCTCTTGGGAAGAAGTCACGTGAGGATGACAGCTGTTGAAAACTGCAGCAAGGTCCTCTCGCTGAGCAACTCACTCTTCACAGCAGAAACATTCACACCGAGGCTGAATCATCAGGCCAGTACCTGAAATCAGGGAATCAGGGGCCTTAACAAACCCGTCCCTATGACCTGCTAAGACTCAAGGATTCCTTGGGGCCAGCGCCGCGGCTCACTTGGTTAATCCTCCGCCTGCGGCACTGGCATTCCATATGGGTGCCGGATTCTATCCCGGTTGCCCCTCTTCCAGGCCAGCTCTCTGCTGTGGCCCGGGAGTGCAGTGGAGGATGGCCCAAGTGCTTGGGCCCTGCACCCGCATGGGAGACCACGAGGAAGCACCTGGCTCCTGGCACTGGATTGGTGCAGTGTGCCAGCTGTAGCAGCTATTTGGGGGGGTGAACCAACAGAAGGAAGACCTTTCTCTCTGTCTCTCTCTCTCACTGTCTAACTCTGTCAAATTAAAAAAAAAAAAAAAAAAAAAGACTCAAGGTTTCCACTGCATCAAACCAAGGGTGACCAGAGCTAAAATTTCTCAACTTCAACTCTGAGACCATGTGTTGCGATTCTTTATTCTTCCAACAATTCTCCCCAATGCTGCTGAGTATGCCGCTGGGGCTACATTTCCATCTCTTTCCCCAGCATAGGAGGCCCTGCATTCTTGGGTACACACACTCATTTAGCAAAGTTGGCCATGGGGTCAGAGAGTCCCCCGTGCCTCCACTGTAGGAGTCAGTATGAATAGCAAGCTCTGTCACTCTCTGCCAGTCTAAAGAAAACAGCTTTATAAGTGCCCTAACGTCAGACCTAGAATGGAATTTAAGAAGAAAAAACCCTTATGCCCAGCACTGATGGATCAAACCATGCTGTTTTCATAATAAAGCCATACACAAAACGCAGGGTCAATGAACAACACGGCCTTTTTCAGTCTGCCATATGTAAGCTATAGGCCCAAGCAGCTGAGTCTCCAAAGACATGTCAATAGGCAACAGATAAACACACACGATGTGGATGAGAAGAGGTCTCCTAAACCCAGAGCACATACTCACAGCTGATGCACAGAACCCTCAAAAACCCACAAACACTTTATTAAGGGAACTCGGACAAGCCCCGTGCCCTGAAAATGGACCACTGGGAGGCATTTCCTCCATGACGTCAGGAAAACAACTATGAAAAGCTACTAAGGGGGGCTGGCGCTGTGGCATAGCAGATAAAGCCGCTGCCTGCAGTGCTGGCATCCCATATGGGCACCGGCTCGAGTCCTGGCTGCACCACTTCCGATCCAGATCTCTGCTGTGGCATGAGAAAGCAGTAGAAGATAGCTCAGGTCCTTGGGCCCCTACACCTGTATGGGAGACCGGAAGAAGCTCCTGGCTCCTGGCTTCAGATCAGCACAGCTCCAGTCAATGCAGCCAACTGGGGAGTGAACAAGTGGATAGAAGACCTCTCTCTCTCTCTCTCTCTCTCTCTCTCTCTGCCTCTCCTCTCTCTGTGTAACTCTGGCTTTCAACTAAATAAATAAATCTTTAAGAAAGAAAGAAAGAAAGAAAGAAAGAAAGAAAGAAAGAAAGAAAGAAAGAAAGAAAGAAAGAAAGAAAGAAAAGCAAAGCTACTAAGAAAATTTCACAACTCCATGGCCAGTGCCAGCTCACTAGGCTAATCCTCCGCCTGCAGCACCGGCACCCCAGGTTCTAGTCCCGGTCGGGGCGCCGGATTCTGTCCCGGTTGCTCCTCTTCCAGTCCAGCTCTCTGCTGTGGCTCGGGCACTTGGGCAGTGGAGGATGGCCCAAGTGCTTGGGCCCTGCACCCACATGGGAGACCAGGAGGAAGCACCTGGCTCCTGGCTTTGGATCGGCACAGCACACTGGCCGTAGCAGCCATTTGGGGGGTGAACCAACGGAAAAAGGAAGACCTTTCCCTCTCTCTCTCTCTCTCACTGTCTAACTCTGCCTGTCAAAAAAAAAAAAAAAAAAGAGAGAGAGAGAGAAAATTTCACAACTCCAAAGTTAACAGACGTGTTCATGAGCAGCAGTTCTGCTTTGGAAAACATTGCTTGTGGGAACAGTATATTTCATAATAAACATAAAATGCAAACATAAAAACAAACCTTACTGAAACCTAGACAGCAGATGACCTTAGAGTGAAACCTGGAATAAACATACAGCCCATATAGCCTTTTTTTTTTAAGTAATAAAGTCTTGAGCTTGTACAATTTTATCATCTGAAATGAGGCAAAGTTTGCAAGCAAGGCTGGATACTAATTCCAAGAACTACTACCCAATAAAGGAATTGAAGATCGGCAGATTTACAATGAATAAAAGCTGGGGCCTGTGTTGTGGTGTAGCAGGTTAAGCCACTGCCTATGATGGTGGCATCCCATATGGGTACCAGTTCAAGTCCTGGCTGCTCCACTTCCAGTACAGCTCCTTGCTGATATGCCTGGGAAAGCAGCAGAGGATGACCCAAGTGCTTGGGCCCCTGCACCCATGTGGGAGACCTGGAGGAAGCTCCTGGCTCCTGGCTTCCACCTGGCCCAGACTATGTAAGTTGCAATGACCTGGGGAGTGTTTCTGTGTCTCTCCTTCTCCCTGTTTGTAACTCTGCCTTTCAAAGAAATAAATAAATCTTAAAAAAAAAAAAATGGAACAATCTCAGGGCCACTGCTGTAGCGTAGTGGGAAAAGCCACCGCCTGCAGTGCCGGTATTCCATCTGGATGCTGGTTCGAGTCCCAGCTGCTCCACTTCCAATCCAGCTCTCTGTTGTGGCCTGGGAAAACAGTGGAGGGTGACCCAAGTCCTTGGGTCCCTCCACCCACATGGGAGACCAGGAGGAAGCTCCTGGGTCCTGGCTTCAGATCAGTGTGGCTCTGGCCATTGCAGCCATCTGGGGAGAGAACCATCAGATAGAAGACCTCTCTCTCTCTCTGCCTCAGCCTGTCTGTAACTTGCCTTTCAAGTAAATAAATCTTTTTAAAAAAGAAAAAGAAGAACAATCCTATATCACAAACCTAACTGTACAATTTAAGAAGCTAGGAAAAAAAAGCACTACTCCCAAGGAAGGAATGATACAATAAAAGAAAATAAAACAAAAATGAAAGTGGGAGATAAGATTGGAGTGGTTATCCAAAATAGATATAAATATACATAATCAATAGATATGAAACCAAAGTGGGATCTTTAAAAATACTAGATGAATAATAAAGAAAAAAAGGATAAACAAATCTTACTGAGTATCTTCTTTTTAAGATTTATTTGAAAGACAGAGTTACAGAAAGAGGTAGAGACAGGGAGAGAGGTCTTCTATCTGCTGGTTCACTCCTAGATGGCCGCAATGGCTGGAGCTGCACCAATCTGAAGCCAGGAACCAGGAGCTTCTTCAGGGTCTCCCACGTGGTACAGGGGTCCAAGGACCTGGCCATATTCCACTGCTTTCTCAGGCCATAGCAGAGAGCTGGATCAGAAGAGGAGTAGCCAGGACTAGAACCAGGACCCATATGGGATGCCGGCGCTTCAGGCCAGGGTGTTAACCCACTGTGCCACAGCGCCAACCCCCTGAGCATTTTCTTATGTGATGGATAAAATATGAAACGAGAAAGGAAGAAGACATTCAATCTTTCTTGTTTGTCTCATTTGCACTTATTTAAAAGGCAGAAAGAGAGAGAGAGATCATCTACCTGCTGGTTCACTCCCCAGATGCCCCCAACAGGGGCTGGTAAAGGCCAAAGACAGGCAGGCACCAGGAACTCTAACCAGGTCTCCTCTGTGGATGGCAGGAACCCAAGAGCTTGAGCCACCACCTGCTGCCTACGAGGGCATACAGAAGCAAGGGGCTAACTGGAAGCAGGGCCGGAATTCAAACCCAGGCACTCCAGTAAGGGATGTGACTGTCCCAAACAGTGTCTAAACCACTGCCCCAAACGCTAGCTCCCTTGCTTATTTGAAATTCTGACCGTCAGTTCATACTATTATAAGGTTTAGAAATTGTTCACCTGTGAGTATATTAAACAGATACAATAGCATCGACAACTGAGAAAGGAACTGGGGCCAGCTAGCAACCCTGGATCTGAGCTCACATCTACACATGGTCAGGGAGAGTAAATCATAACACAAAGGTTCTTGTAACTATGCCAGCTGCCCACGTGGCCAGTGTTTCTATGGGGAAAAAAAGAAAAAGAAAGAGAGAAGGAGGGAGGGAGGGAGGGAAGAAGAGAGGAAAGGAGAAAGAAAGAAACCAAGCACCTAAAAACCACCTAACGAGAGAAAGCGATCATTTGAACCAAGGCTACAGAACAAGGGAATACTGTCGAGTCACACAGAATACTTCCAGCACGAAGAGTAGGATCTGAATTTTTCCAAGAAGAATGTCAACTCCTTTCCTTCCCAAACAGAAGAGGCTGTGGTTCTCCAGTTAATATATTCCTGACGCCAAAGAAATGAAAAATGCATCAAGCCCACATTTTCAGCAAAATTCTACTCTGAGGCTTGCCCCGTCTAAATGCAACTCCCTTCTATCTACAGACGTCATCAGGAAATTACATCTAGCAGGCCTATAAAAATAACGTGAAGCAACCTCTTTATCACCGTGTCAGCATATTGTTCTGGGTGCTTTTAATCACGACAACTAAGGATGCCTAGAATTCCAGCTACAGCATTCTGCGGCATGTCCTCCTTTGTGTATCACAAAATGACGCTATCCACGCTGTCTGCTGGGAAGGCCCACGGTTCCTGGGCGATTTCCTCTGCCTGTTCCAGCCACATACTCGGTGCTCCTGGGAGGAGTGACCTTGCACTGTGCATATCTCACACGTAGACTTGGCTGGCAGTGATTGATCCCATTCATGATTTGCACTTTCTGAGAGGACCAAGAAAACCTGGTCACGAGACTCAGTCCATTGTTGGCAGCTCAAGTTTTCCTTCTGGAGGGAAATGTCCCCAGCAAGGAATCGCAGCAGCTGGGGGTGGAGGGTGGGAAGAACCACGCAACACAACAGAAAAAAACAAACCTTTGACCCCAGCACCTTCTCAGTGACAAACTCAGTGCTTTGTGGCATGGCATAACGCAGGGGAGAGGGGATAAGAGGAAAGTGGAGAAAAGACTGAGAGAATCTGATCGATGACCAGCTCCCATAGAGTGGGGGGTGGGTTGGGGAAGGTTTGCAAGCCAGGATTTCCTGATGATGTCCCCTCTGTGTGTCCATGCACCAGCTCCAGGGCATAAGGGCTGCCCGAGGTTACAATCCGCTTCCAATACACCACTCAAGGGACTTTGCCTTGTAGTCCCTGTTTCGTCTATAAAATGCAGTCAACTACAGGAGCTACGTCCCCAGGCTGTTGAAGGATCAGCGTGTTAGCACACATAAAGGACTCCAAATGCTGAATGCCTGCCACTGTCCATCACTTGCAAGTCAGTGTAGAAACAGCAGAGCACTGAACTTGCCTGCTCTTGAACTTCTGATATGTACATCTCATCTGCAAACTTGTTTTGTTTGTTTTTCTTTTCTTTTTTGGTTTGAGGGCCAGAGAGACAAAGAGAACTCCCATTTGCTGGTCCACTCCCTCAAATGCCCACAAGGGCCAGGACTGGGCCAGGCTGAAGCCAGAAGCTGGTAACTGAATCCAAGTTTCACTCTTGGGTAGCAGGAACCCTTCCATAAGCCATCACCTGCCATCTCCCAGGATCTAGGTCGGCAGGAAGCCGAAAATGCTGGCCAGAGACAAAAGAATCAGATCCAGGCACTAAGACATGGGCTGTGAGGTCTAAAGCAGCACTTTATTTTGTTTTATTTATTTATTTATTTATTTGAGAGGTAGGGTTACAGACAGAGAGAGAGGTCTTCATCCACTGGTTCACTCCCCAGATGGCCTCAACAACCAGAGCTGGTCAGATTCGAAGCCAGGAGCCAAGAGCTTCCTCCAGGTCTCCCACACAGGTGCAAAGGCCCAAGCACTTAAGCCATTCTCCACTTCTTTCCCAGGCCATAGGCAGAAAGCTGGATCAGAAGAGGAGCATCCAGGACATGAACTCGCACATATATGCAATGCCAGTGCCATAGCTGGAGGCTTAGCCCATTATGCCACAGCACCAGCCCCTTAAGCAGCATTTTAACTATTAGGCCAAACATCTGACCATCATCTGCAAACTCTTACCAGGAAAATACCCTCAAGCAACAAGATTCTGCACAGCCCTAAGCATGTCCCACTAGGTCCCAGAAACAAATATCCACACATACACAGGTGACTGTAGAAGTGAAAATATTTTATGTATTAAGAAGTTGAAAAAAAATAAGATATTTCACAAATCATACTTCACCAAGGTATTCACAATTTAAATGCTCTGAACTAAATTTGAGTTTCCAGAATGAAGTCAGCCTCTGTGCTCTACAAAGTTTCAGACCATGCTTTAAGTTTGTTTTGGAATTTTTTTTTTTTAACAGATTTATTTATTTATTTGAGAGGCAGTCACAGACAAGAGAGAGAAAGATAGAAAGAGAAGTCTTCCATCTGCTGGTTCACTCCCCAAATGGCTGAGTGGATCCGAAGCTTGGAGCCAGGAGTTTCTTCAGGTTTCCCACAAGGGTGCAGAGACCCAAGCACTCGGAGCCATCTTCCACTGCTTTCCCAGGCCATTAGCAGGGAGCTGGATGGGAAGAGGAACAGCTGGGACATGAAATGGTGCCCAAATGGGATGCCAGCTCCACAGGCAGAGGCTTAACCTACTACACCACAGTGCCCCTCCTTGTTTCATCTTCAAAAGAGCCTGCCTTGAGGCCCAACATCCTAGCACAAGTTAAGGGCACTTGCGATGTCAGCATCCCATATGGGAGTGCCAGTTCATGTCCTGGCTGCTTCACTTTCAATTTAGCTCCTTGCTAATGCACCTTAGAAAGCAGTGAAATGGCCGGCGCCGTGGCTTAACAGGCTAATCCTCCGCCTTGCAGCACTGGCACACCAGGTTCTAGTCCCGGTTGGGGCGCCAGATTCTATCCCGGTTGCCCCTCTTCCAGGCCAGCTCTCTGCTATGGCCCGGGAAGGCAGCGGAGGATGGCCCAAGTGCTTGGGCCCTGCACCCACATTGGAGACCAGAAGAAGCACCTGGCTCCTGGCTTTGGATCAGCGAGATGTGCCGGCTGCAGCGGCCATTGGAGGGTGAACCAACGGCAAAAAGGAAGACCCTTCTCTCTGTCTCTCTCTCACTATCCACTCTGCCTGTCCAAAAAAAAAGAAAAAAAAAAAAAAAAGGAAGCAGTGAAAGATGGTCCAAATATGTGGGCTCCTGCCACCCAGGATAGAGTTCCAGTTTCCTGGCTTTGGGCTGGCCCAGTTCCAATTATTGTAGCCATTTGTGGAGTAAACCAATAAATGGAAGATCTCTCTCTAGTCTCTCTCCTCTCTCTCTCTTTTCTCTCTCTCTCTCTCTCTCTCTGACTCTGCTTTTCAAGTCAGTTAATCAATCAGTGGATTAATCTTAAATAAATTAAGTTAAAGTGCCTGTCTTTGTAGCACCATCCAAAAGAACATATAGAAATTCCAAGAAGAAAGATAGACATATAGGGGAGGAAAAGAAGTCAGGACCATTATCTGAAAACTGTAAATAAAATTTAGAGCTATTTAGAAGTATTGTTTCTGGGATGGGTGGTTGGCCTAATGATTTAGACACTGCTCAGGACACCAGCATCCCATACCGAAGTGCCTGGGTTCAAGTCCTAGCTTTGCTCCTGATTCCAGCATCCTGCCACCCTCATAGGAAGCCTGGACTCTGTTCCCAGCTCCCAGCTTTGGCTTCAAGCCATGGGCCTTTGCAGGCCTTTGGGGAGTGAACCAGCAGATGGGAGCTTATTCTCTCTCTCTCCTCTTTCCTCTCTCTCTCTTTCTCCCTCTCTACCCCCTCTCTAAAAATAATAATAATAATAATAATAATAATAATAATTAAAAAATTATTTCTGGGGGCCAGCACATTGGGTTACCACCTGCAGCGCCAGCATCCCATATGGGGGCCTGTTCAAGTTCCGGCCACTCCATTTCTGATCCAGCTCCCTGCTAATGCAGGTGGGAAGCAGAAGAAGAAAGAAGATGGCCCAAGTGCTTGCGCCCCTGCACCCATGTGGGAGACCCAGAAGAAGCACCTGGCTCCTGACTACAGATGGGCCCAGCTCCAGCCACTGCAGCCATTTGGGGAATGAACCAACAAATGGAAGATCTCTGTCTCTTTTCTCCCTCTCTCGCTCTCTCTCTCTCTCTGTAACTGACTTTTAGATAAAATAAATCTGTAAATATATATATATACTTTAAGATATATATTATTTCAAATAAAATAAATAAATCTTTTAAAAATGTAGTTTAAAATATACATATTACTTCTATCTGAATGCCTTAAATGATATACGCCATCCTCCACCCAAAAGCAAGGCACTAGCCCGGAAGTAAGAAGTACAGGGTAGGCTCTCCGCATGGGATGCCCCAGAGGATGAAATGACGCTTGCCCCAGACTTTCCATAGAGCAACCACATCCTCAAAGAGCTGTCAGTGCAAACAATTATCTGGACGCCAGATGATCATTCATGAGCTTTGGAACCCACTTAAATGTATCTCGGCTACACGAAAATGAAAAGCCAAGGCACAGTTAGCTTTTATTCAGTTTGGAAAACCCAGCATTGAAAATGACACAGTAGGGGCCGGCGCTGTGGTGTAGCAAGTTAAAGCCCTGGCCTGACGTGCCTGCATCCCATATGGGCACCGGTTCTAGTCTTGGCTGCTCCACTTTCTATCCAGATCTCTGCTATGGCCTAGGAAAGCAGTAGAAGACGGCCCAAGTCCTTGGGCCCTGCACCCACGTGGGAGACCTGGAAGAAGCTCCTGGCTCCTGGCTTCGGATCAGTGCAGCTCCGGCCATTGCAGCCATCTGGGGAGTGAACCAGCGGATAGAAGACCTCTCTCTCTGTCTCTACCTCTCTCTGGAACTCTGTCTTTGAAATCAATAAAATAAATCTTTAAAAAAAGGAAAAGAAAAGAAAATGACACAGTAATGCACACAGGGTGTGTGGGGATGATGTACTGCGAAAGCACAAGGAAAGCTCAGGAACTCCACGGATGGACAAAGAACCTCTCTGGGCACGCAAGAGACCTTCTAAAGAGGCTTCTCCTCACTGCAATCACAGAACGACGAGGGTGAACTTTCAGCCTATGGGACTGTGCCTTCTCGAGAGAGAATTTCCAGGTTTCCGTTAGGGGACAATGGTTGGGGGAAAAGAGATTTTTTTGCTTGCTCCTACCTTTGTGTAGAAAAACTCAAAAGAGGACAACTGAGCTGATTTTGACATGGGTAGTAACGAAATTCAACATATTAAGGCATCTGCCTGCGTCAGGGTTCTCCAGATTGAGATAAAATTTGAGAACTCTAACGTACTAAGTTCAGTGCAATCAAGAAATCTCCATCGTTGACTGTTCTCGTCAAAATGTGAAGACAAATTTGGCAGCTTCCATGGGAAATGGTTAAATTTCCCACTGAGTAAACAAGCAATGTATTTTCCATAAATCCCCCAAAGCAAATGTTTATAAGTCAGCAATGTAAGTTATCCTATCGGATTTACAGTTATGTATAAAGAGTACAGTTTTTTTAAGCAGCCTTTGTAAATGAATCCCTCGTGTATTCAGAAAAAGATGCACTTATAAATCCATGGCTTAAACATTAAATTCAATCAAAGGCAGTGTTCTTGTGTTTTTGTTTGTTTATGTCCTTTCTGATTTCGTAAAGTGAAAAATACCATATGACAAATTCACATGACCTCAATTTCCTTCATGTTGCCTATTTTCCTGGAAGATGTGCTCAACATCTGGGGAGCATCTCATATCAGCAGCATCCTTTGTGCAGGCAGATCTGATTCTCCCACCCCTCTCCCTCGCACATGGGAGACAAAGTCTATCTCCCTGCCTCTTTTGTAGTGGCAGAAACATGGGACAAACTTCCGGCTGAGTAGTTGCAAGCAAAACTGGCATTTGTCTCTTCTGAGCTAGGGAACAGAACTGCTGGTTCAAGACTCTCCGGCTCTGCCCTCGCCTGTCACAGCAAACCTGTGCATCGGCACTGTAGAATGGTACCCAGCGACTAGGCTAAACTGAGCACCATGTGTGTGTGCTGGAGAAAGGTAACGATGTATCGACATGCACAGGCTTAAGCCACTGAGATGCGGAAGCGATAACTGTCACCTCACTGCACTGTCTCACACAGTCATTATCAATCGTGACCCAATCTTTGCATAACTTTAAAGCTGCTATCTCCTTAGAAATAGAACAGCACACTCTGGCAGTAGGTGAGATCTAGAAATGCATAAGATACTGATTGATACATCAAAACGCTGGATGGAGCTGGAGAACAAGATCCTACCTGAGTCAAGATCTCCATCTCCATTGGCTGGGCCGAGGTGCTTTTCCAAGGGTGAAGACGAAGGATCCTGCATGTTGGAAACTGACAAACTGCTCTCCATTCCTGATGAGTGAGAGAGTCCTCCGGTCTTAATTCATCCTGTGGGAAGAATTACCTAAGGCAATCAAAAAACAAAAAAGAGCAGGTTACATTAATTAACTTGCAAGCTCTCCAAAGTCGTTCCCAACTCATTGTGACATCGACATTTAGCATACAGTGTAATGCTGAGAACAGAAAATACTGGGGGGCCGGCGCCGTGGCTTAACAGGCTAATCCTCCGCCTTGCAGCACCGGCATACGGGGTTCTAGTCCCGGTTGGGGCGCCGGAGTCTATCCCGGTTCCCTCTTCCAGGCCAGCTCTGTGCTGTGGCCCAGGAAGGCAATGGAGGATGGCCCAAGTGCTTGGGCCCTGCACCCCATGGGAGACCAGGAGAAGCACCTGGCTCCTGGCTTCGGATCAGTGCGATGCGCCGGCCGCAGTGGCCATTGGAGGGTGAACCAACGGCAAAAAGGAAGACCTCTCTCTCTCTCTCTCTCACTATCCACTCTGCCTGTCAAAAAAAAAAAAAAAAGAAAGAAAGAAAGAAAATACTGGAACAGAGCCTAACAAGTCCATCTCTACACAAAGTCAACTCCATAGCCAAAAATAAAAGAAAAAGAAAAAGAAAAAAAATCTATTTTGTACAGACCCCATAAGGACGGACACATTTTTCACCAACAACCAAGAACCTCTGTTTCAATCCCCAATCCATCATGGTGATGCTGGGTCACGTTCTCTGCCTCTCCATTGATCTTGTGGAGCAACAAACCCACCTCAACCTCAGCACCCCACGCACAGCTCCCAGCGCAGTAAGACCTTCTGCAGGGGGCAGGCATTTGGTGCAACAGTTAAGGCACCATTTGGGACACCCAACTCCTGTCCCAGAGAGCCTGGGATGGAATCCCTCTTCTGCTTCCTGCTCCAGCTTCCTGCTTATGCACCCTGGGAAGCAACGGTTCCCTGCCACCCATATCGGACACCCAGATGGAGTTCCAGGCTCTGGACTTCGACCCTGGCTGTTGTGAACATTTGGGAAGTGAACCAGTGGATGGAAGATACTCCTCCATCTCTCTCTCTCTCTCTCTCTCTCTCTCTCTCTCTCTTTCCCAAATAAAATAAAAATTGAAATCTGTTCAACAATCAAAAGTCCTCATGTGTCACAAGTGATGTGGTACCAAAACCAAAATATCAGTATTCGCAAATAGTATGCTTTTCTACACATCAGAAATGAGAACATGGCATTCCCTGTAATAGCTCTGCTATTCTGATGCAATGATGGAAAAAGAGGTCGAATGACAGCTGGTTCTCACAGAATCACGCCGTCCAGTTCACTAACATCAAGGTCCATGTGACAGCAGTCACCAGTAACAAGCAGCCATCCAGGCTCTGGCAGGGAGACACAACCACATGGTGCTTTCAATCCTTCATTCATTCAACGCTCTCTCTGGTTTCACATACAGATAGAATTTTAAAACACACCAAACCATAAAGAGAGAGTGAGCAGAGCAAAAATGCAGTGCCCCTATACCTATCACTGGAACAGTCTGCGATGCACATACTAGTAAAATATCTGTTAAGAACACCACACCCTTCACACAACACAGCCCTACAAACACCTGCACATACCTACACCCTTTCGGTGCTATTCCTGAAAATGACTGTGTGGTTTTGTCAAAACTGACGATTCATGAAAGAGTGTGTTAAAATCGTTTGTGTAACAGGGGTGGGGGTGAGGATTGGAAATTGATGCCAAAAAACTAGCCAGAAAAAGACTGGAAATGTACCAAGCACATAGCACCTAAATTGAACACAACACATACATAATTATCCACCTGTTGTATAGAAAATACTACACCAGACACTGTGGGGAGGATACAAAGCTATTTCTCAATCAAAATACAGAGACAGGAAAATACCTATTTTAAAACAGGGGCTATAAACATACTTAGACTGGTTCATTAAAGAGCAACGTAGGCATCTTGCTACTACAACGATGAGTTCAGCAACAGGCAAACAGAATGACAGTCAAACCCACAGGCACCTGTAAACAACTCGATTATCCTCCATCCATTCCACACTGTCTGGGCACAGGGGCCCTGCACACCATGTGAAGCCAGGGTGAGGGCATGCAGTTCCAGGTGCAGACATCAAACAGTGTCAATCAGGACTGCTGCTGAAAACCTGAGAGCTTCGGGCAAAGGCAGAGGGCTGCGCACAGAATGGTTTCTTTGATTTGTTTGAAAAATCACATCGAGGACAGGTCCACACCATACCCAAGGACGCCTTTACGTGTGCTCACTCAGAACAGAGAAAGCAAGTTAAAGCAAGCGCTCATCTCAGCCCTTGCAGAAGCGTGCGCCTAGGAGACTGTGTGGGAAAACGCATCCCCAGGAAAGATGCGAACCCAGGCTCACTCAATGAGCTGAGCTAGGAAACACCACCAGATAAAGGGTCGTGTCCAATGGGTAGGTGGCTTCTATCTAACGTTATTGAGGAAAACGTCAGTAAACAGCAATTTACCATCAGGGTTGAGTCATTTCAGCCCATGGACATCAGTTTGCTAAAAACAACCAACATGGCTGGAGGACAGACCTGCAGGTGTACACACAGCAGACACATGCCAGTCTACGAAGAGTGGTCACTCTTTCAGCAAAACGAACCCATTCGAGAAGCTGGCACAGACGGAAACATTCACCAATATCCACTGTCAGCTGTCAAAGCATCATGAAGGAGCCCGCCCCTCATGCCTCCAGAGGCATCCTCCCCACGGGACTGCTCACAGCAGCACAACCAGGGGGTAGTGTGAGGCAGGGTGCAGGAGGAGGCTGCCGGGGGACTTCCAAGCTCTGTATCCTAATCCTGAACTTCACAGAGGGTACCAGTACCCACAGTGTGTCTCTGTGGTCCCAGATCTTGGGAGCAACTGCTGACACAATCCGCAAGCAAACCACTGGGGTGCTAAGCAAGCGTGTCCGTGCAACCCAACACCCAGCCACCAACAAGCACAGGGGAGAGAACTCCCACAGGGAGCAGCTGGCATCACAGGACAGCTACTGCTAAGAGGAGACGCCTCTGCCACGACAAACAGAAACAGTGAGAATGCCAGCAGGCATACCCTCCCCTTTGTTTTATTTCACCAACACGTGGCGGTGATTACTAAGTACCCTAGGAGCTCATTGACTTCCCCATAATAATCCTGAGATGTAGGTCTTCTTCCTGTCACCATATTAGAGATAAGGAACCTAAGGAGTGACATAGCGTGCCCAGGATCACACCGCTGGAGAGTTAGCGGAGAGGGATTTGAACACACACAATCCCTTAACCGTTCAGATGTACTTCCCTCTCCCACATGTTTGCAATTTCATATGATGCAGTTGGTTAACGACTTGGGACCAGCACTCCAGCATAGTGGTAAAGCTGCCCCTTGCAGTGCCGGCATCCCATAGGGCACCAGTTTGAGTTCCGGCTGCTCCACTTCTGATTCAGATCTCTGCTGTAGCCTGGGAAAGCAGTAGAAGATGGCCCAAGGACTTGGGCCCCTACACCCGCGTGTAAGACCCGGAGGAAGCTCCTGGCTCCTGGCTTTGGATCAGCACAGCTCTGGCCAATGCAGCCAATTGGGGAGTGAACCAGTGGATGGAAGACCTCTCTCTCTCTCTCTGCCTTACCTTTTCTCTCTGTGTAACTCAGATTTTCAAATAAATAAAGTAAATCTTAAAAAAAAACTGTTAAGTACTTGTATTCACTCTACTTTTTAAAAAAAATGTTAAAAATTAACATTTTCTTTTCTTTTCTTTTTTTTTTTTTTTTTTGACAGGCTGAGTTAGAGAGAGAGAGAGAGAAAGGTCTTCCTTTTCCATTGGTTTACCCTCCAAATGGCCGCTATGGCCGGCATGCTGCGCCTATCTGAAGCCAGGAGCCAGGTGCTTCGTCCTGGTCACCCATGCAGGTACAGGGCCCAAGCACTTGGGCCATCCTCCACTGCCTTCCTGGGCCACAACAGAGAGCTGGACTGGAAGAGGGGCAACCGGGACAGAATCCGGTGCCCCAACCGGGACTAGAACCCAGGCTGCCGGCACCACAGGCGGAGGATTAGCCAAGTGCGCCGCGGCGCCGGCAAAAATTAACATTTTCAATACATGTAACAACACATACTAATCAAATCGGGGTAATTAACATTTCCCACTCTTTGTCATCATTTTTTTTAAAGATTGATTTATTTATTTTAAATGCAGATTTAACAGAGAGAGAGGGAGAGACACAGAGACAGATCTTCCATCTGCTGGTTCACTCCCCAAATGGCTGCAACAGTCAGGAGTCAGAAGCTTTATCCAAGTCTCATACATAGGTACAGTGGCCCAAGCACTTGGGCCATCTTCCATTGCTTTGCCAGGTGCATTAGCAGGGAGCTGGATCAGAAGTGAAGCAGCCAGGAGTCAGACTGGCACCCATACTTAATGCTGGTGTCACAGGTAGCAGCTTAACCTGATATGCTTCAACACTGGCCCCAGGGTGGTTTTTATGGATGGTGAGAGCTAGGGATCTAATTTCATTCTCAACTGATTTAGGTAGGCCAGGCACTACAGCAGGCAACGGAAACAGACATGGAAACACCTTTGACTGATATATCGGAGCAGCCTAATCCAGAAGTCCAAAACGGAACCCAAGTCACTACAGAGGTGGGCATGGGGGTGCCAAGGACGCACAGAAGTGGAACAGAACATCAGACGAGAAGTAGAACTGCAAATGAGGACTCAAGAGGAAATAGCCAGATGAGCCAATGACAACAGGAAACCCAGAGATCAAACAGGATTACGGGGTCTCTGTATGAAGGATGCAAAGCAGGACCCCTTAGGTGAGCAGAATCATTCCCATTCACTCCCAATTATCTACTGCTCCCCCAGGGCTCAAGTGTCAGGCGCCATTCTAGGCACTGGAAGACATGCAAGGGGTAATCGCCTAAAGCACCGGCATACCAATTCGGTCACCAGTTCGAGTCCTGGCTACTCCACTCCTGATCCAGCTCTCTGGTATGGCCTGGGAAAGCAGTGGGGGATGGCTCAAGTCCTTGGGCTCCTGCACCCACGTGGGAGACCCAGAAGAAGCTCCTGGCTCCTGTCTTCAGCCTGGCCCAGCCCCAGCCATTGTGGCCATTTGGGAAGTGAAGCAATGGATGAAGGATCCCTCTCTCTGTCTCTCCTTCTCTTTCTCTGTAACTCTTTCAAATAAATAAATAATCCTTAAAAATAAAAAAGGCATCAGAAACAAGGAGGGGAGATCTGACCTAGTAGAGATGATATCTTAATTGTGGAAAATACCCAATCCATAAAATAACAAACAGTAAGCTCTATGGCCTGTTGGAAGGTTAACTGCTGTAGAAAAAAAAAAAACAGGGCCGGCGCTGTGGCTCACTAGGCTAATCCTCCGCCTTGCGGCGCCGGCACACCGGGTTCTAGTCCCGGTCGGGGCACTGATCCTGTCCCGGTTGCCCCTCTTCCAAGCCAGCTCTCTGCTGTGGCCAGGGAGTGCAGTGGAGGATGGCCCAAGTCCTTGGGCCCTGCACCCCATGGGAGACCAGGAGAAGCACCTGGCTCCTGCCATCAGATCAGCGCGGTGCGCTGGCCGCAGCGCGCCTACCGTGGCGGCCATTGGAGGGTGAACCAACGGCAAAAGGAAGACCTTTCTCTCTGACTCTCTCTCACTGTCCACTCTGCCTGTCAAAAAAAAAAAAAAAAGGAAAAAAAAAAGAAAGAAAGAAAGAAAGAAAAAACAAAGTGAGAAGAGCAGGTGAGCCAAAGGAAGGGATGATAATCATGGAGGTGAGGATCAGGTAAGGCCTCAGAAAAGCATTACCTGAACACAAAGCTTGGGGGGACACTATAGGGTGTCCTTCCAGGAAGCAAAAATCCAGATTTGCTTTCAAAGGATTCCTGCTCCAGCAGCCACAGGACAGACACACAGGATGTCTGGACGGGAACAGACTGAGAACAAGGCAGTGCAAACGGGGGTCTGAGCTAAGACAGCTAGGAAAACAACGAAGGAAACAAGCCAAGGAGTTATCTGAAAGGTAGCGTCAGCAGAACGCGGTAGAACTAGTCCAGCGAAATGCGATCTTTTCACAGCACACAGCCACAACTTCTAGAATAAATGAGCTCACTGTCTCCAGCTACCTCTCAGTAACTAATGGAACCTAGGCACTACCTATGGAAATTGATAATTCTGGAGGGCAAGAGCTGAAATATGAGAATGGCAAACCATTTCACAGGAATTTCTATTTACTGTCAATGAGTTTTTTTGTGGGGGAGGGAGGTAAGTCTTACTGGTGACAACTGATCAATCCACATGCTTTGTAAAATCAAAAAGAATATTTAAAAAAAAAATCTTTTTCAAAGTCCCGAAACGGTTTTGTAGAAAAAAAGAATAGTTCTGTTTGATTCCTAAAGTATACGGAATTTTGAAACCAAAGGTAAAATTGTCTATTAATTAAAACAGGATTTTTTTTTCCAAAGACATAGAAGGTTCAAGGGCTGGGCTTTTGAAAAATAACTGCTTGGCCAGCGCCGCAGCTCACTAGGCTAATCCTCCGCCTGCGGTGCCGGCACACCGGGTTCTAGTCCCGGTTGGGGCGCTGGATTCTGTCCTGGTTGCTCCTCTTCCAGTCCAGCTCTCTGCTGTGGCCTGGGAGTGCAGTGGAGGATGGCCCAAGTGCTTGGGCCCTGCACCCACATGGGAGACCAGGAGGAAGCACCCGGGTCCTGGCTTCAGATCGGCGCAGCGCGCCAGCTGTAGCGGCCATTTAGGGGGTGAACCAACGGAAGGAAGACCTTTCTCTCTGTCTCTCTCTCTCTCTCACTAACTCTGCCTGTCAAAAAAAAAAAAAAAAAAAAAAAAGAACTTCTTATTGTCCAGAACACACTCTGTGCTTTTGCTTTTTTTTTTTTTTTTTTGACAGGCAGAGTGGACAGTGAGAGAGACAGAGAGAAAGGTCTTCCTTCCGCTGGCTCACCCTCCAATGGCAGCTGCGGCTGGCGCACTGCGGCCAGCGCATTGCGCTGATCCGAAGCCAGGAGCCAGGTGCTTCTCCTGCTCTCCCATGCAGGTGCAGGGCCCAAGGACTTGGGCCATCCTCCATTGCTTTCCCAGGCCATAGCAGAGAGCTGGCCTGGAAGAGGGGCAACCAGGATAGAATCCGGCGCCCCGACCGGGACTAGAACCCGGTGTGCCGGCACCGCAAGGCAAAGGATTAGCCTGTTGAGCCACGGCAACTCTGTGCTTCTGTGTAAAGTTACTTCTACTATAAGTGATTCCTCCTGTCTCTAAAGCTGAGAAACAATAGAACTATGGCACTGGACCTGCTCACAAAGGTTGTGTTGGCCCAGTGAAGAGAGCTGTGAACTTGGAAGTAGGGAGAGTCAAAGCCACTACCTAGCTGTGTGACTTAAACTGGTCACTTAACCTCTGTTTTTCAAACTTTTCATCAGTTAAATAAGAAAAAGCTTCATTAGATGCCATCAAAGACTCATCCCAAATCCACAATCCTACGACTCTACCAGGGGTTTCAGTGTTAACTGTGTACCAATATTTCCTGCACTCAGCAACGTGAGCCAAATTCAATACAATGAGCATTCTTTCAACCCCTCCTTGTCTCCTTTCATCCAAGGTCTATCAAAGAATATGACTAACTTTAGCATAGGCTACCCAAGGTCTTGTTAGGGAGTAAGCAAATGAAGAACTCTCCCAAAATACTACTCTAACACTTACCTGAAATTATTGAGATCTTATTACTTAATTGGAATGACTCGAGGTCCGTACGGACCAAGACCAGTGGAACTTTCTTTTGCCTTTCGTTTATTTATTTGAGAGAGAAACGGAGATGGGGATTCCCATCTACTGGTTCACTCCCTAAATGCTTGCAACAGCTGGGGCTGTGCCAGGCAGAAGTCAGGAGCTGGAAACTCAATCCACATGGGTGGCAGGGACCCAACTGCTAGAGACATCACCTGCTGCTGCCTAGGGAGAGCAACAGCAGGAAGCTGGAATCGGGAACAGAGGCAGGATGTGAATCCTGCCACTCTAAAATGGGATGCAGGCCACATTTTAAGCACTGCACCAAACACAAACTTTCTCTATCTGTGCAGTTCAATAAATTAACACTAGCTACATGGTGTCATTAAACCCTTGAAATGGAGCTGGTGCAACTGAGGATCTGAACTTAATTTGAATGAATTCGAGTTTAAATAGTCATATGCGGCTAGTGGCTGTCACAGCAGAGAGCTCAACTAAATGGCTGCATTTGCTAAGCCATATTTCAGAGTTTGGAACATGCCCCCCAATAACCATCAATTCTTGGCTCCCTTAAAAGCTGTATTTTAATAATGTCAAGTTACTTTTAAAGAGAACGCAGGAATTTTAAAACCTAAATGAACTGTATTAACAGTTTCTCACTAACAGTCCACAAATGATTCATGGCAAACTTCCTAACACAGCCAGTTCTTATTGAATGTGCTATATTTTTATATCAATGTAATTTCAAAGAGAAGCAAACTTAGACGCCAAGTTATGTGTGTCATACTAAAGCTATTTCCTTTTCTCATTTATTTATAAAGTCAATGGGGCCAGCACTCTGGCATAATGGGTAAAGCTGCCATCTGTAGTGCCGACATCCCATATAGGCAATGGTTCAAGTCCCGGCTGCTCCTCTTCTGATCTGGCTCTCTGCTATGGCCTGGGAAAGCAGTAGAAGATGGCCCAGGTCCTTGGGCCCCTGCACCCGTATGGGAGACCACGAAGAAGCTCCTGGCTCCTGGTTTCATATTGGCACAGCTCCCATAACTGCGGCCATCTGGGGAGTGAACCAGTGGAGGAAAGACCTCTCTCTCTCTCTCTCTCTTTCTCTCTCTCTCCCTCCCTGCCTCTGCCTCTCTGTAATTCTGCCTTTCAAATAAATAAATAAATCTTTAAAAAAATTTATAAATTCAAGAAAATCATTCCACATCAGCAAAACTGAAAAAAAGCCCCTGAATGTAATTATCAAGTAAACAGTTAAGTATCAGTGCCTGATATGACACTTATCAAATGGGACAAAAAGTTGCTAAAGTCCAAGGCACAGGAGTGGGCGTTTAGCCTAATGGTTACTATTCCCGCATTCCACATTGGAACACCTGAGTTCAATTCCTGGCTCTGGCTCCTGACTTCAACTTCCTGCTGATGGAGACCTTAAAAGGCGGCAGTAACTGGGTTCCTGCCGTCTGTATGAGAAACCTGGATTAGGTTCCCAGCTCCCAGATCTGCACCTGGACCAGCCCCAGTCATTATGGGCATTTGGGGACTGAAGGAGTAGATGGGAGAGCTCTTTCTCCCTGCCCCAAATAAATAAAATCCTGAGGACTCCTTAGTGACTCAATTCCTTTTCTCTTTGCCTCTAAGCAGACACTACAGAGAGGTTACCTAGTTTACAAAGTAAACCATTGATTTAAATACACCAAATCAATCATTTTTAACAGAACTCAAGGGTAAGGATATACACACCAAAGAGAGAGCCAGATGAATGGAGTGGCAGGGTTAAATCTCACATTACTCTGCAAGGACAAGTGACAATTCCATTTACACTAAGTTTCTTTTACATCCTACAAAGTTTATTTACTTTGGCAAATGGCATATCATACTTGGGCTTTTCCCACATTTACCTTTTGCCTTCCTATCAAAGATAGACAGTGTCAGTCAAAATCTTGGGAAATAAAATGATCTAGAAGATTAAATAAAAATCAGTTATAATTCTAACACATGGACATAATCACTTTTGTATTTGTAGTATCTCCTCCTAATAGTCTCTCTGTTGTGTGTGTGTGTGTGTGTGTGTTGGGATATTCATGTAGAATTTATCATTGTAAGCCCTTATTTATCTAACATTACATACACCTCCCCAAGTGAAAAAGATGACTTGAGATGGATGCATAATGTTCATTATAATATGAATAGGGTAATTTATTTACCGTGTCTAGACTTAAGTTGTTTTGTTTAAAGTATCACCATTATAAGCAGTCCGGTGGTCACCATCTCCAGCCAGAAACCCTACATCTCTGATGTCTCCTTAACAGGGAATCCCAGAAGTGACATGACTGGGAACAGATCCTGGAATATAAAGGTCGCGACTCGTGCTGTTACAGCGCTGCCAGGGCTGCTCTACTCATTTACACTTGGACGAGCAGGGATGCCTGAAGACGTCCAAACACAATGTTCTGCTCAGCTATACACACTGCAGCCTTAAACCTTTTCCAAGTGGATTACCACAAAAGAGTAGCCTGCCTCTGAAATCTGCAATTCTTCTACAACCCTTCTCTCATCTTAACTCCACTGGCATCTTTCATGCACCTTTATGAGTCCTAAGTATTTTATCTCCCAAAACGATCGCAAATATCTTCCCTTGCACGGTTTCTCTGGACATACAGAATGTCTTTATAACCTAGTCAAATCTATCGATTTGCTGCATTCTTGAAATGACTTCTCCCATCCGAAGACACCACAAGCCTAACTGCTAGCAGATTTCAAGATTTAGAATTAACTTCTGTAACACTTGGGGAATTCACGTTCAAATATACTGCACCTCTGAGCTCATCTTTCTCTCCCTGAATCCCAGTTAATAATCCATTTCTACCCTTTGGCTGTTTACATCCTATCTTTATCAACTAAGAACCTCTTAGGGCTTCATTTCAGTGCACTGAACTTTCCTTTAATTTTGAGAAAAGCCAGAGAAACAGAAACTAGGATGCCATTCATTCCCAGATGCCTCTTGGTTAAGCAATAATTAAACTTGGGTGCATTCAAGGCAGATTTATAAAGGACGTGAGAAGTCAGTCTCTCATGGCTTTATCACCACCATATGATCTACTGTGAATACAACATGTCTGGAAGCACAGACAGGGAGACACTAGTATGTGTCAGAGACTCCCATCTTCTCTTACACTCATACCCATTTTGTCCTCTGAGTAACTGGCTGGACTGGCACCAGGGCACGGTGGTTTAAGCCACCAGTTGTGAGGCAGGCACCCCACACCCCACATGCAATCCAGCTTCTTGCTAATGTACCTGGGAAGGCAACAGGAGATGGCCCAAGCACTTGGGTCTTTGCCACCCAGGTGGAAGACTCAGAAGGAGTTCTTGGCTACTAGCTCCAGCCTACAGAGACCTGGTTGTGGTAAGCATTGGGGGAGTGACCTGGTGGAAGGGAGATCTCTCTCTCCCTCCCTCCCTCCCCGCTTCCCCATCCTGCTCCTTCTCTGTCCCTCTCCCTCCCTTCTCCTTCTCCCTATCGTTATGGCTTCCAAAGAAATAAATAAATCTTTAAAAAATAAAAAAAAAAAAGATTAACAGGATAACCAACACAGACATTTCCCACCGTCCCTTGGAGTTAGACATGGCCAAATCACTAAACTCCTAGCCAGCGGGAAGATCGCAGGATTAGTGGAAGAGTCAAGCCTTTGTCATCACTCCCCAGAGCCAAGTGGGCTCAGACAGGTGCCAGCCCCATGAATAGCAAAGCGAAAGACAGAGGAAGGTTGCTCTGAGTTAGTGAGGCTCTTTTGTTCACTCCAAGATTACTGCATCAATTTCAATCCTAACAAATACTGAACTCCTTTTTAAATAATCTTGTAATCAGGATATTTAAAGTGCTAATATTGTACTCAGTACGGGCTCTAAGCTCTCATTTAAACTATCCATAGCATCACTAGCATTGTAGCACCGTGGGTTAATCCTGCACTTGGGACACCAGCATACCATATTGGAGTGCCATGGGTTCAAGTCCCAGTGGTTCCACTTCAGACCCAGCTCCCTGCTAATGTGCCTGGGAAAGTGGCAGAGGATGGCCCAAGCACTTGGGCCATGACCCAGATGAGGCTCCTGCCTCCTGGCTCAGTCCTGGTCATTGTAGGAGTTGGGGAGTGAACCAGAGGATGGAAGGCCTCTCTCTGTAACTCTGACTTTCAAATAAATAAATCTTTGGGGGAAAAAAAAAAAAAAAAACTGTTCATGTGATTTGTGGCTGAGCCTTTCTCTTAAATGGATCCAAGTACCCTGGAAAAAGTATTTTCCTAGGCCTCTGCTCTCTGGAATATAAAAGAGGACAACATTTCTCATTATGCCCTTCACTGTCAGCAGGTGATTTGTTTTTTTATATATCCAAGTCATGTCTGCATCTAATTGACAAAGCCAAACAATTCCATGATGCTTATATATAACCACCCGTGCCCCAAAGCGATCTCCCTTTTCCTATGCCCAGGGGCAACCACTTTGAACTTGAAAGGATTGTTTCTGGAATAAATGTCACTTCTCCACTTTGCAGTTCCGGTCATTACCCCATGAGGCCACGTGGTCACCAGCACTCCCTCCCGACTTGCAGCCGCACTTGCTCTCTTCACAGAAGTGATTGCCTTACTGCACCGCCAAGCCATGCAGCTGGCCTGGGGTGACCTCTGCTTTCTTACACAACTTCTCCCCGAGGACAACCACAGTCTTATGATTTCCAGGGCCCTGACTCTCTAGTCAGTGATCCAGAGCTCCTCTCCACACAGCAGGGTAAACAGGTATTTCATGAGCTTCCTCCTGAAGCAATGTCTCCCACAGCCTTCTCTGCTGTGTCCAGGCCTGGAGCACAGGTGTCCCCAGATAACTCACCTCGCCTCCCTCCTTCAGCATCTCTCCTGCCTCCCCCCGTCCCCTGGATCTCCTCCCTGTTGATGCAAGAAGGTCTCCAAGAGCCACCTAAGAAAGGATTTACTTAGAAGGAAAACTTCCAAGGCCTTGTACTGCCAACACCGCCGTTAACCTTCTCTCCCACTTTACTCAATGGTCTAGGGGGGTTAAGACTTCCAGGCTTGGAAAAGGACCCTCCCCCAGAACTTGGATGGCTCCTCACTATGACCTTCTATCTTCCACTGCTGTCTGATACTAGCCGAAGGCCTGGGTCTTCACATAACCTGAAATCTCACACTGTGGTGTCCAGCGGCCATCTACTCTGGAGACAGAGTAGCTTCTTTCCAAACTGAAATTCACACTCTTCAGTTCTGAGACATTTTCTAGAATTTTCTAGAATTACTGCTGATTTCTTCACCTCCGTTTTCTTTCCTTCTAGTATTCACTCAAATGTTAGATCTTCTTAAAATACCTAATTTTCCCGACTATTTTTTTAATTGAAAATCTGTGGTATTTGCTCAACTTTCTCTACTGAGTTTCACATTTTAGTTTCAAACAGCTCTTTAATTCTCATAGTGCTTTTTTTTTTCATTCTATCTTGTTCTTAATACATGAATACAAAATCAATCCTAAATGATTTTTTTAATAATTTTTGCTTTTATGAAGCAGTGCCAGCCCCAGGAAAAGTTATTTTTCTCTCTTTGTTAGTTTTGGTTCCTCTTTTTGTTAGTTTTGTTGTTGTTGTTTTAAGATAAAGGGAGTGGGGGCTGGCGCCGTGGCTCACTTTCCTCCACCTGTGGCGCCAGCATCTCATATGGGCACCGGGTTCTAGTCCCGGTTGCTCCTCTTCCAGTCCAGCTCTCTGCTGTGGCCCAGGAAGGCAGTGGAGGATGGCCCAAGTCCTTGGGCCCCTGCACCCACATGGGAGACCAGGAGGAAGCACCTGGCTCCTGGCTTCGAATCAGCGTAGCTCCAGCCATAGCGGCCATTTGAGGGGTGAACCAACGGAAGGAAGACCTTTCTGTCTCTCTCTCTGTCTAACTCTATCTGTCAAATAATAATAATAATAATAATAATAAAGATAAAGGGAGTGAAGGGTGATCTTCCATCCATCCTCAAATGGCCACAACAGGTGGGGCTGAGCCAGGCTGAAGCCAGAAACCAGGAACTCCATCCAGGTTTCCCATTGAGTGGCAAGGGTCCTTGTATTTGGATCATCTACAACTGCCTTCCCATTAGCAAGGAGCTGGATCAGAACAGCCAGAACTCAAACCAGTGCTCCAACAATGAATGCAGGTGACCTGAACAGCAGCTAAACCTGCTACCCTCCAACATCCACACCTCGTCTCAACAGCCAGGCAATTCCTGGTCATTTGCTCATGTTTCAGAGTGGGGAATTAAAAGGCTGACTGATGGGGCCTGCGCTGAGGTGTAGCAGGTGGGGCCTCCACCTGCAGTGCCGGCATCCCATGTGGGCGCCAGTTCAAGACCCAGCTGCTCCACCTCCGATCCAGCTCTCTGCTATGGCCTGGGAAAGCAATAGAAGATGGCCCAGGTCCTTGGGCCCCTGAACCCACATGGGAGACCCGGAAGAAAGCTCCTGGCTTCGGATCAGCGCAGTACCGGCCAATGCAGCTAACTGGGGAGTGAATCAGAGGATGGAAGACCTCTCTCTCTCTCTCTCTCTGCCTCTCCTTCTCTCTCTGTGTAACTCTGACTTTCAAATAAATAAATAAAACTTAAACAAAAACAAAAAAAAAGCTGACTGGGAGTGAGCATTTAGACTACCAGTAAAGATGCTGAGTCCTGGCTGTTATGCACATTTGGGGCATGAACCAGTGGATATGAGCTCTCTTTCTCTCTCTCTGTCCCTCTTCTTCTGCCTCTCAAATAAGTAACAGTAATAAGGCTGACTTATCTGAGAATATTAGTGGAGGTTACTGATTACAGGAATCACCGTCTAGAACCTGCTGAGGCATCAATGAGGAAACCCCACTGTTCCTGACTGTAAGTGTTTGCTCCTAGGTTGGTCAAATTACACAGAAAAGGATCCTCCCATACTCCAGTACAGACGGGCTGAGAGTTTCCCACCTACAGCCACTGCTTTAGAAGTAGGCACCCCACACCCTCAATTAGTTTCTTCCCTGACATTAGGCAAATGCAGGCTACAAGAAAGATCTCCCTCTTAAATTCAAAGCAAGAAAGATGCACCCAGCTCCAACTGTGGATTTCCAGTTACACATTAGCAGTCGACACATTCTCTTTCCCTAAACCAGTTCCAACATATCCATATTCCGTCTTGATTTTTGTCTCATCAGACACCAGCAATGTTTCACGCACACTGTGCCAACAAACTCAGGTGAGAAAGTGAAACTTCACATGGAGGTCACAACGCTATTTTGAACATCACTCCTGCCTCCCTTCAAGTCCTGGCAGGGCCCAGAGCCTTCCTACTCAGGAAGGATGCTCGACAGTTAACGGCAAACCAGGACACAGACCTTCCAGCTAGATTTGCCTGAAGGAAGTTCATGAAACTCACATACTTTTTTGTAACTATCGAATAAATAATATGCAAACTTCAGGCTTGCTTCCCTGCAATTGTTTGTTGTTTTCTTGTGATAATATTCTCTAGCTAGAAAACAAAATGCAAAGGTCCAAACTAAGAGTTTGTGAAACTCGACACGCACTTGCTGCCCTTGCCAATCTATCTTGTCTCCATCACAGAGAGACGGCCTCGTTTCACACGAGTTTCCAGATGAGCACAGGAAACCGGTTATAGCGAAGACCTTGCAAAATACTTCAATCACAACGAAAAGTCTCAAAGGATTCTGAAGCTGCGCAAGCACATTCTGAACAAGCAAACCTGACCTCTGAGAAAGCACAGCTTCTGTTCCCCCTAAGAAGCAACGTGTGAATAGCCTGGAACCGCCAAGTGTATCTGGCACAACCGACCTGTAAATGGCTATGAAGAGGGAAAGCAGTGCTAACCAAGCACTATTGCCAACCCAAGCTTCATTCTATTTATATTCACCCTGTCACTCAGATCACTCGGCTAGTAATGGCTAAGTACTCGTCTTCCCCACTCTCACCAGGCACCACTCAGACTTCATAAGAGACAAGCCCTGGCTCCATCTATCATCCGGTGAGATGAACTGATTGTGTGGGGCAAAGGGGTCATGGAATTTGGTCATCTGCCACGTGCTCAGGGCTTGATTTACCTTGATGAGGACAGCACTTTGCTTGCCATTTTTCAACAGCCTTCATTGGTTTTCACTCCAAAGAGACAGACATCTAAAAGAAATGGCTAATTTTTTTACAATCCCATTCCTGCCTCCATATTAAGGAATAAGATACACTGGGGACACCATGCATTTGAGAAGTAAATGTCAAGGCTGTGTTGGCAGCAGCCAACCACTCCCATAAGAACACGGTTACTTCTTTTTTTTTTTTTTTTTTAACAGGCAGAGTGGACAGTGAGAAAGAGAGACAGAGAGAAAGGTCTTCCTTTACCGCTGGTTCACCCTCCAATGGCCGCTGCAGCCGGCACACCGCGCAGATCCAAAGCCAGGAGCCAGGTGCCTCTCCTGGTTTCCCATGTGGGTGCAGTGCCCAAGGACTTGGGCCATCCTCCACTGCCTTCCCAGGCCACAGCAGAGAGCTGGACTGGAAGAGGGGCAACCGGGACAAAATCCGGCGCCCCGACCAGGACTAGAACCCAGTGTGGCCGGCGCCGCAGGTGGAGGATTAGCCTAGTGAGCCACGGCACTGGCCAGAACACGGTCACTTCTTAACCTTGCACGCAAACAGCTGGACATGGGAGTACAGCTGAGTGACAGTAGTTCACAAATGGGTCTTCCAACTCAAGTGCAGAAGTGCAGACCAGCTATGCACAATCTTGAACATATGTCTCTTTCTTGGGATGAGGCTTGGCGATACCCAACTATATAACGGGTCTGCACATCCAGGTAGCAATAAATATAGTGGTTCTTGGACCAGAAATTTACATCCAAGTCACAAAGGTAAATGCCACCCTTCGGTAAGCATCTAGGACCAACCTTGGTATTGGGCCACATAAGCACGTGAAAGAAGTTCTACAATCAGGGCCGGTGCTGTGACGAAGTAGGTTATCCTCTGCCTTCAGTGCCAGCATCCATTATGGACACCGGTTCTAGTCCCGGCTGCTCCTCTTCCAATCCAGCTCTCTGCTATGGCCTGGGAAAGCAGCAGAGAATGGCCTAAGTGCTTGGGGTCCCTGCACCCATGTGGGAGACTGGGAAGAAGCACCTGGCTCTTGGCTTCTGATCGGCACAGCTCCAGCTGTTGCAGCCATCTAGGGAGTGAACCAAAAGAAGAAAGACCTTTCTCTCTGCCTCTCCTATTTACTGTCTGTAACTCTACCTCTCAAATAAATAAATAAAATCTTTTTTTTTTTTTTTTTTTGGACAGGCAGAGTTAGAGAGAGAGAGAGAGAGAGAGAGAGACAGAGAGAAAGGTCTTCCTTCCGTTGGTTCATCCCCCAAATGGCTGCTACAGCTGGCGTGCTGAGCCGATCCGAAGCCATGAGCCAGGTGCTTCCTCCTGGTCTCCCATGCGGGTGCAGGGCCCAAGCACTTGGGCCATCCTCCACTGCCCTCCCGGGCCACAGCAGAGAGCTGGCCTGGAAGAAGAGCAACCAGGACGGAATCCGGCGCCCCAACCGGGTCTAGAACCCAGGGTGCTGGCGCCGCAGGCGGAGGACTAGCCAAGTGAGCCGTGGTGCCAGCCAATAAATAAAATCTTTAAAAAAAAAAAAAAGTTTCTACAATCAACACAGATGTGGTCACATTTGGTGTTGGCACACTGAACAAAGCTCAAGCATAGGACTTCCCTTACAAATATTAACAGGAATGAATCTCAGAACTCACCCAAGTTTGTAACGAAGCTAAGCCAAAGCCATCTCCCCCAATACATGTGTATCTGTGAGTCATTACACACATAGGCATGTCATGTGTTGTTTATACAGTTGTGAGAACTCAAAAAATAGGGACTTACAAAGACGCCTTCTCAAAAGCCAGACGGGCATTAAAAAAAACTCTGACGGCCGGCGCCGTGGCTTAACAGGCTAATCCTCCACCTTGCGGCGCCAGCACACCGGGTTCTAGTCCCAGTTGGGGCGCCGGATTCTATCCCAGTTGCCCCTCTTCCAGGCTAGCTCTCTGCTGTGGCCCGGGAAGGCAGTGGAGGATGGCCCAAGTGCTTGGGCCCTGCACCCCATGGGAGACCAGGAGAAGCACCCGGTTCCTGGCTTCGGATCAGCGAGATGCGCCGGCCACAGCGGCCGTTGGAGGGTGAACCAGCGGCAAAAAGGAAGACCTTTCTCTCCGTCTCTCTCTCTCACTGTCCACTCTGCCTCTCAAAAAAAAAAAATAGTCTGATAATCAGTGCCTAATATTCTTTGTGGATTTTATAAGTTGATTACTTCACATGCCAGACAGATGTGCAGAAACAATGCTTCAAAGATGCCACAAATTTCCAAATGCCTACAGAAGCATCTCCTCACACAGTCAACCAAAACACCAGCCATGAGGATTAACACGCAGTGCAGACCCCGAGAGACAGCAGCCAAAGAGCCCCCAGGCCGAGGAGCTCTGCAGTCAGCAGGGAACTCACGGAAGCAGAGGGCACCTCAATGTGTACTTAAAGCCACGGACAGACAGACAGATCCCCAAAGTTGGGCACACCTCTTAGAAAGGAAATTATTTAAATGCCTGATAAATTTTCCTCTCCTCTTGGAGTCTGGCTGCAAATCATTATGCAAAGTGAAGAAAAGCATCCTAAAATCTGCTTTGGTCAGGAAAGAGCTTGACTATCTAAAGGACTTTTCAGGGGCACCAGAAAAGCTGCATCTATCCCTAATATCACTAATGACTTTGGGAGCACACTTCCCTGACCTCTGAACCACCAAATGCAAGGCTAGTCCCATGTCTCACGTTCTGCTCAAAAGCATCAGGTTACCTTTTTTGTTAAAACTAAAACTACAGGAACCAGCCCTGTGCCTTGGTAGGCTAAGCTTCTGCCTGTGGCAGGGCATCCCATAAGGGTGCTGGTTCATGTCCCGGCTGCTCCTCTTCTGATCCAGCTCTCTGCTAATGGCCCAGGGAAGGCAGTGGAAGATGGCTCAAGTGGGCCTCTGCACCCATGTAGGAGACCCGGAAGAAGTTCCTGGCTCCTGGGGCCTGCACTGTGGCACAACAGGTTAAAGCTGCAGCCTTCAGCACTGGCATCTCATATGGGTGCCTGTTCAAGTTCCAGCTGTTCCACTTCCAACCCAGCTCTCTGCTATGGCCTGGGAGATCAGTGGAAAATGGCCCAAGTGCTTGGGCCTCTGCACCTGCATGGGAGACCTGGAAGAAGCTCCTGGCTCCTGGCTTCGGAGCAGCTCAGCTCTGGCCGTTGCAGTCATCTGGGGGAGTGAACCAGAGGATGGAAGACCTCTCTCTCTCTCTTGTTCTACCTCTCTCTGTAACTCTTTCAAAGAAATAAATCTTAAAAAAAAAAAAAAAAAGTTCCTGACTCCTGGCTTCAGATGGGCCCAACTCCAGGGGAGTGAACCAGTGGATGGAAGACCTCTCTCTGTCTCTTGTTCTACCTCTCTCTGTAACTCTTTCAAAGAAATAAATCTTAAAAAAAAAAAAAAAAGTTCCTGACTCCTGGCTTCAGATGGGCCCAACTCCAGGGGAGTGAACCAGAGGATGGAAGACCTCTCTCTCTCTCTTGTTCTACCTCTCTCTGTAACTCTTTCAAAGAAATAAATCTTTAAAAAAAAAAAAAAAAAGTTCCTGACTCCTGGCTTCAGATGGGCCCAACTCCAGGGGAGTGAACCAGTGGATGGAAGACCTCTCTCTCTCTCTCTCTCTCTCTCTCTCCCTCTGTCTGTGACTCTGCCTCTCAAATAAGTAAATAAATCTTAAAAACAAACAAACAAACAAACAAAAAGCTAGGTGTATATGGGAAGAGGAAATGAATAAAACAGCATGGACTAGAATGGAACAAAAACTCAAAAAAGGGACTATTTATCATGGTCTGAGCTGCATCACAAAAGTTTTCAAAAACCAGGGGGCTCAGACTGTGCCTGGAGAAAACTACAAAGTCTGAGGAACCCAGAGCAGTAGGGAGCCCAAGAAGGGAGAGGAGGTGAGGTCAGAGTCTGGATTGGGAAATGGTCAGGAGACAGGCAACAGAGAAGAGGTGGCCCTAAATGCCCCACTGGCTACCTAAGACTTAATCTGATCAATTATACAAAGCCACTGCAGTTTACAAAGACAGCCAGACAAAAGGGGGAAAGGGTGTTGGGCATCTGACAGCAAGCTGGGAAGAACTCAGCACAGGCAAGTTCATTTTAAAGACAATGAACCAGCAGGAGGATCTAGCAGCAAGACTCCCCAGGAACACTGCCTGAAGTTACCCCACAGGGAAGCACCTACAGAACATCAATGTGTGGGAGCCATTGACTGGTGTCTCCTTCCAGAGTTGGCTACTTTTCCATAATAGTGCTGCAGAGGGTAGATTACAGCAGAGATCACAGAAGAGAGAGTTGCTCCAGTGTCCTACCTCCTGTGCAAACAACGTCATCCAGCTGCTCACATACCCTATGTCAAACTCAGGGAAGTTCACTTGGCAGGGATTGAACACACACCAGGGCCTGAAGCCTTAAAGGCCCTTGAAAGCTCTCAGCTTCAATAGGCAACCACCACCAGCTGTATTCTGCTCAACTCCTTTCTTTTTAATTAGCACAGGGACATGACAGCTCAGAAGAGCTGGCCTGGCTTGTAGATGCTCCTCATTCTCCTCCTCCTCTCCCTCCTCGCCTCCCCCCACCCCCTGCCCTTCTTCAGTGACAAAAGCCCTCTCCTTAGAAATGCCAGAAGAAAAACACAGGTTCCTGAGCAGTTCGTCTGCCACACAGAATAAATATCTGAAAAATCCCCACCCCTCCCAAAATAAAACCTCAGAGCTAAGTCTCTTGAAGACAAACCTTCGCCTCTATGTACACTTGGAAGCTTAAGCCTTGTCTTCATCGGGCCGAATGCAAAATGCGGCTTGTGCTGTGAGGGAGATGAGTGAAGACACGTGAAGCCGACACTCACCTCCCAGCCACTGCTGAGCTGACCGTGGAAGTCCAAGCAAATTAATCCAAGCAAAATGAGCCCAGGATCAAACCCACAAGGAGCAGCTAGTGCTGGAGGAGTGGTTTTGCACCTCCTGTTGATTTGTTTACAAATAAAACAATCTGTGCTCCAAGAGAATAACTGGGATTAAAATCACTCTAAGCATATGAAGTTTAAGTTAGAGATTTAATGCTAACAATATGAATTAATGAAATAGGCCGCTTGGAAAAGTAAATGTTTGCCTTCTCAAGTACAGACTCATGAATATTCATGAGCTGTCCCCCAACCCCACCCCCATTTGACAGCCGCAAGGTAAGCATCATAGAATCAACCCTCATCTTGCTCCTGGCTATCTCCTTCCTAAGAACTCCTCTGCCCTTAGGAAGGCAACCTCCTTTCCTTCCCACAGAAACAAATGCAAACAATAGCCCTAACACAGCTGGGAGTTCCGCTTCTGGCTCTGTTTGCCCTTTGTTCTGGGGCTTTCTCCATAGAGCTCCATTTACTGGGACGTTCCTCCAAGCTCCCTGCATAGCGGGCTGTCTCGGTCAGACCAGTAGTGACTGGAAGGCTGTTCAGAACAGTCTCCTACAAACGTCTGTTTTTCTGTAATTGAAGAACTCTAACCTAAGCCATGCACCAATTGGTACCATTTATATGTAGTGACAGGGCCTCTCTGCTGTTGCTGCATACCCAGTAAGAATTTTCACCTAGCACACAGGCAGAATGGCTACTTTTGAGAATATAATGTATTTTAAAAAAAAAATAACTCGAGGAGAGTAACATCCTATCCAATCTGGAGATGAGAAAAAAGAAAAATGACTACAAACACAAATGCTTCTTCTGCAATTGTTAAGTGTGCACCTTGTAAAAAAGAGATTTTTCTCTAATAAAACAAGGCTGTAAGAGTAAATACATCGGGGCCGGCACTGTGGTGCAGCAGCCCCGGCCTTCAGCGCCAGCCTCCCAAATGGACGCTGGTTCAAGTCCTGGCTGCTCTGCTTCCAATCCAGCTCTCTGCTATGGCCCAAGTCCTTGCGCCCCTGTACCCACATGGGAGACCTAGAAAAGCTCCTGGATCCTGGCTTCGGATCAGCTCAGCTCTGGCCATTTCGATCATTTGGGGAGTGAACCAGCAGATGGAAGACCTTTCTCTCTCTCTCTGGCTCTACCTCTCTCTTTGTAACTCTGTCTTTCAAATAACCAAATCTTAAAAAAAAAAAAAAAAAAAAGGAGTAAATACATCTCTTGTTAAACCAAATTTCAAAATATATTCATGTCGAGCAAAAATTCTATTTGTCTATTCATCACAGGAATAAAAGGAAAATAGGGGAAGTCTTATATTATCCTGACTTAGGAACCAGCATTGTAGCAAGCCCTGCTAAGCTACAACCTGCAATGCCAGAATCTCATATGGGTGTCACTTGGAGTCCTGACTGCTCCATTTCTGATATAGCTCCCTGCTAATGTGCCTGGGGAAGCAGCAGGAAACGGCCCAAGTACTTAGGCCTCTGCACAGGCATGGGAGACCTGGATGAAGCTCCTGGCTCCTGGCTTCTTCCTGGCCCAGCCCCAACCATTGAGGCCATTTGGAGAGTAAACCAGAAGATGAAAGATCCTCTCTCTCTCTCTCTCTCTCTCTCTCTCTCTATCTCTAACTCTGCCTTTCAAATAAGTAAAATATTAAAAAAAAAAAAATCACACCAACTTAGCCAGTCACACAGAAAACTATTTCTGACCCAAAAAACAAGAGTTTTTGAATTTCGAAAACTTGTTTCACAATAGTTTATTGATCTCATATTTGTGCTTTCTCTTTTTTTAAAAGATTTATTTATTTATTTATTTATTTGAAAGGCAGAGTTACAGAGAGGCAGAGGTAGAGAGAAAGAGAGAGATTGACAGAGATCTCCCAGCTGCTGGTTCACTCCCCAAGTGCCCACAACAGGCAGGGATGGATCAGGCCCTAGCCAGGAGCCTGGAACTTCATCCAGGTCACCCACATGGGTAGCAATGGCCCACATTCATGAACCAGCACCTGCTGCCTCCCACGCTGCACGTTAGCAAAAGTTGGATCAGAAGCAAAATGCCCTTGGCTAGTGTGGACAATGCAGTGCGAACAGATCCGCCACCCCTTGGGACACACTCATCCCATACTGGTGGCCTGCTTCCAATTATCAGAAGGCAATTTAATTTCTATGAAAATTCAGCCACTTCAACTTGGCAATATTTGACTTTTTCTCTGGTTTTAGTAAGTGAAATACAGAGCAAAGGCCCTTTGAATCACAAGCTTCATAGTGAGGTCAATGGTACCACGGGAGTTAACAATCAGCTGATGAGACCTCAGGACAGACCTAAGGCTGACTTTACACAGGGCTCCCTGGAAGAGTGGCTTATTTTTTGTCTCAATTTTCTATATAGGAGGAAAGTAATCCAGTAAAAGATCAAAATTGAAGTTGAATCTCAAATACATCATCAGGTGCCAACGCTGCAAGAAGGGAAAATTCTAATAGCTTTCTTCTAGTACTTTCTTTTTTATTTTTTTAAGATTTATTTTATTTATTTGAAAGACAGAGTTACAGAGAGAGGTCTTCCATCCACTGGTTTACTCCCCAGATGGCCGCAACGGCCAGAGCTGCACCGATCTGAAGCCAGGAGCCAGGAGCTTCTTTCTGGTCTCCCAGGGGGGTGCAGGATGCCAAGGACTTGGGCCATCTTCCACTAGTTTCCCAGGTGCACTAGCAGGGAGCTAGATTGGAAACAGAGCAGCCGAGACTCCAACCAGCACCCAAATGGGATGCTGGCATGCAGACCCAGGCTTTAACCACCCGCTGCACCTCAGCACTGGCTCCTTGATTTCTTTTCTTCTTCTTTTTTTTTTTTTTTTTTTCTTTTTTAAAGACAGAGTTACAGAGAAAGGTAGAGACAGAGAGATAGGTCCTCCATCCGCTGGTTTACTCCCCAGATGGCCACAACGGCCAGAGCTGCACCAATCCAAAGCCAGGAGCCAGGAGCTTCTTCTGGGTCTCCCCACGTGGGCAGGGGCCCAAGTACTTGGGCCATCTTCCATTGCTTTCCCAGGCCACAGCAGAGAGCTGGATTGGAAGTGGAGCAGCCGGAACTGGAACCAGAGCCCATATAGGATGCCGGCACTTCAGGACAGGGCTTTAACCCACTGCACCACAGCACCAGCTCCTGGAAGATTTTTAAAACTTGTTCTCGGCCAGCGCCGCAGCTCAATAGGCTCTGCCTGCGGCGCCGGCACACCGGGTTCTGTCCCCGTTGCCCCTCTTCCAGGCCAGCTCTCTGCTGTGGCCCAGGAAAGCAGTGGAGGATGGCCCAAGTGCTTGGGCCCTGCACCCGCATGGGAGACCAGGAGGAAGCACCTGGCTCCTGCCTTCAGATCAGCGCGGTGCACCGGCCACAGCGTGGGCCGCGGAGACCATTTGAGGGTGAACCAACGGCAAAGGAAGACCTTTCTCTCTGTCTCTGTCTCTCTCTCTCACTGTCCACTCTTCCTGTCAAAAAAAAAAAAAAAAAAAAAAAAAACTTGTTCTCACATTCATTAGTGATTAGTGCAGGAGAAAACTGCTTTATATTAAAGCCAATTATTTTTCTTATCAAGGTAAAATTTCAGAAATTCAACACTTTCCAGATCTTTACTGGTCAATACTTGTGACCATAAACAACATTCTATGCTGATCCAGGGCCACTGAATATATTCACATCATTTAAAAGGAAGGATTTAAGATTCCTCTAAAAGCTCTGCTCCCCCACAACTGTCTGAATTAAGTACAAAAAGAAAATGCCCTAGATTGACTCCATTTCAAAATTTAATACTAAAAACAAACCTGCCAACGCCCTGGCTCACTAGGCTAATCCTCTGCCTGCGGTGCCGGCACCCCGGGTTCTAGTCCCGGTTGGGGCGCTGGATTCTGTCCTGGTTGCTCCTCTTCCAGTCCAGCTCTCTTCTGTGGCCCGGGAAGGCAGTGGAGGATGGCCCAAGTCCTTGGGCCCTGCACCCCATGGGAGACCAGGAAGAAGCACCTGGCTCCTGGCTTTGGATCAGCGCAGCACCGGCCACAGTGGCCATTTGGGGATGAACCAACGGAAGGAAGACTTTTCTCTCTGTCTCTCTCTCTCACTGTCTAACTCTGCCTGTCAAAAAAAAAAAAAAAAAAAAAAACATATTTGTCGGACCAACGCTGTGGTGTGGTGGATAAAGCTGCCTGCAGTACCGGCATCCCATATGGGTGCTGGTTCAAGTCCTGGCTGCTCTCTGCTATGACGTGGGAAAGCAGTGGAAGATGGCCCAAGTGCTTGGGCCGCTCTGTACTCATGTGGGAGACCCAAGAAGCTCCTGGCTCCAAGCTCCTGGCTTCAGATCAGCGCAGCTCCGGCCACTGCGGCCATCTGGGGTGTGGACAAGTGGATGGAAGACTACTCTGTCTCTCTCTGCCTCTGCCTCTCTTTAACTCTGCCTTTCAAATAAATAAATAAATCTTTTTTTTAAAAAAAAAAAAGCCTATTTGTATGACTCTGGCCTCTCCAAAAACTCAATTTCTTTATTAAGCAGATAAACCTAAAAAGATTAAATCCACAAACACATTTAAAGCACTAGGTAGTGTCTCACAGATAGTAAACCATCAATGCATGGTGGCCACCACATCAAGACAAAGTAAGACCAGGATTCAAACCCCAGCTCTGCTGCAGGCAGACTGTGAACTATGGGTCTTCGGCTCCTCCTCTACAGAATGCAGGTGATAAAATTATCATAAAACAGTGAAATACAAGCACAAAGGAACGAGAAAGTGTCTGGCAAACACTAACGTGTAAACAAGCAGTTTCTATGTTGACTGAAAACATACTTGGAATAATTTCAAATCAGATCAATCCACAATCGTGTCATTCATCTCTAGACCCACCTCGTGCTCATTTAAGCTATATTTAGAGACATTTTACAGTAATGTGCATCTGGCCTTTCAAACTTTAGTGTTTTACCTAAATGAATCCCATTCACATCACAGTTTCAACTGAAATGTGCCCTTCCCCCAGAATGCCAAAGTTAACAGAAATCAGAAAAGACACACTTTCCTGAATCTTGTAAGACAGCGTTTTCTCAGCTAATAAAACCACAGGGGAAAACTCCCAGGCTCAAAAATCTCTCCCCCCGCCCCCCTATTTTCCTTGGTCCACGTGACTTCGCTGAACACAACTGCTGACATTATTTGCCCTGCTTTGCCCAAATGCATCAAATATTTTAACAACCAGTCCTGTATCTACCAAAATGTGTCAATTTTGTTTTTCAGAAAATAGGAAAGGAATGAAGCAGAAACAATGGGTTCTTTCTTAAATCAGTGTCAAAGGCATCTATCCTATCACTTGAATGAAGCTATCATCTCACTGGCAACACAAGGGCCCTACCCAGCAGTGAGGTGAAGCAGTGATCCCCTGTTAGAACCCGCTCCGGCAGACCCGATGGGAAGCATTATGGGAGTATCTCTCCATCAGAGCGCTGCTGACCTGTGAAACCAGTCCTAGAGAACTGGACTTGGGAACCTCATAGAAATCACAGAACATTCCTCATTGCACCGGAGGGTTTAGCACAGTATCTTCCTTATTCACAACACACAGTCCTGCCCGTTAAACGCCTTGTTTACAATGACTTAAACACAGCCAACGCTTGCTTCAGCTAACAAGACCATTTTTCTTAGAAATAGCCACAAGAACATTTCACTCTTACAAAGACAAGAAGGGTTGTGCAGTGGCCAAATCTAAGACTGGGAGCGAAAGACCTGAGCTTCCAAGTGCACTCTCACGGGTTACCAGAGGTTAAAGTCACCAAACTCCACTGTAAACCTAAGTCAGAGAGATCCCAACACCTCCCCTGTTTGGGATGGGAGGATACAGAGTGCGATTTAGAATGAACCTTTCTAGACTTAAGGAATTACTACAGCAACATCAGTGAGGTATTTCTTCTAATTAGAGACTTGCTGAGCTAGCCCAGGGCACGCCATGACTGGGGTTATCTATGAAGGATACATTCGTATGTGCCTCCATTTTCTCAATCCTATACCTCTTCCAAGTGCAAATGAACCCATGAATCTACGTGCAGCTTACAATCCAATAACAGCCCTTCTACACAGGCAACTACAGCCCACCAGCTACTGTCACACAACTGTCACCAGTGGCCAGTGGCCACCCAAAAGGCCACTTGCGCATATACGCATTGATGTCCCGAACCATATTATCCATGGCCCCCCACAGAAACACGGAGATGGTTAAAGGAGATTCCAGTCTAACACCGTTACTTTGTAGATGAAGAAGAGTACAGTACTCGCCCCAGATCCCACAACTAACACAGAACCATCTTTGAAACCAGAACTCTGGCCTTCTGATGCTTCACCTCTCTCTGTCAGGAGTGTTCCTTACAAGCTGGGGTTAACAGAGAGTCTGGATCCACCAAACCAAATGCACAGATTGCCTTTCGGTTTGCCGATTCATATACAGAGTCCCTAATTTTTTTTTTTTAATTTCTACAATAAGAATAATAAGATACTGCCGAGGCAATATAAGAACAGTTAGAAGAACCACAAAAACATGTTTTAAATTACAAAAGCCAGTATGGGTTTGATACAAACTTCTTCATGTGGCAATATTTCACAGCAGGGTACAAAAATAGTCACTACACTGTTAAGGTGAAGGCCTGCATAGTGAAATTCAAAGAGGAAAAGGCACCCAAACTTCATGTACTGCAACAGAAGGTCATTCAGAGCTCACCACCAACCTTTTTTGTTTGTTTGTTTGTTTGTTTTTTGCTTAAGTTATTTGGGGAAAAGGGGAGGAGGGGGAAAAAAACTTTTTTATCCTGACAAAAACTTTCAGGCCTCACATAGGCCGTGGAGGGCTTGGGTTTGCACTGTATGGAGTTCTTGGGCCTCACAAGCATCTTGGATCAGCTTGAATCTCACAGCCTTGCTGACGTCTCTCAGGGGACCCAGGCAGGCAGGGGACATCTCTCAGGGGACCCAGGCAGGCAGAGAATGATGCAGCCTCAGCTGCCGCCGGCCACCAAGGGGAGCAAGATAGATGTTTAATAAGTCCCAGGAAAGCCTCCTAACAACAGAGCAGCATAGACTGGGGAGCCTGTTCTGGCCTTTTGAAGTCAAAAATCATGAAACTATTTCTGGGACCTACCTAACACGGTTAGGGAAAAAAAAAAAAATAGTCCACGATTTCCAGAAGCGCACACCGCGAGAGAAAACCCCTCGGGATCAGTGCCTGCAAGCATGAGGGAAAGGCAGGTTCCAGCCAGACTGCCTGTTAGGGTCCAGGGTGCCTGTATGCTAACGGATATCCTAATGGCCACGACTCGGCCGGCACCCCTGAAGCACGGCCCTCATCGCTGCCTTCCCTGGGATGGGGGGGCTGCTGAGGCCCCCTGTGTCTGGGGCACTGTGAGCAGGAAGGCTTCCGCGGCAGCCCAAAGGGTTTCAAAAGTGTGCAAGCCTTTTCTCCCGCCCTCTTGCCGGCAGCCAGCCTGATCCCAGCCACAAGCTCAAATCGGGATCCGGGGCTGTTTATAGCAGGGAAAAAGCGGGGTGTGCACAAATGTAATGTTCCGTAGGAGGGAAAACAGCAAATCACTCAGAACCAAAGGGCTGCCCGTCCATCGGACTGCTCCGTGTGACCACCAAGGCCTCACCCCTCCCCCACCTCGTTTACCCTCGTCTCCCCTCCCCCAGCCTCCTCCTGAGGGAAAAAAGAGGCCGAACTCAAGCCTGCTTTCGTGGTTTTTTCCCCCCCTCAAACCTGTTAGAACCCGGATCCGTTCGCTTAGGGTAGACACGACAGTCGGTCCCTCAGGGCCCTGGGCTACGGTGCCAGGGTGGAAGGGTGAGGGAGAGCGGTGGGCAGCGACGATGGACCCGGATCCCAGCGGGCTCGGCTCTGGTAGAAACAGCTTTCCCACCACTGTGCTCCGAAGGGGCCGCGGCGCGCGAGGTTCGGGGAGCCCCACCCCGCCGGCGCCGCGCGGCCGAGCTCCAGGGGAGGCACAGCGGAGCGCTGCCGGAGTGTGCGCTCCAAGTCGGCTCACAGCACGACACGGGAACCAGCAGCGGCCGCCCGGCCCTTCCCAGAATCCCACCCAACCCGAGGAACCCAGAGAGCCCGAAAATTCCGAAAGCGAAACTGCGATCCGGACTCCAGAAGTTTGCAAACGGTCGCACGCAGGCTTCCCGGCGTCGTCTCGGGACCCCCACCCCGACACCGCCAACGCCATCCAGGACAGTGGCCACGGCTCTCTCTGCACGGCCGCCCCCCGTGTCCCCGGGGAGCCTCCCTCGGTACGCGTCCAGGTCCCCAGCCCGCGCCGCCGGGGCGCCGCCCCGAGCTCCCTCCGTGGCGGGGCAGTGGTCGGCGGGACTCTGGCGCGGCCTCTCTTCCCGCCCTCCTCCGGCTCGTCCCCACCAAGGAAGACCAACTTGGCCCTGCGCGAATCCTGTGGAATGTTCTTTGTACTCGGCTGTGGATTCGCTTCCACCGCCACAGCCCGGTGCAGGACCGCGGGGTTTTCGGGGCGTTGGAGGGAACTGCGCGCTTGTCAAGCGGCGGCGTCCGGAGGCCGAGGGGGGAGGGGATCGCGGTGGAAAACGGCAGTTTTAAGCGCACAGAGCCATGTCAGGCTGGTCACCACCTCGGCGGCGTCCCCACGGGCCGAAGGGGCCCACCGAGTCCCAGAGACGAGCGGCGCTCGGCCCCGCCGCCGAGGGGAAAACCTGCCTCAGGGTCTCCAACCCCAGGGCCGCCGGCCCCCAGCGCCCACCTCCTGGACACCGCTAAGGGGGGGGCCCTCGGACAGCGCAGCGTCCATCCAAGTGACCCTATCGACCCCTGTCTCCCTCACCCCCCAATACACACACTCACACTCAAACGCCTTCAAACGCCCGGAGACCACGTTGCTGCGGTAACCGCAGTCCTGGCCAACACTACCTACCTAACCCTACCATTTCTGCAAGCGACCCCAGGCACCTGGCCGAGAAGTGCCCGGAGGAGACCCCCACCCCCGGACCTGCTCTCGCCGCGCCCCGGGGACCGCGCACCACCGCCATGTGGCCCTCGCCACCACCACCACCGCCACCACTCCTCACCGCCGTCCCTCCGGCTGGTACTGCCGCGCGATCGCGACTGAGTGGCTGCGCCCTGGCCACGGGCGACCCCTGTCGGGGACCCCTGTTCCCAGCTAAACTAGGTTCCCGAATTCCGGGTGGCTCTAAGCTTGGGTTTGCACGCTTTCCTTACACTCCCTTGACTGGCTCCGGTTCCCCCACCCCCAATTCCACTCCCAGAACCTCTCAGGCCCCTGATGGTGGTCTTTCATGGGCACCTCACCGCCTACTCAGGACCCCAGGCCGCAGCCTAGCCCGCGGGCGCGCCGCAGCACAGGGACGCACCTCTCCCGGGGCAGCCCAACCTGAACAAGGGCCAATTTCTTCCCCGAATGCTTTTGCCCATCTCCCTACACAAACCTAGAGCGCGAAGCCCCAAAGTAAAAGGGTTAACTCCTCGACCTCCACGCTGCAGGCTTTTTGGCCAAGGTTGGCTCCGCGCCCCTCCCCTCCACCCTTCTCCCCTTTCCACTTTGGGTGCTCCCCACGCCTTAGCCGCGGCCCCCCAATCTCGCACCCCAGGGGCGGACGGAGGGAAGCAGGAACCCAGCACTAAGCGTTGCGAGCCTCCTGCACCGACAACATCCCTCCTGCCGTCTACACCCGGATTGCACCCAAGACCTTGGGACAGTTAGTTCCCTTAATAAGCACCTCCTCGCAGCTTTATCCATAAGCACAGGATCCAGCGCAGAGAGGGAGAGAGCGACTTCGAGGTCTCCTCGAAAACCGAAATAAATCATGCCCTGTGCCTCCGGTGTGCTGCACCACGTGTCAGCAGTTTGTCACGTCAAATTTCGACAGGGTCTGGGGTAGATGAAGCGCGCACACATTCGGGGTGGCTCTCTAGGGCGCCCACCCACACAACACGCACCCAGAGAGTGCGCCCCTGGGCCGGGGCGTCCGAGTCACTCCTGGCCCGCGATACCCCTCCACGCCTTTTCCCCCCTGGAGCAATGGACTTGACACACTCTAACCGCGGAAAAAACTAGGGCAACTCATTTCCTCCCTTTCTTCCCACTTAATTCGCTGCGGCGGCGCCTGGGGTAACCAAAGAGAGTTGACGCGAAGAGGTGGCAACTCCGGTTAGGTTTTTTCCCACCTCAAAACCTTTATTTTCAGTTTGTCAAAAGCCACCTTAGCCCGCCATATTGAAACTGGCACGGTTTTCTCAAGATTCCCCTTCCCCGCGGCGGCAGCGCTTTGAGGAAAGGCCAAGTACGCACCCGGCTCTAGACGCGCGTTCGGCCACCGCGAATCCGCCACTTCCCCCACCCGAGGGTCCTCCCTCCCCGGCGAATCCCCTCCCGCCGCCCCGGGGCAAAAAATCAATAGCTCCATCGAGCCGTCTACCTCCAGTTGCTTTTTGGCGCATTTCAGCAAGACACACATACACATCAAACAATAAAAATAATAAAACTCCAGGGCCAGATCAGGTGCGGGAGCTTTTGAAAGGAGGTCGCAAGAGAGCCGACAAACAGGAAAGCCCCAAGCGACAGGATATTTACTTTCAAAGAGGGGGAAAAAAAAAAATGAACAAAAAGAGCACCCGTACCGAAGCACGCTCCGAAACTCCTACTGACAATTTCATCTCTACCGCAAAGGCAAATGTTTCCAAGGGGGCGATTCCAAACGTCCGCGCGGTCTCTGACCCCCCAACTGACCTCCAAGCCCCTCTCTCCCCTCAGATCGTCAAAGCCCCCATCCCCCAACACATCCCCGGCTCCAGACCCACAGCCCAAGAGCGGAGACCCCGGTGTGGGCGCGCCGCGGGAGCGAGGGGTGGGGAACAGGGGAGGCTGCGTCGCTAAAATGAGTGCACAAACGAGGAAGGTGGGCGGCGGGAGCGGACAAGCTGCACCCGGAGGAGGCGGACACTTCGTAACTCCGGACGGACAACCGCACAGCCCAGCCGGGGGACGCGGGGGAAGGGGACAAGGGAAGCAAAAAAAAAAAATGACAACCGGGGCTCAGAGAGGAGTTTGGGGCTTCGCTCAAGTGCTGTCGCTTTCTCCTCCAGCCTTTCTCTCTGCCTCCTTTCCCCGCTTGTCCCGAGCTCCCCACCCCCATCCCCACCCGCACCCCCACCCCAACTGGGCTTGGGCTTCCCCCCCAACCCCGACACACACACACACACACCTTTTCCTTTTTTTCTAAGCTGCTAAAAGGACGCCGACCGGCGCACTCAACCTGCGGGCCGGAGCTCCGCTCCGAGGCTAGGCTGGGCTCCGGGGACTGCAGCCCACGCGGCGTCCTACCTGGGGAAGTCTGTCCTGCCCTGGGCGTGGACCCTGGCCCCGAGTGCCGCCGGTGAGGGCGCCGGCCTCGCTCGCTCGCTCGCTCGCTCAGCTCCCTGCCCGCCGCCTCCCTCGCGCACCCGCTCCGGTCCTCCGGCTCCCACTACAGCCTCATTCCAATATGGCATCCTCTCTCTGCGCATGCCCGGTGCTCTTTTTTTTTTTAAGATTTTTTTTTTTTTTTTTTTTTTTTTTTTTTTGGTCTGTGTGAGTGTGCAAGCGAACTCCTTCAACGACCTTTTCCAGCGCTTGCAAAACTTAAGCCAATCGGACTGCGGGAAGGTGGTCGACCACCCCGCTCTGTCCCCTGCTGCGACGCCCCCCAGCCCCTGGGTACGCCGACGAGCCCTGCAGTCCACGCCACGCGGCCCCCTCGGGCCCCGCTTCCCCTCCCTTCCTTACACGATCTGCAGAAAGTTCACATCGCAGGCGCTTCCGCACACCCATCTGCAGGGACGACAGAGCGCGCTCTGCGCTTCCCTGGCCGCCGTTTCCTCGGTCTGCAATCCCTCTGTCGCCCAAGTGCCCAAAGTTGCGCTTTATCCGCCCGAGAGCCTTCGGAGCGAAGAGAAATCCCTTCCCAAAGGCGACGTCGGCCGCGCCCGCTCCGCCCAGCCCGCGCTGAAACTGCGCCTTTCTAGGAAGATTCCAACCGTACCTGGCTCCCTAGGGAGGGCCCGAAGGGCCAGGGAGAGGTTTTCCTGGGGAACTCGCCCAGAGCTGGGGGGAGAGGGGGCCGCGGGGGTGGGCAGGAAATAAGGTCGGAGCTGCTGTAGCGAAGATACCCACGGAGATCCGCGGGCCCGGCGAGGCGCGGGTAGCCGCCCGCCGCGGCGTCTCGAGGGCCACCTGGCTGGGACCGGTTCTGATTGGAAAGGAACCCTCCCCGGAGCCCTAGAGAAACGTGGCCTTCGGCTCAGAGGCGAGCGCCGCGCACCGCAGGCAGCGCAGAACTGGCCGTCTGCAGGGCCCCGCGGGCACTTTGTCCCCCGCGAGGAACGAAGGCTCGGACCCCGCCAGGCTGAAACGCGAACGAAAAACTGGCGACGCCCACGGTAGGCAAGCTTCGGAGCTGCAGAAGACGACTTCGCCCTTACTGGGGGAGAAACTCGGAAGATGCTGACAAGGGGGCTGGATTAGGCGTTTGTGCCCCCCCCCCAAAAAAAAAAAAAAAGAGAACGGACACCTTTCCCCGGTGTTTTCACTTTGGTGCCACAGGGTCAAATTCCACAGGCTCCCTATTCTCGTGAACTGGGTGGGTTAGCAGCTCCACCCGCCCTGCACCACCCCCACCCCAGCGCCTTAGGGACCCCGCGTCTAGAGCATGCCAGTCCGCAAGGCTGCAGTCTGGCGATGGAGCGTGAGTGCCAGGGGCAGGGGCTGGCCGCGCGGGACCGGCGGGGTCCTGCCCGGCCGAGTCCCCTCCCCGCGACGGCACGCCCGGAGCGGCTCTACGCCAAGCACTGAGGGACCACGTGTCGGGAAACCACTCGCCGAGCCGCAATCCAGAGGAGGGTCCCTCCGCCAGGAGATCTAGGGCGAGCGTTGGCAGCCACCAAACGCTGCGCAAGGTCGATCCGCGGAAACCCTGTGTCCTTGCGTCTTTGAGAGCGGTTCGCCAGAGTCTAAAGCGCCGTCCCCTAGCTTGGCACGCCTGTTTCATGCCGGCGTCTCCTGAGGCCCAGAAGGGCCGAGAGACTCGGCCGCGGCCCCTCGTCTTGTCCCACAGTTTATAAACTCCGGCCCGAGTCTGCGACCCCCTCCAGTACCCCAGGCTCCAACCCTTGGGGACAGCAAGTCGGAGCCCTGAGCTTTCTCCTGAAGATCTCTGAGAGCCGACACTCCCCAAACCACCGTACCCCATCCCCAAACTTTAACCCTCCCACCTGTACCCCTGAGCACCCTTTCTGGGCCCTGGGGCAGCTCCACGTGGAGCCTGATGCGTGGATGAATTTTGGCTCTGGACACTTCCCTGGCCTCGAGCCCCAGGTCCCAAACACGGAAGTCACCTCTTAAGCCCCCTTCAATATACAGAGGGGGCCCCGTGGGGAGGGAGTGCGGGGGACCCAACCCACGCGCTGCCCTCCTCCAGGTAGGGGTCACCTCCTTGCGCACTGCCGGAGCGCACTGCGCACCGCGTCAGGAATAGCCAGGAGCTCGGATCCCCTCCTCCGACTCTCCAGAGCGCCCACCTGGGTGTCTAAGGCCCAAAGAGCGCCCCGGCTACTCCCCCTCGCACTCGCGTCCCCGAGTGCACCGCCTGGCTGGGCGCCGCGAAGCGAACAACCCCCCGCAGAACCTGCAGGCGGCTCCTGTTTGCAGGAGAACGCGTTGTCCTTGTCCAGGAGCCGTGGCGACGCGAGCTGCAGCCTGCCATTGCGCTTGTCTCAAGGCTTGTTTACCAGTTTTAGGTCATTATTATGCACAGAACGTTATTTCATAAAAAAATAAAAATAAATGCAAAAAGAACACCGGATCACAAACGTGAATGGTGTGCGTGCACTATCTTACTTACCTGAAGCCAAGTAGTTGAGTCTCTTAAGACTCCAGTGTAACTTTGCCCATGGATCTAGAAAGTACCGTGGGGGAGTTGGACTTTCTGTTGCACATACCGTGATTAAGAAATAAAATCATGAAACCATAGTTCACACATGATTCATTGTTCTGGAAAAACAACGTTTTCTGTTGTAAACTTCTTCTAAGTTCGATTCCCTTCCACTTTGATGTTGCTTTTTGCACGTGACTTTTGGAAAGTTCCCTGGCTTGCTTTTTTTTTTTACACTCCCTCCATTCTCCTTTAGCCAAGGACACCAATGAGGAGAATGAAAATTAGTTAGGAGATTCCCTGAGGCAATTAAAGTTGGCCCCTTCATCCCATTCCAATACCTTCCAACTTTCGCTTTTATTTTAGAACGAGACACTTCAGGGATATGGGTATCCAGATGTGGGATCCGCCCTAAATCAATTAAAGCAGCAGGAGTGGAAGAAAAATCCCCATAGTTAGCCAAGCATAAAGCACTGGTAAAAAAAAAATTTTTTTTTGAAGACTTTTTCAAGGCAAGCATCCCACACTCCCTCTCAGCAAGTTAGCCATAGGAACCCCATGATCCACACAAAATTTCTATGTTGTTAACATTTACTGAAAATGTTGGCAAAAAATAACTCTTTGATCATACCAACTAACTAGAGATGTTATTTCATTCCCAAACTCCCCCAAATTACTTAACCATGAATTTCATCACTTTTAAAATGCAGCTCTAGATCTAAGTTGTGCCTTCAAAGGGACTTTGAAAGTCTTTTATGTAAATGAGGCTAACTTATGCAAAATATTAACATTACATTTGTTACTTGTAAAATATTTAAATACTCTTCTCTTTGTTTGATGATACAGCATAATTAGGATCTAGAAAAACAGCTGGAAGCTCTCTCACGTGTTTTGTGTATTCCCAAGTGTTCCTTGACAAAAATCATTATGGAAGAGTTGAAAAGTTGTATGTGTACTATTGATTTTATTTATGATAAAGATGTTGCTTCAGTCTTGTTGCATTAAACCTCATAGTAAGAAGAATGTTACTCACTTTGCTCATGCTTATTTCATGTTTAACTTATCGCTTCCCACGGGGAAAAAAAGGACATGTCCTAAACAAGAAAAGTCATTGTACTTTCTTAATATAAAGACTCCGAGTGAAATATATGACATCTAGCTTAGCACAAAAGGACAGGGGCTGGTCAGAACCAACTATTTGAAAAATCTTTGCCATCTTCTCTTTACTGGAGATTTAATCCAAAATTTGTTTTCTCTTATCCTACATAAGATAGGATTTTTTTTTTCCATCAACCTCCTAGGGTCACAAGAAGTAAATCTAAACACACTCCTGCTCTTAACATTTTCATCCTCTGTCCTTTCTCTATCCCCAATTAAGCAGGTGGCTAAGATACTGAGAGTCAAATGACCTCAGTCCCGGCGTCACCACTAATCTGTGTGACCTCTGTACTTCTTGTGACCTCTCTGAGCCACTTGTCTCTCACAAGTAAAATGAAGTTGGACTAGATCTTCTACAAGGTCTTCACGAACTCCTAAGAGTACTTAACAATCTGCCCCACTCTGAAGCTACATATTGCTTCCCATAATATTCTAACATCTCTGCCAAGTTGATACAGCAAATGTACAAGCTCCGGAATAGGAAAGAAAAAAAAATCAAGTATACAGATCTGTAGGGAAAAGGTGTTAGGGCCTTCTTAGACCAACTGCCCTGTACTGTTCAGGTTGTGCTTGTGCCTCACTTAGATAACTATTGTGCTTCTGTATTTCCTACATGGGGTTTGGGTGACGCATAACCGTGTTGGGGCCCCGGTGAGAATACCCTGAGAGTGATATTCAGAAAAGTTTGTTAATGGAGATGCCTTGTTGAAAGAATTAAAGATTGTCCAATGAATGTAGTGAGGGGTAGTATCATCCAGTACTATCACCCGGTAAAGTGTTTTCTCATACATTTCTAGAAATTTCTAGAACTTTTGTTGCTATTGCTTCTCTGTATAATTTGAAGGTGTTTCAGGCTTTCTTCAACAATAGGAAAAAAGTAGCAAAATACTGATATCTGAACTCTGTATTTATTGTATTGATGTATTTATTTATTTGAGAGGTAGAGTTACAGACAAAAAAAAAATGGAAAGATCTTACATCCACTGGCTCACTCCCACCAAATGGCCACAACGGAAGGAGTTGGGCCAATCTAAAGCAAGGAGCCAGGAGCTTCTCCCCAGTCAACCACTTGAGTACAGAGGCCCAAACACTTGGGCCATCTTCTACTGCTTTCCCACGTCATAGCAGAGAGCTAGATCGGAAGTGGAGCAGCCAGGACTTGAACCAGCAGAGAGCTAGACTGGAAGAGGAACAGCCGGTACATGAACCAACACCCCTATGGAATGCCAGCACTACAGGCAAGAGGCTTAGCCTACTATGCCGCAGTGCCAGGTCCTTCCCAAGGCAGTTTTGAAAGAGCTGAGATGGTTTGCTTGTGGATTTTGACTAATGACTTCTTTCTACTAAGGAAGAATATCCCAACAGAAGTCAGCCCAACCTTACAGTGCTGACTTCACAGCCTGGTATATAATATCACATAGTAGACTGTGCATCTGGGTTTATTAGTCATACTATTTTAGATCTTGCAGCCTCACTTCTAACCCTTGTGAGAACTGGAGTCCAGGCAGGTTAAATGACAGAGTGGTGGCTGGCTGGCTGTCATGCACTAGCTTTTTATTCCTCCACCCTGTTCAAGTCAGGAGGAAGGAAAGGATTTATTTAGTTCTTAATTTGTACCAGACACTATCCTATGTCTTTTTACATATATGATAGCATTTCTAGCCTATATTACTTATTATATTACTGTTCAATGATTTTAAAAATCTGTCAACCATACATCCCTTATGCTCGGCGCCGTCCTCGTCCAGCAAGAGACAGAGACCGAACACTTTGCACGGGGTTCCTTTATTGCTCGGCAAGCAGGAGATCCAGCTTCGATCTCTTCTGGGCAGGAACTTCCCTTACACCCGCGTAGCAAGGGTTTATATGCACAATACACGTCACAAATCAGGTGATAGGCTAGAAGCGCGGGGATAGGACAATCTCGTGGCAAGGCGGGAAGGAGCGAGCTAGAGCGGGAAATCTAAGGCGGGAAGGAGCGAGCAAGAGCGGGAACTCCCTGAGATGAGGAAGAACCCGGAAGCAGGGAGTCGGCGCCATCTTAGGGGCACGGTTCCTCCGGTCTGGTTCCCTACATCTCCCTCCTTTTGTTTCTGCACAAATCACATCCCCGACGGCCCTGGCTCATGAGGGCCGGGAGAATATTTACTAGGCAGAGAGTAGAGGTGCATACCCAGCGTGCTTGTGATCCGTTAGTTACGGAACTTCAAGGGCCTGGCCACAACCCCTGATGTCTCCGTTAGGGATCAGTTTTTATTCCCTTTTGCTGGGGCAGGCTGGGAATTGAACCTGCATGCATATGCATATGCTCTCCCAGGACCCCCGGAACCCCCGGGTGGACTCCTGCTGCAGTACCTTTGGTCTCGCATACCCAGTTTTCGCTCCCCGTCAGGGATGGGTGATACAGCCCAATGAATGAGAGGGGGAACAAGACAACTCGAGGAAGGTGTGTGCCTGATGGAGGCATTGTCCATATGTGAGGCGTGAGTAGGGATGGGGGGACGAGGGTTTTAATCGCTGGTATGGACCCGGTCATAAGTCATGCGAGCCAGCATGGCATATGCATCCGGATCACGGTGATGGAGAGCAGCATACGCTGCCGCGCGGAACTGATGTCTGACGCTCTCCAACTTGTTGTTGATGAAGGAGCTCACCCAGCGAAGTACACAGGGACGTCTCGTTGTTTTGTTGCAATTTGTCGTCCTGTGAGAGCGTGGTAATCTCGGTTATCTCGGGGGAGATGTCGTCCGTAGGTGATAGAGGTGTATCTTGTGGCGGCGGGGCTGTTTTTCTGACCAATCTTTCCGGTATCCAGAGAGGTTCTCTTCCAGATTCCTGTGGGAAGACACAGACCGCGCCTCGGTTCCAGCATAATACCGGATCCGGGCCGTACCACTTTCCCGTGAGGACATCTTTCCAACGGACATAGCCTCGTGAAGATGGCTCCTTTAACATGTGTCTCTCAGCGGGGGACATAGAATGATCTGTCAAATTCAAAAAGTTTATAGTAAACAGTGCAAGGGAGAGGCGCATTCGAGGGGTTTTGCCCGTGGCAATTCCCTCCTTTTGTTTTAAGAGAAAAGCCTTGAGGGTTCGATGAGCCCTTTCAATTATGGCCTGTCCCTGAGGGTTATAAGGGATTCCAGTTTTATGTTGTACCTGCATACGGGTGTAGAAATCTTGGAATGATTTACTTGTGTATGCAGGACCATTATCTGTTTTTAAAGTTTTTGGTTTGCCCCAGGCTGCCCATGCAGCAAGGCAGTGATTAATGACATGGGTGGTACGCTCACCCGTCTCCAGAGAAGCAAAAATTACTTGGGAACAGGTGTCAACTGACACATGAACATACTTTAAGGTCCCAAACTCGGATATGTGGGTGACATCCATCTGCCAGATATGTCCTGGTAGTAATCCTCGGGGATTAACCCCCACCGAAGGCACAGGGGTTAAAGTAGGGCATGCGGCACAATGGCGAACAATATCGCGAGCGGCAGCACGAGAAAGACCGAATTTGGCGGCAAGGGTTTTTGCGTTTACATGGAACTCTGAATGAAACTGGATAGCCTGCTCTTCTGGGGAAGAAAATTGGAGTATCCAAATGGGGCGTGTGGCTTGATCAGCTATAGCATTGCCTGTGGTTATGGGTCCAGGTAAGGAAGAATGAGCTCTAATATGAGTAATAAAGAAAGGAGCAGACCGATTCCAAATAGATTTTTGCAGGGTGAGGAAAACTGTCGCTACGGAGGATGAAGAATTGACTAGTCCTGCGGCCTCAAGGATAGACACAGAATTAACCACATAGCGTGAATCAGACACAATATTGACAGGTCCGGGGAAATCAGAGAAGACTTGGTTAACTATAAGAAGTTCAGTTACCTGGGGGGAGTTAGTAGCGAATTGGAATGTTTTTGGCACAGATCCTGAAACAACATATGCACCGACTCCTGTTTTAGAACCGTCGGTATACACTACTGGGGCTCCCTGTAAGGGCTTTTGGGATGTGGACTTTGGAAAAATAACTGGGTGAGACTGAACAAAGGTTAGCAAAGGATCAGAGGGTGTTCTGTTTGTAATAGTTGCGGAAGTGGAGCAGACTAAAACCGCCCAAGCATCAGTACAAGCGATTAGCACACGTACCTGTTCCATGGAATAGGGGACAACAATGGTGGATGGTTCGCGTCCAAAATGTTGGATAGCCCTCTGAATGGCTAGGAGAGTTATCTCCGCCACTGCCACGGGATAGTAACTAATAGATCTAGTAGATGACATTGAGGGATGGATCCAGAGGAGAGGCCCATCCTGCCATAGGACCGCGGTGGGCTGTTTAAGGGTGTCGAGGACCCAAAGAGTAAGGTCTCCCGCAGGGTCCCAACGTTTTAGGGCAGCTTTACTAAGGGCATCGTTGACAATTGACAGTGCTTGTTTGGCCTCAGAGGTGAAGGTTCGGGGGGAAGCAAGATCCGGGTCTCCTTTAAGTATATTAAAGAGGGGCTGCAATGCAGCATTAGGAATGTTAAGGTAGGGCCTAATCCAATTGATATCCCCTAAAAGTTTTTGTAAGTCATTTAGAGTGGAGATAGCATTGATTTTTATTTGAATTTTTTGAGGTCTAATTTGAGTAGGGGCGACTATAGCCCCAAGATAAGAAACTACAGACGACAATTGCACCTTATTAGGTGCAATATGCAGCCCTGCCCCTTTCAGCACTTGTTGGAGTGTACTGTATAAGGCCAGGAGCCTCTCTGCTGTGGGGGCTGCACACAGTAGGTCGTCCATATAATGTAGGCACCTGCAGTCGGAATATCGGTCTCTAAGAGGTTTTAGTACTTGGGCTACATAGACTTGACACATGGTGGGGCTATTAGTCATACCCTGAGGCAAGACTGTCCACTCCCAACGCTTGTCCGGTTGTTCCTGGTTCTGGGTGGGGACAGTAAAAGCAAAACGTGGGGTATCCTTTTTGTCCAATGGAATGGAAAAGAAACAATCCTTAAGATCTATTACAATAACAGGCCATTGGTTGGGAAGTGCCGAAAGCAGAGGAAGACCACGTTGCACAGGGCCCATAGGCTGCATCTGTGCGTTGACTGCCCTAAGATCATGTAAGAGTCTCCATTGACCTAATTTTTTGCGGATGGCAAAAATAGGCGTATTCCATGGAGAGGTGGATGGGATCAAATGACCAGCGTTGACCTGCTCCAAGACCAGAGTGTTGACTGCCTCCAGTTTCTCCTGAGATAGGGGCCACTGTGGAACCCAGACGGGTACGTCCGTTAGCCACGAGATGGGTAAAGGCTCCACTGGTTTAGGAGGCGAAACAGTGACCCCTAGGAAAAACCCAGGCCAACTTTACTTGGTCTTTGTTTTGGTTCAATGGGGGAAGGGTGGCCCTGGAGCTGGACACCGAGTCCCTTGCCTGGGACGTAACCCATATTTTGTAGCATAGATCGTACTGCAGGGGAAGTGGTGACCAAAGCAACATCCATTTCGGCCAGGACGTCTCTCCCCCAAAGGGAAATGGGTAGAGGTAAAATGAATGGAGAAAACTGTCCTCTATGACCCTCGCTATCCTGCCATGACAACAAGGCTGCACTGATTTTTGGGAAATGAGCAAAACCAAGTCCTTGCAAGGTTTGTTCCGCCACATTTGTAGGCCATGTACTAGGCCAGTCCTTTGTTGCTATAATGGATTTGTCGGCTCCTGTGTCTAAAAGTCCCTTAATGTCCTTGCCATTAATCTGCAACACTAAAGTGGGACGTTCATTTAAAAGCATATGTAAGCCGGTAAAATTAATGCCAGAGGACCCAAAGTTACCAGCGCCGCGAACGTGGTTTTTAGCTGGGATTAAAGAGTGAAGACTGGGCAGTAATAACATTTGTGCGATACGGTCTCCAGGATTGATTACTAAAGGTCCCTGAGGGGCCTGAACCATGATCTTTACTTTACCAGTGAAATTAGAGTCAACTACCCCGGGGATCACAGCTAGCCCTCGGAGGGCGGCGGAGGACCGACCCAACACTAATCCAACCGAATCCGGGGGCAGAGGACCGGAGCAGTCGCTCTCCACTAATTGTACCCCCATTTCCGGAGTTAAGAGGAGAGGGGAGGTGGCGCGGAGGTCCAGGCCTGCGGACCCGTGAGTGGCACGGGCTGAGGGTGCACTGGGTGTAGCGCAGACACGGGAGGTGGAACCTGAGAGTAGATTTGATTTTGGGGGCTCCTCGCTGGGTTGGGGAGCCCCCTCTGGCCGTTTTTTGGCCCCTGGGCGCTACCTGTAAGTGGGTTGCCATCGATATCGAAAGCAGAACGGCATACCTCTGCCCTATGAGGGCCCTTGCGGCAACGGCGACAAGGCTCTATGCCTGAAGGCTGTGCCGTGGAATACCCATGGCTGAGATTGGGGCAATCGCGTTTTCTGTGACCCGGTTGATGACATTGGAAGCAAAGTCCTGAAGATATGGGGGGTCGGGTCGATTTAGATTTTGGACTGTTTTCTTTGACTTTTGCCAGCATCGCAGCTAGGCCCGCATTAGTAAGTGGCCCACCGGTATCTCTGCAGTATTTTAACCAGGAGTCCAGAGATTTATGTCTATATTGTCGAAGAATGTTTTTGCACTCTTTATTAGCCTGCTCAAAAATAATTTGTTTGACCAGTGGCTGAACGTCAACCTCGGAAGGGAAAATACGCGACGCAGCCTCAAGTATGCGAGCGACAAAATCAGCGAAGGGTTCGGCCGTGCCCTGAACGATCTTGGTGAGGTGGCTAGCTGAGTCACTTGGATTGGACGCCTGCCTCCACGCACGTTGGGCACAGTTGGAAATTTGCCTGTATACTTGTCTAGGGAATTGGGTCTGGTCAGCCTGATAAGGTCCACGCCCTAAAAGCATATCAGCATTCCACGTAGGGTGGCCGTCCTCAGCATTTTCATCTGCCTGGTCATGACAGCACTCTGTATTCATAGATTGCCACAAAAGAAAGCCGCCTGGACTTAAACAGGCCCGAGCCAATTGGGTCCAGTCGCTAGGTGTTAAAATGGACTGGCCGACTGATTCAAGGAGTGACAATGTGAATGGGGCTGTGGGTCCATAGTCATGGACCGCAGCCTTAAGTTGTTTTAATACTGTCATGTCCAATGGTTCGTGCCGGGCCTCTCGCGTGCCCAAAGCCAAAACAGGGTAAGCCTGAGCGGGGGCAGCGGGAGCGCCAGTTCGCAACTGTTTCCAGGCTTGTTGATGAAACTGTCTGCCTGAAAAAGGTGGCACATTTGGGACGTTTAATGGCCATGGCGGCACGGGTGTTAGATGGGGCTGAGGCACGCCTACATGACCGCCAGTAGGAGGCGCTGCGTCTTTAATCTGATGGGCGGGCACGACATCGATAGGAGGAGCCGTAGGCACTAGAGGGCGTAAACAGGCATCTTTTAACTTTTGCCGCAGCTGCGCATACGTAGGAGGCGGGGATTTAGGATCGCCGTCCCCTTCCCCCTCAGACTCAGAGGAGGCGGAGCCACATTCGGAGCCTGAGGCCAGTGAGGAAGTCTGGCATCCCGTGTCCTTAAATTGTATGAGGTCCCGGGCGCCGTCCGAGCTCTGAGAACGAACTTCCTCGAGAGCCTCGCGAACCGCCGTAAGAGTCGGGCGGTCCGCTCCCACCGACCTCTCCTCTTGGAGGCACGCCCGCAGTAGTTCCCATAAGGGGAGAACAACGGGGTCGATATCGGGTTCCTGGGGATCGTTAACTGTGCGCCGGAGATCCTTTCCTAATTTCTCCCAAGACTCAAGAGTTATTTGGCCCTCGTGGGTGAGCCACGGCGCAAAGAAATCAACACTTCCAAGGAACCTGACAAGTGTGGTCTTAGAAACCTTAATCCCTTTGCTACGCAATAATGCTTTTAACGGATTAAGCAACATTGAATGGCTAGATGAATTTCCCATTTTCAGTTTAAAGCGGGAAGACACGTCCGCTATCTTATTTTCAGTTTAAAGCGGGGGAACAAGTCTGCTATTCTTTCAGTTTAAAGCGGGGAAACACGTCCGCTATCTTAGGGTGCGTCCACCCTCCAACCACGAGATATACCTCACTCGCGGGGCCCAGACGGTAAGACTGACCTCGCTTACCTTCTACTTACCGGGCAACGTAGAGGAAGCTCCCCGTACGGGCCACCAGCTGCTCGGCGCCGTCCTCGTCCAGCAAGAGACAGAGACCGAACACTTTGCACGGGGTTCCTTTATTGCTCGGCAAGCAGGAGATCCAGCTTCGATCTCTTCTGGGCAGGAACTTCCCTTACACCCGCGTAGCAAGGGTTTATATGCACAATACACGTCACAAATCAGGTGATAGGCTAGAAGCGCGGGGATAGGACAATCTCGTGGCAAGGCGGGAAGGAGCGAGCTAGAGCGGGAAATCTAAGGCGGGAAGGAGCGAGCAAGAGCGGGAACTCCCTGAGATGAGGAAGAACCCGGAAGCAGGGAGTCGGCGCCATCTTAGGGGCACGGTTCCTCCGGTCTGGTTCCCTACACCCTTACGCATAAAGCTGAGTTTTGCTCTATTATCACTGACACTAGAATGTATGTTATGTCATGTCGCATGTGGGTGTGGAGTTACCCTTGGCTGAAACCATTTATGTTCTGTAATCCAGTGACTTTTATGAACAATGATATCTGTTCACACACACACACACACACACACCAAAGCAAAAATCTGTACAGGTGAGGGATGCAATCTGTGACCTTAGACCCAAGCACTTGGGCCATCCTCCACTGCCCTCCCGGGCCACAGCAGAGAGCTGGACTGGAAGAGGAGCAACCGGGACAGAATCCAGAGCCCCGACCAGGACTAGAACCCGGGGTGCTGGTGCCGCAGGCAGAGGATTAGCCTATTGAGCCCCGGCACCAGCCTCCTATGTATATCTTAACTGGTATAGATAAAGCAGAATTTGACACAGTACAAACGTACACAGATTCCCGTTGGGCATATTACATAAAACAGACTAAACAAATGAAAACAAGCAACCAAAACCTCACATCAAAAAAACTATTTCACATATAAGCACTGGGGTAATTTATGTTATATACAGCCAATATTTTCACAAGTGTCCAACTGAAATACAAATGTAAACACATAGAGAGAAAGAAAGAAATCCGTGCTGGAGACGCTGTACAGTCCCAGCTTTACGGAAGCATCAAAATCTTCAACCTATTTCTTTTTACTATGTAAGTGGCTGTAGATGATATTACCACAGAATAAACAATTATTTTCATGATAGAAGAAATCACTTATTACACTTATAAAGACTTGATTTGCAGTGCCATCTACTGGAAACAAATATTGACTTGCTTTCTGATTTTTTAGTTTTTAGTTTGTTTTTATTTACTAGTGTATTTTTCAGTGAAAAGGGTGTTGGGGGGTATAGATATCAGTGGTTAGGGAAGAATTAGGTCCTAATTCTACTTGATTACAAGTGATGCCTTGGAAGCTCTGGTTATAAATAAATCGAAATATATTCATATTAAATCATCCATCCTTTGAGTGATAGACATGTAGAATACTTAACATGTTTCTTTGAAAAGTCAACTCACTTCCATTTTAAAAAATGAGCCATTGAAGCATTTTCTTCTTATCCCTTTAAAGAGTGATTATTCTCCACTTGTAAGTGCCTCTGAAAATGGATATAGCTGATGAATTTGTAGAGGTTTTCATTTTCATTTCATACGTTGGAGGGTGGGATACTCAAAGATTTGTCAAGGCTCCCCAAACCACTTTCTGGAAGAGATAAAGGCTTTTAAAATTAGATACAGAATAAAATGAACTAATGGAAAATAAACACAAATCTCTGCTTACGTTGACTCATCCAACATGTATTTAGCAGGTGCTCCCCCGCCCCCACTCTGGCTGTGTGCCGGGCACTGTTGCAGGGTCTGAAATAGAGCGACTAACATAGACAAAGCCCTGCTCCCTGGCACCTCCGTCTCACCAAGGACAGATCACAGGGAATCCAGTTACTATATAATGTGTCACATGGAGGTTAGTACAGCGAAAAGAGCAAAGCAGGGGAAGGCGTGGAACACAACTGAGTGAAGAAGAGGAGGCAGACTGACTTGTTACATGCAAGGGGTCAGAGAGCCCCTGTGTGAGCAGAGTGCTCCAGGCAACAGAAAAAGGGCTCTGGGATGGTCTTGGCTCTTTGAAAGGGAGAATAAACTACAGGAGGCGATTTTAAAACATTCATGAAAAATAGAATTTAACGAGAACGGGGGGTGGGGGAGTAAGACCCTGGTAGTAGTGGCAATGGCGATGGGCTCCTTTCCCTCAACGTGGGACACCAGGACTGCATTCCCAGTTCCCTACTTCATCCTGGGCCAGCCCAGGCCAGAGCAGGCCCTTGGGGAGTGAACCAGCAGCAAAATCGTCTTCTCTCTCTCTCTCTCTCTCTCATAATAAATTAATAATTTTAAAATATCCTATGAATTTGCCATGTACTTGAAGCCCTCTTGTACAAAACCTTGATGTTATTTAACAGCATAAGCCCAAGCTGTTAATTTGTGACTTCTAAACTAAGCAAGGAGTACTAGTACTCCCAGACTAGCACAGTCAAATATAAATTCAAAGGCTTAAAAGGAATCCATGTGTTCCCCAAGGGTTCAAAACGAGTTGCCCCAAATCTAATCAGATTCTCAGGTTAAATGAATGTAAAGATCCTCTGGTCTACCTTCACTCCCATGCCAGACTTCTCCCTAAATTGTCCCTCCATATGGCCATCCAATCCATGTGAACACACCACACCTCGTTCCCTCCAGAGACAGCTCATTCCAACTTAGGACCGCTGTGACTCCTCTTGGTTACACTGACCTGAGCCTTTCCCTGTTCTCTACTGTTGGAGTGACTTGCATGACAGTGAAAGAAGGCAGAACCCTCCTCACTGGTAACTGGCCCTCATGAGCAGGCGTCCCATGTGAAGGTCCAGGAGTTTTGCCTGTTTGCTGGTACCTGTGGTCGTAAAGCTGATCCTGTAATGGGTTTGCAGGAATGAATTTACTGTATCTGGAAATGCATCCATTTGTCGTCATTCATTACTCTGTTCTCACCCGCATAAAAACTCAAGTACAAGATGGTTTTGAATCTTGTCCTCACAACAATGGAGATGTTCAAGGGTACTGCAAAAAGTTCAGGGAAAATGGAATTGGAAGATAGGTTTGTCTCGGTACAAAAATAATTATTCAAATCCGTGCATATTAGGGGGTCTTCAAAGTGTTCATCAAAAATGTGTATTACGAAAAAAACTGCACATATTCCAAATTCTTGTACCAAAATAACCTTACTTTTTAATTCCATTTTCCATGAACTTTTACTCCTAGTGTCTCAGAGTTTTCACACCAGTGGAAGTAGAGTAATTCACCCCCTTGACCTCGGCCTTTAAGAACTCTTAAACTACCTCCCTTTTATTCCCTTCTTGCTTTTCAGTTATGCTCTGAGAAATCGGTTTCTTAGAGATGGCATCAATTTGAAAACCTTGAAAGCCTAGTTACAGGTGTATCCAGGTGAACAATACAGTACATGTGCCATGGGCCAACTTTCTTTAGGTAGAGAATTAATAACAGTTAACACTTATTGAAGACATTATTCTATGCCAAACCTTCTTCCAAACCCTTCAACAAGTGCATGTGATAGACAGTTACTATCCCCAGTTTGTAGATGAAGAAACAGAGGGGCTGGGAATGACTAAGCAAACTCCTCTTGGGTGTACAGCTAGGAAGAGTTGGAACCTTCAAGCAGTCTGAATCCGGAGCCCGGATTCTTTTTTTTTTTTTTTTTGACAGGCAGAGTGGATAGTGAGAGAGAGAGACAGAGAGAAAGGTCTTCCTTTTTGCCGTTGGTTCACCCTCCAATGGCCGCTGCGGCCTGCACATCACACTGATCCGAAGCCAGGAGCCAGGTGCTTCCTCCTGGTCTCCCATGCGGGTGCAGGGCCCAAGCACTTGAGCCATCCTCCGCTGCCTTCCCGGGCCACAGCAGAGAGCTGGCCTGGAAGAGGGGCAACCGGGATAGAATCCGGCGCCCCAACCGGGACTAGAACCCGGTGTGCCGGCGCCGCAAGGCGGAGGATTAGCCTGTTAAGCCACGGCGCTGGCCAGGAGCCCGGATTCTTTATCCCTAAGCTACATTCCCATTGTTTATGAGAATAGAGACCTTAGAAACCAAGGATGATTTATGGAATGGGAAGTTGAAGGGACTTGGGTCTTTCGGTCACAGGGGAAGAAGACCAAAAGGACAAGCGAGGCGAGGAGCAAGTTCATCAGCAACATCAATATTATTTTTTAATGCATTGAGTTTAATTGAATGAGAATTATGACTGTGACTTTAATGGAATTAAACTGGAGAAGAAAAATTAATGAGGATGTTTTGAATGTGATGATGGCAACAACAGCAAAACAAACAAACAAAAAAACCTAAAGTTTCCTGCCTACATATTACATTCCAGGCTCTGTACTAAGAGTTTTGTATGCATTTGTCTTAATTAACCCTCATAAAATCCTGTCATCAGATCCATTTTTACATACGAGGAAACTCTGACTTGGAAAATCCAGGTAGCAAGTGGCAGAGCCATTATATTTCATGGTACATGGATATTATAAAATTCGCATTCGTTACAAGCCAAAATAGTCTAGCTGAAGCTTGGGCTATACCAAAGCAATGCCAGAAGTGTTTATTGGTGTGTGGAATTCACTGGAAGACTTAGAAGACCTTTTCCAGTTCTGCTGCATTCACGTCTTCCCCGGGAGGCAGCATGTTGGAACAGAAAGGCTTGCACTTGGATACTCGAAGGACTTGCCCTTAAATCCCATCTCTGCCATAGTAGTTTCCCTCTCCCTTTTTTTTTTTTTTTTTTTTTTACATGTAGAGTGGATAGTGAGAGAGAGAGACAGAGAGAAAGATCTTCCTTTTTGCCGTTGGTTCACCCTCCAATGGCCGCTGTGGCCGGCACACCACACCGATCCGAAGCCAGGAGCCAGGTGCTTCTCCTGGTCTCCCATGGGATGCAGGGCCCAAGCACTTGGGCCATCCTCCACTGCCTTCCCGGGCCACAGCAGAGAGCTGGCCTGGAAGAGGGGCAACCGGGACAGAATCCGGCGCCCCAACCAGGACTAGAACCCGGTGTGCCGATGCCGCAGGCTTAGGATTAGCCTATTGAGCTGCGGCGCTGGCTCCTCTCCCTTTCTCTTTCACACTCTTTCTGCCCCCTCCTTCCCTCAGCTTGTTTTGTGTAAAAAGGGTACTAAGAAGGCTCAGCCCTGCCCCCTGAGTTGTTGTGAAGATTACAAGTCTTTTCTAGAGAGATACAGAGACTGGCACCTAACAGAGGCTAAAGAAATACCACCTGCTCCAGCTCCCCCATCCGCTCCTCTGCCGCCAGCTCAAAATACAAATTGCTCATAAAACTTCACTACGAGCTTATATGATTTTCAAATTCATGTTTGATAATTATATCTTGAAGGACTGAATCATGTCATACCCCAAATTTGTCTTCCATACTACCCTGATCTTGAACCCTGTCTGATTCCTATTTCATTCTTCTTGCCTTCTTACTATCTCCTCTTGTTCTCTTTTTTTCTCATTACATTTCTGTAAAGGCACAAAATACTCTAAAACAAGAATGTGGCTAGCAGTTGATTGATAGGATATTAAAAGGCCTAAAGCTATATTCTCATTGAAAACAGCACCTTCACAGATGCAAATGTTTATTACTTTAGAGAAACTTCATCTTTGTCAATTCCTAAAAGTGTAAATAATTTTGAGGTCCAATTTCAAGAGCAGACAATGGCAGTGTTAGCATGATCCTGAACAAACTGTTTTCACTTCACAGGAGCTGGATACTCAGAACACTGCAGTTCAGAGAGGTGAGGAAAAAGGAATAAAGAGTGAAGACACTTGGATTTATATACCAGTGGAATATCTACTAGTTTCATAGACGTACCGCCTCTGGAATGGAGAAGACGCTTTATTTTATAGAATGGAGAGGAACTGAGTCTCCCAGATACTAGTAAGGCATTTTTATTGGGTACTAAAATGCTTTCTTTACTCTTCATTTTTCTTTAGTAATAAACTGAATGTTCGCATCTAGCCCAAACCAGAGTCCAAGAAGGCCAAGAAAGTAGAATTCTGAAATGGAAGGGTCTAATGAAAGTCCCAGGACCCAAACTGAATCTTGAGTCATGTGAATCTGGATGAAGAACTTAATCTATTTTTTGTCTTATGAAGTTGTCTAGGCAAGATGACTCTCCTAAACACTGTTAGGCTGGTCCCTTCCTAACTCAGGCGTATTAGAAGGCAGTGCTATAACCTGTGTTGTAGATTATTGACCACTTTATTCCAGTCATTGTCCTAGACACAGTTTGCTTTTGCATTTGTTTTCTGGCTTTAAACTGTTTTAAACTGGCTTTTAGTAAGAACAGAGCTGCAGAATTCCAAACAGCTTTCTAAGTGAGTCTTTTGCCTTTACCTCTAAACACAGAAACAAACACCAAGTTGAAGAAAGAAAATTTGTAAAACCATGAAGAATCTTTGAGACAGAAATATCTCCACCTTTTTTTTTTCTCTTGATTCTAAGCAATACAAATCGTGTTGAATGAATCAATATTTTCTGGTTAAAAAAAAAAAAATCAAGCTAGTGCTTTTCTTTCATGCCCCTTGTCAACTATCAAAAATTATTCATCAGGGGCTGGTATTGTGGTGTAGCTAGTTAACGCCCTGGCCAGAAGCGCCATCCCATATGGGCATCAGTTCAAGACCCAGCTGCTCCACTTCCAATCCAGCTCTCTGCCATGATCTGGGAAAGCAGTACAAGATGGCCCAAGTCCTTGCGCCCCTGCACTTTCGTGGGAGACCCTGAAGAAGCTCCTAGCTCCTGGCTTCGGATTGGCACAGCTCTGGCCATTGCAGCCAATTGGGGAGTGGACCAGCGGATGGAAGACCTCTCTCTCTCTCTCTCTCTTTCTCTCTCTCTCTGCCTCTCCTTTTCTCTGTGTGTAACCCTGACTCTCAAATAAATAAATAAATAAATCTTTAAAAAAAATTATTCAGCAAATTTGTAGTAGTGAAAAAGCAATAAAAACCAGAACCTAAAGCTGATATCTGCTCCAGTCATTTGTACATTGATGGAGTACAGTGCGTGTTACAGGATCAGATGCTGGGTTTGGCATTGACTAGAACATGAACTACACGGTGATGTGACTCCTTCTCACTTCTGTAAGCAAGTGTGACATTATCCTCAGTGCATTTTTGGAAAGATTGCACGAAACTCATTAGAGTGCTTCTTGGAAGAGAGAGGACAATACAGACTTTGTTTTTTGCAAGCAAATTTGTTTACACGGCTTCTGGGTGACTGATGTGCTCCACAAATCCATGGTTTGCCTCTTCAGGCTTATTTATTCGGTGTGCTGTCATTCTGGAAGAGCAGTATAGATCCTGCTGAGTAGGAGTCGCACAAATGGATTGCTAAGTTTTTAATAAGAAAGTGATCTTGGTAAACCGAATTTTAGTGAGGCAGTAATCTGGTGGTGATGCTAAGGAAGGATCACGAAGTCTTTCTCAGGTTCTAGCAGCACTTTGCCAGGTTCAAAGAACAATTCAAAATGAAGTCATTCTTGGTGCTGGCGCCGTGGCACAGAGGATTAAAAGCTCTGGCCTGAAACGCCAGCATCCCATATGCGCACCGGTTCTAGTTCTGGCTGCTCCTCTTCCGATCCAACGCTCTGCTGTGGCCTGGGAAAACAGTTGAAGATGACCCAAGTCCTTGGGATCCTGCACCCACGTGGTAGACCCAGAAGAAGCTCCTGGCTCCTGGCTTTGGATTGGCGCAGCTCTGGCCATTGTGGCCATCTGGGGAGTGAACCAGTGGATAGAAGACCTCTCTCTCTCTCTCTCTCTCTTTGTAACGCTGTCTTTCAAATAAATAAAATAGATCTTTTTTAAAAAAAGAAGTCATTCTTAATACTGGGTTCTCATTGTGAGGCTACTTGCCAGTGCACTGGCAACTTTATCCCAAAGCAAGCCTGATTGGATTACTTTAAATACTAAGGTGTCAGGCAGAAGTCTGGGCAAGAGACTGAGATGTCTGTGTCCCACATCATAGTGCCTGAGTCCCATTCGCAGCTCTAACTCCTGACTCCTGCTTCCTACAGACACTGGGAGGCAGTGATGGCGGCTCATGTAATTAATTGGGTTCCTGCCACCCACAAGGGAGCCCTGGATTGAGTTTCCAGCTCCTGGCTTCAGCCTTGGGTCAACCTCAGCTGTTCCAGACATTTAGGGAATGAACTAGCATCTGGGAGTACTCTTTCTCACTATATGTCAATATTTTTTTCCCCTAATTGAATGGTAGAGAGACAGATGGAGAGATGGAGAGAGATCTACTGGTTCACACCCCAAATGCCCAAAATAGTTACAGCTGAGCCAGGCTTAAGCCAGAAGCATGGGACTCAGTCCAGACTATTTTGATGGTAGAGACCCAACTAATTGAGCCAGCACCTGCTGCCTCCCAGGGTGCACATTAGCAAGAAGCTGGATTGGAAGCAGAGTAGCCAGTACTGGAGCCATGTGCTCCAGTATGGAATGCGGGCATTCTTAGTGGGGACTCAACTGCTATGCGAAACACCTGCCTTTCTCTGTCTATCTATTAAGCCTTTATAGCTGTGTGAACTGAATCTTTAAAACACTCGCACAGACTAATGCACACATGCACACAGGCACATACACACACGTGTGTACACATCCTATTGACTGATTCTCCAGAGATATTGACAAATACTGGTGGTCATGAGGCATATTTTATTAAAGACACTTTCCTGGGGCCAGTGCAGTGGCATAGTAAGTTAAGCCATGGCCTGCAGCACTAGCATCCCAATTGGACACCGGTTCAAGTCCCAACAGCTCCACTTCCAATTCAGCTCCCTGCTAATGTGCCTAGGAAAGCAGAGGAGTATGACCCTATACCTTAGGCCCCTGCAAACCAGTGGTGTGTGGGAAATCTGGAAGAAGCTCCTGGCTCCTGGATCCCAGCTTCCATCAGGCCCAGCTCCGAGGGTTGTTGCAGTCATTTGGGGAGTGAAACAGCAGATGGAAGATTTCTCTCTCTCCCCATCTCTCTTTCTCTCTCCCTGTAATTCTGCCTTTCAGATAAACAAATCTTTAAACAAATATAAAGAATGAGATTCACAGTCTCATTCTTAAAAAAATACAAGAAGGAAAATCACTTTCCTTTGTTCCTTTGTGGCTACAAACAAGACCTTCTCCTATTTCTCTGAACCTATTCCAGGCCCATACTGCTCTATGCTTGTTCCCCTTTCACACAGGAAAGACACTGAGAATCAGGTAGCAAAGAGTCAGGAGATACTACAATAACCCACATGCAGTGCTGTGGTCCAAATGTTGCCGCTGCCATGATTGGCCAGGTATTGATGTACACTCCTTTGGGACCAGCTGCCCCTTAACAGGGTGAGCCCTGGGTATGATCTGTGGCCCACTTGATTCCAGAGTCCTGCTCTGGTGTTTCTTCATATTATGTTACTGTACTATATTATTGTATTATTAATTGCTACACACAGATGTACCCTTTCTTAATTGATCGATATTTTCATAAGCTGCCAGAACAGTAATCACTGTAGCTTAATAGCAATTTTGATAATTTCTTATTTTACATAATACATTTTAGTAAATAATGGTGTCCTGTTCAATAGATGCTGCAGAATGCTTTTTTAAAAAGCTTATTTATTTATTAATTATTTGTTTGGAAGGCAGAGTGACAGAGAAGGAAAGAGAGGGAAGGAAAAGGGGGGAGATCTCCTATCTGTAGCTTTCTCCCAAAAAGTCTTCAAGAGCTAAGGCTAGGACAGGCTGAAGCCAGGAGCCAGGAACTCCATCTGGGCCTCCCCCTTGGGTGTCAGGGACTCAAGTACTTGAGCCATCATCTGCTGCTTCCCAGGCACATTAGCAGGGAGCTGGATGCAAAGTAGGGTAGCAAGGACTTGAACTTGCACTCGAATATGGGATGTCAGAGTCCCACTCAGTGGCTAACCGTACTGACCCATAATTCCAGCCCCTAAAGAGTGTTTTTGATCCCCACTTTCAAAATGTGCCCTGAGTTTGACCTGTTTAACCTCTGCTCCTTTCTTGTCCAGCCCACCAAGCTCTCCTAGACTGGGTGAGCTCACACCAGATGCCTCCTAACTGGGCTCCCTGATCCTACTTATACAACCAACTGTGGAAAGGAGTGAGCTCACACCATTTGTGGCTCAAAGCTCTCCAGAGAGTTCCCCTCTCTCTGGATCAGAGCTACACTCTAGTCCAGCCTATTTCTTCCCACACCCCCTTCCTCTCTGGCTGTTTTGTCAGCTGAGTCACTCCAGCCTGTGGCTGGGTAGAGCCAAGGAAGGATCTCAGTTGACGAAGCTTCTGTATGTGGGCTCATCCTGCGAGGCCCACACTGTCAGGGTGGTGGGGTGGTGGTGTTCCTCAACAAGAAGCACTGGAGACAAGTTGTGGTGAACACGTCCATTTATTAAGTCAGGCACAAGCTTTTAAAGGACAGGCGAAGAGGAGTAGCTGGCTCAGAGCAGCAACCCTAACTCTATAGGATAAAGCAGATACTGGCGCCTCTACACTTCTCCAATCAGCTTGAAGGTCACATAGCCTATGTAGCCTTCCATGTGGGTCTTATGGGTCTGGGCCACACACCCGGGAGCTGTACAAGGCCCTTCAACAGAAAGTGGGGGTAGGGGAAATGTGCCTGGGGCTTCTGCCACCTGCCAGCCCTCAGGTCATATGTGGATCCCAGTGTGCTGAGCCCCCAATCAGGGTCTTTCCCTGGAGGCATGGTATGCCATACCCTCTTAACCTCTTGCATGGGCTAGGCAGGTAGTCTCCTAGCCAGGCACAGGATCATCCACAGCTGTATTTTCCTTCCCAGAAGTTGTCATAGTGTCGTATTGTTACTTCCTCATGAGCTGTAACTCTCCCAGTACAGCAGCACCATGAGAATAGACACTTTGTCTTATTGATTTATAGCTGCATCCCCAGTGCCTAGGACACAGTCTGGCACACAGTAGATGCTCAGTAAGTAGTTTCAAAGTAAAAGAAGAAAGAAATGCAACAAATACAAAGTCTATCTCTGAATAAGGCTGAAGTGAACATGTCTTATACAACTTATAAGTTTCATGTACCTGTACATAAAGCAGAAACACATTCAAGGTACTCTCCCAGGTCTTCAATGAGAATATAGGTGTGCATATTGTAATTGAGGGAGGCTCTTTTGCATAAGCACATGAAATTAAGAGATTCCTTGCAACTGACCACTTTGCCTTATAAAGAAAACAAAATCAACCTTGTTCCTTTGATCCTTGCCCTGGTTTCTAGAAGGATTTGAGGCCAGCTTTCCAAGTTGTCTTCCTTTTCCCCTTGAAACTTCTGCACTTTCAAGAAAAAAAAAAGTCTTAAATGTATTTTTGGCTCACAGATTTTTGGAACAGATTTCTAAGTAGACTGCAAGCATTATCCCATTAGTTACCAAAGCAGTCTTCTCTGACTATAATGCCACACTTCCACACCAGCACCTGCAGAGTGGAGAGTGGAACCTCTACAAGCCTAGGGGTTCTATTAGAACTGACATATGCAGGAGGCTGGCAGAGGTCAGGGCTGTTTTAGGTGTTACCCCAAGCTTTCCCGGTAATTCTGCTCCTATTGCACAGAACAGCTCAGCAGTGTGAGGTACCTAACTTCCACTTGTTGCAGTGTCTAGGAGAGCAAGATCCTAAAATGAAAACTTTGCACAACTTAAACAGCAGGAAATCAGCTTCCTGGTCAATTCATAGGTAACTCAATATACAGCTCAAAATTGCTCCCACGCAAACTATGTTCCTCCTATTTTGGAGGTAAGCATGATTAGTGGGAAACTGGAAAGGTAACCACTAAATGGATTAGTAAAATGTAATAATGTAAATTTCTCTTTTAGCTAATGTCTCTTCCTTAGCAATTCTGCATTATCATAATTGGACTTGCATCGTGTAACACAAATACCACGGAGCCACCATTCAGGCTTATATTCACTTTCTGCTTAGGTTTTCTCCAGCTATATAATCTTGAATGTGTGGCCTAACATCCTTCATTCTGAGTTCTCATAGGTTCAAAGAGAGAGAAAAACAACAAAAACAAAACTGAAGTTACTATCAAGCCTTATAACTTTAACATTTTCCACCTCTCATCTTTCCTTGGTGCAAGGAAAAAAGAGCAATTATGATCCCCTTCAAATCGTATCTCCTCTCCAAAAAGGAAAACATTCACTACAGCATTAATATTTTGAGTACATTAATAGAAATAACACTAAAGCTGTTTCAGATGAAATAAGGACTCCCCCCTTGAAAAGCAGAGAAACAAAAATGAAATCCAGCCAGGAATGGCAGTCAAAATTTACTGCTAAATCCCAGTCTCACCCCTTCCATCACTTTCCTACCTGGCACATGACATGTAGTGGTGGAGTAAATAATCCCCATCTCTTCCACTAGGGTGTGAGCCTAGTCCTTTTGCTTTTGCTTCTACCAGTAAACTGCAAGGTACCCTTGCTTCCGTGAAGGGGAAGTTGGGAAGAACTGGCTTGTATCTTTACTTACACTATGGCTTCTTTTAAATCTCAACACATAGATCCTTTGTCTAGCCACTGAACTTCTAGAAGTAAAGTCTAAGAAAATAATGAGACAATGGCCCAAGTATACATGTATAGAGGTTTTTCCACCAGAACTCTTGGATATATTCTTCTATAGGAGTTGATCAAATCAATGATTAAATCAACCAAGCTACATGCATACAAGAGAACATAATAAGACACTAAAAATATGTTTTGGATGGCATTTTTGACATAAAGATCATTTTTCAAAACCTTTGCATACTATGATCTCATTTTTTGTGGAGTCATAGATTCTGATGGCATCTGGAAACACAGTGACGAGATATTAAGTCTGTGGTAGTATGATGAGTCTCTTCACTTTCTGCTTTATGCCTTTCTATACCATGCATTTTAATTTAGAAAAAAATTTATCTTTAATACATAACATTTGCACATGGTACACAATTTAAAGGATACAAAAGAGCAAAAAATAATAACTAAGACCCTCTCCCTCCTATGTTCTTTTCTAGAAAGTAATTACTGCTACCTCTGTCTTCCCTAACCTCCTGGAGATAAGTCAGTGCTTTTTCATATATTGCTTTTATAATCAGAAAAATAATAATACTGGAGTCCCACTTTGAAAAAATAATTTCATGAAGATTAAAATTAAGTCTTTAGGAGTTAAATAAAATGGAAGAGATAAAGCAGTGAAATAACTACTTGGATTTTTGTCCTTCCTTGGCAGGAGAGCAGTGGACGGGAAGCACCTAATCTATTCCCATTTCTGCAGTGGATCATGGTCCTTCTTTATGATAATAAAGCATTCATGAAAGTATGAGTTGTTCTCCCCATAAACCTGACCATTTTTAAAGGTCTTAAAAACTATGTTATTGATTGATTGATGTATCTGAGAGACAAAGAGAACTCTTACCTGCTAGTTCATTCCTCAGATACCTACAATAGCAAGGACTGGGCCAGGCCAAAGCAAGGAGCCTACTCTGGGTCTCTCATGTGAGTGGCAGAAACTCGATTACTTGAGCCAGTATCTGCTGCCTCCCAGGGTCTGCATTAGCAAGAAGCTGGAGCTAAGAGTCTGAGGTGGAGGCAGGTGTTGAACCTAGGAACTCTGAAGTGGAATGTGGGCATCTTCAGTGGCAGTTTAAGACTGGGCCAAACGCCTATCCCAAGACTTCACATTTCTCAAGGACAGAATTGGCAGCATACAACTTTGGATCCTCTAGAGAACCCACACACAATAAAAATATGTATTCAAATTTAGTAAGTTACAAAGCTTTATTCATACTAGGGATTATCATGACTGAAAGAATGGCACACAGCAAACAGGAAAGCTCTCTGTGCATCATAGGTAGACAAATGAGCTTGATGCAAAATCCAATGAAATATCTGGCTCTTGAGTGGTTATATTGTTTGTTTTTTTTTTTTAATTTTTGACAGGCAGAGTGGACAGTGAGAGAGAGAGAGACAGAGAGGAAGGTCTTCCTTCCATTGGTTCACCCTCCAATGGCCGCTGCGGCCAGCGCATTGTGCTGATCTGAAGCCGGGAGCCAGGTGCTTCTCCTGGTCTCCCATGGGGTGCAGGGCCCAAGGACTTGAGCCATCCTCCACTGCACTCCCAGGCCACAGCAGAGAGCTGGCCTGGAAGAGGGGCAACCGGGACAGAATCCGGCGCCCCGACCGGGACTAGAACCCGGTGTGCTGGCGTTGCAAGGCGGAGGATTAGCCTCTTGAGCCATGGCACCGGCTACTTGAGTGGTTATGTTAGCAAATCTGTCTCTTGTGCTCACTGTGGGGCAGAGGTAACCTCACTTACTCTTCTTAGCCATTCTATTAGACTTTTCCCCCTGTTTTACAGACAAGGAAACCAAGGTACAACAAGAATAAGGAGCTTGTCCAGGATCATGAATGGGACAGAGGACTGAGCTGGATTCCAGACCCAGACAGCCCAGCTCCAGAGTTGTATGCTTTGTGCAGGTGAGCCAGTCCTTTCCAACTGAGCACCAGGAAGTGTTTTACGATGGATAAATAAAAATAAATGAGGCACTTATGTTATCCCTGGGTTGGTGCTCTTGTACCTACAATCATTCTTTTTTTTTTTTTTTTTTTGCATGCAACAACAAATTATTTTATTTTTATCCATTTATTTTACTAAATAACTTGAACTGTAAGGATATTCTACAATTTGTTTATCTAGTCACCTGTTTATGAATACCTGTTTTTAGTTCTGCCATTGCAAATAAAACTGCTGTGAACATCCTTGTACAAAGTGTTTTTGTTCTGCCTCTCAGCTCTGCTTCTCACGCACTACACCACACTCCCTCCTCCTGGAAACTTTAAGACTTGTCTCATTTGTTGTTGGCGAACTACAGCCCAAGAGGCAGAATGAAAAGCTAGTGATGAATATTTGTCATTTAATGGGGGTGTTGATTATTCAGAAAACATTAAAACGTATCACAGGAAATGTGGCTAGAGGCCAGGGTGATCATATAAATGCCTGGGTCTGTAGTCTTCAACTTAGATGAGTTGGATTTATTCTTTTCTGAGCTTGTGGCTTTTATGAAAAGTGACTATACCTGGTGTCTGTTGGAGAGTCCAAAGAGATGTTATAAACAATGAAAAGTTAAACCCAAGCTGGACCTTTTTCAGAGTGATGAGAGAAAGCAAGATGAGAAGTAAATCTGTATGTAAAGATAATTAAAAATGAATCTTAATGAAGAATGGGATGCGAGAAGGAGTAAGAGATGGGATGGTTTGCGGGTGGGAAAGTTGTACTTTTGAAATTTATATTTATTAAATAAAAGTTTTCTTAAAAAAGATGATGGAAAATATGTATGATAGAAAAAAAAGAAGTAAATGATCTAAATGTCAGGAACCAATGTGATGAGAAAGAAAGAAAGAAAGAAAGAAAGAAAGAAAGAAAGAAAGAAAGAAAGAAAGAAAGAGAGAAAGAGAGAAAGAGTCTTTCATACATTGATTCACGTCTCAAGTAACCACAAAGGCTGGGCCAGGTGGAAGCCAGGAAACAGCCAGAAGCCAGGAGTTTCTTCCAGGTCTCCCATGTGGGTCCAGTGCCCCAAGCACTTGGGCCTTCTACTGCTTTCCCAGGCTCATTAGCAGGGAGCTGGATCGGAAGTGGAGCAGCCAGGACTTGAACCAGTGCCTGTATGGGAAGCAGATACTGCAGGCACTGGCTTAACCTTCTACACCACAGTGCCAGACCCAAAACACCAACATAGTTTAATCCTTTCATTTTACAAGCGAATAAAACTGAGTATTGTGAGGGAGCCAAAATTCGGAGTCCCGGCTGAGCTCTGTAATGAACAAATAACATAACCCTTTCCACCTTTATCATACAGACTTTTATTGTACTTTAGGCAAAATATATTCCCTTGCTGAGGGTAACTTTCCTAACATTGGTTTTTTTGTTTGTTTTTTTGTTTTTTGTTTTGACAGGCAGAGTGGACAGTGAGAGAGAGAGACAGAGAGAAAGATCTTCCTTTGCCTTTGGTTCACCCTCCAATGGCTGCCTTGGCCGGCGCACTGCGGCCGGCGCACCACGCTAATCCGAAGCCAGGAGCCAGGTGCTTATCCTGGTCTTCCATGGGGTGCAGGGCCCAAGCACTTAGGCCATCCTCCACTGCACTCCTGGGCCATAGCAGAGAGCTGGCCTGGAAGAGGGGCAACCGGGGTAGAATCCGGCGCCCCGACCAGGACTAGAACCCGGGGTGCCGGCACTATAGGCAGAGGATTAGCCTATTGAGCCGCGGCGCCGGCCTAACATTGGGGTTTTTCCCACCACATCCTCATATGCAACTATCATAAATAAATAAATAAAAAAAAAAAGAAAAGAAAAGAAAAAAGAAAAACCACCTCAAAAATTTTGGCTGTCTTCTCCATGATACGATAATTACTGCTATATTTAAAATGCAATCCTTTTCTAAAAATATAAATGTTAAATACGACGTCCTAGCTCTGTGCTCTGATTCCAGTTTCACCAGTAGTTTTCTAGTTTCAAGTCAGCTAGGAATTACAAGAATTTTCTTTTCCTTTTTCCTTTTGAAAGAAAGAAGCACTTGCCTTTCTATCAATGAATGAGATCAGTAATTACAGATTATTTAAAGATGTGCAGTCTCAATTTCAGCATCTTCGAAAGGGGCTAATGAATAATTAGTATTTAGAAGCAAATAAAAAATGAAAATAGTTCCCTGAATGTTCAAACATAGTGATAGTGTAAAATAGTACGCCTGAAATAAAATTTGTATCAAGGCTAAATTTTAAAAGTCGAGGTTGACTTCTAAACTTGGTTGCCTGAATTCATAGCCAGATTTTGTTGGATTTGCCCATAAGCAACAGTGCATAAAGCCCTCTTTCCTTGTATGCAAAATGTTCAATTGATTTTTTTTAAAAAGATTTATTTATTTATTTGAAAAGCTGCAGAGAGGACGAGGCAGAGAGAAAGAGAGAGGTCTTCCATCCTGTGGTTCACTCCCCAAATGACTGCAACGGCTAGAGCTGGACCAATCCAAAGCCAGGAACCAGGTCTCCCACGTGGGTGCAGGGGTCCAAGGACGTGGGCCATCTTCTACTGCTTTTCCAGGCCATAGCAGAGAGCTGGATGGGAAGTGGAGCAGCCGAGACTGGAACCAACGCCCATATGGGATGCTGGCACTGCAGGCAGCGGCTTTACCAACTACGCAACAGTGCTGGCCCTTCAACTGATATTCTTTTCTTTTCTTTCTTTCTTTTTTTTTTTTTTTTTTTTTTTTTTTGACAGGCAGAGTTAGACAGTGAGAGAGAGACAGAGAGAGAAAGGTCTTCCTTCTGTTGGTTCACCCACAAATGGCTGCTACGGCCAGTGCCGATCCAAAGCCAGGAGCCAGGTACTTCCTCCTGGTCTCCCATGTGGGTGCAGGGCTCAAGCACTTGGGCCATCCTCCACTGCCTTCCCGGGCCACAGCAGAGAGCTGGCCTGGAAGAGGGGCAACCGGGATAGAATCCGGCGCCCCAACCGGAAATAGAACCCAGGGAGCTGGTGCCGTGGGCGGAGGATTAGCCAAGTGAGCAGTAGTGCGGGCCCAACTGATATTCTTTGAGCTCTTACTCAGACCATCAGTTTAAGCCCTAATTCCATACCTGACACTTGCATTTACATCATTACACTGTTGCTCATATCAGCATTCACTCTCGGACTGATGTTAGTTTCATATTTCTACACTCAGTGATCCTCAGCTGGGATGTATTCCAAAGAAACTTTTTTATTGCTCAAATTGATTTGTTAGTTGAGAATTTCTGATTCCATCTGATTCAAAACCTGATCAACACCACTGAGTAAAATGCAGAACCTGAGGCATTTCCAGTACCACTTGGAGCCACCCTGAATGAGAGCCTCCTGCAAGTCCACATGACACAACGCAGGTCCATGTGATGCAGGTGTGTTGACAGCACGTGAGAAATCAGCATCAGAAAGAACCCTTGGTTATTGGTTCCTAGAGCTAGCGAGCCAGGATGCTATCCATTACTTTGTGAAAGTCTGATGCTTTTTCTGTGCAAAGTGGGTGGTATTTTGTGGTCCCTCATCCTCAATTTCACTTTCCACAGCTACAGTGACCCATGGAACACTGAGGTCCCCAACTTTCAAATGGAAGATTTCAGAAATAATTCGCAGATGTTGGAAACTGTGTGCCTTTCTGAGTAACAGGATAAAACCTTGTGCCACTTACTTGGTAAAGCGATAAGTATAAATACACAACCGATCAAAAAGATAGGGTATGTGTCGAAGAGATTTCACAAATAAGATCAGTGTAAGCAAATAATGAAGGATAGAATTAAAAGGGAGAGAATGATCCTGCGGGGGAAGCAGGACACACAGCAGACTCATAGAATGGCAAACGCCCAAAACAGCACTCCTGCCTCAGAATCAACCCTTGGGACATTCGGATATTGCTAAAAGGTCCATGAGAGTCTCACAGGCATGGAAAGCCATGACACGGTGGCAAAAAACAATCTAAATGAAAGACCCTGGTGAACAAGACCCCAGCAGAAGGAACAGGCCATCAAGGAGAGAGGCGCCTTTCTCTGAAGGGAGGAAGGGACTTCCACTGTGATATGGCCTTGACTAAACAAGTTCAGAGTCGGTGAACTCAAGGGGCTTCCACAGCCTAGACAGCTCATAGCAAGAGTCTCGGGTGATTGCTGATGTCATAAATAAGAGTGCCAATTGTTAAATCAACAACGGGAGTCACTGGGTACATGCTCCCCATGTAGGATCTCTGTCCTTCATGTGTTTTACTATGAAACATAAAAACACTACTAGTGGAACAATACCCTATACCTTGTGCGGTTGTGTGAATGCAGCCTGTTGAAATCCTTGCTTAGTATATACTAAGTTGATCTTCAGTATATGAAGGTAATTGAAAATGAAACTCAATGAAGGGCGGGATGGAAGAGGGAGAGGGGAGAGAGGGAGGTTGGGGGGGAAGCCACAACAATACAAAAGTTGCACTTTGTAAATTCACATTTATTAAATAAAAAAAACTATATAACAAACAAAAAAAGAAAAAAAAGAACTTAATACTTTACACTTTTAGTGTTTTTTATGTTCTACTTAAAACTATTGGTTGAACTCTGTAATTAATACACAATTATTCTTAGGTGTTTAATTAATGCTATAACTAGTACTCAAATAGTATTTTACACTTTGTGTTTCTGTGTGGGTGCAAACTGTTGAAATCTTTACTTAATATATGCTAAATTGATCTTCTGTATATAAAGATAATTGAAAATTAATCTTGATGTGAATAGAAGAGGAGAGGGGGTGGGAGAGGGGAGTGTTGTGGGTGGGAGGGAAGTTATGAGGGGGGAGGGAAGCTATTGTAATCCATAAGCTGTACTTTGCAAATTTATGTTCATTAAATAAAATTAAAAAAAAAAACAACACACAACCTTGTGCCACTCTACACCATTCCCCCAGGGACATATAGCATCCATTTGTCCAGCATGTTCTCCCACTGGATACAGTACCTGCCTGTTCATCACTTAATAGCCTTCTCAGTTATTGGATTCTCTCACATGTCACAATGTTTGTGCTCAAGCAACATTGAATTTGCTTCGTAATGGCCACAAAGCACAAGAGTACTGATGCTGGTAATTTGGATATGCCGAAGAGAAGCTGTAAAAACCCTTCCTTTGGGTGAAAAGGTAAACGATCTTGACTTCATAGTAATAATTTTAAAAAACTGTATGCTGAGTGTACTAAGATCTACAGTATAATAAGATATTTTGAGAGAGACCACCTTCATACAACTTTTATCATAGCATAGTGTAGCTGTATAATTGTTTTATTTTATTGTTGTTAATCTCTTCCTGTGCCTAATTTATAAATGAAGTGTTACCACAGATATATATGCATAGGAAACAATAGAATATTAATATGTAGGATTCCATTCTATCTGTAGTGTCAGACACCCTGCAAGAGTCTTAGGATGCTTCTCCTATGGATCGGGGAGACTGCTGCAATTATAACCATGTCAAGCCACTTTCTGAGTCAGAGCTACCACGCACAAAATGAAGTGATGGGGCAGAAGCTGCATTTAAACTGCAGCATTGTAGAAATCCACACGTGGACGCCTCCTCTATTACCAGGAGGGAAACAGTGACAGAGCGAGGCGCTCAGCACTTGCTTCTTAATTAACTGGCTATTCAAGTCTGTAAGAGTTGATAATAACCGAGTGACACTTAGAGTACGTGGAAGGCTGGTTGAGGGCAAGAAGCACACATGAGTCATGAGACCATGTAGGGGATTATGAGAGGGTCTGCATTTTCGGCTTTGATTCAACAGGCCCATTGCATTCAGTCTTCGGGATCATATTTGATTCAGAGTTTTTACAATATGCCTCTCCACAGTCTTGTTGACGACATGGAGTCCAAATCCCTGAAGGTTTCATCTAGCTCCCTTTTGATATCTCTTTCCTTGCTGTCTTACAGCCTGGCTGGTGATCCATGTCTTTCTGAAGATAATTCTAACCCTCTGGAGGTTTTTATTCCTCAATAATTTTCGCACTCTGAAATCCCCAGCCCTGGCTCTTTTCTCTCTGATGGTATAACATTTTCACTCACAAAGAGTTATTTCATGAAGAGGACGTAAATGTCCTTACAGGTGTTCATTAATTCTTTGACCACGACATGGCTTGTCCCCCTTTGCTTCCTTAGGAAACTGAAGCAAAATGCTAGGTGACAATTGAAGCCATGTAAACAAATCGCCGGCAGAGCTGGCATGGTTATTCAGCAGATAAAGCCCCCAGTGCTCTCTTCAGGAAGAAATTATATGCCGAACGTAAGATCAATAATGAGGACCGAAGCCTCAGATCCTCCAACAGAAAAGACCCATGTGGTTTTGGTTCACTGAGACGCAAAGCTGAAAAACAACTTATTCTCAATGCAGATTTAGCCACTGAGATTCACAGAAAAAAATCATGTTGCCAAGATTTTATTACCATACGCAAATGTACGCCTAACAGAGCTTTTAGTATCCACCACGAAGTGTTAGTTGAAATCATTAAAATTAAACTGCACCTGTCAAAATAAATCAACCAATACATTTCACGATTCGCATCTATAACTTTTTATCTTTTCTACATATTCATTAATTCTTTGTACCCTTTCCTATCGTTACTGTTTAATTTCCAAGTACTCCTGCCCTAGGAAAGCAGTATACTATGATGAAATTGGGTATTTCATGCACATTTCTGTCTTTGGATTCCTCTGGGTCGAGCTTTATCACACAGCACTCGCTTCCATGGCTGCTGTAAGGTTGTCCCTCCTATAAAATGTTTTTACAGCTTTATGCTGTAAAAGTCAATGCAGCTGACAAATCTTGGCTGCTGCCTTTATGTATGTCTGTTTGATTTAACATGCTTCTGATTAACAATGGAGTTTCCTGACGCTGTCAAAATAAGTAAGGTATTAAATGCCTTTCTAGAAATGACTGTTTTTAAAAGAGAGATTAAGTAAACAAGCCATTCCTGCTGGTAAAATAATTGATTGTGTTGCTGACTATTTAATATTATGGTGAGCCGGAGCTCCCTAGGGACAGTTTATTACATTAGCATAAACAAAGAGAGAACAGCAGCGGCATACCACAAGGGAAGCACATGAAGAGACGCCACAGATATTCGTGTTTAAAAAGCAGAGAACAAACGCCTTCCTTGTTGAAGGAACCAATGAGTCGCGTAACGTACCCCTACATGACTGTTACAGGCTTATTCACGCTATATTAAGAACACAGGCTAAGTGTTTTATAAGTAACTCCCATAGTTCTCTAATGGAGTGTGCAACCAAGAAAATGACTTGATTAATAAAGTTGAAACTCAAATCTAGCAAGTAGGCATCTGGCCGGTTTTCCTCTTTCTTTTGCTTTCTAGCTGTCCAGTTTCGTTCCCACATTCTGATTACCCTTGGGAACATCTGTTAACCAGTTTCTGTGGACTCCTTTGGTGCAAGTGCCACAAAGAGAAACTGATCCGATCTCCTAGTGTCCCTTGCCGACTTAGGCTTAACATGTATTCCTGAAAGACCCCGGGGCTAGCCACTTCATGCTATGATGCTGATGGCTGCAGGATGCACTGTGACAGCTCTGTGATTTTTAGAGCATATGTTTGCATTTGGGGATTAGGAAACATTTGTCTCTCCTACTCTGTTGGATTTGGAAAGAAGAAGGAAGCAAACACGTGCTAGAACATCTACTGTGTTCTTGTTGTTTGTGAAAGCGAGGAGTTTTTACATGTGTCGTTTTATTACATTCTCCACCAGACCATGGGAAGCAGTTATTATCTGCAGAGTGACAGTTGAAGAAACAAACAGTGAGGTTTAGGAGTTCACTCAAAGTCACACAGCTTGTAGAAGGCAGCGTCAGATGAGCTCGTATCTGCTGATGACAAAGCTCAGGTGATTTCTTAGCATGGGTGATGCTGACAAAGAAGGTGGACTGGAGCCCCTGTGCCTGCAAACTCCCTTTCTAGGATGCTTGGGTGGGAAGACTAGGAGCAAGGAGTAGGGAAGAGAGGGCTAATTGACAGCATGCCCAATCGCAGCAGGATCCAGCCTGCCGAGCAATCCTCACCCCTCACCTGCCATCATCTGGTCCCCCAACACTGTATTCAGACTGTTATCTACCACTTATTGGCTGTCCTAATACCACCCTTATTCCTCCTCTTTCACAGGAGGAATTGCTGGCTGAATAAAAGTATCAGGAAAGTAGTCTCAGCTTAAAGGTCTACATGTATTAACTTAAAAAAAAAAAAAACAGAAATACAGGCTTGAGATTGGAGAAACAAAAATAGACAATGAAAGTGATTTTAATTGATTTCAGCTTAAGAGTAATTGAAAGACATTTTCTCTTTAATTTTTTTACTGTTGGTATTTTTTTTTAAGATTTATTTATTTATTTGAAAGGCTGAGTTACAGAGAAGCAGAGACAGAGAGAGAGAGAGAGAGGTCTTCCACCCGCTGGTTCATCCCCAGATGGCCACAATGGGCAGAGCTATGCCTATCTGAAGCCAGAAGCCAGGAGCTTCTTCTGGGTCTCTTCCACGCAGGTGCAGGGGCTCAAGGACTTGGGCCGTTTTCCACTGCTTTCCCAGGCCACAGCAGAGAGCTAGATTGGAAGTGGAGCAGCCGGGACTCGAATTGGCACCCACATGGGATGCCGGCGCTGCAGAACAGGGTTTTAACCCACTGCACCACAGCGCCAGCCTCTGTTGGTATATTTTCACCTGTGATCTTTGCCAATAGAAATGTTTTCTCTCTTAAACTGTGATTCATTAAAGCTACCAATGTATTGCAATCCTACCCACTTCAGATACTTTGCTCAGGACCCACCAAGACCTTGAAACATGTAAGAAGAGTTGATGATTAGAAAACCTTTATATGTTTTCTGTGGTCTTAAAATTCATTTCTGAGCAACTGATTCATTTCTGGAATACAAAGGCTTGTGTTTTATGTGTTAACTAAGTGGTTTAATTAGTTGAACACGTGAATTCAAAATTCAGACTCTGGCTTCAAAACTGGTTAGATGAGCTTGAGCAGTTTTTTGTCCTTGGAGTTTCATTTTCATTGCTGACAGGTGGTACCCTAGTTATTTTCAAGGTTGAGAAAGAGTGGGTGACAGGGGGACGTGCAGATCAGCTCTTGGTTAGGAGACATCTGGCTGGAGTAGGGGAGAAGGAAAAGGAAGCAGGTAAAATCAAGGATGGAATTTCGGATGAGAGAAAGGAGTGTTAGACAATCTGAGAAGAATCAATCGTGCAGCCAGGAGAACAACTATATGTGTTAAATTTGTGTGACAAGACATGCTCTAAAACACAAGCTGTAGTGGGGAAACAGGGATGGAGTGGTGGGATATTGCTGGGGTCATTGCAGTAGCTGAAAGAATTAAATGAGATCATGTGATGGAATATAGCCTGGATCCTTCCATTTTTTTCCCCCTCCTTTTCTACTTCCTATAAAATAGACAAGATCAGTTGCTCTGAAGGCTGTCAAAACTCGATCTGACCCAACAACATTATTTTGAAATGATGAGTAAGTGGTATTTCTAGAGAGATGCGCTAAATCCAAATGCCACCAGATGTCCCTTCTAGTCAAAATGACTTGATGTTCATTTGCGCACACTTTGGATTTTTAAAACTTATCTCATCTGTAATAATTTATTTAAGGATAGAAATGAAATCTAATTTAACTTTCTAAGTAAGCGAGACTTTTTTCTGAAAAAAAAATTTATTTATTTGAAAGTGTTAGAGAGAGGTATAGACACAGACATAGGTCTTCCATCTGCTGGTTCACTCCCCAAATGGCCGCAAGGGCCGGAGCTAAGCTGATCCAAAGACAGGAGTTTCTTCTGGGTCTCCCACATGAGTGCAGAGGCCCAAGAACTTGGGCCATCCTCTGCTGCTTTCCCAGGTGGATTAGCAGGGAGCTGGATCGGAAGTGGAACAGCCAGGAATCCAACAGGTACCCATATGGGATGCCAGCGCTTCAGGCCAGAGCTTTAACCCACTGAACCACAGCGCCGGCCCCAAGCCAACCTTTTAAGAAAATGAGTGTTTAAGTAATTTTAAACCTTGACCACATTTTCTAATGCTTGGCTTCTGTCATGAAAAGCAGAAATGTCATATGACCAAAACTGACCCTAACAATATTTTTTCCTGTATTTTTCAACCACATGCAATGATTTATATCAACATCATCTGCTGTTAATCTCTCCCCCGAATATCCCCTAGGACCATAAATCACTCAAGATCTGAATGTATCCTCTTAGAAGCTAGCATCAGTTGCTTATTTAATCACTAAAAAACAGTTGCTACTTGAGTGATCCTCTCCCTTTGCTCCATGTAGAGGAAGACTTAGTGGAATAGCTCTGTTCCTCCATAGATTGGGAAGGGGTCCACGAATGCCTGTGTTGGGTGCACAACAGACACAACTCTGGAGAATGTGTGGCTGTTATGACATGGATTCCAATGCCTTCCAAACCCAAGATACAACTCTCTCTGAACCTGGGTTCAGTCTCTTACATGTAGCATGGTGGACTGGGAAGTTTCAAGGCATTGGAATTAGACAGACATGAGTTCCAAACCCAGTCCTGAAACATACTAGCAATTTTTTAGCCCTATCTGTAAATAAGGAAAATAATGTGACTATACAGAGTGTTGTAAGGATTCATGAATATAACACATAAAGGTTCTTGTCCTATAACAGTCACCTAATAACGCAAGGTTCCAGACACAATAGTGACTATCTGTGAAGCATCTGGAACACACTAGATACTGAAGCAAGTGTTTAACAAGCATCTTCTTTTGTGTCCTTCTCAACACGTCCCACAGATGGTAAGTGGTAGATGGAGGATCCCGAACCTGGTTTCTATGAGACTACTGAGTTTAGTTTCGTACATGAAGAACAAATCCACAGGAACCATGACACTCGTAAATGGTTTAGAGCTCCCAAGAGAAATCTGCCATATGTTTATTATTAATACAACATAAATATTTATATCTGCGAATGAAGTGGTATTAAATGGAATTACCAAAGCCAGTAGGTTATTTTTTTTTCTCAAACTATTTTTCTAGAACCCTGCAACTCCAATTTGAGTAAGCTACACTGCAATATCAAAATAATACTGGGACAAGTATAGTGGAATCAATCCCAAAGAAACAGAGGGGCTTGGTGAGAAGGTAATAATCCATGCAATAAATGGCAGCACATAGTTTGGAGCTGTTGTCTCTATTTGGATTGTGACCTAAGCATTGACTGTCATCCAAAAGCAATATCACTTGCACGCACCACTGCAATTCCATCTCCAACTAAATTTTTAGTGGTTGTTGTCAGCTCGTTTCTAGAGAAATTATACTTAATTACATGAGTCACAGAGTGGGTGTTCGTGTGTGTATTTTTTTTTTTTGAAAAGAGAAAATTGTTTAAGTTAAAGAAATGAGGCCCGCGACCATGGCAGACCCAGAGGGAGACACGGCATCAAAAAAAGAGAGGGAGAATTCCTATGAAAAACGGGGTGTTTCATGGGATGAAAGTGGAAGCAGTGTGATGAGATGCAGCACGAGCTCAGGGATTAGGGAGGACCGTTTCCTTGTCTGCGTGCTTGAGAGTGTTAAGTATTACCATCAATTGCGTTCCCATAAAGTACTGGCTACTGGGGCCTAATGTCCACTTTAAGCAGTATGGAGAGCTGGAGCAATTGAAAGATAATAAGAGGAAAATGAGTAATGAATCCGTTTTATTGTCTGCTGTAAATGGCCTCCATTGAAACAGTCTGTGTTTAGACGGGTAATAAAAATGAGTGATGAAGGCAGATGCTTAACAGGGGGATTGGTTCAGGCAAGGGACATATTTTGTGTTTTTTTAAAAAATCACAAATAATTTGGGTTACAGAGAAATTTCTTGTATGGAAACTTTCTGCCACTACTGTCCAGTATTTACGATCAACCTTAGCAAGAAGTGTGCCGGGTTTTGTGGCTGGGAAGTTTGGCAAGGCCAGTCACAGGAGCAGGGGGACATAGAATTTTATTTGCTAATTTGACAGTATGTGGGCCTTTTTCTCTCCATTGAGCAAACACAGGAGTCATAGGAAGGGTGACATGCATAAAACACATGGCACTTCTTAGGTTTCCTGCAAACATGGAATTCCATTACTCAAATGTTCAAACTGTAGCCTTCTCTAAGCCCCAAGAGGATGAACCCAAAAGTGTATCAACTCCTCTTTCCGTTTGAATGCCCCCTCCAAAGAAATCTGATTCCTTATCTTCTTACCCACCACAGTTTCAGTCTGATGACTGGAACAGCTCTTCGGGTCTAGACATTAAGAACCTAACCTAAGGGCTGGTGTTGTGGCACAGCGGGCTAAGCTGCGGCTTGTGTTGCTAGCATCCCATGCCCAAGTGCCAGTTGAAGTCCCAGCTGCTCTGCTTTTGGCCTAGCTTTCTGCTAAGGTACCTGGGAAATCAGTGGAAGATGACCCGAATGCTGGGATCCCTGCCACCCACGGGAGAGACCTGGATGGAGTTCCTGTCTGCTGGCTCAGCCTGAGCCAAACCTGGGTGTTGCAGCCATTTGAGGGGAGACCAGCAGACAAAAGATCTTGTTATCTCTCCTCTCTTTCTGTCACTCTGCCTTTTAAATAAATAAAATATTTTTTTTTAAAAAAAGAACCTAACATATATACCTGGCATCATCAACACAATCCATTCAGCAATTCCTCATTTCAGGGATCAGAAATTTAAGGCACAGCAAAGCCTACTGATTTGTCCCCTAATAAGAAACAGAGCCTGGAATTCAAAGCTGACTTTGATGAAGTCTGGAAACCGGTGTTCTTTTCACAGCTCTGTCCTCCTTTTCAAAGTAGCTGCTGCCTAGGGCAGGGTGGAGCTTGGCAATCTTCTCACTCAAAGCAGGAGTAACAGCGAAGCACACATCTTTCAGCATGTGAGTTGGTACAGCGATCCCAAAGAATCGAACAGAGAGAAGGCGACCCTGACACACCACCCTGGATGTTTCCCTTTCTGTTGCTCAGATATTTGCTCTTTCTTCTTCTTCTTCTTCTTCTTCTTCTTCTTCTTCTTCTTCTTCTTCTTCTTCTTCTTCTTCTTCTTCTTCTTCTTCTCCTTCTTTTTAAAAGATTTATTTATTTATTTGAAAGGCAGAGTTACACAGAGAGAAGCAGAGGCAAGGAGAAAGAGAGAGAGGTCTTCCATCTGATGGGTCACTCTTCAGTTGGCCGCCAATGGCCAGAGCTGCGCTGATCTGAAGCCAGGAGTCAGGAGCTTCTTCTGGGTCTCCCACGCAGGTGCAGGGACCCAAGGACTTGGGCCATCTTCCACTGCTTTCCCAGGCCATAGCAGAGAGCTGGATCAGCGGTGGAGCAACCAAGAACCAGTGCCCATATGGGGTGCCGGCACTGCAGGCGGTGGCTTTACCAGCTACGCCACAGTGCCAGCCCCTGCTCTGTCTTCTAATGCACATTTCCAGGGCTGTCTTTGCAGTGCTAAACACCCCCACCAGTTATAAAAGAAACTGTGATTAGAAAGATGGGAAAGAGCTGTAAGATGGGACAAAGATGAAATTAGAAGTGAGACTGGGAAAAGGAGACCCTAGGGTCCCTCCCTCCGTTTCTCCCCAGGCATGAAGTGATCCGTCACGGATTGAACAGTATAAGCTACACTTTCAGCCAGTGGGAAAATCCCAAGAAAATAGGGAGCCGGGTCGGGGGATGGCAAGGAGAAAAAATACTCATCTTGCTATTTATTCCCTTGTTGCTTCCACTTTAAAACCATGCACTTCATATCCGGGGCTCACTTGCGCTTTGTGAATCTTTACGAATCACCGGGCTGGAGCAGGACTTTCTGCTTAAGGTTGACATCATTTTGGGGAATTGAAGAGGCAGGCCATCACTCAAATTAGGGGTTTAAAATAAGGGAGTCCATGGCCTGTGCCACAGCTCAATAGGCTAATCCTCCCCCTGCGGAGCCAGCATACTGGGTTCTAGTCCCGGTCCAGGCACCGGATTCTGTCCTGGTTGCTCCTCTTCCAGGTCAGCTCTCTGCTGTGGCCCGGGAGGGTAGTGGAGGATAGCCCAAGTGCTTGGGCCCTGCATGGGAGACCAGGAGGAAGCACCTGGCTCCTGGCTTTGGATCGGCGCAGCGCGCCAGCCGTAGCAGCCATTTGGGGGGTGAACCAATGGAAGGGAGACCTTTTTCTCTGTCTCTCTGTCTCTCACTGTCTGTCTCTCTCTCTCTCTCTCACTGTCTAATTCTGCCTGGCAAAAAATTAAATTAAATTAAATTAATTTAAATTAAATTAAATAAAGGAATCCCACTTCAAGACAAGAATCAAAGCAAACCTCACTGTCTCAGGGATCTGCGTTGCACTGAGCCCTTTAGTGTGTCAGAACGCAAAGGCGGCAACGGGTCCTGGAACATCTCCTACAGACTGATTCTGGGGCTTTCCTGCTTTCTGAAAATAGCCCTCACTCCAAAAATCCCTGTACCATGTAAAATATTAATATGTCACAAACTGGAAATGAAATATAACCGCAACTGGGGACCATCCATCAGTCTACAATAGCCAAACAGTGAGCCTGCAAGGAGATTTATGGAGAAGGATTATAGTCGGAGTGTAAGAAGCGGCAACACAAAACCCAAACAGTTGATCTGGCCCCCACCAGCCAACTAACGGTCCTGTGTAGTAGGCATGGTCACTGCCACCTGTCTGGGACTGCCGGGCATTAGCTGCTTCATTAGCCTTCTCTGGAGGTGAACAGGGTTTGGCTTTGTTCTTGGGTTGTCCACTCAATTCTGTGGCCAGTCTCCAGACCCAGGCTGACTCGAGCACCATTGATCCAGTTTCTCTAACAGCTACCTAGGTTTGTATTTGCAAGGGTGTGTGTTGCCTGCCTAGCAAATGTTCCCTCCATTAAGCTTTTAAGTCCTTGATTAATTGGCAGACTAAGCTGCACTTGGACTTGGGAGGTGGCAGGGGAGAGGGTCAGGGAGAGGGAAAATAGCAGCGTAGGATTCCTCAGGAGGGGAATGCAGCCTGAGAGCAAATTCAGCGAGTCAGTGTGGTGAGCATCATTCTGGAGAGGAGCTGGGAACCACGACAACAGAAGTGGGAGAAAGACCGAGACCTAACTATGCCTCCCCTACCCCACTCCCATAGACCAGTGACTTGGCTGAGTGGGTTGTGAGCCTGCTCATCCACTGTCTTCACCAGCTTATTTATTTTCCCTCCACGACCCAAGGAAGAATTCAGTATGAAAATGCCTGGTTCAATGCTGTGAAAAAGACTTCTATGGAGGATGAGTTGCACATGAGTCCAGTGGCGTGGGCACCCATTTTCAAGCTGAGCACCCCAGGGACTTAATCCTCCCTAGGTTCTTCTCCATGGGAGCCAAAAGAAGAGGTCAGAATCAGAGTCCTCAATCTGGGGCTTGCCCATCTCAGGAAATGGGTGATAAAAAACACAGAGTGGGGCCGGCGCTGTGGTGTAGTAAGCTAAGCCTCCGCCTGCAGCACTGATATCCCATATGGGCACTGGTTCAAGTCCCGGCTGCTCCTCTTGGGATCCAATTTTCTGCTCATGGCCTGGGAAAGCAGTGGAAGGTGGCCCAAGTGCTAGGGCCCCTGCACCTGCATGGGAGACCCAGAAGAATCTCCTGGCTCCTGGCTTTGGATCAGCCCAACTCCAGCCATTGTGACCATTTGGGTAATGAACCAGCAGATGGAAGATCTGCCTCTCCCTCTCTCTGTCTGTAATTCTACCTTTCAAATAAGCATACACACACACACACACACGTTATGAGTAATGAAACAGGTATTTTGGAACATTAAATAGTTTCAATTCCCATCCTTACTCTACAAATTTATACTTGTTACTCGTATGGAATTTTTCTTCTGATTCCCCCTTGAGCTCTTGTGTTGTGCTTCCTTGTTGTATTTTCAGTTACAACATTTCACAACGTTATTGGGGGGATCATGTTATTGGGTTATTGAGGGGATCATGTTCTCATATTATCCAACATTTGCCTTACTCTCAATGTCACCTCCCTAAGAAGGAAGGGGTGAGTGGTAGAGGCCATGACTCTAAAGTAGCAGTTTCTACACTTGTTTATTTTTATTATTGCATCATACTCCTATCTGTAAAAATAAATAATAATAAAAAAAAAAGCCTAAGCTCTCCATTAAATACATGCTTGTTTATTTCTAGAACATAATCACACACTGTTGTACTAATAGACCAGGTACCTCATAAAATATCCCAAAAAGGGGGACAGGAGAAGGGAGGGAGTTTTTAGAGAATTAGAGAAAACCACACGTAATTACAAGTTCCCAGTCCCCTCCACCATTTATCTAATTGGTTCAAAAACAAAACCATTGATCCAAAGAAAAGGAAAGGTGACATCATGACGACATCATCTGTGTTTGAAAGGAGTAGTACTTTGGTTGCCTCTGTTGCCAAACAAGCAAGCTACCCCCTGAAAAGCGAGCTGCCGGCATTTCTGTCCTAAAAGACATGAAACCCGCCACATTGCTGCACGTTGGTTTTCTCCGGCGGAGGAGGCTGCGGCGGGGTGCGGGTGTTGCCCCTCGGCGGCTTCGCTGCGCCCCGGGGCTGGGGCCGCCCCGGCAGCGCATTCGCTGCGGCGGCTCTGCAGTGTCTGTTTCTAAGGAGACTGCGCTCGCGCTTAAAGCGGGTCGCCGTCCCCTCCTTTCCCCCTGATTTGTCTCTGCCTAATTGAACTCCTGTTGGCTCCGGGCCGGCACAGTTGTTTCACCTACTGATAAATGGGTTTTCACGGTCTGGTTCTAAGGCTGAACGAACTCCCCGGAATGAACCACTGTGCGTCCTCACCGTGTCCCCGGTTGCTGAGTCCCGCGCGTCTCACGATCGATGAGGATTCGCTGCAAATTGGCCAAAGCATCAGACACGCGGATAGGGAATGGCTTTCCTGACAATGGCGTGGCCCCCCCGCGCTCGCTGGGGAACCTTGTTTGAAGTTTTCAGAAAAAGAATGGGGCTTTCTTTTAGCCGCTTGCTAAAATTCAGCCGATTCTAAATGATGACCGGAGTGAACCCGTCAAGGAACTATTTCTCCTCCTAAATGAAGGAGATAAAATTTGGCGCAAAATATGTGTATACATCTATCTGTCCTAGATAATATGTAAAGCCAGAAATATGTGTTCAGTGCAGGTCTCTAAGCTTTATAGACCTCCTGTAATCGAAGAAACCAAACGTTAGCCAAGAATTCTAGGGATGATCAAAACCCCAGACTCAAATTAAAAGAGAGGCCAGGTTCAACATCGCCGGGGCTCTCTGCAGAAGTGGATAAGAGTTAGGAATGTTACGCAGAGAACAGAATTTTCAGTAATCCTAAAATGTGAAGGGTGCTGGTTCTGTCTTTTTTGTTTGTTTTCCGTTTTACAACTGCATAATTTGGTAATTTGCCACCAGGCAACATTGAACACATAAAGGCCAGCTAGGAAGAGTAACAGCTACATGCTAGCTAATGACCAAGCAAAGACTAAGGATCCCAGACTCTGGATTCCCAGAGCAATGGTCCTTGATTGCCAACATGCTGTCAGGGTTCCTGGGAGACAAGGTATCCCTTTCTTCTTGCAGAATAATCCATCAGTTCCACACAAAAGCAAAAGTTCATCGAGGCTTTTAAAAAGCCTTTATGACCATAAGCTGTTTTCACTAATGCCAGTAAAATAGCCATTATCAGACCAACTTTAAGAACTTTAGGCTTACTAAATTTATCTGCACCTTGTTTATGAAATTCGTCAAGTGTGTGTCTCTCACACTACTGTCTATAAACATATAGTTTTATCTGCTCATTGATTCATACATTGCTATTCTGGCTGCAATGTTTTCTAACAAGCTCGAAGATGATATTCAAGAGGTAATATGATGTGGTCTATGATATGACACCAGGCTGTCAGTTAGCAATGAATCTGGCTAATGCCCTATCCCATAACATAATGATCACTGACTTCCTTTATGTATGAAAATAACATGTTTCCTGATTTTTAAAAATTCAAATAATAACACAGTATGAAATGAAAAGCAAATCCCTCTCTGTCCCAGACTGCTACTCCTATTCCTCAACAATGCTTTGTGAACCTTCCAGACTGTTCCTGCAGAAACACCCATGTATTTCCTTTTTTATACAAATGGCAAATAAAATTATATTATTCCATATCTTGAGTTTTGCACTTGGCTATATACCTTATTGGTCTTTCTACATCGGCACACATAGCTTTCTTAATTTTCTTCTCGCTGTGGAATATTTCATTGAGATGATAAATTATGAATGTTTAGCTAGTACCCTAATTAAAGTTATTTTTCAGTTTTTTTTTTTTCTGGAACACAATGAAACAATGGTTAAACTTTCACACGCATTTTTATATGCATTTTCAGCATGTAGGTAAAATAAATTCCTGGAACTGAAATCACTGGGCCAAAGGGCGTACTAACTTTCTAGTTTTTTAGACACCACCAAATAACACCCTAAGACAACGACAAAACAAACACATACAAGGATGCTGTGCTAATTTGCACGTCCATCTACAGTGTGCACATGCGTTGGTTTTCCATACCCTTACTAGCACCTAACTTTGTCAAGGCGATAGGTAGAAATAGTGTTGTAGTTCAATTTGTAATTCATAATTATCAGTAAGTATGAGCATCTTTTCTTCCTGATACTCTGTTTATAATGATCTTTATGTTAATGACCTGGCTTTGTTCATTAACTTCCTCTTTATTTTTCTAAAGACTTATTTATTTACTCAAAAGGCAGAGTTACAGAGAAATAGGGAGAGACAGAGAGTAAGATCTTCCATCCACTGATTCACGCCTCAAATGGCCGCAATGACTTGGCCTGGGCCACCCTGAAGCCAGGAACTAGGAGCTTCTTCTGGGTCTCCCACATGGGTGCAGGGGCTCAAGCACTTGGGCCATCTTCCACTGCTTTTCCAGGTACATTCATAGGGAACTGGATCAGAAATAGAGTACCATGGGAGACCAGGAGAAGCACCTGGCTCCTGCCATCGGATCAGCGCGGTGCGCCGGCCGCAGCGCGCTACCGCGGCGGCCATTGGAGGGTGAACCAACGGCAAAAAGGAAGACCTTTCTCTCTGTCTCTCTCTCACTGTCCACTCTGCCTGTCAAAAAAAAAAAAAAAAAAAAGAAATAGAGTAGCTGGGACTCGAACTGGCACCCCTACGGGATGTTGGTGTTGCAGGCAGTGGCTTAACCTGGTACGCCATACCACCAGCCCAACTTTTTCTTTATTCTTTATAAAAATCTCTTAATATGCTTTTTAAATCAACATTTGCCTTATGGGTTACATGATATTTTCTTTTCAATTTGTCATGTGACTTTGGTATGTTTACTGTATTAAAGTTATATGCACACACAAATATTGCATGTAAGTAAGAAGAGAGAGAATAGGAGGGAGAAAAAGAAGGGAGAGAGAAAGATTGGTTAAATCATTTTCCTGAAGGCTTCTGAGGTCTGTGACTTGCTGTGAAAGGACTTTCTGCCCTCCAGGATTATAAAACAAATTCCTCCATATTTTCTTACAGTGACTTCGTGGGTTTTTAATTTAAATGTTTCATTTAGACTTGCACTTCAGGACATGAAAGACCTTGGTTTACATGATGACAAGAAAAACCCAGGGAAAATAAAACTCATACTTTCCCAAGGGACTAGCAAAACCAGGAGACATAAGAAGACTTAAGGAAGTGAATTTTAGGACGTGAGGCCATCACTGGTAAAGAAAAAGCCAGGACAGCTTCTACTGTGGACAAGAGTTTCTGGTCGAGGTATGGCAGCATTGCCCTGGACTCTGCAGGGAGCAGAAGAAATCATCTGATCTGTAGGTGATAGTGCAGGGTAGAGTGATGGACTGGAATCTGGAGGTGTTCCAATGGCAAAAATAAATTGGGCCAATAACTCTCACATCCCCGCTTGTGCCTCAAACATTGACAAAAAGTTAACAGTGAAGAAAGGGTGACATGTAGTACAGTCACAAAGCTTGGATTGCAGTGCCCCACTGCGTTGAATCCAAAGTCATTGAAAAATATCTAAAATGGAAGTTCATAAACTCAAATATTGAAAGTATCCAAGAGAAAGCAGAAGCGTGGGATGCAAGTGAGGGCTGACTTAAACATAAGTAATCTCAATATAATTGAACTTCTGCCCATACCCATATCAACTGGACTCTAGAAGGAATCTGAATGAATGATCAGTGCGTCACCCTGTAAGACAGAGAGAAAGAGTCTGCGTTCTGTGGGAAATAAAAGTCAAACATTATTATACTTGCATCTTCATTGTATTTTTATGCACACAACTTAGAAATAATAAACATGACGCAAACAGATCAATAAGCAAAAGAAAACACAGTCAATATAATCAAATATCTAAGGGCCGGTGCTGTGGCACAGCGGGTTAAAGCCATGGCCTGAAGCACCCATACAGTTGCCAGTTTGTGTCTCTGCTATTCCTTTTCTGATCCAGCTCTCTGCTGTGGCCTGGGAAAGCAGTAGAAGATGTGCCAAGTCCTTGGGCCCCTGAACCCTTGTGGGAGACCCAGAGGAAGCTCTTGGCTCCTGGTTTCAGATTGGCGCAGCTCCGTCCATTTTGGCCATCTGGGGAGTGAACCAGCGGATGGAAGACCTCTCTGTCTCTACCTCTAACTCTGTCTTTCAAATAGATAAAATAAATCTTAATAAAATCAGACCTCCAGTGAAACCCAGTTTATTGGAATTGGCAGCAAGAAATTTAATTATTATAACCATTTTTAAAGAATTCACAGGAGAAGATAATATAGGTAAGAGAACGGGGTATTTCAGGAGAGAAAAGGAAACTCTAAAAGAAGACAGAATGGAAATTCCATAACTGAAAAAAGAATACCATGTCTGAAATTTAAAAATTCCTTGGATAATATTAGTAATAGTTTGAATTTTCAAAAAAAGCATTAGCAACATTGAAACTGGTCAGTGGAAATATTGATTTGACTCAGAGTTTTGAAAAAACATTAAAAAAAATGGGCTGTCAATAGTGAGAATTATGACTGACTTTTCATCAGAATCAATGCAAATCAAAAGACAATAAAATGATGAGTTGAGAATGCTGAAAGAAAAAACCACTATCAACCTAGAATTCTATATGTAGTGGAACTATCTTTCAGAGGAAGCAGATGGGCAAACCAGATATCAATAAAGCAATGTCACAAGGGTGGCCATCCTAAGCAGGGAGTGACAGATGTCTGATTCTGAGGGCACAAAAAAGTGCCTGGTCCCAGTTCCCACTGGATCATCAAGGAGGGCGCTGTGTCCCAACTGATAAGAAGCCATTGTTCTTTTTTATCTTGAGTAGTGGCTGCTCAGTTGCTGATATATTTTCCCCATTCTTCTGTTTTAAATTCTTTTATTTTGAATGCCAAACCATCACCTGAAATAAGGAAAAGTCTCTGTGATATGAAAGAGCTGAATTAAAATACTTCCACAGATAAGAAGGCTTATCACCTAAGATTTTGGTACACTTAGCATTTGTGAATATTAAATGCCCACCAACAATTCATGATAGAACTCAGAGAAGCTACTACAACAGAGGAAAAGGGCACCAGATCTCTTCCCAGGGTCACAGCCCTCCAGGTAGCCATTTTGGCATTGCACATGAGGACTATATTTCAATTAAAATTATATAGATTTTCACAAAGTCTGACTACACATTGGTTTATCAAAAAAACAAAAGCATGTTTTAACTTTGATGAGGCAATCTTTTTTTTAAAAAAGTTTATTTCTTTTTATTTATTTGAAAGGCAGAACAAAAGAGAGGGAGGGGGACACACACACACAGAAATCATCCATCTGTTGGTTCAATCTCCAAATGCCCGCTCACAACAACCAGGGCTCAGCCAGGCCCACAGTCAGGAACTCAATCCAGGTCTCCCATGTGAGTGGCAGGGACCTAAGTGCTTGAGCCATCACCTGCTGCCTCCCAGGGTGTGCATTAGCAGGAAGCTGGATCAGAAGCAGAGCTCTACTCGATCCCAGGCCCTCTTATATGGGATGTGGGTATCCCCCATGGTGGCATAACCCACTGTCCCACAAGGCCCACCCCAACAATCCAATTTTTTGATGCAGAATATATTCAGATGTCCTGAGGGGGAAGTCAAAATCAATCAAGAAAAGGATACTAAAGGATTTTTCACTGGAATGTGCATTCCAACCGATGATAAGTTATGAGACTCTTATAAATTACCATAACTGCAATAATAAACTGTCCCCCGGCAGTTATCAGTTAGCAGTGTTTTGTCTGCAGCTTGTATTCAACAAACATCAATGAAGCTATTACTGGGAAAACTTAACAGCAGGCAACATTAGCCACCTGCTACTCCACAGTGGTGAGATGTCCCATTATTTTTAAGCCATTTAAAAATATATTGTTTAGACTCTATCCTCTGCTAAGACATGGTCTAAAAATGGATATCATTCATTAGCTCTTAAACCTTTCTTTTCCATATGTGTGCAGTACGTAAGTTCAGAGTTAGGGGTGCCATGCTTCTCTGTCTCTCTGCTCTTCCCTTTTCTGTATCAATTTTCTCTTCAGACACTTCTCAAAGCAAGGAGGTGGAGAAGCACTTCCAGGCACTGCCCTCGGACACAGCAATGTACAGAAGACAACTGTTTGTCACCGATCTGTGCCTGGATCAATCACAGCAAGGAGAATTTGATCTACTTAGAGAAGCTAACATCTACCACCTGGAGCTGGGGAGAGATCGGCCTCTCCCGATGTGCTTGTTTTACTAGAGGGCATTATATTTCTCAACAAGTTCTGTGCTCTTTTTGGCAGGTGGGAATGGTTAATGAGTGTTCGGCAATTTAAGGTATCCTGCCCAAGTCATAGTTTTCGATGTTGGAATTATTGTTTTTTAGCCACAAATTTGCTTGTTTAGTTTCACTATCGTTAATTTAGATTTTGGGGCATTATTTTACTCTGCCTGCAATGCATAGTGAAATATAGCTCCATCCTCAATTTTTTGGACTTCAACTTTCCCATCCATCAACTTAAAGACACATGAACATTAGGAACCAAGAGTGAGCATCCACATCTCACTGCCAAAGCAGAGAAATGCTCAATCCTCACAATTATCTCTGATCCCCTCCAAACTTGCTAATCCTGTGACTGTTGTTACCAGAGCTATTCTAATACAAAGAGGAAAAAGAAAAGTGGGCTTTGTGTGCTTATGGGGTATGTCATTCTAAGAGGGCTGTGTTCAGAGAGACTTGATACTCTCTGCCTTGGATAGAAATTTCCTGCTAGCTTTTCTCCATTCTTTGCCAAGATGAAGGCAGCAGATTGATCCTCTCTCCTTTTGTCATTTGCTCGTGCCTCTGTCGCAGAGGGCAGAGACCCAGCATCTCCTCATTAGTCTCCTCTATCTGGACTTTGCAGAAATAAGATCACTCTATGCAGTTGACTCCCCCTCGCTTCTTTTGCAAAATGAGAAGATTCAGGAACTAAATATACAACTGTACGGCTGGAGTAATTCCAAGTTAATTACTATCATCATTAGGCACTAAATTAAAATATTGGCACTTAAACTTCACATGCTACAAAGTTCAAGCCCTTGTCACATCTTACTTAGATTATGCCAGCTGCTTCTCCATTAGTCTCCCCGACTCTTCCAGTCTATTTTGCACACCGTTTTAGATCTTTCGAAAACAAAAATCTGTCCATGTCACCTCCCTGCTTGTAGTCTTTGAAGTGATTTCTATAAGATAAGCACGTACCCATTCCCATTTATGTTCTGGCCTCTGTATGCCTGGCCAGCTCACCTCTCACCCCAGTCCCCAGGAAAATTCCGTTGAGCACTGCAGCCTTGTGATAGCATTCTTGCAATGTCTTCAACCTACTGTGTGTATCCTGGCTTTCAGCCTTTAGACCATTGCTCCCTCTACCTGGAACGCTTTCTCTTCATTATTCCCCTGCTAAATCCCCATTTGTCTTTCAAAATCCCATCCAAACACCCCATTCTCTTTCAAAATGTGCCTTTAATCTATAAGGAGAATTTAGCTGCCCATCACTGGTGCAATATTAGCAGTGTTTAAGATTGTGGGCTTCAAGGCCAAGCTATTCAGTTTCAAATCCAGGTTTAATCAGTTATTGGCTGTGTGGTCTTCTCAAGAACTATGCAGAGGGGTTGAAGTTGTGGAGCAGCATGTTAAGCTGCTGCTTGCAATGATGGCATCCCATATCAGATCACCAGTTTGAGACCAGCTTCTCTGTTTCCAATCGAAAATGTACTTGGGAAGGCAGCAGAAGATGACCTGAGTGCTTGGGCCTCTGCCATCCACGTGGTAGGCTAGGATGAAATTCCTGGATTCTGGCTTCATCCCAGCCCAGCTTGGGCTGCTATTGCTGTTTTGGGAGTGAACCAATGGATGAAGGATTCATATTCTCTCTCTCTCTCTCTCCTCCCCACTCTGCCTTTCAAATAAATAAATCATTTTTTAAAAAGAACTATGGAGAGTCTGATATTTTATCCTCCTTAGAAACTGTCAAGTTGATCTGTTAGTTTTCTTAAAATGTTGACTGGAGACATAAGACTCCAAACTCAAAGACAAAAGATGCTGTTACTTGTGATGACGGTAGGTGTAACTTCAGTTGCATTTGTGCTGGTTTCCCCCAAGTCTCGTGGTGATTCAGAGAGCCCTCTATAGATGCTTGCACATAAAGTGGGTTGCATTATAGGAGAGGAACCCTTGGGGGAATCACCACTTCTGTAAGTGAGTAAAGAATTCTACTTTTGGCCAGGTAAAGGCAGGTGGCATCTCTAACAAGAAATTTACAGTTCTGCCTGCAATGTTGCTGACCCTACTTGACCATCCCCTCAGCTGCAGTGGTCACTTTGGAAGTTGGGCTGAGTGAAGGGCTTTTCAGCTTAGAGCCAATAAGATCTGTGGCTCTGACCTGGGCATCCTTCGACTCCAGGGCAGGTCCATTTCCAGTGATCCAACTCTTGGCAGAGCTGCCAGGGCTCTTCACAAGCTGACTTCTGCTGAATCCCAGGCTTACCACATTGAAAGCCATTGCAGTGGACTGGCCTGTTGGGGCCCCCTGCCTTTACCTGGCCAGCTCTCCTCCCAGGCCAGCCAAGTAATGAAAGTCAACAGAGTGCCTTCTCCTAGGAGGTTCACACCTCCCTTAGGATATACCCTATGTGAAGAGATAGATAGGTCTGGGCCTCTTAACTTACAAGGCCTAAAGCCCACCAGATTATTATCAAGCCCCTTCTGTCAGGTTCTATTTGCCTCTCAATCAGAAAAATTACTTGTAGCTTAGACAGCACCTTTCTTAGCACATCTAATAATGACTCTGTCCTTTGTTCTAGGCCCTGTCTAGTGCACTTGGGCCTCATTCCTTTGTAATCATAACCTCTACTCTACCACCAATGGCTCTACTCCCAACCTGTGTGTACTGATGGTCCTCTTCCCCACTTAATGCTGTATAATTGTTCAAACCTGGTAAATGCCACTCTTAGGATCATTGGTTATTATCCTCACTCTGTCTTTTATGACCTTGTCTAAATATGATCAGAGTCGGCAAACTTGGAAGGCTTCCATAGCCTTGGCAACTCATGACGACAGCCTAGGATGGTTACTGGTGCCATAAACTAGAGTGTCAATTTGTTGGGTCAACAACAGGAGCCACTGTGCACTTGCTCCTGATGTGGGATCTCTGTCCTTAATGTGCTGTTCATTGTGATTTAATGCTATAACTAGTACTCAAACAGTATGTTTCACTTTGTGTTTCTATGTGGGTGCAAACTGTTGCAATCTTTATACTAAATTGATCTTCTGTATATAAAGAGAATTGAAAATGAATCTTGATGTGAATGGAAGGGGAGAGGGAGCGGGAGAGGGGAGGGTTGCGGGTGGGAGGGAAGTTATGGGAGGGGGAAGCCATTGTAATCCATAAGCTGTACACTGGAAATTTATATTCATTAAATAAAAGTTAAAAAAAAAAAAGAATTCTACCTTTGCCCAGGAGGAGATGTCACCTCATCTTTCAGTGTTGCTTGGTGCAAACACGATGCTGAGAAAGAGCCAAAACAAAGGGCAGTCAGGCAATAGCCAGGAAAATCATGAAGGAAACACTCAGCACTCGTGGGAAACCTTTACCAATAGCCTTGAATCCATCATTTAACTTCTTGCTACATCATTTGCCTGTTCATTAAGTTGGGGTAACAATAGCATTCGTGTTATAGGGATGTAAATATTAATATATGTTCAGTTCTGAGATGGTGCCTAGTTGAGAATAAGTCATCAATAAGTGCTAGTTATTACTACCAGTCCTCACATGTGTCCCTTTCCCACTATCCACATATTTTATTTGTAGTTTTTATATCATCTCAAGGTAAGTATTTTGTTACACAATTTTATTTCCCACTGCCTAAGAGCTCCTTGAAGCATATTCATCTTTGCTTCCCAGATACCAGTACAGGTTAGACAATTATTGTACTGAATAAAGGAATAACTAAATAGTATTCATATATGTCAAATAGTGTGTTCTAAGTAGATTACTTCTGGTCAGATCTGAGGGCTCCAAACTCTCCATCCCATTTTCTGTAATGCTCCATTCTAACAGAAGAAGTGGAGTGGCAATTGTGCTGCTGATATAAGAAATTTAAATAGTTTTCCTTCACTAGATACAAAATCATCTATCCTCATATTCTTCCACTTAGTACTGTTGGAAGGATTGCATCAGTCAATGTATGAAAAATGCTACATCTGTTAGGTCTTTATTCCTCATCAGGCCACATATCCTCTTATACTCATTGATTATAGGAAATTATTCCTTAGAAATCTATCAGTCATCTGTGATACAGGAGAGATAAAACAACAATTTAGTGGCCACTCTCACTGCTTTCATTCAGAAAGCAGTAGATCTGGGGACAGGAGTCCAGTGGGTCATTGTTCCATGAACAATCCAGGTCAACCCATGGTAGCCCTCTTATGGACTGGCCAGATTTAATGAGATTCCTCTGTCTAGACAGAAGTGGCCCAAATAGATGACCCAGAGCCCAGCCAGATTTTGGCACATGAACCAGTATTCAGTAAATTTTAACCAACGAACAAATAAAGGAATGCATGAATAAGCAATTCAAAAATTAAAGAAGTCATGGAAACCATTAAATATGATCATGGACTTGATAGGAAATCATCATCCAGTTTTTTTTTTTTCTAAATAAATTGGGTTCTGGATGGAAGACTGCTTCTGTTATGTCCAATTCTTTCAGCTGAGTTTCCTGAAGTTGTGCTTCTTCTCTCTGTGTCTTTGACTGTGCAAACCTTACTGAAAAAGCTTTCTCTGTCTCTTGGCACCACACACTGTTTTGTTAGCTAGAAAATGCAGCTTTTTAATTGGTCTGTGCTTTACTGGTCCCCAGTGTGTAATAAATAGCCAAAGCCCCTCTCACCCTAGAAACATTAGAACTGAGAAATGCTTATGGCCCTGTGGGTGACGGGAGATTGACTACAGGCCTGTGCTTTTTTTGGATTTCACAACAGGACCCGTGTTGTTCCTTCTACCACAGCCTTTGGAGAGTGGGGATTTAACCCATAGGTCCTGCCATCATTCGCTCACCTCTGATGTTACACACCTGCCTCCCTGGCCGGAGAGGCACAGATGAATGCACTTCTCCAAAGGGAGAGCAAGAAGATTGATAGAAATGGTAGTTCAGCAAGCAGAGAACACTCGAGAGTGGAAATTCTACTCTCAGTTCTAACCCTTCCAGGTCTTGTTATATACTTATAACTTTTTATGCATATGGAGTGTGTATTATATATGTTAAAAAACACTCATATATATGTATATATATAACACATAGGCAATCAGCCCTCCATATTAATGTGCTCCTTGTCGGTGGATTCAACTGATCATGGAACAAATATTCAGAAAAGAAATTCTAGATGGTCCCCAAAAGCAGATCTTGAATTTGCCACACCCTGAGTGTTATGCTGCATCCACGTATTTGAAGTGATGTGTGGGCACTATATTCGGGATTATAAGAAATCTAGGAATGACTTAGAGTATACAGAAGAACATGCTAGAAATGTGTAGATTATACGCAAACATGGCATCATTATGTATAAGGGACTGAAGCATCTGTGGGTTTTAGTGTTTGCCTATGGAGGTCCTGGAACCAGCCCCAAGGATAGAGGGTATATATTATTTTTTTTCTTTTTGAAAGGCAGAGAGAGAGAGAGAGAGAGAGAGAAGGAGAAAGGGAGAGAGAGAGAGAGTTGGGGGAGCCCTCCCATTTGCTGGGTCATCCCCAAATGCCTGAAATGACCAGTGTTGAGTCAAGCTGAAGACAGGAGTCAGAATTTCAGTCCTGGTCGCCCACAAGAGCAGCAGGAACCCACATCACTGCTGCTCCCCAGAGTGTGCATTGGCAGGAAGATGGAGTTGGGAGCCAGAGGCAGGTACTGTACCCCGGCACTCCACTTATGAAATGCCAGTATCCTAACTGGGCATCTTAACTGCTGGGCTAAACACCAACACCTGTGTGTGTGTGTGTGAGTGTGTGTGTGTGAGTGTGTATTTATTTGAGAAGTAGATTTACAGAGAAAGGGAGACAGAGAGAAAGGTCTTCCATCTGCTAACTCACTCCACAAATGGCCCAACAGCTGGAGCTGGGCAGATCCGAAGCCAGGAGGCAGGAGCTTCTTCCAGGTCTCCTATGTGGGTGCAGGGGCCCAAGGACTTGGGCCATCTTCTACTGCTTTCTCAGGCCATAGCAGAGGGCTGGACTGAAAGTGGAGCAGCCGGGACTTGAACCGGTGCCCATTTGGGATGCTGGCACTGCAGGCAGCAGCTTTACCCACTATGCCACAGGGCCAGCCCTAGAATAGTCTTATACAATCTAATATTTGGCACTGTGGCATAGCAGATTAAGCCTCCGCCTGCGGTGCCCGCATCCCATATGGACGCCAGTTCAAGTCCCTGCTGCTCAACTTCCGATCCAGCGCTCTGCTATGCCCTGGGAGGGCAATAGAGGATGGCCTAAGTCCTTGGGTCCCTGCACCCGCGTGGGAGACCTGGAGGAAGCTCCTGGCTCCTGGCTTCGGATCTGCGCAGCTCCAGCCATTGTGGCCATCTGGGGAGTGAACCAGCAGTTGGAAGACCTCTCTCTCTCTCTGTCTCTGCTTCTGCCTCTCTGTAACTCTTCCCCTCAAATAGATAAAAATAAAAAAATAAAAATAAAAATCTAATATTTGAGGGAAATCACAAGAAATGATGAATCACTCTGAAATTATTTGCAAATCTTGTTTATTTTATTATTATTTTATATAATTGTTATTTATCATTACTTTTATTCTTAAAGTAATAAGCAAAGTTGTATATCTTTAAAAGAGTATTTTCTATTGCAAAGGCAATACATTCATTATTTTAAAAAACACAGGAAAGCCTAAAGAAGGAAATGAAATGCCTTCATTATCTCACAGTTGTTTTTAAGATTGAAATGTGTGGATTTTGGTGCTTTTTTTCTATGCCTATGTATGTTTTTTTAAAGATTTATTTATTTATTTGAAAGTCCAAGTCACACACAGAGAGAAGGAGAAGCAGAGAGAGAGAGACAGAGAGAGAGAGAGAGAGAGAGAGAGAGAGAGAGAGAGATACAGAGAGAGAGAGAGAGAGGTCTTCCATACGTTGGTTTACTGCCCCGATCTGAAGCCAGGAGCCAGGAGCTTCTTCCGGGTCTCCCATGTGGGTGCAGGGGCCCAAGGACTTGGGTCATCTTTCACTGCTTTCCCAGGCCATAGTAGAGAGCTGGATGGGAAGTGGAGCAGCTGGGACTCGAACCAGTGCCCATATGGGATGCAGCATTGCAGGTGGTGGCTTTACCCCCTGCACCACAGTGCCCGCCTCTATGCCTATGCATTTTAAAATGAGATTACACTGTGTAAAAATGTTGTAACTTGACTTCTCATTTGGCAAAAAACAACTATATAGAGTTCAGTGGCATGCTAGGTAAATTGTAGAAGTGCTTTAACTCCATCAATCTCCAGGACCTAAACTGATATATCAGTAGCGTGCTTCATTCGCTCTCTGGCCCTCTTGATACACTGAAATGAAAATATTCAAAGGTCAAAGAGAATTTGTATTTGCTTAGCAAATTCCATGAGATTAGGGGTTTTCTTTTTACCACTTTGTTATATCCAGAGTTTAGAACAATGCTTGGCACAATAAGCTTTCTGCAAATATTTATTAAATAATTAAATGAATGAATAAACAAAGCACCTGGCACCATCTCACCGATGGGATTAAATCCACGATGTGATCAGTATGAAGAAAACTCAGTACAATAACAGACACTTTTATGAACATCAGATTTCTTCCATGACGGCTTCCTGCATTTTGTCGGCTTCCTTCCTTTATTTGTACATCAAATTTTCCTTATACCAACAGCCATCGAACCTTGCTATTCCGTAACAAGCAAATGCCCCAGAACAGGAGGGAAGTTTCCCAAGGGCAAGACACACTCATTCTTATTTTTTTACAAGTTGGAGCTACGGCAATCTGCAGCCAAGAGATAGGAGCTTCTTTCGGGTCTCCCATGTGGGTGCAGGGGTCCAAGAACCCTGGTCATCTTCTTTTGCTTTCCCAGGCCATAGCAGAGAGCTGGATTGGAAGTAGAGTAGCCAGGACTTGAACCAGGGTCCATATGGGATGCCAGCACTGCAGGCGGTGGCTTTACTGCTATGCCACAGCACCAACCCCAACTCATTCCTCTTGCTATGGCTCTCCTTTTTCTACACACTATTACATCCTCTTAAATCATCCACACCAAGTTACATTTGTCAAGAGGATGCCTGAGAGTGTTTTACAATGCTGTAACCTAGATTTTTATCATGCAGGCTTGCTCTGTTGCCAGTTTACAATCTTCAATAATGTGGTCACACGCCTGCCATTCAATGGATGCTGTGGACTCATTGTCAAAGGGCTTATGGCCAACAGTGACATTGACCTTTAGCACCCTGAAATCGAGAGAGGCCCTGAAAACAGAGCGTCCAGCAAGCCCTCCATTCTCTCCCACAAGTCCAGACAGGAGCTCTGTGATGGACTGTTACTCAGTTCCTGCCTCTTGAGGGCTTTCAGAGCCTTGCAAGGCAGTGGCACAGTCACAGAGCTCCATCTCCAAGCCCAGGGATGGGTACTTGTCACTGCTCTAGTTACTTGGCCAACTTGTTCAGCTGGCTCCCCGTGGAAGAGGTGACTCTGTAAGTTGCTGCAGTTACGTTTTAACTTCAAGGACATGTGGGGAAACTTGTCTTTGATAAATGGGCCCCACAAACACAGTGTTCCACACCTGTGGTGCACTGCAAACTGGCCACACCTCCAGGCTGTGGCTGGGACGGATGATAGGAACTCTCACCTCCCATCCAGGCTTCCCCTGGACTACAGTATGCTGGCTCATCTTCAGGTAGTACCTGCCACGTCCTTCCCAGAAAGTTAGCTTCCTGGCATAAACTTCATGGTGGTCATCCAGAGGGAAGGGCAGAGCGGGCCTGCTGAGCAGGAAAAGACAGCAGATTGCCATCTCAGCCGCTCGAGGCGCTTCAAGAGGTTTGTGGAAAATGGACTGAAAAGGACAGGTTTATTCTGGTACCAAAACATGTTGAGATTCATGGATAGACATGTCTTCAAACTCATGGAAAATGTGCATTATCAAAAACTATGCATGAAATTCAACATTTTTGCACCAAAATAAGCTTGTCTTTTTTTTTTTTAAATAAAAAGATTTAATTTATTTACATGAGAGGCAGAGTTACAGAGAGGCAGAGACAGAGAGAGCGAGAGCAAGAGCGAGAAAGAGAGAGATCTTCCATCCAATGGTTCACTCCCCCAATGGCTACAATGGCTGGGGCTGAGCCCATCCAAAGCACAGAACCAGGAGCTTCTTCCAGGTCTCCCACGTGGGTGAAGGGCCCAAGGGCTTGGACCATCTTCCGTTGCTTTCCCAAGGGCATTAACAAGGAGCTAGGATGGAAGTGGAACAGCCAGTACTCAAACTGGTGCCTATATGGGATGCCAGCACCGCAGGCGGAGGCTCTAGCCCACTACATCACAGCACCGGCCCCTAAGCTTATCATTTGATTCCATTTTCCCACGAACTTTAAAAAAATACTCATATAATCACCATTACATTCATCCTTATAGCTCCAAGGAGCCGTCACAAGGCCTTGAATGTAGTGGACATTTATTTAAAGTAAATTAAGGGGCTGGCTCTGTGGTGCAGTGGATTGGCGCCCTGGCCGTGTGGGTACCGGTTTGAGACCCGGCTGTTCCACTTCTGGTCCGGCTCTCTGTGATGGCCTGGGAGGGCAGTGGAGGATGGCCCAGGTCCTTGGGCCCCTGCACCTGCATTTGAGACCTGGCTCCTGGCTTCGGATCAGTGCAGCTCCGGCCATTGCAGCCAACTGGGGAGTGAACCATTGGATGGAAGACCTCACTCTCTCTCTCTCTCTTTCTCTCTGCCTCTCTTCTCTCTGTGTAACTCTGACTTTCAAATAGATAAATGAATCTTTAAAAAAATAAAGTAAATTAAATTGCACTGAGAAGAATAAACCATCCAGGGCTGTATCTTCATGGTTGGATTGTTACCGTTTTTTCATAAAGGTAGCCCATAAATTGCAGCTCTGAAGAAACAAAAGGAAATAGTAATTACTCTCCTTCCTAACGTGGTCTGAAAATGAGATGCTCTTGGTAATTATATATGGAACTAATCAATATAATTAAGTATAGATTTCTAGGTGAGTTACTAATTTGCAGCAGCTGGAACACAGGAAGTCCTTGGGTTGAGCAAACACACAGACAACAGAGTAGATGCTGGAGAAGGCAACAACAGAGGTGGAATAGACAAGACGCATAAGGCCAGCGAGTTGAGTAAAACCAATGGCTGACATCTCCATTTTCTCCCTAGTTCAGTAAGATTAAATAATTTCAGGTTGGACCTTTTGGAGAAGAAACAAAATACATCAATAAATTAAATTAAACACACATGTAGACACTAAGAAGGATAGGGGAGAAGTCAACCTCATAATACAATTCATCAAAAATGCCCTTCTGTTTACATCATAATTTGGGTAAATAGGTGACATAGATGAAATGCCAGAAAATAACACACAATTTCCAATACAACCCAAAATGGAATGAGATTTTTAAATGACTTATCATCTGCTCCATAAATGGAAGAGCAATAGAAGAAAGTTCTCCCTGAGTATGTCAAGAAGAGGGTTTTCAGTGGGAGTGACACACAGCACATAGCATGAAGTATGTTGCATGTAGAATGCGAACACTACGCAACTGCCCTTTAGCTCTTTGCCAATGTCTGTCTAGTCTCTAAGCTATTCTTAAGGATCAGGAGGCTCACCCTTGAGTTTTTATATTAACCAGGGCACGTTTAGGATTTTAAAACAAGTAATCCATCTCTGCTCTCAAATGACTCAGGAGAAGGGTAAGCATTGTGGCACAAGCAGGTTAAGTTGCCACCTGTGATGCCTGTATCCCATATTAGAGTGCCATAGGGTGCCCTAGCTACTCCACTTCTGACCTGACATCCTGCTGAGGCCACCTGGGAGGCAGCAGATGATAGCTTAAGATCTTGGAACCTTGCCACCCATGTGAGAAACCTAGATGGAGGTCTGGGCCTCTAGCTTCTGTCTAGATCAACCCTGGGCATTTGTTGTGGACATTTGGGAAGTGGACCACCAGATGGAAGATATCTTAATCTCTGGCTCTACATTTTAGGTAGGTGAAAAATAAGAATTTTCTAAAAAAATTACTCAGGAGAAAGAACTATCCTAACAGTATATTTTTCTGAAAGAGAGAAGTCTGTCTTTTTTTTTTTTTTAAAGATTTATTTATTTGAAAGGCAGAGTTAGAGAGAGAGAGACAGAGACAGAGAGAGAGAGATCTTCAATCCATTGGTTCACTCCCCAAATGGCTGCAATGGCTGGAGGTGGCCCAGTCCAAAACCAGGACCCAGGAGCTTCTTTTGGGTCTGCCAAATGGGTGCAGGGGCCCAAGCACTTGGGCCATCCTCCACTGTTTTCCCAGGCCACCAGCAGGGGGCTGAATCAGAAGTGGAGCAGCCAGGATGCAAGTGAGCATATGGGGTGCCAGCATCACAGGTAGACCACAGTGCTGGCCCCTAAAGGTACACTTTTTAAGATTTGCAGGATCCTGGTATAAAGGTGAGGGTACTGCTCTGGGACAGCAGGGTACCTGGATCTAATTCTTCATTGAATAACTGTACAGCTTCTATTAGGTGCCAAACACTAAGAGAAATCTTGTGTTATGTGATTAAAGGCAAGAAAAAAATTTGTCTGCAGAGTACCACATGGTGTAAGTGCTGGAGAGCACCAAGTACAGGATGCACTAACATTGTCATTGGATGGCTCGGTCCAAGATCTTGTCTCTGTTGCAAGAAAGAATTCTAGGACAAGACATAGACAACTGTCAGCAGAGGAATAAGTTTTACTGCTAGCAAAGCAACAGTATGCACTTCAGAGGAAATGCAGGCATACTCAGCAGATATTCAGAGATATTCCTTTATATGGTCTAGAGCAATTGAACATTCATAGAAGGGTGATTTGTGGCTTGGGGTTTGAGTACTGCCCATTGTCTAGCCTTTTTTGGAAGTCTGAAATGTGTCATGGGATCAAGTGCATTGTGGGATTCAGAGTGCCAGCCTGGTCTCCCTTGCGGGTGCAGGTGCCCAAGCACTTGAGCCATCCTTCATTGCCTTCCCGGGCCACAGTAGAGAGCAGGACTGGAAGAGGACTAGAACCTGGCACCCATATGGATGCCAGCGCCACAGGCAGTGGATTAGCCTAGTGAGCATGGTGCCGGCCCCAGTCCTGTCATTTTTTTCATAAATATTCCTATTTTTTACTTTGGAGTTCCTTTGTACTTTTACTGGGAGATTTTCTGTCTTCACCTTCTTTCATAGTGGTGACCATGTTTCTGTGTTTCCAAGTATAGAACATCCTTAAGTATCTTTTGTAAGGCCAGATGAGTGGTGACAAGTTCTTTCAATTTCTATTGTTATGGAAGGTCTTTACTTCATCTTCATTCATAAATGAAAGCTTTGCAGGGTACAGTCTTGTGGGTTGACAGTTTTTTTTCTCTTAAGAGTTAGAAAATATCTTGTTGGGTTTCTGATGAGAAGTCAGCTGTGACTCTAATTGGAGATCCTCTGAAAGTAATCTGGCATTTCTCTCATGCACATTTTAGAATCTTTTCTTCATGTTTTACTGTGGAGTTTGACTACAGTGTGTCGTGGTGAAGATCTTTTCTGGTCAAGACTTTTAGGAGTTCTATGTACTTCCTGTACTTGGACCTCCCTTTCTTTCTCTAAATTAGGGAAGTTTTCTGTAATTATTTCACTAAAAATGCCTTCTATTTTTATTTTTTTATTTTATTTTTTTTTATTTTTATTTTTTTTTTGACAGGCAGAGTGGACAGTGAGAGAGAGAGAGACAGAGAGAAAGGTCTTTCTTTGCCATTGGTTCACCCTCCAATGGCCGCCGCGGTAGCGCGCTGCGGCCGGCGCACCGCGCTGTTCAGATGGCAGGAGCCAGGTGCTTCTCCTGGTCTCCCATGGGGTGCAGAGCCCAAACACTTGGGCCATCCTCCACTGCACTCCCTGGCCACAGCAGAGAGCTGGCCTGGAAGAGGGGCAACCGGGACAGGATCGGTGCCCCAACCGGGACTAGAACCCGGTGTGCCGGCGCCGCAAGGCGGAGGATTAGCCTGTTGAGCCACGGCGCCGGCTTAAAAATGCCTTCTAATCTATTCTCTCTTTCCATGCCTTCAGGAACTTCTAAGACTCATATGTTGAGTCATTTGATAGTATCCCATAAATCTTCAACACTGTTTTTTAGTTTTCTAATTTCTTCCTCCTCCTCCTCCTCCTCCTCCTCCTCCTCCTCCTCCTCCTCTTCCACCTCCTCCTCCTCTGCATTCTTCTTCTTTTTTTGGTCTGACTGTAAAATTTTCAGAGATTTGTCTTCTAACTTGAGTATTCTTTCTTCTGCCTCATCAAGTCTATTGTTAAGACTTTCCACTACATTTTTTATTCGATCTATTGAATTCTTCATTTCCAATATTTCACTTTGATTTCTCTTTAAAAATTTCAATTTCTTGGGGAAAATGTTCATTCATGTCATGTATGGATCAATTCTTTTAATTCTGTTTCCGGCATTTCTTTAATCCTTCATCTTCACATTCTAGTACTGAAGTGTTGTTGTGTTCCTTTGAAGGCCTCATGCTGTCTCCCTTATTCTTGTTTCTTGAATTGCTGCGTTTATTTTTAGGCATTTGTGGAGATACTTGTTGATCCCCACCCCCCCACCCCCCCACACCCCAAACCTTTGGGGCTTTTATCTTTGGACTATGCCTCTGGGGACTAGTGGAGTGCCTTCCTTTTCAGTGAATACCCTGAGGTGTGTGCTGGGTGTGGCCAGGGAGCTCTGTTCAGTGAGGGGCGTGGTATATCTCTTTCATTTTTTAATCACAGGGGAGATTTAATCTGCTCTGTTGGCATAGTCTCACACTGACCTCCCATACTCCAAGGAGACAAATGCCTTGTTATTGGCCCCAGTGGGTATAATATTCATTCACACTGCCACAAAAACCACACACAAATGATGTGTGTAGTCCTTGGTCTGAGCACGTATCCTGTAGCAATGACCCTCACTAGGGAATCAGGGAGCCCTGAGCATGTGGAGCCGGCCACAGTGACTACCCAAAGACCCAGACAGACCATGCGCCCTTCAGTGCAGCCACAGTATTTTCACAGTCCCAGCACACAAGGCTCCCACAGTCACAAGCACCCAGCCCTTTGACAATTCTCCAAGCCAGACACAGGCATCTCCTCTTGGCTGGCCGCTGGGCACATGGACACGAGCTAGTGCAGTTGTTACATATGTCCAAAATGACACCTGCCCTCTCTCAGCTGATTATAGGATGCCAGTGCCAGGTGGTTGAGGAGAGAGAAATGTGCTCCCCCCATTTTCCCTCTAGGTTGGCAGGTACGCTGTCCCCCACGGGCCCCAAGCTGGACTCCAGACTCTTCTTACAGCTTTATCGCCATTGGCTTGGACTGTGGCAGTCTGGTCTTACCTCATTCTCCAAAGCTGGTGCAGAGTCTTTCAGCTGCTGGGGTCCTAAGTCGAGTGCATACACATCCTCCACGTAGATCCACAGTGTCCCTCTAATTTGCATGGAGTTTCCTCTGCCATTTTAGCCCTAACTCTTCCCTGAGATTGCACGATCTCCATGTTTTTTAAAACTGTCTTCCCCTAGACTAGAGCAGTAAGCTCCCTCCCTATTCTGCCATCTTGGTGTCTCCATACAACTATATTTTAAATACTTTATATAACCAGGCATCTGAAAAATAATCAGTCAAGATATTTACAAAGTGACTCTGAAGAAAAGCTCTGTAGGAATTCTAACAACATTCTCATAGAAACAGGAAAATTCGTGTGGTAACTGGGGGGGTCGGGAGTGCATCTCACTGTGCTTCAATATTCAGGAAGACACAGCTTCGACCTGGAAAACGTCTCCTCGGAAATGAACCAGAGGCAGCAGAAAGTTCAAGCTGAAGCTACGCTGTGGGCCTCACTGTCAGGGAGAGGTAATGTAGGGAAAGGAGGACAGAATTAGGTCTGGCAGTGCATTCCCAAATGCCAAATACAGGACTACCAATAGTGGGCAGTTGTTTCCCTGTGTTTTAATGATGCATCTTCACTTAAAAATACAGCAAGCTTTAGACTGGGAGGGCCACAGAGGATGAGCTGCTCCCTCAACCTCAGTCTCCGGTGCTGTTTCTAGAGCACTGAGTTGTACTGGGTGGAATTGTTTATTCTTGGGCCTTGAGTTGCCTTTGTACCAAGGACACAAATTGATCTCTAAGGCACAAAAACAACTAGAAATCTTATTAATGTTTCATCCAACTGGGCTTCTCAAGAATGCACACACTTCTTCATGTTGAGCTACATTCCTCTTCACCTGCATTTGCTGGGGGAAAGTGCATGGAGGGTACCCTATTGTCCACCTAGCAGATCCATTCAGTGTAAAATCCTGCCTCCTCCAACACTATTATGAAGCTGTTGTGGGGTGACTGGGTCCAAGGTCTTGTCTCTGATGCAAGAAAAAATTCAAGGAAAAGATCAACAGAGAAGCAAAATTCACTTGCACACAAAAGTATATATTCAGGAAGGAACATAGGCATGCTCAATAGAGAGAGACTCTCAAGCAGGTTTGAGTCTATACTTTCCTACGATTGGAAGGCATACAGGGAGGTATTGGGAGTGTAGTGAAACTGAATATTCATAATGGGTGGGTTTGGGTGGGGCTTGATTGCTGCCCTTTTTTTTAGAAATCTCAGAAGTGTCAAGCCATCAGGTGCATGATGTAAGCAGGAGTGCTCCTCATGTTCATTTTATTATAATGACCTTATAATTAGACAAAGGCTATCACAGACACACAGTTGACAGCCATGTCGGTTATTTTTTTTTTCCCCATACACAACAGAGGAGTTGGGTGCTGGGTGACGTGGGGCTGCAGCACAGGCAGCAGGGAGGGGCTGGCAACCTCAACTCTTCCTTGCCAGCCACCACCCTGCCTACATCAAAGTCTCTATCAGAGCCTCCTTCCAGTGTGAGCTCAATGTGATTTCCTTCCTCACTTAACCTTGACCGCTGCAAACTTGTTCAGCAAAAGTGTTAAGTTTCAGTAAGTGGACGGAAAACCCTTGAAATTCCTGAACACGGTCCGTGTGACTTCCTGATCTTTATTTTGAAGGAATTTCCTTTCCTGAAGCCCTTTAGTACATAAGAAAGTGAGACATCTATGGATTTAAGACATGTCGTTTCTCCAGGAACCGATTCCTACCCTGATAACTTGGGAAGAAATCTCACACACTGAAATAATTTTTACCATTGTCCCTTGAAGAGAAGGGTGTTCCCAAATGAGCTCAGGTCATTCAGATGGGCTGTCATTTATAATCACTTACTGTATTAACATAGTTGGTCTTTCCTAGGCTTTTTTCACCCGAATAATTCTTTTCATTTACCCCATCTCTACATCTTATTTTCTTTTTTTAAAAAAGATTTATTTATTTATTTGAAAGTCAGAGTTACAGAAAGATAGAGAGAATCTTCCATCTGCTGGTTCACTCCCCAGATGGCTGCAATGACCAGGCTGAGCCAGGCCGAAGCCAGGAGCACATATTGGAATGCAGGTGTACAACATGCTCATTCTCTGGATTTTAAGCAATTAGTTTGGTTGGGGCAGCAGCAATCTGGGTTACAGCAACATAATTTTCAGCACAATTCTACTTCCTAACTTTAGCACTTGCTGAAATGTGCAGCTATGTATTTTAACTGGTTGTCTACCTATTCTCTATACTTTGAGTATAATATGCCTGGGTGTAGACTTTTTTGGGGGAAGGGGAGTTGGCATTTGTCCCGTTTGGTGCTCTCTGAAGATCTGTGGTTTAATGCCCGACATCATTTTGGGGAAATTTTCTGTTATTATTTCAAATATTTCCAACTTTTCATATTGTACTTTTGTAGGTGTCCAGAGTTTTTGGATACTCTGTTCTGTATATTTTCATCTTTGTTCTCTGTTTTTCAGTTTTAGATGTTTCTATTGATATACCCTCAAGATCAGAGACTTTTTTCTGTCACGTGTAGGAAGCCCCCCCAAAGATGGTCTTCATTCCTGTATGTCCATCTTTCTTTTTTGGCTCTTTCTTGGAGTTTTCATCTTTCTGCTTACATTGCCTGTCTCTTCCTGATGTCTACTCAGTCCACTACAGCCCTTAGCAAACTTAATCATGGTTATTTTATATTCCTGCCCTGATAATTTCAACACCTGTGTCTCATCAAGATCTGATGCTTAGGGGCTGGCACTGTGGCACAGCAGGTTAAGCTGCCATCTGCAGGGCTAGTGTCCCAAATGGGGGCCAGTTCAATTCCTGGCTGCTCCACTTCTGATCCAGCTCTCTGCTGTGGCCTGGGAAAGCAGTGGAAGATGGCCCAAGTGCTTGGGCCCCTGCACTGACTTGGGAGACCTGGAAGATGCTCCTGTTTTAAGCCTGGCTCAGACCTGGCCATTGCGGCCATTTGGGGAGTGGACAAGTGGATGGAATCTCTCTCTCTTTCTCTCCCTTTCTCTCTGTAATTCTGATTTATAAATAAATAAATCTTTAAAAAAAGATAGGATGCTATTCTGTCTCTTTACAGTGTTTTTTTTTTTTTTGTTTTGTTTTTTTTTACTTTTAGTATTAGTATGCCTGGTAATTTTTCTCGATACCTAGACATAATGTACTGGATAAAAGTAATTGCCATAAATAGGCCTTTAGTACTGCAGTGGTAAGGTGCCAGTGCAGGGGAAGCATTCTACAGTCCTACGATAAAGTGTCAAGCTTGGAGTGGACCTGTGACTCCATAGCTGTTGTTCCGCGTTTCTTCCTCCCCCTGCGGTGGACAGGATGGCTAGAGTGGTTTTGGAGTCTGTATTTCCATTCCCTAAATCAGTAGCTTTGGCTCTGAGTAACCAGCTTCTCCTGAGGGCAGGCCTTTACGAGCAGAGTGCTCTCAAGTATTTCAAAATGTTCCTTCCTCCTGCCAGAAACCCAGGGGATTTTTCTGCCATATTATTGTGAGAATCTTTTTGAGCTCCTGGAGGTAAACCTGATATATGGGGGGAGGAGAGAGCTCCTAGGCTTGGGTCCTGCTGGGATTTTTAAGCTCAGAGCCTCCAGCAATTTGTCAATTACTGTTCATTTCTCCTACCCCGGCACTGGCTCCCACAGGGGTTTTTGTTCATCAGTCTCTGCTCTGGTAAATTGTGCCTGCCTGGATTTACCTGTCTGTCCCTCTAATTCTGGAGGCCGGAGCTTGCTCTGTATCCTCTCCGTCTGTTACAACAAAAGAAAAGTTGTGGCTCTTTCAGACTTTTCAGATACGGACTTGTTAGGACGGCGTGGTGACTTCGAACCGGAAACTGGAGTCCTTTATCCTTTTTGTTTGAAAATACTCTTCCAACTTTTATAAATTTGATGTTTTTCTATGTATGTTATTAATTTGCATAGCTTGTATCTTGTATCTATTTCATTATGAATTTCCCCCTGTTTTATATTCACCAAGCAATCTTAAAATCCATCTATATTATCATGATATCTGTATGTATGTTACTGCATGGAGTGCACCTGCCACATTTTTTCTAAGCACCCTTTCAATGACAAATACCCAGGTTCTTCAGTTTTGGTCAACACAGGCATCGCTCTGCAACAAATATCTCTATATATGCCTCCTCTTCCATCTCTGTGTGAGAATTTCTATGTTATGCCCATGAATAGATTATGTGTGTATTTAATTTGAACAAATAATGCAAGACTTTCTCCAAAACTGCTCCAAGAGTCTACCTCACACAAGAAAATCATGAGTTATTTATGTTCTTGTATCTCCACCAGCATTTGGCATGAACCAATTCTGTGATTTTTACCCAGCTAATACTCATAGATGAAACCTCATAATTTTATTTACACTTTGTATATTTTCCTGTTGCCAATGATTTTGAGTATTGAATTGTGTTCTCATTAGTTTTTTTTAAAAAAAGATTTATTTATTTATTTAATTGAAAGTCAGAGTTACACAGAGAGAGGAGAGGCAGAGAGAGAGAGAGGTCTTCTGTCCGTCCGTTGGTTCACTCCCCAATTGGCCGCAATGGCTGGAGCTGCGCCGATCCGAAGCCAGGAGCCAGGTGCTTCTTCCGGGTCTCCTGCATGGGTGCAGGGGCCCAAGCACTTGGGCCATCCTCTACTGCTTTCCCAGGCCATAGCAGAGAGCTGGATCATAAGAGGAGCAGCCGGGACTAGAACCAGCACCCAAGTGGGATGCCAGCGCTTCAGGTGAGGAGGGCGTTAACCCGCTGAGCCACAGCGCCAACCCTCTCATTAGTTTTTGAATTTTCTCTTCTGCAAAAGACCCGTTCACCTTTCTTCCCATTTTCTTATTGAGTTGTAAAAAAAAATTTAAATTTTTCTTAAAATTTTTTTTGACTATTCTAAATATAATCGTTTTATTAATTTTTTTTTTAATTTGAGAGGCAGAGGATGAGAGTGAGAACGAGAGTGAGAGCGAGAGAGTGAGAGAGAGAAAGAGAGAGAGACAAAAAGAGAGGACACTGCCATCTGCTTGCTCACCTCTCAAGTTCCCACAGTGGCCGGGCTGAATGTCTGAAGCCACTACTGAAGAAACCAAGCCCTGGAGCCATCACTGCTGCCGCCCAGCATCTGCATTGGCAGGAAACTAGAGTCCGGACTCAGAGCCAGGTTTTAAACCCAGACGCGCGGATACAGGATGAAAGTGTCCTCTCACTTCTGCCAAATTCCCACCTCTGTAACCACTTTTAATTTTTGGAAATACTTATTCCATTCTGTCAAGGGGTCTGTTTGTCCATGAGATCCTTTACTGAAAGTAAATCCTTAATTTGGGGCTGATCAAGCTTATTAGACCTTTTGTCTTAAGATTTACTCTGATTTTCAAGAAGTCCTTCATCTTAGGTCACAAAGATACTTCTCACATCTTCATCTACAAATCTATATTTTATAAATCTTATTTTATATTTTAGTTATTTAATCTATCTAGAGTTTGCAGTTATTTATGATTTTACATAGTTAAGTGGCTATAGGAATGCCTCGCAGATTTCCAGCTGCCAGGAGCATATTTTTCTGATGCCTAATGAGTAGTTTGAGGACTGTCTGTCAGCCTTGCCAAACTTTTCTTAGGTTACAGAGCAGTCCAGGACGCCTCTACCCAACCTTCCCTGGGGCTCAGATTTGGCTTTAGTCTGACAGCTCTTCTTCACATGAATGGCACTGCAGGCTGGAACTCTCCAAGTCTGAACCGACCCCTCTCCATGTAATATCCGTGTAATAAAATCCGTGTAATATCCGTGTACATTTCATCTCATCTTGGCATCTGCTTCTCAAAAGTCCCAAGAAAATACACTCTCCGTGTTTTCGCTACACAGTCATTAATTCAACAAATACTTAGTATATACTCAGTAAGTGTTATAAAGGCGAGCCAGTTCCCCAAAAGTGTCTAGTAATTAATCTACCCTTCCCTTTTGCTTTGTCATGTCACCATTATTATTATTACTATGGTTTTGTGCTATATCTTTGTAACCAGTAGAGCAATTCTCCCTTTTTCCTCATCTATTTAAGACTGAGTTATCTGTTCTTGTACCCTTTAACAACCACATGTGTTTCTAAAATACTAGAATTTTGGATTGGATTTACAGATTTCACAATATTAAGTCATTTTATCTAAGATCAGGGAACGGATCCCCATTTGCTCAGACCATCTACATAGAAGTCTCATACACACTCGATTAACTTGGTCAATGTGTATTTTGTATGGTTGGGGCCATGGTGTATATCTTGTTTTTATTTCATTTTCTAGTAGGTTTTTGTTGGTTTACAGAGATGGACTTATTCTGGCTGTGGTTGACCCTTCATCATTTCAAAGGTGTCTTTTTCAAACTGTTGAAAAATCTCAAGCCATTCTGCATCCCAGTTCTCCATATGTGACCAGTTCTCTCTCTCTAATCATCTTTGTTTCACTATTTTGAAATTTAACAGAGATATACCCTGTCAGCAGTCTATTTTCATCCAGTTTCTGGGCATTGGGAGGGACTTTTGAATCGGTAGCTCCTCCCTCTTGGTTATATGGCTTTTTCTCGGACTGTTTGTTGATTCCTTCTCTCTCTGTTCCCTCTTTCTAAAGACTCAGAGTATTCAAATTAGGATTAATCATCTCATTTTAAGTTGTTTTCTCTCCTTTTTTTCACGACTTTGTGATTTTGTTCTATTTTCAGGGACATTTCTCAACCCTTTACCAAATCTTTCAATGTCTGTCCAGTGCTTTTTAACTTCCAAAAGATCCTTTTCTGTTGCTAATGTTGCCTGAGCGCTCCTTTATTACAACATCCTGTCCTTTCCTGGGGAGCACAGGAGCTGTAGCTTGTGTCTCTGAGAATACCAACTCCGGAGTTTTTTCTTTTGAAGTTATTATTTCCTGGAATAGCCTCTGTTTCCTCTGTTTGTTTTTGACTCTGTTTTCCAATTCAGACAGTTCCTTCAGGTACCTAGTGACCCTTGGCTGTCTGCCTATAACTAACAGTTAATGATTAAAATGCTGACCAAAGCTCTGTACAGATGAGCAGAGCTTGTCAATTTGACCTTCACTTTAAGTTGGTTTGGGTGGGCTAGCAGTTGGGGAATCCCTCATACTGGTGTTTTACAGTTTCCCTCAGTAATGATTTTCTACCCTCCGTAGGGAGAGAATGGGTTTGGTGCATGACATTCTGGGAGCTCCCCATTATTAAAGGGTGGGGGTGTATTCAGTCACTGCCTGCTAGCCTTTGGTTTATCCGCACCATCAGTGATGCCTGCCATACACCAATACACTTGCTCTGCTTTACTTTTTTTTTTTTTTTTGACAGGCAGAGTGGATAGTGAGAGAGAGAGAGAGACAGAGAGAAAGGTCTTCCTTTTTGCCCTTGGTTCACCCTCCAATGGCCGCTGTGGCCGGCACATCTCGCTGATCCGAAGCCAGGAGCCAGGTACTCCTGGTCTCCCATGTGGGTACAGGACCCAAGGACTTGGGCCTTCCTCCACTGCCTTCCTGGGCCATAGCAGAGAGCTGGCCTGGAAGAGGGGCAACCGGGACAGAATCCGGCGCCCCAACCAGGACTAGAACCCGGTGTGCCGGCGCCGCAAGGCGGAGGATTAGCCTGTTAAGCCACGGCGCCGGCCTCTGCTTTACTCTTTCTCGTGTATGACTCCTCAGGGCTTCTGGCTGGTTGATGAACAGCAGTTCCCTGGCCTTGTTGAGTGAACCCAGGGAACTCACTTCCCAAACAGCATTCCTGCTAGTCTACTTCATTTCGCCCTCTTTACCTGGCTTCCTGGGTACCTGCTGCCAGTCCCTGGGCCTTTTCACTGGTTTACCTAGAATTGGCTCTCCATAATCCTCCGTTGTCTTGGGATTCAACTTTCCTAGATCCACTGAGACAGTTTTCTAGTTCTTCATATGCTCTCCAGCATCTAAAACCTTTTGCTTTTGTCTTCACTTCAGTTTCCCTATCCATGTGGTTTTATATGTATTTTGTGTTTTAATTCTTTTATTCAGTTTTATCAGGGAGGAAAAACTAGCTGCTTGAGTCCAATCTGGTTTTTTTTTAGTAGCTGTGTTTTAGATTTGTATATCTTTTTTTAAAGATTTATTTATTTTGCTTGAAAGAATTACACAGAGAGACGAGAGGCAGAGAGAGAGAGAGGTCTTCCAACTGATGGTTCACTCCCCAGTTGGCTGCAATGGCCAGAGCTGTGCCGATCTGAAGCCAGGAGCCAGGAGCTTCCTCCAGGTCTCCCAAGTGGGTGAAGAGGCCCAAGGACTTGGGCCATCTTTCACTGCTTTCCCAGGCCATCAGCAGGGAGCTGGATCGGAATTGGAGCAGCCGGGACTCAAACTGGCGCCCATATGGGATGCCGGCACTGCAGGTGGCGGCCTTACCCACTTCACCACAGCACCGGCCCCAAGTTCAGTCTGTTTTAACCTGGAAATCTCCACCTGTGCTTTTGATTCTCTTTGCTTCTTCCAGATCCTACTTCAACTGTTTCCTCTCTGTTGTTTCTGATTTACTAATACGCTCAAGAGCTCTGTATCTTTTCCCTCTCAGTCTCTCCCATAACTCTCTTTGTTCTTCCTGACATTTATTTCCTATTCAACTAAGTCTACTGTAGAAACTAAAGTAAAAAGCCTGTAATTGGTCTATTAACTTCTTTTTTTTAATTTATTTTTGACAGGCAGAGTGGACAATGAGAGAGAGAGACAGAGAGAAAGGTCTTCCTTTTTGCCGTTGGTTCACCCTCCAATGGCCGCTGCGGCCGGCGCACTGCGCTGATCCGATGGCAGGAGCCAGGTGCTTCTCCTGGTCTCCCATGGGGTGCAGGGCCCAAGCACTTGGGCCATCCTCCAGTGCACTCCCTGGTCACAGCAGAGAGCTGGCCTGGAAGAGGGGCAACCGGGACAGAATCCGGCGCCCCGACCGGGACTAGAACCTGAAGTGCCAGTGCCGCTAGGCAGAGGATTAGCCTGTTGAGCCACGGTGCCGGCCGGTCTATTTACTTCTACTCTAGCACTTAATTAGCATCCCTCTCTCCAAATCACCAGTGGAAACTGTTCATCATTTGTCAATAGCAATTCTGCTTATAAGAAATAGACCTGTCTATGAGCTGTGTGTTTTCACAATATCAATTATTAATAATTAATCACACATTAATTTAGCTATGAGCTATGTGGCTTCAAAGAGCATGCAGTGACCTCAGGTTTTCTCGTTCCACTCAGTAGCAGATGGGCTGAATTGCTAAGGCACTCAGAGTCAGCAATCACTAAAGCATATCAACTACATACATATTGGTAATTATGTATTACCGAGTATAGGTCACTTAACATAATATCACACAATAAGAAGCAAGAAAATAAGGATAAGAAACTAGTGAGAGGGGGAGAAAAGTCCTCTTCATCTTGGAAGGAAGTCAGTGATGAGTTGGACAGAGCCTTGGTCACGGAAGCCTTGGTCTAGTGTTGTAACTTACCTGGAAGGTCAGTGTTTATGCCAGATTCGGTGTGTTGTTGGTTATGCTTCAGTTCCTAGGTTTTAAGTTTGCACCTTGGGATGTTATTATGTTATACCCTTGCAGATGTTGGTAAACATGATTTGTTTCCCTTGAAATCTTCCACGGTTTGTTTATGTCAGAGTTGGGTGTCTCTTAACACGGAGTCAGTCTTGCCCTGTACATGGTTGTCCCTCCTTTTGTTCTATAGGAATTCCATACTCCTTAGCCTTTTCTTAACTGTACTTTATAATACCTATCACCTGCTTATCAGAAAGTACCCCCTGCACACACGCTCTCCCCAGTTGTAATATTGGGACATAGATAGTTGGTCTATATCCCTGTTTCCCAGCATACAACTCCTAAAATCCTTGCAATCTTCAAGGTAGGCAGTGCCTTTTTTATGCTAATTGGTTAACTGAGGGCTGGCAGCTCCTGGGCAGCTTCAAGATAGGAACTGGTTACTGGAAAGGCTAGGACAGGGTTATTGGGTTGAGGGGACAGAGGTCAAAGGTTACCTTGATCGCCAATGATTTAATCAATTATGCCCATGTAACGAAGCCTTCATAAATCCCGAAAGGACAGGTTTCAGAGCTTCCTGATAGCAGAACATGTGCCGAATGCTCCAGGATGGTAGGAACTGAGTTTGCTCTTCCTGTAGTCTCAGAACAATAGACTATTTGCCACTCCTGGAGACTCATGCCAATGGCCTCTGCGAGTGCCAGTTTGTTCTCCAGTAACATTCTCTCTTCCCTCTATGCTTTTGATAATTCTTTCTATTCTTCATTTGGTTATCACTAAAATGATAACTCCTTCATGACATCTTCCAAGATTCTGCCTTGCCCTCCATCCTCCCATACATATCCCACTACCACCCCATCATTCCCTCCACTGAAATTTGCATCCCACTTACCGAATACTTATTATGAATGCTCTCACACTAATTAACTAATTCTACACTTGCTTTATCATTCCCACTGGCTAGGAAGATGCTAAAGAACAAGAACAGTCTCATTCATCTTGGCATACCCATTACCCCATAATATGCTTTGTAATGTATTCATGCAAAGTTAAGGGAGAAGAACCATGATTTACATCCTATAGGCTAAACGAGGAAACAAAATCTTACACATAAAATCCTGAATGCAGCCAACGTATTGCAGTGTTTCCTAGAGATGCATTTCAGTGTGTACAATTAACAGGCTCCTCTGAGTGTAATTAGCTCAGAGACCAGCTGGGGGCTGTAGGGAAAATATCTGTGGATTCTACCTTCATAGCAACAGGTTGAAACTGCTGATTTATGACTCTTGGCAGAAGCAACTGGCCCCGCGCCAGGGGATACCACAATGGCAGCCAAAGGGCCCACTGGTGATCCCACGGACCCACTCAACCCTCTCCTCTGTGACAGCAGCGCTCCAGGTCCCTCAGCTGCTCTGGATTCACTTAGAGTGAGAGAGTCAGAAACTCCGGGGAGTTAATATACAGGTAAGGGTCCGCTCTTGGGAACGGCCAGGCCAGCTCTGAGCTAAATCAACCCTTGCGGCATTTGGCCTCTGAACTTTGCTCCGCAGTCTCCTGCCCAGAGCAGCTTCCTGCCAAGTGTCTGGTACCTTCTGCTGATCCCAGCTGTTTCTTCCTAGAGGCAGCCTGGCAACCATCCAACTCCCAAGTTCCTTTCTTTTAAAGACCACTGGGCCCCTCTTTCCCATAAGGAAAGGGACTGGATACACATTCAGGCAGAAGGATTCACATTCAGGAGTTTCTGGTTAAATGTACTCCTATACCAGGGACGTGTGCCATAAATCCTGGCTTCTGGGCACTGCCTTAATACAGAGAAATGAATCTTTAATGGGTATTTATTTTCTAGGAAGAATGGAGTGGAAGTAGGAGCTTTTAGCATCTTTTAAATTTTCATTAGGAGATAAACATTCTGTTATAGAGGATCGGGCCATTCTTGATAGCAAACTGAAATGTGTGCTGGGAGAAATGTAGAGGAACTCTTACAAAGCTAATGACCAGGACTGTGTGGACAGGAACAGGCTTGAGAGCAAACGGATCAGGCAAGTGAGAGAGGAGAGGTGTTTTAAAATGCTACAATAGTTACCGGCATAAGTCTTGTCCCAGCTACGGGAGTATCAAAAACTCTGCTTCTCTTCTAAGATCACACGTACTCCTAATGCTTTTAGGATAGCTAATTTGAATAAGCATTTAAAACATGCTTAATAGTGTTGAAAATTTTCCTCTAGATTAAGTATATTCTTAAATTCCCATCAGCCACGTCTGCCAAGTAGAAAAATAATGAGTTTCAGGACAAACATATCCTTGTTTCTAGATAACCCTAATATTACTCACCATGATGCAGTGGTCTGATTAAAAATAGTCTCCCATTAACATGGCTGATTACCTTTTGATAAGGTTTAATTGAGATTCATAAACCTGGAGTGTGTATTGTAGTGCAGCAGAGTAAGCTGCTGCCTGGTTCTCCCACATCCCACATGAGAGTGCCAGTTTGAGTCGCAGCTACTGTGCTTCTGACACGGCTTCCTGTAACAGCACCTACGAGGTAGCAGCTAGTGATTCAAGTATTCATGTTCGTGTAATCTACACAAGAGACCCAGGCCGAGCTCCAGCTTGGCCCGGTCCCAGCTCTTCCAGGCTCTGGGGTAAAACAGCAGATGGCAGACCTCCCTCTGTCTCTCCCTCTCTCTGTGTGTCACTCTGCCTTTCAAATAGACATTTAAAAACAAGAATCCTAAGCTATGTCTTTTTATATCTATCTATCTCATGGATGTGCCCTTACCATATGGATGTTTTCTTTATTAGAATGTATATATTGGTATCCAAGATGGCTGAATAGGGTACATCCACACTAACTTAAGCTGCTCTGGGAAATGAAAGGAACAAAGGGAGGACTGCATTTCCAGCATTCTGATGGATGGAAATTCTTGGCAAAGCGGGGGCAGGGGTAGACTCCATGGGACAAAAGGAGAGAAGACAGAGACGCCGCTGTAGCCAGCCACATGGTGCAGCCAGTTGCCAGCTGTGAGCTGCCATCTTACCCTGCCAGGGTAGGGAGAAATCACCATGCACCCACTTCTCATAGTTTAGCTGTAAGGAAATTCCATAGTCATCCACTGACTTTTACTTCAGCCTAGAGAGCTGACTGGGGTCTGAGGAACTGCCGGGCTTGGAGCAGGGAAGCCGCCTTGCTTCTTTCCCTCTACTCCTCCTGCAGAGTGCCATACATGGCAGCAAAAAGTCACACATCAACCTTCTGTTCTCCTACCAGCATCAGAGGCAGAGGCACGGCAACGTGTGGGGCAGAGGACAGATCCCCTGAGATCCTGCAACTGGAGTATTAGCCTCAGAGCCATGCTTACACATGCTACGTGAGCAAGGGGGATTCATTCTTAGCTTCTAGGGGCTAACACCAGAAGCAGCCCAACAAAACATTGACTCCCACCCTGGGAGATCTGGGTAGTGACCCCACTATACCCTGCAACACCAGGACTGTAACAATTCATTTTAAATTTCTTTTTTTTTTTTTTTGACAGGCAGAGTGGACAGTGAGAGAGAGACAGAGAGAAAGGTCTTCCTTTTTGCCGTTGGTTCACCCTCCAATGGCCGCCGCGGTAGCGCGCTGCGGCCGGCGCACCGCGCTGATCCGATGGCAGGAGCCAGGTGCTTCTCCTGGTCTCCCATGGGGTGCAGGGCCCAAGCACTTGGGCCATCCTCCACTGCACTCCCTGGCCACAGCAGAGAGCTGGCCTGGAAGAGGGGCAACCGGGACAGGATCGGTGCCCTGACCGGGACTAGAACCCGGTGTGCCAGCGCCGCAAGGCGGAGGATTAGCCTAGTGAGCCGTGGCGCCGGCCCATTTTAAATTTCTTAGTGCTGGCCGGTGCCGTGGCTTAACAGGCTAATCCTCCGCCTTGAGGCGCCAGCACACCAGGTTCTAGTCCCGGTCGGGGCGACGGATTCTGTCCCGGTTGCCCCTCTTCCAGGCCAGCTCTCTGCTATGGCCTGGGAAAGCAATGGAGGATGGCCCAAGTGCTTGGGCCCTGCACCTGCATGGAGACCAGGAGAAGCACCTGGCTCCTGCCTTCAGATCAGCGAGATGCGCAGGCCTCAGCGGCCATTGGAGGGTGAACCAACGGCAAAAAGGAAGACCTTTCTGTCTCTCTCTCTCTCTCTCTCACTATCCACTCTGCCTGTCAAAAAAAAATTTTTTTTTCTTAGTGCCACTGGAATCTATCCAGTGTACTTAGGGAAGAATCTGCCTGCATTCCACTTCTCTGGACTCATACCCTCCAGTGTAAAATCTCCTGTATACCTGGTAGTCACCCTGTAGGACTGGAACAGAGTTCACTTCATACTCCCTAATCCTAAGACTATGGCTGTTAGTATTACAAGCCACAGCACCACTTGGACTCTCCTAGCAGGATCTGAATAAGGGTCCATTTGTATCACACAATCCTAGAGCCATAGCAATTGGTCCTATAGCTCCACCATCACTCAGGTATGCCACTAGGACAAGGAAGAAGCTACCCTTGCCTCCCTCAGCACCAAGGACAAGGCCATGGCTATCACATTTGCAGGGAAACTAACACTGAACTCTCTGTAGGCCAAAGATATACACGGAAGGAAACTTTATTCATCTCAAAGCCACACTGATATCTGTATGAACTGCAGCAGGCTAGACCACTGCATCACTTATAGACACTGCTGACGTCCATTAAGACAAAAGAAATCACTCAGAGACTAGACTCCTGGGCTCACCCAGGACCAAAGCCAAAGCAACAAGCCAAGTGGTACCCTGAGTACCACCTACACCATAAACTCTTTTACAATAAAACCTACTCCAAAAAGAAGGGATGAATAAACCAGATGGGCAGACATCAACACAGGGACACAGAAGATGTGAAGAAGCAAAGTAACATGACACCTCCAAAAGAACGCAATACTCCTCCAGAATTAGATATCTAACTGAAGGAAGTCTATGAAATGACAGATACAGAATTCAAAGTAATTATTATAGGAAACTCAATGAGAAGCAAGATAATACAGATAGACAGATTTAAAACATGAGGAAATCAATGAGTGACATGAATGAAAATATTACTAAGGAGACAGAACTCATTAAGAAAAACCAAATAGAAATTTTGAAGATGAAATCTTCAATCAGTGAAATAAAACATAGGATTGAGTGGTTTTGTTTTTTTTTTTAAAGATTTATTTATTTATTTGAAAGTAAGAGTTACACAGAGAGAGGAGAGACAGCGAGAGAGAGAGGTCTTCCATCTGCTGGTTCACTCCCCAATTGGTCGCAATGGCTGGAGCTTCACCGATCCCAAGCCAGGAGCCAGGAGCTTCTTCTGGGTCTCCCACTTGGATGTAGGGACCCAAGGATGTGGGCCATCTTCCACTGCTTTCCCAGGCCATAGCAGAGAGCTGGATTGGAAGTGAAGCTGCCGGGTCACAAACTGGCACCCATATGGGAATTTGGTGCTTCAGGCCAGGGCATTAACCCACTGTGCCGTAGCACCAACCCCATGATTGAGTGTTTAAACAGCAGAATAGACTAAGTGGAAGAGAGAATTTCTGACCTCAAATGATAAGAATCTGACAAAGGACTATTATTCCAAATATACCAACAACTTTAAAAATTCAACAACTAAAAAAATAACCAACCCAGTTGAGAAATGGACAAAGGACTTCAATAAACAGTTCTCAGAAGAAGAAATACAAATGACCAACACATATATGATAAAATGCTCAACATTAGTAGCCATCAGGGAAATGTAAATCAAAACCACCATGAAATATTACCTCACCCCTGTCAGAATGGCTAAAACACAAATCACAGAGAGTAACAAATGCTGGCAAGGATGTAGGCAAAGGGGAAAACTTATACACTATTGGTGGGAATGTAAATTAGTGCAGCCACTGTGGGAAATAGTGTACAGATTTCTAAAAAAAATTAGAAATAGACTTGCCATATCATCCAGCAACCCCACAACTGGGTATATAACTGAAAGACTTGAACACAATATATCAAAGAGATACCTGTAACATAATGTTTTATAGCAGCACTGTTCACAACAATCAAAATTTAGAATCATCCAATCAAATGAGTGGATAAAGAAAATCTACTATATATACACAATGGAGTATTATTCATCTATAAAAAATTAATGAAATTCTACCATTTGCAGCAAAATGAACATAACTGGGGGACATGTTGAGTGTCATAAGCTGGACCCAGAAAGACAAATATCACATGTTCTCCCTTATATGTGGGAGGTAAAATATTAAAAAGAGAAGGAGAGAGAGAGAGAGAGAGAGAGAGAGAGAGAGAGAAATGTCTGTATCAGTATTGCTGCAAATATAATTTTGTAAAACTTTGGTTTATACCTTTGTGAAACCAATGGTTAAGAATGTTATACCACAATATTTTTAATGATCTGTGATTACTTTAAAATTTACTGTATATTGGTGAAATATTTTTCATTTAATTATTATTTATAGTCATGTCTATATTGCCACTAAACTGGGGTCTTTTTGTTTTTTACTTGTTATACTTACCTGATGAAGTAGTAAGCCATTTTACTGCAATGTGAATTTAAAATATGTTATCTCAAAAATCAAGAAGAAAGAAAGAAAGGGAGAAGGAAGGAGAGTGGGAGGAAGAGAGGTAACGAAATAAAAATAATTTTTAAAAGATGAAAAAAACCCTTAAAATTAGAGACTGTCTTTTCTGACGCTGGCTTTGCCTGGACCTCCCTGTGCTCCCTGATGTAACTGTTGGAGGCAACACACAGAAGCATTGGGGAGAGAGCAAAGTGAGACGAGATGGGAAGTGGGGCTTTAGCTCTCTTGCCATAATCTCTCTCCATAATCATCTTACACAAACATTCAAAAAAGTATATATTTTCTTATTACTTACATCATGCTGGTTTATTTCAGAAAACAGAGATAATAACCAGGAAAATAAAAGTCCTCCATAATTCCACCACCAGACTTCCCCCAGTATTTTTTATAATTATTTATATATTTATTTAAATCAGCACTACACTATATCTAGTATGAATTTTGTTTTTCATTCAGTGGAGTGTGAATATCATTTTATTTAATTTGAGAGAGAGACAGGGAGCTCCCATTCACTAATTGACTATCAAATGCCTGCAACAGCCAAGAGCCCAAAGCCAGGAGCCAGAAACTCAATCCAAGTTCTGACATGGGTGGCAGGAATCCAACTACTTGAGCCATCACCTCTGCCTCTTAGGGTCCTCATTAGCAGGAAACTGGAGTCAAGAATTGAACCCAGATTCTCTAGTGTGGGACATGAGACCTCAAGAATGCCTCTTTATGTCATTAATTATTTCTCTATGTAATAGACACCAAATTTGTCTCTGGAGATCCTACCTCTCTCCTCCCCCATGAGTCCTGGAAGAGAAACCCTGTGTACCATGTGATCACAACTCAAGACCGCTCTTCACTCACTCTGCCCCTCATGTCTGCTCTCCCACCCACCTAATTCAGCTAGGTCTGAATCTGACTCAAATTGGGCCAATCACATTCTCTTTCTTGGTAGTTTGGAACTGGGCTGTTGCCATGGAGTGAATATTTGTGTCCTCTCAAAATTCAACTGCTAAAACCTATTCCTTCAATGTGATGGTATTAGGAGTTGGGGGTGATTAGGTTGTGAGGGTGCTGCCTTCATGGTTAAGATTAGTCCCTCTTAATAGAAGCTCCAGAGAGTTAATACACCCTTTCTAGTAAGTGAAGACATGGTGAGAAGGTGCAGCTTCCTGTAAGACACTAGATTAGCTGGTTTGTGTGTGGCCTTGCACTTTCTCCAGAATTGTGAGAAATACGTTTCTTTCATTAGCTGCCCATATATGGTGTTTTGTTACAGCAGCCAGAGCAGCCCAGTCACTCAGACAAAGATGGGGGGAGGGGGGGAGTCTTTATAATGAGCAGTTGTTGTAGAGTCTGGCAGGGAAATTGGCAAAATCTGAAGAATATATCCCTTGCAAATGGAATTTGTGAGAAAGCAGAGGTATCAGAGGCGGCCAAGCGAGCTGATCTAAAACTGGGAGCAGGACAACAGGGAAGACCTGTAGAAAGAGGCTAGGACATGAGATCACAGGTCTGTGGGTGAGCAAGTGAATGGTCGTGGAACTGGATTCCCCCTCCCAACTCCTGACTGAACCTCAAGTCTTTAAGTACTCTTGAGTTCACTTGCTTTGACCTTTCTTTTTTTTAATAAAAAACTTTTATTTAATAAATATGTATTTCATAAGTACAACTTTTGGGTTATAACAATTCTTCCCCCCCATACCCACCTCACACCCCCAAATCATCCCATCTCCTACTCCCTCTCCCATCCCATTCTTCAGTAAGATTCATTTTTAATTATCTTTATATACAAAGATCAACTCTATACTGAGTAAAGATTTCAACAATTTGTACCCACACAGAGACACAAAGTATAAAGTACTGTTTAAAGACTAGTTTTAGGCCGGCGCCGCGGCTCACTAGGCTAATCCTCCGCCTTGCGGCGCCAGCACACCGGGTTCTAGTCCCGGTCGGGGCACCGATCCTGTCCCGGTTGCCCCTCTTCCAGGCCAGCTCTCTGCTGTGGCCAGGGAGTGCAGTGGAGGATGGCCCAAGTGCTTGGGCCCTGCACCCCATGGGAGACCAGGAGAAGCACCTGGCTCCTGCCATCGGATCAGTGCGGTGCGCCAGCCACAGAGCGCTACCGCGGCGGCCATTGGAGGGTGAACCAACGGCAAAAGGAAGACCTTTCTCTCTGTCTCTCTCTCACTGTCCACTCTGCCTGTCAAAAATTAAAAAAAAAAAAAAGACTAGTTTTACCATTAATTCACATAGTACAACACAGTAAGGACAGAGATCCTACATGGGGAGCAGTACACAGTGACTCCTGTTGTTGATTTAACAATTGATACTCTTATTTATGATGTCAGTGATCACCTGAGGCTCTTGTTATGAGCTGCCAAGGCTATGGAAGCCTCTTGAGTTCACAAACTCTGACATTATTTAGACAAGGCCATAATCAAAGTGGAAGTTCTCTCCTCCCTTCAGAGAAAGATACTTCCTTCTCTGATGGCCCATTCTTTCCACCAGGATCTCCCTCACAGAGATCTTTCATGTAGGTCATTTTTTGCCACAGTGTCTTGGCTTTCCATGCTTGAAATACTCTCATGGGCTTTTCAGCCGGATCCGAATGCCTTAAGGGCTGATTCTGAGGCCAGAGTGCTGTTCAGGGCATTTGCTTTGACCTTTCAATAATGTGCCTTTGAACTCTTCTCATCTGAGAAGATTTCACCCAAAGAATATCAGCTAAGACAACCTATGATGTCATTTTAAGCAGCCACCTAGTTTTCTGCTACTTATATATAACTCAACACATTAATACATTATTTGATTAGATATTGTTTTTATTTCTTAGTGATTCTGAAAGAACACTAGAAGAAATATCGTTGTAGCTAAATCTTTACAAATATTTTCTTAGGATGACCATTAAATGAGGAATTGTGAGTTTACAGAAATTAATATTACATATGCATTTGAGTCCCAGTAAGACATGTTGGAAAATTCCTGTTTTTCTACATCCTTACCAATATTGACAATTGAAAAAAGAAACAATTCTGCTAATTAATCTATCTAAAAATGTTGCCTCCCAGAATGTCTTTAATTCATGTAGTTGTACAATTTCCCTGTATTTATTGCTCAGTCCTTTTTCTTCCAGTACAAAATGCTTGGTTCTGATTTTACTCATTTTCTTCTTAGTTTCTGTTCTCATTTGCATCTTCTTGATGGTGTGCTCTCCCTCTTTTTTAAAATGAGGGCTGTTAAATTTTTGATTTCCAAATTTTAAAATGATCTTCTACTTACCCATTTGCCAAGTAATTGTACAGATATATTAAAAATACACCTGGGCAGTCCTGCCTAGAAATATTTTTCCTTATGATTTACTCTTTTGATGTCATAACTACAAAGGAGTTCACCTACCTAAGATTGGATAACTGTATAGTTTCATTTTTAAGTGAGCACATTAAAAAACTGTGCAATTCTCAAGGCAATTAGAAATCAAAGACTTAAATGCCACAAAATGGAGGCACAAAGCAATACATACTCAAACAAAGCCAAAATTCATCAGCAAACCCACTTGAAATTTTAGGCGTCTTGAAAGTTACCAATTATGAAGCCACTGGACCTACAGGAAGACAAAGCAGGAGTTTTGGAGCGTATTTTAAACACCTTTTCATCCTGCCTCAGATTTGTGTGATTTAAGCCATTAAGAATTACCAAGGGAAAGAAAAGCCAGGCAAATATTAAGTGATTGAGATAGCAAAGACTTTTAATTATTGTTCTCTTTCCTGAAGATAAAACCACGCCGTGCAGTGATGAGAGAACAGTACTGCAGACGACCACGCTCTATTGTGTGGCGCAGACCAGCTGTCCTGTGGCTGTGAAACGCTGTCATCTAGTGGCTGGTGGCGCTCCCCCACTGACGTGGTTCCTATGCAGAATGGTCCCTGGAGAGTCCGGAGTCCCAGGCTGTAGACCGCAGGCAGCAGTGAATTCGTACCGGTTCTGTTTCCTCTTTTTTTTTTTTTTTTTGCTTGCGACAGTGAGAGAAGCAAACACAATGCACTGAGGGTTGCAAGCGTTGTTCAGCAATGAGATACAGTTCTTCAGAACACCCAGAATTAAAAGATAAGTTTCTTTGGGGGCTTTGCGCTTTCCCCTCCACCTCACAGTGCTTGCATGTAAATGCTCTGAGCAGCTCCAGCAGCTGCCTTCCCTTCAAATTGTCTGCGTGCTTTTCCCCCCAAATAAAAGCATTTCCAGGAGCACGAGGCATCTCTCTCTCTGTAGATCTCCTCTTGGTAGAGTGAACGCTGCTGATTAATAAATTACATGTAGCTGTGCAAAATAGATCAAGATCAGCAGATATGAGCCACTTACTATGCCTCCCGTGTAACTGCCCTGAATTCTCAGCTCACAGCACACCTAGTCCGTTTTGGCCACTCTCTGCTCCGAGCCGGGTTTGCTGTCTTCCCCTTAGAAAAGAGGAAATGAGAATCTTTGCTTTTGTAAATTACTGTATCCAAAGTGCAACTCACTTCTTTTGTCTAATTTTCACTAATCCTTATTCAAAACAGGCCCATGGGCCTCCAAGGGAGCCCGTTTTCACTGGGCAAGTGTTTCCCCTCTTTATTCTTTGCTTTTTTTTTCCAACTGTGAGATGCAGACTGTTTCTGTTTGAGTAAGGTCTTTACAGAGCAAAAGGACATGCCTGTGACAATGGTCTTATCCTACATTCTGATTCTAGAATGCTGGAGAATGAACGTCACTCTCCCTAAGGGAGAGCTCCTGGAAAGGATTAATTCTTTGGCGTTGTGAACTAACTACTTCATGTGGATTCATTACTGGAAATACATACGTGTGTGTATAAGTGTGTGTGTGTGTCCAGTGTGTTGAGTAGCGGTTTGGGATCTTTGAATCATAACTAAAATACAACACACACACACAAACACAGGCACTCTCCTAGTGGTCGTATTCTCTCTTTCAGTGAATGGAAGAAGAGAAAAGGGTAAGGGAAGGGAACTGGGCTGGCACTGTGGCATAGTGGGCTAAACCTCAGCCTATATGGGCGCTAGTATGAGTCCCAGCTGCTCCACTTCCCATCCAGCTCTCTGCTATGGGAAGTGAGGAGAATGAAGAGGCAGAGGGAAGGAGCAGGTGTCACGCAGCTCCGGTACCCAGTGCACATCCTCCTTCTTGCTGAGGTTCCATCCTTCTGGATTCCAGTCCACACTCTGAGACTTGGGGTGGTCAGTGGTGAGGGTCCGAGGCATGTGACCGCATTGTCTCATTTTGGGTGCCTTGAGGTGGAAACGTGTAGTTCAAGGTCATTTCACTTTCACAATAAAATGTGAGAATTAGAAATAATCTCAACACAGATACAGATTAAGGGACTCCCTACCTCACCCCCTTCCCCCAGCCACTCCGCCACGGCTACCCCAACAGCTGACAAGTCCCAGAACCAGGGTAAGAGAAGGCTGGTTTTGGATTCTAGTATTGTCCTTCCAACACCATCCTGCTCAGTGACAGTGCATATCAGACACCCAGTCACACCTCAGCAGCTTCACCCTGGCTCTGGTGACACCCAGCACCCAAAGAGGAGAGCAACACCACCAGGTTTGCAGATACAACCAGTGTGGTTTACAAGCAGGAGTGAGTCTGACTACTGAAGGGATTTGTGGCAGCATCTAAAGATATTTTGATGGTCCTAGTTCCGGAAAAGGAGTGTGCTACTGAAATCTAGCGGGTAGAGCCCGGGGAATTCTTGCTGCTCAGCATCCTACAGTGAGTAGCAAAGCTCCCCGCAAAGATCTCCACTAAGGTGGAGAAACTCTGCTCTTGAACATCCCAAGTGCTGACCCTGGCAGTAGCTTTAGCAGATTTGCAGACTTGTAAGAATACCTGAGACTGCGAAGGGATGTGGGTTGGAATCCTGGCTCTGATTTTAACTAATCTATGTACTCAAGAAACCACTTCCGGTACTATCCTCACAGACCTCATCGGAGGATATTCACAGACTTGCATTTGTTCAGGTGCAGCCCATAGGAAATGTTTTGGTAAAATCCGAGCTAGGGTTGGCCAAGGGTGATCCTCCATGCTTGTCAGGTTGTTAGCTCTCTCTCCCCTGGGGCCAGAGCAAAGGCCCTGGGAGCAAAAACACCTGACCCTCCATCCACTCTTCATCCACTCACTGTGCAGCCCTGGCCCTGACTGGCAGAGATGCAGTCTGTGAGCTCCCCTTAACCACCCCCCCTCCCGCCTTGGCTTTCCAATACTGTTCCTTGCTTCTGACCATTTGCTTTATATTCATGGTTTTCTCAATCCCTCATCCATCTTCATAATCAACATAAACAATGGGATGGGAGAGGGAATGGGAAGTGGGATGGGAGTGGGGGTGGGAGGGCAGATATTGGGGGGAAGAATCACTCTATTCCTAAAACCGTACCTATGAAGTTTGTATTCATTTAATAAAAGCTTTCTAAAAAAAAACCACACATGAACACTACTTAAGATTCATCCAAACCTCAGATTCTATGATAATTCCACAGGTCAATCTATTCCACTACTTGAATTGTAGTAAATCCTCAAAACCATTATGAAAACATTTTGAGCCACTCTGCCTCTAAAAGATGGCCCTGCTGTGTGCAGGACCACTGCTCCAGCTCAGGACAGATCACTCCAGACACCCGAGCCACTTCATGTAGCTCATGCCTCGTGTTTCCTTGACACACAGCTAAAAATAACTCTTCTTAGAAGACCCTTGAGTTTCTTTAAGAACCATAGTTCAAAACACTTATTAGCCGTAATGAGTGTGCATAGTGTCTTATGCATAAACGATCTGCTATCAGTATCTACTACCTCAATTTGCTCATCCTCAGGTCAGATTAATATCATGGCATCCTATTGCTTTAGGTTGTAATTGGTGTGTATAGCTCAATCGTGTAGCAGTGTTTTAATTTCCATTTCATTACTGCGGCAGAGAGAGTTGTTCTTATTTTCTCTTAACATCGCTAATTTCTCACTGTCTCCCCAGAAACCCACAGCAGAGACAAAAAGAAGGAAGCACAACTCAGAAAGATAAAGGGATGAGATGGAACCCAATGAACCCTCAGCACTATTGTTGGCTCAAAATCTGCATTGTACAGAACATCTCTCTACTCCAAAGTCTTTAGTTAGTTTTTTCTTCACCGCTACGTATCCCTTGGGAACACTAAGTTAAAAATTACATAAAAAGGGAATCTGCTCTTCTTTTGCATAGTTTAAACTGTACCAACACAGATGCATTGTTTGGGAGTTTAAAGTCTTTTAATGCAAAGAATCAATTTCAGGATACTGCTGTAAATGTGGCAAGTTGTGAACAAGAGTCTGTTAAGTTGTAAAACCATACTTTTCCATCAGGTCTACTCTTCCAACTGAACAATCATCCTTAGCAGAAACCACGGCTATAAACTGTCACAAGCCGAGAGCACCAGAGCACCACTCTGTGAGCACTTGGTAGCTCAGAAGCTGTTATACCTCCGTTCTACAATGTCAGGTGCATTTACTTGCACTGTGCGGCAGTAAGATTTTCATGAATTGTGTGGGGCCCCAGGATGTGTTTTGGTTTTGTGAGCTGTTTTGCAGAGCCTGCCTTCCTGTTTTTCTGCCTCTGTGTGCTCTTATAGCACATACAGTTCAGAACACAAGTGGATGCGTTGTACGATTCAAAACCCCAAAAAAGGAGAACGTTTTAAATTAGGTTGAAACTTGTATACGTAGCAACTCTCGGAAGATGTGGTCTTCTACTGCTTTTCTTTTGGAAGACTGCAATTAAAAACACTTACAGGAGAGTTCATTCCCACAAATCCCAAGGGGGAAGATATATAAGCCCAATTATTTGGCAGTCAACTTTGCCCCTATGGTTAATGAAACTGCAAAAGCTGTCTTTTACCAGATATCCAGGCACTGACAGAAAACTGCCTGACCACAGCTTCATATCCATTCCCTTGGGGGCACGATTTAAACCAGAAATCTCATGTCAGGCGAGAAGAGGAGACCAGCTCCAGGAATAACTGAAAAGTGATAGTGACGGGTTTTTGTCTCCCTCTCAACCCTGTAAAACTAAGTGAAACCGATTTCTGATTGATTATTAAACACTTTGCACTAAATGGCTGGGGGATATTCTGCTCATTAAATCTACAATTTTTTAGGAGGGCTATTTCTGCCAGATTATATTGTTGGGTGCTGGGAGGGAGGCACACTGATAATGAGAAGGAAGTAGAAATGGCAAGTTGGCAAAACTCCTGAGGAAATGGAAAAGAAAAAAGTTTTGTCAGCAGCTTTGCCTGCTCAGGGCACGTGATTCTTTCAGAGACTAAGGAATCAGGAAAACACACACGAGCCATTTGCTATGGAATGCAATTCCTCAACATGGTGAGTGCAAGAATGATGTGTATTGGAAGTCCTGTTTTCTATCTGCAAGGGGGTATTGCAGATAAGACAAAATTTCTCATTTACGTCATTAATTCTTTGCAGTATTAATGATAATAAAGGTTAACATTTCTCTTTATGTCGGTTATGAATTATTAATTGTTTCTGGTATCGTTTATTTGTGCTTTGTAAATGATTTTGTATGCTGCTTCCTCACATCCTGGCACTTCATATAAACGCAGATTCCATGGTCTTGACAGAGCAAGTCCTCACTGGGACCGGGAGGTGTGAGAACAGGTGGTGTCATTGGGTCTCTATTAACTGGATGTGTTTTCTTTCCATTTTCATGGTTTTTATTTTTTCCCCCACTTCACTTGAAATAACATCGTCTTCTATCTATCTGGGGATAAAAGATGATTACTTTTTTGTTCAGAATGCACTAAACTAATACAGTTATTCTGTTTGTTGCTAAGCAACTGAGCTGGGTTACCCAGAAGCAGCGGACTCCGCTCTGTGTCCCTTGTTCCCTCTTTCATAATTGACTGAGGAGAGAGGGTTTGCCTGCTAGGGAGTAAGAGCTTGTAACCAAGACACTAGCAGAATAAAGAAACAAAAAAACATTGTTACAAATTTTGTCCAAAACTTTTTTTCTCAAGGGCAAGCAATTTGCATAGTGGTTAAGATGCTGTGTGGAATGCCTGCATCCCCTGTCAAAGTGCCTGGTTTGAGTCCCTGTTCCTCCAGTTTTCATCCAGCTGCCTACCAGTGCACACCAGGAGAGGCAGCAGGTGATGGTGATTGGGCCCCTGCTACTCATATGGGAGAACTGGATTAAGTTCCCAGCGCCTGGTTTTGACCTGGCCCAGTCAGAGGCATTGTGAGCATTTAGGGACTGTACCGGTGGGTGGGAGATCTATATCTGTCTGTCTCTCTGTCTTTCAAATAAATAAAATAAATTAAAAAATTAAAAAGCTTTGATCTTGGATAAACTCAGTCATGAAAGGAACAGCATACACTGTGTCATGGATGGCACTCAAATGTGTTAGACAGCAGCCGGACATGACAGAGTACATTCCACATATTTCATTTCATTTCTGTGAAACTCTTGGAAAAAACGAATCTGACCTGAAGCAGCAGAAATGGGTGAGGATTGCCTGAGGCTGCTGAGTTGAGGTGGAGAGAACTCCTGGGGGTGACGGAAATGTCCAGTCCACTGTCAGGATTGTGATAGAGGTTGCGCAGAGGTCAATCACAGCGCCATTTAAATGGTTACATTTTGCTGTATGTAAGTTACACCTCAGTAAAGAAACCAAAATTTGGGGCTGGCACTGTGACATCGCAGGTAAAAGCTGCCACCTGCAGTGCCGGCACCCCATATGGACACTGATTCAAGTCCCAGCTGCTCCACTTCCGAACCAGCAGATGGGAGATCTCTGTCTCTCTCTGCCTCTGCCTCTCTGCACCTCTGCCTTTCAAATAAATAAATAAATAAATCTTTAAAAAAAAAAAACATTTTTAGAGTGCATCATAGTTTAGTTTTGACTTAATTCTGTTCCTTTTAGAGCTGGAGATATATTTTTCTGTTGTGAATCATCCTTTTATTTTTCATAAGGGAAGGAAATTCATGTCACATAAGTCAAATGCAACACCTTAGCAATTTTAAAGCTTGTTTATTTTTAAAGGACATTTACTCGAGAAATAATGTAATATTTCTCACTTGGATGCTTCTTTCCTGTGATTCAAATTTTTATTAAAATTATACATGAAAATTGTTTAAACACTATCCTATTTCTTAGAAACAATTACTTAATCCCTTTTTAAATTTTTTTAAAAATTTTTTTGACAGGCAGAGTTAGTGAGAGAGAGAGAGACAGAGAGAAAGGTCTTCCTTTTTCTGTTGGTTCACTGCCCAAGTGGCTGCTACTGCCAGTGCGTTGCCACTGGCACGCTGCGCCGATCCGAAGCCAGGAGCCAGGTGCTTCCTCCTGGTCTCCCATGCGGGTGCAGGGCCCAAGGACTTGGGCCATCCTCCACTGCACTCCTGGGCCACGGCAGAGAGCTGGACTGGAAGAGGAGTAACCGGGACAGAATCTGGCGCCCCAACCAGGACTAGAACCCGGTGTGCCGGCACTGCAGGCAGAGGATTAGCCTAGTGAGCCTCGGCGCTGGCCCTTAATCCTCTTTTTTTAAAAAATGATTTATTTATTTATTTGAAAGGCTGTTACAGAGAGGCAAAGGCAGAGGCAGATGCAGAGAGAGAGGTCTTCCATCTGCTGGTTCAAACCCAAATGGCCACAATGGCTGTAGCTGGGCTGATCCAAAGCCAGGAGCCAGGAGCTTCTTTCAGTTCTCCCATGCAGGTACAGGGGCCCAAGGACTTGGGCCAACTTCTACTGCTTTCCCAGGCCGTAGCAGAGAGCTGGATCAGAAGTGAAGCAGCCTGGACTTGAACCAGTGTCCATACGGATGCTGGCACCGCAGGCAGTGGCCTTACCCATTACGCCAAATTGATGGTCCCTTACTTAATCATTTTAGCACGTTATTTTGCAATTAGTTTCATCTTTCTGGGAAAATGTTTATGCTACTTTTTAAAAAGGATTTAAACAAATTTTCCTATTTATTTATTTATATTTGAAAGACAGCGAGTGAGAGAGAGAGTGAGAGAGAAATATCTTCCATTTGCTGGTTCACTCCCCAAATGCCAGCAACAGCTGGAGCTGGACCAGGCCAAAGCCAGAAGAGGAGCACCCCATCTGGGTCTCCCACATGAGTGGCAGGGGTCCAAGTACTTGAGCCATCACCTGCTACCTCCCAGAGTGAAACTGGTGTTTAGATACCCCACTATGGAATGTGGGCATCCCTAGGGACATATTAGCCTCTATGCTTAATACTCATCTTCACTCCTTGATTTTTCAGAATCTGCTTTAGTGTTTTCTTACTCCAGAAACTTAATATGTAATTTCTCTTTCTCCCCCCAGCTCGCTCGCGCGCTCTCTCTCTCTCTCACACACACACACACACACTTACTAGTCCCCTGTCCTCTCAATAGAGTTGATAATAATTTTGTTGGATTTGGTGTTACCTTACTGCGACCAGGCCAACGCCATTCACTGCTATGACAAGTAGTAAGCTCTGATTGCTGTTCTTCCCCTCCATGCGTTTTGCTTTTCCTGGAGTTCTGTAAGTGCTGGGGCTTGGTTTATTTCATGTTTGTTTCCATGCTTACGTTGCTCCCATCATATCTTGATCTCTCCGATCCTACTGCGTGCCATCATCCTGGAAGCTCCTTTTGTCTCATGCTGTGGATTCCCTTGATCTCTCCCCGGACTCGTAGGCCTGTGTACAGATTGCCATGCTTAGTGTAACTGCCCTTATAGGGGTAAACGACAGAGAAGCACGCCCAGAAGCAGAGAGGGATGCTAAGAGCAGTAAGAAGTCAGCAGAGATGATCATGAAATATGAGGCTTGTGGGATGATACTGCTGTTAAAATTGTGTCTTTGTTCCAGAGCAGAGGAGAGAAACAGCAAAGAAATCTCTGGTGCAGTAGGCCTGAGCCACTAAACAGAAGCCCTGGCATTGCTGGGGGGTGACTGAATTAGGTTTTTGTCTCCAATACAAGAAAGAATTCTAGGAGAAGATGTAGGTAAAGATCAGCAGAGAAGCAGGATTTGTTTGCATGCAAAGTGGAAGCACACACTCAAGAGAGAGCTGCACTCAATAAGGTTTGGGGCCATCCTTTTGTATGATCTGGAGGCATTGGGGGTAGTGTATGGATTGAGTTTAGTTGAATATTCATAATGGGTGGAGTTTGGGGCAGATTTGAAGTGCCACCCATTATTTTGGAAATCTCAGAAATGTTATGGTGTCAGGTGCATGATGGGAGTAGGAGTGTAAGCCATAATGATTTCATCATGATGACCTTACAATTAGTCAAAAGTCATCATGGAGATGCAGCCAGCAGCCATGTTGGTTATTTGGGGCTGACCGTGGTTCTAAGCAGGGGTTTTCATGTAAGCTACTGTTCTCTGCTGCCTGGGAAGGAGCAGCTGTTTGGATTCTGTTGCATGTAAAGGAGTAGATGTTTGGTCAGTACAGGCGAGGCTGCAGCACTGGTGGGGCTGTGGGGAGGAACTAGTGGCCTCAGCTCCTCCTTTCTAGTTATCCCCTTGCCAACATCAGCACAAAGTTTCCACATTCCACAAAATGACTCAGCCTATGGCTTTCATGCAACTGGACTGTGCCCTGATACATTTATCATTCCTGCTCCCCACATCTCTGCACATGCAGCCCAAGGGGCCATGTTCTGTTGGCCACTGTAGAAGGGGAGATTCTGAGGGACCCAGAGCAGACAGGACATGGGAAAATCCTGGTACCTCTTTTGCACTGAAGAACCTTCCTTGCTACCAGATAGTTTAGTCCAACACTACTTACAATAATGAATCACCAAGATCAATTAAGTATCGAACAATGAAAGTGTGATTATTATTTTTTTGGCACCTCAGTTGCTTATTATCTGTCAATATCAGTACAAACATGCAAGGCAGTTATCTGCATTCCCCATTTAGAAATGAAGGAACTGGGGCTCAAAGCAGTGATGCAATTTGCCCAAAGCCATTCAGTGAGTGAAGGATATAAATGTAATCTCAAAGCCAATACATGTTCCCTTATATCATGCTAGAAGGAGCGCAAAGCATCCTCTTCAGACAACCTATTCTCAGATGTGTGTGTTTTGTTTTCCTGGAGTTGACTTACAGTCAACGGCTATGTCTTGTTTATTAGTAACCAGGGAAGCAAGAAATTGGGGGCCGGCGCCGTAGCTCAACAGGCTAATCCTCTGCCTAGCGGCGCCGGCACACCGAGTTCTAGTCCCAGTCGCGGTGCCGGATTCTGTCCCAGTTGCCCCTCTTCCAGGCCAGCTCTCTGCTGTGGCCCGGGAAGGCAGTGGAGGATGGCCCAGGTCCTTGGGCCCTGCACCCGCATGGAGACCAGGAGAAGCACCTGGCTCCTGGCTTCGGATCAGTGCGATGCGCCGGCCGCAGTGGCCATTGGAGGGTGAACCAACGGCAAAAAGGAAGACCTTTCTCTCTGTCTCTCTCTCCCTCACTGTCCACTCTACCTGCCAAAAAAAAAAAAAAAATTGGGAGTGCCTAAGACGTACTCAGCAGCCAGGGTTAAGCATTTTGTTTTTGTTGTTGTTGCAATTCCAGAATCCAGAAATATATGTTTTATGTGATTAAAAGCATGCTTTATTTTTTATTTTATTTTATTTTTTGACAGGCAGAGTGGACAGTGAGAGAGAGAGACAGAGATAAAGGTCTTCCTTTGCCATTGGTTCACCCTCCAATGGCTGCCGTGGCCGGCGTGCTGCGGCTGGCGCACCGCGCTGATCCGATGGCAGGAGCCAGGTGCTTCTCATGGTCTCCCATGGGGTGCAGGGCCCAAGCACTTGGGCCATCATCCACTGCACTCCCGGGCCACAGCAGAGAGCTGGCCTGGAAGAGGGGCAACCGGGACAGAATCCGGCGCCCTGATCGGGACTAGAACCCAGTGTGCCAGCGCCGCAAGGTGGAGGATTAGCCAATTGAGCCGCGGCGCTGGCCTAAAAGCATGCTTTATTTTTTAAAAGATTTATTTATTTTACTTGAAAGCTAAAGTTACACACAGAGAGAAGGAGAGTCAGAGAGAGAGAGAGATAGAGAGGTCTTCCACCTGCTGGTTCACTCCCCAGTTGGCTGCAATGGCCAGAGCTGCACCAATCTGAAGCCAGGAGCCGGGAGCTTCCTCTAGGTCTCTCACGCAGGTGCCGGGGCCCAAGGGCTTGGGCCATCTTCCACTGCCTTCCCAGGCCATAGCAGAGAGGTGGATGGGAAGTGGAGCAGCCAGGACTCCAACTGGTGCCCATATGGGATGCCAGCACTGCAGGCAGTGGCTTTACCTGCTATGCCACAGTGCCAGGCCCTAAAGTCATGCTTTAAAAATAATACAGTATCCTCTCACCAAAGTTCAGAGGTCAGATAGATTACCAGTGTGCAATCTGCTGTACGTTATTATTCTGCTCTATTCTAGTAGTGACCAAACTGTCAAACATATTCGATTGCTAGTTACTTTCCCCTGCCTAAAACAAAGCCCTAGGAACTAAACATTTTGAGTGGTAAGCAGAATTTCACTGTTTGTCACCTTTTAGTCTCTTCCTACTGTTGTCAAAGGTGCAGAGTAACTTTGGACTACTTTTATTATTTTATTCAATCTAAAGAAGACTAATACTGGTCAGCAGTGCAATAATCAAGTAAAAAATGTCAGTTTCATGCCATAGGCCTAGAAAAAAGTGAAGCTCTTAAATACTTGACTGAAATGTATCTTTTCTCCTCCTTTAAATTCTAAAGAAATTACAAGACAACAGTTAACTTTGCCTTTCTCCTTTATATCCTGAATTTCCAACAATGTCTTAATCCAAAAAAGGGAAAAATTAAATAAAATCTCAAAATTGAAGATCATATAACAAGCTAAATCATACACATCTTGACTAAGAAATTAATACTGGAATATTATCCAAATAATAAAGCAGGCATATGCTCATATTATCACATTCCCTGCATCAGAGAAGAGGCATTGAGCATCCATGCCATAAGTTTATTTAGAAACATATCTAGTATGCTGTGAGCTCAAGAGTTTGATCCATTTTTCAAAGAGATGGCACTTCTTGAAATGCTCTTTGTTATCTGTTACGAGGATGACCTTGAACATCCTATTTCTTAAGGAGGTGGTGCTGTTCTATGAGGAAAGGGGCAGCAAATCCAGATCCAAAAAACAAAGTCATCGTAACTAGCAACCTCTACCTGTTTTCCACTGAAAATGGCTAATTCTTCCCTGGGCCCTCCTCATGGTGGCTCCTATGGGTTCACATCCTATGGTTGTGAACCTCTGGATGCTCTCTCCCAGCATAGTGATGTTGGAAGCTCTGTGTGAGGCCAGAGACAGACGGCAGAAGAAATGGTAGCACTACACCCAGCCTCACTCCTTTCATGACCTTGTGTATAAGGTCCTTGTGTACAAGGACTGAATGAGCAGGGCTAAGCATTGCAAACAGGCTAAGAGACAGATAAGGGGTAGAGGCAGAGGAAGAGGAAGAAAAGAGGAGAGAGGAGGGGAGGGAGGGGTGGGGAGGAGTGAAGAGAGGAGGGAAAGGAAGTAGGCAAGGGAAGGGAAGGGAAGAGAAGGGAGGGGAGGGGAGGGGAGGGAAGGGAAGGGAAGGGAAGGGAAGGGAAGGGAAGGGAAGGGAAGGGAAGGGAAATGACGAGTAGAGAGAAAACCAACAATGCCTAATGAACTGATGATACCATCAAAGCTTCCATGGCTGTGAGTTAAAAAGGCAAACAACACAAATCTGTTGCAAACTGCCAAGGTCTTGTCTGACTCAACAGGACAATCTTTTCAGAACTGTGTGTCCTTGAAGAATGGGAACCCTGAAAAATACCCCTTTAAGTATCTCTATTTTGAAAGTTGAGAGGGCCACAGAAAAATTCAGATGGCTCTTTCCCAGGAGAATTTTCAAGACATCAAAGAAAATAATAGCAAGAGCTCAAATGTGGGGATTTTCCATTAAGAAGTACAGTAAGTAGGGGCTGGCATTATGGCACAGTGGTTTAAGCCGTGACCTGCAGTGTCACCATCTCATATGAGCACCATTTCAAGTGCTAGCTGCTCTACTTCCAATCCAGCTTCCTGCTAATGTGCCTAGGAAAGCCATGAACCTGGAAAGAGTTCCAGGCTCCTGGTTTTGTCCTGGCCTACCCCTGGCCATTGCAGCCATTTGAGGAGTGAACCAATAGAAGGAAAATCTCTCTCTTTGTTTCTCCCTCTCTCTCTGTCTCTCCCTCTCTCTGTGTAACTCTGCCTTACAAATAAACAAAATAAATATTTTAAAGAAAAAAGCGCAAGGGCTGGCATTGTGTGTAGCAGGTTAAGTCATCACCACCACTCCCAGATGGGAGCCAGTTCATGTCCTGGTTTGTGTCTTAGCTATTACACTTCTGATCCAGCTCCCTACTAATGACTTGGGAAAAGCAGTGGAAGATGGCCCAAGTGCTTGACCCTGCACCAACATGGTAGACCCAGAAGTGCAAGGCTCTTGGCTTTAGCCTGGACCAATGCTGGTCAATGCAGCCATCCAGGGAGTGAACGAGCAGATGGAAGATCTCTGTCTTTCCCTCTCTCTCTGTAATAACTCTTTCAAAAATCAATCAATCAAACAAGCTTTTTTTTCTTAAAGTATAGCAAGTAGCAAATTGTTACACTTTAAAAAGTTAGTACTTTGGCTGCCAGTACCATAATCTTGCTTACCAACTGAGCTCAGTGGAAGAGAATCATCTTCAAAGGTTGAATTGGAAATCAGTACACAGGAACCAAGACTACAGTCAGAGAAGATGTTGAGGACTTGTTGGTAATTACAGTTCACCATTTCCAAAGCAATTAGATTGGGAGGTGCTAGGTGAACCATCAAAGCATTGGTTAGAAGGAGCATCCACACTTTGTGAAAGATTAAAACAAACACACATGAAATAAGTAAGTCAACTGCCTGCTCTTTGCAAATCTACCCACCAGTGGTAGGCTAAATGAAGGTCCTATGGCTTTATTTTTCATGATTCAAAAGTAATTCACACTAAAGTGGAAACTACTAAAAATGCTTTCACCTGTTGCCTGTCTTATGGGCACATCTGGTGAAATTGGGAAAGAAATCCAGAAACCTGAAGCAAAGACATAACATTCTCACTGTGTTTCACATAAATGCATAGGATGAGACCACAGCAGGTGAGAGAGGCCCTGAGAAATTGGCTGCTCCAGGTGCCTCACCTTGGGCCAGGTGTAAGGAACTTACTGGTGTTACAACCTGGATGTGCAGGCTCATCAGTCCGGTTGTTTCTCATTGGCTGGATCATTGTTTTTTCTTGGGAAGAAGACTTGTGTTGGGACAGAGTGGTCTCTGGCACCATAGGACTGAGATGCATGGCCCCACATCTGCATAGACTATGTCCTAAAATTATCTGGGGTATTGTCGGGCATGTGAGTTCCTGGCAGCCCTCAGAGAGAGAGAGAGAGAGAGAGAGAGAGAGAGAGAGAGAGAGAAATAACAATTTTTTCTAAAGATGGCTGTATTCTATGCAGTAGTACACAATGGTAGATGGGAGAGGCCAATCTAAAGTCATAGTTTGGCCATAAAGACCTGTATGTGTGGGACATAAGAAAGCCAATTTGTGTGGGCTTAGTACTCTTAGTCATTTTGTTTCTAACAATAACAGAAAATAAACTCAAAGGATTAGTATAGAGATCATGTGAAGTGTAATTAAGTTCTCTAAGTTTAAAAACAGTTGGATGTGTCCAATTTCTTTTTTTTTTTTTTAAGATTTTATTTATTTATTTGAAAATGAGAGTTTCAGAGAGGCAGCAAGAGAGAGAGTGAGCTTCACTGATCCGAAGCCAGGAGCCAGGAGCTTCCTCCAGGTCTCCCATTTGAGTACAGGGGCCTAAGGACTTGGGCCACCCTTTACTGCTTTCCCAAACCATAACAGAGAGCTGGATCAGAAGTGGAGTAGCTGGGACTCAAACCAGCACCTATATGGGATGGTGGCACTGTAGGAGGTGGCTTTACCTGCTGTGCCACAGTGTAGGCCCCATGTCCATTTTCTTCTTGGAAAAATTCAACCTACAGACCTGTTGGCAAAAATCTGAAGCTAATTCTATGCAGATAACCCCATTATTGCCTGTCCTTTTCCTCCTTTTTTGTCTTTCTTTTTTCTTTTATATTCCTTTTGCTTGTTCAGATAGATTCTATTAGTGTCTGGAATAACCAGCACCTATCAAATAATTATTGTGGTGGAGGATTCAAAATTTTTTGAAAAAGCGGCCAAAATAATTCATTCATTGCAGGAAGACATAATTTGAAATGTTATGGGGGAAAAAGTTTCAGCAATCCTATATTGCCTGAAGCTTGAGTGGTTTAAAGCAGGGAAATGTTGTCATGGCAGCATTCAAGGAGGACTGGGTTTCTCCTTCTAACAACCAGAGTGGATTCCAGAGAAAGAAGGAGTGGAAAGGTCTTGGCTTATAACCCTGCTTGGGCACCATAGGAGATACCCTTCTTTGTGCTAAGGGGGCGTCCCCGGTCTCTCACCCATGCATTTCTCCATAACCACAAGAAAGCAGAGCTCTGCTCTCAGTGTTCCCCTACTCCCCCCAGTAAGCAGCCAGCCCTCCCAGTAGTGAAAGAGAAGGCCGTAGAGGGAGACCTCCAGGAAGATAAAGTCTATCTTTTCTATTTGCAGTCTTGGCATGGACTCTGGTTAGCTGCCCATGTACCAATGCTGCCATTAAAATATTAAGACAATATTAAGCAGCTGAAATGTTCAGTCAACACCAATTCTGTTCTATCTATCTCTGCTTCTAAGAAGAAAGAGTGAGGAAGAGGAAAAGAGCAAGGTAGATGTTCACAAACCTTCCTGGGAGCCAGTGCTGTGGCATAGTAGGCTAAGCCTCTACCTGTGGCCCCAACATCCTACATGGACCCTGATTTCATGTCCTGGCTACTCCTCTTCTGATCCAGCTCTCTGCTGGTTGCCTGGGAAAGCAGCAGAGGAAGGCCCAAGTGCCTGGGTTCCTGCACCCTCATGGGAGACCTGGCAGAAGCTCCTGGCTCCTGGCTTCTAATTGGCACAATCTTTCCTGACATCCTTTGTCTTGTGTGGCCACCATGTGCCAAAAAAAAGATAAATAAGACCCAGCATTTCTAGAGTAATGTAACATGTGATAAGCTGGATTCTCTCACAATACATTGACCATGTCCCTGAGAACAGAGGGCATGACCACGCCTAACACTGGGCTCAGTGCACCGCAAGTGTTCTAGAATTGTGTGTCTCCATTCAAAATCCAAAGGGCTAGGGTCTGTTGTGTTCTATTGAGGGAAAGTGGTTTCTGTGGAAGTGGGTGGTGGTGATTAATTTTATGTGTCATCTTGAGCGGGCCAGAAAGTGCCCAGGTTAAACATTGCTTGGGGATGTGTCTGAGAATGCTTGCAGGTGAAATCAGCACATGAAATCAGGGAATGAAGTAAAGCAGAGGGCACACTCCAAGGTCGGTAAGCCTCATGCAACCCACTGAAAGCCTAAATAGAACAGGGAGGCAGAAGCAGGACACGTTTGGGCCCTTTTTTCTGCTTCACTGCTTGAATCAGGACATCTCATTTCATCTTTTTCTGCCTTCAGATGAGGATTTACACCACGGTTCCCTTTGTTCTCAGGCCTTTGGACTTGGACTCCACCACCGGTTTTCGTGAGTCTTCACGTTTTACACAGTCGATCGTAATACTTCCCAGTCTCCGTGATCACATGAGCAATATGGATATTCCCCATGGTAAACTGATCTAGCCATGTTTATCTGTCTGTCTGTCTATCTGTCTATCTATCTCAAACCATCTTGATCTCTATCTGTATCTATATGTACCACATGAGCAATAGGATATTGTTAATGGTAAATTGATCTAGCCACATTTATCTGTCTATATCTATCTCTATCTCTCTATGTATCTATCTATCCATCATCTATCTATTTAGTCTCTCTCACTCCCTCTCACTCTCTCTCCGGAAGCATGTGTGTGTCTGTCATCTAGCTAGCTAGTTAGCTTCTTTCTAACTATTTAGTCTTTCCCTCTATCAAATGTGTCTGTCTATCTATCCCATTAGAAAACTATTGAAAGTTATTTGTCCTATGGGTGGAATGGGATTTGAAAGTTGGAGGGCAGCTGAAGATAGAAGGACAAAGAAGAGTAGACAAGTCTTGTAGTAGAGACTTCCAGTTATTATTCAATGTCTACCATTCCCACTTTTAAAGACAAAATTTCTGTTTTGGCATGGGCACTAAATGTTACATTTCCTGGCATCCCTCACAGTTTAACACAGCTGGGATTGATGAGGTGTGCATTAAAATGTTGCGTGGGACTTTCAGGAAGTTTTCTTGAAAGGCATAGATTGCCGAGAAGAGTCCTTTTTTGCATTTCTGCTTTTCCTCTTTCTCTTTCTTCCCTTAATGCTGTGTTAGCTGGAGCCCAGCAGCTATTTTGGACCTTGCGAACTGAAGTCCTACCTGCCCTGAAAATGTCAAGTGGAAAGATCAGAATATGGGTCCCAGCCCGTACTGCCCATCTGCCAAGGCTTGTGACAGAGAACTAGCCTCCTACCTTACTTGAACAACAGTTATTTTGTGGTGTTCTGTTGGGTGTGGCCCAACCTAATTTTAACTAACCAAGAAATCTATTCTTTGACCCCCAAGTAGATGTCAATGATGGCTTACCATTTACAGTCACTGACATGAAGATTGCAGACAACTTTTATGTTACAAAATGAGTAAGGGCAACTTTGCTTTAGGATTTAGCTGATAGAACTACTTATTATTTTTTTTTTAGTCATGCTCTTTGTGGTTTACCATTCAGATTTCCAAGAAAGGGAACTTAACCTGCTTTCTATGCACCTGTGATTTCCTCAGACCTCAAGAACACCAAAAAGGGGAACAGCCCCCCTTTCAATTCCTCCCTCAATAGCTCTGCAAGTCCCAAGAGGAGGGTCACATGAGTGCTCTGATGTCGCTTTCTTGCCTAATGACATTTCCCTTTCTTGCATTTTGACTATTTGGAAGCCGCCTAAGCAGCTTCTGTTCCTGGTTATGTGTGTAGCCCAGGCTGCACCCCTAGACACCAATTCCCCAGGCTCCAGTTACCGCTGTCTGGACACCAGCCACACCTAGGATGTCTTGCTGCTTTCTGTGTCTTAAGTAGCTATATAGTAATTTTCTGGAAAGAATTCTTTAAATGGTTATTTGCTTTTCCATCACAGACACTTTTCCCCAGAACCTAAGCTGCATTGAAAGGCCCCAATGCGGCAGTTTCTGTCTTATTGTTCTTCGCATCTCCAGCATTGAGCATAGAGTTTGACTCTTAGAAAATGCCGATCCATTTTTGTTTTAAAGAATGACAGCTCCAGTCCAACATGAACAATTATCCTGGCACTGGTGTGCCCCGGCTTTCATCCTTCAGGTCTTTCCCAGACTCTCTTCTTTACCCCCGATTACCAAGGATTTATTTCAGGTTCTCACATACAGCACTGAACATCTCAGAAGGTCTGGGAGAGATGAGAAGTCCTCAACCCACATGACCTTATACACCCCGTCATCCCATATCTCCATGCTTCTCCACCTGAAAGGAACAGCATTTAGCTTTGAAAAGCCAATCCTAAAACATCTAGAATCTTCTACTTCCACCATGTCTTTATCCCTTCGAGTATACTTGCACCATTCCTCTCCTGACTGAGACCAGGAAGAGGCACAGTAAAATACTAGCATCACGACACTCATTTGGGATCTAGCAGAGACAGGAAAAGAAGACAGCTTTTAAGGGCTTGAGCTACACTGTCTAATGCAACAACTTTCAGTTGGTGCTGTGGAGCCTTCTGTCCCTTAGAACCCCTTCGCTGGAGAGGTCAAGGCTCCTGAGCCTGCACACAGGATGAGGAGGGAATTCCACCTGTCAGCCTCCTTGTCTGAAGAGTCCCTGTTCTGTCCATAACCGAAGGGGCAGCAGTGTGAGAAAGCTGCTGGAAGTTCTCCCGAGGGAAGGTGAGAGGCAGTGGGTTGCTGAGCAGTAGAGCCTTGGAGACCACAACCATTGCTAGACAATAGAAGCAATGGTAACAAGGGCAGTGGCTTAGCCAGAGCCCTTAACTCCACTCTCAGTGCCATTAAATCACACAGGGAAGAGAATCTGTCTCATTGTCATCATTAAGTCTGGAACATTGTACAACATCTGGCATATGTTGGGAACCCAATAAATATTTGTTGAGCAAATAAATGAATGCACACCAATGAAATCACTGATCTGTAGCTTTGGCTTTAAAGAAGCTCACTGGGAACATTGCAAGAAATTAATAAAGAGCAAAGGCAACGTAGACAGCTTTGGTATTTGTATATCAGCATGCGCTTACTTGCAAGGACTGAAGAATTTTGATACGACAAGGAAGAGATGTGTAATACAGCATTAACCTTCATGTTCCTGTCCAGCCAGAGATTGTAAAACTTGCTCAGACTCAGGCACAGCCCCCAGACTTTCAGAAATTCTTCTACTTCCCTCCAACTTGGCTCCCTGTTCTAGGGAAGTCGATTAGAAGTCAAGATGCCCGGCTGCAGATCATGATTCTGATTGCATTTTGTGCATATGGGTGAGTGAATGTGTGGGGTTGAATTCGGCCTAATGATTTAATCTCTGGACACCTCAGAGCTGTGGACAGTGAAGATAAAACTTCCTGTTCTACTGAATTAACGAGCATATGCAGTTATCAAGTGGAGGAGTTCATTTGAAAAGCACTTTTAAAACCTCAAAGTCTAAAACTCTAAGGGGTGGCGTTGTAATTTGGCAGGTTAAGCTGCTGTGTGGGATGCCTGCACACTGTGTTCGAGTACCTGGGATCAAGTTTTGCCTCTATTTCTGATCCAGCTTTCTGCTATCGCACACTCTGGGAGACACCAAGCATTTGGGTCTCTGTCATCCATGTAAGAGACCAGGATGGATTTCCTGGCTCCTGGCTTTGCCCTGGCTTCATCCTGGCCCAGCCCTAGCTATTATAGGCATTTGGGGAGTGAATCAGCAGATGGGAGATCTCTCTCTCTCTCTCTCTCTCTCTCTCTCTCTCCTCTGTAGCTCTGTCTTTCAAAATAAGTAAAAATAAGTGCACTTTTCAAACTATGCTATGCATGCTTTCCATTTTCTAGCTTTTTCTGCTCTCTCTTATTTCTTATGATTTTTTTAAAGATTTATTTTATTTATTTGAAAGAGTTACAGAGAGAGTTAGAGCCAGAGAGAGAGAGAGAGAGAGGGAGAGAGAGAGAGAGAGGGCTTCCATCCACTGGTTCACTCCCCAAATGACCACAATGGCCAGAGCTGTGCTGGTCTGAAGCCAGGAGCCAGGATCTTCTTCCTGGTCTCCCATGTAGGTGCAGGGCCCAAGGACTTGGGCCATCTTCTACTGCTTTCCCAGGCCACAGCAGAGAGCTGGGTTGGAAGTAGAGCAGCTGGGGCTCAAACCGGCGCCCATATGGGATGCCAACGCTGCAGGCTGGGGCTTTAACCCACTGCATCACAGCATCACCCCTTCTATTTCTCTTCTATTTCTCTTTCTTTGTTGATTGTATGGGTTGGTACACATTCTCAGAATACTGGAAAATCTTATAACTCATGAGCTCCGTTTATTCTTATCTTCCATAAAACAGAGCAAAGGGCGGGAGAGGGGAAGGAGCAGGTGTTTGGCCTGGTGGTTAAGACACCAGATATGAAGATTCTGTTCCAGAATTCATCAGAATGCCTGTATTTGGTTCCTGGCTCTGACTGCTGCAGGTGCAGACATTGGGAGGCAAGTTTCTGGGTTCCTGCTACCCTCGTGGGAGACTGGGATTGAGTTCTTGGCATCAGCCAATGGTGGGCAATTACATTCTCCGGAGTTCATGACTCAGAAAACAACTATGGCCTTGACTCCATTAGGAAGCTCCTAATGCCATGTATGGTTGTTTTACCTTCCCCATTCCTCTAACTTTCTCCGCAGATAGTCTTTGAGTGATGACAATTTGCAATCTGTATGCAAACATCTGTACAAAGAGAAAAGCAGTGGAAACTACAGGCTACAAATCCTGCCCAAAGTAGAACAGCATCAGCCCTGGGGCGGAGAAGGAAAGTGGCTTAGTTTTCCCTCTCAGGATGTGCAATATCATTTTAATTAAAGAGTGCACAATACTTTGGATTAGGAGAAGGCTTTATCTAGCCGAGCATCTCAGGGCAGTGTTAAGACTTACCCTTTAGAGGGAAGGGGGAAGAGGCTGAGACACTGCTCAGTGTTTGAGAGTCTTCGGAACAATGAAGACTAATTACCACCCCTAACATCCTATCATTTGACCAAGAAAGAAGCAGAGTAAGCAGGGATTAAGAACGTGCAGAAGGTCACCAACCAACAGTTGGCAGAGTTGCGATTCTAACTAGGTTTTCTAGTTTCTTTTAAGGTTTTTTTTTTTTTTTTTTGCAGTCGATTTATACATTTATTTTGGCCTTATAAATGTTTAAGTACCACAGGAATAGAAGTTAATGCTATTCACATGTCAGTAATAATTGAAATAATGTAAATCACAAATTTTAGAGTTTGTATAAAGCTGCCTTGTTCAACTACACCAACGGTTGGAATACAGATGTTAAGAGACAATGACTCACGTCCCTTAGCACAGGACAAACTGAGACATTGGCTTGCTCAATACCATGCCCTTTGGGTATAAAATGTGACAGTCTATGAGCTGCTTAAGTCATGGAAAGTCAGGCTTTATAAATTATAAGGTTTGATGAAGTTGATAACAGAATGGGTTTAAACAGCCTGCTTCACAATCATAAATTTAATTTCCTAGAGAAAATTTAGAAAAGAAAGAATATAACAAATAAATCTCCTACAAACCACAAACTGCTACAAACCACAGCTTACAGAATACTGGGAGGTTCCTGATCTAGCTCCTTCCAGCCCTCTTTCCTAAGTCCATACTAGTATTAAGCTTTGTATTCCAGAGAATGCTACATGTTTCACTTAATATCGTCTTGAATTTTCCCCCACAACACAAAAAATTATGTGAAAACATTTTTGCACCTTTCAATATTCCTTAAATTTTCACAATTTATTGAACTATCCCACCTGGCACCCAAGTAGTTGGAAATTCAGATTACTTCCTATTTTTAAAAAATGTCATAAACAAACGTAACTTTGCTTCTTTTTTTTTAATTTTTTTTTTTTTTGATAGGCAGAGTGGACAGTGAGAGAGAGAGAGACAGAGAGAAAGGTCTTCCTTTTGCTGTTGGTTCACCCTCCAATGGCCGCCACGGTTGGTGCGCTGCGGCCGGCGCACCACGCTGATCCCAAGGCAGGAGCCAGGGGCTTCTCCTGGTCTCCCATGGGGTGCAAGGCCCAAGCACTTGGGCCATCCTCCACAGCCCTCCCGGGCCACAGCAGAGAGCTGGCCTGGAAGAGGGGCAACCGGGACAGAATCCGGTGCCCCGACCGGGACTAGAACCCGGTGTGCCGGCGCCGCTAGGCGCAGGATTAGCCTAGTGAGCCGCGGCGCCGGCCAACTTTGCTTCTTACACATTCACAAAAATGGTTGGAATAAAGGGAAGACATTTTTTAAAGGTTTATTTATTTACTTAAAAGTCAGAGTTACAGAGAGGAAGAAAGAGAGAGAGAGAGAAAGTGAGAGAGAGATCTACCATCTGCTGGTTCACTCCCTAGATGGCCTAATGGCTGGAGCTGGGCCAGGCCAAAGCTAGGAGCCAGGAGACAGGAGCCAGGAGCCAGAGCCAGGAGCTTCTTCCAGGTCTCCCACATGAATGCAGGGACCAAAATACTTGGACCATCTTCCACTGCTTTTCCCAGGCCATTAGCAGGGACCTGGATCAGAAGTGGAACAGCCAGCTCTCCAACCAGCACTCATATGGAATGCTAGCGTCACAGGCAGCAGCCTCATCTACTATGCCACAACCCCAGCCCCTTTAAGAATTATAATGCAATATGCTACGGACTCTCTTCTAGATTTTCCCCAGTGTTTGGAGATTCACCTCTGCAGCTTTCAGTGAGATTACACGGTCCCCAGGGCATCCCAGGCCAACTTCCAAGAGCCTGTTCTTGTCTGAATATGTGAAAGAACTGGAGAGGCATGTCCTATGTCTTTCAAATCTCTGGGTAACCAACCTCTAACCACAGGCTTGGATGCTGCTGAGGCCTAGGAATTTCTCCCCATCTGACCCGACCCTGGGTGCCAGTGTCTCTGCCCCGACTCTGGGGCTTCCCCTCCTGCAAACCTGTCTCCCAAGCTGGTAGCTGCCAAGCCCTGTGTCCCCACTTCAAGGCTGCAACAAAGAGGCACTGATGGACCAATCTGGAGCCACCTGGCAAGTGCTCCTGGCTATGAGCCCCTTGAGCACCTTGATATATAGATATGTAGATTTCCATTTTCTATCCCCACCTGCAGAGTAGATCTGTTATTTAAAAAAATCTCAAAACAATAGAGAAATGATGGACTTAGGCTGTTTGCGAAGCTGTCTCCAAGTGTTTAGGGAGCTCTTGTTTGAATGAGAATTAGGGAGACTTCGGGATGGCACTGTTGTGAGCAGGACGGGATGGATGGGAAGTGCTACTTTGCTAGTTTGCCTTTGATGGAGTAAAGAATGAGCATCTGGAACTTGGCCCCTTAAGAAGCCAGCAGAGGGAAGGCGCATGAGGAAGCAGAATCCTTGCCAAAGACCTTCAACCCACCAGCTTGTTTGTGCTGTGAATGAAGGAGCTGATGTTGCCAGGAAGTTTTTCTACAAAGGCCCACAGACCCACGGTCCTTGGGTCAGTCCCAAATAGAGAGGGGTCATTTTCTTTTATAGATGAGCGCCTTCCAGCTCCACCAGAATGAATAGCTCTGATTGCGCTTCTTGTTGTGAGGGTTCCTATCTCTTGTTCTTAGTCCTGTGATTTTTCTAGGTCAATAATATTATTTCCCAAATTGTAACCAAAATCCAGCATTTTAAAAATAGGACTGAACACTCCTGCTTCCTATGCACTGTTCTACTGGACTATGATTAAGTCCATCTGAGAGGGTCTCTTAGAATGAGAAGAGGGAGATTAAGAACTGATTTTTATTCTACAGAGGCCAAACATGTGGCAGATTATTGATCACACATAACTCAAATCCTTTCAAGATTAAGAGTAAGTGTGTCATAACTTCTGAAATGGAAGGAAATCGCACAATGACTGGCAGTGAACTCTAACCTGTTGTTTCTTCAGAACAGGAGGGAGACGAAGCTGCCTTCCACCACATTGAAAGCAGGGCCGGATAATGAGGACACAGCAGAGGCTATAAATTCTGGGCTGACAGAGCAGCAGATGGTTCGGTTGGAAGTGGATGTCGGAGAGGGAAATTTGCTAAGTGCTATTGGCATATGTTTTTTCTCTCTCAAGTCTTTGACCTCCTACTTTCTCAGATTTTGTCAAAGGCTTAGAGAAATAGATTGGGAAGTTGTGACAGCAAAGGAAATTTTCAAAAGCAAAGAAAGGGGAAAAACAAGATTCACCGAGGCATGTCACTCTGTCCCTCCTTGTGTGATGGTTTTGCATGGTAAGTAGTCATGTTCATGCTGAAAATATCAGGATACTGCCTCAAATTTTCCAAGCACTGTTCCCCTGGTTACCACTCTCAGTGATCCTGGGTTGCATATAGAAGACTGGATTGCAAGCTACTGGCTCTAGGTCTATGGGTACAGAGTGGGATTGACCTCGTAGGAGCTTCCTGTTCACTCTTGTGTAGGGATTGATCTCATCCACATGTACATGCCTTGTCCGGCTCTGTTGGCAATACCAACACCAGTGAACTACTTATTTTGCACTGCTTATTCAATTAAAGGGTGCGTTTCCAAAGTGGTGTATCAGTTTCATTCTCATGAGACCAACACTTAAGCTTCCGTTTGGCTGGATTCTTTTATTTTTTTGACTGAGAAGTTATCAGTTGCCCTCACTTACCACTTGTCTTTGAGTTACTCTCTTGCGAACTCATCAAGAGCAGGACTATTCTCTTCCTAGCACCTAACATGGAGTCTCTAGCATAAGCAAGAAGTAGCCCATTCATCATCGAATTGCATCATTTGGAAATGTCATTGATGGCAGGAATCACAGAGCCCCTTAATTGTTTAACACCCCAGAGCAGTCAGCACAGAATCTTGCACCTCTGGTCCTTATAAAATGCAGAAGACACTCTTATCTCCCCAGTGGAGGAAATCTCAAGGTTGGGAAATAGATTGTTGCGAATCTAACTGTACCTCCAGGAAATGCATGTGAATCAGAGCCCAGAGGACCAGACTTAAAAACCCGTGTTTCGTCTAATACTTGGCATTCATGGAAAGAATGTAGATATAAGAGTCACCAACAAGGAATAGGCCGGCACCGTGGCTCCATAGGCTAATCCTCCGCCTTGTGGCACCGGCACACCGGGTTCTAGTCCCGGTCGGGGCGCCAGATTCTGTCCCGGTTGCCCCTCTTCCAGTCCAGCTCTCTGCTGTGGCCTGGGGAAGGCAGTGGAGGATGGTCCAAGTGCTTGGGCCTTGCACCCTCATGGGAGACCAGGAGAAGCACCTGGCTCCTGGCTTCAGATCAGCGTGGTATACCGGCCGCAGCTGCCATTGGAGGGTGAACCAACAGAAAAGGAAGACCTTTCTCTCTCTCTCTCTCTCTCACTGTCCACTCTGCCTGTCAAAAAAAAAAAAAAAAAAAGAATGTAGATGTAAGAGTCACCAACAAGGAATAAGCCTGGTGGCTGCCTGTGAGCAAAGTCAGAATCACTGGATCCACAGTTGAGTGAAGCTCTGGTGTGAAGAATGGAGTGGTGGAGCAGCTCAGGAGGGGCTCATATCCCCTTCTCTTTCTGCAGACATTTCTGGCCTCAAGCCATGGTGATCACTGGTCTCCTCCCTGGAGGTGCAGTCCTAGGCAGAGCTGTGCTTTTGGACTGGCCAGTGATGCAGTGCCTCTTCCCGAACTGCACCTCCGCATCACTAACGGCAACATCCAGCCTTCTTTGCACAGCTGCTACTTTCCAACTGTCCAGGGACCATGGCATTGTGTGTCTGCCCTCTGGAAACGCAGGGTACAAATGTCTTCTGACCATTTCATGGCCATTGCCATCTTTATTCCATGGAAAGGCAACAATTTCCTTCCTCTCCCATCCTCTTGTCCACCGAGCTTGGCCATCTGTGGCCCAGCCTCAATTCCTGAGGAATAAGCTGCATAATGTAATCGAAGGTGACACTAAGACATTGCAAACAACAGCCAGGGCTTTGTCAGGAAGCCAATCAGAGTGTTGGCTCTTGGGCCTGTCCAAAGCATGTGGAGAGCATTTTTAAATCCTGCTACTCTTTGCTCTAACCCCAAAGCTAGGGAACTTTTGCTCTATGCATTGTTTCCTTTTTAGCTTGTGTATCAAACCCAGTGATGATGGAGGAATGGCAAGGACCCTGGAGAGGTGGATCAGTAAAACCACACCAGAGAAATGTGTTTGAGCTGACAAGTAGAAAATGTAAGTGCAAATTATGTGCTTTATCTTCTTGCAAAGGCAGCTCAGCTCTCATCTGCTGTTAGACAACTATCTTTCAACCTTTATTGCCTGTGAATTCTGAACTTCTTTAATTTCCATTGCATGTACTGTCCCTGGTTCCTGACATTGCAGCAACACAAACTTCAGATCCACTCTTGTTATGTTTACCCGATTACCCCTTGTAACCACATCAGCACTTCACCAAGGACATTAGTCCTCTGATCCCTCATGCTTCTGACTTGTAGTATACCCCCATGACAGACACATAACCTACCCAGCACCATGCCTCCCCATTTTTGGACCAATCCCGAATCCCATCTTCCATACCCTTGCTAGGCCCAATGCACTCAGTAGACTGTTCTCTTGCTGCAGAGTTTTCTTTCTAGTGGGAATTGTTGGAGACAGCAATTCCCCTGTAGCCTTACAAAAGTTCCATAAGGAGCCACCATAGTGTAAGCCACTGCCTGTGATGTTGGCATTTCACACTGGAGCACCAGTTGGAATGCTGGATGCTGCACTTTTTTTTTTTTTTTGGACAGGTAGAGTTATAGACAGTGAGAGAGAGAGACAGAGAGAAATGTCTTCCTTCCATTGGTTCACCCCCCAAATGGCCGCCACGGCCGGCACTGCGCTGATCCGCAGCCAGGAGCCAGGTGCTTCTTCCTGGTCTCCCATGCGGGTACAGGGCCCAAGCACTTGGGCCATCCTCCGCTGCCTTCCCAGGGCATGCTGAGAGCTGGACTGGAAGAGGAGCAGCAAGGACTAGAACCCAGCGCCCTTATGGGATGCCAGCACAGCAGGTGGAGGATTAACCAAGTGAGCCATGGCGCCGGCCCTGATGCTGCACTTCTGATCCAATTCCTTGCTAATGCTGCTGGGAAAGCAGTGCACATGGCCCAAGTACTTGAGCCTCTGTGACCCACGTGGTAGACCGCGATGGAATTCCTAGCTCCTGGCTTCCGCCTGGCCCAGCCCTACCTGTTGTGGCCATTTGAGTAGTAAACCAGCAGATGGAAGATGTGTGTGTGTGTGTGTGTGTGTGAGTCTCTCCCACTCTCTGTAACTGTCTTTCAAATAAACAAATAATGAAAAAAGAAGACACAGCAGCTTGTTTCTCCCTCATATAACCTTCCCAAGGGTGGAAGGTTCAGACACTTGAGGAGCCTCTGCTCCATGTGGTCATTCAGGGACCTGGTTTCATCCTTTTGGTTGCTCTGCCAATTCTTTAGGACAGATGTTAGGAAGCTTCTGATATAAAAAGCCAGCTATCGAATGATTTCTGAATTTGTAGACCACTTAGTCTCTCTCACACTGACTACCCAACTTTGCCATTGTTATCACCAAAGCAGCCAGAGATGGCACACAAGCCTTATTTACAAAAGCAATCAGAGTCAACTTTGGCCTGTGAGCCAGTGTGCCAACTCCCGACCTAGAGCATAGGACACAGCTGTCTGTAAGCTCAGTATCTTTCAAGCCGGATTGTAAGATGCTTGCATATTCTAGCTCTCAGCAAGGGAAGTGAATTTAGAGCTAATTGCATGCCCTGGCACCTAGCACAATGCCTGGCAGGAAGAAAGTGCTTAAATACTGGTTGAAAGATGCAAAGATGAAAAGCAAAATTGAGCTACTTGAGAAATCATGGGCTCAGTTCACCCACTAGCCATGTGACTTGCTCCACTACAACGGCCTCCCTGTTCAGACTACCCCCAAGTCAGGCCTCGTAAAATGGAATTGAGAGTTTGTCACACACACATCTGCTAATTCGAATCACTTGTTATTTCTGATAGTGTCAAGACTTTATTTTTTGGTAAACAATGATAATGATATATTCACACACTAAGATTTGATCTTCACAATCCTTTGTGTGGAAGGTAGAAGTTGAAGCAATTGATACCCCAATTCAGAAAAGGAGGAACTAGAACTAACACTTAAAGAAAATGTTCTATGTCTTTCTACCACACTGCTGAAGAGTCTTTTTAACTTGTTTGATGTAATTTCAGTCATTGACATTGATTATAATTTAAAGATAGCTATATCTGATGAATTCAGAAAATAAATGAATTTTTCTCAATGAGACATTTTTAGAATGTTTCAGCAAATACTTTTTTAAAAAATATTTGTTTATTTATTTATTTGAAAGTCAGAGTCACACAGAGAGAGAAGGAGAAGTAGAGAGTCTTCCATCCACTGGTTCACTCCCCAGTTGGCTGCAATGGCCAGAGCTGTGCTGATCTGAAGCCAGGAGTGAGGAGTTTCTTTTGGGTCTCCCACGTGGGTGCAAGGGCCCAAGGACTTGGGCCATCTTCTACTGCCTTCCCAGACCATAGCTGAGAACTGGATCAGAAGTGGAGCAGCCAAGACTTGAACTGGCGCCCATATGGGATGATGGCACTGCAGGCGGCGGCTTTACCTGCTAGCCAAAGCGCCAGCCCCCAGCAAATATATTTCTTGATAAGATTTCATCAACAAATAAAAATTATCTTGCACATCAGGCTTTGTGGTAACAAATTGAATGCCAAATGACCCATTTTGGACAGATTATAAGATTTTTCTATAAAAGTTGCCCCAGGATATGACTGCTTAAAAGAGTACCATGCAGTGTAATTAGGAGTTATTAGACAATATACCTACATGGTAAAGTGATCAAAACTTCATATATTCTTAAGATTTCACGTACTAACAGTCCATTGGAAAACACCAATTTCAAAATAGTTTACTTTTATATTTTGATAAACTGTGCTTTCAGACACAATATGGCAGAGGGAGTTTGGATTAGTAGTAGGAGCAGCTGGGGATGGGGGAAGAGAAGGGAAGTGGAAGAAACATGAACGGACACTCTCACAATCATAGGGCAGAAACAGCACTCACGACCACCCTCGGGAAACCCTTATAAGGATTCCAAAAGTCAGAGAACATCTCTGAGAGTGAACCATGGAACCCCACGCCCTCCTTTGGTCCTTTGGATCTGAAACTCCTTACTAAGACGCCCGTCCTGCACGTCAAGAAGAACAGTCACGGCGAGCGTCCCTGCAGGATTTGCAGATGGAAGCCACGGCTCTCTTTTCGTGTGTTTATGCCAGTTCTTTTTAATTTTTCTGTCGCTCCCACCCTTACCTATGGTAAGCAAATGTGCTGAAACGACACCAGGGGAATGGTTTCAGTAAATTACATTTCCCAGGAAATTACCAACACACTATTTCTCCCTCTTCCTCCCTTCCTCTTCCCCATCTCCTCTTTTTTTCCCTTCTCCTCCTCTTCTTCTTTTAAATTTTTTTGCCCTGAGGATACGTTGCTCAAGGAAAGTGGGCTCTACCTCTCCAGGTTAGACAGAGCATGTGGCACCCTGTTTGCTACACTTGCCTGGATGGAAGAGATTGATTATCATCTTTGCTTTTTAGATACTGTCTTTCTTCTCTCCTGTCTTTTCTTCCCTCCTGTCCCCCCTTTCTGCACCTGATACCCAGGTTAAATCACCACAGGGCTGTATTCATTCACATGATTAGACATCACTCCTCCTCTGTCCACCCCAAATAAGGTCCTCTTTCCCTTGGGCTGTTCATCAAAGTGTCAGGCAGTTGCTAAGCATCATGAGATGGGTGGGTCCAGGTTTGTGTCTCCAATGCAAGAAAGAATTTGAGGATGAGACATGGGAACAAAATGTATTTGCATTCAAAGCAAAAGTACATACTGGAAGGGAAGTACAGGCATGTCCAAGAATGAGCTGCAGTGGGTTGGGAGTCATCCTTTTATATGATCTGGAGACATTGGGAGTGGTATCTGGGCTGGGGTTTAACTGAATATTCATAGAGGTTGGGGTTTAGGGGCAGAGTTTGCACACTACCCATTCCCCTGTCATTTTTTTGGAACTTTGTGAAGTGCCATGGTGTCAGGGACATGATGGGAGTAGGAGTGTCAGCCATGGAAATTTTATTATAATTATATTATAATTAGCTAAAGGTCATCAGAGGGAAGCAGCCGGCAGCCATGTTGATTATACTGTGTTTTTCCTCTGCATGGGATGGGGCAGAGGTTGGTCCGAGCAGGTGGAGCTGCAGAAAGGGGCTAGTGACCTCGGCTCCTTGCTAGCTACCTCTTGCCTACATCAAAACCATGGAAGACAGTTTAAATCCCCAGGAGAATGAGCCTGGGGGAAGTTTTAGCATCCCTGAAGTTATGGGCGGAGGAAGGTAGGCTTATGTTTCCATAAGCAGATTTATCATCAAATTTTTCTTTTCATGCTATGGTTTCATATAATGTATCCTGGAGAAAGAAGTCTTTGTTCAGCAGTATTTTCTTCTACCACCAAAGGCTTACTTGTACACTCACTAGTGATAGGCTTCTTGGTATCTAACAAATACTTGGCAAAAAAGCGTAACACTCTTGATCATTGTAAACTCCAATTTTGTTTTATTCTATCATTCTTTATAAAATGTAATACATATGCTTGAAACTGCACAAAACATAAATGGACAACTTAATGAAATATTATAAAGCAAATTTCCATTTAGCACCCATCAAAGCCCAACACTAGAATTTGACAACAATGTGTAAGTCCCACCATCCCATGGCACCTTTCCTGTCTTCTCCAGAGGGAACATTTAACCTGACTTTCTTTATTTGTGGATGCTTTCCTAACTCATATTTTGCATAGTTTTTTTTTTTTCCATTTGAGAGGCAAAGACAGAGAGAGACAGAGCAAGCACTCCCATTCACTAGTTTACTTCCCCAAGTGCTAAGGGCCGAGATGAAGCTGGGAGCTAGAAACTCAATCCAGGTCTCCCATATGAGTGGCAAAGACTTAATTACTTGAGCTGTCATCTCCTGCTGCCTCCCAGGGTGTGCATTAGCAAGAAGCTGGAATGTACAGTGGAACCTGGACTGGAGCCCAGGAACTCTGATATGGGATACAGGCATCTTTACAGGTGCCTTAATCGCTAGGCAAATGCCTGCATGGGGGCAGAAAGCACAGGCAGAGAGTGAAGCTTCGCCAGGTGATAATATGAGAAAGGAAAAGAGAGTGGAAGGGAGGGCCAAGAGCGATAGACAACAGAATCCATGCTGGAGATTTTTAACAATAATGCAGAGAAGTTCAATAAGAAAAGGAAGAGTAAGTAAAGGTCTTAACAGATTGCAAGGAAGGTAAAGAACTGACTGGTGTAGCCCATGAAAATACATGCAATGAAATTAAAACAAAGAGACAAAGAAATCAGAAAAAGAAATGAGAAGAGGTTGGTGATGTGGTGGCAGGTTGAAAAACTGCTGGCTTGGGATGCCAGCATCCGTGCTGGTTTGAATCCAAGCTACTCTACTTCCTATCTAATGTGTCTGATGTATCTGGGAAGGCAACAGATGATGACCCAAGTGCTTGGATCTCTGCCACCCACCTGGTAGACCAGGATGGACTTCCAGGCTCCTAGCATTGGCCTAGCCCAGACCTGCCTGTTGGAGGGAGTGAATCAGTGGATGGAAGATCGATCTCTCTGTGTGTCTTTCTCTTTGTCACTCTGCCTCTCAAATAAGTGAAAATAAATAAATAAACTTTTAAAAAGATCCACTGTTGGTGCTGTACATCCCATGTCTTTGGGCAAATCCATAATGGCCTGTATTCATCACTGTGGTATCACATAGAGTAGTCTCACTACACTAGAAGTCCTCTGTGCTTCGCCTGTTCATTCCTCCTCCCCTTTGAGCTTCTAACAACCACTGGTCCTTTTTATAGCCTTCATATTTTCCCTCTCTATTTGATGGGATCACACAGCAAAATTCAGACGGGGCTTTTTCACTTAATAATCTGCATTTCAGATTCTTCCATGTGTTTTCATTGCTTGAGAGCTCATTTCTTTTTCACACTAAATGATATTCCATTGTCTGTGCATCCCACAATTGATTTATCCACTCACCTACTGAAGCACCTCTTGGTTGCTTTCAAATGTTAGCAATTATGAATAAAACTACTATAAACATTCACATGCAAGTTTTTGTGGACTCAAAGTTTCAGTTCCTTTGGGTAAATACGAAGTAGTGCAATTGCCGAATTGTAGAGTACACATATGTTCAGCTTTGTAAGAAGCTGCAAACTGTTTTCCAAAGAGGCTGTTCATGTTGCATTCCAGGAGTCAATGCAAGTTCCTGTTGCTCCACATGTTCACCAGCCTCTAATGCTGCCAATGCTCTGGATTGTGGCCACTTTAACACATGAGTAATGACATCTTGTTGCTTTAATCTGTCATTCCCTGATGACACACGATGTTGGGAATCCTTTCATGTGGTTCTCTGCCATCCATGTATCCTATTTGGGGAGGGGCCTGCAAAGATCTTTGGATCATTTTTAAATCAAATGGTTCATTTTCTTTTATTAAGCTATAAGAATTCTTTGTATATTTTGGAAACTGTCTTTATCAGATATGTCTTTTGCAAATATTTTCTCCCGGTACCTAGCTCGCTTTTTCATTCTCTTGGCAGTATCTTTCTCAAAACAGAGTTTTAATTTATCAAAGACCAGCTTGTCAATTATTTCCTTCATAGATAATGCCTTTGGCATTGTATCTAAAAACTCAGGCCAAAATCTAGGTCACATAGGTTTTCTCCTGGCCATTTGGGAAATGTACCCGTGAACAGCATCTCTGCGCTTTCTCTCTCTCTCTCTCTCTCTCTCTCTCTCAAAGAAAAATAAATAAAATTTGTGTTATGGAAAATGGAATTTAAGACAGGTTATTATATGTAAAATTTTGAAATTCATGCACAGTTTTTCCATAATATGCACCTGCGATGAACCTTTTGAAGACTCTTCATGTATATGTGTGTCTGTGTGTCTGTATAGTAGGAAAGAACTCATCTCCCAGCCAGTTCATGTTTTCCTTTTCTCTAGTGATGATTTACAGATTGGCACGATTGTCGAAGTGAAATATATTAACATTTAGATATTATCTTAATTGGTATGGTTAAGGCTTAATATCCCCACCACAATTCATGCTGAAATCTAATCTCCAGAGGCCGGCGCTGTGGCAAAGCGGGTTAACACCCTGGCCTGAAGCGCCGGCATCCCATATGGGCACCGGTTCAAGTCCCGGCTGCTCCTCTTTCAATCCAGTTCTCTGCTATGGCCTGGGAGAGCAGTGGAAGATGGCTCAAGTCCTTGGGCCCCTGCACCCTCATGGGAGACCTGGAGGAAACTCCTGGCTCCTGGCTTCGGATCTGTGCAGTTCCGGCTGTTGCGGCCAATTGGGGAGTGAACCATTGGATGGAAGACCTCTCTCTCTCTCTCTCAGCCTCTCCTCTCTCTGTGTAACTCTGACTTTCAAATAAATAAATAAATCTTAAAAAATTTAAAAAAAGAAATCTAATTTCCATTGGGAGGTATTAAGAGTATGGGAACTTAATCCAACCATGATGTTTGGAAGAGGGACCTGTGTGAGGTAATGAAGATTAAATGAGACTTTTAGGCTGGGATACTAATTCAATGGGACCGTGGCTTCACAAGACAAGGAATAGAGACCCAAGCTACCGGGCTCCTCTCAATGTGCTGCCCTACAGAGAGTTCCCACACCAACAAGACCTGACCCAATGCAACTGCCTGATCTTGAACTTTCCAGAACTCAGAACTGTGGCCCATGTAACCCTTATGTTCTTTATAAATCTCTCAGTCTGTGGAATTCAGTAACAGCAACAGAAAACAAACCAAGACAGATACCATTCACTCACCACAATCATTTGGATTTCATGAGCTTGGAATAGGATTGTAAGGAAAACTCCAATGGACCTTATTCTCAAGACCTTTCTCTGCAAAGGATGCTGCTCTTTAAATATGGCATTTAAAATGATGAATAAACACTACATCAAAAGAAAGCAATTTATCTACTCAGAAAGCATGTGTATCAATGTTTTCAAAGGCACGTGTCCCACCCTGTGGTGTTTGTCTCCCTCCTAGCCTGTGCAGCATTGTTTGTGTGGTGGTAAGCAGATCGTCTGGCTATTCAGCAGGGGCCCTGCTTGGTATAATGTCTTGTTTTCTATGTGCAGATAAATGTAATGCTTTAAAACAACATGCTGTTGCAGCCGCAGAGATTTCCAGCTTTAACAATCTAAGTTGTTGTGTTTTTTTTCTCCCTTGTAGCCAGGAACTGGATCAATAAAGTAAAAGTATAATGACTTTCCCTGCTTTATTTTAGTAGGTTATCTGATACTATTTGCTTGTTTAGTCTTAGTCAATATTGGTGTCTCCAGGGAGGTGGAGCTGATAACCTTTCCTACACCTGCTTCTCCACAATCTGAAATAAAAAGCCAAACCCAGACAAAAGGACACACGGATGGGGCTAGGGATTCTGAAACTGTCTCTCAAGCAAAATGAGGACACGTGCTAATTTTTATTAGCCTGACCCTTGCTATTACTGAGAGCTGTGGCCGCTGCACTTCCATCTGGGGGTTTTGGTTGTGTCCATAATTAGTTCTCAGCTTTGAGGATGAGTAACACTGGGTCTGTTTTGCAAAGGGGCCAGGCAACCACATGGCTCAGCTGTGGCCCCCTGGCTCATGGCTGTCGGTGCAGGAACGGATTGGAAAGCTCAGACGCAATAAATTCTGCTGCATTTCTCAAACATGAGGAAAATAGGAAAATCTTCTGTGCATATCCTTATTCTTGGGCCGTAACAAGTGTGCTATGCGGTGAGGTTGTCATACATCTCCCTTCCTCCTTTCCTGTAACGTTCCACTCCTTTTTTTTTTCCTCTCTCCCCTGATTCCTAGAAATGCTCACTTCACAGGATTAAGATCCTTAAAAAAAATTGCTGGAGCTGCTTGGTATGATTGAGAAAATAAGATTCCGCATAGAATAATCACTAACCACCTCCATCCCTATCCTGTTTCCTCAGCTTCTGGCTTAATCCAGACAGCCAGTATTTGTGGGTGCTGTTTCCTCCACATTGGACTTTTCACTGTAACCATGACAATGGTACTCAAGAAAGATGTGGAATGATTTCTTGTCAACAATTAAACATTGCATTTCTTCTCAGTAAGCATCAGCAATATCCTTGCATGAATAAACCTCACCCTATGACTGTGGTCATTGTCTTGATTCTTTTTTTTTTTTTTTTTTAAGATTCATTTATTTGAAATGCAGGGTGACACACAAGAGTTCTTCTATCCATTGGTTCACTCCCCAAACACCTGCAACAGCCAGTGCTGGGCCAGGCAAAAACCAGAAGCCACGAGCTTCCTCTATCTAGGTCTCCCACGTGGGTGGCAGGGACCCAAGTGCTTGGACCATCATCTGCTGCCTCCCAGGTACATTTACAGAAAGCTGGATTTTAGAAACTTAGGCAGGATCTGATGCCAGGAACTCTAATCAAGTGTGTCCCAAGGGGTGGCTTAACCCGCTGTGTTGCAATGATTGCCCCACAAAAAAATATGTTGCAAGCTGTAAACTTGGTACCAAGAATTCACTGTGATTGACATTACTTTGGACCACCTGGAACACATCTGTAACATAATAGAGAAAATGGAAGCCACGCTGGTTTGACTCCTGGCTCTGACCTTGAGTAGCTGTGTGACCTTGAACAAGTCATACTATGTCTCTCTCCACATCTATAAAAAAGAAGTTGCATTAGATAGATCAGGCTTTGTAGTGTGAAAATGTTCTGATTTCTAGTTTTCTCTCCCACGGGACAAATGGCAGAAACCTACGTACAATTGGCAATATGTATGTACAATGGAACAAAATATTCTTCTCAAAACATTATAATTTGCAATTAAGGAAAATATATAGGAGCTGCCAATAAAATAAACCTTTTAAAACTTTCCCCTCATCTCATCATCTCTCATGGCATTCCACTTGGGAAGTCTCTCCCTTCCTTGCATGTTTTGTAGAAAAGAAATGAGAGGCCGGCACCGCGGCTCACTAGGCTAATCCTCTGCCTGCGGCGCCAGTACTCTGGGTTCTAGTCCCGGTCGGGGCACTGGTTCTGTCCCGGTTGCTCCTCTTCCAGGCCAGCTCTCTGCTGTGGCCCGGGAAGGCAGTGAAGGATGGCCCAAGTGCTTGAGCCCTGCACCCGCATGGGAGACCAGGAGGAAGCACCTGGCTCCTGCCTTCGGATCGGCACAGCGCGCCGGCCGTAGCGGCCATTTGGGGGGTGAACCAACAGAAAAGGGAGACCTTTCACTCTGTCTCTCTCTCTCACTGTCTAACTCTACCTGTCCAAAAAAAAAAAAAGAAAGAAAGAAAGAAAGAAAGAAAAGAAAAGAAATGAAGTGAGGGAGAAACCAGGCAATTTTCTGAGGCCGATTTCCATCACGAGTGCTTTCAATACATTAACTTGCTATTTCAAACACATTACACATAAAGTCTTTGGAGAAGCTTTTATTTTTATGTTTGTTTTGCTGTGCTTCATAAATCAAATTGTTTTAGGCACCCAAAGATAGACATTCAATACATGAGTCCTAGAATAAATTAAATTAAATTCATTTTGTTTTAAAGAAATCTTCCCACTCCATATTTGTGCTCCATTCCTGTTGATTTTTAAAAATATTTATTTATTTAAAAAGGTAGAGAGACAGAAACAGACAGACAGACTCAAAGAGCAATCTCTGACCTGTTGATTCAATCCCCAAGTGCTCATAACAGTTGGGCCTGGGTCAGGCCAAAGCCAGGAGCCTGGAACTCAAACTGAGTCTCCCAGGTGGATGTCAGGAGCCAACTGCTTGAGCTGTGGTCTGATGCCTTCTAGGGTGTGCCTTGGCAGGAAGCTGAAACCAGAATCCGAGCCAGGACTCAAACCCAGGCACCCCGCCAGGGCATGTGCGCATCCCAAGTGGCGCCTTCACTGGGGCACCAAATTCCCACTCCAACCCCTGGCAATCTTCAAACAACAGACTGAAATATGAATTCATTTACTCGCTTCTTTCTAGGTATTTCTAGACTAACATCTCTTAGCCTGAGTTTATAGTCTACAACTAAGGAGCTTACCATTCCTCTGAATGTAAAATAGGTTTTGAATCCTTTGAATAAAGTTAAAGATGTGTGTCCACAACTATGCAGTGTTTTTCCTGAGTAGACATTTCACTTCTTTTTTCAGAAATTTTAAGATGTCTTATTCTTAAAGGAAACAATGACTCCTAAAAGGATAAAAATTACTGTTCTAGGTATTAATTTATAGGACTAAACTTACTGATAATGTAAGATTTCTTTTTTTAATACATGCAACTTGTATTAAAATTAAATAAAATTTAAATAAAAATTATTTAATTTAAAATTTATATTCAAATAAAATATTTCTTTAAAGCTCAAATAAAATTTTAAAAATTTGACAAGAACATTTAGTTTTTCCTACTGTCTTAGCTAAATTACTTGAACTAAGTTCTGCATTTGAACTGCTTGATGCATACGTGTAAAGAGTACCCCAAATTCTGAAATGTCTGCTGTATAGGTTAGAACTCTGACATCAGTGCCAAGGAATTCTACGTGTTTTTTCACGACATTTCTTTTGTGGTTAAAAGTGTACAGGCTACATTTATTGGTCTTAAGAAAAATCCTTTTGACCCTGTGGCGTGATCTTGAAGGTCAATGGTCGCCCTGGAGTTAGTGGGAGGGTCGTGGGCAGGATGATGCAGCAGATGAAAATAGCATTGATTACAGGACTAGTGCAGGGGGGCCATCTGCAAAATGGCCAAAGCCATCATCATAACAGTAGCTTTCACGAAATTTTAAAAACTGTTACTCGATCCTCATTATTACAGACATATTGAGGAAGACTTTGCTATTCTTTGGAAAGGTACTTATTTTGCTTCCCAGGACAATTCTGAAGAAAGATGAAATAAGTAGTTGGAAATGAAGTTTGTTTTCTCAAGTAAGAAATAAAATTCAGGCCATGAAAATGACACAGAATACTAAATTCACACTGTGGAAATGTAATAGACTATTCAATAATATATACAATCCTCGAAGTTGGCAAGTGCATTTTTATTTTCTCTTTTTAAAACAACTGTTAAATTGTGATGTCGATGCCTTTTAGCTTCTGTTAAAAGAAATCCATGCCATGAGTCATGGGCAGCAACATTGCAAGGAACTGACATGCACCAAATGGTGAAAACTGGACGGTAGATGGAAGAATGTCAATTCTTTATAAGTAGCAGGGAATTAAAGGAATAGAACCTGAAGGGAAGGAAGACCTGTGGGAATCCTGAATTCACACTTATGAAGTCTGTAAAAACACCCAGAGATGACGCCAGTGGAAGGAAAGGGACTGCTCTTCCACCTGTGTCTTCAGAGGGCCAGCTGGCACGTGTGCTTGGGCTGTCCTATGCTCTATGAGCAACTACAAGGCCTTAAGTAAACAATCTGTGTTGACAATAACTTGGATGTTTCCTCTCCTCCTGTAGCCATATTTCGTTTTTCTTTAAGAAGAGATTATTGAATTCTTTTAAAAATATATATTCCAGGGGCTGGCACTGTGGTGTAGTGGGTAAAGCCGCTGCCTGCAGTGCTGGCATTCCCATATGGATGCCGGTTCAAGTCCTGGCTGCTCCACTTCTGATCCAGCTCTCTGCTATGGCCTGGGAAAGCAGTGGAAGATGGCCCAAGTCCTTGGGCCCCTGCATCCACATGGGAGACCCAGAAGAAGCTCCTGGCTCCTGGCTCCAGATCGGCACAGCTCCAGCCATTGTGCCCCTGTACCCCTGTGGGAGACCTGGAGGAAGCCCTGGCTCCTGGCTTTGGATCAGACCAGCTCCAGCTGTTGCAGTCAACTGGGGAGTGAACCAGAGGATGGAAGACCTCTCTCTCTCTTCCTCTCCTTCTCTCTCTGTGTAAATAAATAAATAAATCTTTAAAAATATATATATTCCAGGGCTGGTGCTGTGGTGTAGCAGGTTAAGTCTCTGCCTGCAGTGGCAGCATCCCATATGGGAGCCAGTTTGAGACCTGGCTGCTCCACTTCTGATCCAGCTCTCTGCTATAGCCTGGAAAAGCAGTGGAAGATGGCCCAAGTCCTTGGGCCCCTGCACCCACGTGGGAGACCAGGAAGAAGCTCCTGGCTCCTGGCTTCGGATCAGCACAGCTCCGGCCATTATGGCCAATTGGGAGTGAACCAGCAGATGGAAGACCTTTCTCTCTCTGTCTCTCCTTCTCTCTCTGTGTAACTCTGACTTGCAAATAAATAAGTAAATCTTTAAAATATATATACATATATATTCCAAAAATTTTTTAAAAGTCCTTTTGTGAAATTAATTTTATTAGACTGTGGGCATCCAAAGGCTGTCAACCTGTCCCATCCTCGCTGGTGTGATGGCTCTGAAACACAGGGGGTGAAAAGGATGCTCTCAGCAAGGAGGAGCTCCCAGAACATCCGTTGCCAACGAATCAAGCAAGGTCCACAGCACGAAGGACCTGCTGAAGACTGGGATGGGGACACAGGTTGGGGGAGAGGGCGGTAAAGAGGGAGAAAGGATTAGAAGATGAGGGAGGACATCGAGGAGGAAGAACAGAGTCCTGGCCCAACCAGCTCAGCAGATGCCCTATTAAGTAGTTAATTATTTCCCTTTGATGCTGGCTTTTAAAAAAAGTCTTTTATACAACAGTTTTACTGTCTCTGATAATTACCCTGTCTCAGATAACTCTTTTAAATCTAATGAGGCGTGGCAAGCTCTGCTTAACAAGGCAACACATCATTAACTTCTTGCCTCTTTATTTGTCATCTGATCACACTCAATTACTGTATCTCCAGCCAGACAGGCAGCCTGTCACTGGCCGCTGGCAGAACAGGGTGAGGTGACCTCCTGTCAGGGCCCTCAGCCATGGTGCTTAGTAAACACTCACCCTTCCCACAGCCCAGGCGTGGGGGACCTCCTGTATTTCTGGGTTTTCCACTTACCTTGTAACAAGATCCCTCGGCAGGGACCCCTTCTCCCTCAATCCCTGCTCTCAAGACCTTGCAATGTTTTGTCTCTAAAGACTCTGGTAGGGGCTGGTGCTGTGGTGCAGTAGGCTGAGCCTCTGCCTGTGGCACCGGCATCCCATATGGGTGCCGGTTCATGTCCTGGCTGCTCTTCTTCCAAACCAACTCACTGCTTATGGCCTGGGAAAGCAGTGGAAGATGGCCCAAGTGCTTGGGCCTCAGCACCCATGTGGGAGACCTGGAAGAAGCTCCTGGCTCTTGGCTTCAGATCTGCTCAGCTCCAGCCGTTGCGGTCATTTGGGGAATGAACCAGCAGATGGAAAATTCTCTCTCTCTCTCTCTCTCTCTCTCTCTCTCTCTCTCTCTGCCTCTCTCTGTCTGTAACTCTATCTCTCAAATAAATAAATAAATCCTTAAAAAATAATAATTAAAGTCCCTGGTAGAAAAATAGTGAAAGGGACTCTCATGCCCACTGGGTTTAGTTCAAAGATTTTGGGTCAGTCTAGCTAAACTTTTTACTACCTGTGTGACGCTTTAGGCAAACTACCTACCCTCTCTGAACCTATTGATACAAAACAACAACATGATATGAGAGTTGTCTAGAGGTTGTAATGAGGTCATTGTTATCTATGTTACCCAAGTCACATAACCCTGGGGAAAAAAGTAAATAGGAAAATTCCTTCTTGTCTACTTTTGGAATGAGTCAGGGTATAAATAAACGGAGATGCAAGACACAACCAACCAGATGGCCGTTTTTAAGGCAGTGGTTAAGATGCCTCTGAGGGACAATTGCATTCTGTACTAAATCAGTGCCTGATTTAACTTCCAGTTCCTCCACTTCCAACCTAGCCCCCTGCTAATGCACACCCTGGGAGTCAGCAGGTGATGGTTCAAGGACTTGAGCCTCTGCCACCCATGTGGGAGGCCCATATTGTGTTCTGGATGCCTGGCTTCTTCAGCCTGGCCCAGCCCTACCAGTTGTGGGAATTTAAGGACTGGACCAGCAGGTGGAAGATCTCTCTCAACTTCTCTCTCTCTCTCTCTTTCACCTCTCTGCCTTTCAAATAAAATGAAGATAAGGAAATTAAAATTTTAAAAACCACTTTGTCAAAAATCTGTTTCTTTAGACCTCCTCTCTCAGTACAACCCAATAACCTCCTGGTGTAGCTTTGGGGAGTCTCTTTGGGATTTACTTTTTGGCATCTGGCCAAGTTCCAGGCTGTGCGCTCCATGGCCTGTGTGAGAAAGTTGGTGTCCACCTTGTGCACCTCATCTTCTGATAGCTGACACTTGGGAATTACAGGGGCACATTAGAGATATTAGCATGGCTTTTGTCACTTCCTTGGCCTGTGGGCACCAGAAGAATTACTTATAACAGAAGTGGAGGTTTTGCAGTGAACTTTGCTCTGTCTGAATGTGGCAGAGAGCTGTGATTTCACGCACAGAACCATCTCTTTGTCTGTCATCGTTTCATACCCATGTTCTTGCTTTGTCACAGTCTTAGAGTTGTCTGTTTCTGCAAGTGAGCTTCAGGAGCAAGGTCACAGGGAAGGCTTTCCATTTTCGCAGGATGACCGCAAGGCCTTTGAAATCCATCTCAAACATATTTCTTTTCTGGGTCAGTTTTGAGCTTGTATTTTGGGGTGCTACAAGATTGAGCCACTTGTCACCTGTCCCCCGTGTTACCATGCTGTGAATTTGCTCAGTTTACAATACACGCTGACAAACTACACTTCCATGCCTCATAATCTGGGAAGACCACTGGACTCTGACTATTCAAACTCCCTTCCTTGGTGCAGAGTAGAGGACAACAGGGAGAAGAAAATGTGTGGGGTTGGTTTATAAAAATGTCAGAAACAACGGGAGTTCTCTACGGGGTTGTATGACCCCTGGAAAACCACACCTTTCTCCCTCACTGCTGCTCGAGGTACCCAAGGGTCATGACCAGGGTGCTTCTTTCTTGTCAGTTCCCTATGATCTAGAAGTTTCTTTTTCTCGTGGACTGTGAATAACAAAGCTCTTCTACTTTGTGCTCACAGCTTTATGTGGGAACTACAGAGCTGTGACTCGGTCATCTTCATTAGTTCATGACCTTGTCATTAAAAAGTGACACTTCCAACGAGAGCTGGGCTAAAGCCACACTGACGGCTGTCACCTCGGGAGATCCCTAAGAATCCAGTCTGCTTTCCACGGGAGGTTCCCTGGGGGTGGAGGCCACTTTCTGTCCCATTCTCTTGTGCACCCACACTGCTGAGTTCAGTATCTTGAGCAAAGTAACAAGCAGCAAGCACTTCGGGGGTGAATGGATGAAATCCTCCATGCCGCATGCTCTATAGGATGCTGAGGAGTGAGTGAGGCTCATCTCCTAAGCTACATGGTTTCAGTGGCTAACATGGCGACCTCAACATGTCCAGTCACTGTTCTTAATACCACAAGTACATATTCATTCATTTCTTCCAACCTGGTTAACCAAGCACTTACCCTGTACCAGCACTGCTCTTTAAAAAAAAAAAAGTACTACATTTATAAGATTCAACTTTCTGATCCATAAGAAGGTATAAACTGAGACGTTCCCCCAATGCTAGCCATGGCAATGAGACTGAATGAAGCAACAGACTCAACTCTCTCTCTCAAAGTCATCCTTATTTTAGTGTGTTCTGTGCTGGGATACAGAACACCAGAGACAGGGCAAGTTAGAATGGACACCCACATGTTAGGCTCCTAGTTCTGGAGGCTGTAAGTCCCAGAGGGAGAGCCTACCTCCACTTGGGGCTGCACCATCCCAGGGGGCAAGGGCAGGAAGACAAGAGGGCAAAGTGTGAGGGGTGAGGCTCGCTTTGTAGCAACCTACTCTCCTGAGAATGGCCTGAATCTGTGAGGGCAGAGCCTTCCAAGCTACTCACCTGTTGAATGTGTACTTATAGTGAAGGCTATTTTTCTTTAAGATTTATTTATTTATTTGAAAAGTGGAGTTACAGAGAGGCAGAGACAGAGAGAGAGAGAGAGAGAGAGAGAGAGAGAGGTCTTCCATTCGCTGGTTCACTCTCCATATGGCTGCAACGAGCAGAGCTGGGCCAATCCGAAGCCAGGAGCCAGGAGCTTCTTCCGAGTCTCCCACACAGGTGCAGGGGCCAAGGACTTGGGCCATCTTCTGCTTTCCCCTGCCACAGCAGAGACCTGGGTTGAAAGTGGAGCAGCTGGGTCTCGAGCCGGCAACCATATGGGATGCCGGCACTGCAGGCAGCGGCCCTACCGGCTACACCACAGTGTAAATTTCAACATGAGCTTCAGAGAGGAAAACTTTAAAGCATACCAAGTTCCATCTAGGTTGTAAAATGTCTGCATTTTTCACGATGGAGGAGAAACCTCGTCTCTTCCTTTACTCAGCAACAGGAAGTAACTGATGCCATTGAGTCAACAGGTGAAGTCGAATCACACCACCAGCGCGCAAGCCAATGTCCATTGGCAACTAAGCTGCTTGCTTCTGCTCCCTGGCCATGCATTCTGACAGCCACAGGCCTTCAAGTCATCCATGCACCTGCTGCTGCCACAGATTAGTTGCCCTAACTAATTTTGGCCCATGTCAGAAGTACATGCCCTTTCTGCCATCTCCAGTCTCCCAGCAGGAAGGATCAAGAAGATGCGCATCTGCTGTTTTGTAATCCTGTAAGCTGAATGAGTGACAATGGGCAGGACTCTTTGGGAAGTAAATGTAGCTGATGCAGCAGAAAATAGCTCTACTACAAATAAGTGCAATGGAGGTTTACTAGGAAATGGAAAAAAAAAATCCACTAGTGTTATCTCAGGACATCCATTAGTCCTCCTTTCTTTTCTTTCTTTTTTCAACATTTATTTATTTATTTGAAAGGCAGAGTCAAAGAGAGGCAGAGGCAGAGGCAGAGAGGTCGTCCGTCTTCCTTCTGCTGGTTTACTCCCCAGATGGCTGCAACAGCCCAAGGGGAGCCAGGAGCCAGGTGTTTCCTCTAGATCTCCCATGTGGGTGCAGGGGCCCAAGCACTTGGGCCATCCTCCACTGCTTTCCCAGGCCACAGCAGAGAGCTGGATCAGAAGTGGAACACCTGGGACTAGAGTCAGCCTCCATTTGGGATGCCAGCCCCGCAGGCCGAGGATTAACCTACTGAGGTACAGCGCCAGAACCGCGCCCCACCGCTTCCTCCCCAACCCCCCGCCCTTTTTTTTAAAGACTCTGCGTAGCTAGGGTGTCATACGACAGTTTCCCACTAGATGGTGGCATTCATCCGTTTATGTGACACTGTGCGAGTCTTCCACTAAGCTGAATTCAATATTGAGATGTGAAAGCTAGGGGGCAAGATTTCCTTAGAAATAACATAAATTAAAAAAAAAAATTAATCCCTTTCAGGAGAAAATTTTTATAAGGTCTCAATCTAACTTAATTGCAAAACTCAGCTTGTAGCAAGGAGACAGTGGATGTGAGGGAATTTGGCGACATATGGGCAATAATGTTCTGGAGGTGAGCAGTGGAAAGACCGGGAAAGAACAGAAATCTCCATGGGAAAGCTTCCAGAATTTTCCAGAAGTTTTGCCACTGCTGGGGAAAGGTCTTGGATCTGTGTGCTTACTCTCCTTCGAATGTCTTCTTTGATATTCGAGGATCCGTGTAAGGGATCCTCCACCGTGGGTGACAGAGGGAAAAGACAGCCACACCTACGGGGCCAGGGAAGGCTCCGCTCGCCATCTGGAAGCCATAGAGCCACGCTCGGAAACATTCAATGTCACGTTTTGGGAACGGTGGTCATGTGTCAGGCCTGTCCTGGGAGGGGAGCTGGCACCATGAAGCGGGAGATTCCACCTGCAGGTGTCTCGGCGGCGGAGGTGGGTGGCTGCCGGCCTGGCCCACCCCTTCCCCCAGCTCTTCCTTTGTTGTACGATTGGTTTATTGTCTTCATGTTTAGCCTTTTCACATTTTCCTGCAGAATTTTAACGAATAGTCATTAGTGTGTGTGCGCGCGTGCTGGTGTCAGCTGGCATGTAGGGGGGATGGGTATTTCCCATTCAGAGAACTCTGGTTGATTTTCCAGGCTTCCAGTGCCTGTGACCACGTCTGAAACCCAAGGTGGGGGGCAGAGGGAGGTCGCGGAGGCCGGCCAAGGGGGCGCTCCCTTGTGCTCTGTCACCGGGCTGACGAGATGCAGATGACCACTGCCTTTCAGACCACCCCATGGGCGTCCAGTTTCATTAATGTCAACCTTATGAGGCCGATGGCTCCTTGCTGCCCTGGAAGGGGATGGGAACACGCTGCTGAGAGCAGTTCAGGCCAGCCTACCAGTCACCGGTGCTTGTGTGGCCTCCACAAATGTGAAGCGTGTCAGATGCCACCAGCCCAGCTCCATGCCTTTACCACGCTTGTTGTATGCCTAGGGAAAAATTCGTTGCTTAACCAAGATGGCTAAGAGCCCTCATTTGGGTTGCCTTCCACAACTGGTTGTATTAGTTTGCTTTTTAATTAAAGACGAAGAAGGGTGTAGGGAGCAGGACTGAATATCTGCAGCCTCTGGAAATATTTGGTGGCGTTTTCCATCCTAAGTCTCTGAAAGAGATGATGGAGTGTGTCCATTCTATTTGACAACCCAAAGGATGGGTAGAAGGATGATTAAGAAGATGCTGGATGGGTGCATAGACACTCATATGTGGTGGAGAGTTGAACTTCATACTCTGGTCTATTTTTCATAATCATAAAGGGAATCCAGAGGAAGGCAAAATAATGTATCAATTCAATTCGTAGAGAAATCCCACTAAAAAAAAGAGCTGTTTGCACATTTTTGGGTGAAATGAGCTAGTTGGAGCTATGCCTGCCAGGTGCTGCAGGAATGTGGGGAGAAGGCTGGGCGTGGCCATGGGTGCTGGCTATGGAAGAAGCAGGCAGCTCTGTGAGGAACAGGGCTTCCCTGTCAACCAGAGCTCCAAAGCAGAGTAGAAATTCTGAGCCAAAACAATAAAGACCGCATTTATTCCTTCTTGAAGTGGTGCAGTCCGTCTTATCAGACCTCCATGGAACCCTGTGCGTGTCCCCATTCCAAGGGGACCCTTGAGGGACAAGGTTAGCATCATTGTGACTTGAAGAGACCCTTCAAGCGCACTCTGCTGGGCAGCTGGCTGCTGGAGGAAGACAGGTTTTACCCTGGTGGAGAGTGTAACTGATAAGATTTGGGCTCTATTGTCCAGAAATCAAAATATTCAAGTTGGGAGTCACTCTACAAAATACTCCTGGAAAACTTTTCTGGAGGTCTTAGACTCCTCCCATGATGTCTGCACCCCTGATGTCTGTACATGTGCTCTGAAAAAGTCACTTTAAAACAACACAATTAAGACGAGGTCCACCCAGCCCTTCTGCTTTTTGAAAAGGGCCGAACCCCGCCCCCCAACAGATTCGTTGTTCTATGGATTACTTTGGGTACAATGGCCGAGCTTGATTGCAATGCCACATGCTTCAAATATTTTTACTGAAACTGAGCAGACCACAGGGAGGGAGCCTTAGTGACCAGGGAGGCTGTGGCAGTGCCCCCTGGGGAGAAAACAGAGATGGCTTCAAAGGTTTGGGCCTTGTGATTAATAACACGAAAACAGGCTATAAAGGTACCCGTCCAGGTTTGGAGCTTTCATTTTTACGTCCTTGTCTGTGGCTTTTTCCACCTCAATAAATCTGAAAATGGTGTGGGATTCTGATTTTTCCTCTGCCTTTGCTTCTAGAGACATCTTAAGGAACCAAAGGTTCGTTTGGTTAGATTGTACCGCCTTCATCACTGGAAAGGAGGGAAAGGGAAAGATTCTGCTCGCTTCCAGCTGTTTTTTCCAGTGATAGCTTGTATTCACATTGCTTGTTTCTCATGAATATCCAAAATAAGGGGGTGGGGGTGGACAGATAACTTTTCTTAGTTTGTAAAGTAGCCTTAAAATAAGAACAACAAAATAAGTTGTTCTGATTCCTGTTACATATCACATATGAAAATGTGCTATTTGCAAGACACATAAAACTATTTTAGAAATACTTACTGGTTTTTCTCTACTGTTCAGTGTATTTTCCACATCTCATTGGTGTGGGAATGTGGACATCACCCATATTTGTGGCTTATTCACAGCCCTGCTATTAGTTGGAAGATGTTTCTTAAACTTCCCTCCCTCAATTTCCTCATCTTGTGAAAATAAAGTGGCATTATTACCTATGATTAAAGTTATTTTGAAAATAAGTACAACATGAATATTGCAATGTTGTAAAGCATTGTTGGTTCTGTGTTTAGCTGTCCTCCTATAGGTTCCTATGGACTTTTTCCAGCCACTTCTATGGTATTCAGTACTTTGGGATGGCTCTGTAAACAGATGAAGCCAATAATGTATTAACAGTACCAACTGAGAGAAAGTATGGTTAACTGAAGTTACTAAAAACAAAAAGCAATTCAAATCAATTGGCAATCTACAAAAAGAGTTAAAGATTTTAAAAGCTATTATTAAAATTGCTATATTGGTCTATTATGTTATGTTATATGTGTGTACATATTGTATGTCCACATGGGAAAATTTTATTAAGAATTTTATTTTAATTGGCTTATAGATAAGATTGTCCATAAATTTAAGCTGCTAAAATCAATCAAAGATACATTTTAATTCGTGTGACCTGAATCTCTGCATCATATGTTTTATACTTGTTGGTAGAAAGAAACTAAAAACATTTTATATGGTTGTGCTTAAGTTTACTGGTTAAACAAACTACACCATGTTAGATATTTAAGAGGTGTTTTCAAATACATGATTCTTAAAATTTATAGAAGGCATTGGACCTTCTGGTAAATGTTTTCTTAAGTTGTTATCTAATGGTTGAAACTGTTTGCTAAGTATTCATGTAATATTGCTATTGTCAGCAAGCGATCTAGGACTTGCTCCCTCATTTCTCTATTCTAAGCCCAACTTGTTCTTTCATTTCTCTATTCTCTTCAAGGTAGGAAACTAATTCTATTATGAAGGAATCTGTAGGATGCACAATTTAATCTTTAGACCTTATAAAAGAGATGGCTAACATTTTTCTGTAATAGCACAGCCAAAATAAGAGCTTAAATAATAATATCATAGCTAGATTTACTTCGCCATCAGCAAAGTAAACAGTAAGTAGAAAAAACCTCCCTTTCAGACCAAAGGGAAAGAAAGTTTTTTTTTTTAATTAAACTTTTATTTAATGAATATAAATTTCCAAAGTACAGCTTATGGGTTACAATGGCTTCCCCCTCACAAAACTTCCCTCCCACCCACAACCCTCCCCTTTCCCGCTCCCTCTCCCCTTCCAATCACATCATGATTCATTTTCAATTCTCTTTATATACAGAAGATCAGTTTAGTATATATTAGGTAATGATTTCAACAGTTTGCCCCCATATAGCAACACAAAGTGAAAAAAAATACTGTTGGAGTACTAGTTATAGCATTAAAGAAGAGTGTACAGCACATTAAAGACAGAGATCCTACATAATATATTTTTTTAAATTAATTAATTTTCTATGCCATTTCCAATTTAACACCAGGTGTTTTTTTTTTCATTTCCAATTATCTTTATATACAGAAGATCAATTCAGTATATAATTAGTAAAGATCTCATCAGTTTGTACCCACGCAGAAACACAAAGTATAAAAATACTGTTTCAGTACTAGTTATAGCATCACTGCACATTAGACAACACATTAAGGACAGATCCCACATGGGATGTAAGTACACAGTGACTCCTGTTGCTGACTTAACAATTTGACACTCCTGTTCATGGTGTCAGTAATCTCCCTAGGCTCTAGTCATGAGTTGCCAGGGCTATGGAAGCCTTTAGAGTTCGCTGACTTTGATCTTATTCCGATAGGGTCATAGTCAAAGTGGAAGTTCTCTCCTCCCTTCAGAGAAAGGTACCTCCTTCTTTGATGGCCCTGTTCTTTCCACTGGGATCTCACTTACAGAGATCTTTCATTTAGGTCTTCTTCTTTTTTTCTTTTCCATGGTATCTTGGCTTTCCATGCCTACAATACTCTCATGGGCTCTTCAGCCAGATCTGAATGCCTTAAGGGCTGATTCTGAGGCCAGAGTGTTGTTTAGGACGTCTGCCATTCTATGAGTCTGCTGTGTATCCCACTTCCCATGTTGGATCGGAAAGAAAGTTTTTAAGTGAGAATATAATTTTCCTCATGGGCATTGTCTACCTTAGAAAAACTACTACAGAACATGCCTGTGACTATAGACTTGTAGTTCAGGCCACCGAAGATTAGAGATGGGAAACGGGCACTCCCTTGACTTGCATCCTCTGGTCTGCTTTAACACAAACCAGGAAGAAAAGAAAGCTAGGCATCAGAAGCAATGGGTGGCAGGCCTATTAATGGCTGATCTGTACAGTGATCTGCCCTCAAGGAGACCCAACAGGCCAGTCCACTGCAGTGGCTTTCAATGTGGTAAGCCTGAGCTTCAGCAGAAGTTAACTTGTGAAGAGCCCTGGCAACTCTGCCAAGAGTTGGATCACTGGAAATGGACCTGCCCAGGAGTCGAAGGATGCCCAGGTCAGAGCCACAGATCTTATTGGCTCTAAGCTGAAAAGCCCTTCACTCAGCCCAACTTCCAAAGTGACCACTGCAGCTGAGGGGACGGCCAAGCAGGGTCAGCAACATTGCAGGCAGAACTGTAAATTTCTTGTTAGAGATGCCCCCTGCCTTTACCTGGCCAGCTCTCCTCCCAGGCCAGCCAAGTAATGAAAGTCAACAGAGTGCCTTCCCCCAGGTGGTTCACACCTCCCTTAGGATGTACCCCATGTGAAGAGATAGATAGGTCTGGGCCTCTTAACTTACAAGGCCTAAAGCCCACCAGATTATTACCAGGCCCCTTCTGTCAGGTTCTATTTGCCTCTCAATCAGAAAAATTACTTGTAGCTTAGACAGCACCTTTCTTAGCTCCTCTAATAATGACTCTGTCCTTTGTTCTAGGCCCTGTCTAGTGCACTTGGGCCTCATTCCTTTGTAATCATAACCTCTACTCTACCACCAATGGCTCTACTCCCAACCTGTGTGTACTGATGGTCCTCTTCCCCACTTAATGCTGTATAATTGTTCAGACCTGGTTAATGCCACTCTTAGGATCATTGGTTATTATCCTCACTCTGTCTTTCATGACCTTGTCTAATATGATCAGAGTTGGCAAACTTGGAAGGCTTCTATAGCCTTGGCAACTCATGACAACAGCCTAGGGTGGTTACTGGTGCCATAAACTAGAGTGTCAATTTGTTGGGTCAACAACAGGAGTCACTGTGCACTTGCTCCTCATGTGGGATCTCTGTCCTTAATGTGCTGTACATTGTGATTTAATGCTATAACTAGTACTCAAACAGTATGTTTCACTTTGTGTTTCTATGTGGGTGCAAACTGTTGAAATCTTTACTTAATATATACTAAATTGATCTTCTGTATATAAAGAGAATTGAAAATGAATCTTGATGTGAATGGAAGGAGAGAGGGTGTGGGAGAGGGGAGGGTTGTGGGTGGGAGGAAAGTTATGGGGGGGAAGCCATTGTAATCCATAAGCTGTGCATTGGAAATTTATATTCATTAAATAATAGTTAAAAAAATAAAAAATTTAAAAAAATTTAAAAAAAGAAAATAAATACAACATGAATATTGCAATGTAATTTCTTCATTGAAGTCATCAGCAAATTATAATATTTATTTCTTCCCCATCTCACTCATTTATAAATGTTGTCCTATCTGAGTGGTATAGAATCCAGTGCAATTGCAGATGTATGATATAGTACAGTAGGGTGGACCAGAGTCCTAGTATTATGGGGCTGAAAAAAACCTACCTATTTAGGTTCCTTGATGCCCCAAGACGAGCAATGGGAGCCCTTTCCATCCACTTCACCAACATCAACTTTTCACATCTTCTGCAGCAGCACCCAGACTGCCTCTGAAATATGCCATTGCCTGTGTAACCAAAATTAATTGAATTTTCTATGTAAATAAATATGTATAATATATTTCATTTTCAGTCATTGCCATATAAATGAAATTGGCTCTGGGTAGTAATTAGCATTGCTGAGTGAATCTATAATTAATACTCAGTCTTTCTTTGCCACCATAGCAGTTTTTAAGCAGGACAATCTGATGTCACAGTGATAAGCTTTTCCTTTTCTTCAATGCTTACTTGACTGATTGCACTTAATATTAAGTGAACATGTCTTTGGGAAACAATTCATTTTCATTGGATATGCTGCATTGCATATTGCCTTTTATGTGTGAAAATGGATTGGTCAGTTTTTTTTTTTTTTAAGCTCTTGGAGAGATGATGACTGTCAGAAATGAAACTGGCACAATAGCATTTGATTCAACAAATGTTGATTCGTACCCATCACTATGTACCAGAAACTGTGCTGAGTTTGGGACACATAGAAATTAATTATACTCTGCCCTATGGTCTTGGCTTTGTGGAAAAAGTGTAGATGGCTGACTCTTCCTTTTTAAAATTCATTCATTCATTCAATGAATCTCTACTTAGCACTAATGATGTGCCAAGGCACCGTGCTGGGTGCAGGCATAAGAGAAAGAGCAAAATCACATCTTTCCAGGCTCTTGGTGGAGAAAGATGTTAATCAAAGAATTGTCAGAATCAAATGCACAATGACACTCATGACAGGTGCTATGAAGGAGAGGTACAGGTGATTTCTGTGGTAAGAGTGATCTACAAAGCAGTAAGCATTTGGGGAGCCCACAATATTATTTTCTCTTACCATTTTGCTCATGGCATACCTTCATGGATTTTTTTTTTTTTTGCCTTGTGGAAAGATAATTAACAAAATCCATAGTATTTATTTGTGTGCCAGTAGTTCCCTTCCCAGGAGTATGGGCAAAGCTATACATTGCATCATGAAGACTAGGCCAGCCACTGGAGATCACCAGAACTGACACTATCCATTCAGAAATCATGGGGGACTACAAAACACAGCACATTTAACTTAAGTGTCAAGGAACATAGACCCTTATGTTCTTGCCCATGTATCATGAATCCTCTCACAACAGAACTTCCAGCAAGGCACCCTTCGTGTGTTCTCCCCTCTACAGCGATAGCTTTCAAAACCCAAGTCTGAGCATGTTGCCACTTCATCCAATGAAATTCCCACAAAGCCCACCATGGCTTGACTCTTGTCCCTCTTTTTTCTTTAATCTTGCTCCAAACTCTGCCCTTCCTCAACTCCTCTTATCCTCTATGCACCTGACCCAGTAGCTAATCCTCACTGGGGGGAGTGAGGAATGCTTCCCTTTCCCACTGTGTTGATTCAGCCCCTCCTCCACTTTCAGATTCCAGGCCCAGTGGTCATCCCTGTCCCCTCTCCACTGTCAGATGACTCATGCCACCCAACTGTGCCTCTCTAAACAATTGTCTGGAAATCATGGTGGCCTTGTTCTTTACCCAAGGAATGATGGGAAAGACAGAGTGACATTTCCACTACAGAACTGGCTGCCAATATGAAAACTCAAATTTCTATAAGATTCTAATGATGGACAGCCAGGAAAGAGAAGCCATATTTCCCACTATGCAGACATATTTATGAGTCTTTTTTTTTTTTTTTTGATGGGTAACTCTATGAGCGTTTGTGTAGCAGCACCTGTTTGCTTTGCTCTGTTTATTTACCCAGTGACTTTTATTTTGGACACCATTGTGGGATTATTATTCATATTGCCTGGAGCGAAATTGGTGTCCTGGATCCTGGAGCGATGGGATTATCCCTTATTTGTGTGTGGAGAGTAGGTAAGTAACAAAGGACATCTAGGTTGGGTGGATTTAGCCTTTGTGTCGTAGAAGGAGAAAGTGGTGTGGAGTTTCTGTTTACTGAGAGCTTCAGCTTAATTTCTCACACTGTGGGCTCCCATAGAAGGTTCTTTGTCGGATCACGGCTATCCTGTGTTCAGCTAACAATAGGAGTTTCAGGAGCTAAAATGACCAATGTGCTATATTGGTCAGGGTTCACTTGCAAAGAGCAAGGTCTGCTCAGGTTAGTTTAAGCAGAGAAGGATTTATTACAGGGTTTTAAATGGACTCACAGAATCATTGTAGGACAGAAGAAATTGAAGAAAGCATAGGGTGAGTTTTCAGGAACTGCTCTCAAAGCCACACCACAAAAATGGGCCACCAAGAAGCCCTAATTCTGGCATCATCTGAAAGTGACCTGCCATTGTTACAGGAAATCAACTGTCACTGCTTTGTCCAGTAGCACCAAGATGCCTTCTCCTCGACTCTCCTTTCTCTTTATCAGTTCAGAATTCCCAGTTCCAAGCAATTGCTTCTGATTGGTAAAACACAAAATATATTAGCTATGCTCTGTCAGGGTTCTCAAGAGAACCAAAGCAAATAGGATATTCATGAATTGATTAACAACAGAGATAGATTCTGAGAAATGCATAAGTAGTCAGTGTTGTGTTCTTTTAAAAAAATTATTTTATTTATTTGAAAGACAGAATTACAGATTACAGAGAGAGAGAGAGGTCTTCCAGCCACTGGTTCACTCCCCAGTTGGCCACACGGCTGGAGCTACACTGATCCGAAGCCAGGAGCTTCTTCCAAGTCTCCCATGTGGGTACAGGAGCCCAAGGACTTAGGCCATCTTTCACTGCTTTCCTAGACAACAGCAGAGAGCTGGATCAGAAGTGGAGCAATCAGGACTTGAACCAGTGCCCATATGGGATGCTGGCACTGCAGGCGGTGGCTTTACCAGTTACGCCACAGCGCTGGCCCCAGGTGTCGTATTCTTACACAAACTAATAGAGCTATGCTGTTGCTAGGTAATCTTATGGCACCACTAGCATATATGCACTTTTATCATTGTTATGTGGCACACAACTATAGAGAGAAATGATTTCTTACAGGGATTTGGTGCATGTGTTTATGAAGGACTGGCAAGTCCAAATTCTGCAGGGGTGGGGTGGGGGGTCGGCAGGCTAGAGACCCAGGAGAGCTGATCATGTTGCTCCAGTCCAAAGGCCCATCTGGTGGTAGAATTCCTTCTTGCTTGAGGGGGATCAGACGTTTGTTCTATTTAAGACTTCAGCTGGTAAAGCCCACCCATAATTTGGAGAGCAATCTGCTTTACTCAAAGTCCACTGATCTGAATGCTAATCTCATTCAAAAGCCATCACAGAAACCTCCAGAATGATGTTTGACCAATGTCTGGTCACTGTGGTCCAGCCAAGTTGACACACAAAATTAACCATCACACGCTCATTCACAAGGGAGTCCAACAAATGTCTCTCCTACCCACTCCCTGAAGTGTAGGATGCAACCCCAGAGAGAGGCTAGAATAGGTGTTGTATGATGCTGGCATCACAGGAGGTGACTGAACCCACTGTGCCACAATGCCAGCCCCCTGGGTATAACAATCTTAATAATTAAGGTAATAATAATGTTAATTTAAGGTTGTAAGCTCCTTAGAGGAAGGAATACTGGCATTTATTTCTTTGTATTTCACATATGTAATGTAGAATGGGGTTAGCTAATGCCTGCGTGATAGGATAGTTGTCTTTGAAATAAGTGATCACTTGGGGCAGGCGCTTTGGCATAGTGGGTAAAACTACCTCCTGCAGTGCCGGCATCCCATATGGGCACCGGTTCAAGTCCCGGCTGCTCCCTTCCGATCCAGCTCTCTGCCATGGCCTGGGAAAGCAGTAGAAGATGGCCCAATTCCTTGGGCCCCTGCACCCATGTGGGAGACCTAGAAGAAGCTCCTGGCTCCTGGCTTAGGATCAGCACAGCTCAGCTGTTGCAGCTAACTGGGGAGTGAACCAATAGATGGAAGATCTCTCTCTCTCTCTCTGCCTCTCTGTGTGTAACTCTCTGGCTTTCAAGTAAATAAATAAATCTTAAAAAAAGAGAAAGTAATCACTCAAATACTTGTTCAATGTCTAAAAGAATGAATGAATGAATCAATCAATGATAGTCCTATAAGCAAGATGAAACAGGAGGATCATGGACCATGCCTGTTTCTGTTAAATGATTTTTCAGCCCTGAAAGCAATGCCCAGCTCTCAAAGCTTTGCCTTTCCCACTATTACAGCCACAACCCTTGCTTTCTATCTCAATGCCTCGGTCATCATTTTTGGGATACCCTGGATCAGCGGTTACTCCTCACCTCTGTAGTATTACTCACCACTAGAGCTTTAGGAAATTCAGACATCTGGGCCTCACTCATAGAGTGAGTTCAGCAGGTCTGAAATGGAGCAGAGTGTCTGCAGGTTTCATGGTATTTTTGATGCACAGGAAATGATAAAAGGCACTGTCCTAGGTACAAGACCAAGATCTCTGCTCTGTTAAAATTTTCAAGACCTTCAAAGTAGCTTTATTTTTGTTCTTATTCATGATATGCTTTATACTGATGGAAAGATGAGTCTATATTTTGTTTCATATCCTACAATGGGAGCACTTCCATCATACTCGCCCTAGTGAGGTCTTTCAGGGAGTATTTCAAACTCTCTCATCGGATTGGAGGTTGCCTAATTTTGATCACATTGCTGAAATACACAGATACTCACTCTTTGTCACACTGTTTTTACAGGATATTAGAAGGAAATTCTAGAAAGTTACAAAAGACCTGAAGAAATCCTAGTGTTTCCTCTGCAATTCAAAGCAATATTCCCTACCATCCACTGAGCTCCAACTGTGTGTTAGACCTTGTACTTGTCATGTAGCATTTTCTCATCTAAGCTTCATAACAATCCAATGGGTAAACTGTCATTTAATAAAGATTATTTATCTGAAAGGCAGAGTGACAAGGAGAGAGGAAGAGACAAAGAGAGAAGAAGATTTTCTACCTAATGATTCATTCCTCAGATGGCTACAATGTCCGGAGCTGAGCCAGGCTAAACCCAGAAGTCTGGAACTCCAACCAGGTCTCCCACAAGAGAGGTAGGTGCCCAAGTACTGGAGCTACTTTCTACTGCCTTCCTAGGCACATTAGCAGGAAGCTGGATCAGAAGCAGAGGAGCCGGGACTCAAACCAGTGCTCTAGTGTGGGATGCTGCGGTCACAAGTGGAAGCTTAACCTGCTGAGCCACAGCATTGGCCACTAGTGGGTAAGTTGCCTTATCCTCTTCTTAAAGATGAAGAAAGATAGGCTCTCCAAGCCTAAGTAATTTAACCAGGGAAAAAGGACACATGGCTCTAACTCCAATGCCCTTAACCACTCTGCCATAACTATTGCCTACCTAAAATTCTACTGGAAGGAGAAGCCAAGCAAGTATTAACTCAAGCTTCTTTTAGATTTTCTTTGGAGTTTGTTGTCCCTTTCTGTTAAGTGAATAGAATAGCAAAAGCAAAGCAAAACAAAAATGTGTAGTGCTCTAGTAAGTGGATAACTGTTGTGAGTTGCATGTTGGACCATTCTTCTATGGAAAGGGATTCGGACACCATCCTGTTATTTTCAGATTAGGACTGAATTTGAATTAAATTCCAGCTTTCCACATAGATCCTATCAATCAGGAATGTCTCATTGACACTTGCCAAGGTCTCCAATTTTCACGTAACTAATTTCTTTATAGTCATCTTCCTTAAAAGACAAAATATACTGAAGGTTTGCAACTGGTCTTGGCATCAGCACATCAGGATAATGGAAGAACACACAGAAACTTGCCAGTGGAAGTATTTTTTGGTGGTTGTTTATTTTGATGCAAAGATTGATGTCTCATCCACCAGAGACATGTCTATGAAAAAAAGACCTCATCCACCAAAGACATGTCTTAGAAACTGCCAAGCTCAAGAGGCCACAGCAGTAACGTAGACACAGCGCCAACCTCACAGAGCCAGAAAGAAGAGTATTGATAAAAGGAAGTAGATCACTCTTTCTAATGCAACCTATGTGAGAAATTTCACCTGGAAAACAAAATTATCAGCATCACTGCAATTGAAAAACAGTAAGTATTCAAACAAATGTCACTTCAACTTCACTGGATTTTCAGATACTCTGATTTCTTGCTGGAGTTTTCCCAGGACTAGGTAAATACCAGGTAACAAACCCCTCCAAAACACAGAGGTTGAAAACAACAAAAACACTTATTTTGCTCTTGAATCTGTAATTTGGGCAGAGTTCAGCAGGGAAGGACTTACCCCTGCTTCACTCGCTGTCAGCTAGGGCAGTTTGAAGGCTGGGGGCTGCAATCACATGGAAGCTCATTCACTCTTATGTCTGGTGATTCATGATGGTTACTGGCTTACACATGAGCTAGGCTTGTCTGCCAGAGCACCCACGTGTGACCTCTCCATGTTGCCAGGACTTCTTACAACATGGCGGCTGGATTCCAATGGTGAGTGTCCTGAGACAGAGTAACGAACAGAAACCATACCACTGGATACCATTTAGCCCCAGGAGTCGTGCCGCATCCTTTCCAGTGCAATGCAGCCCACAAAGGCCTGCCCAAATTCAGTGGAAAATGGAAATAGATTCTACCTCTTCATGGAGGCAGCAGCAAGGTTCTAGAAGAGCAGGTGGGGCTAGACACATTGCTGTGTACATTGTTGGAAAATACAACCTGCCCCAGGCTCCATTGTGCAAGGCCATGTGGAAGTAGCATCATTCTTTGATGGAAGATGGACACTCTGAAAATCATGGTAGTGTATTGCGCCATCAGTCTCCAAAGCCAATCTTCCATCTGTTCGAGGAAGAGCTTTATTCTCACAGTGGGTGTTGAACGTGTCTGTTTCTCCTCTTAGCTTCTGCTATGCCACCATAGTTCAAGGCTCATCCACACTACCCCCTAAGACTTTTCTGGTTGGTCTAGTTTACCACATTCTTTCCCTTCTCTGAACTTTTACTCTCTGTATCACTGACGGGGCCCTATACACATTTCATCCTATTATGAGTTAATTTTCTTGTGTGCATGTTTTCCTTTCCACTAAATACTAAGCCCTTAGCATCTCTCACAATGGTTTGCACAGAGTGGGTATTCAACACATAATTTTAGTTTAAACATTAATGACGTCACCATATAGTTAGTCTCCCTGGGTTACATATCAACAAAGAAGAAAATTGCAGCCCTATGACCTCTTATAAAAATGTGACATCTCACTTGAGTGATCAATTGCTCATCAAAAACAAGAAAATAAATGTCAGATTTGTCTTCTTGTTCTTCTGATCTTTTTGCAACCATGGCATCATATCACTGGGAATGGGAAAAATTGGATAGTTGCATAATTGCTTAAAGTTAGACATAAAACATACCGAGACATTTAGATCTGGAGGTGGTAAAAATGAAAGCAGCGGGGAAGGGTCAGAATTAATGGCATCTTGTTGGATACTCCTCACTTTCTCACTTTGTGTGGGAGAAGAACAGGTCATGGGAGGGTGGAAGGAATGGTTATTTCAAGTTGCTCCAAAAACTGGGAGTGGATGGGAATAAAGTCACTATTGGGTCAAGTTAGTATTGGTTAGAGTTAGTGAAATCAGTGAGGAAGGGCCTTGGCATTTATTTGTTTGGAAGGAGTTTAAAAGACCTTCCAACAAAGCACAGCTCTATCTAATGCAATGCTTATGATTTGTCACAAGCAATATCCATTGACTTACTGATGCTCGGATTTTTTTCCCTGTGGGTTGAAGGTTGCATGTCTTTCTTAATCTGAATAGCTCAATGTGGAGAGAATTTGTGTGCATTCTCCTCCCATGTCTTTGCTTAAGAATAAAACTCCCAACTGGTTTCAGTAATGCCTTCAGCAGAGGAGGTAACAGACACACCCTCTCTCCCACTCCCAAGGACTTGAAGAATGTGCCCTGCTTAGAAGTATGAAGCAGACCATGGGATGTGCTCAACAGCTGTGGACACCCTGGAGCTAAAAAGGAAAAGGATTGAGTATCTGAAATGAATCAGAACTGCAACCGACTTGTAGAGGAATGAAGCAATTATATCACATATCTAAAAGAGTGGAAAATCCAAACCTTGGTTCTTTTTGGTTCCAAATATAGTGTCCTATTTTCATGTCTAACTTTCCTTTTCAGGGTGTGTTTTACTTACTCAACATTACAATTTTCTTGGTATTGTCTAAAGCATACACCAACCTGTGGCAGTAAAATGCACCCTGGGAGTATGTTGGGCTTAGGAGAGATACAGTTTCATACCACCTGGTATCCATTCACAGATAGCAGTTTTGTTTTTGCTTTTGTTTTGTACCCTTAGATGACACACAATGGCTATGTGATTGATTAGGAGGGGGGAAAATATTTATCCTAATGTTAGATGCATCATTTCACTCCCTCCATACACAGGTATTTCTAAAAGTTCATAGAAAGATGGAATCAGAAGATAAGCTAATTTTAGTGCAAAAAGATTTGTAATTCCATCCATAGTTTTTCCATAATATGCATTTTCATGAACTTTTTGAAGACCTCTCCTATGCATGAATTTTACAATTTATTACATCAAAATAAACTTATCCTTTAATTCCATTTTCCACAAACTTTTTGAAATACCTTCATATTTTTCAATAGCAGATTGAGTTTTCAAAGAGAAGCCTCATTTGCTATTTTTCACTTTTGAAGGCAAGCTCCCTGAAGGCAGAGAGAATTGATGTCATGAGAAAAAAACTCTATGACATGTCCCACAACAGCACACAATAGCAGGTGTGTGGGCCAGAAGGACTCAGTAATGTGCCAAGGACAGCATAAAATTTCAACATAAAGTCTCCTTTTTTAGCCAAGAAACAAAAGCATATATTCAGTACAGATGAAGACAGAACTGGATTACACCATCCATCTTTCTCTTTGTTATTTCCCAAACCTACAGGGGTGGCTTTTGAGATCTTTATACTCTTCGCTGTCCAAAGGCCATGGAGTGAAATTCCTTGATTGAAGAATGTCAACTCTGAGGATGGCTGGTCCTTAGCAGTGATGTCTTGAGCACACATTCTGCCAGCTGTGGAGGCATGGCGTGTGCTCAGTGCTGTTACCATGGCACCATGCAGTGTTTCCATAACACAGCCTTTCCACATTCTGGGAAGCCAACTTGGACAGTTTACCCTGTATGATGCTACTCAGTCTGGAAAGTGAACAAGGACCCTCTGGGACTCTGATTTTTGTGTGTAAAGTTTAACTCTGGCTAAAACCAAGCATAAGCAAAGGCCAAGATCTAAAAGGGAAAGTCTTGAATATGCTCTACCCTTTTTCCTTTCTGTTGGGCTTTTATGAATTCAGGGTGTTTTGGGAGTCTTGGCAGTCAGGATTTTCATGTCCATGAGATTCTGGGAGAGTGGAATGAAAGAGAAAAGGCAGTGAGCTAATTACAAGTGGACTGGAAGGAATAATTTTTGTGGCTCAAAGTTTTAGAAAGTGATTTGCATATTTTCCTACTTTACTTTTTCTACAAAATAGCACTCAGGAATTCAGAAACTTAATTTGCACTTGAGTTTAAGGAGATCTTTTGTTTCTCGACAGGGGTCAGTCACCCACCATCTGGGGTTTGTATAAGCCATTGAAAAGAGAGTCCCCAGCTGTCATCAGCACAGCCTGGAATGCATGTGTGGGCTCCTGTCTCATTGTAGTCCATGATTCTATTGGAGTACAAGTATCCAGAGAGTGACGTACTGCTACTCCTGATTCAGAACCAGAGAAAACTTTTACTTGGCTGCAGAGTCCCTCCGCTGAGCAAGGATTCCACCTGCAGAAGAGATGAGGCTTCCAAGAAGACAGGGTCAAGGTGTGGCTGGCTTCCATGGCTGCCCTTGCTGCTACTGTAGGAATATGCTACTACTTCTCTATGTGAGGGGTGACTTCTTCCCCAGCCAACCCCAACTCATCATTCCTCCCCTAGTCTTGCTTGACTCCATCATCTCCTAATTTCTGAAATGCAGGGGATATTTGAATATTTTTTCAAGCTTCCCCAGCTGATAAAGAATGAAATAACTGAGGCTGGTGTTGCGGTGCAGTGGGTTAAGCTGTTGCAGGTGGCACTGATAGGTACCCCATAAGAACTCCAGTTTGAGTCCCAGTTGCTCTGGTTCCAATCCAGCTTCTTGCTAATGTTTCTGAGAAATCAGCTGAAAATGGCCCAAGTGCTTGAACCCTGCTACCAGTACGGGAGACCTGGATGGAGTTCCAGGCTCCTAGCTTCGACCTGGCCCAGCCCCTGCTGTTGTGGCCAATTGGAGAGTGAACCAGAAGATGAAAGATATTGCTCTCTCCCTCTCTGTCTGTAACTTATAGACTCAAATGAATAAATAAATCCTTAAGAAAAAAATGAAATTGTATATTTGCCTTTCTTATCCATTTTCTAGTTCATTTTCTGCTGCTAACACAGATTGAATAATTTATAGACTTATTCCTGGGTCCCATGCTGTGGTGTAGTGGGTAAAACCACCACCTGCAGTGCCGGGTTCCCATATGGGCGCGGGTTCGAGTTCCAGCTGCTCCACTTCCAATGCAGCTCTCTGCTGTGGCCTGGGATAGCAGTAGAAGATGGCCCAAGTCCTTGGGCCCCTGCACCCACATGGAAGAAGCTCCTGGCTTTGGATCAGCGTAGCTCTGGCCATTGTGGTCATCTGGGGAGTGAACCAGCAGATGGAAGACCTCTTTCTCTCTAACTCTTTCAAATAAATAAAATAAATCTTTTAAAAAAGAACTCATCTCTCCTTCCCTGTTAGTTATCTAGCAATCCCAATGTCATTTAACACCTAATCTTTGTTTCCACGTATTTCATGGGTTGGTTGTCTCACCCAAAAAAAGATAGATTGGTGTTCTAACCCCTAGTACCTTGGCATGTAAATTACTTGGAAATAAGATTGTTACAAATGTCATCAATTAAGATGAGGTCATACCATAGTATGGGCTCCTAAGCCAACATGACTAATGTCTTCCTAGGAAGAGGGAAAGAAACACAGGGATGACAGCTGTGTGAAAACAGAGGCAGAGATTGGAGTGACACTGCCACAGGTCTCTGGGGTCCACCAGAGATTGAAAGAGGCCAGGAAGGATATGTTGGCGACAGCCTTCAGAGGAGGCGTGGTGCTGCCAGTGCCTGGCTTTCAGGCTTCTGGCCATGAGAACCGTGAGAAGGTCTCTTTAAGCCCCATGCCTACAGGAGGTATGCTATGGCACACCCAGGAAAGTAATACAGAATGGACATGGTTTTGGATTTTTGGTCTATTTTCTTATTCCTGTGCCTTAATGCTACATTTTAATCTTTTTAAAGATTTATTTATTTATTTGAAAGTCAGAGTTACACACAGAGAGAAGGAGAAGCAGAGAGAGAAGTCTTTTATCTGCTGGTTCACTTCCCAGTTGGCCGCAACAGCTGGAGCTGTGCCAATCTGAAGCCAGGAGCCAAGAGCTTCCTCTGGGTCTTTGCACAGGGGTCAGGGGCCCAAGGACTTGGGCCATCTTCTACTGCTTTCCCAGACCATAGCAGAGAGCTGGATCGGAAGTGGAGCAGCCGGGACTTGAACCAGCACCCATAAGGGATGCCAGTACTGCAGGTGGCGGTTTACCCGCTACGCCACAGTGCCAGCCCCACTACATTTTATTGATCAACAAATGCAGTTAGAAGAAGAGATGTCCAGCATTCCCGTTTGTCCCAACAGAAAATTTTTGAGATAAAATTTCACATCTTGATACCGAAAGTACTAATTCAGTAGCTGCTATTGGCTATTGTAAATTTTTTTGAAAGATTTATTTATTTATTTGAAAGCCAAGCTACAAAGAGTGAGGGAGAGACATACAGAAAGAGAGGTCTTCCACCTTCTGGTTCACTCCCCAAATGGCCTCAATGGCTAGAGCTTGGCCAGACTGAAGCCAGGAGCCAGGAGCCAGGAGCTTCATCTGGGTCTCCCACGAGAGGAGAAAGGGCTAAGTAGTTGGGCCACTGCCTGCTGCTTTTCCCAGGTCATTAGCAGGGAACGTGATCGGAAGCTGAGCAGCCAGAGCTTGAACCAGCGCCCATGTGGGATGCTGGTGTCTAAGAAAGTGGCTTTACATGCTCCGGCACAACGCCAGCCCCCACTGTAAATATTATCTTATTTTCTTGAAGGTCTGTGTCATGGAGGCCCCTGGCAGCCCCTCTTCTTCCTTGATGGCCCCAAACACTGAGTTTCTTTCCGCTGTGAGGCTCAGCTGCCAGGTCTCTCATGAATCGATGGAGGTTTATACAACGCAATGGCATACAGCCGATGATTAACAAACTTACCATCCACAGAGCTGAAGCCTGCGTTAGTGCCAATCAAAAGCTTTATTCCGTGGCTTACACCAGCATTAATTGTTTTTTAAGGACTGTTGGTGGAGTTAGAGAAAGAACGTGCCAATGCCAGGTTCTATTTCACTTGAGTGAAGAAAATCAGATTAAAATAATGAATGACAACCCAGGAACCGGGAGGCTTCCTGGGGGAGATGGTGACGGTCCTCTGGGTCTTAGCGTGAGACCTCCTCTGTAGCACAAATAGGGATGCATTTCATAGCAGCCCAGTGTCAGCAAATGTGCTTTCAATTACCACTTAAGATGTAACCTGTCAGAGATATTAGTATCACTTGGGTTTAATGAGAATTGATTTTCAGATTGCATTACCCAGGAAGCCTAGGATAATGGAAAGCCCCAGTTCTTTCCTGAGACCTTTGGTCACCGCATGTCTCTCGGTGCCCATGCTCCCCCACATCAGCAGCCACCGGATACCTGAGCTGCCACATGTGGCCCAAGGCAGAGGCCTGCTTTGCTTGAAAGCGATTTCTGATGAATGAGATTCCACGGAGCTGAGCCTGGCATGGGAGTTTTGTTGCAAGATGAGGGAGTCTCAGGAAAAAAAAATACGAATTAAGGGGTGAATTTTTCACTGGTGTCCACAGACTCTCCTTGTCAGTGCAAGGATACAGGGCAGCAGCCGTATCACCCTTGTGCCAGATGCCCACCTCTGGCTCCCTCTTCCTTTTCTGATCTGGCCAAGCAGGTCCAGGAGGAGAGGCCGCTGTAGATATGAATCAGGTAGTATAGGGAAGGAAAACATGTTGGATTGCTCAAGCGTTTCCCAAATTCAGATCATTCCTACACGAGCTTATTTTTTCCTTCCGTCATTTTTATTGGTCACAGACTTAGGCTACTTTGACAGTGTTGTACCTCATATTTTCCTTCACACTATCGTGGTTACCTGCAGACGTTTATTTTGCAAAGAGACCTTGAATCGCTGCTGAAAACTGAGTATTCTTACTGGCTGGACAATAGAATGTTTTGGGACTGGAGCTCCTCTTCAATCCAGCTCTCTGCTATGGCCTGGGAAAGCAGTAGAAGATGGCCCAAGTGCTTGGGCCCCTGCACCCACGTGGGAGACCTGGAAGAAGCTCCTGGCTCTTGGCTTTGGATTGGCCCAGCTGCAGCCTTTGTGGACACTTGAGGAGTGAACCAACGGATGGAAGACCTTTCTCTCTGTCTCTAATCTCTGTCTGTAACTCTACCTCTCAAATAAATAAATAAAATCTTTAAAAAAAAAATAGAATGTTTCCAGTTGTAGATGGCTCTTACAGATGGTTGGGAGGCAAGGACCCTGTGATTCCTTAGTTATACCAGGTAGTTGAGAGGTGTTCAAGGTATAGTAACATGATCTAGGGCCTTCTGGTTTTTTCTTGTCAGAATCAGGACTAGAAAAGAATTAAAGAGGCACTGTGGTATAGCAGGTAAAGCTGCCTCCTGCAGTGCCAGTATCCCATATGGGCACTGGTTGAGTCCTGGCTGCTCCACTTCTGATCCAGCTCTCTGCAATGGCCTAGGAAAGCAGTGGAGGATGGCCCAAGTCCTAGGGCCCCTGCACCCGAGGGGGAGACTCAAAAGAATCCTCCTGGCTCCTGGCTTCAGATTGGCAGAGCTCTGACCGTTGCAGCCAATTGGGGAATGAACCAGCATATGGAAGACCTCTCTCACTCTGCTTCTCCTTCTCTCTCTCTCTCTGTGTAACTCTTTTTTTTTTTTTTTTTTTTTTTTAACTTTTATTTAATGAATATAAATTTCCAGTGTACAGCTTATGGATTACAATGGCTTCCCCCCCCCCCATAACTTCCCTCCCACCCGCAACCCTCCCCCCTCCCGCTCCCTCTCCCCTTCCATTTGCATCAAGATTCATTTTCAATTCTCTTTATATACAGAAGATCAATTTAGTATAAAGATTTCAACAGTTTGCACACACATAGAAACACAAAGTGAAACATACTGTTTGAGTACTAGTTATAGCATTAAATCAAAATGTACAGCACATTAAGGACAGAGATCCCACATGAGGAGCAAGTGCACAGTGGCTCCTGTTGTTGACCCAACAAATTGACACTCTAGTTTATGGCGCCAGTAACCATCTTAGGCTGTCGTCATGAGTTGCCAAGGCTATGGAAGCCTTCCAAGTTTGCCGACTCTGATCATATTTAGACAAGGTCATAAAAGACAGAGTGAGGATAGTAACCAATGATCCTAAGAGTGGCATTTACCAGGTTTGAACAATTATACAGCATTAAGTGGGGAAGAGGACCATCAGTACACACATGTTGGGAGTAGAGCCATTGGTGGTAGAGTAGAGGTTATGATTACAAAGGAATGAGGCCCAAGTGCACTAGACAGGGCCTAGAACAAAGGACAGAGTCATTATTAGAGGAGCTAAGAAAGGTGCTGTCTAAGCTACAATTAAGTTTTCTGATTGAGAGGCAAATAGAACCTGACAGAAGCGGCTTGATAATAATCTGGTGGGCTTTAGGCCTTGTAAATTCAGAGGCCCAGACCTATCTATCTCTTCACATGGGGTATATCCTAAGGGAGGTGTGAACCTCCTAGGGGAAGGCACTCTGTTGACTTTCATTACTTGGCTGGCCTGGGAGGAGAGCTGGCCAGGTAAAGGCAGGTGGCATCTCTAACAAGAAATTTACAGTTCTGCCTGCAATGTTGCTGACCCTACTTGACCATCCCCTCAGCTGCAGTGGTCACTTTGGAAGTTGGGCTGAGTGAAGGGCTTTTCAGCTTAGAGCCAATAAGATCTGTGGCTCTGACCTGGGCATCCTTCGACTCCAGGGCAGGTCCATTTCCAGTGATCCAACTCTTGGCAGAGCTGCCAGGGCTCTTCACAAGCTGACTTCTGCTGAAGCCCAGGCTTACCACATTGAAAGCCACTGCAGTGGACTGGCCTGTTGGGTCTCCTTGAGGGCAGATCACTGTACAGATCAGCCATTAATAGGCCTGCCACCCATTGCTTCTGATGCCGAGCTTTCCTTTCCTCCTGGTTTGTGTTAAAGCAGACCAGAGGATGCAAGTCAAGGGAGTGCCCGTTTCCCATCTCTAATCTTCGGTGGCCTGAACTACAAGTCTATAGTCACAGGCATGTTCTGTAGTAGTTTTTCTAAGGTAGACAATGCCCATGAGGAAAATTATATTCTCACTTTAAAACTTTCTTTCCCTTTGGTCTGAAAGGGAGGTTTTTTCTACTTACTGTATACTTCGCTGATGGCGAAGTGAATCTAGCTATGAGATTATTATTTGAGTTCTTATTTTGGCTATGCTATTGCAGAAAAATGTTAGCCATCTCTTTTATAAGGTCTAAAGATTAAATTGTGCATCCTACAGATTCCTTCATAATAGAATTAGTTTCCTACCTTGAAGAGAATAGAGAAATGAAAGAACAAGTTGGGCTTAGAATAGAGAAATGAGGGAGCAAGTCCTAGATCGCTTGCTGACAATAGCAATATCACATGAATACTTAGCAAACCGTTTCAACCATTAGATAACAACTTAAGAAAACATTTACCAGAAGGTCCAATGCCTTCTATAAATTTTAAGAATCATGTATTTGAAAACACCTCTTAAATATCTAACATGGTGTAGTTTGTTTAGCCAGTAAACTTAAGCACGACCATCTAAAATATTTTTAGTTTCTTTCTACCAACAAGTCTAAAACATATGATACACAGATTCAGGTCCCACAAATTAAAATGTATCTTTGATTGATTTTAGCAGCTTAAATTTATGGACAATCTTATCTATAAGCCATTTAAAATAAAACTCTTAATAAAATTTTCCCATGTGGACATACAATATGTACACACATATAATATAGCATAATAGACCAATATAGCAATTTTAATAATAGCTTTTAAAATCTTTAACTCTTTTTGTAGATTGCCAATTGATTTGAATTGCTTTTTCTTTTTAGTAACCTCAGTTAACCATACTTTCTCTCAGTTGGTACTGTTAATACATTATTGGCTTCATCTGTTTATAGAGCCATCCCAAAGTACTGAATACAATAAAAGTGGCTGGAAAAAGTCCATAGGAACCTATAGGAGGACAGCTAAACACAGAACCAACAACATTTAAACAACAAATTTAAAGATTAAAGATTAAATCTTAAAGGTTTATTTATTTATTTGAAAGTCAGAGTTACACAGAGAGAGGAGAGGCAGAGAGAGAGAGAGAGAGAGAGGTCTTCCATCTGATGGTTCACCCCCCAATTGGCCACAATGGCCGGAGCTGCATCGATCCGAAGCCAGGAGCCAGGAGCTTCTTCCAGGTCTCCTACGTGGGTGTAGGGGCCCAAGGACTTGGGCCGTCTTCTATTGCCTTCCCAGGCCATAGCAGAGAGCTGGATCAGAGGAGGAGCAGCCGGAACTAGAACTGGCACCCATACGGGATGCCGGCGCCTCAGGCCAGGGCGTTAACCCGCTGCACCACAGCACTGGCCCCAATAAATAAATCTTTAAAAAAAAAAAAGAATTAAAGAGGGAATAACTTTTCACTATGATATCCCACTTTATTAACTTCTGTGTCTGCATACAACCTAAAAGAATGGTGGTGTGTGCCCCTTGATGTGGGAAGCAAAGATTAATCCAGGCATAATTGTGTGGGGACCATACTGAAAGATTATGCAGGAGGAAGTTAGAGGAAAGTGGCCAAAAAAAAAAAAAAAAAAAAGAGGAGACAAAGAAGCAAGAGCCAGCAGGCCCTGCTGATCAAAGTGTTGCTTCTCTCCATTGTGTAAAAAAAATTGGAATGGGCATAGGGTACAATGGTTTGGACACCTCCTGGGAGATCAACAGATCGTACTAGAGTGGCTGAGTTGAAGTCCCGACTCCATTTCCAATTCTGGGTTTCTGCTAATGCGCACCCTGGGAGGCAGCTAGTGACAGCTCAAGTAGTTGGATCCTTAACTTCATAAGAGAGCTGCATTGAGTTCTAGGCTTCTGATTTCAGCCCGACCCAGCCTCAGCTATTATGAGCATTTTTAGGAGCCATCAATGAGTAGGAGATCTCTCTCAGTCTGTTTGTTTCTCTGCCTTTCAAATAAAAATAAATAAATAAATAAATAAATAAAAAACACTGTGGGGCCGGTGCTGTGGCACACTAGGTTAATCCTCTGCCCGCAGCACCAGCATCCCATGCCGGCATGCTCCTCTTCCGGTCCAGCTCTCTGCTGTGGCCTGGAAAAGCAGTAGAAGATGGCCCAGGTGCTTGGGCCCCTGTACCCACGTGGGAGACCAGGAGGAAGCACCTGGCTCCTGGCTTCGGATCAGCACAGCTTTGTCCTTTGTGGCCATTTGGGGAGTGAATCAACGGAAGGAAGACCTTTCTCTCTGTCTCTCTCACTGTCTGTAATTCTACCTGTCAAATAAATAAATATATATATTTATATATATAAAAGAAACACTGTTCTTAAAAGAAAAAAAATGATCAGAATCAAGGTTAGTCCTACCCATGTCTTTCAGTCCTCCACTCAAGGTTGTTTTTCATCCACTTGGTGGGAATTAATTGCCTCCAGGTGTCAGATACTGTGTAAGACACTGGGCACAGAATTGCTGTCCTTAAGGGCTTTGACTGGTTCAAAAGACAGACAACAGCATGGAGGGTGCATGGAGAGCTACAGGATCTACCAGGAAGTCATCTGAAGTAGATTCTGAGGCAGGACCCAAGAGAATAAAGAGGTTCTCGGGGTTCCACCATAATGGAATATTCTGATTCTTGGAGAAATGGAAATTAGTCCCCATTAAGTGAATACATTTGGTTTTTTTTCTTTTAAACGTTTATTTATTTATTCAAAAGTCAGAGTTACACAGAGAGAGGAGAAGCAGAGAGAGAGAGAGAGAGAGAGAGAGAGAGAGAGGTCTTCCATCCGATGGTTTACTCTCCAGTGTGCCACAATGGCCGGAGCTGCACTGACCCAAATCCAGGAGCCAGGAGCTTCTTCCATGTCTCCCACGCAGGTGCAGGGGCACAAGGACTTGGGCCATCCTCTACTGCTTTCCCAGGCCATAGCAGAGAGCTGAATCAGAAGTGGAGCAGCTGGGATACGAACCAGTGCCCATATGGGATGCCGGTGCTTCAGGCCAGCACATTAACCCGCTGTGCCACAGTGCCGGCCTCAAGTGAGTACATTTGAGAAAACAGCACAGTTTATGCCTCCTGACTTCCTTAACAGATGGGAAGGTATTATTGCTTACTGTAGCATGTTTTTTGGACTGTATAAAGAGATATTTGGTATTTGTAATGAGGTGGTACTGGTCATTAAAATTTGAAAGCCCCGACATAATGATGTCTCAATAATTTGAACTTTCAACTTTCCAGACAGTCTCATTGAAGAGCCTAGCATGAGTCTCTGAGTGAACACACTGTGGGTATTGTCAGTGACCCTCAATGGGCCCATTCTGCTCTCTCAAATGACACTCCCCAAGCTAAGACCTGAACTGAGCAGTGGTTGAGAAGGTGGCCACCAGCCTTGTCCTGCTCAACCCCTGCTGGATTATGGGAAGAACCTGGGTGGCATTTCTGGCGGTTCTATAGGTTAGGATTGAAGAGGATGTGGGGTTTAGCCACGAGAAAGGTTGGATCTGGCCAGTGCATATCCTTTAAGCACTGATACATATTTAATGTCACTGACATATTTAATGTCACTGACATTCAAACCATTCTCACATCCATCAAGCAAACTTGTACTGATCCATTTTACTTATGGATTTTTTTTTTTGGCAAAACATAATTTAGGGCAGCAAATGAAACCTCAGTAGAGTTCATCTGAGGCTGGGAGAATTTCATGGATTTCAGGAGTTACCTCTTTCCTCCCCTTGCAATGAGTATTTGAGAATTGCCTGTGCTGGCTTTTGATTTCAAATCACTTGCCCCAAAGCGCCACTCCTCTGTTTGCCATATGTAAATTTGAGTCACATGCTTAATATTCATGTTCCTTCATGTTTCTGACAATGGGCAGAAGCAGAAGGGGATTTTGGCTTCCCAGGGAGAGGGCTGCTCCACCGTCAATGCCTGAGCTCCAAGGATTGATTCTACTCCATTGTGGTGCGGTGACTTTGCCTCCCTGCCACAACGCGTCAGAAGGTTTTATTGGACTGCATCCCAGACCCTCAGCTGGAGCTGATCCTAAGGATGCACAGTGTGTTTTTCCTTGTCAACATAAGTGCCTACAGAAAGATTTCTAAGAACAAAATGGAGTCACACAGCCAGGCACGCAGGCCAGGGCAGGAAACTGGTCTTATGATTCTCTCAGCACAGGATAGGGTGGAGCAACAGAACTATGCATTATCCTTTGCAAAAATATAAGTTTCTCTAGAACATTTGACTTCTTCCAGGACCTTAACACAATATTATAATAAACCCTTCAGGTTAAGAGAGAACCACTGAATGTGTCTACAAGGCAGAGGGTGGACCACATGAGCTGCAGATCTGTGATGTCTTATACAGGAGTTTGCTCTGTTTGTCTTCAGAGTATTCCCCCTGGAGCATGTATTTATCCTAGTTTTCTGTGAAATATCTGGAAACTTGGGTCACTCGGAATGCTGTCCTGCTGCTTCCTGTCCTTGAGAGCCAGCCACCAAATAATGGAGACACAGAGGGAAGTTTAGACTGTGAGAAGACTGGTGGATACCATTTGTGTGGTTCAATTAAAGGACAGGAAATGGAAAATAATCTGTCTTCATTTAAGTCCGAAATGCATCAGTGATAGGAAACAGAATGATTCCTTGGGAACTGATTAGAAGGTCAGGATATTTTTGCGTTATGCACCTTACCAACCATCATCTTCCCCAACCCCAAGTATTTTCAATCAGAAAATATGCCTCCGTTGCTATAGCGCAGTGGGTTAACACCCTGGCCTGAAGTGTCAGCATCCCATATGGGCGCCGGTTTGAGACCAGCTGCTCCACTTCTGATTCAGCTCTCTGCTATGGCCTGGGAAAGCAGTAAAAGATGGCCCAAGTCCTTGGACCCCTGCACCTGCGTGGGAGACCTGGAAGAAGCTCCTGGCTCCTGGCTTCGGATTGGCGCAGTTCTGGCCATTGCAGCCATTTGGGGAGAGAACCAGCAGATGGAAGACCTCTTTCTCTCTCTGCCTCTGCCTCTCTGGAACTCTAGCTTTAATGGACATGACAAGAGTCCAAGCCTCCTGATTCCTAGATGAATGCTTTCTTTCTGTGGTTGGTTGCCTAAAATGCTGCTGGCCTCAATATTCCATGAATTCCATTGACTTAGAGATGTAGAGGCTTGAGTTATAACCTTACAATGGAAGCTAATAAGAAAGTCATAGCAGTACATATGAGAAGTAGGCAGGAGGTTCATGGAGGCATCAAAGCTCTAGCTGTAAGAACACAACTAAGAGCTCAGTGACTTCATTCATACAACAGAAATGCATGTGATCAGGTAGAGCCCAAGTCAGGCACAGATAACAGGGCTTCAGTGTACCTGTTCATACTCTTTCTCCAATCCATCCCACTCTCCCCAGTTATGGAGTGTCAGGTTGTATGTATTTCTTCTTTGCTGATCACTGGACAATAGATCTGCTTAGTCCTATCACTGGATCTTGGTTTCTGCTGCTGGCCGCAGTATCATTTGGAACAATATGTGGGGATAAAGTATCTTCCATAGAGCTCAGGGCAGCAGTGATCCAGTCATTCCCCCCTTTGTGAGAGGCACATTCTAACTCTCTCTGGCATACAGTCCAGAGTCATACTTTTCACATCCAACAGAGCAGAAAGACAGAAACATGATAAGGCTTTCTCCTCCTCTACAATTCACACCTTTCCCCATTTCCCAAGCATCCGATAACAAGAGGCAGGATCATGTATTTTTTTTTTTTTATAAATAGACCATCTGGGAATGAGCCGATCACTCGTTGGATATACTCAGGTCTTTGTTGTTGTATTCAGAAAAGTGTTAGGAACCAGTATCCTGTTTACCTAAAGGCTTTAGTGATGATTTAAGGGGTATATTATACATGTTTGTTTGGTAGAGAAGTTCAACAGATGGAACGTGTGTTGCAGAAGTAGTTATCTCTTTTAAAAACTTAATATACCCAGTGTGGCCCCAGACCCTCTGCTTGTATTGGCTCATTGATTCCTCTCTATAACTGAGAGTCAGGCTCAAGAGCTCTATTGTTCAAATGAGGAATCAGATGTTTTCATGGCATTAAATGACTTTCCCAGGTTGCATGGTCAGTTATTGTCCAGCCAGGACTAGGATGCTGGTCCTTCAATGCTTGTTGAGGGCACTTGTCAATATGATGCCTTATTCTTTCTCTTGAGGATCAGACATTCACTAGTAAGGTACAGGACCCATCTCCCTTTGTGATAAGAAGAAAAGCCAATAATAGTAGAGTACCAAGACCCAGGATTTTCTGTTTTGGCCAAATGTTCTGATTCTAACTTCGGAGAATGCATTTCTTGCTTCCTCAAACTTTCAGAAGAAGTATTTTATTCTGTAGACATAATCTTCTGGAAATAGACTCTCGAATCTTTTTTTGCTTGTTTCAAAGAGGACCCAAAAAAATAAAAAAACTAAAATTCAAAAGAAATTGGTTTTTGTGGTCTTCTATAATTTCCAATGTTCTTAAAATTTTTAAAATTATTTATTCAAAAAACAAAGAGAGACAGACAGTCAGAGATCTACTATCCACTGGTTCATTCTCCAAATACCCACATTGGCCAAGACTGAGCCAAACTGAAGCCAGGAACAGGAACTCAAGCCAGATCTCCCACATGGACAGCAGGAATCCAGCTACCTGCATTGGCAGGGAGCTGACACTGGGGGCCGGAACCAGGTATTGAACCTCCGTACTCCAGCTAAGAGTCAACCATGTCTTAGCTGCTACGTCAAGATTTTGCTTTTTAACAATGAATATGGGGGCCGGCACCATGGCTCACTAGGCTAATGCTCTGCATGCGGCGCCGGCACACCGGTTTCTAGTCCCGGTTGGGGTGCTGGATTCTGTCCCGGTTGCCCCTCTTCCAGGCCAGCTCTCTGCTATGGCCCGGGAGTGCAGTGGAGGATGGCCCAAGTACTTGGGCCCTGCACCCGCATGGGAGACCAGGAGAAGCACCTGGCTCTTGGCTTTGGATCGGTGTGGTGTGTTGGCCTCAGCACACCAGCCGCGGTGGCCATTGGAGGGTGAACCAACGGAAAAGGAAGACCTTTCTCTCTGTCTCTCTCTCTCTCACTGTCCACTCTGCCTGTCAAAAAAAAAAAAAAAAAAAAAAAAAAAAAAGAAGAAGAAGAAGAAGAAGAAGAAGAAGAAGAAGAAGAAGAAGAAGCTGTTTGCAAAGGTTTAGTTGCAGTGTTGCAGTGTTTTGGGTTTATGAATGGAGTCTCATTCGCATCCACACAGATACATGGAAGCTTTGCCCTCACAGCAGTGTGTTAAGCCAGTTGCGGACTGCAGGCCACATCAGAAAAGTGGAAACTGGAAAAATTATACCAAGCAGCTTACATGCAAGCACGCTGGTGACTTATCAAGGTTGGGAGCAATGCAATTGGTAAGGACTTGGTGAGGAGAAAACCATTAGGAGGGGGAAGGGAGAATGGATACCTCGTCCCAGCCTACAGGGCAGCTAGTGGTTTCCTTTTATAATTTAAAAATTAGTTTTGGGTATTCCTTTTGCCTCCTGCCTCTCAAGAAATTATCTTTCTTTTTTTAAGATTTGTTCAATTATTTGAAAGTTAGAGTTACACAGAGAGAGAAGGAGAGGCACAGAGAGAGAGAGAGAGAAGAGAGAGAGAAAGGTCTTCCATCTGATGGTTCACTCCCCAATTGGCCACAACGGCCAGAGCTGGGCTGATCTGAAGCCAGGAGCTAGGAGCTTCTTCCAGGTCTCCCACGTAGGTGCAGGGGCCCAAGGACTTGGACCAGCTTCTACTGCTCTCCCAGGCCACAGCAGAGAGCTGGATCAGAAGTGGAGCAGCCAGGACTCAAACCGGCACCCATATAGGATGCCAGCACTGCTGGTGATGGCTTTACCCACTACGCCACAGCGCAGACCCCAAGAAACTGTCTTTAAAACAATCAAGGCTCCCACACTGGTGACTCTCAGACAGTGTGGACAGAAGGTTACCACTTCTATGTCAAACTAAACCATGAGTCACCAACATCCTGATAGCGTGTGAGGTTCTGGGCTCCACCCCACCCCAGCCGGTGCACTGGGATTTCCCAGACTGAGAAACATCCCATGGTCATGGCCTAGCCCTCACTTCTCAGCTAGCTTTGCCTCCTCATTCTCTGTCCTATTTAGTCAATGAGGATTTCAGCCAGAGTCAGGAACTTGGGATTTTAAAAAATTGTGACAACTGTGCACTTGCTCCCCATGTAGGACCTCTGTCCTTAATGTGTTGTACTATGAGGATTAATGGTAAAATTAGTCTTGAAACAGTACTTTATACTTCGTGTGTCTGTGTGGGTTCAGACTGTTGAAATCTTTACTTAGTATAGAGTTGATCTTCTGTATATAAAGTTAATTAAAAATGAATCTTAATGAAGAATGAGATGGGAGAGGGAGTAAGATATGGGATGGTTTGCGGGTGGGAGGGTGGGCATGGGAGGAAGAACCACTATAATCCAAAAGTTGTACTTTTGAAATTTATATTTATTAAAGTTTTATATAATAAAAACTAAATAAAAAATTGTGACAAAATACACATCACATAAAATGTACCATTTTAAGCATTCTTGTGTGTTATTTTCTGAATGTAGAGTCTCTGAGCTATAATTTAAATGAACATTTTTGCATCAAAGTTTATAAATAATGTTTGCCTACCAGTTTTTCTCATTGAGCAATTTGTCGGGCTTTCTGTATCAATATGGTATCGCTTTTCCCCCAATTTTTACTGTGGTTAAAAAAACCCAAGACCATCTTAATCAGTTTCTTATGTTGATTTGCTTACTTATTTATTTGAAAGGCAGAATGACAAAGAGAAAGAAAGAGACAGAGAAAGAGAAATCTTCCATCTGCTGGTTCTCTTTCCAAATGGCCACAACACACCAGGTTGTGAGCCAGGCTGGAGCCAGGAGCCAGGAACTCCATCCAGGTCTCCCACAGGAGTGGCAGAGGCCCACATACTTGAGCCATCTTCCACTGTTTTCCCAGGCACATGAGCAGCGAGCTGGATCAGAAGCTATATAGGATGCTGGTGTCCCAAGTGCCGGCTTCACTCACTACACCATAAGCCCAGCCCAGGGCGTTAAGTAGGTAAACATTACCGTAAAACAGGTACCTTTTTCACCTTGCAAAATTGAGACCCTGTACCCATTCAGCAGTAGTTTCCCTTTCTGACTCCTACAGCCTCTGGAAGTCCCATTCTACTGTGAATTTGAGTGGAATCATCTGGCATTTGTCTTTCTGTGGCTGGCTTGCTTCACTTAGCATCATGTCCTCAAGGTTCATCTCTGTGTCACAATGACTCTCCTTTCTAAGAATATCCACGGGATGAATAGACCACATTTTATTTATCCATTCATCTGTGCAAAGACTTTGGGTTGCTTCCTCTTCCTGGTTGTTGGACTAACGCTGCCATGAACATGGGTGTCCAAAGGTCCAAGCATTCATAACTGGATAACTCAGTAAACGACACAAATTCACACTATTGTGGATGGACACCAAAGACTTGGAGATCAGCCACGTAAGTCTGAATTCCACCACGCAGGGCTGTGGTCCTGATCAGAGGCCTAGGAAGGGAAATGTGGGTGTATTTTTCAGGCTGCCTGGGAACTCCCGGGAGGTTTCTCCCCAGCTTCTCTGGGAGAGTTGAGCAACCAGCAGTGTCCCAGGAGAGTGTCCCTCTGCAGGCTCTGGTCATGACCGGAAGCTGTTCAATCTGCAGCATGTTGGACTTGGGTCCTCCTTACTACTCTGCTCACCACCTGGCTCCCTCTTCCTCTCACCCCAGCAACAGGACCCCTCGGGCTGTGCGCTTTCCCATGCATACCCTGTCTATGTATCAGCAGAGCCAGAAGCTGAATGGCCCAGCCCTGGGGGTCCCGAGTGAAGCTGGCCTCTCTCCTGCCACTTTGCAATGCTTCCTCCCAAGCCCCTTTCCCCCACCCCCCAACGTGCCTCCCTTCTCCACAGGGTGCGAGGTTTCCGGGCTGGATCAGGGGTTTGTAGAGAGTGGCTCTGAGTTTATCAGAGTTCATCAGACTGTCTAACAGCAGGCGCCAGGCTGCCAGCATCGTCCGACTTGAATTTCAACCCGTTTTCTCTGCCTAACACCTCCCTGCCCGCCCCCCACTCGGCCCCCACATAATAAGCTCCATTCTTTCCCAGCCAGCTCTGCAGCGACAGCAGCCAGGGACCTACCATGTGGGGACAGAAACTGGCTGAGCTTAACCCACTGGATTTGTTTTCTCTCTTTCTTACCTGTACCCTCAGCTGTAATCCTAGCAGGTCTTGGCCAAATCGGGGCAGCAAGGTGCTTTCTTCCAGGAGGAACGAGCGGGGAGCAAGGCACTGATAACTTGGGCTTTGCTTTGCAGGGTCTGTGTGGTCATCGGGGGTCACTGGGTGTGAGCTTCCACAGTGAGTCTATAAGCAAGAAAGAATAGACTCCCGTCTACCTGACCTCACAGGGAGGTCTTGGGAACTGCTTTGGCCTAAACGTTACAGTACGGTGGAGAAAAGCAATTGAAGAGCTCAAGGAGAAAGACAAAAACTAAAAGAGCAATCATCGCTATTGTGCAGGGTTCAGGCTCTGTTTGCTAAAAGGGGAGGAAAATTGGTAGTAAACTGGGCACTGAGGGTCAGTCCAGGACCTGTGCTGGGTAATGTAGGCTTAAAACACAACTCAGGGGACCCAGGTTTGGCCTTATGGTGTGTGGCTGACACCAGGATATGACAGCAAAGGCTCTTCTGCTTGGATAGCTTTAGCAGGAGATTGTATGATTAGGACCTTCCCAAGGCCTGAGCTGCTTTGTGTTTGATTTCGTTTTGCTTTGTTTTGTTAAAGGGAGACACTAGATTTCATCTTTATCAGCAGCTCCCAGTGTCCAGGACTGCAATGACATGGTGCATCAGGAGGACGAGCTGTCAAAGTCTCCTCCGGGCCTTTCAGCTCCTGCTCCCTGATGAACTGTGAGTTGTCTCTTACTCCTTCCAACATCCTTCTCCCTTCTCACCAGACTCCAGGACTGAGGTGCCAGGAGTGGCAACAGCCAGAGCTGTCGCCCATGAGCCAGGAAACCAGACAGAGGGCTAGGACCTGAACCACCTCCCAGATAAGGGCTAAGAAAGACGTGATGGGACAGAGAGAACATCCATCTTGCATGGAAATCAAAGTCAGGCCTTCCAGTAGATCTCCAGAACCTGGCTCTCTCTTCTAAATACGGGCAGATTCCAATTCAATTTTGCTTCCTTCATCTGAGTGGCCTCTGGTGATGGAGAATGTCCCCAGCAGGTTGGACAACGACCCCTGGGACTTGCTTTGCAAGCATTTTACTTTAGGATCATGGTATTCTTGGCAGCACCCTCCGTAGCTCCTTCTTCTCCCTTCATTAGAAACTCACTCTCATTTGCCCCAGCTCCAGTCTGTGCTCAGTTCCTTCCTCACTCCCTGCCAAGCTCCTGTGTTTTCCCTGGGACTTGCCTATCTCCTCCACAGAAACTAGGCCACGTCCCTCCAGCATAGCAGCAGGGTGTCAGACAGAGGAAAGGGGAAGTTCCTGTGCTTCTACCTCTTTGGCCCCATTCTCTCTGCCAGGTGCAGCCCAGCTGCCTCATTAATCATGTCAATAGCTGCATTGTCTGGGCGTCTCCCAGGAAGACAAGTGACATTTAAAAGCCACTCAGTATGCATGTGAGTTCTTCCTGTTTCTGTGTGTCTAACCCAGGTTCAGGGGTGTTACCAGACCAGACAAGGGAACACCCCTCCCCCATTCTGCCGCTGCATCTGTATTCCCATCCCCCCACTCCCCAGATGTGCTTCACAGCCTTCCACCTAATAATGGGTTGCATTGGGAAGCTGTTGGCTGTGATTAGGTACCTAAGTTTGTGTTTCAAAGGAAAAGGGAGAAAGCTCTGTGGTTTCCAGACCTCCTGAGGTCTGAAGAGTCAACATGGACAAATTCAGCCCAGCAGTTGCTCCAGTGGAGTCCTGACCACTGCACAAGACTCCCCCATTGCACACCCCATTCTCTTTCCCTTCCTAGCTTTGTCTCTTTCCAAGGAAAGCCTCATCCAACAGTGAACGCTTGGAAGATGGTGGCCCTACATGCTAATGAGGCCCATGGTGTCCACTCATCCGAATTCCCTGCCTCCTTTGCAATCTTACCACTGGCCGAAGCAGCACAACTTTCAATACACTGGACACGACTTTTAGATGGAAAAAGGCAATATTGAAGTCGTACCCACTGTTTTCTTTTCCCACCTTCTGGAGCCTGTGGTGAACAGTTGATGGATGACGTGGTATCCTGTTCTTGGGAACCAGCGATGCATGACAGTCACAGTAGAAGCTGCTCTTGCTGTGTCCAAAGTATCCCAGAATCACGGAAAGAGGAAGGGCATTGCAACCTGGTCAGTCTAATCCTACACATGAACTTTGTGATAAGGCAATGATCTAATTGCCTTGAAATTTTTACATCAATTTTATACAATTTATTTCCCTTTTTATATATAGTGGTTTTTATGAAGAATAAATAAGTTATTATACAAAATGCTCCCATGTTTCCTCATCTAACCTGTTTCTACAGGAGCTAGATCAATTGCCAGCTCCCCTACAGCCCCAAACAGACAGCAAGCTCTTCCTTTTTAAACCTCTATCCATTTTATGTGAGCCTCTACAAGACATAATGCCGTCCATCTCATATCTTAAAACAGGATTCCATAAAACATTATCTCCAGGGCTGGATAAGAAGGATGGCCATTTCCTCCATACAGTTAGTGGTCACTAAATATTACTTGAACGAATAAATGTGTTTGTTTTTGAAGCATTTCCTCAGCTGGAAAATTGCTTGAACAATTTAGATAATTATTGTCATTCAACAGTGTATGGACTTTGGGAGAGGGCATATAACCTCTTGTTAAGATACCTGTAACCTATATTGGAGAACCTGGATCAGATTGCCAGCTCTGACTTCTGACTCCACCTTCCTGCCAATGCAGGCAAAGGGAGGCAGTGGTAATGGCTCAAATAATTGGGTTCCTGCCATCCACGTGGGAGACCTAGACTGGACTATTTTCCTAGCTCCTTGGCTGAGCCCCAGCCTATGTGGGTGTTTGGGGAGTGAACCAGCAGATGAGAGCTTTCTCTGTGTCTCTGTTTCTCTAACTCTCAAATAAATGAATAAACTTTAAAAAATAATAAAGTACAAAGTTTTATCCTACTTTTTATTGTAAGTTCTCAAAGTGTTTTACTTCTGAGCATGCAGAGGAAAAGATTGAGAGGAATAAGTAGTTGCCTACAAGTTCTAGAACTCTTAGTTCCAAGAACATTCCCTGGCTCCAGCCTTCTGGCTTAAACTGTTTTGTCTAATTTATTTCTTCTATAGCTTTCCATATGGTCCTTCAGAACAGAAACTAGACTGCAACACTGGGTAATCTTTTATTTTTTAACATGTATACAGCTTATGTTAATGTTCATGTTCACGGCTAGAGGATCCTAGACATGTGAGACAGACGTCTAGTTGGAAATTTAACAGGATAAACAGGTGCATGGTTACCATTCATGCCTTCACCCACACTCAGATATCTGGAGTATTGTATTTTAAATATGTATGTACACATTTCAAATAAAATTTATTTAAAAAGCATACTAAAATGTATTTACAATGAATTTTAGACTTGTAGTTAATGGGCATGTCAATAAACTTAGTACATGTGATTTTCAACTTATATAACCAAAAATTCCCAGGGAGCCATAAGAACATTGGGTCTCATCTTGCACAAACACAGCTGTTGTTTGGAGAAAATAATATAATTAACAGATAGTTTTCAGGAAGAATACTGTCAATAAAAATTAATCGAAGTATTGGCTTCCTATGAAATTTACCAAGTACACAATTATATACTCCCACCTTTATTTGCAATATCCAAATAGAAAAGATGGTGCTGGAACTCTCTCTCCTTTCTGCCCAGAGCTACAACCTTACAAACCTATAAATATACACACTTTGAAGATGGAGAATTGGCTTTAATTCCTGAGTTTTGAGATGATGCCAGAATAACTAAGAGGAAGCAACTTCTGTAGAGGAGTCCACACTGTAGACTATATTCAAGAACCATCTATGTATGAAGAGGCAGGTGCAGAAACCATGAAGTAAAAGCACCAAAGGAGAGTGTAGAGAAGACAAAGAAGCAATCTTAGGGTATGGCCACAGGTTGCTTAGGATGAAAGAAGTTCATCTAAATGACTAGAAAAGATGTAAAAAGAATCACATTTAAAAAAAAATGCAAAGGGATCCAGCATTTCAAAAACTAGGGAATGGCCACCACAAACATGGAGTAGAGGCTGGAGAAACACTGGTCACTAGAAATGGGCATGGGGAATGGTGATCTCTCCAAGGTACGGTCCCCGTGAAGACAGACGCTAAATCTGATGGCTTCAGCTAGTGACTGGAAGGTGGAAAAAACGATGACTCAAATATCAACCACTGCAGCCAATCCGACACCAAAATAAGAGAAGATTAAAACTGCAAGGGAGCCCAATCAAGGGAAACTGGTTGTCAAACTAGAGAAAACTGTTGGACTAGGATTTGAAATTCAGAAGTATCTAGTAGGGAACAAAGTCTGGAGGAAGTAATGGAGGCAGCCACACAGAGGAGGTGAGCGGCTGTGGGATCCATACAGGGGTCAACAGTTACACTTGGGAAGAAGAGGTTGCCAAGATGATGGAGCCATGTGAAGGAATGAGAAAGAGTAAGTGAGGAAGCTCATCCCTCAGTTTTCTCAGCAAAATAGAAGCAGGGTTACTGGAAAGCTGTGGGGCTTGGTGTCCTAGCCAGCCAAAGCAGAAGGGAGTAGCCTTGGAGGCCAAAGCACTTGAGGAAAAATAGATGATTGGAGTTTTGCCGAGTGCCATCAGGAGCATTGCTCACTGAATGGTCAAGTCTTATGACTTTTCTCTAGGCATTCTCTGTGATTCATAAGTACAAACGAAGGCAAGAAACAATGGAGATGCAAGCTAGATACCAACCTGAGCAGGTCAAGGGAGGGAGGAAGCTGGGACAGCGCCAAACATTCTCTGTTGTGGGATGTCAGACACCATGGACTCTACAGTGCTGTGTTTGAAACTAACTGGACCTCCTCCCCGCCACCATCCCCTGCCCACACTGCGGAGCAACGGGTTAAGCCGCTGCCTCTGGTGACAGCATCCCATATGGGTGCCATTTTGAGTCCTGCTGCTCTGCTTCCAGTCCAGTTTCCTGCTAATGCTCTTGGAGAAGCAGCAGAGGATGGCCCAAGTGCTTGGGCCCCTGCACCCACATGGGAGAGCCTGGCCCAGCCTGATCATTGTGGCCATTTGGGAAGTGAACTAGCAGATGGAAGATCTCTCTCTCTCTCTCTCTCTCTCTCTCTCTCCTCTCTCTTTCTCTCTCTCCTCTCTCTGTGTGTAACTCTGCCTTTCAAATAAATAAATCCTTTAAAAAAGAAAGAAACAGACTGGAGTAAGGAAGGTTCTAGTGTGGAAGCTGTTCCTAGTTGCCTAACGTGATAGAAAACATGTCTTATGTGGATGCTTCTATATATTCGCTTCTTCCTTGCAGCTTAACTCAACTCCCCAACTTTGGAATGGCCTCCTGACCTCCTTCCTACCTTCATAGCTGCCCCTCCTCTGTGCTCAGATGGCAGCCCTCTGCCAAGTTCTCCTACAGTATCTATCACACTCTCATTTAACCCGTGCATTCCTTCTAGGGCCTGTTCTAAACTGAACTCTGTGGCAACATGAACTGTTCTCTGAGTCCCTGAGCCTCGCACTCATATTGCATGGCAGTCACTGACTGAATAATATTTATTTAACATTTATTACTGGGGTGTTCAGGCAGTACCTTCAGCTGAAGGCAGAAGACAAAGATCATAGGATTACAGAAGTTCTCTGCTCTAGCCTTTTCATTGTATGACAGGTTGATTTGAAGTCCTTGACATCACTTACTTGCTTGCTCTCTGCAACACAGCCGACCAGTGATGTCTCCTGTGTGTTCCGTGTCTGTTTTGGTTCCAATTTCATAAAATTCCATTGGAATCTAGACAAGATCTGGCAGGACCACATAGAACTGGAGGTAGGAATGCCTGAACCACAAGCTGGCAATAATACCCATGGAGAGAAACTGACCCTCAGAGCAATGGAGGAAGCACCAAGCCACACCATGGGCAAGAGGTGTACAAGTGAGTGACCCAATAAACAGGTAATAAAAGTGTGGGATGCCAGAGTGCACAGACAGTAATGGACCAGAGGTTTAAAATATTCCCATGTCCTTGCTACTTCTGTGAGAGCACAGGAATGGGTGCTGTATTTGGTTGTTTTCTACAATATCTGTTATTTTAGCATTATTCATCCAATACTACTAATCCATTTACAGACCATTTATGTAATTCAGAAATTCCTACAAATGAACAGCACAGTTAGAATCACCACTTCTTATTCTCAAAAGCCCTGATTCCCCCATAAAATACCAACATGTTTGTTTTTAGGCAACCATTCTCTCACAAATTTTTGTGGAAAATTATCTTGAATATGAAATGTCTTATATCTATTACTTTAAAATGACTAAATAGATATTTAAAGTTACATGTCTAAGTATTTGCCTCACTGCGCTATTTTTGTTGTTTAATTTTAGCTGGATCATGTTCTTGTAGTTCCAAGAGTTCTTCAAATTGCAATAACAACATTGTTTGTTTACTTTCTGGGTAGCTTGAAGCAAGAGGAAAAATATAACTTTAAAGGATTCGGTGTCATTAGCTCAGGCGGCTGCGACTTAAGCAACAGAAATTTATTGATCACGGTTCTGGAAGCTGAGAAGCTCAAGGTCAAGGCACCAACAGATTTGGTGTCCAGTGAGGACTCTCCTCCTGCTTTGCAACTGGTCATCTCATTGTCCTCCCACATGCCAAGAGGAGAGAGATCATCTCTCTCACGTCACCTCTTAGAGGGACACTAACCCCATTTATGAGAGCAGAGCCCTCCTGACCTAAGCACTCAAAGTTCTCCCTTTAAGTAGCAATGCATTGGGGATTTCGGCTTCACCCTATGAATTAGGGCAGAGCACATTCAATCTACATCATTCAGTTTAAGCCAAGAGGTGTATTTAAAATACTAACTCCTGTTCCTAATCCACCTAGAAAGATACCCGATTCAATTCAATATTAAATGGTACCCCTCTTAGGAGCCAAGAGTCTCTCTTTCCAGTTCACATCCTCGCGAAGGCTGCCTGGCTGTCACGGAGAGCAGTTGTTCATCCTCTCAAATGTGCCAAATCAAAATCATCAGGAGGTCAAATGAAGGGAGGCAAAGCATCTAGCATGGATGAGTAGAGAATGTTCTGTCCACTGCATGGTGGGGAATACAGAACTTTAGAGAAGACCATGAAGATAACCCATTCCGATGCCTTTCCTTCTCCAATGAGCAAGAGGACTGGACCCCAGAGATGTGGACTCCCTCTAGGAACCAGTGGGTCAATTGTTATGATTCACTAACATTAGCTATTATGATAACAATGAGGTTTATCATTTCTCTCCTCTAACTGCAACATTTTTCTCAATGTCACTCAGTTACTCGCTTTGAAACCTTCCTTCCTTACTTATCAATGCTCAAGGATGAGAAATGGTGGAGCAGATGGTGACATAGAGTCACAACTCACAAAATGGATTCTGGAGATTAGTCCTGCTCTGCCTCTTAGATGACATGAGTGGAAATCACTCAAGTGCACTCTGCCTCAGTTTCCCCATCTGGGAAGTGAAGCTCTCCTTCCGTCTGCATTTAAAGTCCTTGCTGTTCACAACACACATGGTCAATAGATAATGCAACATTTTTCAATTAGATGAAAAGTTCCTAAGTATAACATTGGTGTGGGATTTCAGGCTCACAAATCCCAATATTCAGCTAAAACAGAAAAGTCAATAGTTAATACCTTTTGCAGAGAGAGAGAGAGAGAGAGAGAGAGAGAGAGAGAGAGAGAAGCTACAACAAAAGAGGAAGAGAAAGAAAAGTGGCATTTGTTCAAAGTAAAAAATAATTTTTAAAAATACAAGCTCAACTTTGACACTTTATTTTTTTCTGGGTAAGAGTACTGATGGGTATCTCATTGGGGTATTTTTTCTGCTTCTAAATAAGGCAACAGCAGAAGCAGTAGGTCTTGCCTAGTAACAGCCCCCTGGCTGCAATGTTGGGGGTTGCACCTGCAACAACAGATCCTTGCTCCAAGTGCAACACAGTGTCCCAGGCCTCTTGGCTCATGGGCTGCGTGCCAGCTGGGATTTATATAATAGGAAGGTCCTCTGTAGCCTGACCAGGCCCTGGCTGGCCCTCTCTCACATTCCTCCTCTTTCTCTAGGCCCTAACATATGGAAGTACATGTCAGCAGTTTGGGTTGGTCATCTTTGCGTCTCTGGCATGAAAACAGGCAATTTAGGAAGATGCGAGTCAAATAGCACAGCTAACAGACCATGGTCTGGTGGCTTCAGGGAGTGGGGAAGAGACCAAGACTCTAAAATGGGATTGTAGGGTCACCAGCACTCACTCCTGAAGCCACTGAGTCTGATACGTGGATGTCATTTGCTACTCAAACGTTTCCCTCAGGGAGGGAAGTACACTCAACAATGTCTTGACTCAGATTTCTCTCCAAGTGCTAAGCATGCCTTCACATTTCATGCACAGGCTCCTCCGGCATCATCACCTCCTGTGAGGCCAACATCAGAATCTTCCATTCTGGCTCACATCAAATTATTCTATTTCCCTGACCACAACTGTTCTTTCCCTGCTGTTTGGCTCAAGGGTTCCCATCCCCACATCCATCTGCTTCCTGATTATACTCTTCACGCCAAGTGGCCCTGAGAAGACCAAGAAGATCAAAGAGTGAGAACTTTGTGAGTAAGGAGCGGGGCTGTAGGGCCCTCCCTAGCCTCACTTCTCTTTGACAAGGCTTTCCAGGGGGTGTTCAGAAAGGGGAGGGTGACACTCATTGGCTTTGGAAGCCCTTTCAATTGCAATCTTTTTTTTTTTAAGATTTATTTTATTTATTTGAAAGACAGGTGCAGAGGAGTCTTAGAGACAGAGAGAGAGAGAGAGGTCTTTCATCTGCTGGTTCATTCCCCAAATGACTGCAATGGCTGGAGCTGAGATGATCCAAAGCCAGGAGCCAGGAGCTTCTTCCAGGTCTCCCAAGCAGGTGCAAAGGCCCAAAGACTTAGGCCATCTTCCACTGCTTTCCCAGGCCATAGCAGAGAGTTGGTTCAGAAGTGGAGCAGCCAGGACTCGAACCGGTGACCATATGGGATGCTGGCGCTGCAGTCCAAGGCTTTAACCCACTGCGCCACAGTGGCAGCCCTGACTGCAATCCTTTCTTTAGGGGATGCTTTTGTCCATGTTCTAGAACCAAAGCCTCTTGTTCATGCTGATTGCCAGGCTTTTGTCTGTGGGAAACAGGTGAAGTCTTTGTAGATTTCTAAGCATATACCCTCTTCCTGCTGAGAAGCAGCAAGTTGATGCTTCCCGCAAGCAGGCTGATGGGCTCCCTCTGTGTTCTCTCCACCACCCCAGTACCACACACACACATAATTTATCATCGCCTGGAGGGCTACAAGCAAAAAAGCCTCCGGGAATTATGACAAAGGCTGAAGAACTCCAAGTAAAAGGCTTTGTCATTCCGCTGGCCAACTCTCTAGCACCAGACAAGCCAGTTAAAAAACATCTACATGGAGTTGTCCTGTTTATTAAAAACACTTCACTTATTGGAATAAACTGAAGAAAAGCCGCTGGCAAGTGAAGTGGTTTACAGAGATCGGTATCTGGGATGCAGACTTTTTAATTTCAATCCCCCCCCCCTTTTTTTTTTTTTTTTACAAGAGGAAAACTAACTTCTGAGAGCAAGATATCATAGCCGAAGAAAACCATGTCCTAAGAAAAGCTTAATGATTTACAGGGATCACATTTATTTGATGTTTTCATGACCGGTGGTGTGGGCTCCATGGGAGAGTCCTTCGAGACAGAGGTTGGCTGCACATCTAGAGAACACCAAAAGGAGATTCCTAAGCCTGAACATGAGGCAAAAAGCGGATCACCCGAATTTGGCCATTTCCACAGAGAAAACAAGCTATGCGGCAATCTTCCTTCATCAGGAAAGCTTATTTCATGGCAGGCTACAAGATGCATAAGCCAACGGATACAAGAGATAGACTTTTTTGCTTTTAACCGTGACCCTTTTCTCTTTTGTGCTAACACATTTCTCTACTGTAAATGGGGGAATGAGGGGTGGAGAAGCAGGAAGGGAAAGCGGAAAGAAATAATAGTTTCACTCAAGCTTCCTGCCCCTGTATTTCATTCAAGCAGACGTCATACCTATACTCCATCAGGGTAAGCTCATTTCCAAGAGACCAGACATGCGCGAGAGACAAGAAGCGCTCTACCATGGGGTCTCCTAAAATCACCTCGCTGTTGTGCACACTCATCGTTAAGGCTGCCAGTTTCAGAGTCCCCTAGATGTTCCCAGTGCTGTCTCTGTGTCGAACGGGTGAGATGCCAGGTAATCTTTATACTCGCCATCAATCAGTTTGGCTGCATTGTTCCTGGCAAACCAGCAGTCTATCTGCTCTTCGCCATTGTAGATCTTCCTTTGTTTCCAGACCACAGGGACTCGATGCCCTTTCACCTTTAGAATGGTCTCAGATCTTCCTTCTGCCTGAGGGAGTGGAGGATGTGTAAGATTCTTGCTGAGCCCTGCAGGATCCTCTATGAGTTTGGCATCTTGGTTCAGGAACTGACCTGGGAGGACAGAGAAGCATCCTGTGTAAGGACAATGCAGACCATGTCAGGTTGAAGTCTAGTTTCAATGCTATCAGTGGCAGGAGGGGCTGTAACTGACACAGTTCTAGGTTAGACTCCCTAGAAGGCATTCACACATGGTCCAGTGCCAGTGACAGATCCACGTGCCCCGGAGCATACACAGCAGAGAGGGCTGACCTTTCATTCACTGTGGCTGCCTCTTCTGGAAGCTGCCCAGTTGCTAATGCTGGCTAGTTACCTAACCAACCAATGGAGATAATCCGTCTCCCACAGAGTCTGGAGGACAGGTAAGCAGGGAAGCGGGGTCAGGGGTTCCCTCTTTCCTCCCTGGTTAGAAATCCCTCTCCCTAGAATCCATTTGGTGGGCCTGCACCAGGACACCGTCAGTAAAATTCATTGCTAACTCTCATCCTCAGGATTCTCCAGGTCAAATAAGGGCATTGCTCAGGCTAAAAGAACACAGATCTGCATCTCTGAGTGGGAGCTAATGCTTGGCAACCAGGCTCGCAAAACGCATCCAGCCCAAGTGCCAGGAAATCCTGCTTTCTAAACTGAGCCCTGGCAATGGCTCACTCTCTATTTTTGGGAAAGGGGCCCACATGAAATTGCACATTGAAAAAAGCCAGCCAGAATGGCCTGCCTGCTGCTGACGGCCATGTGGAAGGGATCAGCAGATACCTTTCATGCTGGTGCTGGGCTGTGGGGTGCCCTTTGTCTGTGCCTTCTTGCTGAGGGGTAAGGAGCCAGACCTTAAGATGATTGCTCTCCATTCCTGTCTTTGCTTTCCCAGGAGACCAGGGAGAACTAAAGCCCACTTCAGTTCCAGAAAGTCATGGGAGGCAACAAATCTAATTCACTATTAATTACTATGAATACAGTTGGCCCTCTGTATCTGTGAGCTCCCCATCTATGGATTCAATAAATATTATTCAATTAATATTATTCAATTAAATCTTATGTTGTTGCTGACATGTACTACATATTTAGGTCTGCAATGGTTGTGTCTGTACTGAACACATATAGACTATTTTTCTTGACATTAGTCTGGAGATGATTTAAAGTATTTGGGAGGATATCCATAGGTGACTTGCAGATATCACATTATTTTACATAAGAGACTTGAGTATCCTTTGAGTAGTTGGGGGGGGGGGGGGAGGGCAGGTGTCCCAGAACCAATATCCTACATATATGAACAACTTTATATATATATGGACCCCATTCTTACCGAATTTCTCAGTCAAGCTAAACATATTGGCAATATTAGCTTCACTGTGGGGGGGGGGGGGTTTGATTCTGTCCTCTCAACCCAACGTAAAGAAGAGAGCAGCTGCCTACCTAACAGTCCATGGCAGTTGCTGGAAAGGCCTTTGCTGTTGGAGATGTAGAAGCCCAGGTGGTTTCGCTGGAAAGGTGCAGGTTTTTTGTAGAGGTGGATGAGGATGACGAAGGCAATGGTGCCCTGGATGGTGACGGTGACATTGGCATTGGCAGACACCGACACCTCCAACCCCCGACTCCCCACCACCACGCTCTGGTTGCAGGGGAGGACCAGCCTGTCCCCACCATCCAGGATGACTCTGTTTGGTGTGATCTCTAGATAAGACCTCTCCGGCTTATTGATGAGGATAGTGATGGTGCGGAAGTAAGTGCGCTGTTTCTTGTGACCGTTGGGAGGAGCGGGGGCCCCGATTAGTTCTCCATTCACTGTCACACCTCAAAGGTTGAGGGGGAAGAGAACAATGGTTACAAAAACTATCTCCATTTTCCTGCTGATGGCAGCTAGTCAGGATTTCCTTACTCATTCTTGTTCCTCTAAAACAATGAATGATGTCTAACTCACACACAGAGGATTCTTGGCAGTTATGGAATGAGTGAATGAGTGAAGCCATGAGTGAATTCCCCCCTCTCAGCACCCGATGACTGACCAGTCCATCGGGGTAGGGAAAAGAAGATGTCAAACAAAGTGGCTTCCATGTGTGTTAGCTCTCAGTCTAGTCTGGTTTCAAGGTCAAAGTCTTATGCTACCCTGAGGTGTATTTTGTAGCTACCAGTTTTGAAATCTGGGGATATCATTGAGCAGAGTGGTAAAATGCAAAGGTTAGACGTTTGTAATCTGAAAACTCAGTTTTTCCTCTTACTAGGTATTGATTCTCAGAGAAGTCCTTGAAAAACAATTGAGCCTTGATTTCCTCATCTATGAAATGTTAAGAATGTAAAACCTAATAAAATCTTTTTGAGGCTCCCAGGAGTCTATGTGTAAGCTAAAACTGGCCATCAAATGTAACTGCTTTATTTTTTCCTTCATCATAATGAACATAACTGCACTTTTCTGGACTTCAGCAAGGCCTATAAGCCAGCCCCTAGGGGTCCACGCTGCCCAGCTGAACAGCAAACAGATGGCAATTGCACAGGAGATGTGCCGGAATGAATTTGATGATGCATAGAAAATGTGTTTTTCTGTCAGACAAAGAGGCAATTTGCAATAACAAAAGATCAGCTATTCTTATTTTCCCTGCTTTGGGGCTAATCTTCCTAATAAATCTTGACTTATAACTTCTTAGACACCCAATGAGAAAAAGGCCTTCCCTTGAGTAAGAGGTCAAGACAAGAAGAGAATTCCCCCATGAGCAGAGCCCCTGATCTTCAACCACAAGGCTCCAGGCATCATTGGGCTCAGTTCCCATCAAGGACATCTTGCACAATGCAGAAGCCATGGGCACTGCCCCTAGGAGAGGTGTACTTCCACAGAGGGGTACAGTTGGGCCCTGACCTTCTTCCTAAGTCCTGCAAAATTGGAAACATTAGACATTTGGCCCTGAGGCTAGATAACTCTGCAAGAAGATAAATGGCAAAGGAGTCCCCAGATCAAAATTTAAAGTTACATCACAATGTCACCCAGCTGGGGACCCTTGGCACATGACCTTTCCAAGATACCCATTTTCTCAGCACTGAGAACTGTCAGTACATTTGCACAGAGCCAGGTCAGGTGGCTGTCTACATGGCCAGTCCCAGGTGTTACTATCTGCATTGAACTCAAAAAACTCTACAGATAGAAGGGAACCAGGGCCCCTTATATTTGGGTGTGATCACGGCCCACAGCTGTGTGACTAACATCTGGGCCTTCCATCTAACTCATCAAGGAGCTGAAATGAATCAACTTGAACCCTTGCTTCCCCCCTCACACAGCTTTCAAAAGGAAAAACATAAGGAGAATGATGTCATGAATTTGTATAGCATTGAGCACCTATAAGGCAACTTCATATCCACTGTTTAATTTGATCCACTTTATAACAGCCCTATAAGGCTAGCAGAGTATCACTATCTACAACTGTACCTCTTACGGCATATGCTCAAGGCCAAACAACACTTAAGTCATAAAATATCAATTTAAACGTGTCATTCTGACTTCAAGTCCAGTTCCTTACTTAGTCATCTACAGTAGCCACGGAGCATCCATGAGGTGCCCTTATATGACTTGGACATTCATCTGCAGAACAGAGAGGGATATAATATCTACCTGGTCCTTGCCAAGGATGCCACAGGAAGGGCAGAACTCACCGGAATCCATGTGGTCAGAGACTAGCCGGAGGATGTCCCCGGGCTCTCCGTCAATGTTAAAGCACACTGTGAGCTTGCTCAAGGGGAAATCCACCACGAAGTGAGGATCCCCGTCCACTGTGGGGCCGGGAAAAAAGGGGAAGAAAAGAATGACATTTACTGCATGCATATCTAATAGCGTAAGTACCACCTGACATTTTCTCTGACATAGCATATTTAATCCCAATAGTCCTAGAAGGGTGGCATCCTTAATTCCTAAATGAGGAGAATGTCCCAGTTAGCATGTAGTAAAGGAAAATAATTGATTCCAGGTCTTCTAATGCCTCTTCACCATACCCTAATTAAATACAGAAAAGTAAGCTCTGAGAGAGGTGAGAGGTACTATGTTTGGGATATGGTTTGAATGTGCCCCTCAAGGATTCGTGTGTTGGATGCTTGGTCACCAATGTGGTAGTATTAGGACGTAGTGACATCTTTAAGAGGTGAGACTTAGTAGAAGGTGGGACACTAGCTCTTGTGAAAGAGAGTGGTTATAAAAAGAGCAAGAAGGAGTAGGTGTTGGGGCACAGTAGCTAACATGCTCCCTAAGATGCCTGCATCTCATACTGGAATGCCGGGGTTTGAATCCTTGCTCCACTTCCCTTTCAGCTCCCTGCTAATGTGCTACCTGGAAGGCAGCAGGTGATGGCTCAAGTACTCGGGTCTTCCGCATGGGAGACCTGGGGAGTCCTGGATGGAATTTTGGGCTACTGGCTTTGGCCCAGGTCAGCTGCAGTTGTGGGGAGCTCTGGGGAGTGAGCCAGATGGAGAATCTCTCTCTCTTTGATGATTTGCCTTTCAAATAAATACAAATAAACAAACAAATAAAACTTTTAAAAAGAGCAAGACTTGCCCCTCCCTACTCTCAAGGTACATCTCACCTTGAAGCCTTTCCCTCTCTCACGCACTCCCACCATGATGCTACCCATCATGTGACAGAGTCAAGGGGGCCCTGACCAGGGGCTGAACAGATGAGACCGCCTAATATTGAAACTTCTGCCTCCAAAACAGAGAGCCAAATAAATCTTTGTTCTTTGTAAGTACCTAGATTTATAAACACCCAGTATTTTGTTACGATAACAAAAAACAGGCTAATACAGAAGGGTATGAAAAGGAAGAGTTGCTACCATCTACCCTCAACTACTACTGAGTCCACGTTCTTCAGTGGCTTATGTGGATTTGCCATATCACTCTTGTTGACCTATAACTGCCCCTGTGAAGGGATCTGAATGGGCACCCTTCCTTTCGGACTACAGGAGCTCAAGGACACTTCTCCCAGGAAGCTGTAGGCCATCTCGGGAACATTCCCAGCATCAGTGGCACACAGTCCTCACAAGCAAGCTCTAATAGCCAAGCCCAGTGTGGGAGCAGTGACAAATGAACCATAAGGAGTCAGCAGGAGGTCAGTCAGGAGAGTTGGTGATGGTGGTAGAAATTCCTCCTTGGCGTCACACTGACTTTACTGCTCTCAATGTTTTTTTTTTTTTTTTGCCCAGATGAGAACACCAAAGTTCAGCTGCCCCATAGTTCTTGTCCATTCTCCTCATGTTTCTCTCTGTTGAAGAGGAACAGCCTTGCTTCTACCATACAGACAGAATATTTCCCAAGGGTCTATATCAGTTGTCTTTTCCTACTGGGTTGGAGATTTCATTTCTTTCTCATTTGTACACCAACTGCACCATGTCCCTCAGTGTGTGTCTACTTCATGTGTATGTGCACAAGTGTGTACGTGAGCCTGTGCATGCCAGAGGTAGGGGCCATGAGTAGTCTCATCTTCTCAAGCTTGTAACTGCTGGAAAATTCCTTCTCTCCAGCATCACTCAGTAGGGCCATTGAGAGAATCTAATCTGGCTGCTCTGTTAAGTGCCTCAAGCACTCCGTGAATGGCAACACATCAAGAAACACAACATAATTATTTCTCTTCATGGAAAAACAAATGACATCTGGCTGGAGGAGGCAAACATCTCACATCCATAGGCCCTCTTTAGGTGTGATTGCAGCTTAGCTGACCATTCTGAGAGTTTCTATGTGTGCCTGCCACATCATTTTTACTCAAATCATCCAATTCACTGTAACAGGAAAAATGTTGCCTGTTCCAAAAAGCGGGGGAGGGGCCTGAAAGTCATGACTCCAGGCAGTGTCCAAGAGGAAAGCTTTCTTGCATTCCATAAAGCATGTGTGTTTCCAAAAGCATGATATGCTGTCCACTGGAGACTGCAGTCTCTACCCCGTAGCTAATCCCAGGGATGTCCCCGACTTTAAGAACACGCACGTGCAGCCCATCCGCAGAAAGGGGATAATCGGACTTAACAAGGGAAGATTTGGACCCTGCAAGAATAAAACCCAGTCCCATACGTTACTGTTCCATCTGGACTTTTGTTATAACCCCAGGAAGCTGGCAAGAGGAAATGTTTTGACATTTTGAATCGCTCTTGCGTTCTAAAGCCAAGGACTTAAAAACAAAAACATATCCTGCTTCTCACACCAGGCATTTTGATTTTCGTAACCATCTTTTCAGACGTAACACCAGAGGCTGGACACATGCACACTTCAGATCTCTAAAACAAACGTCTTTTAAACTCCATAAGGATCAAAATGCGCCTCTCTTATCCACCTATTCTCCTCTCGGGCTCTTGCCAGGTTCCATTGGGATCATGTTGTCTCCTTGGTGTTTATGTAGTGGCTTAATGATGGCCCGGTTCTTAGCATCTGCTTGATGCTGGCGTGGGCTAATTAAATACAAGTATGGGTCAGGAAGCCTTGTCCTGTGAGCTGGCGTTTTAATCGGCTTAAGAGAATTCCTGGGGGCTCTTTGTCTAAGCATCCCCTGTGGTCCATCCACTCACAACCACATCCTTTCCTTTACCTGATGTTTTCGAGATTTTAATTCTTGGGTCAAACGGTTTCTTGACTGTAGCTCCTGGAAAAGGAGATGGAAGAGAACACCACTATTACTTATGTAAAGAGGATTCAGTGAGGGGTACGGGGAGAAATCAATCAAATACAGATTTTGTTGTAACTTAAGAGAGCAAAAAAAAAAAAAACTGTTTTAAAACATCATTTGTGCTAAAGAGGAAGCATTATCTCAAAACACAAATATTGTGGAAAACATGGATAATGGGTTACTTTATTCTTTGATAAATTGGGTAGTATGTCTCTTTCCTGTGATTTCTATATATGTAATAGTGAGAAATATTCCATCCCACTTAAGATATGGTTCTGAGATGAGGGGGGAATGGAGAGTTGTGGTCTAATGGGTATAGTTTCAGATTTACAAGATGAAAAACTTCCAGGGGCCAGTGCTGTGGCATAGTAGGCTAAGCCTCTGCCTGTGGTGCCGGCATCCTACATGGGCACCAGCTCCTGTCCTGGCTACTCCTTTTCTGATACAGCCCTCTGCTATGGCCTGATAAAGCAGTGGAAGATGATCCAAGTGCTTGGGCCCCTGCACCTGCATGGGAAACCCAGAGGAAGCTCTTGACTTGGCTTTGGATCAGCCCAGCTCCAGCCTTTGTGGCTCTTTGGGAAATGAACCAGCAGATGAAAGATAATTCTCTCTCTCTTTCTCTCTCTCTCTTTCCGGTTCTGAATTTCAAGTAAATAAAATGAAAATTTTAATTAAAAAAGTTATCATGCCCATTTCACAGGTGAAGGATTGGAAGCTCAGAGAGGTTTGGAAACCTGCCCAAAGCCCAGCATCTGGTCAGGATGATGAGCAGATGTTTACGTCATGCTCTCTCTACCATATCTAGATGCTTCTCAGAGTTTAGAGTGTGAGGAATAAATGCAAAGGTACTAATGGGTGCCTTGTGAGCCCTTCAGTTCTCTCCCCTAGAGAATGCAACCTGACACAGCAAAAAGATGCTAGTTTCCACAAATGACTGCTACACAGAATGCCATCCTCTGCTTTAGTCTAAATGCCATTCTTTTCTCCTGCCCTTGTCTCTGCCGATTCCTCTCCCATCACCCCCAGTCAAAATCGCACTGACACAGACTGTGGCTGCTTCTGTTGGATTCTCAGTGATTGGTTGCAAAGGGTAGATTATCTCTAGAGTCCTTGCTTGGTTCTCCTCACCGACATCCCAAGAAAATAAAATTGAGCATACACATAAAATGGCATAACTCCAGTGTACTCAAAAATAGAAAAAGACACTAAAAATCAGAAATCAGCATTTTTATTTGTTTGGTCATCTTGGTGCCTCCAATAATCTCTGGCGTGTGATAGGTCCTCAGTGTATTGATGATTTATTGAAGGGCTGACTTTACTGGGCAACATTTCTGAGCCAGATGCCATCTTGTCTCAGTTCTCTAGAGAAACAGGCTTTCTAACAAATCAAATGCAACAATCAAAGATACTCTGAAGAACTATAAGCTGCATGTAGGGTTGCTACAGTGTGATAAGATAAAAGACTCCTGCTGGGGCTACCATGGCCTTACAAGGAGCTCAGGTTGGCATCTGGGCCCCACATTCGTCCCATTTGGCCATCGCTGGGGCTGTCTTACCTGACTGTGCGCCAGCTCCTCGCAAGCTCTGCATCACCGTTTCGGGTCCCATGGCCGCCGACATGCCATGAGTGTCCTCTAGGCCATCCACGTGAACTGCTGACTTCCTCAGCTTCATGGAGGTGAAAGGGGTGAGGAAGTGATAGCTCAGTGCCAGGGCCTGGGCCCTCTGCCTCAGTCGCTCTTTCTCCTGCTCATCATCACTCTGCAGCCAGGAACTCTGCAGCTCCTTCACGGTGAGATAGCTCCAGAGACGCTCAATGTGATTGGACCCCCCTTCACCATCCCCTGGAGGCCTGGTGCTTCCTGGGACGTCGCTCCCCACCTTCCGGGGCCCCACGGGCACGTCCTTCGTCAGGATGACGAATTTCTTACTGTTGCTGGCCGTGACCTCCACATGCAATTGATCCAACTTCTTGTCTGCCAGCTTCCCAGCAATGATGATCTCTGAGCCATTGAAGTAGTTGGGAAACAGAGTTTTGGTGGCCTGCTCCACCAGGCCAGGGGGATAATCCATGCGGATGTCAGAAAGGAGAGGGGTCCTGATCTCGTCGTAGAACCTGCAGTGGAAGAATAGCAAGAGAGAGAATAAAGGCCTTGCTCTGGCTGCAGGCAAGGTAGAGATTACTGACTCTCGGGGGGTGAAGCTGATTTTAGAAGTGATCAAGTCTAACAGTGTAGTTCTCAGAGGAGATAATTCGGCAGTAGCCTCAATAACACAGGTGAAAATGCACACACTCTCTCTCAAGGGTTCTGAACCTCTTTTTCTTTTCTTTCTTTTTTTTAAGTTTTTTTTTTTTTTTTTTTTTTGAAAGTCAGAGCTATGGGGTAGGGAAACAGAGAGAGAGAGAGAGAGAGAGAGAGAGAGAGAGATCTTCCATCCACTGGTTCATTCCCCAGATGGCCAGCACTAGGTTGCACCAAATCCAGGAGCCAAGAGCTTGATCTAGGTCTCTCACATGGGTGTCAGGGGCCCAAACATGTGGGCCATCTTCCATTGTTTTTCCCAGGCCATTAATAGTGAGCTGGATAGGAAGTGGAGCAGCAGGGATATGGATTGGCACCCATATGGGATGGCAGCATCCCAAGCAGTGGTGTTAGCCATGACGCCACAACACTGGCCCCATCTGAGCCTCTTTTTCAACTCCTCTGCTGATGAGAAAGAACCACCATAGACTAAAATCTTTCTCCCAGACAGGATTAGTTTGATCCACCTTCAACATGACAGCCATGTACATGCTTAGAAAGCAGTGCTGTAGGTTCCTTGAAGTCGTTTTATACAGCCATATCAAACCACAGTTGCACAATAGCCTATTTTTCACATGCTACAATTTCAAGATTCTTCAACTAGTTGGTAAATTTCCTTTGTACTCACCTAAGTTTCCCAAATAGACTTTAATAATAATATTTTTCTGGGGACAGCACTGTGACACAGCAGGTGAAGCCACCTTCTGCAGCACCAGCGTCCCATATGGGCACTAGTTCGAATCCCAAGTGCTCCACTTCTGATGCAGCTCCTTGTTAATGTGCCTGGGACAGCAGCAGAAGATGGTCCAAATGCTTGGGCCCCTGAACCTACATGGGAAACCTGAATGAAGCTCCTGGATCCTGGCTCAGCCCTGGTTATTATGGCCATTTGGGGAGTGAATCAGCAGAAGGAAGATACCCCCCCCCCCATCGCCCCCGCCATCTCTCCCTCCCTCACTGTAATTCTTTCAAATAAATAAACAAATAAGCCTTTAAAATAATAATATTTTTCTTAGAATCAAATACATACAATGGTACTTCATGGAAAATATGTATTATGAAAAATATCAAGGATTTAAATAATTTTTCACACAAAAATAAAGTTATTTTTTCAGCCCATTGTCCATGAACTCTTTGAAGTTCCCTTGTGTCTTAAGCAGCACATTATACTTGAGAAATCTGACTTTGATGGACCTGACACTTTTGGATGAGGCAGCATTTGCTTGCATCAGTTTTTTCATCATTGTGCTCCGTGGCTGCTTCTTGTCAAGTAAGTAGACCACTAAGCCCCTTTCCAAAGATCTGGAGAGCATGAGCTGTGGCATCACACTTCCACCCCAGCCCTTTGCTTGTCATGTGTCCTGGGACATGTGGCCTAACCTCTCTGAACTTCAGTTTCTTCATCCATCAAATCAGGTGTACACAGTACTGCTTTGGTGGTCTCTTAGATATCCTCTCCTTCTTTTATGATGACTGAATTCTAATCGAGCACATGCCCATCCAGCTCCTAACTAATTTCCTAGCCTCCAGCTTGGCCATATAAGGCCAGGTGACTACGTCGTCACTGATGGAATATGAATAGAAGTGATGTGTGCCCACTCCCACAACACTTGCTCAAGAAAAAATGTCTTGTATGGGTTTTCTTTCATGTGCCCCTTTGAAGGCTGAGAAACAGAAGTGATACCGACCTAATTAAGGACAACACTAAGGGAAGCAGAACAATAAGATGGAATGAACCTGACTCTGAATATTTTTGTGGGACAGAAGCCAGCCTGTCCTGAAGAGAACTATTTCGTCATTTTTAGATGGCATGTCTTTATTGCACACCTTAGAGACCTCCAATTAGATTTATCAAGAACACATTTACATTGATTATAGCTATGAAGTATCCATAAATATACCTAAACCTCACTTTTCCTTTTAGATCTGTATCATACGTGCCACAGTGCAGACTGAAGCATGCAATGCAGAACTTGGAATTGGCACTTCACTGATTCAACAACAAAGAAATAGACTATTGAACAACATCACTGAGTTCTAACTGGGAAAATACTCCAGAACCTAAGTTATAATTTCTGCTGGGTAAAAGCATGGTCATTTAGCTAGTACTCAAAATGGAAATAACACTACCTCTCTTACCTCTCTTACCTCTCTCACAGGGTAGAATAAATAAAACTAGAAAGAGCTTTGAATTATCAAGAAGGTAATCTTCACCTCAAGAGCTCACTCAATCCCTGATACAAAGGGACTTCAAAAAAGTTGTGGAGGCCGGCGCTCACTAGGCTAATCCTCCGCCTTGCAGCGCCAGCACACCGGGTTCTAGTCCCGGTCGGGGCACCGGATTCTGTCCCGCTTGCCCCTCTTCCAGGCCAGCTCTCTGCTGTGGCCAGGGAGTGCAGTGGAGGATGGCCCAAGTCCTTGGGCCCTGCACCCCATGGGAGACCAGGAGGAAGCACCTGGCTCCTGCCATCGGATCAGCGCGGTGCGCCGGCCGCAGCGCGCCAACCGCGGTGGCCATTGGAGGGTGAACCAACGGCAAAAGGAAGACCTTTCTCTCTGTCTCTCTCTCTCACTGTCCACTCTGCCTGTCAAAAAAAAAATAAAAAATAAAAAATAAAAAAAATTTTAAAAAAGTTGTGGAAAATAGAGCTAAAATATAAGCTTATTTTCTTCTTAAAAAAAAAAAAACCTTGAAATCCATGCATAGTTTTTCATAATATTGATTTTCCATGAACTTTTTGAGACCCTTTGTTTGTGATAGCCACCGTGCCATACTTTACACAGAAAGATTTGTCATTGATTTTTGCCATAATCTTCATTTGGCAGATAAGGAAACTAAGGCACAGCCAGTCTTAAAATCTTGCCTAACAGCCCAAAGCAGGACCAGAATTTGAGGCCTCCTCTGCCTGGCATCAAAACAGTGCAATGCGCTATTTTGATCATTCCTGGCAGACGTGAGGTTAATGAGCAGTGCAACAGGCTCGTCTCTGGGTTTCTCATGGAAGCCAACCCTCAGCCCCTCAGAGATCCTCTCACTGTCCCTGAGCGGACACACACAGACCCGATGAGCTGTGCGCCTGCATTGTCCTCCTCGTGAACGCGCCGTGTGAGGCCACAGTTCTCCAGCGACAGCTTCTCCAGCAGTTTGAAGTCCACGTCGTTCCCAATGCCGATGGTGAAGATGCAGACCCGACCCTGGGCAGCCTCCTTAGTGTTATTGAGAATCTTGAGGGTGTGGGTCTCCCCGACAGTGGGTTTCCCATCTGTTAGGAAGACGATGAGGGACACGCTCCGGTCTTCAATGTCGTTGTGAGCCACGTAGTTGTTGAGCAGCCTGATGGCTGTCTGGAGGGCCCCACTGATGTCTGTGCCTAGAGGACAGCAACACAGGTCAGTTCAGGCCTCCACACTTCTACAGCAAGCACCCGAATGCACACCCAGAGCTGCAGTCAACGCTCAACTTTCACGATGGACAGGATTGAGCTGTGTGGGAAAAGAAGTCAAGTGCACCTATGGAATGCATTGCACATACATTCCAGAGTGTATGGCCTGTCTAAAAAGTTGACAAGGGTATGCTAAATGAATATAAATGGCACAGGATTATCCCACTATATTAAAAAAAAAAGAAAACCTTCAGGATTATCTATGCTTATTGGAACCTCACAATGGAGGAGCCATTAAATTTTACACCTTCTGACCCTACCATTCCTCCTTTATGGTGCTTGTTATTATCAGCTCTGATTAATGTGTCTGTTGTATCTGTAGCAGGTGCTGAACAAAAATTTGACTGGTTGGTTGAGGCTGAAACTACCAGCTAAAATGAGGTTTCTGGATTAGCTAAGAATGTCATTCAACTAAGCTACCATCACTAAGCAAAACTGAGAATTCTTACTGTTTCCTTCATTATTGTCTGTGTTGTTTAATGTTTTAAAATAAGACTGACATACCAAAAAATCATCTACTTTAACTCCAGTGGATTTTATTTATTTATTTGAGAAGAAAAGTGACACAGAGAGCAGGAGAGAGAGAGAGAGAGAGAGAGAGAGAGAGAGAGAGAGAGAGAATCGTTCGTCCACTCGTTCACTACCCAAATGCCTGCAATAGCTGGGGCTGGAGCAGGCTGAAGCCAGGAGCCCAGAACTCCATCTGGGTCTCCCAAGGGTGGCAGAGACCTAAGTACTTGGGTCATCACCTTCACACCAGCAGGAAGAAATGGATCAGAAATGAAGGAGCTGGAACTCAAACTGGCACTCCAGTATGGGACATGGGCATTTCAAGTGGTGGTCTATTCCACGGTATCACAGTGTCCATACTGATGGTCTTCATTTCATGGCTTAAGACAAAGCTTGCATACCAGAAAAATTACCCATTTTAAGTCAATTCACTATTTTTAACAAGTTTATAGAGCTCTGTAACTATCATCACCATCCATCATGCTGACAGTGATTTTTATCTGTCTGCAAAATATACCACGTTTGAGGGAACCAGATCATTTTCCCCACTGCTTTACACTGCCCAGAATTTCTGGCTAAAAAACCAAACCAAACCAAACCAAAACAAAACAAAACAGAGACAACAACATCTGTGACAAACATGTTCATAATTGCTGCTAAGATGCACACAGCATCCAAAGGGAAGGGGGAATTACAGCTGAAGCAGGATTTAACATTTCTTTGGGATCATTAATTTGTCTTGCTTCATGTCCAGCCTAATTTCATGTTGCCTCTCGATGTGCGGGCATAGATTAGCCAGCAGGTGTTTGTCTTCTCTTTAGTCTGCACTTAGCAACAGTGCCAAATCTCTTACTCCATTGTACAGCCAAGGAGAATGCAGGCAAAGCAATGAATTTGGCTTCCTGATACCACCTGGACAGCAAGGCACTGCAGGTCTTGGAATCAAAACCATGGTAAGTGGGGGTATCTCCTGCCCACTCAACAGCCATGAAGAGCTCTCCACAGGGACAGTCCTACAGAGCTTCCCTAACTACTTATTCCATCAAGAGCTCACTTAGAGGCATCAAAGAACCAAAACATGAGCAAAGGGGATTACTCAAGTGGGTAAAAATAATGGTCACCTCTGATGCTTAAAGAGGGCATCCTAAATGCCAGCACCATTCTAGGAGCATTCAACATTTCGACTCCTTTCATGCTAACAACAACTCTATTGCTCTCCCCATTTTGCAGATGAGAAACTAAGGTGTGTAGAGGCTAAATGGCTCGCAGTTAATGGAGCTGAATTCAAATCCAGGCAACCTGGCTTCAGAATCGATGCTGTCAATACTGATGCCACTCTCCTTAGAGAAAAGCAGATTACATGGCTGTTCACCTGAACAGGTTGGGGCAGTGAAGTGCAGAGAAAAAAAGAAAGGCAATCAATGGATTTCTAAGGTTTGGATTCCAAAAAAACAAACTACATATCAGCGTGCTTCTAAATGTGTTTATCATCCCTTCCCACCATGCTCACATCATTCTAATAGTCAGCAGCACCATTAAAATAATTTGACTTAATCAATGCAGGTTAAGCACGCACTACATGTCAGGAATCATGTTAGGTACACAATGGGCTTCCAAAAAATTAAAGAGGAGCTTCTTCCCTCAAAGGCTTTACAGTCTCATCAACTTCCTGTGGGAGATCGTCATCATAATATTAAACCTAATCTTTTATTTCTCCCATCAACGAATAAGACAGTCCCCGACCTACCTACTGTCTTGGAGACTGGTTGAAAACCCTATTGTAAGTCAAAGCACTGGCTGAGCAAGATCAAGCTACAGATGAAGTTCATTTGGGAAATCAGGGCTTTGTTGTGGATAAGAAATAATAAATACAAGGAGGATGGAAAAATCCCAGAGGGAAGAAGACTGAACTGAGAGTTTTATGTGTTTCCAGATAATTAACCAAGATGACAACTCTGGGAGATGGTGTCTGTGTAAAGGGCCTTAATAGAAGAAGCCAGGGGGTCAGGTCCCGTCCCAGTAAACACTCCAATACTAAGCACCGCTAGTGTGTCCACTCTGCTCACGATGCAGTAACAGGAAGAATAAGACCCACGCTGTGAGTTGGAGGAACTTACACCTGGCTCAGTGGGGTAACACACTATTCTGATTCTCTGATATTCTCAGAATTCTTTACTATCTGTTCTCTCCTTTCATAACTTTCTGCACCCTTACCTGAGCAGCATACCCAAGGCAAGCATGAGATCACTCAGAGCCCAATCACACTTTGCATCCACCGCACCTCCCAGGCTACCAGGGATTCACATTTTCCTCACTCTGCTGCAGCCTTGCCAAGGGTATACCTATTTTGCAGGGCAGTTCCATTCACTGCTGCCTGCAGTGATGGGGCCCAGGCACACAAAACACTGGGTCAGTCATCCATTGCCCTTAATTCTCCACCCAAGCACAGTTTGCAAAAGCAGCTTCATGATCCAGGATCCATCAGACAAATCAGGCTTCCAAACACCCACCAGGTATTTTCCCCCATAACTGGAGCAACAGTGAATTTACAAAGTTGGAGTTCAGAGGAACATAAGTTCCTGGGAGCCGGCGCCGTGGCTCAACAGGCTAATCCTCTGCCTTGCGGAGCCGGCACACCGGGTTCTAGTCCCGGTCGGGGCGCCGGATTCTGTCCCCGTTGCCCCTCTTCCAGGCCAGCTCTCTGCTGTGGCCCGGGAGTGCAGTGGAGGATGGCCCAAGTGCTTGGGCCCTGCACCCCATGGAAGACCAGGAGAAGCACCTGGCTCCTGGCTTCGGATCAGCGCGGTGCACCGGCTGCAGCACGCCGGCCGTGGCGGCCATTGGAGGGTGAACCAATGGCAAAGGAAGACCTTTCTCTCTGTCTCTCTCTCTCTTTCACTGTCCACTTTGCCTGTCAAAAATAAAAAAAAAAAATTAAAAAAAAAAAAAGTTCCTGGGAAAGCTCTCACCTGATATCTTCTTTCCTGCAATCCTCAGCTTTCGAATCCTGGTCTCTTGGTGGAAAATTAGCTACTATCACGTCAATGCTAATGTGAGAAGAAGAAATTCTTTTTACCTCCAGTGGGCGACATATGGTGAATGTAGATTTTGCCGTCCCTGATACTGTTAGGAGTGACTGAAATCAAGTTGTCCTTCCACACTTTGATTCGGTTGGAAAATCCAATGATATTGAAACGGTCTTGGGGTCGGAGGTCATGGAGAATAGTGAAGAGGGCATCCTTGGTCTAGGCAAACAGAAAACCAAAACGGGTCATATCCAATCACATTAGTCCACTTGCCCACTGTCTTGTACACTGCCCACTAGGAACAACCTCAGGGTTCAGGTTCAGGGACTACTATAAAAGGGCTCTTGGGTAATTGTCAAGGAACTTGTTACCTGGCCAGGAGAAAAATGACACCAGTATATAATAATTTTATAGAAAATATGAACAAGAACTTAGCATATGAAATTTGGCTTGCTGCTACCAACCACTCTGTCTCAGGCCTCTGTGTCTTTACAACTGCTCCTCTCTTGAGCTGGAATGTCCTCTCCTGCTGCCTTATTCCCATCGTTCCCCGACAAACTCCTAGCCGTTCTTTAAAACCCAAGTAAGTGTGCTCAGTTGTCTAGCTGAAACTTTTTGTAACTTCTCCAAAGAGAGCCAACCGTTGCCTCCTTAAAGTGGGCACTGTCCTTTCTCCTAAAAAGTGCCAATCACACAGTAACGATGATTTGTTTGTGATCCGTTTCCTTACCAGATTGTAAGAGCTTGGTAGGTGGGTCTCTTTTATCTTCAAATCCCCCAGTGACATACAACAGATGCTAGACAAAGGTGTAGCAAGTGAACAAATGAATGGAGGGGCGTTTCATGAATTACAATTGAAGGCACAGATGAAAGCTAGTATAGGAATCTAAATGACTATGAAATCATTGTAGACTGGAGGAGATGCGAGATGATTTTACATAAAAAGAAGAATCTGAAGACTTAAAGGAGTTGGACAGCTGAAAAGACCAAGCAGGGCACTCTGAAAACAAGTGAAAAAGTAAGACAATTTCCACAAGGCAAAGAGGTGATACAGGTAAGTTCAGGTGGGACTGACTGCTTAAAATGTGTCCGTTTAGGTGAGACACGAGTCATGGGAAGAATCTGAAACATTCCAGGAGCCTGGACAATAGTTTCTGTATCAATCCACCAGATATCATGAGAAAACCCTGTCTTCCTACAACAACGTTGCTGTTAGACATTTAAAGTGATTTGGCATATGAGGTCAGGAACTTCCATTACATAATTGCTATGACAGTGACATCTAGCACCCATTTTCAGTGGTTAGAAGCAGAGACTTCATAGCCAGACTGTTTGGACTTGAACTTGGTCCTATCATTTACTCTCTGTGGCGTCTCTTGTGGGACGGAAGTGGCCCTCTCGCTTCCCCAAGCCTGAGCATCCCAGACAGATAACCTGGTACTGATACCCACTCCAGCACTAATTCTAATTTTCATCTTAGCCCTGAGGAGACTTATTAACTTCTCTGTCTAGGAACAAAAAGACAAGAGAGGATAATGATTTGTTGGAACTGTTCCTATGGTCCTCAAGAACAAATGTAATTTTCTGACCTCAAAATGTAGCCCCTCTCACTGATCAGACCTATGCCCACAAGTGTATCCATCTCCATTGAAACTCAATGCAATACTTAATTTTGCATACAAAATAACACATCATTAATTTTATGTGTCTATGGCCAAGGAAAACATTTTTAGTCTTCTATGATCACCTATGCAAAAAAAAAAAAAAAAAAGATTGGGGGCATCATTGCTTTGTCCAAGTAGTGTGTGTGGGATTCCTTGTTTTTAGTATGTAAGTCTCCTATGATGGAGTCCAGAAGGGATGAGGATGAATCGCATATGGTCATTAGTGTACATTAACACAATTCATTCTAATTGCGTAGCCCTGTATAGTGTGCCCCGTCACTTAGTCTCACCTTTCGTATCTCACTGTGCCCAGGTTGCCCCATCTGCAAATGTAGAATGCAAACAGAACCTATCTTGGCAGGTTGTCATGGGGATTAAATCAGGTACCAGATGAAACACACTCCAAACTGGGTCAGGCATGCAGTAATATATATATATATATATATACACATACATACATACATACATGTCTGGTGGGAATCAGGAGAATTTAGAAGAAACTCAAGTCTGGGGTAGTTGTGGTAAGGAAGTATTACTCTGAAATTAGTAGGTCTTTGCTCAGATCTTATGACTCTTGGCCTTGGCTTCCTTTTATAGATTCAAACAGTCTTGCACCTGCTACCTCTGTTGCTTTGAAATAACCACCTCATTTTCATATTTTTCTTTTCTGAATTGTCCCTCTTCTTCACTCCTCAGACTTGCCTTCCAATCCTGTATCTAACTGCTCATTTTCATATCTCATCATCATATTCATGAATTGCACAGGAGCCTCAAAACCCATCTTGGAAGATTATTCTGGACATGTCTGCTTTTAGACATGTACATGACATTCTTTCTAGGAGGGCTTAATAAAGGAAGTTTCCAACCTGAGCAAACATTCACCTAACACCCACTGCATTGGTCCTTGTTGAATTAATGCACTACAACTTCCCACCATTTCTTCATCTCCAGATTGAGAAAGCAGTGGAGTTTAATATCACTAGATATATGCTGCTGATGACAATGATGAAGTCACTTCTTCGGAGCATCTAACCCCCACATATTATGCTGAGTTCAAAGATGGGGGTGACTGACTTACTTAATCCTGTATAACTCACAGAGGTAAAGTGACTTTCACTATTCCCATTTCACCGAGTAGACAACTGAGGCATAGAGGGGGTTAAGTAGCATGCCCATGACAGCCTGGATTAAAACACAGGAAGTCTGAAATTTTTACCAACTCCAGGGCCAAATTTTTACCAACAGCAGTGGAATCTGCTGGAGCTGAGAATACCTGGAGTTGGCATCATTACAATGTGCAGCTCACTTGGGGCATCCCTTCTGGGCCCATGCATGTTAATAACAGACTCTGTTTCTTTCTTCATTTCTTCTACTTCGTTTCCAGCAAAAATTAATAGATTCATCTCCCATAACATCCTTGCCGAGAGCGCTGTGTGTATCCCACGTCCACCCAGGGATGAGAACAATGCATCTGCTTTATTTAATCCATTTTCACATCCTACAGAGGGGGTTGCCTCCCACCCCCAGTTCTCCCAGGAGAAAAGAATGGCAATGGGAGTGTTTATTTCCCTTTGTCGGGCCAGTCCCCCAGCCCCACCCCGGATTCTATCCCTTCTCTTTCTGGCACCGTCTCTCCTCAGAGGGGACTCGCGGGGCAGTAGAGCTTCCTGTCCTCCCACAACCTGATGTCCATCCCCAGGAAATGTGTCAAAGCGTCCTGTGATCCATGCCCAAAATATATCAGCACTCTCTCAAGGACATTCTATTTATTTATTTATTTATGAAAGGTAAAGAGACAGAGGGAAGAGACAAAGATTGTGAGATCTTCCATCTGCTGGTTCACTCCCGAAATGCTTGCGACAACAGTACTGAGCCAGGCCAATGTCAGGAGCTCAGAACTCCATCCAGGTCTCCCGTGTGGGGAGTAGGGACTCAGCTACTTCCTACACATTAGCAGGAAGCTGGATTGCAAGTGGTGTAGCTGGGACTCAACCAAATGCTCTGATATGGGATGCAGGCATCCCAAGTAGGTCTTAGTCTCTCTAGGCCAGTTGCCACGGAAGACATTTAAGATATCTATGGATGCTCAACCAAGATACCTGTTCCTCTCTCCTTGACATGCTTCCTGTTCTGCTTCCTGGGCACATCTTGGGTCTCCCCCCTCTTCCCAGTGCTCCTGATGACATGGCTGGTCCTCCTTCTTGACCTGCCCTTCAATAAGAGAGTCTCGGGGCACTTTTCTCAGCAGAGAGCTCAGCCTGGCACTCACACCACCCTCTTCCTCCAGGGGAGTTTATCCATCCCCACAACACCTCTTGCCATCATTGTCTTGCTGCTTCTTCCAGGCTCATTTTAAGTCTTTTCTCTCATTAGAGCCACTGCCACCCATTTTTACCTCCATGTCCTACAGATAGCTCAGATTCAACACACTGAAAACTGGAAACTATTCTCTGACCAAAACCTGTCTCTCCTTGCTGCAGGGGTTCAAGTCAGAAACCTGCACACCATGTCCGGTCTTCTTTCTGCCCCCTTCCTAACCCTCTGATCCTTTAGCACCCAACCATAGAATTCTAATTCCCCTTCAAACTATCCCTGTGGTCATAATCTTTGCTATATTTATTAGTATAAAATATTATTTTTCTATAAGGTCAGAAGATAAACTCACAAAATCCCACCCAGCCAGAGACAACTACTATTAAGATGGTGATATACCACATACCCCTTCAGAAACTTTCTTTGCAAATGTGGGTAGATACATGTGCATGTGTATTATGTGTGCATACATGGGTACATGTGTGTGCCCGAGTGTGATTTTAAAGGAAAGGGGATCATAAGTATATCATGCTATAAAGTTTTTGTTTATCATGTACAGTTCTCATGTCAATAGGTAAATGTGCAAGGATATTCAAAAATTAATAGAAAATATATACTTATGAAAAAATTGCACGGATATCATAATTTTTACACCAAAATATATTTATCTTTTAATCCTACTGTCCACCAATCATTTAGAGTACCTTCATGTGCCACACCATTTTAGTGGTAGCAAGATATTTTACTGCATCCACATGCCTAACTTTAATATTTCTGAATGCTTCCTGCCATGAAGCTCATCATTCACATATTTGTGTTCACGATCTCCTTAGGGTGAATTCCCTTACATGGAATTGGAGTGACAAAGGGCTTGCACTTCTGGAAGGACAATGTGTTCTGTTGCTGCCAGAGTTAGATTTTCAACCTCCTTCCACTGCCCTCAGCATAAAGTTTAAGCTCTCTTTTTAGACACAAACTCCTCCGTAACATTAATAGTCCCCATCTATTGTTCCAGCTTTTATTCTCTGCTATTTCCACTCCCACTATAGACTCTGAAGTCTAGTTTCCCCACTGTGCCTTGACACATCATGATCTCCTGCCTTTGCACAAACTGCTCTGCCCTCTTTCCCCTCTTCTCCAGCTGCTCAACGATGGTTCTGTCCTTCAGGACCTGTCTGACGTATGCCCTCCTTGGTGAAGCCATCCCTAACTCAGCCATGAAGACAGGTACCGGCTCCATCCTCTGCCCTCCATCACCGGATGCACACATGCACTGTGGCACTTCGTGTTGTATTCGCAATGCTACTTCATGTGTTTTCCCACCTCGGGAGTTCTGCATCTGCTATTTGATGTCCCTGGAATACTCCTTTCACGGAAGCTGCTTCCCTCTCATCCTTGAGATCCGAGTCTACCTTTATATTCCAAGGGAGCCCATCCTTGTCTCCCCACCCCTCTGGGTTCTGTCTCTATGTCATGGGTCCCCTGTTCTTTGAATCAAAATATTGATTAAAAGAATGCACTTCTCTGTGCATTCACTCATCTGTCCATCTCACGTCTATGCTTCTGAGCGCAGGGTTTTTTTTTTTTTTTCTGTTTTGTCAGTCATTCCATATATAATACCCAGCAGTGCATGGCCTGTAAGAAAAGCTTGATAAATGTCTCCTGAATAAGTGAGTGGAAAATAAATTGCCCATCTGTCCCATCAGCTAGGATGCTCCTCAAAACTGCTGTCCTCTGGCTTCTCGCAATTTCCTGAAACAGAAATAAAGATGGAGAAGAGAAACAGAGAGGGAGGGAGAGAGAGAGAGAGAGAGTGGAAAGACTCCAAGATAGACAGAGAAAGGGGTGGGGGTCTGTTGGTGCAGGCAAAGAACATGAGGACAACCCAGCTGGGTCCTTAGATCCTAAGATACTTTCCCCAGACGGAGAGCATGCAGGAAGTTCATAGTGACAGCAGTGATCCACCAATAACTCAGCTCAGTGCACTCAGTTGATGCCGGTGGGGAGCTCCAGTGTGGCCCCAGGCAGCCTCAGCCAGGGAGCCAGCAGCACTGGGCTCCTGGCTCTTCCTTCCACTTAGAGCCAACCTGCTCCTGCGTGAGCATCGGGCGGACTCAGTCTCACCCCTTGGCGAAATGTGTAGATCCCAGGAGGTCTCAGGCCCGTGGTGGACAGGGGCACGCAGCAGAAGCTGTCTGTGAGGCAGCACTTCCTGGAACCCTGTTCTGAGGCTCTGCTGGGACCCAGAGCTGGCTGGGCTGCCCAGGGCGGGGCTGGGGAAGGGGGCCCTTGTCAGAGACTGCTTTGTAGTCAGCAGCTGGCCTCTTTAGGGAGCCTTAAATAGTGTGCAACAGACCTGGAGAAGAACCAGCCGGGCTCCTCTGCTGGTGTTTCCCCCATCGTGTTGGACACTCTGCTTTGGGAATGGTTGTTCAAGCCTCTACCCCTCCTCCCCTCGGCTCAGCGACTCCAGGTTCCTTATGACCTTGTAAGGCCTCCACTGTGACTTATCCTCATGTGCACCGAGGGAAGGCAGGCTCTCACTTGCTCCATTTCCCATTGCATTAGAGCCATTTGGATGGCCTCCCGCCCCTGATCCCAGAGGGACCCAGGCAGAAGCTGCTGCTGTTGTCGCTGTCTCCACCCTCTATTAACTCTTTTTTTTTTTTAATTTTAATTCATTTTTAACAGATTTAATGTCATCTGTAGATACAATTCTAAGAACATGATATTCCCTCCCTCCCCGCTTCCCCCACTTTCCCTCCCTCCCTCCCTCCCTCCCCCTTCCTTCTCCTTTGTTAACTCTTGGCTTGCTCTTCTCTAACCCTCCATGGACTGCTCAGCCCCAGAGCTCTGCCTTCTGTCCAGGGCTTCAGAGGAATGAGGAAGGCGAGTGTCCACGCACCAGAGTCGAGGGGAGGGAGCTCCTGCTGATCTTCCTGCACACTGTGTTTACGTGCCAAGGTTAACAGAACCTACTCAGAGTTGTCCTAGAGTACAGTCCAGAGGATGGAGTAAGCACATTCCAGAAAGATCAGAGGAAGCTCAGAGAGGCAGTGGATGTGTAATCCAACTACTCTGAAGACCTGAACTGCCCTGAAGCAAAGGGGCATCATGGGAGAGGTTACATTAGACCCCCTTTAACGCGTTGCCCCCAAACCTGAGATCACAGAATCACAACCAAGAAGAGCCTTAGACATTTCCAGTACAGGCAGGTGGGCCACTTTCCCTCAATGCCCTTTCCCAATTAAGCTTGCGCATACCCCAGGAAGCCATACACCTGGGACTTCTTACCCTATCCCCAAGGCTCCCTCTAGTGGCCTTACATACTAGAAACAAGGAATCCCACACACACTACTTGGACAAAGCAATGATGCCCCCAAATTGTGTTTTGTTTTGTTTTGTTTTGTTTTGTTTTGTTTTGCATAGGTGATCATAGAAGACTAAAAATGTTTTCCTTGGCCATAGACACATAAAAGTAATGATGTGTTATTTTGTATGCAAAATTAAGTATTGCATTGAGTTTCAATGGAGATGGATACACTTGTGGGCATAGGTCTGATCAGTGAGAGGGGCTACATTTTGAGGTCAGAAAATTACATTTGTTCTTGAGGACCATAGGAACAGTTCCAACAAATCATTATCCTCTCTTGTCTTTTTGTTCCTAGACAGAGGAGTTAATAAGTCTCTGGCACAGTAGGCAATTGTGAAGAGGCAGGAAAATCAAACCACGTGCCTAGGGAAACAAAAATTAGTATGGCATGAGGGGCCTTGCTGAGAAGGAAAATAGGATTCTTAAAGAGATCTACAAGCCAGAAGAAGCACAGTGTGTTTCCCCTTTGGACTGTGTGCCCAGTCCTGGGGGCACTCACCCATGGCCGATGGGAATCTACCTACTCTCTATTGATGCAATCTGCAAACAGTGGTCCTTATATGTAGTCATAAGACAGCTTTAAAAAATTCCAGATTGTGTTTGGGAGGAGAGAGAAAAGGTACATCAACACAAGGATACATGAGAAGGGTGTATTTCTTATTATTTGGGTACTGAAGAAGTACCTTGGCCCCAGAGCAGATCTTGGACAAGATTCCTTCTAATCCCAGCTATTTAGAATCTCGAAAGATAGGGATTGTTTTCTGCTTAAAACTAGCTTATGGTGATGAATTCCTCTTCTTATATGTACTTTCCTTGGATTAAGTGGAGAAAAGAAGTATTTCTTTTAAAAACAGTGTCTTAGAAGTTCATTCCAGCTCTGCCTTAGGTTTACTATTAAGTCAGTCTTTTAATCTCTCTTCATTTAAATTCTTCCAGGCACAAAGTGGGACACAAATAAATTAAATTCTCTCCTGCAGATTCTCCATCCATGCCACATTGCTGGCAGTAGTCTTTCTTGTTCTAGTGGATCATCAGGAAGGGAAATTATAGAGTCATGTCTAATGGTGCCTTTAGACAGAAGAGCTGAGCTCCAGATACGCAGTCACCATCCCATTCTTCACTCCCAGGGAAGGGAGTGTCCTGCATTAAGCAGTATCAGGAATAAGGGATAGAATCTTCCCTTCTCTTCCTCTCTGTCTTCCCTATGACACTGTGCTAAAGCAACTAGGTGAAGGCTCATGGCATGCAGGCTCATGGCACAGCTGTCAAAGGAGTGAGTGTTCACTGTCAATCACCATGTCGTGAGTGATGAGTGAATATTTCCTGAGTAGAGGAGCATTATCTAGCAAGACCCTCAGAGAGAGAAGTCAGTGGAGCCCCTGAAAAACCCAGCTGTCCCCAATCTTTCCTTCCACTTCTTCAGGCTACTCATGGATGCAGCTTTTCTCAAATACCTCTGTGTCTGTGTCAAACCACACTCAACAGGAACTCACTCTGACACAAAAGACTTTTGTACCACAAACCCTATGTTGCTGGGCACAGGCAAGGGAAGCCCATGATGTCATAGATGAACCCAAGTTCAAGTGAATTAATTATTAGTCATCCCATGTTTCTAGCACAATGATGGAGCTGTTCTAGGGAGTCCAGTCGCTTGCTTCATTCTAAAATGTTTACTGAAGAGTTGACATTTTCTCTTTCATGTGTCCACACAATCCTTTTGAATGAACCCAAAAGAAAGATCTTCTAGGATGAACAGTTTGAAATAATACAACAAAGGAATCAAAGACCTTCTAAAAGTCTGATTTGGTAGATTAAAGAGAATCACGAAGAACAAATACACATCATGAAAACAACCCCAAGTTTTGGAGAGACAATGTTGGAAAATGGAATATTCCCAGGAAACCTGAGGCTACATGTCAGCCCTCACCCTTTCAAAGGTGAGCAGAAACAACAGACAACAGAGAGAAGAGACAAAAATGAATCTGTGTTGTCCTCTTGATGGCCTCAGAGGGGAGAAAATGGTCTTGCCATTGAAGGGACAAACTGTGACCCCATCAAAGTTTGCAACAAGAAATTCTCCGTACAGCTTTAAACTACTTGCAATCAGTAGAATGCAAATGTCTGCCTCCCCAGAATCAGCTGCTTCACTCCTCCATACAGCCCACTGTCACTCACACACAGCATTAGGGGCTGGCGCTGTGGCACAGTGGGTTAAAGCCATGGCCTGCAGCTCTAGCATCCCATATGGGCACCGGTTCAAGTCTTGGCTGTTCCACTTCAGATCCAGCTCCCAACTAATGTACCCGAGAAAGCAGCAGAGGATAGTTCAATTCCTTGGGGCTCTGCATCCATGTGGGAGATCTGAAAGAAGCTCCTGGCTCCTGGCTTCGGATTGGCCCAGCTCCAACCATTGAGGCCATGTGGGGAGTGAACTAGAGGATGGAAGACCTCTCTCTCTATCCTTTTCTCTCTCTCTCTCTCTCTCTCTGTGTGTGTGTGTGTAATTCTGTCTTTCAAATAAATAAAATAAACCTTTAATTTTAAAAAAGCCACCTTCAGCAGATGATTGCCCAAGTGCTTGGACCTCTGCACCCATGCAGGAGACCTGGATGAAGCTCCTGGCTCCTGGCTTTAGTCTGGCTCAGCTCTGGCTATTGCAGCCATTTGGGGAGAGAACCAGTGGATGGAAGATTGTTTCTCTCTCTCTCTCTCTCTCTCTCTCTCTCTCTCTTTATTTTCAAATAAATGACAAACTTTCTTTTTTAATCTGGGGGGCCAGGCATTTGCTAAGACATTGGTTAGGACGCCCGTGTTGCACATCGGAGTACCTGGGTTTGATTCCTGGCTCTGGCCAATATGAGGCTGTGGCGGGTGGCACTGATGGTTCAAGTAATTGGATTACTGCCACTCACATGGGAGACTTGAATTCCTAGCTCCCCACTCTGGCCCTGGCCAAGCCCCTGCTTTGCAGGTGCTTGTAGAGTAAACAAGTGAATAGGCGCATTTTCTCTCCCCATCTCTCTCTGTCCCCATCCCTCTCAGTTCCTCTGCCTCTCAAATTAAGGAAATATTTAAAGATTTTTTAAAGTTTTTTTTTTTTAAATACTATACAGATTCAATTCAGAGAAAAAAAACATTCAAAAACTACTATTCCAATGACTGCAGGATAAGTAGCACTGAAAGGGTTGTGTGAACTCGTGAGGGAAATCAATGACAACACAATCCCTAGTTCCCTCCTCTAAATATCTTCTATTACAAAGTGCATTCTATTAAAAATGTAAATTTCAAATGATTGGAAATAGAAAGTAATAGAAAAAATTGTTTTCTCTATAAAGAAAGAGTCTAATTGGAAGAAACAAAGTATTTTTTGACCTGCTAAACTGTTCTTTTTGTAGAGATGGCAGAAATGAATGAGCTTTCTTCATATAAATGAAATATTTATGGACTGAAGTCATCGTGTCTTTTGGCATTTTAAAATAGTTTAATAACTGCCAAGTATTAACTTGAAATTTTACCTAAAAGTAAAGGTAGAAAACATTTTTCTTTGGTCTCAACATTTTAAAATTCACACAATTATGAAAAACATATTTCTTAAACTAAGCAAAATCATGAGGTTCTTGTATTTGAAAATATATTATTTTAAGCTACTATATTTTAATTTACTTATTGTTTGAGTCCAAATCCAAAATGCTCTTTCTGGCTATACTAGCTAATATTGCAACTCTAAACCAAATTTTCCATTTACATTTGCCCAATTTGCAGAAAAACATAAAACAGTTATTTCTTCTGAGCAACATGAAAAGCATTTTATAGTAAAGGTTCAGATCTAAATAACAGTCTCACTTCGGGATTGTTTCTAAACTACAACTGTTAAAAGAGTACGTTCTGACCAACTTTAGCCTTAACTTTATAAATGTTCAAAGAAGTTTGAATAGGTTTAGCGATCAAACATGTTTGCAAATGTAAACATAACTAAATTCCACTGGTCTTCATGTTTGGATAACATTATTCTAACTTGAGAAGCAAACTAGGTCTCATCTTAACATTCTGGCTCATGTTAAGATTAGCGATCTCAATGTTTTGACTTTGCTTTGACAAATATAGCAAACATTTACCTAATAATGTCATTGTATTTCTAAAATACTATTTGCCAATACTATTTCTTTGATTCTTTATCATGTATTATGGAAAATATTTTATGTACTTGATATGCAAAAACTCAAAGCTACAGTGGATGTTGGAAGTAAAAATGATCAGATGGTACTTGGAATGCCTACATTCTATATCAGAGCACTGGGTTGAAGGCCAGGCTCTGTTCCCTATTCCAGCTTCCTCCAACTGAACATGCTGGGAAGCAGTAGATGATGGTTCAAGTAGCTGTGTCCCCTGTCACCCACATGGGAGAGCCAAATCGGGTTCCTGGCTCTGGATTCAACCTGGTCCAGCTCCAGCTGTTATAGGCACTTGGAGAACAAACCAACAGATGGAGATATCTCTCTTTCCCTATCTCTCCCTGTCTCTCTCTCTCTCTCTCTCTCTCTCTCTCTCTCCATTTTAAGTAAATTTAACTAATTATTTAAATAAAAACTACAGAATGCTCAAACCAGATTTTTGTCCATTTCTCTTCTTGTTGAAGGGTAATACTTCCTAGGATTTATACTTTTTGTCAATCCTTTATTTTCCATTCTAGCTAAAAATTTAACCTTACCATATAGCCTTGGTTGTTTTACCATTAATATAGCCTACCTCTATCTGCAGGCTCCAGGTGGTCATCCACCAGTACGACTCTTGCTCTAACAAGAAGTAAATAAGAGGATGTTGACCAAGCAAAGTTCACCATGAGTTTACAGACCTCCTCTGTAACTCATGTTCTCTACCCACTGTTTTAAAATGGTGACTGAAGTAATGGCATTCTTGGTCCCCAGTGCCTGCTACATTCCAAAGTTGATATTGCCCAACTACACGCTTGGACTTTCTGGCACCCTCTTTTCTTCATTCTACGGATTTTTGAGTGTCTGACTCTCTGACTGCCTTTGACCCATTCAACTTTCCCATAAGTCTGTTCTCATAATTCCTGTTTCTTTGGCCCATGTCTACTCTATGCCTCTCACTATAAATCCACAGGACATGTCTTGACAAATACCAAGAACATAAAACAAAAAGCATGAAGAGGCTGTGAAAAAGTCATGCTAAAAGTAAAATTGTGGAACAAGTATGGAAGAAGTAAGCACAGTTTATCAAAAAATATAGATTGTATATACTGATTCAAGAAAATATTTAGAAGAAGTAGAGTCATCCTCCACCAGACAAGAAGAGTAATGATATCCCCATATCTCTTTCCATCTTCCCATACTCTTAAAGTCACCATGAGATTGGAAAGAGATTTTTGTTGTAGGAGGGAAGGAATATAAAACCAGATGAAGTTAATTGTTGGGAGTTGGGGAGGATAGGTTGGCTGCTACCTATTGTCTTCCTTATTTGCACTAGGAAATTGGATCCATCCAGTTAGAGGATCCATAAGAGAGAAAATACAGATTGTCTTGGATATCTGGAAAAGGGGGCATATGTGAAACCTTGCATCTCTTCCTATGGTGTCTGGCCCAGTTTATCTGGAGAAGAAAACCAAGATGGGCATTTGAACAAAGCTCTGATTAGCCATAAAGGTTGAACATGGGCTGAAGTTTCAGATATGGTGTGTGCTCCAGAGAGCTGAACAACCAGAGAGGATGCACAGGGATAAATAATTTGAAATCCCTGACTTAATCTGATCTCTGAAATCCCATTTTCCACCTCTCTGAACCCACAAATCTAGTTCTGTTTTCTTCTAAGTGTTTTCTTCCAGTTCAGCTCCTTCCCCAAGTGACCACAACTCTCTTCGACACATCTCTGCGTATTTGGTCCCAATAGCTCCCCACTTCCCTCAGTTTTGCACAGGCATAGCACACCAGCAATATGTAAACCTAGTCTTTCTTTTTTTAATATTTATTTATTTACTTGAAAGACAGAGATACAGAGAGAGGTAGAGACAGAGAGAAAGGTCTTCTATCCGCTGGTTCACTCCCCAGATGGCTGCAATGGCCGGAGCTGCACCAATCCGAAGCCAGGAGCCAGAGCTTCTTCTGGGTCTCCCACATGGGTGCAGGGGCCCAAGGACTCGGGCCATCTTCCACTGCTATCCCAGGCCATAGCAGAGAGCTGGATTGGAAGAGGAGCAGCCAGGACTAGAACCGGCACCCATATGGGATGCCAATGCTTCAGGCCAGGGCTTTAACCCGCTGTGCCACAGCGCTGGCCCCTGTAGTCTTTCCTATCTTGCTCACTTGGGCTTACTGCCTTCCATTTTGAATCACAAATGTGCTAGGAGAAGTGATTGGTACATCACTAATTACCTGACTTGCATTTAATTCTTCAGATCATTATTCTGTGAGTTAAGAATTTGACATGGCCTGGGCATATGGGATTAGGCTGAAATATGTCCCCTCAAAATCCATAGACTCAAATTCAAATCCTGACCCACAGAGTGCTAAAAGTCGGCACCTGTGAGAAGTGATTAGGTTATGAGTTCAGAACTGTAGTGTTTAGGCTAGGTCTCTTTATCAGAAGCCCCAAAGAGGTAGCTAACCCCTTCTACTATGTGAAGTTACAGTGAAAAGACACCTGTCTATAAGACAGAGAGCAGGCCCTCACTAGACACAGAATCTGCTAGATCTTGAGCTTGGTCTCTCCAGCCTCCATAACTGTGAGAAATAAATTTCTGTGTTTTTAAATTGCCCAGTTTATGGTATTTTTGTTGTAGCAGCTCCAACAAACTAAGATACACACTACAGTACAACTAAATAAATTCTCTGTTACTAGTGGGGGAAGAGCTCTTAAGTATCTTCTTTTTATTTTAAGTTTACCCCCTTTCTTCATAAATTCCACTAATCCATCTTTATCAGCACTCTTGAGGCATTAAAAATCTATGTAATTTGCCAGACTGTTGAAATTTTCATTATGACCACATCCAGGGAAAAAATGGGCTATTTCAGAGAATCAAAGAAACACTGTGTCCAAAACAGTGATTATAAGAACTTCCTTTCCTTCTCCCTTAACTCAGAGGGCACTGCTGGAAGTCAAGAATGCCAGATGCCAAGGGTTCCTCTAGGGAGATGACAGCATTGCCTTCACAGAAGCAGATTTCCCAGAGCCAGACTCCATGTGAGTTTGCCATGCAATTGTTATATCATAAATGCAAATGTTCTAAGAACTGAGACCTCATCTTTGATATTTTTTTCTCTCTCTCTCGAAGACATGAATCTACTGATTTGAGGCTGAACATTTTTATCAGCAACCTCTAACATATCCCCCGCCCCACTGCACCCAGTCATCAGATACAGCAGACAACACCAGACATGGCGCACACTGAAAACCCTCTGCACGTGGTAGAAACTGCCTCCAGTGGCCCTGGCAGGCGGTCACAGGAGTGTGCATGATTCCCAGTCCCATGATGGGAATGCTGTCGACAGGCAGACTCCATCACTGAACAGAAGCTTTCATTGGTGAGAGGGACTTACATTATTGTGCTGAATCCCCTCAACGACATCTTTCTCCATTGATTCCTTTCATTCTAAAATTGTTTATCGTGTGCGTGTCACCTCTTTCTCTTAGTACACAAATCTGACATATTCCAAGGCCTGAACCTTGACACTCTCATCCTCTCACTCCCTCTCCTCATCCTCGACTCGCCTCCTTCCCTTAAGGGATCTTATCCATCCTTCAGCTACTGCTTCTGCTTGGGTCTTTCCCAAATCCACAATTCCAGGTTGGCACCTTTACCATTCTACCGTCACTGCCATCTTAACTTGCTGAAAACACAATGTATAATATCTTTTATTTCCAATCAGCTTCTCCTCTAGAATTCCCCTACTTCTATCCATGGATCCAATGCTTTAATAATCTCTCCTTTGACTCTCTTGCTCCTCTATACCCAGTATGTTTGCATTGTTGGTTTCTGAACCTCCTTAGAGAAGCTTCATCCAGGAGAATCCTGTGAAGCTTGGACTGAAGCCATGTCCCTCCAGAAGCTTCTCCCAGGCACCTCTGGTTTATCAGTGGCCCCAACCTCTTATAGGTAGATTTGCAGAAAGTTCCCAAATTTCATACATTCAATCTCGAATGTCTTCCAGTCTGTTCTATTTCAGTTCCTTAGTTAAAAGAGAAGTCTTCCTTCATCACCCAAGCCCACAGAGAGTTGGGTAAGCATCCATGTTGTCTTTGCACATCAGGGAGTAGAGTTTTCTTCTGCCTACTATTTCACTGATGATACAGTTCTTCAAAGGAACCATCTTCAGGCAAGCATCTCAGGCTCAACTTCCCACCAGAGGATACTCATCATCTCCTTTGCTAGTGGAGAAAATGTCAGGCCCTAGGACATGGAGACTGGCAGCTCTCCTGCAGGAACATCACTTAATGCAGGTGCACCCACTTCTTTTCAGTTCCTCTTTCACGCTTAGGTTCTTCACTTGCTCACCAGCTCAGTACTGATAAGACTTATTCCAATTTACCTGCCCTTCTCGGTGTTCACATCAGGAAAGGTTCCAAGTTATCTAGACCAAAATATTTCCTGAAGCTTCAGAATATCACATTATGCATTTTTGTTTCATGACTTTTTGATGTTTGTCTCCAGTTAAGACTCAATCATTTCTTTTCCACCAAGAATCTGTGTACAACCTTCAAGGATGAGTTCTTTCCCATGGTAGCTCTGTCACTGATCTTGTGCTACAATAGCTTGTTCTATTCCCTAAGTTCTTTCTACCATCTATGTGTCATGTTGGATTTGAATAAAGTGAGGTCATTCTGTGTTTCTTTTCCCTAGCAAAGCTGCCTAAACGCCTTAATTATGAGTGTAGAAAGCTTTGTCATTCTGGGGATTGCATAGCTTGGGCTCACTGACACTGCAGCTTGGTAAAATTCCTAAGAGGTGCACATGCCAGAAAGTGCATGAAAGTGCTCTCCTTGTATGTATTTTTTCCTCTTGCCTCCGTGTGTTTTGCACATGCTATCCAGCTGTGTGTGTATGTGTGGATCCTCTCCACCTCTCCTCATCCCACTTACTCAGCTAACTTCTAAGAAACCTGTGTGATCTGCTCAGCTATGCCCTCCTCTGAGACGCACTCATCACCCCCTGCTCCTGCTGCTCCTACGAGCTGATCACCACCCCACTGCGCAGTGGCTGCACCTTTCCCATAGCTCTGTCACACGGTGCACTTTGTGTACAGTGTTTGCTTTTATCTTCTTCCTCTCTGGCCTATTTCAGAGAAAAGTCCCTGTCTTCTTTATCTTTGTATCCCCCAAGCCGAGCATCTCTCCCTCAGTGTACAATCAATATCTGTTTTCTTCCTGGGGAATCTGAAATCTAAAGTCAAAGCAAAGATGGGAACCCGAAAGAGAATCGAGTGTCCTGCACAGCACACTTTCTGTACTTTCATGCACTTTCTGGCATGTGCAGCTCTTAGGAATTTTACCAAGCTACAGTATCAGTGAGCCCAAGCTATGCAATCCCCAGAATGACAAAGCTTTCTACACTCTGATAAGCACTTTCATGTTGGTTATCATGTTTAATTCTCTTGGACTTACAGTGTTTATCTCATTGTTACTTGAAGCAATGCTTCCTTTCAGCCCCTATCTAGCCTTTCACAGGAAAACTTGGCCAGTCCCAGTTTGAGAGTTGAATCAAAAGTTAGGAAACCAGAAAAGATGAAGTGGGCTTTTCTGTTATTTACTGGTGCCATGCCTTCACATGCTTCCAACAAGAATGCAACCTGAGCAGACAATGCAGGAGCAATCCGTACTCCGTATGGCTAAGCTTTCCTTTGTGTGATCAAGGCACACTGTGCCAACAATCAGAGATATTCAACCTTTTAAAGGTTTTTGGTTGATATATAATAATTGTGCATATTTTGGGGGGTACAGTGTGATAATTCAATACATGCATACAATGGGTAAGGATCAAATCAGGGTGATTAGCATTTCTATCTCTCTAAACATTTACCATTTCTTTGCATTGCGAAACTCTTAACTCCTCTCTTCCAGTTCTTGATGAAACATACAATAAATTATTATGAACTGTAACTATCCTACTCGGCTATAAACTCTTAGAATGCATTTTTTATGTTACTGTATTTTAAACAAGAGTTTAAAAATATAACTTCATTTAGATAAATCTTAAACAAATGTTAATGGGTGCCTCAAATTTATTTAGAATTATCAGTTTTATCATGGTTGGAGAGCAATCTTTTCCTGAAACTAAAAAATCCAAGTTCTCTTGGATGGCCTAAGAGAAAAAATATTTTGTCCTCTGACCATAATTTATTACCTCATATTCTGAGTCAGAGACCAGTTTTCCCCACTGTCCTCTGTTCCCTGCTCCTAGTCCCAGAGCTCTGTTTTGCAATGTACTCATGCATCAGCTAGTGGTGACATTTTCACAAGGGCAGCTCAGTAGGTAAGAAGTACTGGCAACTGAGTGACCTCCAAGTCATACACCAACAACTGCACAAGGGATCGGCAAACTAGGACCTGAAAGCCAAGTCCCAACTGCTGCCTGGTTTTCTAATAAATAAAGTTTTATTGGAACACAGCCACACCCATTCCTTTTCTCACTGTCTATGGCTGCTCAGCAGAATTGAGCTGAATAGTTACAACAGAAACCACCTGGCCTGCGATGCTTAAGATAACACTGTCCCTCTGCTGAGCCTTGCTTCAGAAAATAAGAAAGGAGAAAGTCAGATTCTTCTATTATTTCCTGGGATCCTGCTTTCTAATGCTCATGGGCCCACTGAACAGATGATGCTGGTACGCCCAAACCAGTATACTGTCCATTTTCATTGACATGATAGCCAGATGGTGCTTACAGTCTTAACCTTCCAACTTCTTTTGACATGATCTCCTTGCTATGTTTGCAGTTCTCCTCCTTTCTGAGCACCTTCATTTGTCCACAGAGCTCTCTCCTCCTAGCCCAGCTGCAAGTCCTCCTGGTTCTGCAGCCTGTGCCCAGCATTCCCCTGGGCTGCTCAGCGAACTTCAGACTGCCTCCTTTGCTCCTTGTCCACTAAGAATTACTTCCTCCACACTCTGATGTCTCTCCAGAACCCTCCCTTTAAAAATGTGCAAGTCCACACATTTTTGAAGAGGGTGGTGGAGTGTCCTACACCATGAGACACCACCGGACTTCACAGTCACTGGCCTTTCCTCACTCTGCATCTCTGCCATCTCCAGGCTTGGATTCACCCTGTCCAGTCCAAACCATACAGTGGAGAAGCCCGTACCCCTGTGCTCGCGCAAGGTGTGCCCAACACTAGCTAATAACAGTCTATGCATCGATTCCATGGGTCAGAGCAGAGTAGTTCAGTAAGTTTGCTACCACCCTTAGCTGCTGTCTGAAGCCTCAGGGAAGGTGCCTTCTGCATGCACTCACCTGAGATGCACGGCATTCTATACCACGTCGCTTGGCAACAAGAGCAAGCAGAGCCTCAAAGCTTGAGAGTTGGTCTAGAGTTATATCATGGTCCACATGCAATGATAAGGTGAGAAGCTTCAGGGTGGGGTCATCTTGAGCTTGCATCCTAACTTTTCTACTTACAACCTTGTGTTATTTAGCAGAATTATATCACTATCCTACCTATCACCTTCTCATTTATAAAATGAAGATACCAATGTCAACTTCCCCAGATTGCTGAAATATTAAACTTTTAAAATGGACATAAAACCCTCAGAGTTCTTGGTAAGTACTGGTAACTCAGTGGTTTCTACTGTGCCTTAAAATATGCAAGGTACAGGTGGTTTATGTGCTTTTTGTTTGTTTGTTTTTTAGCGAAACTCTATACTAACTATGTGTCAGGTACAATGCTAAAAGCTCAGAATGCATGCTAAAATTATCAAAACCAAGATGCTCCCCAAATTCGTGGAGCTTAGAGATTCTTCACTGAAACACTGCACATAAAATGTCCTTTACAGCTACTGGTAGCCCAATTTTAAACAGTGAAGAGGGGGCCACCATTGTGGCATAGCAAGCTAAGCAGCTGCCTGAGATGCCAGCATCCCTAATCAGAGCACTGGCTGCTCTGCTTCCCAACCAACCACCTGCTAATGTGCTTGAGAAAGCAGTGGAGTATTGCCCAACTAATTGGGTTTCTACCACCCAGGTGGGAGACCAAGACAGAGCTCTGGGCTCTTGGCTTTGGCAGGAACCAGCTCTGACTGTTGTGGCCATTTTGGGGAGTGAACCAGTAGATGGAAGATCGATCTCTATCTATCTATATATCTCTATTTCTCTCCCTCTCCCCTTCAAATAAATAAATCTTTAAAAAACAAAACAGTAAGGAAGAAAGTAATGTCCTAGAGCATAAAGTGAGCCCAAGAGTGATCCTTCAATCAATCCTTCAGTTAACCCACATTTCCCCTCATTTAATGAAACATTGTCCTTGGTTTTTATCCTACAACACTGTTGACCAAATTAAGCAGAGAAAGGAAGAGAGCCTTCCTAAAGCTACGGGAGAACCTAGTATTGCACCAAATGGCACACAGTGTGGGAACAATTCTGGAGAAAGTTACAGCATGAAAAACACCTGGTGAATGATCCATTAGTCACTTCCCAGTTGCCAAAGAAGGTCCCAGCCAAGCTCCAAGGGGGACCTGTGCCGTGGCTCACTTGGTTAATCCTCCGCCTGCAGCACTAGCATTCCATATGGGCATCGGAATTCCATATGGGCATCCCAGTTGCTCCTCTTCCAGTCCAGCTCTCTGCTGTGGCCCAGGATAGCAGTAGAGGATGGCCCAAGTGCTTGGGCCCCTGCACCCACTTGGGAGACCAGGAAGAAGCACCTGGCTCCTGGCTTCAGATCAGTGCAGCGCCGGCTGTAGTGGCCATTTGGGGAATGAACCAAAGAAAGGAAGACCTTCCTCTCTCTCTCTCTCTCTCTCTCTCTCTCTCTCTCTCTCACTGTCTATAACTCTACCTGTCAAACAAAAAGAGAGAGAGAGAGAAGAAAGTATGTTTCAGACAAAGAAAAATGTATTTAATAGACAAGATAGAATCCTCAAGGTTCCTTTTTGATGCTCTTCTCGGCTCCTGTTCTCACTGAGTCATTTTTGCAAGCTCAAGTCGGGATGCAGAAGTCTCGCCTGACCCAGCCCCAGAAGTAACTCTCAACATACTGATCTGCAGAAGCATGTGCGAGAGAAACAGCCAGGCCACGTGCCAGCAACCGCAGGAAGCTGTGTCGCTGTTCCCAAGCTGGGGAATCCTGGCTTCCAGGCTCACATTCTAACTGGGATTAGGACGAGAACCAGAAAATGCCAGATGCACACAGCTTCAGGGGCTCCCAAGTGCTGAGTCTACCAGGGACTGGGGTTGGGGGGGGGGGGTGTTTAAGGCTAAATGATCTTTACAGCTCTTTATAAATCAATTGCTCAAGTAATTACTAAACACCTCCGAGGAGCCTGTCACACACAAGGGGAGCCAAGGACACCCAGAAAAACAGTGGATGATTCATAACGCAATCCAAGCGGGCCTGGGGCAAGTGTCTCCTGTTGCCAAGCCTGTGGATACCCTAGGAAAGTCTTGTGCTTGGGGTGATTGTCCTTTCCACCAGCAGACATGAGCATCTTAAACAAGGGGCTATGAGGGGCCAATCAAGCATTTGTGAGTGCCTCAGCCTGCGAGAAGCTGAGAATTGCTTTAAGAGTCAGCAGTTTTCAAAACCACCCAAGGCAGTAAGGGGCTTTAGACATTGCTCAGACATGTGTTTGGCTGGTCTAGGGTGGTTCTCCTGGAAAGAGGCCACGCTGTAGCTCAGAAGCCAGCAGAGTGGATGCCAGACTATCAGTGACTACCAAGGAACGGGATTTTCATATCCAGGAATGAAGGAAGGCGGGAGAGTAACAAATGGCCAGATGTCAATCAATGTAACAGATGTCAATCTGTCGTTGTATTGCTCTTGCATAATGCAAGGGGATCCTTGTCCTCTGCAACACGGCACTGGCAAATGGGTCTTGGAATGCAAAACTGCACGGCCCCTGAATCCATCCGCGCTGCTCTCTGCAGCATAGGACCGCGCTGCCTTCTCACACACCGCCTTGCGCAGAGGAACCATAGCAGCCAAGCGTGGCTCATGAGCTGTGGAATCAGACCTGAGATGCAAGCCTGGCCCTGGCATTTACTAGCCAAGTTATGTGCCTTTGGGAAGCCTCAGTTTTTCTATCAGGAAAGTGGGAATCACAACCAAATTGTTACAAAGACGAAACATCCTCATGCTCAATAATTCATGTACTGCCCTTACCATAGCACCTACCATGTTGAAAATGCTCTATGTTATAATTTTTAAGTGCTCAAATTATTTTAAGATTAAAGGCAAACTTAGAAGACCATGACTTAGTTCATGGATTTTCTCTGTAATCTGGGGCAGGGTTTAGCTTTCTGAGAGTTACTTGGCAAGAATCTCCTGGATCATTCTCCTGTCCAGGTAGAAGACCCCTGTGCACTGGGTTAAATCCTAAAATGATGCAGGCACCTGAAGATGTGAGGCCCTCAAGCTGTGATAGCATTTGAGCTACTAGGAACCTTTCAATAAATATGCAGTAACTGACCAGATATTTTCCCATTTTGGTGTTTCTTAATAATTACTGGGAAATAGGGTGCCGGCATTGTAGTATAATGGGTAAAGCCACCAACTGCAATGCCAGCATCCCCTGTGGGTGCTGGTTCATGTCCCGGCTGCTCCATTTCTAATCCAGCTTCCTGCTAATGGCACAGAGAAAGCAGCAAAGGATGACCCAAGTGTTTGGGATCCTGCCACCCACATGGGAGACCCAGATGAAGCTCCTGGCTCCTGACTTTAGCCTGGCCCAGTGCTGGCCATTGTAGCCATCTAAGGAGTGAACCAGTGGTGGGAAGACTTCCCTCTGTGTGTCTCTCCCTCTCTATCTCTCTGTAACTCTGGCTTTCAAATAAATACATCTTTGTAAAAAAAATTACTGGAAAGTAATTTAAATATTATAATTTTGTCATATTCTACAAGTATACACTATTTGAATTATCACTATAAGCAATTTACACTATTTAAAGCTTGAAAATATAAAATAAATATTGTATTTCCTTTCATTTGCATTTTAATTACTAAATCATTTACCCTATTTTCATAATCTTAGAGAAGCCTTGTTTTGTAGATTGCTCATTTTCTCTTGCTCATTTTCTTAAAGGATTAATTTAATTGATCTGGAATGGTTCTTTATATATTACTGATAAACTCCTTTCTCTTGCATACAATTTTCCAGTGTTTAATTGGCTTTTTTGACCTTTCATGTTTTTATTAACTTGGATTACTTGTTTTTTTTAAGATTTTATTTATTTGTTTTAAAGAGTTACACAGAGAGAGAAGGAGAGGCAGAAATAGAGAGGTCTCCCATCCGCTGGTTCACTCCCCAATTGGCCACAATGGACAGGGCTGAGCCAATCTGAAGTCAGGAGCCAGGAGCTTCCTCTGGGTCTTTTCACAGGGGTGCAAGGGCCCAAGCACTTGGGCCATCTTCTACTGCTTTCCCAGGCCATAGCAAAGAGCTGGATCGGAAGTGGAGCAGCTGGGACACAAACCGGCACCTGTATGAGATGCCAGCACTGCAGGCGGTGGCTTTACCCACTATGCCACAGCAACAGCTCCAACGTGGACTACTTGTACATATTTCCAGGGCTCAGTATGATATTTCAGCACCTGGGTCCAACATAAAATGAATAGGTTGGGTAATCAGCATCTCTCCCGGCCACATGTGGAGCCTACCAGCTCCGCTCCTCCAGCTCTTTATGCAGCATGTAGTATGTGATCGTGAACTCCAGCCACCCCACTATGCTGTGCAACACTAGAACCTACTATTTCTTTTCAACTTTGATCCAATCTCCCTATACCCTCCCACTTCTACCCTTCCCAGATTCTAATAATCTAAGTTCAGATTGATTTTTTGTAAATTTCCACATGTCACACCTTAGAGCCAACATGTGTTTTTTTTTTTATTTTCAGCACAAGTTTATAATTGTTATGTAGCCCAAGTTGCTGGGATTTTGTTTTTAGGATTAGAAAGTTTCCCCACACTTCAAAACTAGTTAAATATGTACCTTTATTTTCTTACATATTTGGGGGTGTGGTTCCAGGGTTATTACCTGTAATCCTTTAATTCATTTGGAATTGTTACTCTGGTAACCATTTTAAATGTCATAAATTGGCATAGGCTTTTTAGAAAAATATTGCTTTGACATGTATCAAAAACCACAACTGACTCAGTATCCTTTGCCCCAGTATTTCTACTTCCAAGACTCTGAAAAGAAAATGGGTACGCAATCAATGATTTCTACATAAAGATGGTCACCCAAATGGTGTTTTTAACAGAGAAAGGAAGAAAAACAGAGGAAAATGGTCATGATCCAGTCTCTCCTGGAAGCGTAATGAGTAAATGGCCTGCAGCTACACTGTCCCATATGGAAATCGTTAATCACATGAAGTTATCTACATACATGCACATTTATTTAAATAGACTCAAATCTAAAACTCAGCTCCCCAGTTGAATTAGCCACATTTCAAGTGATCAATAGTTACAGTATGTGACTAATGGCTTCTAGATTAGCACAGGTACAAAACATGACTCTTCTCGTTTAAGTTTCTATTGAAAGCATTGCTCTATGGCTATTAAAATCTAATTTTTAAAGAATATTTAAGGGGGCCAGCACTGTGGTATAATGAGTAAGCTGCCTCCTGTTACACCGGAATCCTACATGGGTAATAGTTTGTGTCCTAGCTGCTATACTCCAATTAAGCTCCCTGCTAATCAATATTTTCATCAAGTTATGTTTATTCAGAAGAAACACAAACACTGTCCTCTTGAAGCTTGCTATTTAAAGAAAGAGAGAGAGAGAGAATAAAGAAAGAATATGTTAAGATTAATAGGCACATAGGAATTTAATGAGATACATTGAAAAAGTCTAGCAGCATGGTACCTACTTAATAAGTGTTCATTCAAAATTCAAATGGGAATTGTCACACTACATCAAATGAAAGACCTAATTAGCACATATTCTAGGGTCAGCAGTGATTTAAAAAAATACAAAAGCTATTATTTAATAGATACTAAATTGATCTTTTGTATATAAAGATAATTGAAATAAAAAAATACAAAAGTTATAATTATCCATCAACATCTATTATCCAGCCACAGAAGTCACAAAAACAATTTGCTCAACAAACAATACTTAAGAACCTATAGTGCATAAGGTGAAAAAAAATTTAGAGTATTTAGTAAAATGGAAAGGCCATGAGGCTTCCCAAACATCAATAAAGAATCAGCCAGAGCCAGTGCGGTGGCACAGTAGGTTAAAGCTCCAGCCTGCAGCACCAGCATCCCATATGGGCATCAGTTTGAGTCCCGGCTGCTCCACTTCTGATCCAGCTCCCTGCTAATGTGCCTGGGAAAGTAGCAGAAGATGGCTCAAGTCCTTGAGCCTTTGCACCCATGTGGAAGACACAAAGAAGCTCCTGGCTCCTGGCATTGGATCAGCTCAGCTCCAGCCGTTGGAGCCATTTGGGGAGGGAAACAGTGGATGGAAGATCTCTATCCCTTTCTCTCTGTCTCTGCCTCTCTCTGTAATGTGTCTTTTAAATAAATAAAATAGGGGTCGGTGCTGTGGCATAGCGGGTAAAGCCGTCGCCTGCAGTGCCAGCTTCTCATACAGGCACCAGTTTGTGTCCCAGTTATAATCTCGGCTGCTCCACTTCCGATCCAGCTCTCTGCTTTGGCCTGGGAAAGCAGTAGAAAAAGACCCAAGTCCTTGGGCCCCTGCACCCATGTGGGAGACTCAGAAGAAGCTCCTGGCTCCTGGCTTTAGATCAGCCTAACTCCGGCTGTTGTGGTCATCTGGGAAATGAACCAGTGGAATCTCTGTCTCTATGCCTCTGCCTCTCTGTAATTCTACCTTTCAAAGAAATAAATAAATCTTTAAAAATAAATAAATAAAATAATTGCTTTTAAAAAATAAAAATATATAAATACATAATCAGCTGTTGTGAAAGAATGCTTCACTTTGGTGTGATTAAAACTTTGGTGGATTCTGTAAAAAAAATTTTTAAATTAAGATAAAAAATAAAACTTTGAGGGAAAACTTGGAAATTTGAAAGTAATTTGGACACAATCTTCCTACAGAGAACAATTTTAAAAAAAAAGATAAACAAAATGTATTTTTAGAAAAATCTTGAAAGTACAGAGAATTAACCAAAAAAAGATCTAGTAAAAGATGAAAATTTAAGGAGATCAGCATTTGGGAATGTTTGCTAAGGAATGTTTACCAAGGCCGCAGCGATATCTGAGAGTCTGAACATCACTTTGTAGCTTAGGGGGCCAATAGTCAACATCCAGAGTCTTCCAAGGACTGTGGAACACTCTTCATTTTGTGCAAAACAGAAATATACCAGCTCTTGAAAGGACTTCGACCATCTGGGATATCTAGAAAAATCCCAAGGCCTGAAAATGCACTAACATGAGTCCAGACTTTAATTCTCCCAGGTACCTGACAGAAACTAGCCAAAATATTCTCTAGAGGAACAGGCCTCAAACTATTTCTACAAAGAAATTTTAAAATATAGTGATCCTCTTGCAATTGAAGATAACACATCACAAAAGAAATAAATTCAATAAAACCATCCCCTACAGAGCTCTAAAATTTGGTTTATCAAGACAGACTTTAAAATAACTGCTTACTATGCTTGAGAAAATTAAAAAATTATTAAACACTTTTTAAATGTCTGAAAATTCTAAAAAGTGACAAATTTGGAAAAGAAGCAAATAAAATTTTGGAGCTAAAAAGATAATAACTGAAATAATTTATGTATGAGTTTCACAGTAGATTTGACATATCTTAAACAGACTATTTGTAAACTGGAAGATAGATTTGGAATAAAGTATGAAAAATCAGAAGTTGGCATATATTGAAGAGACCAAGAGATATAAAAAGGAGATTGAGGCAATTTCAGAGATAATAGCTGAGGATTTTCTTGTGAATCCACACATTCATGAAGATATAGGAGCCTCAGCAAGAATAAATACACACTCAGAACCATCAATTTAAAACTACAGAAACTTAAAGTCAAAGAGAAAGTAGCCAACAATCAAAGATTCACTTTAACCAAACAATAGTTAAAAATCGAACTGACTTTTTAACAGCAACAATGGAAGCTAAGAAGCAATGGAATCTATCTTCACCATACTGAAGAAAATAACTGCAAGCTAGAATTCTATATATAGTAAAAATATCCTTGGAGAATGAGGTAAGGTAAATAATTTTTCAAGAGAACCAGAACTAGGAGAATTTCTCAAAATACATTTATAAGCACAAGGCATTCATAAGGATGTTCTTCAAGCTAAAGAAAAGTAACTCTAGAAGGAAGTAAGAAATTCAGGCAAGAAAGAAGCAACTCAAATGGAGGAGCTGGCAAGCTGAACTTGTACAGGAACATGATTTTGGAGAGCTACAAGCAGCTGCTTTACAAGCTGAGGTTATCTTCTTGCTATATGAATTAGAAATTACGTTTGGCTGTATTCCGAAAGAATATAGTTAAACTCTATCCTCACATCACATTTTGGAATATATTTTCTTTCTATTTTGGGGTAGAGGAAAACAAGATATCATAAATAAAAGATATATGAGTTTTACTATATTATTCTTATAATGTAAATGGACCAAGAAACCATTTATAAAGTGGTAGACCGATAAAGAATATTTGCAACAGTTTATCAGCTAGAACCAGGTTCAACCACATGTGTGGTAGGATCTACGGGTGGAAACAGGTGGGATAAAGGGCCCTTAAGAGCTTAGAGATACTATTTTACCCACTAAAACACATATGTATTATTGACAAAAAAGATAATGGATTTTAAAAGGTAAGCTCAAAGATCTCAGTCTTTGATGAATGCAGAAATATTATTAATCTGGCAGCCAAAACTCTCACTTTCCAACATGTATTTCTGATTCCAGAATAAGATATGTAAAAATCTTTTCTAGTGGTTTGTAAGGGAAAATGTAAATAATATTTTGGGAATAATTCAATTTTTTAGCATAGACTACATGTCCTTTTGGTGTTCCTTTCAGCCCTAGAATTTCAAAATTCATCCTAGGGGCTGGCATTGCAGTGTAGTAAGCTAAGCCTCTGCCTTTTAGCACCAGCATCCCACATGGGCACCAGTTTGTGTCTTGGCTGCTCCTCTTTTGTTCCAGCTCTCTGCTTATGGCCTGGGAAAGCAGTAGAGGATGGCCCAAGTGCTTGGGCTCCTGTACCCACATAGGAGATCCAGAGGAATCCCCTGGCTCCTGGCTCCTGGCTTCAGATCAGCCCAGCTCTGGCCATTGCAGGCATTTGGGGAATGAATCAGTGGATGGAAGATCTTTCTCTCTGTCTCTCCCTCTTTTTGTCTGTAACTCTACCTCTCAAATAAATAAATAATATCTTTTTAGAAAATTCATCCCAAATTCTATGAGTATAACTGTTCTGAATTAGTGAGACCCAGGTTCCTGTTCTAAAGATAGACCAAGAAGGCTGCTAAGGATTCTCCTCCATTGTTCTCAGAGGACATCATCACTGAACAGAATTATTCTGTCCACATCAGTGCTGAGTCGCCCACTCAGTGCATTCTGATCTCACTCTACCCACCTGTCACTGCCCTTTTACTTCAAGGTGTTTCTATAGTTTGTCTCTCTGCTCTATTAAAACCATAACTCTAAAATAAAAGTTTATATCAATGGCTTAACTGAATGGCTTCAGGAATGTTTTCTGTAGGCAGGACTAGCTGGATGATAACGTGGATATTTGTCATGAACTCAGTTTCACTCACAAGGCAGATCATTGTCCCAGGCAAAAGTGAGACAAGAAAAAATGGACAGCTGGCACTCACTCACCTGCCGGAGTTTGGCTCCGACCATAGAGGCACTGCTGTCGAGCACAAACACCACATTCTTGGGCAATGGAGGAAGGTCTTTAGGAGCAAAGTAATGCACAAAATATCCATTTAGAACCTAGAGAGGCAAAAGGAAGCAAAAATGGCAATATCCAAATTAGGGAGGATAAATACCGAAAATGGGTAGTGTATGGAACTTCAAAAGGTCAAAGACAGAATGAAATGGAGTCTGGGATCACATTCCACACCCAAAGTAAAATTATCTATGATCCTAATCCCTCCAAGAGAACTAAATGCTAATTTAATCTGTACAAGGAAAGACTCACACTTTGAAATGTAACCAGGACTATAAATTTAATTTTGATTCTCTACCCCATTCTGATCTTCGCTATCTGTTTTTTTTACAAGTTGAGACATCAAGGCTGTCTACATTCCAGGTGCACATTAATACATTTTAACATTCCCACCCTGTCTCCAGAGTAATAAAACCTAGAGGGAAATGAGCCACAGAGTAATCTCTTTTAATTAAAATTGAAGATGAACCAAAATTCTAACCTCATCTAAAACACCATAGGGAAAATTACAGGACAGATTTCATTTGCTCTCTGGATTACTGGAGCAGGAAATAGGTGCCCTCAGCTTCCAGCTAGGGAACACCAACAGTGTCTTGGAAGCATATTTTCAATTCAAAAAAGTTTTTATTAAGAACCAAAAAGTTCTTTCTCCTTAAAGTAGGTACAGTTCTAAATCTGACTACAAGAGTCCAGTAACCAGTAGGAAATAGCAGCAGCAAAGCCCTTACCTGGATGTCCCCAATGCTCTGTTCCCTGTTGACATCATATCGAATGACGAAATCTCCCAAAATTCCATTCTGGGCAATCCTGGCTTGCTGCACCACACTAGGCTTAAAAACAACTTTAGCAAACGTTTCATTTTGGTTGATAATAGTGGAAGGAGGAGGCCCAGAATCCTCTGCAAATAAGATATAAACATAATTAATAACTGAGTTTATAATATTTTCCTAAAAAAGAACTGTTTTGCATGGACACAGTGGGTAGACATCCATTTATTCCATGTTTGTATTTCATATGAAATTCTGAGACTTTTGTTGATAATATATCACAGTGCAAAAGATATGTCATATATTTTACATTTATGCCTCCTATTTAGCCTACTCTTATGAAAATTTTTAAAACACACAAAAGTAGAGAGGATACTAAAATGAACTCCCATGCAAACATCACCCTACTTTAACAGTATTCAACTTTTTACCATCCTTTTCTATGCTTTTATCTTATCATTTTTTTAAAGATTTATTTATTCACTTGAAAGGCAGAGTTAGAGAGAGACAGAGAGAGAGAGAAGGTAAGTCAGAGAGAGATCTTCCATTTGCTGGTTCACACCCTAAATGGCCCCAATGACAGATTGGACAGGTCTGAAGCCAGGATCCAGGAGGTTCTTCTGAGTCTCCCACCTGGGTGCAGGGGCCCAAGGACTTGAGCCATCCTCCTGCTGCTTTCCCAGGTGCATTAGCAGGGAGCTGAATCAGAAATGGAGCAGCCAGAACTCAAACCAGCAACCATATGGGATGCTGGCACTGCAGGCCGTGGCTTTAGCCCACTGTGCCACAGTGCCAGTCTCTTATCTCACCATTTTAAAACATATTTTAAATCAAACCGCAGACATCATATTTTATCCTTAACAACATCAGTATGTGTCTCTAAGAACTTTTTTCTAAAGCCAGAAAATCATTATCACAAGTAACAAAATTAATGCTAGATGCCTTATTATTGTTATAATATCCAGCCTGTGTTTAAATATCTGATTCTTGAAAACCTGTTATAGTATTGCTGATGTCTTTGAATCAAGATCAAAACAAAGTTTCTGAAGTCTCTTTTAATCTACAAGTGGCCTCCCCCACTCCCAGCTCTTCTCTTTTTTTAAAATCATCAATTAATCTATTCATTTGACAGGCAGAGAGAGCTCTCCTCTGCTGGGTCACACCCCAGATGTCCACAATGGCTGTGGCTGGGCTAGGGCCAAAGCCAGGAAAAGCCAGGAACTCCATCTGGTCTCCCTGGCAGGAACCCAAATATTTGCCATCCCTGCTGCCTCCCAGGGTCTGAATTAGCAGGAAGCTGGAGTTAGGAGACAGAGTGGGGAAGTGAACCCAGTTTCTCTGATATTGACTGCCTATTGCTGCTCCCGCACAAAACCCACACACGCATTTGCTTTCCAACACTACATATGTGTTGTAAACCAGCGGCTGCTTGTCCTATGTAATTTCTCACAATCTGCATTTCATGCCAAATCCTTTAACTTGCTCCTCCCTTTCCCTGGTTTCCAAACTTGGTTTATATCATAACATCTGGGGGAGCTATAAAAAAATTATTGACTTTAGACCCAGAGATGCTCATTTCAATGGGACACAACCTGAGCATCAACGTTACAAAATTTGCCCATTTGATGCTAATCATATGCAGTCAAGGTTGAGCCCCAAAGGCTCAACCCTCTGTGTTTTCTGGCATTCTGGTAGATGGAGCTAAAAGCATGGTTAGATGCAGGTTTAATGCTGTTCAGCTACGTCATAGGTGATGAATACGTCAAAGGAGAAGCATCTGTAGAATATCTCATAGGCGAGGCTGAGTACTTACCTACTTTGTCATATTGCAATATACAGAGAGGCTGGCATTGTGGTGCAACGAGTGAAGCCACTGTTCACCATTCCAGGCATCCGACCTGGGAATGCCCGATCAAAGCCTGGCTGCTCCGCTTCCCATCCAGCTCCCTGTTAATGCACCTGATAAAGCAGCAGGTAATGGTTCAACCACTGGGCCCCTGCCACTCACATGGGACACCGGATGGAACTCCAGGCTCCTGACTTCAGCCTGGCCCAACCCCAGCCATTGCAGCCATTTAGTGAGTTAACCACCAGAGGGAAGTTCATTCACTCTCTCTCTCTCTCTCCTCTTTAAATAAATGAGGATTTAAAAAAAAAAAAAAGAGAAGGTACAGAGCACTTCAAGATCTACCTCTAGTGGTAGTAAGACTGACAGTGGATGTAGGTGTTGTCAGTCTGACCACCCTCCCCACCCTTTATGTATTTCCCACAATATTTTGCTTAAAGTTTTATCACTCACAGATGACATTATATGCATTACTTCATGAGAGTTGCAAAATGTTGATTTTTAATTCTATTATTCCTTCCATATGGAATTACTCCATAAATCATTTGGTTGTCTTAACATGCTATTTGTTTAAAAACTTTATGACTTTTGGGTCGGCGCAGTGGCGTAGTGGGCTAAGCCTCAGCCTGTGGCGCCAGCATCCCATATGCATCCCAGCTGCCCCTCTTCTCATCCAGCTCTCTGCATGTGTCCTGAGTGCTTAGTTCCCTGCACTCACGTGGGAGACCCAGAAAAAGCCTCTGGCTCCTGGCTTCAGATCAGCCTAGCTCCAGCCCTTGTGGCCATTTGAGGAGTGAACCAGCGGATGGAAGACCTTTTTCTCTGTCTTTCCTTCTCTCTCTCTGTAACTCTACCTCTCAAATAAATAAATCTTTTTTAAAAATACAAACTTTATGACTTTTAAGAAAACACCATTTACGAAAGCTTTTCCCAGCATGACTCTTAGGAGATATATATATATATATATATATAAATATATATATATATAAAATAATTATAGAAAGATAAACAGATAAATGAATTTTATGTGATTTATGAAAATCTAATGTGATGAAGATTAAACAAGAGCATCTCATTTCTCACTCCTGAACTTCTTTTCTTGTTAGAACATAGAGAATTACGTAGCAGAATACTCATCTTTATAAATCCAACCTATCTATGCACTTGGCACTAAAAATCTGAAGTTTAACATCTGCATACACCATTAATATGAAAATAGGGTCAGGCATTTGCACTGGTGGTTAAGACACTGGTTAGGATGCCCACATCCCATATTAAAGTGCCTGGCTCTGAGTCCAGACTAAGGCTGCTGTCTCCAGTTTCCTGATGTTGCAGACCCTGGGAGGCAAGAGTGATAATTCAATTTATTGGGTCCCTGCTACCCTGGTGTTGTCTTCACCCTCAGATCTTTGAGGGTACTTGGGGAGTAAGCCAGCAGATGGCAGCTCTCGCTCCCCCCACCCCACCTCAGGGGAGAGCGGGAACACAGTCCCCCACTACCACAAACTATGCAGTCGAGTTTACCACATTTGGGGAAATCGCAGGGGTCAGCATATCCGAGTGCAATGGATGAGCCTCACCCTGGGAAAACCACCTTGGTGATCATGGTATCTCCCCTGCCAGGTAAGCAGAGCTCTCTATTTCAGTCTCCGTCTATCCCTCTCCTCATTTCTCAAATAAAAACTACTTTAAAATGTGACAATAAAATCAGAATTCTTAAACATAGGTTGAGTTCTTTTTTTTTTTTTCCACACAGGCACAAATCAAAGCCAAAGCTGCTGTGAAGTAGCTGATTATCCTTTTATATCTGCTCAAGTTGAAACCATGGAATAGGCTGACCAGCAATTTCTGATCTCTAATTAGCAGAATTTAAAAGGAAATGAGACATAAATGGCCATAGCAATTTGTATTTAAGGATAAACTTCCTTCTGCTAACAGTTTACTAGACACCAAAGTCAAAGGAAGTTTAAACATTTTCTTCAACAGAACAATTACTTTTCAGACACAATTTAGTTGTAACATTAACAGGAACCACAAGGCAGAACTAATTCTTCTATTATTTGCACATATCAAGGGCAGGAATTTTGGAGGTGATCAGAGAGCTAGAAAATGGAAGATTACTTTTTAATTTTTTTTTAAGATTTATTTATTTTACTTGAAAGAGTTATACAGAGAGAGAGAGAGAGAGAGAGAGAGAGAGAGGTCTTCCATGCGCTGGTTCACTCCCCAATTGGCTGCGATGGCCAGAGCTGTGCCGATCCGAAGGCAGGAGACAGGAGCTTCTTCCAGGTCTCCCAGGTGGGTGCAGGGGCCCAAGGGCTTGGGCCATCTTCTACTGCTTTCCCAGGCCATAGCAGAGAGCTGGATAGGAAGTGCAGCAGCCGGAACTCGAACTGGCACCCATATGGGATGCTGGCACTGCAGGCGGTGGCTTTACCTGCTATGCCAGAGTACCAGCCCCTACTTTTTTAGAGTTATGTAAAAGACAGCAGGTTTCCAATAGTTCTACTCATTTGAAGGAGTCAGGACAATCAAGGTGGCACGCAGGTTGACAAGTGTCACTGTCAGGTTCACCAGCATGGCTGAAGATGCCTTGAAAAGTCCTTGAAAGCAAAGGAAACTAAGTGCTCTCTAGGGTCTATCTCTCCTTGGTAGACACTGGCCAAGCATCAAGAATGAGAAGGGTAATACAGCAGCTAAGACTTGGGATCATGAGTCAGAAGGCTCTGCATTCAAATATTGGTCCCACTTCTTCTTAGCTATGAGACCATGGACAAGTTTCCAAATCTAGGTTATCGCATCTCTAAAACAGACTGATGGTAGTACAGGGTGGGTATCCCTTATCTGAAATGACTAGAACCAGAAGTGTTTCAGAGTTTAGACTTTTTCAGATTTTAGAATAGGTGCATATACATAATTACATATCTTGGGGATGGGACCCAAGTCTAAACACAGAATTTGCTTATGTTTCATATACACTTTACACACATAGACTGAAGGTAATTTTGTACAGAATTTTTAATGCATCTGCATTTTTTAAAATATTCATTTATTTATTCGAAAGTCAGCATTACACTGAGAGAGAAGGAGAGCAGAGAAAGAGAGAGAGAGGTCTTCCATCCGCTGGTTCACTCCCCAATTGGCCGCAACGGCCGGAGCTGCGCCGATCCAAAGGCAGGAGACATGAGTTTCTTCCAGGTCTCCCACGCGGATGCAGGGACCCAAGGACTTGGGCCATCTTCTACTGTTTTCCCAGGCCAAAGCAGGGAGCTGGATAGGAAGCGGAGCAGCCAGGACTCAAACCGGCACCAATATAGGATGCCGGCACCGCAGGCGGTGGTTTCACCCATTACACCACAGCGCCAGCCCCTGCACCTGGATTTTGACTGTGACCTATCACATGAGGTCAACCATATAATTTCTACTTGTGGTGTCATGTCTGCACTCATAAAGTTTTGAATTTTGGAGCATTACTGGTTTTTGTTCAAGGATGGCTCAACCTATAGTAACTATTTCATACTACTGAAAAGATTAAATGATGTAACGTCCTTAGCACCATTCTAATTCATGGTAAGCAGTCGTGCTAGCCACTATTATCAACCTTAAATGTATACAAAATAGAAGGAATTAAATATAAGCCAATAAAGCATGTCAGACTTGGGATAGTATATAGCAATAAAAGTGAAAGAACTACTATGCTACTTTCAACGTGGTTGAGTCTCATAGTCACATTAGGTGAAAACATCAGATACAAGAGTGTGTTCTCTAGGATTCTATTTATGTAAAGTTGAAGAGCAAGCACAACATAACCATGGTGATCAGGGTAGAACAGTGGTTACCTCTATGGGGGTGAATGCTGACTGGGAAAAAGCACCAGGGAATCTTTTGCAGTGATGAAAATATTCTATGCCTTGACATGTAAGACAGTTTCATTGTTGTACTGTATATAAAATTTCCATCATGCTATATACATTGAATAGAGTACTTTATTCTATGTGCTCCCAATTGTTTGCCACAATAATATTGGCATCACAGACTCCTATCTGTTCTCTTCTTGGGTTGAATATGTTTCTGTAGGCATTTATATGGGGATTAGGTGTATCCCAAGCAATTCCAGCTGGCAGAATTAGGACCAGGGATAGAGTTACCAGGAAGCACTTGTCAGGGCAGTATTGGTAAACTCTAAGATTAAGGATGTTCTATTGGTGTGGACAGCTTTCACAAGTCATCTTACTGGAAGAGTTCAAATCAAACCTTCAATAACAACTTACAGAGAAGGAAGATGTAGAACAGCTCTCACAGTATGGTCTTGGGCCAGCAATATAGGCATTGCCTGGAAAACAGCTAGAAATGCCAATTCTCAGGCTCAACACAGAAACCCTGAGTCAGACAGCCCAGGGATGGGACACAGTGATGTGTATTTTAACAAGCCCCCCTGGTGAGTCTGGTCTCTGCTCACAGGAAGTCGGTGTGTGTCTTACATACAGTCTATGTGCCTTACATATAGAAAATTGGTAATAAAATTTCTTGTGTGTAATTAGGCAACCTTGAGATTCTGAGATAACACAATAATTAGATTTGCCTCTCTTTATACTATCAGCATGTACCTACTTTGTCTTGCCTTATATCTCTCTCATGAAAATGCTTTTTACAAGTACCCTGAATTAATACCATTCATGGCTGAGTGAAAGCCGGGGTGATTAAAAAGTATAATTTCCTTTTTCATAATGCATTTGACTAGCCTCTTTGATATAGACCATGAGAAAGGATAGTGCATTATTATTTTGGTTTCCTATTGACCTCTGGTGTTTGCTGGTTCATGATGAAAATTCATGAGATTCCTCTAAATGGGCTTATTTCACAGACCCGAAGACTGGGTGGATTAGAAATTTTGTTACTCACCAAGGAACCTAGAGTATGATGCTGACTTCCACCCTCCAAATACTGAAACTAAATATGACCCCATGCATTTTCCATTATCTATTCTTTAAAAAAAAAAAAAGTTTGCTGCAGAACAATTCCAGAGTAACATGTCTTGAAAATAAAATCTTCTCTTTATTAGAATAAAGTAGCTTAAATAGGTTAGTATAGGCTATTCCACAGTTGTTGACTAAAATCCCCAAGCAGAAGAGGGGTGTTTGGGTTTCCTTACTGTTAACTGGGGCTCATGCTGCTAAGCGCCACACAATATTTCAGAAGCACAATGGATTGTATCAGCAGAGTCCTCAGAGTCATGGCATGCGTTCTGAAGATAATGAAGAGTGCAAGGGAAGAGTTTGGGAGCTGACCAGAGAGAGGCAGAATCTGACCTATTTTTCTAATGAGGACCCACGTGTCTTTTCCTCCTCTTTGTTTTATTTCCTTCTTGCCCACTTGGTCAGAGGATAGGAGTGAACTGTGGTACCTGCTCTGATCTGGGAGAGGCTGAGTCTTCTAATGCCATCTCCTGTTTTCATTGAGACATCAGTGGGTTCCTCTCAAGCAACATATTCTAAGTAAACACAGGGGCCTCTGGCTGCCCACGGGGAAAAAATGACCAACCACTGCTTTTCCACTACTGATTCCTCCCTGCTTCTCAGGCCACCGGGGTCCCCATGAGGCTCTCTTCCTGTCTAAAGCACAGGCTTGTTGAGCAAGAAGCGATGTTATCTCTTGAAGCCAAAGACAACCAATGAAAGTTGACTGTGGATTCTGACAGACTCAAAACAACTAGCTTGGTATTTCTGAGACTCAAGTCCACAGTCATAAGACCAGCATCAGGATTAGCTGAGATCACATACATAAGGTGCCTGGCACATAGTAGGTACGCGCAATACTTAGTAGTTCTCATCCTCTTCTCCCTCGGCAGTAGCTTTTTTTGTTTGTTTGTTTTTCAACATTTATTTAATAAATATAAATTTCCAAAGTACAACTTTTGAATTATAGAGATTTTCCCCCCACAACCTCCCTCCCACTCCCTCTCCCATCCCATTCTTCATCAAGATTCATTTTTAATTATCTTTATATACAGAAGATCAACTTAGTATATACTAAGTAAAGATTTCAACAGACTGCACCCACACAGACACACAAAGCATAGAGTACTGTTTGAGTAGTAGTTTTACCATTAATTTGCATAGTACAACACATTAAGGACAGAGGTCCTACATGAAGAGCAGGTGCACGGTGACTCCTGTTGTTGATTTAACAATTGACATTCTTATTTATGACATCAATAATCACCCGAGGCTCTTGTCATGAGCTGCCAAGGCTATGGAAGCCTCTTGAGTTCACCAACTCCAATCTAATTTAGAAAAGGCCATATTCAAAGTGGAAGTTCTCTCCTCCCTTCAGAGAAAGGTACCTCCTTCTTTGATGGCCCATTCTTTCCACTGGGATCTCACTCACAGAGATCTTTCATTTAGGTCATTTTTTGCCACAGTGTCTTGGCTTTCCATGCCTGTGAAACTCTCATGGGCTTTTTAGCCAGATCCAACTGACTGAAGGGCTGATTCTGAGGCCAGAGTGCTGTTTAGGGCATTTGCCATTCTATGAGTCTGCTCTGTATCCTGCTTCCCATGTAGGATCATTTTCTCCTTTTTAATCTATCAATTATTATTTGCAGACACTGGTCTTAATTTATGTAATTCCTTTGACACTTAATCCCATATTTTTGATCAATTATGAACTTAAACTGATCACTTTAACAAGTAAGATGGCATTGGTACATGAAATCTTGATGGGATTGAATTGGAATTCCCTGGCACGTTTCTAATTCTACCATTAGGGGTAAGTCCGAGTTAGCATGTGCCAAACTGTACATCTCTTCTCTCTCTTATTCCCACTCTTATATTTAACAGGGATCCCTTTTCAGTTAATTTTAAATGCCTAAGAATAATTGTGTGTTAATTAAAGAGTTCAGCCAATGGTATTAAGTAGAACCAAAAAAAAAAAAAAACACTAAAAGGAATAAAATAGTAAGTTGTTCCTCAACAGTCAGGACAAGGGCTGATCAAGACATTGTTTCACAGAGTGTCCATTTCACTTCAACATGTTTCCTTTTAGGTGCTCAGTTTGTTGTCACCAATCAGGGAGAACATACTGGAAAACATCATGCTGAGTGAAATAAGGCAGTAGCTTCTTTACTCTTTATCTATTGCAAAACATAAGCTATGAGGGGAAAAATCCCCTGTGACATATAGTTTACAGCACTGAGTGCAAATAAAATCAGTTATTATTTGCAAAAGCCAGATATAGCATAATGAGCATTTAGCATAGGTAATTCACTATATATTTTATATAAATAACAATTTTTATAAAGTACAGTGGAATTAGTAGCTATCCAAGAGTCCCCTAAAGTTACAAGCAGAATTTTGCATGTAAGAGCATATATACATTTTTTATGAAGATGAGGTCCATAGATTTTGCAACATTTTAAGGAGTCTAAAGAAAATTAAGAACCACACACTGGGACCAGCACTGTGGCATGGTGGGTAAAGCTCCCATCTGCAGTGCCAGCATCCCATATGGGCACTGGTTCAAGACCCTGCTGCTCCACTTCCGATCCAGCTCTTTGCTATGGCCTGGGAAAGCAGGAGAGGATGGCCCAAGTCCTTGGGCCCCTGCATCCATGTAGGAGACCCAGAAGAAGCTCCTGGCTCCTGGCTTCAGATCGGTGCAGCTCCAGCTGTTGCGGCCATCTGGGGAGTGAAATAGTGGATGGAAGACCTCTCTCTCTCTCTGCCTCTCCTTCTCTCTATTTGTACCTCTGACTTTCAAATAAATAAATAAATCTTAAAAAAAAAAAAAAAAGAACCACACATGTAAGAATCCCTCTACCTGACATGACAAAGCATTTTAAATATCATACATGAGGATTGGAAGAAAGAAAACATACGTCCTCCATTGTCCCCTGGAGCAAACAGATGCCTTCCTCCTAGCCAACCTCAGAGGGAAAAGAGGAAGCCAGTTGCTCTGTAAAACATCTAAAGGTGGAAAGACTTAGGAACAAAGAACCATGTTCAAGAACCTCAGCTAGAAGCTACATCCCTTCTGGTCAATGGACAGAGGGATTTCCTGGCCTGCATTTCCTGTGGGCCTGGGGGCTGGCTACTGTTGGGAGAGAGAAACAGCCAACACCTGGCACCTTACAAAAGGATTTCCAGACAAACACTGCCTGCTCATTTCCTCTTGGAAAGATGCTAAATTGTCTGTTTGTTTATGTAACCTGCTCACCTGGGAGCCTATGAGATAATCTCTCAAATTTAGGGCAATCAAAAATACTGTGAAGAAATGGGCAACTGACCTTTGGTGAAAGCAGTAATGACAAAATTCAAGCCAATCAGCATGAGAAAGGTTGAAAGAAAAACAGGTAAAGCCAAAGCAATGAAGAAGAGAAGGGTTTTGTTCAAATACTTTCATAACTCGTTCATTATAAATAGTTTTCCTATGATATGCTGCTATTGATGTTCACTATTTAAGTCCTTTTAGAAGATGGCATCCTTTTAGAAGATGTTGTAGGATTACAACATACAGCAGAGAATATTAATGCAAATTTACAACTGAAGGGATTCAAAATCAGCTCTACCATTTCAGAGTTAGATGTTTGCCCTTAGCTAACTAGCTGTATTCACTACTTAAAGAACCATTTCCATGGAATAATACATTATGAAGTCCCAAGTTTCCATATTTGATTGACTTACCAAGAGTACATGAGAACAGTGCAACTACCTCACCAACAGGTACATGTTCTGAAAGCAGCTAACCCCTAAAAATACACATTATCCTTTCTTGATACATTTTGTGTTCACTGAAGATCTCAAATACTTGCTGCTCTAAGTATCTGAAATGGAACCAAGTGGAATTCACTAAAAACTGTGCCAGAGAAGCAAGAGAATATGAGGAGGAGGGACTTCTGTTAAATTCCTTTACATTGGCCTCTGGCATGCAGGCAGACACAGTCTAATAATTGAGAAACAGTGGGTGACATTTTATGAATTGAACCTTACAGGGAATCTTACTATTCAAAACTGCCAACTCTACATATGGATTAGGAATATTACTACAAAACAAAAACAGAAAATAACAAGTGCTGGCAAGAATGTGGAGAAATTAGAACTCCTGTGCACTGTTAGAGGGAATGTAAAATGGTATAGCCACTATGGAAAACAGAATGGTGTCCTCTCAAGAAATTAAAAATAGAACTCCCAAATGACCTTGTAATTCTACTTCTCATTATTTACCCAAAAGAACTGAAAACAGGATCTCAAAAACATATCTGCACACTTAAACATTCATAGCAGCATTATTCATAAGATCTAAGATGTGGAAGCAGCCCCGTGTCCCTCGATGGATAAATGGATAAACAAAATGTGGTGTAAACCAACAGTGGGATACAATTCAACCTTGAAAAGGACATTTTGACATATCCTCCAACATGGGTGAACCTTGAGGACATGCTAAGACAAATACTGTATGATTCTGATTATGAGCCAAAGAGGGCTCTAATCAATTTCATGGAGACAAAATAGAATGGTGGTTGCCTGGAGGAGAGAAACAGAAAGGTGTTCAATGGGTACAGAGTTTCAGGTTGGGAAGATGAAAAAGTTCAGGAGATTCATTGCACAACAATGTGAATATACTTAACACTATTAAATTGTACAGATAGAAATGGTTAAAATAATAAATTTTGGTTTTTACCCCACTTAAGATTTTAAAAATTATTATTTTAGCCTACATTTTTTCTTTACACACATATATTAGGATATAACCTAGATGATTTTTTAAAAAAAATATTTTATTTATTTAATTATTATTTGAAAGGCAGAGTGCCAGACAGGTAGGACCAGCAAGAGAGAGAGAGAGAGAGAGCGAGCAATCTTCCATCTCCTGGTTCACACCCCAAGTGTCCACAGCAGCCACAACTGGACCAGGCTGAAGCCAGGAGTCTGGAACTCCATTTGAGTCTCCCATATTAGTAGCAGCAACCAAGTACTTCAGCCAGATTCCACTGCTTTCCCATGTGCAGTAACAGGAAGCTGCATCAGAAACGGAGGAGTCAGCATTCAAACTGTCACTGCTGTCCCACAATGCCTGACCCTAAAACTGTTTTAATTGCTGGTGTGATTTAATAACAGTAACCATGTCATAAACACTGTTAGTTTGCAGGCATGAAGCACAGAGTCAGGCATGTGGCAGGAGCTAGGACAAGCTTGTTGATGTTGAATATTCAATAGAGAGAGAACTAATCCTATCATCACATAGTTGGGCCAATGGATGGAGGAGCTAATCAAGGAAACTGAAATGTTCCATGTAGCAAGTATCTGGGTGGGTGTGGCAAGTGCTCTTGGTAACCTGCTTCACTTCCACTGGACGCACCTCTGGTTTCAGACACAGCTATGTGGACTATGTTATACACAGTGCAACATGCACTGCGTGTACCAAACCAAGACACGAGGGGAAAAGGAAACAGAGAGAGGCCCCACAGGGAAGAGTAAGCTGCTCCTCAACAGCAGGTGACAGACAGAAGGGTGAATCTGTGCCACTCTTCCAGGTCCCTCTGACTGTCCTGCTCAGAGATGACCTTAACCCAAAACTACAGCCCATGTCAGGACAAACAAGATAATGTGGCTTTTCCTACTGTCATTAAAAACAAAACAAAACCAACCACAGGGCCAAAATGATTCATACTTGAATAATTTCTGCACCGAACAATGCTGGAAATCCTCACATAACAACCAGATTGTTTCCTGGCAAATGTACAAACATCTCACCAAGGCCAAACACGGTCCCTTCCAGCTGCTGAGTGGAGACTGGATTAGGGGGAAAACATGGAGCTGGGGACTCAAAAGTGTCACAATGTAGCCCTTTAATAGGATAGAGTTGCCAAGTGTAGCAAATCAAAGAACAGGATGCGAAGTTACGTGAATTTCTGATAAATAATGAATAGTTTTTCAGTATGTCCCAAATACTGCATGGAAATTATTTTTTAAATCTAAAATTCAAATGTAACTAGGCATCCTGTATTTGATCCTGCCCCATTAGCAAAGTGGAATTTAACTAGATTTTTGTAACCAAAATTTCCTGGCACCAAAGGTGAATTTTTTACTCTGTCCCCTAACCCCGCCAATATAATAAAATAAGAGCTAGATCTGAGATCTGGCAAAATTAACCAAAGTAAGCCAGGAAAGTATTGAAACTCTAATAGCACTTTATTTACTACTTAGTTCAGTGAACGAATCATTATATTTCAAAAGATTTATTTGTTTATTTGCAAGGCAGTTCAGAGAGAGATACCTGGTTCACTCTCCAAATGGCTACAATAGCTGGAGCTGGACCAAGCTGAAGCCAGGAACTCCATCAGAGTCTCCTACGTGTGTGGCAGGGGCCCAAGCACTTGAGCCATCTTCCACTTCCTTCCCTGGAACATTTTCAGGGAGCTGGATCAGAAGCAGAGCAGCCGGGACTTGAACCAGAGCTCTGATATGGGATGTTGCCTTCATAGGCAAGTGGCTTAACCCTTTGTGCCACAATGCTGGTCCCTGAACAAATGATTATTGAACACCCATTCTGTGCCAAGCACCCAACAAGGGACCTAAGAATACAACCCTAGGAGGGCTTTCACAGCCAAAGGCAGAGTCATAATGTCAACAGATCGAAGAAAAACATAAATAAGATTTTTTTTTTTTTTTTGACAGGCAGAGTGGACAGTGAGAGACAGAGACAGAAAGAAAGGTCTTCCTTTTTTCTGTTGGTTCACCCTGCAATGGCCACTGCGGCTGGCACACTGCACTGATCCGAAGCCAGGAGCCAGGTGCTTCTTTCTGGTCTCCCATGTGGGTGCAGGGCCCAAGCACTTGGGCCATCCTCCACTGCACTCCCGGGCCACAGCAGAGAGCTGGCCTGGAAGAGGGGCAACCGGGACAGGATCTGGTGCCCCGACCGGGACTAGAACCCAGTGTGCCAGCACCGCAGGTGGAGGATTAGCCTATTGAGCCGCGGCGCCAGCCTAAGTAAGATATTAAAACAGATTAAATACAGCCCTTTATTGGGTATCTACTGAAATACAAGGCACTGTGCTAGTCTCATTTCCAAGGTGACTTGATGCTGCAGGATGTGTGGCTGGTCACATTTTCAAAGACAACTACAACGGCTGGCACTGTGGCGTAGCAGGTAAAGTGGTTACCTGCAGTGCCAGCATCCCATGTTGGTGCCATCTCGAATCCTGGCTGCTCCATTTCTGATCCAGCTCTGTGCTGTGGCCTGGGAAAGCAATAGAAGATGGCTCAAGTGCTTGGGCCCCTGCACGTGTGAAAGACCTGGAAGAAGCTCCTGGCTCCTGCCTTCAGATGGGTGCAGCTCTGGCCATTGCAAACATCTGGTGAGTGAACCAGCAAATAGAAGACCTCTCTCTCTCTCTTTCTCTCTCTCTCTCTGCCTCTCTGTAACTCTACCTTTCAAATAAATAAATTAATTAAAAAAAAATAAAAGGCAACTACAGTTACCCTCCTCATCTTCTGATACGAAAGGTTAAAGAGCTGTATTTTGAGTAGTTCCCTTCTTTCCAATTAGGCTTCTTTGGTTCTTGGAATAATTTGGAAGTTGAAATTTTATATGAAATGCACACAGGGGTGATACACCTAAAAGCAAGCCAGAACCTGGGTTCTACCTACTGTCTTATTGCTTGCTTCCCCAGGCATGTAAAGGACTCATAAGCAACTGCTGGAGACATAACACATTTACATTGAGGGCGTATGGAGGGAGTAGGTTTCTTTTTTTGTTTTTTTAATTTTTTTTTAATTTCATAAATGTGAATTTACAAAGTGCAACTTTTGTATTGTTGTGGCTTCCCCCCCAACCTCCCTCCCTCCCATGGCCCTCCCCTCTCCCTCTCCCATCCCGCCCTTTATCGAGTTTCATTTTCAATTACCTTCATATACTGAAGATCAACTTAGTATATACTAAACAAGGATTTCAACAGGCTGCATTCACACAACCGCACAAGGTATAGGGTATTGTTCCACTAGTAGTGTTTTTAAGTTTCATAGTAAAACACATTAAGGACAGAGATCCTACGTGGGGAGCATGTACCCAGTGACTCCCGTTGTTGATTTAACAATGGCACTCTTATTTATGACGTCAGCAATCACCCGAGACTCTTGCTATGAGCTGTCTAGGCTATGGAAGTCCCTTGAGTTCACCGAGTCTGAACTTGTTTAGTCAAGGCCGTGTCACAGTGGAGGTTCCTTCCTCCCTTCAGAGAAAGGCGCCTCTCTCCTTGATGGCCTGTTCCTTCTGCTGGGTTCTTGTTCACCAGAATCTTTCATTTAGATTGTTTTTGCCACTGTGTCATGGCTTTCAAGGGAGTAGGTTTCTAACAACCCAGAATGTAATGTTTTGTTTTCTTTTATTTAAATATTTATTTATTTATTTATTTATTTGAAATGCAGAGTTACAGAGAGACAGAGGCAGAGAGAGACAGATCTTCCATCCACTGGTTCATTCCCCAAATGGCCAAAATGGCTGGAGTTGAGCCAATCTGAAGCCAGAAGCCAGGAGCTTCTTCTGGTCTCCCACATGAGTGCAGAAGCCCAAGGACTTGGGCCATCTTCTACCGCTTTCCCAAGCCATAGCAGAAAGCTGGATCAGAAGTGGAGCAGCCAGGACTCGAACCGGTACCCATATGGGATGCCCGCACCACAGGCAGCAGCTGTACCCACTACGCCACAGTGCCAGCCCCTCATTTTCTTAAAAGTAAGGTGAAACTCACAAAAACCAAGATCAGTTCTTTTCAAGTGCACAATTCAATGGCTTTGAGTGCATTCACAGAGTTCTGCGACCACTACTAGGTTCCAAAACATTTTCTTCACACCCAAAGAAATTCTTACAGGCATGAAGCAGTCATTCCCCCTTCCTTCCTAGTCCCAGCCCCTGGCAACCACTAGTCTGTTTTCTGTCTGTGATGGATTTGCCACCTCTGGGCATTTCAAATAAACGAGACCAGGGCCGGTGCTGTGGTGCAGTAGGTTAAGCCTCTACCTACAGTTACGGCATCCCATCTGGGCACCAGTTTGAGTCCCTGCTAGTGCACTTCCAGTCCAGCTCCCTGCTAATGACCTGGGAAAGCAGTAGAAGAATGGCCCAAGCGCTTGGGCCCCTGAACCCACGTGAGACCTGGAAGAAGCTCTTGGCTTCTGGCTTCAGATCGGCCCAGCTCCGGCCATTGCAGCCATTTTGGGAATGAACCAGAGGATAGAATACCCCTCTCTGTGTCTCTCCCTCTCTCTCTCTGTCTCCATAACTCTGCCTCTCAAATAAATAAATAAATCTTTTTTTAAAAAAAAAATGCTCAAATTAATGGAATCATGCAGTATATGACCTGCTGAGTCTGGAGTCCATAGTCCATCATTTAGCAAATGATTTTTTTTTTTTTTTTGACAGGCAGAGTGGATAGTGAGAGAGAGAGACAGAGAGAAAGGTCTTCCTTGTTGCCGTTGGTTCACCCTCCAATGGCCGCCGCGGTAGGCGCGCTGCAGCTGGCGCACTGCGCTTATCCGATGGCAGGAGCCAGGTGCTTCTCCTGGTCTCCCATGTGGGTGCAGGGCCCAAGGACTTGGGTCATCCTCCACTGCCTTCCCGGGCCATAGCAGAGAGCTGGCCTGGAAGAGGGGCAACCGGGATTGAATCCGGCGCCCCAACCGGGACTAGAACCCGGTGTGCCAGCGCCGCAAGGTGGAGGATTAGCCTGTTAAGCCACGGCGCCGGCCTAGCAAATGATTTTTAAGGTCCACCCATGTCATAGTGCACCAATGCTTTCTTCTTTTTGGTACTTAAGGTTCCATTGTAGGTATATAGCATATTCTGTTCACCTAATCATCTGTGAATGAGCATCTGAGTTGGGTCCACCTTGTGACTACTGCAAATACTGCTACAGTGACCATTTCTGTACAAGGACTGAATACCAATTATTTTGATAAATATCTAGAGGAATTGCTGCATCATCCAGTTTAACTTTTTGAGGAAATCCCAAATGCTTTTAACAGCAGCTGCACTTTGTAACATTCTCATTATGATAGTTCCAATTTCTTCTTTGTCTATCTTACTCAAAAGAAGGCCTATTCCAGTCATCTATCCATTTGACTGGATTCCTTGTCTTTTTTGGGTTGAGTTGTAATAAAGAATTCTTTGTGGGGCTGGTAGGCTTGTGGCACAACAGGTTAAGCTGCCACCTGCAGTTTTGGCATCCCATACGGGTGCAGGTTTGAGTCCCAGCTGTTCTCCTTCCAATCCAGTTCCCTGTTCATGCACCTGGGAAAGCAGTAGAAGATGGCCTAAGTCCCTGGGCCCTTGAACGCACAGGGGAGACCCAGCTGAAGCTCCTATCTCTTGGCTTCAGACCGGTCCAGCTCCAGCCACTGCAGTCATTTGAGGAATGAACCAGCAGATGGGAGATCTCTGCCTCACTCTCTACTAACTCTGTCTTTCCAATAAATAAAATTAATGTTAAAAATAATATATATATATGGCTTCTTTTGGGGGGGATTTGTTTATTTATTTGAGAGGCAGAGTTACAGACAGAGAGAAGGAGAGACAGAGAGAGAGGTCCTCCATCCACTGGTTCACTCCCCAAATGGCCACAACAGCTGGAGCTGGGCCAATCTGAAGCCAGGAGCCAGGAGCTTCTTCTGGGTCTCCCACATGTGTGCAGGAGCCCAAGCACCTGAGCCATCTTCCACTGCTTTCCCAGGCATATTAGCAGGAATCAGAATCAGAGTGGAGCAGCTGGGACTCGAATGAGTGCCCATATGGGACGCCAGCATGGTAGGCGGCAGCTTCACCTGCTATACCACAGCGTCGTCCCCTATACCTGGTTTCTATACACAGCTATTCTGATTTAATTGGCATGGTGAGTCCTGAGCAAAGGATTTATAATAGCTCCCTGGATAATTCTTATGTGCAGCAAAGTTGGGGGAGGACTGAGATTAGCAATGGTGCTATGCCAAACAGCAAGGATGGAGGGTGTGACACTGAGGCAGACTGAAAGGAGGTGGGGTTAGAGTAGGGAGGACTGGAGGAAGAACAGCCCCCACGAGCCCAGGAAGCCATGGTGGGAATCCAGTGACTCAGAGAAGCTCTTCTTTGACACCGAAACTGTCCTGAATGACCACGCTCATCCTTTCCAAGAGAGGACAGAATAGCCCATGTTATGAACTTCAGATTATACTACAAAGTCTGCACCAGCCACACTGGGATTGCCAGTTGGCACTTGCCCATCTCAAGTTTCAGTGTTGGTGAGCACAAGCTGGACATGGGAAGAGGTTATTTCCACCAGCTGTGTGAGTAACCGTGGTGGCCTGTGTCCAACAGCAAACAGGTGTTGGTGGGAAACAAGAAAGATGCACATATTAATAAAGACCCAGGGGCTGGCACTATGGCATAGTAGACTAAGCCTCCATCTGTGGCGCCGGTACCCTATATGGGCTCTGGTTTGGGTCCCAGCTGGTCCTCTTCCAATCCAGCTCTCTACCTATGGCCTGGGAAAGCAATGGAAGATGGCCTAAGTGCTTCAGCCCCTGGACCCACATGGGAGACCTGGAAGAAAATCCTGACTCCTGGCTTTGGACAGCCCAGCTCCAGCCATTGCAGCCATTTGGGGAGTGAACCAGCAGGTGGAAGACCTTTCTCTCTGTTTCTCCCTCTCTTTGTAGCTCTGTCTCTCAAATAAATAAATAAAATCTTTAAAATAAATTAATACCTAGAGAGTATTCTGAGGACCTCATGCAATTAAGAGAACAATCTTGTTCAATTTAAAAGCTGCTTCTCTAAGTCACATTCCTGGCACAGTTAATGCCCTAATGGTTCGCAATCTTTACTGAGCATCAGAATCACCTGGGGGTAGGGGGGGAGGTGCTTTTACAAACACAGCTGTCTGAAATCTGTAGCCACAGCCCATGAATAAGTGGTTGCCTTGGGCCAGGGTGGGAACCACGAATGACCACAAATGAATGCAAGGATCGTTGGGGATGATAACAAATATTTTTATATTTGAATTATAATAGTTGAACCACTTTGAGAATGTAATAAAAATCATTGAACTGTATACTTACAACAGGTAGATTTTATGGTTTATAAACCAAGTCTCCTTAAAACTGTCTATGAAAAAAGCAAGGAATATAAAAGATAAGCTATGAAAGCCATAGACCCATACCTATTTAGTGGCAGAAAAAATATTGAACATTATTCTTTAACTTGACAAACACCAAAAATTTTTTTTAAATATTAATACATTTTAAAGTTTTTCATGTAAATTCATAGAAAGGATTTTCTTATAAATAAATTTTTGTTGGCCGGCGCCGTGGCTCATTTGGTTAATCCTCCGCCTGCGGCGCCGGCAGTCAAGGTTCTAGTCCCAGTCTGGGCACCGGATTCTGTCCCGGTTGCTCCTCTTCCAGTCCAGCTCTCTGCTGTGGCCCGGGAAGGCAGTGCCCAAGTGCTTGGACCCTGCACCTGCATGGGAGACCAGGAGGAAACACCTGGCTCCTGGCTTCGGATTGGCACAGCGCGCCGGCTGTAGCAGCCATTTGGGGAGTGAACCAATGGAAAAAGGAAGACCTTTCTCTCTGTCTCACTCTCTCTCACTGTCTAACTCTGCCTGTCCAAAAAAAAAAAAAAAATTGTTGCCAAAGAATAAATAGGAAATTTGTAATTTAGGTGCATTGGGTAGGACAAAAGGAAATTGAGATTTTAATATAGGGTGCAATAGCCAACCCCAAATTAGGGCACAGTATCCAGAAGATCACACATCCCAGTGACATCCCAGGAAAGGCTTCATTTCAAATACTCTGTTCCAGGGAGACACTTGATACAGCAGTTAAGATGCTGTTTGGGACCCCTGCCACCCATCTGGAACGCTGCGGTTCAAGTCCCAGCTGTGATTCCACTCCAGCTTCCTGCTGATATGCACTGTGGCAGGCAGCAGGTGATGGCTCAAGTGTTTGGATCCTTGCTCCTGTGTGTTAGATCTGGATTGAGTTCCTGAGTCCTGGTTTCAGCTTGACCCTGCCCTGGCTGTTATACTAGATGGGAACTGTGTCTGTTTTATTTTTTCTATCTCTCTGTCTTTCAAATAGATTATATAAATAATTTTTTCAAGATTTATTTACTTGTTTGAAAAGCAGAGTTACAGAGAGGGAGAAGCAAAGGCAGAGAGAGAGAGAGAATCTTTCATCTTCTGGTTCACTCCCCAAATGGCTATAATGCCCAGGGCAGTGCCAGGCCGAAGCCAGGAGCTTCATCCAGGTCTCCCATGTTGAGGCAGGGACCCAAATACCTGGCTGTTGCTTGCCCAGGTGCATTAACAGGGAGCTGGATTGGAAGTGGAGCAGCCAGGAAACAAACCAGGGCCCATATGAGATGCTGGCGTCTTAACCCACTGTGTCACAGTGCCAGCCCAATTAAATAAATGTTTTTTAAAAAACTCTGTTCTATGGAGCTCATGAAGCATCAGAGTACTTTAAGGTAGAGCAACTGGGGGAGCAGACAGCAGAAAGAGGAGTTTTGTCTTTCATTGTATACCAATTTGTATTCCCTCAGATGTGAACAATGTACACGTGTTAACCGCTTCGATAATCCTGAAATTATAATACCATGTCTTCCAAATTATATCTTATAGAATTGGCACAATGGGAAGGAAGTCCATTAGTGTACAATAGGTTTGGGTCCAGTTTGGATCCCCTCAACAAGTCAACCAAAGCAAAGATATATTATACTCCTTTTAGCTTTGCTTTTTGTTTTTATACCTAACTAGAGACAAACCTATAATTTGAACTCACACTCTCCAGTAGTTTGAAATCTTCTGTTTAACAAGAAGATAGTACAGTACAATGGTTAGAACATGACCTTAAGTCTTAGATGGATGTTGAAATTGTTTCTATGAGTAATTAAATATAAGACCTTGTCCATATTGCTGAACCACTTGGCTACTTCATAAAGGAAATTAGATGTTAAAAACAACCTAAGAGCATTCTTATAAAAAGAATGAATAATACCACGTGCGAAATACTCAGTCTAGTACCTAGCCCATAGTAATCCTTTTCCAGGATTGTATCCTTAACCATGAAATGGGTCCAGTGCTCAGAGATTTGCTTAGACAAATTCCAGAAGTCTGATTTCTTAATGACAGCCAGCTCTATCAGAAGAATGTACTGGCTTGGGCGACATTCATATAGTTAACAGCTCATGTTCTGGTACAAGCCCAGTTCTAGTTTGATCTCTACCCTGAGTATCTTGGCAACACGCAACAGTGTCCAGACAAGAATCACAACATCCTGTGCTCACACTGCTGAGGCTACCATTTTGCCTAAATAATAACAGCTGAACTCTAAAAGACGGGAATGGGGAAAAGCAAAAAAGGGACTCAGTCCACTGCACCTGGCTTTGGAAAACACTTGTGAAATCTGTGTGTTCTGGAAGGCAAAGTATTCGCTCTGGTGCAAAGAACCAGGAAAACAATTTTCTTGCAAATAAACAGATCCCAGGAGATCAATGGTCTGGAAAAATTCCTCTGTGAGACTAACAAGCCCTGAATATAAACAGCGAGCAATTTTTCAGCTAACAATCGAAATCCATACCCCTACAAATACCACACACACACACACACACGCACACTGCACAAGACACATATTTCTCATAGGAGTCACAGTGTGTATCCATCCCTGGCACATTTCACAGATGTTCTGCCCTCTCTATGCAATCCGACCAGCTCTGAAAAAAAAAAATGCTTCTTTCATGCCACTGGATATAGGAAAATTTCTCTCTAGATTTAGAAGTAAAATTCTAAAATATTCATTGTGTCTGTGTATGTGCTTTTATTGTCTAATTTAATTTAAAATTCTCTATTAGCTATCTACTGTTGAAAAGGCATTGCAAGGAGACAAAGTTTAATCAGACACACTCGTGTCTTCAAAGGCATTTAGGATCTTACTGGGAAGATCGATTTGCATGTAGAAAAGCCAGTATAAGACAATAAACATGATACTTAACCATCATGAATCTCTTACTCTGGATCAAGTGCCTTACATCCTAATATTTCACATGACCCAATCATTTAGCTATTATGTCTCTTTGACAGATGTACAAGCTGAGTCTTCCAAGGTTATAGTCAGGAATTGTCCTCAAATCCATTAGCCCTATGATTGCCACTTACGTGATGTAAGAATGGTCTATTTTATCTCCATCCATATCTGAACATCAAATACCTTGATTTGCTATGTATTGAGAATGTGCAGCTCAGGGTTAAAGTCCACATGTAACAAAAGACCCAAGTCTACCCAAAGCCAGGGCACACTCCAGTCTTGGTTGTATGGTTTCCCATGTGCAAAGTCATTATCTAATTAAAGTCATGGGCAAATTTCCCACACTGTTTGCTCTTCCAGAGACCAACTCCAGGAACTTGCCAATTTTTGCATTGTGCCAAATACCAACATTCTCTTATTCCACTATCGAGTTATTTCTCTCCTCTCTTCCAAGCTCATTCCTAAATTCCTGTGTCCACGAAAACTTCTTGGCCACTCTAGACTCTCCTTGTAGCCACAGGCACTGAACTTTGAATTGGACCAGTCACTTACTTAGCATTTTCCCACTCAACATGTCACAATTATATGAAATTTTGTCATTCCAATCCTGTTACAATTTTTTGAAAATATCTGTCTCATCCAACATGACATTATGCCTTACTGGTATATTAAGTACAGAGCCCAAAACAAGTGAATAATTAATATAAACTGTTAGTTAAAATTAATATAGTAATTAAAAATAGACTATTAAATTTTTCAGAATCATTTCAACAAATGAAAGGACATTTTAAAAATTAGAATTTGAGAAAATTCTAAACTGAATGGTCTTGCCTTTTTATTGTAATGTAAATTTAAAATACATTATCTCAAAAACTGAAAAAAAGGAGGCTAGGAGGGAGGAAGTGAGGGAGGAAGGGAATATTATTATGTTCTTAGGGGGCCGGCGCCATGGCACACTTGGTTAATCCTCTGCCTGCAGTGCCGGTATCCACTATGGGCACCGGGTTCTAGTCCCGGTTGCTCCTCTTCCAGTCCAGCTCTCTGCTGTGGCCCGGGAAGGCAGTGGAGGATGGCCCAAGTGCTTAGGTCCCTGCACCCACATGGGAGACCGGGAAGGCAGTGGAGGATGGCCCAAGTGCTTGGGTACTGCACCTTCATGGGAGACCAGGAAGAAGCACCTGGCTCCTGGCTTTGGATTGGCGCAGCGCCGGCCATAGCGGTCATTTGGGGAGTGAACCAATGGAAGGAAGACCTTTCTCTCTGTCTCTCTCTCTGTCTATAACTCTACCTGTCAAATAAAAAAAAAAGAATTATATCTACAAAAAGTACACTGAATCTGTTTAAAAAAAACTAATAAAAATCAAAATTTTAAAAATTTTAACATTTTTTTAAAAAACAGATAAAAGTGTACATTTGTCAAAAATAACAATTTGAAAAAATCTAAACTGAATGGCTTTGGTGATAAGCAAAAACGTTCAATCTTAAATCTACAATATATATTTTTCATTATTTAATTATATTATGTATATGATATATTGTTGAGTGCTTAAAATCAGATTTTTTAAATGATCCTATAAACCTATATTCCCAATATAAAATGACTAACTTTCTAGTCTTTCATCAGCTTTAAATTTAACACAGCATTATAGTATATGTATAGTATGTGCATAATGTGTGTGTACATATATATACGTACAGTGCATTCTGCCCTTTATTTCCCTGTGACATGCAGAACTGTTTTTATATTTTACTAATCACTCTATGTCATTGAAAATTTAAGTTCATACAATGTTTTTGCTACTACAAATATCAGCAAAAAGCTTTGTGCATATAACACTCATAATACTGTGTCAACCAAGTTAAACATTTGAAAATCTTCTGATGGAATATGACTCTTTGTGTTAGAAAAGGAGGGAGGGGGAGACAGAGAGAGGGAGAGAGCGAGCAAGACAGAGAGAGTGAGACAGAGAGAGAGACAGAGAGAGAGAGGGACAGAGAGAGCGAGAAACAGAGACAGAGAGAGAGAGAGAGCGAACCAGAGAGAGAGAGAGGGACAGAGAGAGCCAGAGAGAGCCAGAGCGTCAGAGATAGACAGAGACAGAGAGAGACAGAGCGACAGAGATAGAGACAGAGACAGAGAAACAGAGAGAGAGACAGAGCGACAGAGATAGAGACAGAGACAGAGAAACAGAGAGAGAGACAGAGAGAGAGAGACTTAGTGGAAGGGGTGCTGAAACCCAGAACCACCCGAGTCACGGCAGCAGATGTGAGTCCGCCCACAGGTGCACTCACCTTCTGCCCGCCCACTGCCCTTCTGCCGGCTGTTGCGAAGCGGCAGCACCTCCAGCGACGCGATGCCCGACCGCTCCAGCAGAGTCACGTCCAGGGTCAGCCTCCCCACCAGCTGCTGGGGGCGCACGCTGATGACGTGCTCGTACTTCCCCAGCCGTCTCTGCAGCAGCTCTTCATAACTTAGGAGGAAGGAGGCTTTGTCCTTGCTGGGAAGCACTAGAGCAGCTCGGAATGTTTCTGTCCCCTCCTCCCTGTGGGGAATTGAAAAGGGACCACGAGTAGGGTTTAGAGCAGGATGGAGTCAGGCTCCCTCAGTCCCCTGGGCCAGTGGCCACACTCTCCTTACCAGCTTAGCAGTGAGTCAAGTGGGCAGCAGTGTGAGTCCTTAGGAAGCAAAAATAAAAATTAGGGGCCAGCGCTGTGGAGCAGTGGGTTAACGCCCCGGCATGCAGTGCCGGCATCCCATATGGGTTCCAGTTCAAGTCCCGGCTGCTCTACTTCCCATCCAGCTCTCTGCTATGGCCTGGGAAAGCAGTAGAAAAAAGCCCAGGTCCTTGGGCCCCTTAACCCATGTGGGAGACCCGAAAGAAGCTCCTGGCTCCTGGCTTCGAATTGGCACAGTTCCGGCCATTGTAGCCATCTGGGGAGTGAACCAGTGGATGGAAGACCTCTCTCTCTCTCTCTCTCTCTCTCTCTCTCTCTGCCTCCTGTAACTCTGCCCTTCAAATACATAAATAAATCTTTTTTAAAAAATAAAATAAAAATTAGTATTGGAAGGAGAAGTAAAGGTATCTACTAGATGGTTACCAAGAATCAAAGGATAATAAATAGGAGAGGATGCAGACTACTGACTTCACCCACCTCTGCTGCGACAGCCCCAAAGACCATAACCATATTTGTTCCATGCAACAGGGAAAGGGGACATTTACGTGGGTAATCTGCTGGAAGAGAGAGCTTTGGAGTCAAGTCGTAAGCTGTGAACTATTTTTCTCTACAGATATGGCCAAATGAATGCTATAGTTTACATAGCTCTAAAATAGTTAATATATTGGGTTTTTACAACTTGGTAAGGGTTGGTAGATGTGTTTAGGGAGAAATAAAATAAAGGGTTGTGAAACTTATAGAAACGCAAGCCATTCTGAATGCTGTCCATACTTGGACTGAGAGTGCTCTGATTCAAGAGGGTAAACTGATCACCAAAGGATTAAATGCAAGGGAGATGTGTAGGAGGGGCAACTATATGTGGGTAACACATTTTCACAAAGTTTCTAGAAGACTTTGGGGGGCCAGTAGAGCAAGAACTCTGCATTCAGAACATGCAGGAAGGGGCTGCAGCAAAGGAGAGCATCAAACTATCTGGCAGATGCCACAGGCTCTGAAATCAGTGGGCACCACGAGATGGGAGCAAGCAGGAGAACCAAAAGCAAGCACAGGGGGATTATTCCAAGGTCCAAGATGCATGAATGAGTAAGCTGATTAAGCTGATTAAGGCTTCCCATAATCCTCTTTCTCAGAACTAAAAAGAGACATGAGTATTGAGATGGAAAAGTTTCACTGAGTGCTGATTAGAATGAATGAAAAAAGATTGACACCAAACCCCATCTTTATAAAACTTGAGAACATCAGATAGAGGAAACATGTCAAAGGAATGCTATTAGGTCACATTAAATGCATCATTAATATGCTAGATGTTATAAGACACTGAAACAATGCCTCAAAATTCAAAAGGAAAATGATTTTGACCTTAAATTCCAAATCCAGCAAACTACTAATAAAGATCTAAAAATTACCTCTCACACATTTATTCTGCAAAAGTTACTTCATAATATACTTCAGCAAAGTAAAGGAGAAAACCAAGAAGAAAATACAGAATATAGGAAATAATAAAATGAACCCAGAAAAAAATGAAAAGAAATCCCAGGCTTAAAGTTCTGTAACAAGTCTGCAAAACAATGACAGCTACCTCGTGGATCTGGAGACATGCAGGTTTTTACATCTCTGAAATCAGAATGTCTCCCAATTTGTCATGTCTTTCAGTTGCTATTGGCCAGGTATTGGGGTGACTAGGATGGCATCATTTATCAAAATTTGATCATAGGTGTTTGTTTTGTCATCACTCCAAATGATTTGTATGTCTTACTAGATGCTAATTGTGACAAAATTTAATTTTAGCTCACACACACACACACACAAAAAATGGAATAGCTATGGAAAAGCTATTAGTAACTGTAGGAAACGCCCCTATCAGGATGGATATTATCAAAAAGACAAGGAATAACAAATGCTGGCAAGGAAATTGAGAAAGGAGAACTCTTATAAATGGCTGGTGGAAATGCAAATCAGTGCAGTCATTACGGAAAACACTGTGATTTCTTCAAAAACTGGAACAGGACTGTCATATGATCCAGCAATCTCATGACCATGCATATACTGAGAAGACATAAACCCATTTTATCAAAGAGACAACTTTTCTACCATATTTACTGCAGTACTGTTCACATTAGCCAAAATATGGAATAAACCAAGGTATGCATCATCAGAGGAATGTAAAAAGAAAATGTGGGGGCTGGCACTGTGGCTTAGCGGGTAAAGCCGCCATCTGCAATGCCAACATCCCATATGGCGCCAGTTCAAGTCCCAGCTGCTCCTCTTCCCATCCAGCTCTCTGCTATGGCCTGGGAAATCAGTGGAAGATGGCCCACATGCTTGGGCCCCTGCACCTGTGTGGGAGATCTGGAAGAAGCTTCTAGCTCCTGGCTTCAGATCGGTGCAGCACTGGCCATTTGTGGCCAATTGAGGAGTGAACCAGCGGATGGAAGACCTCTCTGTCTCTCTCTCCTCCCCCCCCCCACCTCTCTCTGTGTAACTCTTTCACATAAATAAATCAATCTTAAAAAAAAAAAAAAAAACTTTGACTTTGGTGCATTATCCAAGCACATTATTTGTCTATTCAAACAGAATATAGGCAAGTTAAAAAAAAAAAAAAAGAAAGAAAATGTGGTATATGTACACAATGGTATGCTATTCAGCTCCCGAGAAGGGATGAAGCCCTATCAGTTGCAGCAAACTGGATGGAACTAGAGGACATTGTGTTGGGTGAAATACAAAAAAGATAAACCATCTGTTTTCCCTTTATATTAAAAAAAAACTCAATCTTAACACAAAATGCTGATTATATTGCTACCTCACAGTTTTTGTTTTATAAATTCAAAACTATTCTGAAATAAAATGTTGAGAGAGAGAGAGAGAGAGAGAAACTCCAGGAAAAATAGAAACTTACATGCTACAACCCAACGAAACTAAATTACCACATGATTCTGAACAACTGGGATAGACCACTTGGGACACACTTATAGTCCAACAAAGACAGACTTTAATAACATGGTGCAGCAAGGGAGACCACATACCAGAGGGACCATGCGGCATCTCACACAACAGAGAGAGGGCTATCATGGGATCGGGGAAGGAGCTGAGCGCACATGTTTGGCCAGGCTCAGAGCAAAGCAGGGCCATGTGTAAAACCATTCTTGCCAGGCTGAGCTGAGAGCTAGAATCAGGGTTCTGTGTCCTCGGGAATGACAGCAATAAAATAAACATGGGATTCTGTGTCTGAAAACCCCTTACAGGAAGCTCTGATTCTCATTACTTTTTTCTGTCAAAGTGAACCATGGCTCAGGTCTACCGGGCAAGAATGAGAAGTTCTGGTCTCACTAGCAGGATTCCCACAGCAGAGTTGCTGATGGTCTGTGATTTTAGGGAACCAGCTTTCTCAATCTGTTTACTTTTATTCATGAATAAAAACAGTGTTACAGGCTCACAGCATTTTATCCAGTAAGATCACTTTTCAGCAGACAACAGAGTTCTTCATGCATAAAATATGGTATTAGTGTACTAGGTGGCTCTGCAGATAATACTGATCAAGCAGTCACTAAAAAACAGTACCATTTATTGACTAAGTGTTGAGATTCAGTTTATAGAGAAAATTTTTTAAATGTAAGTATTGTTACAGATCAGAATTTAGATATTAATAACTCTGACAATTCAAAAATAAATGTTCAGGTAACCAAGGATGAGTATAAGCAAGCAATAAGATACTAAGGATACTCTAAACACTGTTTAATTGTTGGCAGAAGAAATAAAAACTAATATAAAAATTTGGATAGCAACATTGCAGGCAGAACTGTAAATTTCTTGTTAGAGATGCCCCCTGCCTTTACCTGGCCAGCTCTCCTCCCAGGCCAGCCAAGTAATGAAAGTCAACAGAGTGCCTTCCCCTAGGAGGTTCACACCTCCCTTAGGATATACCCCATGTGAAGAGATAGATAGGTCTGGGCCTCTGAATTTACAAGGCCTAAAGCCCACCAGATTATTAGCAAGCCCCTTCTATCAGGTTCTATTTGCCTCTCAATCAGAAAACTTAATTGTAGCTTACACAGCACCTTTCTTAGCTCCTCTAATAATGACTCTGTCCTTTGTTCTAGGCCCTGTCTAGTGCACTTGGGCCTCATTCCTTTGTAATCACAACCTCTACTCTACCACCAATGGCTCTACTCCCAACATGTGTGTACTGATGGTCCTCTTCCCCACTTAATGCTGTATAATTGTTCAAACCTGGTAAATGCCACTCTTAGGATCATTGGTTACTACCCTCACTCTGTCTTTTATGACCTTGTGTAAATATGATCAGAGTCGGCAAACTTGGAAGGCTTCCATAGCCTTGGCAACTCATGACGACAGCCTAGGATGGTTACTGGCGCCATAAACTAGAGTGTCAATTTGTTGGGTCAACAACAGGAGCCACTGTGCACTTGCTCCTCATGTGGGATCTCTGTCCTTAATGTGCTGTACATTGTGATTTAATGCTATAACTAGTACTCAAACAGTATGTTTCACTTTGTGTTTCTATGTGGGTGCAAACTGTTGAAATCTTTATACTAAATTGATCTTCTGTATATAAAGAGAATTGAAAATGAATCTTGATGCAAATAGAAGGGGAGAGGGAGCGGGAGAGGGGAGGGTTGCGGGTGGGAGGGAAGTTATGGGGGGGGGGAAGCCATTGTAATCCATAAGCTGTACACTGGAAATTTATATTCATTAAATAAAAGTTAAAAAAAAAAATTTGGATTGCAAAGGAAAAATAAGAATATTATAATTCTGTAAATTTGCTAAATCCTCTTCACAACAGAGTCCACAGATGCTTTATGTTTATCAAAAATTCAAGCTGGTGCTGCAACTCAATTGGCTAATCCTCCGCCTAGTGGAGCCGTCACACCGGGTTCTACTCCCGGTTGGGGCGCCAGATTCTGTCCCGGTTGCCCCTCTTCCAGGCCAGCTCTCTGCTGTGGCCAGGGAGTGCAGTGGAGGATGGCCCAAGTGTTGGGCCCTGCACCCCATGGGAGACCAGGATAAGCACCTGACTCCTGCCATCGGATCAGCGCGGTGCGCCGGCTGCAGCGCGCCAGCCGCGCTGGCCATTGATGAGCGTGAACCAACGGTAAAGGAAGACCTTTCTCTGTGTCTCTCTCTCTCACTGTCCACTCTGCCTGTCAAAAAATAAAAAATAAAAATTTAAAAAATGATATTTAAAAAAAAAATTCCAGAGAAGTAATGAAGACCTATCACAGAATTTAGAGTTAGGGAGATAACCATCAAGAAAAAGAAATTGAGAACCATGAAAAGTGGATGAGTCTAGGGAGTCAGAACTGAGGGATACACAGGGTAAAGGTTTTCTTCTCACTGTAAATGTTGATCTACTAATGCTGTCAATGGTTATATTACTTAGAAAAAATACAAAGAAGAAAATATTTGGGGGAAGGGAAAAGAGCCAGATGAGTAGGCAAAGGGGTAGAGACTTCAACCCTTAGCTGAAATGGAGCTTTAATTCCTTAACTAAACAGTACTTACCCACTATCTTCCATGGTTTTATTCCTTTTCTCTTTTACCCTGTCACCATTCTTCTTTTCTCGCTCAGCAATTTCACCCTGATATACCTTGTCTCCAATAAGCCTGAAAAAAAAAAAAAAAAAAAAAAACCACAAGAGACAGCTGTGTTACCCATTTGCAGTTCCAAGACAAATTCAAACATGGCTCTCATAGCCATGACAACCCTAGAAAATATTTTTCTATGCATCTTGGATGTGCAAAAAGAACACATTCCACACCAGGGCACTACCCTTGAATCACTCATTTCAATGTAGGGCAATATTCAACAGGTCCAAAGGGGACACCCCAACCCATGGTGCCTGTGATTTTCCATGAGAAAATTGTAAATCTACTAAAAGACCATAGTTTCACAGCTTAGTTCTTGCCCAAACCAAAAATTAAACCCAAATATTTATCCTGTTCTGCATATTTACCTCTTAGAAAAAGAGGAAAAGGGGAGGGTATTTTGTCTAGTGGTTAGAATACTGGTTAAGATCCCTGCATTTCATATTGGAGAACCTGAATTCCAGTTCTGACTCCACTCCTTATTTCAGCTTCCTGCTGACATCAATAACAGGAGACAGCAGGTAATGATGGTTCAAATAGTTGGGTCTCTGCTACCCACTTAGTAGACCTGAATTGAGTTCCAATCTCCATTCTTCAAGCTGACCATTGTGGTCATTTAGGGAACAAACCGGCAAATGGAAGCTCTTGCTCTTGCTCTATCTCTCTCTATCTCTCTCTCTCTCAAATAAAGAAGAGGAGGAAGAAGAGAAAGGTGAGGAGGGAAGAGAAAAAGCATCAAAGCTTTCATGCTGCCTCATTCTTCAGTCTCAGTCATGGCCTCCTCTGAGCTGCCTCCATGATTTCTCGACCCAAAGAAGCCTCTCCATCCTACTTGCTATCTCCATAACATTCACTGTCTGAAATTATCTCATTTATTAGTTTACTTACTTATTGACCATTTCTCCCTACTGGAATTTCTGGAGCAGAGTAATATTGCCCTTTTCATAGAAGTACATCAATCCCCTGGTAAAGGGCCCATTGTGGACACTCATTTGTTGGAGAGAAGGAAGGAAAGACAAAGGAAAAGAGGGAGGAAAGAGGGCAGACATTTTGCCTGGCAGTAAAGACACTGGCTAAGACACCCACATTGCATTTCAAGTGCCTGAATCCAACGCCTGGCTCTGGCTTCTGATTCCAACTTCCTGCTGATGCAGAACCCTGGGAGGCAGCAGGTGATGGCTCAAGTACTTGGATCCTTGTCACCCACATGGGAGGACCAGATTGTGTTCCTGGCTCCCAACTTCAGCTGCGCCAGGCATTTGGAGAGTGAATCAACAGATGGGAACATTCCTTTCTCTCTCTCTCTCTCTCTCTCGCTCTCGCCATTGCTCTCTCTCGTAAGTAAATACAAATATATATTTTTAAAGGAGGAGGAAAAGACATAGGAAGGAAAGAAGAGATCATTGAAAGCAGAAACAAAAGAAGGAAAAGGGGAAAGAGAGGAGGGAGCAAGGAAGGAAGGATTGAGTCAACCTTCTGATCCATACACCATCCATGGAGAAACAAATACTTAACAGACCGTGGACCTCACATCACCTCAGTTTTACCCTGACTACCCCACATAGAAAGCATCTCCCAGCATGTCACCTACATGGTGAAGTTAGTGATGAAAGCCGCAGCTGGAATCTGCATCTGAAACTCCGTTTCCTGGTCCTCAGAAGCTCTGTTCAGCATTTTGCAGGAAACCGTAGTGAAGGCATACCGAGAAATAATGGTAGACTTCACCGAGAATTCTGTCATCAAGGGCTTGGTTTTCTGTTGGAATTAAAGCACACAATACTCTCTGTGAGGCAGGAAAGCATGGTTCAGACAATTTGGGGCTGGGGGTGGGGGTGGGTAAGTGCAGGTCTTTTATTCATGAAAAAAGCCTTTGGCACCTGATTCCTGTCTCTTCTTTGCCTTGTTCTGATTTCCCAGTTTTTCACTCCTTTGACTTGTAAAATCAACCTTGAGTGAACAACCAATTCATGACATAGGAGCAAATCTTTAACCTAACTTTAATGAATGAACACAATGAAGATTTTCAATTTAATAGAAAATACACATTGCTTAAATATTCAATAAGTTATATGAATTTAGAAGCAAAGTATGTGACATGCACAATACTTGTTGTTATCAACTTTTAGATCACATTTACAGGATCGCTGAATTAATTGAAATATCAGGATATGCTAAACAAATTCTCTTATGCTCAACTTCACTTCAGTACCCACTTAGATAGACTATACACTAGGGCTTCCCCATCTGAACTACAGATTCATCTGAAACAGGAATCAATACTGAATTCAAGAGTGTATTTGAAGAGATAGATTCTAAAAAAAAGAAAGCCCAAGAGTGTGCTAATTAAATTCATCCCAAAATCTTGTTATATGAATAGTACTTGATGGTACAAAATTTGAGAATCCAATAAAATTATTCAGTATTATTTTCCCAGCCTATACAATAGTGCTACATCTGATGACAGCTGGTAGCATAAACCTCAAGAAAGAAAGAAACATTCACGAAGAAAGCCACTACTAACCAAGTGATGCTCTGATTCCAGGAACTGGCTAAGCAATTGACAGCATGTTATGGGTTGACTATGCCCCGCCCCCTACTTCGTATGTTGAAGTCCCAATTCCTAATGTGATAATATTTAAAAGTGGGAACCTATAGAGGTAATTAGAGTTACAAAAGATCATGAGAGCAGCGCCATCATAATAGGGAGGTACTAGATAGAGAGCTGGGTCTTCCTTTGTACTCAACCAAGCAAAGGTCATGTGAGTACACAGCAAAGGTCATGTGAGTACACAGCAAGAAAACGACCATCCACAAGCCAGGAAACACGTTTCCACCAGAAACCAAACCCTGCCAAACCTTGATCTTGGACTTTGCAGCCTCCAGAATGGTAAGAAAATTAAATTTCTATGGTTTAGGCATTCAGGTCTATGGTAATTTGTTGTGGAAGCCGAAGCAGACTAAGACAAAGCGCTAGCCCATTACAGTCTTGGGATACATACACGAAGTAGACATTTTATTCCGACTTCATAGATGGAAGGAATTCAAGCTCAGTGAGGGTATCTATTGGTTTTGGCCAGCAAGTAATGGAGATGAGAGTTGAATTCAATCCCTCTTGCTCCAAAATTCACTCTCATCACCATTATGCAAGACCACTTGGCTGCCCCTTGGGGACAGACCCTACTCATCTTTGCAGGCTCAAATCCCAGCCTGGTCTTTGGCATACAGTAGACCCTCAACAAACAATGAATGGAGCTGATTTACTCTGATAGGACTCTCCACTCTCCTGTTTGGTCTGTGGTCTACCAGGGGCAATGTTTATTTCAATACTCCTCTACTTTATTAATTTTCTTTTGGCCTTAGGCTCATTTTCAAAATAGATGCAAGACTATGACCTGCTGATAGCAAGGCACATTGCTTCCTGAAGTAAAAGGTGATCAAAAACCCTGCTTCAAAAGAATGACCAAAGAAGCTTATTCCACCAAACAAATATTTACTCAAAACGTTGGACTCAAATCACACTCTGCCCAGAAAACCACAAAAAGCTTAGGAGATATTTTGCCGAGGCTATTAGAGAAGTGAATCTAAATATCACGCAGATCTGAGAATATATTCAAATATTCACAAGAGCATGAGCTGCAAGAATCATGGCCAAACCTGTGAGAATATCAGAGTACAGCTGATCAATACAAAGTGCCAGGACTCTAGTAACTCAAAAAAAAAGCCAAACAAAATAAGGATATATGTCTCTACCACAGAGCTGGAAGAGATAAAAGCATGCAGTTCAGTTAAATAATGATCCAATTTTTTAAATAAATCTGAGCATATTAATATTTGAAAAATTTTTGCCCAAAAGAGGAAAAGAAACTCTGCAGTTTGGTCTGAGAAGGAAATTTTTCAACACAGTGGTTCTCAAAGGTGGGGTCCCCAGACCATATTACCCAGAAACTTGTTAAAGATGCAGATTCTTGGACTCTGTCCAAAATCCAGAGAATCAAAAACCTAGAGGAGGGGCCCAGCCATCAGTGCTTGGACAAGCAAGTGGCTGTGATGTGTGCACAAGTTTCAGAACTGATTCTAAAATCAGTTAATAAGATGGACCTCTTCATACATTTTTCATCTGCCAACTGAGGGCTTAAATAAATCACCACAATGACATCCACTTCTGAGATCCATAGACCCAAGACAGAGCCAAAAGCAAGAATTAAAATCTTAGGGCTTAAGAAATTATTCCTGAATTCAGAAATAATTGGATTGTACAATATTCTTTTATGAAAATCTAGCCTCCTTAGGAGAAAATCTGTCTCCCTGGAAGTGATTTGGATTAAAAAGAAGTTCCAGATGGAGTTTAACCAAATGTTTCTGTTAAATGATCTCATTAAAAACACTTAATGCATTTCAGTAAAGACAATAAAGATTAAACTTTCTTTCACAAAAAGAATCCTAAGGTGACTAAAACCATAAATTGAGATGAAATGTTTACTTTTATCTGTGCCCTTCCTTGAAACAGAATTCATCCTGTTTCAAATTCATGCATGATTAAATATATTTTAAAGGTTTATGTATTTATTTGAAAGGCAGAGTTACAGAGAGAGAGGAAGAGACTCAGAGAGAGACAGACAGACAGAGATCTTTCATCCATGAGTTCGCTCCCCAAATGGCCACAATGACTAGGGCTAGGAATGCCAAAGCCAGGAGCCAGGTATTTCATCCAGGTCCCCCCTTTGGGTAACATGGATCTCCTGATGGTTTCTCAGGCACATTAGTAGGTAGCTAGATCAGAAGTAGAGCAGCTAGGATGCACTGATGCTCATATGGGATGTAGTGTCCCAGGAGCTGGCTTAACCCACTGCACCACAGTGCCCCTAAATATGACTTTTAGCTCCAAATCTGCATTCACTTTGATTTCAACAGATACATTGAAAAGTGAATAACAATAATGGCTACAAGAGAAATCCAATGTACTCAGAAAATTCTAGTTTTATCACTTTCCACTTTGTTTGAAATTTAAACTATGTGGGCCAGTGTTGTGGCATAGTGGCTTAAGCAGCTGCCTATAATGCTGGCATCCTGTATGGGTTACAGTTCGTGTCCTGGCTGCTCCGCTTTTGATCCAGCTCCTGCTAATGGCCTGGAAAAGCAGCAGAAGATGGCCCATGTGCTTGAGCCCCTGCCACCTACATGGAGACCCACAAGAAGCTCCAGGCTCCTGGTTTGGGTCTGGCCCAGCCTCTCGACCCCCCATTTTAGCCATTTGGGGACTGAATCAGTCAGTGGGTGGAAGATCTATCTCTGTCACTCCCTCTCTCTGTAACTCTACCTTTCCAATAAATAAATAACTTATTTTTTTAAAAAATTAAACTAGTTATTTATTTTTTAAAGAAAAGTATATCTCATTTCTTTTTTTTTTTTAAGATTTATTTTCCTAAAATCCACAAATGACAGAGAGATAAAGACAGAGATTTTCTACCATTGGTTCACTCCCCTATTTTATTTCTTTATATTTTTATTTTTGTTTGTCAGTTTCTTGTTGCTATTGTTGTTTCCATTCTCTTAATTATTTTCATGTTAATGCGATATTAACACAAAAGAATAGATTTAATATAGTTCATAGATGCAATTCTAAAAGCAATGAGAGGGAGGGGAGGGAGGGAGGAAGGGAATGTCATTTAACTAGCTTTTATAAAATTACTAAGCAATATATGCACAACAAAAACTCCAAATTACTCTGAACAAAAAATGAAAAGTCAGTCTCCCTAGCATGCTGGATTCACAATCCCGTTCCCCAGAGGCACTATTTCACAGCGATTGCTATATCCTTCCATAAAGAGAAACTGTCCTGGTTTGCATCTCACATGGTCGCTGGTTCGAGTCCTGGCTGCTCCACTTCCAATCCAGCTTTCTGCTATGGCCTGGGAAAGCAACAGAAGATGGCTCAAGTCCTTGGACCCCTGCACATGTGGAAGACCTGGAAGAAGCTCCTGGCTTCTGGCTTCTGACCAGTGCAGCTCTGACCATTGCAGCCATCTGGGGAGTGAACCAGCAGATGGAAGACCAACCTCTCTCTCTCTGCCTCTACCTCTCTGTAACTCTGCCTTTCAAATAAATAAAATAAATCTTTTTAAAAAATAAATAAAAGTAAATCTTTTTTAAAAAATTAGCCAGAAACAAAAAGATAAATACTGGATAGTTCCACTTACATGAGCTACCTCAAGTAGTCAAAATTATGGAGAAAAAAGTAGAATGCTGGTTTCCAGGAACTTGAGGTGGGGAGGGGAAGTAGGATTGTAATTGGTATACAATTTCAATATTGCAAGATAAAAGAGTTCTGGAAATGGATGGTGGCAATGGTTGCCCAATGATATTAATGTATTATTGCCACTGAACTTCACTCTCAAAAATGGCTAAGATGGTAGTTATATGTGTTTTACCACATTAAAACATTAAAAGAAAAACAATACTTGTTTAAAGTCACAAATTGTTTACTTCTCTTCCCATTGAAATGTGGAGTTTAATTAATTTCTTCTTCATTTTGAACCTTAGTGGTTTGCTTCACTTATAGAATGTACTAGAAGTGATTTTCCAGGATTCTAAAGCCAGGTCCAAGAAGCCACACAGCTTCCGTCTGTGTCTTTCTGAACACTGAAAATCTTGTATTACCATGTAAGACATCCAGCCACTCTGAGATTGCCACACTGGAGGGGCCATGTAGTTACAGCTACTGCTGAGCCCACCTTCAGTCATCCCAGCTGTGAGTGAAGCTGCACTGACCCCTCTAGATCAGCCATCTGCCTTCAGAATACCACTGAGTAACCACCATCAACATTATCAACCAGAAGAACCACCCAGCTGAGCTATATCCAAATTCCTGCTCCACAAAATGATACAGTAAAAAGCTGCTTCTTTCACCTGTTCAGTTTTGCAGGTGATTTTTATACATGAAAAGAAGCTTGGAACATGAATGTCATCTTTGTAGACATTTGCATTTACAACCCTACCTTGGTGTGGCTTGCCCTTGCATGGAATTGAGGCATTTTATTAATTATTTCAAGTTCTACATTGTTTCTGATCATTTTTATGCTTTGTAAACTAGACTTCTGCACATCAAAAATGTCATTGAAATCCTTTTGGAAGAAGTTACAATATAAAGAAGAAATATAAAATAAAAAGAAAAAGAGACATTCAAGTCCAATCCCTTCACTTCACCAATATAGCCAAAGCTACTTACTGTGTGATTTCCCCAGGTCATAAGATCAGAGGCAGTGAATCCAAGACCCCAGGCAAAACCTTTGAAGGTTATAAAGGTGATAACTCCTAGATAACCAGTAAGATGTAAAGCTCCAAAAGTAAACCAAATATGGTCTTTGTTTCTGAGTCAGAAGTTTCTTGTGAGCCTCCCTTGTCTTCCATTAAATTCTAAACACTGAAGCCATAGGTCACTAAACTGAATGTATTCTAGATAGTTGTCATACTCTGATGTGGTATTTAACTCTTTGACACAAAAGTAGAGTACTTCTGAGGGGAACCCTTGCGAAGTTTCATGTTAGTTGAACAGAAGTTGATGGTTCTAGCTATAGAGCATTCCAAGTAAAATTTAGTTCCTTCATTGTAGTCTTTGTCCAGGTCTATTTTAAAAATAATTGAAAATGTTATTCCTTTGGCACACAGGAACTATTGTTGATGTCATGTTGCTTTGTTCTTATTCATGAGATATGCAATAATTCCACGAATTTACAATGTGACAATTAAAAGATACCTGCAAAAATATTCAGTTTATTATAGTAACCTTATGTCGTACCTTAAGCTTATGGAACAAGTAAGATTTTCTACAATGTTCCATCAGGGAGAATATGAAGCATAATTTATGGGCCCGAGAGACAGACTGAGGAATGTTTCAAGAAACTATTTTAGTTTTACTGCTTCTGCCCAGTTACTGTTTTCCCAGGAGTCCTTGCTTTTACCATAGCCTTGCCCTTCTGGTGCAGTGCTCTTAATCCAGAGTGCCAGAAACAGTTATGCAAAAATCTTTAAGAGCCCTGGCTACAGATTCTCTACCCCTACTCTGTCTGTATCGGAAACAATCGGAGAACAGGAAGCCATGACTTTTTTTCATCTTACCCACAGCTCTTAGCATAAAGAACAACTTTTAAAAACATTTACAAACCTGAATTTTCTCTTAGACAATTAAAGAAAAACATTTATCCCCCAACACACACAGAAAAGTCATAAACTAGCATTTTTTAAGCACTGCTATAGACTGAAGTTTATGGAGGTTTGGGGAGAAACATTACAGATAGCTCCTTATCTCAAGGCACTTATAATCACATTAGGGAGAAAAATGCAAAACATACTAAACAACATAGGAAGAGATAGGTAGGAAAATGCAGAGATATATATAAATATATATATGTGTGTATATATAATATATGTATATATATATATATATATATATATAAGCTTTCACTATTACACACACGTACAGAGAGAGAATAAGACTTTGACTGCAAGACCTTCTAAAATCTTGAAGCAAGATAAGTCAGAGGAGCCTGTAAAAGCAATAAAAGACTTTAAACTAGATGTCGAATTTCTATTTGGTGAAAGAGAACAAAAAGAATGTTCTAAAATCACAAAAACGAGGGAAGTGGAAATGGACCAGAGCACGTGCCTGAGATGAGACAGTGGATAGAGCAGCTTAGTTAGAAAGGAGAGCACATTGTGAGGAGTACACTGGACACGTAGGTAAAGCAGTCAGGAACACAAGCACAGAACTTTGGATGGCAGAGGTTCATCAAAATTTGTCATCAGAGGAAGGATATGAGACAATTGCCTCAATTTTCCCAATGCATAATTATTAAAAATGCAACATGTTTCCTGTATTTATATCTAAGTAAAAAATGTTGTTTTGGGATGTCAACTGGAAAATAGGGAGCAAAAAATATCTTCCTATGACATAATAGGATTTCTTCATTAATCTTTCCTACAAAGGCAAAACAGATGGGAAAGTAGTTTGAGGCAGGGAGAGTCTTAATTAGCTGCTTAATGGACCAAAGGTTTTTTTGTATGACTCATGTTGAGTCATTTAAAATCAAGCCACCCAGAGGATGTCCTGAATCACCCAAGATGCCTTCTGGAAATGTAGCTGGGGAATGAGTAGCCCTCAGTGTCTCTTCCTCGAAAATTAACCTTTTGTAGTTTTGTTTTGGTCTAACAATTCTTTCGTGATCACTAGAAGAAAGCATGCTGGAGGCAGAAGAGAACCTTAGACATCATCTAACTCTATTCGCCCTCATTTATACAAGAGAAGACCAGAGTGTGGCATTTTGCTGACTCAGGGTCTAAAGATCATTAGTAACCTTAATGCCTCTTCTTCTTGAGAAAACCAATATGCAGAATCAACGTTATTACATAAAGCAAAAGACAAGGACACTTCCCTGAGAACTGTACTTACCACTTCAGGGAAATCATTTCACTGCTCTATAGACAGAAGATGGCAAAAACTCTCAATCAACTTTTTATGACAATACCTTCTCCTTAGCAATATTTCATGATATTTTGAGGAGAAGAAATATAAAATGCAATTATCATCTTTATGTAGAAACAAACCCACTCTACACATCTGAAAAAGATACACCATGGTGGTTAGAATTGGGTCTCGGGAGTTAGATACATAGGCAACTAGCACTCTGACAGGTGACAAAGCCCAGGGTCATGCAGTACTGACCATGTTTCTCATGTTCTTGATGCTCTGGCATTTGGTGCTTTGACCCAGGAAGGACTGCCTGTTGTAGAGCTAGTTCACTCCTAGAAGTGGCAGACAGCTCCCCAGTGAGCATGCCTGTAAGTACAAACCAAGCACTCAAGAGCCCATACCCCAGCCATCTCATCTTACAAACTACACCGCCAGCCACCTCCTCTTATCAAACTCTCTCTCCCTCTAAATCATCCCAGGGCCAGAAACTGGACAATGAGGACAACTCCTACAGCCCAGAGCCTGCCAATATGACTCAAACTATCCAAACCTCCGCTTACTCAGTATTCCTACGCTTCCTTGCCCAATCCTGCCCATGAAAACCCTAATGAAAGTGTGAAAAGCCACACTTGCCATCTGCCCCCTTCTGCCTCCTGAATGTCCCCTGCTGCTTCCCCTGATGGCCCTGCATCCTATGGCGCAGCTCCTGTTTCTAGAGATCTGTGAGTATAAATTTCCTTCATGACAACCACTGTGCCTGTGATTCTTACCATACCTGATTAAAACAAATCCGGGGCACAAATTTTAAAAATCCGCTCTGAAGAAGCTGTCACCAAAAAAGCCTGCTATCAGGAGGTTAACCAGTGGCCAAGAATCCTTTCAGGAAAACCAGGCCAGTATCTGTTAAGCACCATGGAAACTCAGACACGAAGATAACCCTGCTTTTCAATCTATAAATACTGTGTGTGTGTGTGTGAGCCAGGGAACTTCATGAAAGGGGTATGTAATCAATTAAGAATAAAATCAAGCAAATCCCTATGATCCTGGCAAAGGAGAGAGAGGACCAGCTGTTGCCACACACATTTTATTCATTCACGGAAGTATGGAACATTTGGAGAACTCCAAGTAGTGGGGAATGGCGAGAGCACAGATCAGAAGAAGACTTCAGAGTGGATGGAGGCCCAGGGAAAGCAGAAGCCAGACGGCTCAGGACCTTAGACTTCTTGGGGTTTACCCTACAGGCAATGGGGCCTCACTTAAGACATTCACGCAAGAGAGTGGTGGTATGCCAGGTATACTGGGGGAAATATCATTCTGTCAATAAAGTTCATGCTAAAATGTAAATGTGAGATTTTAAATTAAAAGAGATTTCTGAGACAGTCTAAGCCAAGGGAATCAAGAAAATCTTTGTGACTCAGGAACTTAAAATATGGTGGGAGTGGGCGTTTGATGCAGTGGATTATTAGGGGCTTGGGAAGCCCACATCCCATATCACAGTGCCTAGGTTTGATTGATTTCTGCCTCTGCTCCTGATTCTACCTTCCTGCCAGTATGCACCCTGGAAGGCAGCAGGTGATGGCTCAAGTCCTTTGGTCCCTACCAACTACATGAACACCTAGATTGAGGCCCTGGTTCCTGGCTTCTGCCTGGCCTAGCTCCAACTATTGTGAGATTTGGTGAGTGAACAAGCAGATAAAAGATCTTTGTCTATGTACTTCAATCTCTTTTATTCTCTCCACATTTCAAATTTTTTAAAAAAAATGAAAACTAAATAAAAGAAAATTTTACATGGCAAATAAAGTTAATAGACAAATATTTTAGTGGGAAAATTTTATAATCCAGAAGACAGAGCATAGCTATAACATAGAAAAATCTCTGACAAATTGACAATTGGGGGATAAATAGCACAACAGAAAGATGGTCAAAGGATCTAAAAAAGGACATAGAAGAACTACTCTGCACATCTAACAAATATATTTTAAAATGTCCAAATCTGTAAGTCATCAGGGAATTGCAAGTTAAAGAAATAAAATATCACTTTGTATTTAACAACTAACAAATCAAAAAGAGTAATTACACTGATGGCACGTAGCATCATAGCAAAATGCATTTTCATCATTACTGATAGAAATTGAAGTAATATAGATAGCATTAGGAGTAGTCAAAAAGTAATCTGACAGCATCTATCAAAATTTAAAATGCACCTATATACTAAGCCATAGAACTAAAAGCATCCACAGGTTAGAATTTTTTTGAAGTTTTTGGCAGTATTGCAAAAGAGGGATAAAACTGAAAACAAACTGAGAGCACATTTATAGTAGAAAACTCAATAAACTATGGTATGTCACAACATGAAATATTATTCACCATTTTTTAAATGCATAGAGCCAGGTAAGGTATTGTCGGAGAAAATAATAAGGAATAAGGGGGCCATTATCGTGGCACAGCAGGTAAAGTCCCAGCCTGTGATGTCGGCATCCCAGACAGGTGCCGGTTCGTGTCCTGGCTGCTCCACTTCTGATCCAGTTCCATGCTAATGGCCTGGGAAAAGCAGCAGAAGATGACCCAAGCGCTTGGGCCTTTGAACCCATGTGGGATATCTGGATGAAGCCCTGGGCTTTGGCCTGGTCCAGCCCTGGCCATTGTGGCCATCTGGGGAGTGAACCATCAGATGGAAAATATCTCTCTCTCTCTCTCTCTCTCTCTCTCTCTCTCTCTCTCCTCTGCCTTCCAAATAAAATAAATATTTTGAAAAAGGAAATAATAAGAAATAGAAACATATGTATAACTGAAGTGGCAGTTTGGGGTATTAGTGACGAGCATGGCCTCCAAAGCTGCACTGTTGGGACTCAGTCCCGACTCTGCCACCTGTCACCAACTGTGTAATCTTGGGAGAGTTACTCAAGCTCTCTGAACCTTGGTTTTATCTTCTGTAAAATGCCTCAAAAATTGCCATAAGAGTAACTGAGTTATGACACACAAAGTACTTGGAACAATGGCCGGCACATAGCACACACTCAGTAAATCTTTGCTTTCCTTCTAAACCCACCCTGTTTTAAAGCAATGATCAGAAATCACAGATACACAAATGTCTCTGAGATGCCCCTCTCTATGTTTCACTGCTGCTCTATTTTTCTCTGTGGCACTGGTCATCTCCTCAATTAAAAGTTTGTCTCTGATGGGACTGGGAATGGGAGAGGGAGGAGGAGGGGAGGCGGGAGGAGGGATGGGAGGGCGGACGTAGTGGGAAGAATCACTATATTCTTAAAGTTGTACTTATGAAATGCATGAAGTCTGTATTCCTTAAATAAAAGGTTTCTTTGGGGGAAAAAAGAAAAAGAATTTGTCTCTGATGTCTGTCTCTGCCCCTTTTAGAATTCAGCCTCCATGGAAGATAAAAGTCTTTTATATGTTTTGTCATTGCTGTATCTCCAATACCTAAAACAAGACTGGACAGGCAGCAGGCAGTCAAAAAATATTGTTGAATGAGTGATTAAATGAATGAGTAGATATGTATGAAAGAGCTTCAGAAAGCTCATGGGAAAATGCCTGTTATCTTTAACCCGATGCTTCCATGAACTTTGTAAGTCCTCCTATTTACAATCCTACATCACTGAACTACAGGGATAACGCTCAGAGAAATGAATCTCTTGGCAATTCCATCATTGTGTGACCATCACAGAATGTACGCAGATGACTAAGATAGTTACCACGTCACTAGGTGATGGAACTTGGAGACCACAGTCACATGCGCAGACAGTTATTAACCAAAGCATTGTTAGGTGTAGATGCATTCTTGGGAGGCTGTTCTCTATAAATCGGATATTTCTACACATTTTATGAGCAGAGACTCTAGCTGCTTTTGCTCTGAACTCTTTCAGAATGTTGGTATTGTGAACAGCCTTTGAAGTCAAGCTATGTCTCTGTCTGGAGCAGAGGGCAAGTTGTCCCAAATAATAAAGAGAATATCTCCCCCCAGGGCAAAGATCAGGCAGGTTGTTCTTCTAATGTAATGTAACCAGTTGCATGTGGAGGTGTCACCTGGCCCTCTCTTGATCACCATATGGGAATGGCACCAATGGTTCTGTCTACCAAGGCCCTGACGACTGTTATTACTGTGAATAAAAGTCATCCTTTGTCTTTGATCCAGGAATCTCCCACTTTCTGCCAGCATCCACGAAATGGGAACAAACTGTCTTACTAGCTTGAAATCAGGGTAAAAATCTCAGATGCATCACAATTCTTGACATGTGTATGTACATATATGTTTACAATTGTGTGGACATGGAGAAAAACATGAAAGAATGAATGCTTGGCTAACAGATTTGAGGTACGGGAAGGAAGAAGGAAGAGGAAACCAAGCCAAATACAAAAAGAATATAGGGCCCCAGTCCAATATACATGTTAATGACGGTGACATCAGTAGTGGTGAGAAACTGGAATTGACTCAAACACCAGCCAGAGGTAGGGAAGGCTTGGGTAACTCCTCACCAGAACCTAAAGGCATGTCACCACATTTGGCTCCTTCACAGCACACACTGTCATAAATGGTTTCAGAAAAGCCTTGGAGTCCCTGCACATTTGCCAAGTTCCAATCTATCAGCCTCCACATGCAACTTTCATCCTCCGAAGCTTTACCCTATAAATGTGGATTCTGATTGCTTTGGTTTAGTTTACAGCTCACAGTGAAACCTGCATTTCCTGAGTAACGGTGTCAGTTTTTAAAGGTTATATTTAGAAAGTTTTTTTTTTTTTCAAAAATCTGCAAAACTCCATGTTTTGTCCTTATAGTCCTGCTAAAATAATCAGGTCTCTTTCCAGAAATAAAAAAAAAACCACTTAACAAATCCTTATTTTAAAAAAATCAGCCATGCAGTTTCAGAATAGGATTCTTCTACAAGCAACTTGAAAAGCTTCAGAAGACCTTAAGCAAAGCTGGTACTGGGTTCAAAATAAAGAAAAGAATGAGCACACTGAACTTTGCATTGTACCCTGAGGATACCTACCAGCCTTTGCAACAGCCTCACTTGCCTGGGGATCCTGAGTCCAACCTATGAGAAGAGAAGAGACATGAAATATGATTGGGAAGTCATCCTTAAATGGCTGTATAAGGAGGTACAAATAAATTCAAATTCACCCATCCTGAAAAGTCATTCTGACTTTCTATCAGTTTGTTCCCAGCCACAGTTAGAATTCATCTCACTGAGACCTGGTTGACTCTTAATCCATGAGATCACACCACCTCCTCGGCTGAGCATTCTTAAGTCTGTTAGAGGAGAATGTATGAAATGACAAGAACAAAGAGATAATTGGAATATGTGTATTTGATTTCATTTTCTTTTTCATCTTGAAATTAAGGCCTTTGCTATTGTGTCTTCTGCAAAAAGGAAAACCATCCAGCCTTAATCCGATAGGCTCACTATTCAACTCAAAAACACTGGGAAAAATTCTGCAAGCAAAATTGGACTTACCTTGATTTTTCTTATTGTGTCTTTTTCTGGATTGTTTGTTTTATTTTATTGCATAGAAGGGATACGGGAAGGTACTCAAATCATCTTTTTTTCTTAAAAAATCACGTTAATAATTAGCCAGTCCCCTGAAAACTGTTAGTGGGGTTAGTGTTTGGTACAGTGGCTAAGATACCTCTTGGGAGGCCTGCATCCTATATTGCAGTCCCTGAGTTTAAGTTCCAGCTCCACTTACAACTGCAGCTTCCTGCTAATGCACACCCTGGGAGCTAATGACGTTGGTTCAAGTTAGTTCCAGAGTCCATGGCACTCATGTGGGAGACTCAGGCTGAGGTCTAGGCTCCTAGCTTCAGCCTGGCCCAGCCCTGGTTGTTGTAGGCATTTGGAGAGAGTAAACCAGTGCATGGGTGCATGGAAGATCTCTCTCTGTGTGTCTTTCTCTACCTCCCTCCTCCTTCCTTCTCTCTCTCTTCTTCTTCCCTCTCTCCTTCTCTCCCTCTTTCAAATTAGTAAAAATCTTTAAAGGGCAAGGAACATGTTTTAATTAAAAAGTAAATATCTTAATGGTTGTTGAACATTACTCTTGACAAATCTCTGTTTAAATAATAGAAATGTAAAATGTTAATGCTACAAGTACTACATTTTATATTTTGGAGGGCAATTTGACAATGTAGATCAAAACTTGGAAAAATATGCTTAGACACTATGCATATTTTCAAAACGGTTTTATGAGCTATAATTTACACACAATAAAATTCATTCATTGAAAATACACAAATGTTGTTTACTATGTATCCAGAGTTGTGTAATCATTACCGCATCAATTTAGAACATTTTTATTACCCCAAGAAGTAATCCTGAACCTGTTTATCTACCGTCTCCCAGTCTCCTCATGACCGCAGTCTTGGGCAACCGCTAATCTGCTCTGTCTCATGGCTTTGCCCATTTTTTAGTATTTCATATCATACAGTATGTGGCCTTTTTCATTTAGTGTAATGTTTTCAGGGTTCGTCCATGTTGTAGCATGTATAAGTGATTCATTCCTTTCTATGTCTGAATAATATTTCATTGTCTGGACATACAGTACTATATTTTATCTACTCACAGTTGATGGACATTTGGGCTACTTCCACCTTTTGTTTATAATGAATAATATAGAACTTGAATGAACACTGAATGAACTCTCACAAGCAATCCTTTGTGTTGGAAATATGTTTTCTGTTTTCCTAGAAGTAAGATTCCTATGACATATGGTAAATGGAACTTTTTAAGAAACTGCCAAATTATTTTTCAAATAGACTAACATTTTATATTCTCACTAGTAAGCATATTTTTTTAATTTATAAATTCTGCTTACAAAAAAATATGTGGGGGAAACCAGTAGAAAAAATTTAATGAACAAGAACATTCTTTGTAACTTTTCAAACAATTGCTCACAATTGGAAACATCCTAGAATGTCCTTTAAAAGTAGTTTTGTTAAAGGCTTGTGTTGTGGCATAGTGGGCAAAACTGCTGCCTATGACTCCAACACCCTATGTGGGCATGAGATCATGTGCCGGTTGCTCCACTTCCTACCTAGCTCCCTGCTACTGGCCTGGGAAAGTAGCTGAGGATGACCCAAGAGTCTGGGACCCTGCCACTCAAGTGGGAGACCCAGATAAAGCTCCAGGCCCCTGGCTTCAGCCTGGCCCAGCACTGGCCACTGCAGCCATCTGGGAAGTGAACCAGTGAATGGAAGAGCTCTCTCTCTCTCTCTCGCTCTCGCTCTCGCTCTCGCTCTCTGCAACTTGCTACTTAAGAAATTGAGGTTAGTTTGTCACACCAGCACATCTATCTGTCTCTCCCTCTCTCTCTGTAACTCTTACTTTCAAATAAATATGTAAATCTTTAAAGAAAAAAGTTCGTTAAATGATCATGAAACATTGATTAATTTCAACACAGCTGTTAAAAATAATAATGAGGGCCGGCACCGTGGGTTCTAGTCCCGGTTGGGGTGCCGGGTACTAGTCCCTGTTGCTCCTCTTCCAGTCCAGCTCTCTGCTGTGGCCCAGGAAGGCAGTGGAGGATGGCCCAAGTGCTTGGGCCCTGCACCCGCATGGGAGACCAGGAGGAAGCACCTGGCTCCTGACTTCAGATCGGTGCAGTGCCGGCCATAGCGGCCATTAGGGGAGTGAACCAACGGAGGGAAGACCTTTCTCTCTGTCTCTATCTCACTGTCTATAACTCTCTCTCTGTCTCTCTGTCTCTCTCTCACTATCTAACTCTGCCTGGCAAAAAAAAATAATAATAATGATGATGATGATGATTCAGGGGCCGGCATTGTGGTATAGCAGGTTAAGCCTCTGCCTGGGACACTGGCATTCCACATGGACACCGGTTCAAGACCTGGCTCCTCCGCTACCGATCCAGCTCCCTGCTAATGCACCTGGGAAAGCATCGAGTGATGGCCCAAGGGCTTCGGCCCTTGCACCCACAGGGGAGACCTGGAGAAAACTCTGGGTTCCTGGCTTCAGTCTGGCCCAGCCCTAGCCATTGAGGCCATTTGGGGAATGAACCAACAGATGGAAGATATCTCTCCCTCCTCCTCTGTGTAACTCTGCCTTTCAAATAAACAAATAAGAAATCTTTTTTTAAAAAAAGAAAAATACTGATGTAGATCTATATTTATGATATCAACAGATGTTCACTTTCCTGGACTTCAATGCTGTGCACCAACTATTTTTCTAGCTCTCTGCCAGGAGCATTTACCCTCTTGTGGGTAGGTGGGGCCATGCAACTCGGTCTGGTCAGTAAGTGATGAATGTTAAGTAGCATCCATCACTTCTGGGACAAGTATCAAATTGCAGATGTTGGATTCTCCACAACTCTTCTCCCTCTGGCACAGTAATTAGCAATATTTAAGTGGGAGCTGCTCCAACAAGCCCAAATTCACGAGTGACTGCAGTGTGCATATTTGCTCCCGTGCCAACCCAAAACAGACAAGTTGTATGGGCAAGAAATAGAAGTTTGGTATTTAAGAAATTGAGGTTGGTTTGTCATACCAGCACATCCTAGCCTACCCTGACAGATATATTCACAATACGTTCAAAAGTACTGAAGCAGATAACAAGATGCTATATTCAACATGATCCCATTTTTGTGAGCATACTTTTTTGTTGTTTTTTTTGTTTTTGTTTATTTTTTTAAGATAATTTATTTGAAAGTCAGCATTACACAGAGAAAAAGAGAGGCAGAGAGAGAGAGGTCTTCCATCTGCTGGTTCACTCCCCAGTTGGCCGCAATGGCCAGAGCTGTGCCAATCTGAAGCCAGGAGCCAGATCTTCCACGTGGATGCAGGGGCACAAGCATTTGGGCCATCTTCTACTGCTTTCCCAGGGCATAGCAGAGAGCTGGATGGGAAGTGGAGCAGCCAGGACGCCCATATGGGATGCCAGCACTTCAGGCCAGGGCATTAACCCGCTGCGCCACAGCGCCAGCCCCGAGTATACATGTTTTTAGTTGCAGAATGTGTATTACCTCTGCTTTTGATAAGTTAGCATATATTACTTCCGTAGCAGAAAACAATGATAAAGATACTTCCATTCTGAAAATTGACACTATAATGTAAAATGTTTTAATCCCATTCTTTTGCTTCTCTCCCCTGGGGAAAAGAAAAATGCACACTATTGATCTGCAGATGTTATAATCCTGAGCCATCCTAGGGCTTCCTACTTGATAGAATGAAAAGAGAGTGAAATAGTACAAGGTTTAGCTTGACAACCAACCCTGTCTCCAAAGAAGAGTCAAACTCAGGAGGAGGCTGTTTTCTGGTTTCTAAAACGAGGTAAGCTCTATAGGAAGCCCACATAGGAGAGCCAGGGGAAAGATTCTGGGAAAATTCCTCGCCAGCTCTGGGGCCTTCCCCTCCTTAAACTTGTGGAGAAGGCTGGGGACCACCTGTAACAACCACCGTCAGAGGACAAGCCCAGCCCCTCTGCAGCATTAAGTTCTGGGGTTGAGCTAAGAGATTTTCTTTGAAGCTTCCTCCCTTGTAAAGTAGATTTTCCAAGAAAGTGAGCAAGCTTTGAGCAGAAAGAGAAAAGTTGGTTTTTCATTTTTGAGATGACTATCTGACGTCTCTGGGGATTCTGATGGCTACACTTCAGTCCAAGTTTAAACTCAGGCTGACCCAGGTGCAAAACATCCTGGTGCACACAGATTTCCTGGTGCCAGTTAGAACTGGAAATAGAAATGGCACCAATGCCATCATCTTTTTTTTAGTTAGGAATTCCTGTTCCTTTTTCTATTGTTTGGGTGCTTTCCCACTGCTTTACAAGAAACTGGGGGCAGGACTTGGGGACAGAGAAATAACAGACTTCCAGCCCTCCTGGTATATTCATCATAGAGCTTCCACTCACTTGCTTGGGGCACAAAATCCTAGACTTAAGAGATGGCTCAAATAGGATTCTTTGGTTCCAGCAAGCTGAACTTCTTTATCCAGCATCAAACCACAATGTTTATTAAGAAATATATGCCACAATGTTGCACCAGGTTAAGCTGGCCTCCCATTAGATTGCTGGTTCGAGTCCCAGCTGCTCCACATCTTATCCAGCTCCCTGCTAGTGTGCCTGGGAAAGGAGTGGAAGATGGCCCAAGTGCTTGGCTCCGACCACCCCGTGGGAGATCTAGATGGAATTCCAGACTCCCAGCTTCAGCTTGGCCCAACCACAGCTCTCGGCACCATTTGGGGAGTGAACCAGAGGATGGAAGATCTCTCTCTGTCTCTCCCTCTGTCTCTATAACTCTGCCTTTCAAATAAATAAATAAGCCACAATATTCAATATCAAGGACCATCTCACTTAACTTTAACATACATAAGCATTTGTATGTATATGTGTTTGTATATATTCAAGATAACATAATAGACAAGGTAATTTTTTTCTTTTTTTTTTTAAAGATTTATTTATTTATTTAAAAGTCAGAGTTACACAGAGAGAGAAGGAGAGGCAGAGAGAGAGAGGTCAGTCTTCCATCTGCTGATTCACTCCCCAACTGACTGTGATGGCCAGAGCTACGCTGATCCAAAGCCAGGATCCAAGAGCTTCTTCCCAGTCTCCCACATGGGTGCAGGGGCCCAAGCACTTGGGCCACCTTCTACTGCTTCCCCAGGCCATAGCAGAAAACTGGATTAGAAGTGGAGCAGCCGGGACTTGAACTGGTGCACATATGGGATGTCAGTACTGCAGGCAGTGGCTTTACCCACTAGGCCACAACGCCGGCCAGGGTAAATTTTACATTAGAAAGAAAATGGGAAAAAAGAGACTTCACTATATTCTTGAGTGACCAAAAAGTCTTTATGACAGAGACACATCTAGAACTGACTGTGTGGATGTTTGCTGGGGTGGGATGAAAGGGATAACGAGGGTTAAAGAGAATCAGCTCTGGACAGGAACTATGCTCAGAAATATTTAGCTCATACCTCTGCCACTGCCTCTTTACCTCCCATGGACCAAGCAGCATTTGGAACCAGAAAATAAGGTTGCCTTTGCACATCAGTGATACTTACCAGGACTGTGGAGTTTCAAATCCCCCTGTTCATCCCACTGTCAATTAGTACAACTATAGATTTCAAAATTTTGCAAGTGCTGCTTCAATGTTTGCATCTGAGCAATAGAGGTTCTGTTTTCCCCCAGGATCTGTCACAGTGTCAGAGGGAGAAAAGCAAATGTCCTTAAAATATTCCCAGAGTCCATCAAGAAGAAAGAATGTGACTGGAGGGACACTTAGTGCCTCTGGGTTGGATGCTTTAGTGACTTAGGTTGATAGGAAGAAAGGTAAAGGCAGAGTGTATCTCTATTCTTTTTGAGCTCCATTACTAGGTTCATGGCTCTAGGTCCCATTACTGAGCCAAGAGGTGCTACAGTTAGGCCAGCCTCAACACAACTTCTCCAATGGACTAAAGTTCTGAGCTCCTGTTGGGTTCCCCGTGGGAACTCAATCGGCCAGTTGGTCCCCATTCTTCTAGGACATTCTAACATTCTGAACCCATGACCCAGCACCAAAAGAGTCTGTTACCTTAGAAAGCCACCTTAACGACCTGGAACAAAACCAAGGCTAGATGCTGGAAAGTCACTTGAGATGCCATTCATCATCTGTGTGGAAAGTAGCTAGTGTGGGAATAGTCCCAATTAGGTAATTCTATATCACCCACACAAAACTTTTCTTCCTCTGGAATAATGTTTCTGCAAGTTATTCAGCTGTTAACCATTTGCAATATGGGGTGCCTATCACCTCAGGGATGGAAGAAGAAATTTCAAATTTGAACTAAAATTCCAAACAAACACCAATCAGGAGATTAAAGTTAAAAATAAATTGGCCTTAGGTTGCCCTGTTGCTTTTATCGAAAAATAAGAGAAATAGACTTTGCTTGGAGAAAAATAATGTAGTGGTTCAGGACGCCACTTCCCTTTGCCCCCCAAAAAAATCCAGGTCTTCATCCCATGTGCACATCCTCCTAAATCAACCTTGTTCTTCCTCAAATACTGAAGCATTGCAGGCAGTCCTGACCACAATTCTGACAGCACATTAAACAAAACTTCCTTAAATCTTAGCACGCAAAGCTTCAGGGAGGGAGCCAGTTAGGAACACGAAGCTGCATACAACTCATCACCCAGTTGCCAGGACTCCCCCACCCTTCTCCGCCCCCAGGAAACAAGCTATGGCTGTTTGAGGAGTGAGAAAATCCCTGGAATTTCTCCCACAACATCCTCCTTCCCCATTCAACTCTCCAATTCCATTTGAACAATCATATCTGTGCACATAAGGGAGACATTACTGAGGGATCTGGTTTTCTTTTTAAAACAGCTAGAAAAAATAGTTGTCTTAAGTCTCCATTTTTTTTTTCATCCAAATGCAAAGATTTCTGAGTGGGAATTTACAAGAAATTAAAAATCCCGAATTTCTCTTTCAGGAAATTAGATTTGTCACAAGAGGTGTTTAAACGATGACAAGTAGGTATTGGTCTATAGACCAGGAGCTACACTATCTATGTGGCTGGAGCTGCAAATAAAAATTGTATTTAGACAAATTAAACTAAATTATATATCTGTATGTGGTCTGTTATCTGGAGAATTCATGGAGAGCTCCAGCTTTGGCAGTCAGCAAAGCTGGGCACCAATCCAGGCTGTGCACAGAGTAACTTTGGTGTGTCACTTCCCCAGGGTGGACCTCCCTATCTTTTATAAAGCACACTGAGACTGTGGTGGTGGTCACAGCTTTAGCTACGATGCACAGAAATATTGAAAAGAGCTAATACAACCTTGGAGCTTAATACCTGCGAATGCTGTGCCTCAGCTTACTCATTTAACCTTCATGCAACCATAATAGCATATAACAGGGTTAACGATTTTTATTGAATGTTCTATTATTATAACTTAGAAGCTAAGAAAATATAAGTTTCAGAATCTATGACTTGTCACAGGCCCCGAAAAATGGATGATATTTGTAGGATTTGTCAGATTATCCAAAGGTATAATTTTTAATGCATTGTTTCTCATTCTAAATAGATGCTCACTTTAGTATCTAATTTCGTAGTCACCATTTGATATTCGTGTTCTTGAATAGGGCCCTGCACACTGTAGAAACTTTACTCCCTTCCTGAAACCTAGAGGCATCCCTGCCTGAGGTAGGAGTTACAAACCACTCTATCTCACAAATGTGAAGACCGAGACCTGGGTAAGTTAGGTACATGCCCAAGTACATGTAGCCAGTAAGTGCTGGAGCCCGCACCTGAACCCAGGCAGCCTGGCTCGACTTGAGTGCTATGAGCCATAACACTTTACTGCTTCTTATTACCTTTACATAAAGCCCTTAGCAAGCTCTGTGGGACATAAGGGACACTCAGTAACCAGTGGCTATTACTATTTTGTGTACTTAAAATTGCTTTTGGAATAACATGAATACAGCTAAGCTTATTTGGAGGAATCATAAACTTGAAACTTACAAAGCAGACAAATCAGCAGACTGACTTTATCCAAGGAGACTTCCTCTACAACACTAGTCTCCTGAAAGACTGAAATCCTGAAAATGATGTTATCCAATGTGTAGTTTGTGCATCACCTACATTAGAATCATCAAGATGCCCACCCCAAGCTCAATGGATCTACGTAGATTGGAGTGGGACCTGGGAATCTGTGAACTCTCTGAATAACTTTTGCACACTGAAGATTGCAAAACCACTACTCTTCATAATCACTCCACTGTGAATAATAATATTTATTGGCAGGCTGACAGTGAGGATTGGAGGGAAGAACTGAATCCAAGGTATTATTGGTATATTTCCAATGAAAGGTAGATGGCAAAAGTAAATTATACTGCAACATCATAAACATATTCAGCTACCTTCAAATACATATATCTTGTTATATTTAAATTTATCGGTTTCTTTACATTTATGCATTTGGAAGGCAGAAAGGCAAGAAGAGACAAGGATAGGGAGTGATCTTCAGGGCCAGCACCATGACTTACTTGGTTAATCCTCCGCCTGCGGCGCCAGCATCCAATATGGGTGCCGGATTCTAGTCCTGGTTGTTCCTCTTCCAGTCCAGCTCTCTGCTGTGGCCCAGGAGGGCAGTGGAGAATGGCCCAAGTGCTTGTGCCCCTGCACCCACATGGGAGACCAGGAAGAAGCAACTGGCTCCTGGCTTCAGATGGGCACAGCACGCCGGCCGTAGCAGCCATTTGGGGGGTAAACCAATGGAAGGAAGACCTTTCTCTCTGTCTCTCTCTCTCTCTCTCACTATCTAACTCTACCTGTTAAAAAAAAAAATGAGGCCGTTGCCATGGCTTAACAGGCTAATCCTCCGCCTTGCGGCACCAGCACACCGGGTTCTAGTCCCAGTTGGGGCGCCAGATTCTATCCCAGTTGCCCCTCTTCCAGTCCAGCTCTCTGCTGTGGCCCGGGAAGGCAGTAGAGGATGGCCCAAGTGCTTGGGCCCTGCACCCGCATGGGAGACCAGGAGAAGCACCTGGCTCCTGGCTTTGGATCAGCGTGATGCGCCTGCTGCAGCGGCCATTGGAGGGTGAACCAACGGCAAAAAGGAAGACCTTTCTCTCTGTCTCTCTCTCTCACTATCCACTTTGCCCGTCCAAAAAAAAAAAAAAGAGAGAGTGATCTTCTATCCACTGGTTTACTCCGCAAATGCCTGCAAACACCAGGGCTGGGTTACACTGAAGCCAGGTGCCAGGAACTCATTTGAGGTTGCCCACTTGAGTGGCAGGAACCTAAGTACCTGCTGCCATCACCCTGCTGCCTCCCAGGGTACACATTAGCTGGAAGCTGAAGTCTGAAGCAGAGCTAGGACTTAATCCCAGGGATCTAACATGGGATACAAGCATCGCAAGTGGTGTCTTAACAACTATGCCAAATGCCTCCTCCCCTTCCTTACTCAATTACTGAAGAAACTTGTGCTCAATTTTAAAATTAAGTTTACATAGAACTTTGAAGACCATAATTACAGAGAATAGAACATTAACTACATTCCCAAGTTCTGTTCCAAGATTTAAGTATGTTAGTTCTTTCACTCTCCAAAATTCTTTTAGTTAAAAGGCTTTAATTAAATCCTTTAATCTCATCACCCTTGTTCAGAGATAGAGGCTTACAGACATTAAGTAACTCCCAGTAAGTGCTGAGCCAGGATTTGAACCCACAAAGTCTGGTTCTGGAGCCTGTGCTCTTAAGATCTATGTCAAAAAGAAAACTTTTAAAATAAGCTTTAAAAAGAAATTTTTAAAATAAAAAATTAAAAACCTAGGGCTAAAAGGTATGATTGCAAATTTTCATTGAACCTTACTCTCCCCACTGCCACCCCAGATAAATAAATACTGCTGTGTATTGAAGACAGCATGAAATCACTAAAATGGGTCAAATTCGTGTTTTTCCAAGGAGAGAAGTTGAGAGGGTTAAACCTCCTTGGGCTTGGGGACCTTAGAGCTTTCATCTGTCCTCCCAGTTCATAAACAGAATCTTTGTTTCCAGTTCTTCCCACACTCTCCTCCCTCCACCCCTCAACAAAGTCTCCATATCTTTACCCCACATTCCTTCCCTCATTGCTCCTGCTGCACAAGCCTACCAGCCACAGCCAGCAGACGGGCTGAGCCTGCGCTAGGCACATTAGGTGTATTAACTCCTTCCATCCTCACAGCCCCATTGCTTTTCCATAGTCTGCAGAAGAGGACATTGAGGTACCCAAGGAGCTGGTGAGTGACTGAATCAGGACTCAGCTCCAAGGAGCCTGGCATCAAAGCCAACGCCAATGCCCTTCTCCACTTACTAAAACATCTACCATTTACTGAGTGCCCACTGTATACCTGTGCCTTCACACAAACTCACTAAATCCTTACAAGTGTGGCCAACAGGAGCTGTCCTCCGTGCTGTGGCTAGAACTGGAAGAGACAGAGAGGAACCCAGCCTGTCTCTCTGGACCCCGAGGCTGCACTTTCCCTACACTGCCATGAAGCTGCCTGGAACTTTTAGCAGATTTTCCTTCTGATAACCCCGAGGGAGAACTGCCCTGACTTAAATTTTACAGATAAGCAAGTTAAAAGACAGAGGTAGCATGAAAATAACCATTTGACAAGCAGGCAGGTTCCATCTTCCAGATCTGCCCATGGAAACATGGGGCTGAAAAGCAGCAAAGTGGCATGCCTACTAACCTCTCCGCCCCATCAGGCAAAAACATGCTTTAGGCCAAACAATTTAAATATCATTTACATGACGGTGTGTGTGGACAGCACTGTGTAATGGCGATAGCCATTTCTCACGCAAGATCTTTGCAATCATTTTTGTATGAGTTTGATCTGCGGTTTTCAAAGAGCTTTCCTAGAGATTGCACGTGCACAGGATCTGTTCACCTGTGGATAAAGCCCTTTAAAACTCAAATCCTGGCAGATGTACCCAATTTCAACCAGCAGAACTGCCACCCGCTTTGGTTCTAGGTGCTGGCGCGACCCGGTAGCCACGTTTAACTGACGAATCGTTGATAAGAACCGAATGGAAAAATTCATATTCTCTAGTTTTCAGATGGGAAAAGCGGAGCCTTCCGGGAGTTTGGAACTTTTCCCAGACTGGCCTTTCTCCCGCATGAGCTAGGAGCAACAGTCACAACAGACTACCCCCCCCCCCCCCGCCCCGACACACACACGTGGTGAAGAAGAAAACTTGTAATGAACTTGGGGAGTTCACAAAACGACCGGCAGTAATGCGCACAGATAACAAGAGCCACGAAGAACTCTTAGTCTGCAGCACTTGGAGGTCCCAGGCACAATTCTGCAGAAGACCCTGGCATAGGGTGCAGAAGGGATCCGCAAGTGACTCAATCGGTGGAGAAGCTCCCGGGCAGAAGCAGGGGCCAGCGACTAGGGGCAAGGAGAGGGAAGGTGATGCCTCCTTCCTCCACATCCAGGACCCGTCAGGGGGACGCTGTCCACAAGCCACGGGGCCTGGGGACGAGGAGGGAAAGGGTCCTAGCTGCGCCCGGGCTCCCTGGCTCCATCGGGCTCTTCCACTTACTTGCTCCGAAGTGTCACCCCATCTCCGCGCCTCTTCCTGCAGCCCCGCGCAGAGGGGCATCCCCAAGCACAGCCCCAGCAGCAGGAGCATGGCTGGGCGAGAGCGCGGCGACCGCACTGGGGGCCGGGTGGGACGCGCAGGGCACAGCGCTCAGAGCACTCTGGCAGCTGCAGGACGTGCTGGGGCCCCGCCTGGCCGAGGCCCCGCCTCCTTAGGCAACGCCCACTCACCCTGGACCCGGCCTCCCTGCGCCCCCACCCCTGAAGCCCCGCCCCCGCCTCCGCGAGCGCGAGTCCAAGCCGGGCCCCCAGTGCAGGGAGCGAGAAGGGCCACCAGCCCAGGCCTGCCTTGCGGCGAGCGCGCGCACAGCTGGGGCCACTTCGGCTGGCCCCGCGGGACCTCCTCCCTGCCCTCCTCCTGATAAGGAACCAGACTCCTCCTCTGTGGAGCCTCCTGCTCCGTTTCCACCTGCCACCCTCTTTCCCTCAATCCTTTCTACCTCTCCAGCACGGTGCAAGATGCTTCTTTGTAGACTTGGTTGATTTCTGTCGCCCGAGAACGCGGGAAAGGCCAGGCTGGCCTTCCGTGTACAGTCTGCCCTCCCTCCCCTAATAACCTGAAGCCCACAGGAGACCCTGTTCCTTCCGGCCAGAGGACAACCACCTTGGAAAGTCAGGAATAAGAGATGCTAACTCTGGTGCAAAGAGTACCAGCAATATTGTCCCCCTTGATCCTGTGCTGGCATAAGCACAAGGTATGGTATTACCTTAATTTTTATGCTATTTTTTAAAAGATTTATTTATTTATTTGAAAGTCAGAGTTACACAGAGAAGAGGGAGAGAGAGAGAGAGAGAGAGAGAGAGAGAGAGAGAAAGAGAGAGAGGTCTTCCATCTGGTTCACTCCCCAATTGACCGCAACGGCCAGAGCTGCTCCGCTCGGAAGCCAGGAGCCAGGAGCTTCTTCCGGGTCTCCCACGTGGGTGCAGGGGCCCAAGGACTTGGACCATCTCTACTGCCTTCCCAGGCCATAGCAGAGAGCTGGATCAGAAGTGGAGAAGCCGAGACTTGAACTGGTGCCCATATGGGATGTCGGTGCTTCAGGCCAGGGTGTTAACCCGCTGCACCACAGCGCCAGCCCCAAATGCTATTTATTATAAGGGCGAATGTTATCGTACACCTTAGTTACAAACTGTTGGTGATATTTTCATCCTGCCGTAGATACAAACATCTACCAACCAGTCCCAGTGACATCTTTTTTTCTGGTGGATACATAAGATACCTGGAGCTGCTTGTTTATTTCATCTTCCAGAACGCAGTTGCCATGTGGACATTTTGATGTCTCTGCGATAATTCCATCTAAATAGATGAGGTGAATAATAAACCTCAAAGGCCAAGAACAGGGAAATGAGGAACCCAGATAATGGCTGAGCTAGCCCCTGAGATATGATGCATTATAACAATACGGAAATGTTGACTGTGTACTCCAAAGGAGAAAAGTGGATCTCAAAGCTGCAGCCACACAGTACAATTGTATTTAGATAAAAATACAGGGGCCAGCACTGTGGTGTAGCAGGTAAAGCCGCTGCCTGCAGTGCTGACATCCCATATGAACACCGGTTCAAGTCCCAGCTGCTCCACTTCTGATCCAGGTCTCTGTTGTGGCCTGGGAAAGCAGTACAAGATGGCCTAAGTCCTTGGGCCACTGCACCCACGTGGGAGACTGGAAGAAACTCCTGGCTCCTGGCTTTGGATGGGCACAGCTCCGGCAGTTGCGACCAATTGGGGAGTGAACCAATGGATGGAAGACCTCTCTCTTTCTCTCTGCCTCTCCTTCTCTCTCTGTGTAACTCTGACTTTCAAATAAATAAATACATCTTATATGCATGGGCACTGGAAAAAGTCCTGAAAATGAGAACAGCAGATGTGCTCACTTGTGGAGAGTGATTTGTTTTCTTCAAATATTTTTATTTACTCTTGTTGAAAGGCTGTTCAACAAAGAAAGTAGGAGAGGTTCAAAAAGCTCGTTGCTACCATGAAATTAATGAAAGGAGAATCTTTGTCCTTAGCAATCAATGAATAGACTAACCTCTGACTAATTAAAAAGCATATAATCAAGTAACTATAGCTGACCCAGCAAGGTTTCCAAAACAAAACCACTTCGAACATTTGCAGCAAACTGTCTGCACGTTCTGTCCTCATTTTAAAATAAGGGGAGTAATCCCAAATATTCGAAAGTCAGGATTTTTTGTGGACTAAAAATGGAATTAGATGAAGCCTGGTTATTTGAAAGGAGGCAGCAGTAGTAATTACACACAGAGAGAAGGAGAGGCAGATAGAGATAGGTCTTCCATCTTCTGGTTCACTCTCCAACTGGCCGCAACGGCCAGAGCTGCACCAATCTGAAGCCAAGAGCCAGGAGCTTCCCCCGGGTCTCCCACACAGGTACAGAGGCCCAAAGACTTGGGCCACCCTCTACTGCTTTCCCAGGCCATAGCAGAGAGCTGGATCGGAAGTGGAACAGCCAGGACTCGAACCAGTGCCCAGATGGGATGTCAGCACTGCAGGGAATGGCTTTACCCACTAAGCCATAGCGCCGGTCCCACCTGCTGTTATTTCAATCCTCCAACAAAACAAGGGCTCCACCTTCAGCTTCTCCATCCCAGCCCCAGCCCCCAGCTCCTCTCTCTCGTAACACTGGCAGGAAACATATTCAACTATTTTTGCCCTTGTATCTACTCATTTTTCCCAAATTTGTACTAACTGGGTTTTGCAACAGTACAACATTAAGAAAAGTGAGTTGTCTTCATCTTGGAGGACTCTGGGACATCATGCTAATGCATAGTTCTATCTCTTTTAAGGCTAATTTCTCCAACTGAGGACAAGCTTCCACAACTTATTGCATTATGCTAAATATATAGTTAGCACTTAAAGACCTCCTGATGAATGGAATTAAGAGACAGGAGGTGTAGGGGTGGAGGTCACAAGTTCATTGTGCTGGGGAAGGGGTAGGCAGGGCTGGAGTCCAAACTTGGCCACTAACCAGCTACATGACTTGGAAGAGTTCCTGAAATCCCCATTCTTTTCAAATGACAGTCTAATATTCCACGTAACACCTGAGACCTGAGCATCTGTATGATTAGTTACAGAGAGAGGGAAAGACTTCTTCAATCTTATGGTTTTCACTCCCCAGATGAAGCCAGGAGTTTCATGTGGGTCTCCTACATGGGTGTAGGGGCCCAAACATTTTGGCCACCTTCTGCTGCTTTCCCAGGCCATTAGCAGGCAGCTGGATCAGAAGTGGAACAGCCAGGACTCGAACTGGTGCTCATATGGGATACCGGCATTGCAGATAGCGGCTTACCCGGCTTCGCCACACGCCAGCCCCTGTGTAATGCTCTTTAAAAATTAGGTCCTTATAGTAAAACTGAGTGACAGTCTTCTGAGACTTCTGAAAACATAGGCCATGATTTAGAGTGGCCTTAAAAATAAGAATTTAAAAATTAATAGACCTTGAAAAAGGAGACATGACAATTTGCCTTTTGATCCCACATTTCTGATTGCACCTGCAAGAGGAGCTCATTTGCCAGTTAAAGATTACTGAGCACAGAGAATCTCCAAGCCAGAGAAGACTCTACAGGATGTCCAGCCCAATTCTGATTATTCTATGGCAGTATCTCAAGGGGCTTGTCCAGGAGCACGCAGCAGTGAGAGACAAATCTCGGGTGCTCATTGGCAGATTCTAAAGGCAGAGCTCAGTGACTGCGGGTTCAGTTTAAGAATGAACAGGAGGTGGATCATGTGGACCAGCAGTGTAGCTTGGACCCAGTTGTTTCTAAGAAGCAATTGAGCAAGGGGCCAAAGCATTCCAAGCTTTATCTTGGCCACCGAATTGAGACTACCAATTGATGGGCTCAGAGCCATGACCGAACTGATCAGGACTAAAATGAAAGAGCAGAAAGCAGGTTGTGTGTTTGTTTTCTTTTCCTTCCCCTCAAATTTACACCATGACATCCCTCAGCTCCTACTACATCCAGCTGCGGTGAGATTGAAACTCCAGCCCACTTGCTTTGGGTTCAGCACTTCCTTCTCTCTGAGTGTCTGTAAGGCCATTGTTCTTTCCTGGGCCAGCTCTTCCCCCCTCCTTGGTCTGCACCTTTTAATCTACTTATATGGCTTCGTGTTTGTTTCTCTTGGACTCCTGTCAACTTTGCAGAATTGCTACAGTCTCTTACAACCTTGGCTTGTTTCTCCCTCAGAGGGACTGGGAAGGGAATGGGTTCCTTCTGGCTCTATGATTTCAAAGGATTGCTGATATGTTGGGAGCCTTGTTATACCTGCTTTTTGTCTGTTTAATCACCACTGTATTTTACCCAAAGAGAAGATTTGTAAAAGAGGAAAGAGAGAACGCAATTTTCTAGCTGATGATTGGCTGAATTTAATCAGCTAGAAATTAAATTATAAAATTATAAAATGCGACACTTAGATTTTAGTTTCATTATCTGCTTGTAGATTTGGGATCCAAATTAGACTGATTCCTCATGAAAATGATTGTATCTTGCTCACGTCTATATTCCTAGCGTCTAATACTTAACTTAGAATACGAGTTCAGTAGCTATGCGATATGTTTGACAAATGAAGGAAACAGTGTATATCTGCCATTTTGCTACCCTGGGGAAGTTGTGGATAATAGAAATTGTAGACATGATCCATAATCTAGAAGAATTTATCATTAAAATAGGAGATGCAAAAATTTCAATAAAATGGACATAATGTGGTCTCAATTAAGATGTTTTAAGAGGAGACGAGGGTAAGATTGTGCTTGCAAACTAGAAGGCTTCATGAAAGAAGAGAAAACTGATTTTGGGATGAATCAGAGTTTTAAAGTCAAATAGCAGCAAGAGAGCAATAAGGAGATAGGGAAGGAAGAAGAAGGCTGAAGGTAGAAAAAGGCTCTGATGGGGCCAGCACTGTGGCATAGCAGATAAAGCCGCCATTTGTTATGCCAGCATCCCATATGGGCACCGGTTTGTGTCCCAGCTGCTCCATGCTAATGGCCTGGGAAAACCAGGAGAAGATGACCCAAGTGTTTAGGCTCCTGCCACCCACATGGGAGACCCAGATGAGACTCCTAGAGCCTGGCTTTGGCCTGGTCCAGCGATGGCTGTGTGGCCACTGAGAGAGTGAACCAGTGGATGGAAGATTTCTCTATCTCTGCCTCTCTAACTCTGGCAACACAAATAAATAAATCTTTAAAGAGAGAGAGAGAGAGGAAGGAAGGGAGGGAGGGAGGAAGGGGCTTTGACATTGGAGAAATGATAATATAACATACTGGGTAAAAGGTTGAGATTGGGCAGTCACCTGTGGAATCTTCTTTTTCTTTTTCATTTGAGAGGGAGAGAAAAAGAAGAGCACATCCCCAAGGGAGGTGTATATGTGGGGGGTGGGGGGTGTAGGTGATGGGTGGACCAGAGCCTTGGGAAGGAGGGACACAGTAGGGAGCATGTCTCATGGAAAGCCTCCTTACTGATTCAGAAATCCTGCTCGCATACCCCATCAGCATTGCCATACATGCACACGTTGTAAAAGTTGTTACTGTTGTCAACCACACTAGCTCTGTATTACCAATGCTGTAAAGTGAACTCAGGCATTTCTACTGACAGCAGTGCTACTGGCTCTCCAGTCAGTATTCATCTCGGCTGGCGGGGACACCAGTCCTTAATCGTATATGTGAGAAGCTCTGTCGATTGATGTGATATGCCTAATAATGAAAAGCCAGAGAGATGTCAGTCTCTGGAACAATCTCTATCAAATCTGCATATGCATCTAATCTTTGACCCGTCATGCCCACTTCAGGTGACCCATTGTACAAACAAACCTCCTCAAGTGCAAAACGATGTAGGTGCATATTTATTCATTGCAGAAGGAATTGATTTATGATGTCCAGAGATTGGAAACAATCCAAAGTTCGTTAGTAGGAATCCAGGTAAATAGAATGTAATATGATGAAGCTGTGCAAAAGAATGAGGAAACTTTCTATATATTGATACAGAAAGATATCTGTATTAAATAATGGGGGAAAGAGCAAAATATACTATGAATAATAATGCAGTCTATAGTGTCAGAAAGGGAGAAAGTGAGAAAACATATTCTTATGTGCATGTATTTGCATAAAGAGCCTAAGAAATACAACCAATGAAGAAAAGTGTTTGACAGAGACAAAGTGGTAAGAGGATGGAGCAGGGGGTGGAATCAACTTTTTTGTTTTGGGTTTTTTTAAAACTGTATACACTTAATTTTTATTTTTATTTTGTATCTAAGAAGTAGAGAGACAGAGAAAGAGCTCAAGATAGGAATAGAGTGAGAGTGAGAGAGATCTCATCCACTGGTTCACTCTCTCAGTGCCCAAAATGGCTGGAGCTTGGCCAGAGACCTAATCCAGTAGCCTGAACACAATGTAGGTCTCCCACGTGAGTGGCAGGAACACAATTGTTGAAGCCATCACCACCACTTTGGGGCCACATTGGCAGGGAAGGTGGAATCAGGTGCCAGAGGTGATTATCAAACCCAGGCTCTCCAGTGTGAAACATGGGCATCTTAACTGCTCAGTTAAATGTCTGCTCCCTTATTTTAGAACACTCTGACTACACTACCTACTCATGAATTCATTTATAACTGCAGGGGCCAGCATTGTGGCACAGAGGGTTAAGCTACTGCTTGGGATGCCAGCATCCCTACCCCTCCGCTTCAAAATCAGCACCTGGGAAAGCAGCAGATGGTGGCCCAAGTCCTTGGGCCCCTGTCACCCATGTAGGAGACCCAGATGGAGTTTCTGGTTCCTCACCGAAGTGAGGAAGTGCTCAGCTCTAACCACTGGGGCCATTTGGGTACTGAACCAGTGGATGGAAGATCTGTCTCTCTGATGCTCCCTCCATTTCTCTGTCTCTCTTTCACACAAATAAATGAATAAATTTTTAAGAAAAATAACAATTTGCTGAAAACTGGAATTAAAAGAAGTTTATTAGGGGTTAGTGTTGAGGTATAGTGGGTTAAGCCACCAACTGCAACACTGGCAACCCCTTAAGGCACTGACTTGAGTCTCAGATGTTCCACTTGTGATCCAGCTCCCTGCTAATGCACCTGGGAAGGCAGCAGAAGATGGTCCAAGTCTTTGGGCCCCTGTACCCACATAGGAAACTCAGATGGAGTTCCTGGCTGCTGACTGTGGCTTGGCCCAGCCCCAGCCATTGCCATCATTTGGGGAGTGAATCAGAAGGTGGAAGAGCTCTCTCACTCTCTCTCTATCTGTATCTCTGCCTTCCAAATAAATAAATAAATATTTTTTTAAAAAATTAACTTAAAAATCAAAATAATATAAATAAAATTGCAGCTGGAAGAAGGAAGAGAAAGAAGAGGAGTGGTGGTGGTGGAGGAGGAGGAGGGAGAGGAGAAAGGGAAAGGAGGGAAGGAGGAGAAAAGGGAGAAGGAGGAGGAAAAGCTGATCAAGCTTCAGGTCTCTCTCACGTGAGACTCAGCCTCTCTTGGGCTTGTTGGATGAGCACTCACATTAGTAACATATGGTGGGAGGGAACTGCACCCCATTTCCAACATCACCTCCTGGACATGTGCCAACACACACACACACACACACTATGTTCAGCTACTTCTGGTTTCCTAATCTTGTTCTTTGTTGCCTCCCTGCTCTACGTGGATTCTTCTCTTTCCTGGAATGTCTCCCACTGCCTCCCCGACCCAACCTGCACGGATTGCTTCCTCCAGGGTGTCTCTTGGATCTCTTCAGGCTGGTAAGGATGCCATGCCTCTAACAGAGAATTCAGCTCTTTGTCTTCAGATCTTTCTTTCCTATAAACCAAGACCCACTGAAGGTCAGGCTCTGTATTCTCATCTTGGCATAACTATTCAGCATCTTGCACCCAACTTGAGTTGAGAAATATTTGTTGAGTGAATAAAGAAGACTTGCTCAGAACTGTATGCTTTTTGATTTTCATGTTGGGCAATTCACTTGAAATTTCTATAGCACCAATCCACATAGCCACTAGATAGAAACAAAATATGTACCTCTCTAGAGGGAAACATTTTTAAAGGGCAGCAAAATATTGATTCCCCGTTGCCAAACCTTTGCACACAAATATCCATCTTTATTACTGATTCATGGTGGGGCAACTTGTAATTAGAAGAACTTGGTGGGGAGAAGAACAACTGATTTGAGAATCGCAGTTTAATGCATGCTGTATTGGATGCTTTATCTTCTCTTAGCTTTGACTTCCTGGTAGATTTAAACTTTACATGGTGGAGAAGCAAGTTCTAATCCACCTGTTTCCACACTCTTATCACTGTGTCTCTTTCCCAAACCCTGCCTCATTTAAGAAACTCCCCAAAGAAGTTTGCTAGTAGACACAACTTCAACTTTTCTCCAAAAACACACTAAAACTATTTCTCTTCCTTGAAAAATTATAAAGTCTGTATTGTAGCAGTAGCATGTTTTCAGCATATTCCTGAAGCCATCAAGAAGGCACCATTAGTATTAATTTTGTCTTATTTGCCAAAATGTACCCTCCCATTAAAAAATCAAAGCCAATGGTCACTCTTCAGCATTAGCTGTCTTTACTAATCCCCATCCACTTTAATGTGCAGTTCGATTCCAAGCAAATAGTCCTTAAGGGATATTCATCAGTTGGGCAATGGTTTGTTCATAAAAAATACCAAAAACACATTTTTATTTTCTTTTGAGACAACACCTAGAGCAAAAATGGCTGTCCTTGTTTTCTGGGCTTTAACCCAGGATCATAGGAAGCTTGGAATAGCACAGGGAAGTTGTTAGTGCTCTAGGGTAACACAGAGGTACAGGTTCACCTGCCTCAACACCCCTTTTGAGTTCCCTGCCCTGCTACTTTCTTCATCTCCAGGTCAAGAAGACTGAGAAGGCAGCCAAAACTGGAATTGATCATTATCATCATCATCATTACCATCATCATCATTTGAACCTGGAAAGAGATAGAGATAGTGCGACACAGACAGAGCTCTCATCTACTGGTTACTTTCCCAAATACCTGAAATGGCCAGGGCTGGGCCCCAGGTGGGGCAGGAGGTGGGGGAAGGCCAACACCAAGAGCTGGGAACTCAATCCAGGAGCTCCACCACTTGGTCTATCACTACTGCCTCCCAGGGTCTGCATCAGCAAGAAACTAGAGTCAGGAGCCAGAGCCAGGATGCAAACTCAGGTACGCTGATAGAGAATGTGGGCATCCTAACCAACAGCTTAACTACCAGGGCTAACTCCCACCCTATCATCAGATTCTTTAGAGAGGTGCAGATGGGTTTGGTGCCTCACTGGCAAGGGTGGGGGAAAGCCTCTTCTCTGTGTCACACAGGTACAGGTTTGAATATCACAGGTCCTGATATTCTGAATAAAAATTTGTAGTCTTCTTTCTCTATGTCTCAAGATCAGTTCCATACTAAGTTTCCATACTCCTGTGTGGAATGAACTTTACTCTTACCAAATGGCTGCAATGGCCAGGGCTGGGCCAATATGAAACCAGGAACTAGGAACTTCATGTGGATTTCCCACATGGGCGTAGGACCCCAAGGACTTGGGTCATCTGCTGCTGCTTTCCCAGGCACATTAGCAGGGTGCTGGATTGCAAGCAGAGCAACTGAGACTCGAAGCGGTGCCCATAAAGGATGCTGGCATTGCAGGTGGCGGCTTTACCTGTTAAGCCACAACACTGGCCCAAATAATTTGGTTGTGCTTATGAAATGCATGAAGTTTGTATTCCTTAAAAGATTTCTTTGGGAAAAGAAAAAAAAAAAAGATGCCACTTGGGATGCCTACATCCTATATCAGAGCATCTGAGTGCAAGTCTTGGTTCCATTTCCAGCTTCCTGCTAATGCGCACCTCTAGAAGCCAAAAGTTGTGGCTCAAATACTTGAGTCCCTGACATCCATGTGGGAAACTCAGATTGAATTCCTAGATCTTGGTTTCAACTGGTTCAGCCCTGGATACAGTGGGCATTTGGGGAATGAAAAATCTCTCTTTCTCTATCACTCCCCTCCTTTCCCCCTTTGAATGAAATTTTAAATAAATAAATAAATAATAGATATTTTAAAATAAATATCAAAATTTTTTTTATTTGACAGGCAGAGTTAGTGAGAGAGAGACAGAGAGAGACAGAGACCGAGAGAAAGGTCTTCCCTCTGCTGGTTCACTCCCCTAATAGCTGCTACGGCCGGTGTGCTGCACCAATCTGAAGCCAGGAGCCGGGTACTTCCTCCTGGTCTCCCATGTGGGTGCAGAGCCCAAGCACTTGGGCCATTCTCCACTGCCTTCCCGGGCCACAGCAGAGAGCTGGCCTGGAAGAGGAGCAACCGGGACAGAACCGGCGCCCCAACTGGGACTAGAACCCCAGGTGCTGGCGCCGCAGGTAGAGGATTAGCCAAGTAAGCCACGGTGCTGGCAATATCAAATATTTAAAAATAAATATCATGGTGGCTGGAGCTGTGGCACAGTAGGTTAATCCTCTGCCTGCAGTGCCTATCAAATATTTAAAAATAAATATCGTGGTGGCTGGAGCTGTGGCACAGTAGGTTAATCCTCTGCCTGCAGTGCCAGCATCCCATATGGGCACAGGTTCTCATCTTGGTTGCTCCTCTTCTGATCCAGCTCTCTGCTATGGCCTGGGAAAGCAGTGGAAAATGGCCCAAGTGCTTGGGCTCCTGCATCCACGTGGGAGACCTGGAAGAAGCTCCTGGCTCCTGGCTTCAGATTGATGCAGCTCTAGCCATTGCAGCCATTTGGGGAGTAAACAAGTGGAAGGAAGACTTTTCTCTCTGTCTCTTCCTCTCACTGTCTGTAACTCTATCTCTCAAATAAATAAATAAAATCTTTTAAAAATAAATAAATATCCCTTTCTGTGATATGTTTCTACTATGCACTATGAAATGTTTATCAGAGGCATCAGAGACCATCTAAATTTGCTTCCTATTGCTGATGTAACAATTACACATTTAGTGGCTTAAACCAACAGAAGTCAGTTGTACCGTTCTGAAGGTCTGAGCTCCAAAGAGGAAAACAGACTTGTTTCCTGCTGCAGGCTCTGGCAAGAATTTTCTCCTTGCCTACTTCAATTCCAGGAGGCCACCCGGGTCTCTGGGCTCATGGCCCTGCATTGCTCCGGCCTCCGCTTCCACCATCACAGCTTTCTGACATTCCTGCTGCCCTGTTTGTCTTATGGGGACCCTCATGATCACACCAGGCCCATTCGGGAAATCCAGAGCCATCACCTCATCTCAAAATCCTCAATTTCATCACACCTGCCCAATCTCTTTTGCCACAGAGTAACACATTCAAAGGCTCAAGGTTAGATACGGAGATCTTGATGGGAATCACTTAGCCTTCCTGCCTCCGAATCTGTCCTTGGTGTCCTGTCCCAAAGCCTGAAGTCTAAACTTCCCACGAGAAAGGAAAGAGCAGGATCTTCTACAAGGGACCACCTATGTGGGTACCCAGAGATCAAGAACCAAATCGTCCATGCCATATCACAAAGGGAATGCTGTAATGACTCCCAGGTCAGGTCATGGTAAGATGTGTCCCTAAACCACCCAGGGTTCCCTTTGCTCATCTCTCTTCTCAAAGGTGGATGCCGGGAAGACTAAGGGAAGGGATCCTCTTGCAGAAGAAGTTGGATTGCAAGGTAAAAATTTCAGAAAATTAACCAGTGGTGGGTGGGTTGCTATCAATTAATTACTTCGCAGGAGCCAGTGCTGTGCCGTTGCAGGTTAAGCTGGTGCCTGCAGTGCTGGCATCTCATGTCGTTGCCGGTTCGAGACCCGGCTGCTCTACTTCCCATCCAGCTCTCTGCTATGGCCTAGGAAAGCAGCAGAAGATGGCCCAAGTCCTTGGGTCCCTGCACCCGCATGGGAGACGCAGAAGAAGCACCTGGCTCCTGGCTTCAGATCAGCGCAGCGCACCAGCCATAGCAGCCATTTGGGGGGTGAACTAACAGAAGGAAGACCTTTATCTCTCTCTCTCTCTCTCTCTCTCTCTCTCTCTCTCTCTCTCTCTCACTGTCTAACTCTTTCTGTCAAAATAAATAAATAAATAAAGGTGGTAGCTGCAGCCCATCACAAAAGTACAAAATTCCACCGACTTTTATGTTATGTGGATTTCACCTCCATTAAGAAAAAATCACTTTTAAAAAGCTAAAGTCAGAGCCAGTGCCGTGGTTCACTTGGTTTATCCTCCGCCTGTGGCACCTGCATCCCATATGGGCGCTGGGTTCTAGTCCTGGTTGCTCCTCTTCCAGTCCAGCTCTCTACTGTGGCCCAGGAGGGCAGTGGAGGATGGCCCAAGTGCTTGGGCCCTGCACCCCCATGAGAGACCGGGAGGAAGCACCTGGCTCCTGCCATTTGGGGGGTGAACCAACGGAGGGAGGACCTTTCTCTCTGTCTCTCTCTCTTACTGTCTAACTCTATCTGTCAAATAAATTTTAAAAAGCTAAAGTCAACTTTCTCCCTAATATTTAAGGTAAATTGGAATTAAAACTTTGCAACAAAAGTGACCCTGTAGAATATAATGATAGCTACCAGAGGCTGAGAGGCCAGCGGTGAGGTAAAGGTGGGAAAAGGTTGATTAGGGGTGCTACATTATAGTCAGATAGGAGCAATAATTTCTAGGGTTCTGTTGCACCATAGGGTGACTAGAGAGAGAGTCCAGGTACTGCTATCTTTGTCTATTGAAAAAAATACCAAGGAGATAGATTTTTAAAAGCTGTCCTCATAAAGAAATGTTAAATCTTTGAGGAAATAGATATGTTTACCTTGCTTGGACACTACACAATGTATGCGCGTATCAGAACATCATATGAGCAGTAAGCATTCTGGAGCAGTGGGTTAAGCTGCTACTTGGGATACCTATATCCCATATCAGAGTGTCAGGTTCAAGTCCCAGCTACTGCACTTCCATTTCAACTCCCTGCCAATGCTCCTGGGTCAGCAGATGGTGGTACCTGGGTCATTGCCATTCAACTGGGAGACCTGGTTGGAGTTCCTAACTCCAGGCTCAGTCCCAGCTGTTGCATCCATTTGGGAGTGAAGCAGGAGATAGAAAATTCTCTCTTTCTTTCTCTCTTTTTCTCTCTCCCTCTCTCTCTCATAAATAAATAACACATATGAATTTTTAAAAACCAGGTGTATGTTTTCTGAGACATTCTGATGATTTAGCTCTGGGAGTTGCAGGGTTGCGACAGCCAGTAAGGAGCTTTGCTGCAGGGTCTGAAAATTCTTCAAAGTAAAGAATTCTTCATTCTTCAGCAGAATGAAATCTTCAAATACGAGCTTCTAGATTTTTCTAAATTCTTGGAGACATTTGCACCCAAAGGTCCCCAAAGCAAACATATAATCCTGCTAGAATGTCTCGAACGCCTGTTGACTGGGTTAGTTCTTAAGAATTAGGGTCATCGTAAAAGTCTATATGGCTGCATTCAAGCACTGTGATAGAAATTAAATGCAAGCATCAATTATGTGACCAATGCAGAATAAAGGCGGCCAGAGTCGACATGCTGATAAAAAGTGAACATTTATTTTCTTCACGTGGGCAGCACTGTTGTAAGTGCCTCACTATATTAACTCATTTAACGCTCTTAACAGCTGTACAAAGGGAGATGCTCTATTGTCCCTCCATCAGAGATAAGGAAACAAAGGCAGGGAGAAGGGTGAGAACCTGCCGGAGCTCACATGCCTAGTAAGTGATGGCCTGAGGCAGCTCAGTCTGTTTTTCTTCTTCTTCCTGGAAGATGGCTTGAACCCTCGGAATTTGAGCATGTGTGTGCGTACACGTGTATGTGAATGCCCCCAACACATGCATTTGTTTACTGCCAGTTTATAAAATCTGTGACATTACATGCTCCTCTTCAATGTCGCTGTGTCCCTAAGTTATGTACCCACTGATTGTGTATAAATTGTCACAGATTTAAATTTCTAGTGATGTTTATTCAATTTTCCTGTCATCCCCTTCCCTTCTGTTCTTTCGTTTATGATGCCTCACCCTTAAGACTCCCTCCCATCTGACCTTGGCTTCTTCTGGCTTTTCCACCATCCCTTGCTCATTGCCAAACTTTAAACTAAAACTCTTAACAGAGCGGGCACTGTGGTGTAGTGAGTTAAGCCACCATTTGCAATGCCGGCATCCCATATGAGTGTTGGTTCTTGTCCTGGCTGCTCCACTTCCAAACCAACTCCTGCTAATGGCCTAGGAAAAGCAATGGAAGATGGACCAAGTGCTTGGGCCCCTGCACCCACATGGGAGACCTGGAAGAAGCTCGGGGCTCCTGTCTTCAGCCTGGTCCAGTCCCTCAAATGGTCTACAGCCATTTGAGCAGTAAACCAAAGGGTGGAAAACTTTCTCTCTCTCTCTCTCTCTCTCTCTGTATGTGTGTGTGTGTCCCTATCTCTCTGTGACTCTGACTTCCAAATAAATAAATAAATTTTTTAAAAAAAAACTTTTAGCAACAGAACTCCTAACTAACCATCATCTGCTGCCTTCCATAATGCATTGCATTAGCAGGAAGCTAGATTGGAAACAGAGCAGCCAGGACTTGAACCAGAGCTCTGATAGGGGACATACACATCCCAAGCAGCAGCCTAACCCACTATGCTGCAATGCCAGCCCCTGGTGTTTCTCCTCTTGAACAGACTTTTGACAATAGTACCAGAATTATCTTTTTACTTGTAAAAACAAAGCAAATGCAGTTTGAAGTAGGTATCAGGTTCTATTACAAAGATATTGTTAGTTGTGTAAGCTGTGATAAAGCTTCATGGTCACACTAAACAAAATGTTCTTCATAGTATCTGTGCATCAACACATTCTGCAGTGATGGCGAGTATAGTGACTTGATATCTGTGATGTGCTTGAAACTACTCCAGGAACAAAAGTTGGACAAACTGTCAGTACCTGGGCCGGCATTGTGGTATAGCAGGTAAAAGCTTCTGGCTGAGACCCCCAGCATCCCATAGGGGCACCAGTTCCCAGCAGCTCCACTTCCAATCTGGCTCCCTGCTAATGTGCCTGGGAAAGCAGTGGCAGATGGCCCAAGTCCTTGGGCCTCTGCACCCACGTGGGAGACCAGGAAGAAGCTCTGGGCTCCTGGCTTCAACCCAGCCCAGCCCCAGCCATTGTGGCCATTTGGGGAGTGAACTAGTGGATAGAAGATCTCTCTCTCTCTCTCTCTCTCTCTCTCTCAGTGTGTGTCTCCTTCTCTGTAACTCTGCCTTTCAAATAAATAAATAAATAGCTGTTTTTTAAAAATTGTTGGTGATTCTTAAAGTGGTTATCCTGGCAACTCCATGCTAATCTTTTTTTCCTCTTACTTGTATTTTGAATTTTCCTATAATAATTTTTTAAAACTCTGATCCTATCAGATGATATGCTCAGTAACATGGAGCAGAACACCCAAAAGATAGTGTCAATTTCATCCCGATATTTATTTTTTAAAGATTTATTTATTTATTTATTTGAAAGGCAGAATTATATAGGGAGGCAGAGGCAGAGAGAGAGAGAGAGGTCTTCCATTTGCTGGTTCACTCCCTAATTGGCTGCAACGGCCAGAGCTGTGCCGATCCGAAGCCAGGAACCAGGAGCTTCTTCCAAGTCTCCCATGTCGGTGCAGGAGCCCAAGCACTTGGGCCATCTTCCACTGCTTTCCCAAGCCATAACAGAGAGCTAGATCAGAAGAGGAACAGCCAGGACTCGAACTAGCACCCATGTGGAATACCAGCACTACAGGCAGCAGCTTTACCCACTATGCCACACCACCAGCCCCTGATATCTATTTTATAAGGTTTATTTTATTTATTTATTTGAAAGAGTTACAGAGAGAGTGAAAGAGAGGGATTGTCCATCTACTGGTTCACTCCCCAGAAAAATACAGAAGCCTGGAATGCCATTTGGGTCTCCCATCTTGGGGGGCAAGGGTCCAGATACTTGAGCCGGGACTCTAACCAGCACTCAAATAGGATATCAGTGTCTCAGACGGTGGCTGACCTTGCTGTCCCACAGCACTGGCCCCTGTGATATTTATATTTCAGGTAACAAACATTCCAGACATAGCGGTTGCTGCCATTGATCCAATCCTCCCATCTACTACTCACATTATTTTTCTCTCACTGACTTGTGTGAATCTTTCGTGCTCTTCCTTGTCACAGGAAGAAGGTTGCTTTATCTGCAGGTGTTATGCCATGTGAGGGACAGGAAAGGGAGCGAGAGAATCTCCAGTTGTCTCTGCCTTTGTTTCCAGACAGCAAAAACTCTCTGAAGCCACTCAGCAGACTTCTCACAAGACCACCGCCAGCCGTGAAGGGTAGGGAGAGTTGAACCCATGGCAAAGCAGACATGGAGCTGGCGCTGTGGCATAGCAGGTAAAGTGGCCGCCTGCAGTGCTGGCAACCCCTATGTGCACCAGTTCGAATCTCGGCTGCTTCACTTCCAATCCAGCTCTCTGCTGTGGCCTGGGAAAGCAGTAGAAGATGGCCCAAATGCTTGGCCCCTGCACCTGTATGGGAGACCCAGAAGAAGCTCCTGGCTCCTGGCTCCTTGCTTCAGATTGGCACAGCTCCAGCTGTTACGGCCAACTGGGGAGTGAACCAGAGGATGGAAGATCTCTCTCTCTCTCTCTCTCTCTCTGCCTCTCCTTCTCTCTCTGTGTAACTCTAACTTTCAAATACATAAATAAATAAATCTTTAAAAAAATTACCATGACAGGTATTGGCCATGTATGACTCTGTCGGAACCTCGCCAGCGAGGGTCCAACGTAGTCACGACACGGTCACTGTTCATCGGTTCTCAAGGAACTTTCATTTGTGGGGGCAGAAGGAAAGTGGGGAGAGGAGAAAAGAGGAGGGGCGGCGGCCCGCCCAGATCCCAATGTCCCTTTATGCTGATATCGTCCAATCAGATGAAAGGGCGCGTATAGCCTCAGGTCGAAAGTTCATCTGTTTCACCTGGTTCCTTCTAGTTGTTTATGCAGAGTCCGTCCTGCCTCAACTTCATCTGTTTCACCTGGTTCTTCCTAGTTGTTTACGCAGAGTCCATTCTGTTTTATCTGTTTCACCTGGTTGTTTTCGTAGGCCTTGTGGTCGACCGATTGCTGTAAGCTATGTAGATACAAAAATGAGGAGGTTCCCACAGGTGGCCAGCCTGCGGTTCCCCAGACTCATTACATAGAAGTGGGCACACTGCTTCCTTGAATGCAGCTGGTGCAATGGCTGTTGAGGAACTGTTTCTGCCACGCCCCGTTTTGCTTGTGGAATACACCAGTAGGACTTTGATGGGCCTGCACACTGGGCCCACACTCTCTCTCCAATCATATTTTACCATCATCTCCATACTGTATTCATTCTGGCACCCGTAGACCCCACCGGCATGCCCACGCAGCCCTGCTCAGGGTCTTTTGTTTATGCTGTTCCTACCGCAGAGAATTCTTCCTCCACTCCCACTCGTTGAGCCTTTCCTATCTGGGGAAGCTCTAGTCACGTGCTCCTTCCTCCTTTCCAGAGTACCACAGTCATTAGCATCACCTGCTGTGCTTCTTCATGGTTTAATTGTGTGATCCTACACCCTCCATGGAACTCCTAGGTTCCATAAGGCAGGAGCCACACCTTACCCATTGTCATCACCCTCTAAGTTGCCCACAGGGACCAACACGGTACCCAGCACACGATAGGTCCTTGAAACATTTTTGTGCAACTGACCCCTATGGTGAGTTCATAGCAATGTGAAGGATCGTATCATAGTGATAATGACTACTAGTACTTGTATAGCAATAATTATGTTCCATGCAATGTTTGAAATGCTTGGCCAAGAGTGAATTTTCAGAATAACTCTGTGAGGGGGATATCATCATTCCTATTTGACGTACAGATAAGGGAACCAAGGCACAGCAGTTGAGTAGCTTGCCCAAAGTCATAGCCAAGAGAGGATAAAACTCAAGGGACAACTCAGGCGGGCAGACCCGGAGACCATGCTGTTAACCACTCTTCTCTGCTGCTTCAGGGGCAGTATAAAGTCTAACAATGCATCTTGCTCATGGAAGTATTCAACAGTATTGATTGGGGGCCGGCGCTGTGGCGCAGCGGGTTAACACCTTGGCCTGAAGTGCCGGCATCCCATATGGCCACCAGTTCAAGACCCGGCTGCTTGCCGGCGCCACGGCTCAATAGGCTGATCCTCCGCCTGCGGCGCTGGCACACCGGGTTCTAGTCCCGGTCGGGGCGCCGGATTCTGTCCCGGTTGCTCCTCTTCCAGGCCAGCTCTCTGCTATGGCCCGGGAGTGCAGTGGAGGATGGCCCAGGTCCTTGGGCCCTGCACCTGCATGGGAGACCAGGAGAAGTACCTGGCTCCTGGCTTCAGATCAGTGCGGTGCGCCAGCCACAGCGGCCATTGGGGGGTGAACCAACGGAAAAGGAAGACCTTTTTCTCTGTCTCTCTCACTGTCCACTCTGCCTGTCAAAAAAAAAAAAGGAAAGAGAGAAAGAAAAGACCCGGCTGCTCCACTTCTGATCCAGCTCTCTGCTGTGGCCTGGGAAAGCAGTAGAAGATGCCCCAAGTCCTTGGGCCCCTGAACCCATGTGGGAGACCCAGAGGAAGCTCCTGGATCCTGGCTTCAGATCGGCGTAGCTCTGACCGTTGCGGCCAACTGGGGAGTGAACCATTGGATGGAAGACCTCTCTCTCTCTCTCTCTCTGTCTCTCTCTCTCTGCCTCTCCTCTCTCTGTGTAACTCTTTCTTTTTTATTTCTTTTCTTTTTCTTTTTTTTCTTTTTATTTTTGACAGGAAGAATGGACAGTGAGAGAGAGAGACAGAGAGAAAGGTCTTCCTTTTTTCTTTTGGTTCACCCCCCAATGGCCGCTTCGGCCTGCACGCTGTGGCAGGCACACCGCGCTGATCTGAAGCCAAGAGCCAGGTGCTTCTCCTGGTCTCCCATGTGGGTACAGGGCCCAAGGACTTGGGTCATCCTCCACTGCCTTCCCGGGCCATAGCAGAGAGCTGGCCTGGAAGAGGAGCAACCGGGACAGAATCCGGCGCCCCGACCAGGACTAGAACCCGGTGTGCCAGCGCCGCAGGTGGAGGATCAGCCTATTGAGCCGTGGCGCCAGCCAATGAACTCTGACTTTCAAATAAATAAAAATAAATCTTTAAAAAAAAAGTATTGCTTAATTCATTTACTGTGAATGATTATCTACATCTCATGTTTTATAATTACAGCGGGTTAAGCCGCTGTGTGTGATGTCTCATATCGGATGCATCTCATATCGGAGCTCTGGTTTGGGTCCTGGCTGCTCCGCTTCTGATCCAGCTCCCTGTTCATCCACCTGGGAACGCAGCTGAAGATGGTCCAGGCACTTGGGCTCCTGCCATCCACATGTGAGAAGACCAGATGAAGTTCCAGGCTCCTGGCTTCAGCCTGACCCAGCCCCAGCCATTGCAGGCATTTGGGTTGTGAACCAACAAATGAAAGATCTCTCCTTCTCTCTCTGAAACACTGCCTTTCAAAAAATACAATAAATCTTCAATAAAATATGTATAACCACAATTTCTTTCTTTCTTTCTTTTTTTTTTACAGGCAGAGTGGATAGTGAGAGAGAGAGACAGAGAGAAAGGTCTTCCTTTTCCGTTGGTTCACCCTCCAATGGCCGCTGCAGCCGGCGCATCGTGCTGATCCGAAGCCAGGAGCCAGGTTCTTTTCCTTAACCACAATTTCTGAATAATACTTCATACATTAATTATCCTTGTATATTTGTATATTTTGAGTCAGAACCAATCCATAGTAATAGTTGTAATATGTGCATTTGTCCATTTTTTTGGACAGAAAAAAGTACATAACTGGTGCTAGTGATATTGGGTGCGTATCTGGTAATGCCGCTGCAATAAAGCACCTTGTGCTATCACTATTCTAGTCACTACGCTGACAAAATTCTTTGTGTCACCAGCTGCATGGCCTCACCAGTTGCCGGCGCTACTTTGCTTGATCCCTTCCTCAGCACAAATCCTCTGCACCTGCCGGAAAAGGCGAACTCTTTACGCCACCTAGTGGACACACATTCGGGAAAGCCTTTCAAGCGCTTTTTTCTTCACTATCAGAATACCAATATCAACACCATGCTAAAGCCACAGATTGACCCATGAATGAAACTAGCAACAGAAGCTTTGAATAAACCTGGAGTATTTTCCCCTCAATAAGTGGCTGCTCTCAAATTATTCTTCCAACTTTCCCACATTGTTACTTCTTGTTCCTGATTCCACACGGCCATTTCCTACTAAAAAAAAAACCTCTGTTTCTAGACGTACTCTTCAACCCATCGACCACCAGAACTTATTTTCTTTACAACATGATGAAGCAGATCCTGGAAGAGCCAGTGTTTTCACTTGGCTGCTGGGGAAGAGGGGGGTGAGCTGACATGGAAAGTGCAAATTCATGATGTGTAGTATTTTTTTCAGCTAAAGACACTCCTCTTTGCTATTTGCATCAATTCTATTTGTGTTATTCTGTGCTTGATGGCAAGTCCAAGGGCCTTCCCAAGGTTCTTAGAAATATTAAGGCTTATTTATTCACACAGTCACACTTTAAACTTTTTTATTTATTTATTTGAGAGACACAGAGAGAGAAATCTTCCATCCGCTGACTCACTCCCCCAACTGCCCACCATACGCCTAGCAAGGCCAGGACAAAGCCAAGAAGAGTCAGACTCAATCTGGGTCTCCCATGTGGGTGGCAGGAACGGAACTACCTGAGCCAACACAGCTGCCTGCTGGGGTTTGCATTGGCAGGGAACTCGAGTCAGGAGCCAGGGCCAGCCATCAAATCCAAGCTAGGACGTGGGCGTCTTACCCGGCATCTTACCTGCTATACCAAACATCCGTCCCACACTGACTTTTCTTTATGTTCACCTCCAAATCTCAAAGCTTTCGTCCAGCAGTAGACACTACCAGACATCACGATCCAGTTTCCTTCCACTCCCAGGCAGAAGAAAAGGCTGCAATTCCCTCACCAGCAATGGCTTCACTGCTTTGCTGGGACCAATGAGCAACGAATAGAAATAGATGCTTCTTCCAGGGGGAAACAATGAGTCAATGCACATCTCCCATTCTTCCTCTCTCTCTCTCCTCTCTCTCTCTCTCTACCATGTTCTCATCTCTCAGCCTGGGCCTCCAAGCAAGGCCCACATAGAGCAGAGATCTCTCTAAGTCTAAAAAGCCAGCAAATTTGGGGGGTTTGAAGCCACTGGGATTTGGAGATTGTTCGTTACCTAAACATAGCCTAGCCAGTACTGACTAATACACCTCCCAAAGTACTTCATTCCATCCTGTCTCATGCCTGACTTGATACAGCCATGGAATATGAGCCTTCTTTGCTTAATTCACCAAAATACTACTCACTAAAGTATTTGATGATGGCAGGAAAACGTTTTTAAATTAACCCCTATACATTCTTGCTCTTGAAGCTTCTTTGCTCACCATCCCATTGCTAGAACAACCCTCCTTTTATCTCTTCGGCCCTCAAATCCTGCTACAGAGAGAGCATTGTAGCAATTTCTTTGTCATCTTGTCTCATTCTAAACCAGTTATTCTCAACTCTGTTAGATTTCATGTTCTATTTTTTTAGAATATTTTCATACTCCCTCTGCTACTCCAAAATAAAATGCACAGATTATGTGATTTACCAACACACATGATTTTAAAAACTCAATATAAATTCATATTTGTAACCTAAAGAAGGAAATAAGTGCTAATAAAATATGATTTTCAAGGGTGGGCATTTGCTACAGTGGTTAAGTTGCTGCTTGCGATGCCAACATCCCAAGTTCAAGTGCCAGGTACCCTGCTTCCAATCTAGCTCCCTGCTGATGCACACCCTGGGAAGCACAAGATGACAGCTCAAGTACTTGGATTCCTTCCACCCATGTGGGTGACCCAGATTGAGTTCCCAACTTGTAGATTCGGCCTCGCACAGCTCTGCTGTTGCAGGCATTTGGGGAGTACACCAATGGATGGAAGATCACTCTGTGTCTCTCTGCTTTTCAAATAAAAAATGAAAATAATTCATTTAATATTATTTTAATAGGTACATGCTCAGACACAACCACACAAGAAGACATTTTGAAGGAGTCAGATACTCACATTCAAATACAGGTTATGTGCCTATGACACTATGAATTCAGACTGATATTGGTGACTTTGAAACACTAACAACAGCTTTGTCATCAATGATACTGATTTTCAAAACATCAAACTACAATTATACCTTAGCTTACTCAATTGTATGCCCTCAGAATTCTTTGTTTATGTTATAGATTGCATGTTTGTATATGCCCTCAAATTTCTATGTTGAAAGTCTACCCTCCTTGGGGCCGGTGTTGTGCCGTAGTGGGTGAAGCCACCACATGCAGTGCCGGCATCCCATATGGGCACCAGTTCAAGTCCCAGCTGCTCCATTTCCAATCCAGCTCTCTGCTATGGCCTGGGAAAGCAGTGGAAGATGGCCCAAGTGCTTGGGCCCCTGCACCCATATGGGAGACCCAAAAGAAGTTCCTGATACCTGGCTTCAGATCAGCGCAGCTCTGGCTGTTGAGGCCATCTGGGGAGTGAACCAGTGGATGGAGGACCTCTCTCTCTCTATCTCTCTCTGTCTCTCTCTCTCTACCTCTCCTTCTCTGTGTAACTCTGATTTTCAAAATAAATAAATCTTAAAAAAAAAAAAAGAAAGTCTACCCTCCTTGGGATGGCGCTAGAAGTTGAGGTCTTTGAAAGATGACGAATTTTAAATGATTTCCTGAAGGTGTAGTCCTCATTTGGGGATTAGCATCCTTATACAAATAGAAAGGCACAGGGCTTGGCACAGAGTTAAGCCACTGCTTGGGACATACACACCCATATAGATGAAGTGCCTGGGTTCGAGTCCCAGCTCCACTTATGATCCCAGCCTCCTTCTCCTGCAAGGCAGCAGGGATGGCTCCAGTACTGCGGGGCCCCTGCCACCCCTGTGCAGAAGCTGGGTTGACTTCAGCCTGGTGTAGCCCAGCTGTTGTGAGCATTTGGGTGTGAATCGGTGAATGTGCGTGTGTGTCTTTAAAATTTTTAAATGGCAATTTAAAAAAATGAAAGAACAAGAGAACACCAGAACGGCCTCATCGTGTGGAGACTGAACAAGCAGGTAGCTGTCTACAAGCCAGGAGAGGAGCCCTCACCAGACAGTGAATCTGCCGCTGGCCTCATCTTGAACTTGCAGCTTCCGGAGACACGAAAAATAAATGAGAGTTGTTCAAGCCAATAACTTAAAGAATGTTGTGTGAAGCAGAATTAGGTTGTAGGACCGAAGAGTTACAAGCCTGTTTTGGTTTCCACAAATGTCTGGCAAGGCCCTCAAATAACCTGTGGTACCCAAGACAATGCTTTATTTCTGGGCCTCTCCTGTGCATAGCAGGACGGTTAACGCTCCTGGCATTTCACTCCTCACATAATTGATTTTCATTTCCTCATCTTTATTGTCCGCCCTTTCTTTCTAGTATCCATTGTTGTAAGGTGCCATGTGAATGCGTCACGGGGAGGCAGAAGCACTCGGCCGCCTCAGAGTGACCCAGAGAACGCATGCGTAGAGATGAATGGCGGAAACACTGGGAAGCAAGTGATATTGTTGATCGGAAGACACTGTTATGTTTCAGCGGTCCGTGGTCTACAGAACTGCTGGCTAGGTATGCCTTGTGCATATCCTCACACTGTTAGGCTATGCTAACTGGAATTTGAACCATGCTGGTGGGCAGCTATTGTGATCTAACTAACAATGAGATCTGAAATCTATGCTTCTCAGAGCCACAAGAAACAAGCAATGTTTGTTCCATGATATTCTTTATATATATATATATATATATATATATATATATATATATATATACTTGCATTTCCTGGAAAGTATACCACTCTCTTAGAGAAAAAACTATCTTCAATTGGTTGTGATTTTTTGTATCATTTCCCCCATTGACATTGACATAGAATACTCAGGAAGTAGGGGCCTACTATGTAGTTGCATGTACTGACAACTTAGTGTCCACTAAGTAGAAATAAAACTACAGTAAATTTATTTACATAGATCAGGTCCTACACAAAGTCAGGCCATACATGTATATTTACATATTTTACATAAATTTTTACATAAATATTGTCACATAAATATTTTGCACAAATATTTACATATTTAATGGGTCCAATTATTTGTATGTCTGCTGTAATTTAAAGAGTACCATGGAACCACACTGACTGAGACACTTCTCTTTGAGGTTCACATTTTTATGCTGCTCTCCCTTTTTTATTTTTATTTTTTAAAGACTTATTCTCCTGGAGCTTGCAATGTGGCTTAGTAGGTAAAGCCTTCACCTGTAGCACTGGAATCCCATATAGGCACGGGTTCAAGGCCTAGCTGTTCCACTTCCAATGCAGCTCCCTGCTAATGCACCTGCGAAAGCAGCGGAGGATAGTCTAAGTGTTTGGGACCCTGCACCCATGTAGGAGACCCAGAGGAAGTTCCTGGCTCCTGGCTTTAGCTTGGCCCAGCCCCAGCCACTGTGGCCATTTGGGGAGTAAACCAGAAGATAGAAAATCTCTGTGTGTGTCTCTCCCTCTCTTTCTCTCTTTGTAACTCTGCCTTTCAAGTAAAATAAATAAATCTTTTTTTTTAAAGACCTATTATTGTATTTGAAAAGCAGAGAGAGAGAGAGAAAGAGATCTTCCATCATCTGGTCCATTCCCCGAATGGCTGAACTGGCCAGGGCTGGGTCAGGCCAAAGCCAGGAGACAGGAATACCATGAGAGTCTCTCATGTGGGTGGCAGGGGCCATCTTCTGCTGCCTTCCCAGGTGCATTAGCAGGGGTCCGGGCCAGAAGAGGAGCAGTTGGGACTTGAACTGGCACTCTGATATGGAATGCCGGCATTGCAGGCAGTAACTTAACCCACTGTGCCACAACACCAACCCAGCCCTCTTTTTATAAGTTAGCCCAAATATCCTCTCTTCTCAATAGAGCAGGAAAGAAACAATATTGGAGGGGTATGTGTTTTGAGGCCAGTGAGAAATGGGAGGAATCTGTTTTCTAGCTTTCCATTAGATCATAGAATCTTTATATTCCCTGAGAGTTAATTCTTCAACACTTTATATCTCCAATGCAAGCATATATTCTAATTCTCCTTCTAAAATCTGGTCTTGTAGCCTCTGCTGGAGTTTAAACACTCTACTGACAGATACACCCCATTTTCCTTCTAAGAGACACATTTTTTTTTTTTTTTTTGACAGGCAGAGTGGACAGTGAGAGAGAGAGACAGAGAGGAAGGTCTTCCTTTGCCATTGGTTCACCCTCCAATGGCCGCCGTGGCCGGCGCACCGCGCTGATCCGAAGGCGGGAGCCAGGTGCTCATCTGGTCTCCCATGGGGTGCAGGGCCCAAGCACTTGGGCCATCCTCCACTGCACTTCCTGGCCACAGCAGAGAGCTGGCCTGGAAGAGGGGCAACCGGGACAGAATCCAGTGCCCCGACCGGGACTAGAACCCAGTGTGCCAGCACCGCAAAGCGGAGGATTAGCCTGTTGAGCCACGGCGCCGGCCGGAGACACGTTCTTTTTCACTCTTCCAATCAGAGGCGGAATCAGAGCTATCCCTGAGCTCTGACTTGTCCACAATGACACAACAGAAACTCCAAGCATGGACTTAGGAGATCTACGCTTCTATTTTCCCACACTAGAAATGCCCCTTCTTAAAACTCAGGGAGATGGGGCCGGCACTGTGATGCAGCAGGTTAAAGCCCTGGCCTGAAGCGCCAGCATCCCATATGGGCGCCGGTTCTAGTCCCAGCTGCTCCTCTTCTGATCCAACTCTCTGCTATGGCCTGGGATAGCCGTAGAAGATGGCCCAAGTGTTTGGGCCCCTGCACCCACATGGGAGACCCGGAAGAAGCTCCTGCCTCCTGGCTTCGAATCGGCACAGCTCTAACCGTTGTGGCCATCTGGGGAGTGAACCAGCAGATGAAAGACCTCTCTCTCTGTCTCTACCTCTCTCTGTAACTCTGACTTTCAAATAAATAAAATAAATCTTTAAAAAAGAAAAAACCTCAGGGAGAAGCCCGAGTCACACGGGGAGGCTTTTACAGAGGCCAGACGCTCCTGGCAGCATCCAGCCCCACCCACCAGCCTTTGATGAACTGTTTGGATGTTATAAACCAGCTGAGCCTCTAGCTAACCACAGCCCCAGCCAACAGCACATGGAGCAATTGACTGAAGCCAGTCCATCTACAGACTCAGGAGAGAAATTAAGTGGTCGTCTTGAAATACAAAGTTATGCAGCAGGAGACAACCAGAACATTCCAGGTACGACCTTCTGGAAACAGAATGATTAAGCCCACCTCACAAGGCAGTTTGGCTCAACCACTACCGTGAGAACATTGTGCTGGCCCAATTAGTCCTGCCCAATTGCACCTCAAAGGAATGTTCTGGCTGTTGGTCACTGCTCAGGAGGAGAGTCCCAGGATGGCCTAGTTTTATTCACTTGAACTCCCTCTGCTCTCAGCCTTCTGGGTGCAGTACTGACCCTGCTCATTCTTCCACCGCATAGACTGGCCACCTGCCCAGTCTCCTCTAAAGTCCGATTTCTTTGCCTGGATTCTGACTTTGTTCCATCATTCTGGCATGGAGTTGCCAGAGAAAAACAAGCCCACAATGAACCTCCTCTTGGGCCTCATGCTTGGATAGTTGTCGTAGCCACCTCAGCATCTCACTGTCATGCAGCTTTTTCTTGCACTGTGTCTTAATATCATGTCCTCATGTGACCCTGTTCAAATCTAAGTATCCTAATCAGCCACCTGTGGTTTATATTAATTATTAAAGTCCTTCTTAATATTTCATTCAGAATTAGATGGTATATTCCAAAGTATAGTCTACAGTGAGGAAGGCATTGAGAATTTACTATATTACTCCTAGAATTTACGGTCAGCCTAACATCTTTACATCATTCAACTTTATTTCAATTATATTGTATTTGAAAAAGTTTAGTGAATTACATGGCCTTGTTTCTTAAAGTTATTCCTTCAAGTTAATATCAATCTATTAGTCAAAGCTTTCTTGGCTGGATGTGTTCAAAGAACTGGCTCTATAATTAACCAGATAGAAGTCTATTCCATAGTTTTCCAGCAGTTTCCACATTGCAGTCAATCTGTGCTTATCACAAATCTGAGTCATCTGGTTTTGAAATGCCATGACAAAAAAGAAGCAGAATTAGCTCAACTTAACATGGAATCAGCGCTGTCTAATCACTGATACTTTGAGCCATAAATGACTTTTGCCATCTGCATGTTCAATGATCAAGGGAAATAATTTGTGCATGGCACATGGGACATGCTTATTTGTTTGTGTGCCTGTGTGTGTGTGATCAGCTACCAGGTCTACTAACAAATTGGTTGGCCTGGCAATGCCTAGCTGGGATCAGGCCTCCATCTCTGCGTCTGACTAGGGTTGGGCCTAGCATCACCAGTACCTCAGTACGGTTTGACATTTCCTGCTTCCTGATCCTTAAGCACGCCTTGACAGTATTCTCTCTGCATGGCTTGCTTCCCCCGTCTGCTTCCTTGCACTCACCTCTTAGGCTTCAGGGCCCAGACTGACCTCCTCTGCCTTCCACGGTCTATCAACCTCCAGTCTCAGTTTGATTCTCACCACTCAGCAGGCTTCCCACTTCATCCCCATCCCTTAGTCATCAACCCTTCCCACATTCAACGTTATCCAATTGCTTCTCTTTAAAAGGGTCCTCAAACCATCTTGTCAATAATTTAATATATATTTTTTTTTAAATCAAGCCGGCCAGCGCCGCGGCTCACTAGGCTAATCCTCCGCCTTGCGGCGCCGGCACATCAGGTTCTAATCCCGGTCGGGGCGCCGGATTCTGTCCCGGTTGCCCCTCTTCCAGGCCAGCTCTCTGCTGTGGCCAGGGAGTGCAGTGGAGGATGGCCCAAGTGCTTGGGCCCTGCACCCCACGGGAGACCAGGAGAAGCACCTGGCTCCTGGCTTTGGATCAGTGCGGTGCGCCGTCCGCAGCGCACCGGCCGCGGCGGCCATTGGAGGGTGAACCAACGGCAAAGGAAGACCTTTCTCTCTGTCTCTCTCTCTCACTGTCCACTCTGCCTGTCAAAAAAATAAAAATAATAAAATAAAAATCAAGCCAACTTCTGACTTCCCAAGCTATAATTTACAGAATCTAAATTTTGTCTATTTTCTTCCTTTTTTAAAAAAATATTTATTTATTTTATTTGAAAGTCAAAGTTACACAGGCAGAGAAGGAGACGCAGAGAGAGAGAGGTCTCCCATCCGCTGGTTCACTCCCCAGTTGGCCACAACAGACAGAGCTGCGCTGATCTGAAGCCAGGAGCCAGGAGCCAGGAGCATTTTTCAAGTTCCTACGTGGGTGCAGGGGCTCAAGGACTTGGGCCATCTTCTACTGCTTCCCCAGGCCATAGCAGAGAGCTGGATCTGAAGTGGAGCATCCAGGACTTGAACCAGTGTGCATATGGGATGCCGGCCCTGCAGGCGGCGGCTTTACCCGCTACACCACAGTGCTGGCCCCTTCCTCATTTTCAATATTGAAGTAGCCTAATAGCAATAATTCACAAATTCTTCCAATTCGAAACTTCCTTCAGCGCTGCAGGGCATAATAAATATGGTTTATGATTTGCTTGTGCTAGTTCAGGTCAGTCTTACCATCCACATTTCTCTTGGGCTTCAGCTCCCCTTTATCCATCACGTGTGCTGTTCTTTCCAGGTCATACTCCAAGGAAAACCCAAGCGAGGTACATTTTTTTATGATTTATTTATTTGAAAGAGTTACACAGAGAGAAAAGGAGAGGCAGAGAGAGAGGTCCCCCATCTGATGGTTCACTCTCCAATTGGCCACAACAGCCAGAGCTGTGCCAATCCAAAGCCAGGAGCCAGGAGCTTCCTCCAAGTCTCCCGTGAAGGTGCAGGGGCCCAAGGACCTGGGCCATCCTCCACTGCTTTCCCAGGCCACAGCAGAGAGCTGGATCAGAAGTAGAGCAGCCGGGTCTCGAACCAGCACCCACATGAGATGCCAGGACTGCAGGCACCAGCCTAACCCGCTACGCCACAGCATCGGCTCCTGCGAAGTAATTAATTGATAGCAACCCACACACCACTGGTCAATTTTCTGAAATTTTTACCTTGCAATCCAAACACAGTTTTTTAAAAGATTTTTGTTTATTTAGAGTTACAGACAGACAGTGACAGAGAGAGACAGAGAGAAAGGTCTTCCTTCCGTTGGTTTACTCCCCAAATGGCCACAACGGACGGCGCTGTGCTGATCCGAAGCCAGGAGCCAGATGCCTCCTCCTGCTCTCCCATGCAGGTGCAGGGACCCAAGCACCTGGGCCATCCTCCACTGCCTTCCCAGGCCACAGCAGAGAGCTGGACTGGAAGAGGAGCAACTGGGACTAGAACCCGGTGCCCATATGGGATGCCGGCGTCGCAGGCAGAGGATTAACCTAGTGTACCACGGAGCTGGTCCCCCAAATACAATTTTAAAAGTGCAGTTGGTTGTCTGTGTCACAAGTCTCAGATGATTTTCCTCCAGACTTTCTAGCACTGTTCTTTTTTTTTTTTTAAGATGTTTTTATTTATTTGAAAGGCAGAGTTACAGAGAGGCAGAGAGAGATCTTCCATCCACTGATCCACTCCCCAAGTGGCCGCAACAGGTAGAGCTAACCTGATCCAAAGCCAGGAGCCAGCAGATCCCTCCAGGTCTCCAACAGGGATGCAGGGGCCCAAGGACCATCCTCTGCTGCTTTCTCAGTCCATCAGCAGGGAGCTGGATCGGAAGAGGAGCATCTGGAACATGAACCAGCGCCCATATGGGATGCGGGCACCGCAGGCGGATGCTCAGCCTACCATGCCTCCACACCTGCCCCTCTAGCACTGTTCTTACAAGTGGTGCTGCCCCTCTTGGTTATGATCTCTGTTCCAACTCTCACTACTCACCCATGTCAACTTCCATCTCACTGGAAAGGAGGGGTAGGAGTGTGCTCTTTTGCCCTGATGCTGAACTAGAAGGAGTTCAGTAGGTGTGAGAGTGAGGGACTGCTGTCATTCATTCTGCTTGAAGCACCCTTGAGACAGCCTGAGGAGACAAGAGAAGCAGCACCAAGTGAGAAAAGCACAAAGAATTTACCTGGAGAGCAGAACGCCTTGAACTGAACATGCTTTAACACTAATAATTGTAACTAATGTTTACTGAGCACAGGAGTGTTCCAGGTCCTGTTCTCTCTCTCTCTCTCTCTCTCTCTCTCTCTCTCTCTCTCTCTCTCTCTCTCGTTTAATAATTCATTTTAATTAATATAAAGAAAACAGATTTTATGTAGTTCATAGATACAATTCTAAGAATATAATGATACTTCCCTCCCTCTTACCCCCCTCCTTTCTTTTTAAATTTTTGTGATAACATATTGGAGGGGGTTTATTATTTTTAAAGGAATACAAATTTCCTAAGTATAACTTTAGGAATATAGTGATTCTTCCCACCATACCCACCTGCCCTCCCACCCATACTCCCACCCCTCCTCCTCCTCCCTCTCTCCTTACCAGTCCCTTGTCCACTAAGATTCATTTTCAATGAACTTTGTACACAGAAGACCAATTCTATATAAGTAAAGATTTCAACAATTTGCACACATACACACACACACACACAAAAAAACAACTCCTTGAAAACTAGTTTTACAGTTAACTCTCATAATACAACTCATTGAGTACAGAGGTCCTGCATGGGAAGTTAGTGCACAGTGACTCCTTGTGCTAATTTAACAATTAACACTCTTATTTATGACATCAGTGATCACCCCAGGCTCTTGCCACATGAGCTGCCTTTTGAGTCCACAAACTCCATCAGTATTTGGACAAGGCCACAAGCAAAGTGGAAGTTCTCTCCTCTCTTCAGAGAAAGGGACCTCCTTCTTTGATGGTTCATTCCTTCCGCTGGGGTCTCACCCACAGAGATCCTTCATGTAGAACATTTTTGCCACAATGTCTTGGCTTTCCATCTCAGGTCCTGTCCTCAGTGTCCTATAGCATCATGTGCTCATAGGTGGGTACCGCTTGTTATGCCCACTTTTCAGATGAGGATGTTGAAGCATAGAGAGATTTTGCCAACATCATGAAGCTGGCTGGTGAACTCGAGAGGCAGGCTGAGGAGGCAATTGACAGTAGGGCTCTGGAACAAGACGGCTCACTTCAGATGCCATTGGCACTACCAGCCTATTCCCTCCCCCTTTCCTGCCCCCTATACCCGTTCAACATCCAACATCTAGCTGTGTGACTCTGGCCACATGACAATCCTCTGGCCCTCCCTTTCATCATCTTTTCAATTAGAGGCTCCAGCTAGATAACTTGAACATCATCTGTGTCTCAGATATCCAAGTATATATATGCCTTGGAGATAGCCACAGTAACTCCTGAAGGGCTTCTCAGCAATGCCAGGTGTTTTTTTATTTATTTATTTATTTATTTATTTATTTATTTGAAAGGCAGAGATACAGAGAGACAGAGAGAGAGGAAGAGAGAGAGAGAGAGATCTTCCATCCACTGGTTCACTCCAAAAGACCACAACAGCCAGAGCTGGGCTGATCCAAAGCCAGGAGTTTCTTCTAAATCTCCCACATGGGTAGCAGGGGCCCAAGCACTTGGGCCATCTTCCACTGCTTTCCCAGGCGCGTTAGCAGGGAGCTGGATCGGAAGTGGAGCAGCCAGGACTGGGATGCCAGCACCACAGGTGGTGGCTTTACCTGCTACACCACAGCACCGGCCCCCAGATTTTCATGTTATGGTGAAACAGTTTCCAGATACGGCACCTTCCAGATCAGAAATACCCAGACTGCAATGCTGAGGAACAGGGTTTTGTCTTTGTTTTATTTTTCGTCTTTTTTCTTCTTTAAAGTGCTAAACTCGTTACCTAGAATAGAGTTAATCCTCTGTATATAAAGTTAAATGCAAATAGATCTTTGTAAAAAACAGGACGGAGAATGGGAGGGGGAGGGGTGGAGAAGTGGGGGAGAGTAGGTGGGAAGGCAAGTGCAGTGGGAAAAGTCACTATGTTCCTAATGTTGTATTTATGAAATGCATGCAAATAAATAAAAAGAAAGAAAAAATAAATGCCCAGTCTGCCAAGAGCTGTCACACTGGAACTGACCTATCCTGGCTGGTCACTTGGCACCCCTGGGCCTGACTCTGGCTTCTGGGACAGAGAACACAGCAGAGGAAAGAAATTAAATGACTTAACAGCAAAGCCAAGTTTTCATGGCTGAAGAACCAATGAGAAAATCAACTCCACACGCTTTAATTTCACATTTAGAACTTGCAGAAGCTCTATTGAATTGTGAGCATTTTTCTTCTGAAACATGTTAATGTTCTAGCCTGAAATGACACTAACACACACTTGTGCATAAGAGAGGAGAAAAGTATGGCAAAAATAATAGAATATCATGTTGAACAATTCAAATGGATAATCTTTAATGAACATGTAACAAAATATCTTGACTAAGGGTAGGAAGACCTCAAATTTTTGGAGAAAACAGACCTTCTCCAAATGGTGCCTCATCTGACCTAACGAGCAAGCAGATGAGGGCCAGAGAGAGCTATCTGTAAGTTATCCTAGCTTTGACTTTGGACTTCTAAAAATATGCGGATTCATAATTGATAGCTAGGATGAGAGCTGAGTTTTATGAATGAGTGATTGCCATACGGTTAGCTAAATCATAAAGACATGTTCAGATCACAAATCCAGTTCACTGATCGTTCTCAGAATTCTCTGTCAGTGCTACATGAGTTGTTCATTTGTTTAAACATTATAAAAAAAGTTATCTCACATATTTCCTACTGATTTTCATACACACGAAAATGAACATTCCAGTGGCATCTGCGTAGTGATTTCAAACATCAAGAACATTTAAGTAACATCAGATATTTTTCAGTTCACCACATTACAGTAGTCTGGGCACTGGGGGGTGGGGGAAGGTCGTGGGTTCAGGACCCAGTGACCTGAACACACAGCCTAACCCCAACAGGAGCCGTCATGATTCTGAACATCAAGAGAGGACAAACAGGGTGTTTTTTCCCCAAGACCTTGGGATTTGGAGACAGGTTATCAGCATGAAAAGAGAAGGGTGACCCAGGCTGCCCTAAGTTTGGTTTGTTCCAAAGCAATCCTGAAGATCAGATTAAATCGTCAGAGATGAAGTGATCAATGATGTTGCACATCAGAATTACTGTTTAAAAACATCATGGGGTCTTCATCTCGAGAAGCATTATCTCAGCAGAGGATGCAAAATGTTGACGTGATTACGGGGTTCAGCTGAGGCGCCCACCTGGCTTGGGTGGGAGCTTACCCAGTCCATCCTAGACACAGCAAGGGCAGATTCTCTCCCTTCCAGGATTCCAAAAGTTGTGGTCCCCCGGTAGACTTACTGCCCTGCAACTCCAAGGGCTGAGGGAACTCCTACCCAGGAAGGTAGAGACGTTGCTCTGTTTGATACCACGTGACTCGGCCTTGAAACAGAGCAAGGAGCTCAGGGCCCAGAAAGGCAGCCCGGGGGTCGCTGAGTGTGAGCGTTTCCTCCCGGAGCCTGTTTCTGCCCAGAGCTGGAGCTGCCTGTGTCAATGCTGTGTCCAAAGGGACACACGGAAAAGAAAATTCCACCAGGATCGGTGACTATGTCAACTTTCCTCCCGGAGTCAGGCTCCTCATTCTGAAACATGGGAACAGCCTAGCAGCTAATCTTACAAGGGAGGAGAAGCACAAAAATCAAAGAGATATTTAAAAAAAAATCGAACTCGTGAACTGTTTAGAAGCAGCAGAACACTGTAAGAAGGTAGCAGCAATAAAAACGACCTGAGGAAAAGCTGAGTGGGTCGTTCCGCCGGCGCGGATTCACCCTCCGAGCGCAGGGAAGTGTGCCGGGGGGAACTAAACTCACACTGTCACGAATCCGGAACATAGAAGTCACTTTACGGACAAAAATGGCTAATAGGTACTAAACTCGATTCTTTTGTGCCCTAAGTCTTTTCTTCTTTTTTTTTTTTTTTTTTCATTTGACAGGTAGAGTTACAGTCAGTGAGAGAGAGAGACAGAGAGAAAGGTCTTCCTTCCGTTGGTTCACTCCCCAAATGGCCGCCACAGCCAGCGCTGCACCCATCCAAAGCCAGGAGCCAGGTGCCTCCTCCTGGTCTCCCATACGGGCGCAGGTGCCCAAGCACTTGGGCCATCCTCCACTGCCCTCCCGGGCCACAGCAGAGAGCTGGACTGGAAGAGGAGCAACCAGGACTAGAACCCAGCGCTCATATGGTGGAGGATTAACCAAGTGAGCCACGGTGCTGGCTCCCTCCCTAAATCTTTTCACACAGCAATCAACATCCTCCTCTAGTGATTAGTTTGGATCTCTTGTCTATTGAGCATTTAATATGTGTCAAAAACTTTATATCTTGGGGCCAGTGCTGTGGTGTAGTGGGTAAAGCCACCATCTGCAGTGCCAGCATTACACATGGGCGCTGGTTCAAGTCCCAGCTGCTCCACTTCCAATCCAGCTCTCCGCTATGGCCTGGGATAGCAGTGGAAGATGGCCCAAGTTCTTGGGCCCCTGCACCGGCATTGGAGACCTACAGTAAGCTCCTGGTTCCTGGCTTGGGATAGGATCAGCTCTGGCCATTATGGCCAATTGGAGAGTGAACCAGCAGATGGAAGACCTCTCTCTCTCTGCCTCTCCTTCTCTCTGTGTGTAATTCTGACTTTCAGATAAATAAATAAATAAATCTTTTAAAAAAACTTTTTGTGCATTGTCACAACATAGTTAATGCTCACAAACACACACAGACCTTATAGGTGTCTTATCTCAGGCTGCTATAACAAAATACCGTAGACTGGCGGCTTCAATAACAGAAATGTCTTTCTCCCAATCCTGGAGGTTGGGAAGGCTAAGGAAAAGATGCCAGCCAGTTTTGTTTCTAGTAAGGCCCCTATTCTTGCTTATATATGCTGTCTTCTTGTTGTGCCCTAACGGGACAGAGAGAAGAAGGAGGGGAGAGCACGGAGGAGGAAGAGAGACAGGGCCATGAGTATGCTCTGGTCACTCTGTCCTCTCTTGACAAGGACACTACTCCCATGGGCTCAGGGTCCTACCATCATAACCTCATTTGACCTTAACGACATCCTTTCTCCCAACATGGTCAGCCTGGGAGTTAGGGCTTCACAGGAAGCCTCTGAATTCGGAGGAGAAGGGGCACAATTCCACAGCAGTGGGAGATGGTTTTTGTGTGACAAATAAGGCCCCGAGAGGTCCCGGAATCCACCTAAGTTCTCACAACTGCTAAGTGGAGAGAGCAGGCTTATCAATCTACGAAGACAGACCCAGCAAGCCCATGATCTAACTCCCCTAAAGAAGACAGCACAAATTGCCCATAAACCACGATCTAGGGGCTGGTGCTATGGCACAGTGGGTTAATGCCTTGGCCTGAAGCTCCGGCATCCCATATGGGCACAGGTTCTTGTACCAGCTGCTCCACTTCTGATCCAGCTCTCTGCTATGGCCTGAAAAAGCAGTGGAAGATGGCCCACGTGCTTGGGCCCCTGCACCTGCATGGGAGACGCAGAAGAAGCTCCCGGCTCCTGGCTTGGGATCAGCCCGGCTCTGGACATTGCAGCCATTTGAGGAATGAACCAGCAGATGGAAGCTCTCTCTTTCTCTCAACGCCTCTGCCTCTTTCTGTCTGTAACCCTACCTCTCAAATAAATAAATAAATCTTTTAAAAAAAAATACTATTAAAAAAGTGAATGTTGCCATGCTTCTTCCTTCCAACAGTCCTCCATTGAATCCCCATGGCCTGGAGCACAGAGTCCAGCCTCTATACCTTTTTTGTTTTCTTTTTTAAAGAGATATTTTATTTATTTAAAAGTCAGAGTTACAGAGAGAGTTAGAGACAGAGAGATAGGACTTTTGTATCCACTGGTTCACCCCTAAAATGGCCACAACAACCAGAGTTGGGCCAATCCAAAGCCAGGAGCCAGGAGCTTCTTTTGAGTCTCCCACGTGGGTGCAGGGGCCAAAGCACTTAGGCTGTCCTCCGCTGATTTCCCAGGCATATTACCAGGGCTCTGGATCAGAAGTGGAGCAGCCAGGACTCGAATAGGCGCCTATTTGGGATGCCAGCCTTGAAGGTCCAGGATTCAACTCGCTGCACCACAGCCTCCATACCTTTATCATGGTATATCCAGGTCTCCATCCTTCCTCTCTACCGTGCTGAGCCACTGAAAGGCAAGGACTGCCTGTGGCTTATTTTCATGTATTCATATGAGCTTCTTTTTTAATTTATTTTTATTTATTTAAAAGACAGAGAGAGACAAAGGAGGCATCTTTCATCCATTCATCCATTGTACATGTAAATAAAATCTTCATCATAGTATTAATTACTTAATTACATATTTAAAGAAATAACATTTTTAATGAAAAAGATATTTTCTGCATAAATAAACATGAATTATTTTGTATTTCTGCATATCTCTCCTTTTGAAAAAGGGAATTATTAATTTATTTGAAAGGCAGAGTTACAGAGAAGCAGAGGCACAGAGAGAGAGGTCTTCCATCTACTGGCTCACTCTCCAGATGGCTGCAATGGCCAGAGCTGCACCAATGCCAATCCAAAGCCAAGAGCCAGGAGCTTCTTTCAGGTCTCTCATGCAGGTGCAGGGGCCCAAGGACTTGGGCCATCTTCCACTGCTTTCCCAGGCCATAACAGAGAGCTGGATCAGAAGTGGAGCAGCAGAGACTTGAACCAGTTCCTATATGAGATGCCGGCACTACAGGTGGCAGCTTTACCTACTATGCCACAGCACTGGCACCAAGTTTTTTGGTTTTTTTTCTCAATTGCCCCCTAAAACTAACATTTTTAAGCACTTTGAAACAACTTTCTGCATAGCTTTTTTATATCTACTGAGATCATGAAATAATTTTTAGTATTTTTCTTGGTGGTGTTTTATTATCAACTTGCTAGACTAATCCACTTTTAATTATAAAGGATTATAATTTTAGGTATCAAAATGTCCAGAGTTATATTTATTAATTTTACATCTTATTTGTAAGTTAAATTGATCCTAACTTGTTTTTAAATGCTATATTTCTCAGGTTGGAGAATATTGGCCCAATATCTGCCTCATTAAATGAATCAGGAAACACACAGTCACTTTCTGTATATCATATAGGTTTTATATATCCTCTGAAATTAAAAAAAACAGGACATACTGTCTTTTGTATATACATTTTTCTATTTCTGTGTTTTTTGGTAGGTTTATCTCTATATTATGGATATTTTTAATAATAGATTTATTTGTTTGTTTGTTTAGCAGAGTTAGAGAGAGAGAGAGAGAGATCTTCCATCTGTTGGTTCACTCTCCAAATAACCACAATGGCCAGGATTGGACCAGGCCAAAACCAGGAGCCTGGAACTCCATCCAGGTCTCCCACGTGGGTGGCAGTGGCCCAAACACTCGGGCCATCTTCTACAGCTTTTCCCAGGAGCATTAATTCGCAGGGAGCTGGATTGGAAGCACAGCAGCCAGGACTTAAACTGGTGCTCACATGGAATGCTGGGGGTACAGGTGGCAGCTTAACCCACTGCTCTGTAACAGCTACTCCTATAGGACATTTTTAATGTTTTGCATCTCCAGAAGATGTCTTACAAATTTGACATGTTGGTAAATTTAAAAGCAGACCATGGAGCCTAATATTTCAATTTAGTATGAAATATTTTGCACATTAGTCACTGTATGTCTCCTCTTCATTCCTAACTTACTATAAGCTTTAAACCATTTCCCTTTAACATAGACAGCTGATCCACATGCAATGCAAATAAAAGGACCTGACACCAGTGATAAGCTCAGTGAACCTGAATTAATGTTATCGTGAAGCTGGACCATGGATGGGAAGGACCGAGGTGATATGCTTCCATATGGGGCTTTCCCTAATTTCTGAGCCAGTGGGATAGCAGCAACAGACACCATGGCTTTAATCAAAGACACTCCTGAATCACCTCCCGGGAGAGCTCACTTTGTCTCCTGCGCAGCCGCTCGCCGTTCTTTGCATGCAGTACACCCTCCGTTATCAGAGACAGAGAAAAAACAGCAATGAATTCTTGGCTCAGAAAACCATCGTGTTTTGTCTCCCACTTTTTGAAAATTCCCTCCGCTCTCATTTAAATCAAACGATTTTGTCTCCGGAAACTTTTCACCTTAACTTTTCTCTTTCCAGCTCTCTTTCTTGGTGTAGCTCTTCCCTGGGGTCCTTTTAAAAAGATGACAATTATCTTCAGGTCTCTGATTTTTAAGATCAATAGAAATTAACAAAAGCAAAAAGAAAAAAAAAAAAAGCGCAACCACCTGACCCTGATTTGTCCTCACAACCCAGCGACTGCTTTGCCTCTGCTGTTTGAATAACCTCTGGGTGTCCGATCCGCCCCCACAGCTCAAGTTTGAGCTCCAGAACAAATATTTGTCCCGATTCTGAACAAAATTAGAGAGCCTTCTTCGTCGTGGTCTTCTTTTTTCAAAACGCAATGTGCTTCTCTGGTGTTCTTTTGAACGTGGTTCAGTAGGAAGGAGTGGAATTCCCAGACCAACTGCTCCAGGGGGAACTTGGCAAAGCTGTCCAGAAAAAATGAAAGGACTCACGTGTTTTCTTGCCTGGTTACTTCTTTTGGGAGCACAAGCCTTCGAAATCCCCACAAATGGACTTTCGGAAGTAAGTACTTGCCGAGGATGCCAGTGTTGTCCTATGCTCAGAAAATTGCCTATTACAATTGCCTATTATATAAATTACCCATTACAATTGCTATTTAAGGACTTTATTCCGTGTAGGAGGGGAACTTGGGACAGTACGCATCTGAGCACAGGTGTTTGCTGTTACAATCCATGAGCTGTGTATTTCCTCTTCGAACTATTAACAGGCATTGCATGATAATTAAGTCAAGTTAAATGGGCAGGGACCATAGGGCAGAATTTATGGAGCCCAGCTGCTTCCTCCTTTAACTAGAAAATGAGAGTGCTAATGATTTTGTTATGAGGATTAAATAATGCATGTGAACTACCTAGCGTGGTTCAGGGACTAGGATGCACTTATTAGCTATTATTATTTTTAAGAACTATCATTATCACTGTTTTACTGAGAGTATAAAGTCATCATCAAAGCACCATTGTTTTTCACACCTAAGAGAACAATGATTTGAATAAAAAGCACACTGTAAATGCTCCTGTTAAAGGGGCAGATGGCAAGTGGGCTGCCCAAGTGCCGGAATAATTCTCATAGAGCTCCAGTTCTCCAACTGGGACCCTTAGCCACTCTCAACGCAGGAGCTTATTTTATGCCAGAAAAGCAAAGTGCTTTATGAGACTAGCTTAGTAAATGCAGAGTCTTGTAATGTTTGAAGTGTGATTATGTACAAAAATACCCCCCAAAAAAATATGACATGTTTTCAGAGGGAAAAAAATCACTCTTCCTTAGAAACTATCATATTTTCCAACACTTTAAAAGTCATCAGAGCATCTTAGAGATCTCAAACTGAAACCAAGACATCCACATCTGTTTGCCCTTTCTCAGTCATTTCTAACCGCTCTTTCCCTCACACCTGTTTTTAACTCAGGGAGAGATATGGCTCTCATCTTGCCATTCTGACACTGTTGTGCCCCTAAGATCCACCCAAATATTTCCCCAGGCACCTGCCTAATCGCTGGGTCTCTTTGACCCCTACCTGTGTGTCCCATCATGGTCTGGAAAACCACAAAGTGAATTCTTACCTCCAACAAACTTGAAGGTGTTAATTTTCCTTCACTCACCTCTGAAACATCACTGGCAAACATAAAATGTATGACCAAAATAAATCACTGCATTAAAAACAATAAGATAGCCCAGAGGCAGAGGACAGAACACAAACTAAGATATTGAATAATACTAGCTGCCTTGGTTTGCTTTAATTTCTAAAAAACAGAAATAATCATCCTACATTTTTCTTTAAGTTTGCAGAATATGGCGATCTTGTAGAACTGGCCCCAGGCAAATTTCAATTTGTTCCAGACAACGGGAGATACCAGGTACAGTAAGCTTTCCTTCCAAAAGGGAAAACAAATTAAAGAAATCATGATTGAAGATGTAAGAGAAGTGTGAAGATGCCCTTTTGCTAGAGGCCTTTTTTTTTTTTTTTTTTTTTAGCAGTGGAGAGTTTGACATTGTTACACTGGAATGAAAGCATTGTCAAGGTGAAATAAGGGAAGACCTCCAAACAGCTGTCCAGAATATATGATCGTGTATTTTCTTATAAATTTTAGGTTGAGGACTGTTTTCATTAGCTTGTAAGGAAGGATTTACTGTTAGGAGGACTTTTCCTATTCCAGGAGTGGCTGACGCTTCCCTCTGTGGCCACACATTTTCCTTCCTTCAGTCATTCCGTCTTGGGGAGAAGTCCAAAGAAAGAGAACTGGCCATCAAAGGCAACGTAGATAAAAATCCCTTAATCAATGGGCTTCTCCCACAAAGGCTCCAGAGGCTGAGAAAAGGTATTGATGGGAAAAAATGCTAACCTGAACAGTGACTTATTCCATATAAGTATGAATTTTTTTAAGATTTATTTATTTTACTTGAAAGCCAGAGTTACACAGAGAGAGAAGGAGATGCAAAGAGAGAGAGAAATGTCTTCTATCTGCTGGTTCACTCCAAAATTGGCTGCAATGGCTGGAGCTGCACCAATCTGAAGCCAGGAGGCAGGAGCTTCTTCCGGATTTCCCACGTGGGTGCAGGGGCCCAAGGGCTTGGGTCATCTTCTACTGCTTTCCCATTCCGTAGCACAGAGCTGGATAGGAAGTGGAGCAGCCGGGACTTGAACCATTGCCCATATGCTGGTACTGCAGGTGGCGGCTTTACCCGGGTATGAATTTTTATTTTCTAAAAATCCAAGTTTTTTGTAGACCAATAATATTAAAATCCAGTAGGCAAGATCTTAGGTCAGTGTCTTCGTCTAGCCACAAAGAGAGAAAACTTAATCATTCGATGGGGCCGACGCCGTGGCTCACTTGGTTAATCCTCCGCCTGCAGCACCGGCATCCTATATGGGCACCGGGGTTCTAGTCCTGGTTGCTCTTCTTCCAGTCCAGCTCTCTGCTGTGGCCTGGGAAGGCAGTGAAGGATGGCCCAAGTGTTTGGGCCCCTGCACCCGCATGGAAGACCAGGAAGAAACACCTGGCTCCTGGCTTCGGATAGGCGCAGCACTGGCTGTGGTGGCCATTTAGGGAGTGAACCAACAGAAGGGAAAAAAAAAAACTTAATCATTCGATATTGACTTTAAAAGTCTAAAATAGGGAACGAACATTTAGCTCAGTGATTGAGACACCGAAATCCCAGAATTCCTGACTCCAGCTTCCTGCCTACGTAGGTCCTAAGAGGCAACAGTGACAAGTCAAGTAATTGGATTCCTATTACCCACATGAGAGACCTCGATTGATTTCCTAGATCCTAATTTTGACCTCTAACCTAGCCTAAGTTATTGTGGATTTTGGAGAGTGAACCAATGGATGGGCTCACTCTTGCTCTCCCTCTCCCTCTCTTGCTATTTCCCTATCTCTGTCCCTATCTCTCTCTCTCCTCTCTCTCTCCCTCTCAAATATAAGTAAATAATTTTAAACCTGAAATAAGGTAATTGTTGATTTTGCTGTATCACGTAGCACCCACTAAAACCTCCCCCCTCCCCCCATTAACTGGCAAGCTTCACTTCTGGCCAATGCCTGACATTATTTTATGATCTGTCAGATAGACATTAAACCATTCAAATTGCAAAGGCAAAGGTATTACCTTTGTCCCCTCCCACAAGGCAGTCACCTCTATGGCCCCTTCCCTAGCACAGTGGCTAAGAGCATGGAATTCAGGTGCCAGCCACTGTGCTTGTCTCATAGAAGAAATATGTTAAAGTCTTTCTCTCATGCAGCTTAGTCTAAGAAGGAGACAGACCTTGATCGAACCACCCCTCCAATAGAATGGATAATTGTAAAGCAAGGTGGACGCCCTGAAGGAAGGAATAGTCTGCTCTCAAAACAGTAAAGGCAGGGCTGACACTCAGGCATAAAAGGTGAAACCTCTGCCAGCAGCGCCAGCATCCCAAATGGGTACCAGTTCGAATCCCGGCTGCTCCACTTCTGATCCAGCTCCCTGCTAATGCTCCTGGGAAATCAGTAAAAGGTGGCCCAAGTCCTGGGTCCCTGCACCCATGTGGGAGACCTGGAAGAAGCTCCTGGCTCCTGGCTTTGGCCTGGTCAGCCCTGGATATTGCAGCCATTTGGGGAATGAACCAGCAGATGGAAGATCTGTCTCTCTCTCCCTCCCTCCCTCTCTCTCCCCTTCTCTCTCTGTATCTCTGCCTTTCAAAGAAATAAATAAATCTTTAAAAAACAAAAATGGTAAAGGCACTGACCGTGTCTGGGGCGAGGGGGGAGGGTATCAGAGAATTTCACAGGAGAACTCCGACCAGAGCTGAGACCAGAGTTGGGGAAGGGACGAAGGAGCATGGCAGGGGAGGAGCACTTCAGAGGTGGGACCAGCTTGCACAGAGCCAGGTGGCAGAATGGCGCATCCAGCTCATCATTCAACTAACGAAAGCATGAATCAGACAACGACAGTAAAGGGGATGTACTTGAATGCTACCCAGTGTGTTTGGTTGAATGTTTTCATCTAAATACATCTGTTTTCACATTATTTCAAAGTGTGAAATGTGTGCAACCAAAAAGGGCTGAGAAACTTGTTCAGAGAAACTCACCAGTAGGAAGATCATTTTCAAGACTATTGATATTTATGTCTTGGCTCTCATGAACAAATTACAGCTCAGTGTTGAAGAAACATTTTTTTTTCTTGTGAGAAGCTTTTCCCCTTGGGGTAATAAGTAACCTACAGTTGAAGAATGATTGTCTAACTTCCTTTCCGCAGAGAAGCCTTCCCGGAGAATCAGGAGAAGAGAGGGTGAGTTGACTTTGATTTTGTTACAAATTGATACCCAAATGATTTTCCTGTTAACTATTATCTGGAAATCAATCCACATGACTCCTCTGTGTTCAGCCCTGAGAGTATTTACCTGACTTTTGAAACACTGCCTTGCCCAACTCAGCTTGGAAATGTTTCTAAAGTTTGGCATTGGAGAGCACAGCATTTGCAGGCAGGAGAGAAGTCACCAGGAACTGAACATGTCCTTTCTCTTTATTTTCTTGAGTTTTGCCAACAGCATAGGTTTCATCCAACCTCATGCACTTATTCTAACTTAACAGTTTTGATTTAAAATAGGACACCTGAAAGTTCTGGAGAATAAAAAGCATGACTGTGGGAAAGGAGCTCTTAGGCGTGAAATGGCCCAGTTCTCTGAGCTGTTCAAAGTAGACCTTCCTGTGGCAAGAAAACACCCACAGGAAGTGGCTTATGCTATGCTTCTTGCTCTGAACGGCCAGCAACACACACTCCATGGGCAAGAAGGGCAAATAAATGAGCTTGAATTTTATCTTAGCTGGAGGTGAGCTGGATGTTAATGTTGGATGGCAAAGTTTGCAGGAAACATGGAGTGTTGAAATGAGCAAATCCTTTTGGAGATAAAGCAAAATCCAATGGGTCACATAGCTGTCACTGACCTGAAGAAGCACGAAGCTCTCGGGCACATTCTCAAAAGCGTGGGCTTGCTGTTCCTTGCCTTGGAGGCTACGGGCAGACTGCGATTTTGTTTTACACTGTGGCTGCCTTAAATCAGCGGGGAAGGATCAGGAAAGGAGGTGGAAGAATTGTGTCAGAATGCCCTGTCCAGGAATTGTGTCAGAGTCCTGGTCATTGTTCATCCTCATCCGTGTCCTTGGAGTTTGCTTTAATGTGAGGGAGGAGAAGAGGAATGAAGACCAAATTGTGAGATAAGACTGAAGAAGGTAGGTGGTGTTATGGGGTGTGGAGGGCCCCAGGCCTACCTTTGCCACCACAACACCACTGCCTGGTCACTCCTCACACTGAAGATACAGCTTAGGTCTCTTTCCAACCCTGCAATGTGTATCCTTTTCCTAGTCCTGTATTTAAAGTTATTTCTTGGACATTAACCACTCTTGCTTCCCACAACTATTTTCCGCTCGTGTCCTCATACAAAATCATTATAAATAGACTCAGAGAGCTAAAAGACATCTCCAAATGAAAGTCAACTTCTGCTCATGGGAAAATTCCAAGAAGTTAGGAGAATGCTTAGTAATACCTGAGTATATACTTACCACGGCCTAGAATCATTTACACTGAAGGTAGCATCAATTACATAGTGAAGCTCTGTGGGTTTTCGGTGAGTACAGTTATGCTTTCTTGTCAATTTCAGGAAGATGTTGATCAACTAACTCTTTATAGCTATAAAGTCCAGTCCACTATTACTTCTCGTATGGCAAATACCATCATCCAGAGCAAACTGGTAAACAACTCGCCACAGCCTCAGAATGTCGTGTTTGATGTTGAGATTCCAAAAGGAGCCTTCATTTCCAACTTCTCGATGTGAGTAACTCCTTCATGTAGCCATACACTGGATATGCTCTTCTCACTGGATTAAAAACCCTCCTAGTTAGAAAGAAACTTAACAGTCAACCTTTCCGGTGGGCAGAGCTTCCAGAGCTGTGGACCTGCACTAGACATTGAGAATCATTGTAGGTTTAGTCTCAACAATTTGTTTCTGGTCAACTTATCAGGATTTGTGAATGATTGGCTTTTCACTTCCAATAAATTAAAGCAAACTTAAGACTATCTCTTCAGTGTTGACCTTCCATGTATGTGTATTTTAACATGATTTCTTGGAGGCAGAAAAATATATGGCGTTGCCTAGCTTATGGAAGCCATGTATGATACAAGTCAGTGTCACCTGCCACACATCTCTCTCCACAAGGGAAAAGATTCAGAATCATTGACTTAATCCAATCACTTATCCAGTGCTTAAATCCTTCTATTATACCACTGACAAGTGGGTTATCCAGGCTTGACTTGACTGTCTCCTGAATGGATAAACCCACCACTCCTCAAGGAAACCAATTCAATGGTTGACAGCTCTGTTAGAATTCTTATTCTTAATTTAAATATTTTCCATTTTCTACCCAATGACTCTAGTTCTACTCACACAGCATTTTAAAAATTCTCTGCAAAATATATATTGAAGTGTTCATGGATGAAATGATATACTACGAAAGACTGGCTTCAAAGTAACTGAGGTACAAAGTGTGGGAGTACAGATGAGTTAAGATTGGCCAAGTATTGATAATGACGTAGCTCAGTGATAGCTTCATGAAGTTCTCTTGTGTTATCCTATTTTTTGTATGTTTGAAAATTTACATAATAAAAAACTTTACTACTCTCTCTCTCTCACTATCCACTCTGCCTGTCAAAAAAAAAAAAAAAAAACTTTTCCAAAACATCTTTCAAATAATTAAGACCAGTTACTTTGCCTACTTGCAGGCTTTGTATATGAAGGCTTAATACCCTATTCCAGCCGGCGCCGTGGCTCAACAGGCTAATCCTCCGCCTTGCGGCGCCAGCACACCGGGTTCTAGTCCCGGTCAGGGCACCGATCCTGTCCCGGTTGCCCCTCTTCCAGGCCAGCTCTCTGCTGTGGCCAGGGAGTGCAGTGGAGGATGGCCCAGTCCTTGGGCCCTGCACCCCATGGGAGACCAGGATAAGCACCTGGCTCCTGTCATCGGATCAGCGTGGTGCGCTGGCCGCAGCGCGCCTACCGCGGCGGCCATTGGAGGGTGAACCAACGGCAAAAGGAAGACCTTTCTCTCTGTCTCTCTCTCACCATCCACTCTGCCTGTCAAAAAAAAAAAAAAAAGATTTATTTATTTATTTGAAAGCCAGAGTTACAGAGAGAAAGAAGGAGAGGCAGAAAGAGAGATAGAGAGATCTTCCATCCAATGGTTCACTCCCCAATTGGCCACAAGGGTCGGAGCTGCGCCGATCTGAAGCCAGGAGCCAGGAGCCTCTTCTAGGTCTGCCACATGGGTGCAGGGTTCCAAGGACTTGGGCCATTTTCTACTGCTTTCCTAGGCCATAGCAGAGAGCTGGATCAGAAGTGGAAAGGATGGGCACCGGGTTCTAGTCCCGGTTGCTCCTCTTCCAATCCAGCTCTCTGCTGTGGCCCGGGAAGGCAGTGGAGGATGGCCCAGGTGCTTGGAGCCCTGCACCCGCATGGGAGACCACGAAGAGGCACCTGGCTCCTGGCTTCGGATCAACACAGTGCCAGCTGTGGCAGCCATTTGGCGAGTGAACCAATGGAAGGAAGACCTTTCTCTCTCTCTCTCTCTCTCTCTCTCTCAACTCTACATGTCAAAAAAAAATTTTTTTTTAATTAAAAAAATAAAGAAGTGGAGCAGCCAGGACTCGAACCGGCGCCCATATGGGATGCAGACACTGGAGGCAGCAGCTTTACCTGCTACACCACAGCACCAGCCGCTCTTATTCACTTTTTTAAATTATGTATTTATTAATTATTATTTATGTATTTATCTTATTTGAAATAGAGTGAGACAGAGGGAAGACAGGGAGATCACTGGTTCACATCTCAAATGCTCACAACAGGCAGAGATGGGTAAGGGCAAAGCCAGGAACCTGGAATTCAATCTAGGTCTCCCATGTGAATAGCAATGATTCATGTACTTGGGTCATCAGCTGTTGCCTCCCAAGGCGTGCACTGACAGAAAGCTAGAATCAGAAGCAGAGGCAGGACAGGAAACCAGGCTCTCCAAAATGGGCCATGGGAAACAAGTACCATCTTAACCAGTGATCCAAACTCCCACTCCCTCATCCAGTTTTGCCTCACCCATTGAGGCATGAATTATAATTGTGAGTAAATAAATGAAATAAAGGGTTGAATTTTGACCATGCACTGCAGCTGCTAAAAGCTTCAGAGCCATTGTTAACTATATTTTTCTTAAGAAAGCAAAGTAGTGGGGAAAAGCACTCTGCAACTTTCATTGCCTTTCAGAGTACAACTTTTTAAAAAGTCAGCCATTGTTTAAACGTACAGGGCGGGGCAGTTCCTGTGCAGCACATTAAGCTGCTGCTGGGGTGCTCACCTCCCATATCCTGGTGCAGCTTTCAGGCCAGCTTCCTGCTCATATGCACCTGGGAGTCACTAGATGATGGTTCAGGTGTTTCCTACCACCCACATGGGAGATTTGGGAGGAGTTCTTGGCTCCTGGCTCCCACCTGGCCTGGCCCTGGCTGTTGTAGGCATTTTGAGAGTGAATCAGCAAATAGAAGACCTTTCTTTTCCCTCTCTCTCTCTCCCTCTCTCTCCCTTTCAAATAAATTAATATGTTTTTAAAAGGATAAGAAAATGCTTTCTGTTGTGGAATTATATGATATTATGTGTAGAGGTTACATTTAAAATTATTTTTAATAAGTTCTTCTTTTTAAACTGCATAATCAGAGCTTATTTTAAGTTTCTCTTCTTTCTGTATTTCTTTATTTTTTTTCTTCCCCATCTCATCCCATAGAATATATGAGGTGATGAAAGACAGAACTGTGAAATATTCATTTTTTTTCTCCTTCTATGCAGGGCTGACTTTACAAAACCAGGGAAGATGGCTGTTAGTCATCACTATTTAAATTGAGTTTCACAGAACTCCGTACTAGCCAAAATATATCTTCTGCCTTTTTAGCACGGTCCCAAATATTCTGCCAAAGGAGAGGATTTCCTTTGGTCTCAAAGACTTCTAGGTGTTTGATCCTTAGAGCATGCTAGCAGAGGGCTTCCTGGACATGTGGACTTCCAGACTCACTCTGATCTGCATCAGCTGTGTGACCTTGGACAAGCCATTTGTCTCTGTTCTAAAAAAGACAAACCTGGAAGCTGTGTCTGAACGCACAATGCTGTCATCATTTGGGGCAGCAAACATCCTGACTAGAGCTGTCCCTCAGGTTGTGTCATTCTTGGTGTCCATCTGTAAATGCCAGCAGCACTTTCCAGCCATCAGAATAACTGGAAATTTCTCCATCCATTTATAAAGTCCTCTTTAAGAAAGACAGTGCCCATTTGAGTACAATAAGTTTCCATAGACTTGTAAAGTTCTATAATTCTGTCTGAATTCTGGCCAGTCATCATGGGGTTAGTGTCAGGTGCTAGCTTAAAAAAAAAGAAAAAAAAAAAAGGTGGGTAGAGACAGCGGTGCAAAAACAGGTGTCCCTATGGGAGATTTTCAAGGAGATAAGCAGAAGTTCCCAAGGTCTGGGTCATCTCAGGCTGACATAACAGAGCTAACAGAGCACCCTAGTCTGGGTGGCTTATAAACAGCAGATTGTTGTTTCTCATAGTTCTGGAGATTGAGAAGTCTACAATTAAGGTGCTGGAAAATTAGGTGTCTGGTGAGGGCATGCTTCATGGTTCACAGACATGGTGGGAAGGGGCAAGAGGGTTCTTTGGAGCCTTTCTTATAAGGTCATCCATCCTATTCATGAGGGTGACAACCTCATGTCCTGATTATCCTCCCCCCGACCCCAAAAAAAAAAAAAAAAGACCTCCTTTCTAATACTATCCTATGGGGGAGGGGTTGGAAATGTATTATTTGAATTTTTAAGAGATGCAAACATTCAGTCCATTGCATACCCTGAGGCCATGCCAAATTCTTTAAAAAAAAAAAAAGAGTTATTTATTTATTTGAAAGGCAGAGAGAGAGAGAGAGGTCTTCCATCAGCTGGTTCACTCCCCAAATGGCCCCAACATCTGGATCTAAGCCAATCCTAGGCCAAGAACCAGGACTTTCTTCCGTGTCTCCCATGCAGATGCAGGGGTCCAAGGACTTGGGCCATCTTCTACTGCTTTCCCAGGCCATAGCAGAGAGCTGTATCGGAAGTGGAGGAGCTGAGTCTGGAACCAGCACCCAAATGGGATGCTGGCACTGCAGGAGACAGCTTTACCCACTGTGCCACAGCACCAGCCCCACCAAATTCTTAACTCACAGAATAATAATCTAATGAATCAAATGCAAACAAGATCCTTAGTGATTTATCAATCATCTCTCCTTGTCAGCTTTCAATTAAAAGAACTACTCAATTTGTGAACTCAAGAGGCTTCCATAGCCTTGGCAGCTCATGACAAGAGCCTTGGGTGATTACTGATGTCATGAATAAGAGTGTCAATTGTTAAATCAACAATAGGAGTCACTGTGTACTTGCTCCCCATGTAGGACCTCTGTCCTTAATGTGTTGTACTATGAGAATTAACAGTAAAACTAGTCTTAAAACAGTACTTTATACTTTGTGTGTCTGTGTGGGTGCAAACTGTTGAAATCTTTACTCAGTATAGAGTTGATCTTCTGTATATAAAGATAATTAAAAATGAATCTTAAGGAAGAATGGGAAGGGAAAGGGAGTAGGAGATGGAATGGTTTGCGGGTGGGAGGGTGGGTATGGGGGGACGAACCATATAATCCAAAAGTTGTACTTTTGAAATTTATGTTTATTAAATAAAAATGTTCTATTAAAAGAAATACTCAAAGAAAATACGACTTAGTCTGAAGGATAAACTTTGAAAATGAGGAGAAAGTTTAAATGCAAAGGTGCTTCAGGGAAATCTCTTAGGGTCAGAGCCTACCTAGTCCTTCTATATTCAAATTGTCAACAGAGTCCCATTGATGAATTATTCAAACGTCTTCCTTCTTGTTTCTTATAGATGCAAAATGATCATTGCATCATTCATTAAGTCTGTCTCATAGGATTGGTTGCTTGTTGTGTGTTAGTTTTGCTCGAACTACTCTTCTAACCAACAGATTGCCTTGTATCATTTTCCAGGACTATTGATGGCACAACATTTACCAGTTCCATCAAGGAGAAAACTGTGGGCCGGGCTCTCTATTCACAGGCAAGGGCAAAAGGCAAGACAGCTGGATTGGTGAGGTAAGGGCCGGGCCAGTGGGACTTGCCTTCTCATCTCAATTGCTGCTTCCTGTCATAACCCATTTCCACAACAGCAAACCAGCCTCCAGCAAGGCAAAGAATCCAAGCAAATGCCAAACTTTTACAGTCAGATGGTAGAACCAGGTCTCACAATGTCTGTTTCTGTGAGGGCCTCTATTCAATCATGGGAACTGAGGAATCTTTCACAGATGGATGTTCTTTAAATAAACAAACACTGATCTTTCTAGAGTGCAGGGAGGAACTACAGAAATATTGATAATGTTGTTACAAAACTCAACATAGGTACAGAAGAAAAGGTCTGGAATTTTAAAAAAAAAGATTTATTTATTTGAAAGGCAGAGTTACAGAGAGGCAAAGGAAGAGAGAGACAGAGAGCGAGAGAGATCGGTCTTCCATCTGCTAGTTCACTCTTCAAATGGCTGCAATGGCCAGAGCTGGGCTGATCTGAAGCCAAGAGCCTGGAGCTTCTTCCAAGTCTGCTATGCAGGTGTAGGGGCCCAATCACTTGGGTCATCTTCCATGGCTTTCCCAGACCATAACAGAGAGCTGGATTGGAAGTGGAGCAGCTAGGTCTCAAACCAGTGCCCATATGGGATGCTGGCATTACAGGCAGCGGATTTATCTGCTATGCCACAGCGCCAGCCCCTCAGGATTCTAATATAAGATATAGATGTCCCGAGCAGCATCTTAACAACTACACCAAACACCCACCCCTGTCGTGCTTTTTTCTTTCATCTTCTCTTCTCTATACTCAAACTTACTTTAATTGAGTTTTTTCATTTACTTCATGCCTTCATCCATTCAGTCAACAAAAATGCATTAGATGTCAGCTCTATATCCAGTTCTAAAAGAGATGAGTACAGAGGCCGGCGCCGTGGCTTAACAGGCTAATCCTCTGCCTGCGGCGCTGGCACACCGGGTTCTAGTCCCAGTTGGGGCGCCGGATTCTGTCCCAGTTGCCCCTCTTCTAGGCCAGCTCTCTGCTATGGCCCGGGAAGGCAGTGGAGGATGGCCCCAGTCCTTGGGCCCTGCACCTGCATGGGAGACCGGGAGAAGCACCTGGCTCCTGGCTTCGGATCAGCGCGATGCGGCGGCCGCAGCGGCCATTGGAGGGTGAACCAACGGCAAAAAGGAAGACCTTTCTCTCTGTATCTCTTACTATCCACTCTGCCTGTCAAAAAAAAAAAAAAAAAAGAGGTGAGTACCGAACCCACCAGCACGAGGCAAACACCAAACATACACTGTGAAGGAGACAGACAAGGAAATGATGCCTGCACTGTTGATGGTGGGGTAAACGCTAGTGTGGAGGAGATTCCAAACATTGTGAGAGTCCCAAAGACCAGGTGTGCAGTTGTGTTGCAGAGGTCCAGAAAATATTTACTGAGGTCTGATGTTTGAGCTGGGTCCCAGTAGCTTAAAAGGATTCGTAAAATGAGGAGAGGAAAGAAGAAATTGCAAGCAGAAGGGAAGCCTACAGCCTTGCTGCTGGTTAATCCGTTCTTTTGTCTTTACAAACCATTCTTCCCACTTTTACCTACCATTCATTGGTTCACTTCTTCATCCCACAAAGCTTTTAAAAATAACAAAAACTTTCTGGGCACTGGAGATACAGCAGAGAACACGGAGTCCCCCTTCCAGTCTACCCTTCCGGTAAACATGGCCTCCCAGGGCATGTTCTACCTTGAACATTCCAGCAGGCCATGTTCACCTTTTTCTTCAACTACCAATGTCCCAAGCCAACTGCGCACAGATGGGCTGATTATGCCCAATCTTCTTATTCTTTTAGTGATTTCGTGCAAAGAAGAATCATGTTAAAAATTATTCCTTGTTAATCCTAATTCTGGAATCACCTTTATTTGTTCATCTTGCTGGTTTCTCTTCAAAACCACAAAAAACCTCCAGATCAAGGATCACATGGGACTCAAAATGTACAGTAACTAAATAAGGCCGCATGCTAGAAATACAAACTCAAATTTATGGGAAAATAGAATTCTTCTTTCTGAAGACTTTAACAAATATAAACAATTCCTAGAATGGATCTCAAATGTAGCGTAAGAAATCTGCGCTGTCTTTGGGGTCCCCTAAACTTAGGTTGGGGTCTTAGTCTTGCAACTGAGTAGCCATGGGATCTTGAGAAAGCTACTTCTCCTCAATGACTCTCACTTGCTGCTCCCGCTTGTTATCTGAACAATGAAGGTAACGATGTCCATCTTGCCATCTCGGAGGTGATACAGAGCAAGCTTCTGGCAGAGGTGGGACCCATCAACGGTAGCTTTTTCCAGGTGACACTCAAATCTGCACGAAGCCCTGAAAGCAAAAGTTGAAGTTGGATGGGAGACTACAATTCTTGGGGAGATTAATTTAACCAGAGGTTACTCTTATTTCTATTGTACCTACTATTTATTTTCATGGACAAATAATCAGGTCTGATCATGCAGCCAAGACCAGATGCCCTCTGCGTAGATTCTGAGCCTTCCCACTCAGCTGTGCATCTGATGGCTAATTCACTGGGGACTCCCACCTTTAGGAGCAAGGCCCTTGACATGGAGAACTTCCAAACCGAGGTAAACGTCCTCCCTGGAGCAAAGGTGCAGTTCGAACTTCATTACCAGGAGGTGAAGTGGAGGAAGCTGGGGTCCTATGAGCACAGACTTCACCTAAAGCCTGGAAGGCTGGCCAAGCACTTGGAGGTGAGCATGGATTTGTACTTCCTCTGATGGTTCCTGTCCTCTGATTTATACTTGCTCTCCTTTCCACTTACCTAATTTCGTTCTCACAACATTCCCCCAGAGAGGGCAGTTAATATACTGATAAGAAACCTAAAGGCTTGGGAAGCTAAGTTTTCATGCTCTTTAGCTTAGGGTATGAACCAGGATGCTTTTTATTAATTTTGTCTTAACATGTGATACTTGTACACTTTTATGGGGTAGAGTGCAATATTTCAACACATATACCCAACAAAAAATTACCAAACAAGGCAATTGAACTTTCCATTTCCTTAGATTTTCTTTGTGTTTGGAGCCTACCAGCTCCTCTCTTCTAGTTCTTTATATAGAATATAATGCATTATCATGAACTATAGTTGCACCACTATTCTGCAGAATGTCAGACCTGGCTACCTTCACGCAATTGCATTTTGTTTCCCATTGTCAAATCCCCCCTCATTCCTCTTCCCTCCACACACATGTGATAAAGAATACACAGTATTTGTCTTTTTGTGTCTGGCTTATTTTGCTTACTTTTTTTAAAAAAAAAAGATTTATTTATTTATTTATTTGAAAGGCAGAGCTACAGAGAGGTAGAAGGAGAGAGAGAGACAGACAGACAGACAGACCCCGTCCATCCACTGGTTCACTCCCCAGATGGCCACAACGGCCAGAGCTGAGCCGATCCGAAGCCAGGAGCCAAGAGCTTCATCCAGGTCTCCCACACGGGTGCAGGAGCCTAAGGACCTGGGCCACCTTCTGCTGCTTTCCCAGGCATAGCAAAGAGCTGGATCAGAAGCTTCCATTTTTTTAAAGCTTCTTTTATTTATTTGAAAGACATAGTAGGGGGGGGAGATAGAGGGAGAGATATTTTATTCACTGGTTCACCCCCCAAATGGCTGCAATAGCCAGGGCTGGGCCAGGCCAAAGCAGGAATCACAAACTCCATCTGGGTCTGCCACATGGGTTGCAGACACCCAAGTATTTGAGCCGTCGTCCGCTGCCTTCCCAAGTGGATCAGCAGGGAGCTAGAGTGGAAGCAGAGCAGCCAGGACTCAAACCAGAATTCAGATATGGGGTTACTGCCAAGTGACAACTTAACACACTTTGCCACAACACTAGCCCCATGGTTTATTTTGCTTCTTTTGTCTTCACTATTTGTGGTGATTGTTGCCATGCAACTCTGCAACACAGTATGGTGCTCTGAAGAGCTTTAGGCTTGGAGCCAACCTCACTGCTTCCTTCCAGAATTCAGTTCCAGTTGAGCTCCTTGTTAGCTTTGGCCGTTTTCTGGAGGTGCCCTAGCAAGTGAGCACAGACACAGAAATATAGCCTCACTGCATCTGGAGGACATAAATCTGAACTCAAAGTGTCAGCGGAGCTGCGCTTCCTCTGTGGCTCTAGGGGAGCGATCTTTTCCTTGTTTCTTTTGGTGCCTGGCAGCTGCTGGCACTCCTTGATGTACTGGCCCCACATGAGTGATCATTCTGATCACTCCCTCCATGGTCACACTGCCTCCTCCTCTGAGCACCTCAAACCTCCCTTTGCCTTTCTCTCATGAGAACACTGGTCATTGCATTTAAGGCTCACCAGGTAGGACAGGATGTTCACAAGATGCTTCACTGAACTACATCTGCAAAGAAGACCTCTTTTCCAAATACGTTCACATTCACAGGTTCCAGATACTGGAGGTAAACATAGCTGAGGGGTGGTGGTGAGCACCATCCAATCCCCAACACTGCTCTTCAGGGACAAACTACCCTGGGTCTCACTTGTGAACACCACCCATACTTCCCTTCCTCAATTGTCAGTGAGATGAACTTTCAGAAATAATTGGCAAATAGCAGGAGTTCCACGAATGATAAGTTCATTGTCTTCTGCTGCCAATCTACACACCCCTACCTCATCACCTCAGTGCTTTTGGCAGTCACTTTGTATTCTATTTGACTTAAATACACCTTTGCTGTCATCTTCATTTCTTTCCTTTTTTTAAGATTTATTTATTTATTTGAAAGGCAGAGTTACAGAGATCCAGAGGCAGAGAGAGAGAGAGAGAGAGAGAGAGAGAGAGAGGTCTTCCATCCACTGGTTCACTCCCCAGGTGGCAGCAATAGCCGGGGCTGGGTGGATCCGAAGCCAGGAGCTTCTTCTGAATCTCCCACAGGGGTTCAGGGGCCCAAGTGCTTGGGCCATCTTCCACAGCTTTCCCAGGCCATAGCAGAGAGCTGGATCGGAAGAGGAGCAGCTGGACTAGAACCAGCGCCCATATGGGATGCTGGCGCTTCAGGCCAGGGCAGTAACTTGTTGCGCCACAGCACTGGCCCCAGGAATTCTTCATTTTTAAAATATGGCAGACAGGGTTTGGTATGTTGGAAAGTGTTAGGCCAAGAGGCAGGTTTCTTGACTTCTGGCCCAAAGTTGCCACAAACTTGGGATCTAGGCAGTAACTTAACTTAAATTAAATTAAATTAAGTAAAATTTCATTAAGATATATCTGGCCTTAATTTTGTCATCTTTGAAATAGAAAAATTGGAGCAGATGACCTGTAAGATAATTTCCAATTCCAACATTCTATGAAATGTATCAATTCCCAAAGAGATTCAATATTACCCAGAGATAAATTAAGGAGAAATATGAAACTATGAATATTTACCTAGTCTATATTCCTGAGGCTTCTTTTAGAAAGATTTATTTTATTTGAAAGACAGAGTTACAGAGAGATGCAGAGAGAGAGAAAGAGAGAGAGAGAGGTCTTCCATCTGCTGGTTCACTCCCCAGATGGCCACAATGACCAGAGCTGAGCCGATCCGAAGCCAGGAGCCAGGAGCCTCTTCTGGGTCTCCCACGTGGGTGCAGGGGCCCAAGCACTTGGGCCGTCCACTGCTTTCCCAGGCCATAGCAGAGAGCTGGATCAAAAGAGGAGCAGCCGGGACTAGAATCGGAGCCCATATGGGAAGCCAGTGCTTCAGGCCAGGGCTTTAACCCACTGCGCCACAGTGCCGGCCCCTCCAGAGGCTTTTAATCACCATCTGAAGGGCCCCCAAATTGGAACTACCTCCTCCCCCACAGAAACCAAGGAGAATAGGCTCTCTCTTAAAATCTTGTTGTGTCCAATGAAATGAGGGAACCTTTTATTCTGACTCTTGTAGTCCTTTGAGAAAGAGCAACAAATACTCAACAGATACTCAACAAATACTCAACAAATGACTCAAGGCCAGTGGGGGCTGGTCCTGACCTCCCAGCTGAACCAATTGTGGGGCTTCAAGCACATACTCCCCAAAATGTTCACTGTCCCAGCAGAGGGGGAGGGGAGTCTTACCAGATTTTACAGTCGTATCTGTGTCCAGTTGAACACGGGATTGCTAAAGGCTTCTGACCTCTAGGGAAAATTCTCCTTCTATCGCGAATCCTCTCACAGAGGAGTAAACCTTGTCCCGAGGCCCTGATACTCATTTATGGCTGGAATCTGTGGAAGAATGAAAGCCAAGGCCTCAGTTCTCTGCAGTTCCCCTGGGCTTTTTCCTTCAAGAGCTTCTCCACTATCTACCAGCAGTGGCTGGGTCAGATCCAGCAGGGAGACCTCTGGCCCATTTGCTTCTACTAGACAGTTCTTGCCAGCATGGGGAACTATAGTTGATCTTGTGGAGGTAGCAGAAATCTTGGAAGCAAGTCAACTTCACATCATCTTGTGCTGGGAGTGTAAGAACCAGGAAAGACAAGTTGCTCTGCTCAAACCAGGGCCATGATATTTTTCACAAATTTTTTAAAGAGAAGATGTAGGTCTGATTCAGGGCCTTCCAATAGGAAGATAGCTCATCACAGTTGCAAATGATCCTAAACGAGGAAGAGGCAGGGTGGAAAGGCATGTGTGTGTGCACTAGCTAATGACCTCACACTGAAATGGGTGTATCTCATGTGAAAAATAAACCCCAGGACAATATTGTGCATGAAACCTGAACACTAGTGCAACAATGCTATCTGAGAAGATGGTGCTGGAGATGATTGTTCAAAGTCAAGTCCTGTGTGCAAGGAATCAAGAGCTCAGGCTCTGAGCTTGAAGCCTGGCTCTGCCTTCATAACCTGAGTCAGTCCCTGCTTCTGCATCTGTAAAAGAAGTCATAACAAATACTAACCACAGCAAATAATAATAATAGTGATGATAGTGGTGGTGATGGTGGTGAGAATGAAATGGATTAATCCACGTGAAGCACAATACTGAAAATATGGCAAGCGTTGAAGAAGCAGTAGCTATGGCTATGGCTTTGCCAGGAGTCCTAGGGATTTGCCCCTATGGTCTGCTCAAAACAATAAGATACAGAAGGAGTAAAAAGATCCAACACAGGGAGGAATATGGTCTATTTTTGACAAATCTGCAGAGTAAAATCATTCAATGCTTTGTATAATTGTCTTCCCATCTCTAGGTAGACGTGTGGATAATTGAACCTCAAGGACTGAGATTTCTTCATGTTCCTGACACATTTGAAGGCCATTTTGATGGTGTTCCAGTCGTCTCAAAAGGACCCCAAAAGGTACCCTAACCACTGCGTGTTGCAAAGCATTGAAGTGGCCACTAGCTCCTAGGTTCCTTTCTCCTGCTGTGTGCTCTGGAGGGTAGAGGATGGTCTGGGCTTGAATGCAAGACTCTGTAGGAAGGAACACTGATTTCTAGTGAGAGCGCAGGGCCTTCCACAGGATACACACAAAATGGCATTCCCCATTTTAACCAGAGACTGTCTCTTTTGGAGCCTCATTCCCCTCAGTCATCCAATTGACCAGTAGCTAAAAGACAGCTTTGCTCTAATAAATGATAGATTTTTATTAATCACAGCAAAATATATTCATCTCTCTACTGCAGCAGCCAACACTAACCAGCTATGAATGCCTCTTGAAACCTTCCACAAACCTTTCCAGAGCTGGCAGATGCTACCCTGGCTCTGTCCCTTGCATCAGTAATGGATGGACCTACTAATGCTGACTGGACACAGAATGGCCATTGGGCAACACCTGTTTGCCTGAGCAGGTGCAGCTGCCAAGCCCTCACCTGGAAGGGGCAGATTCTAACATCACTGTTCTTCCCAGGCACATGTCTCCTTCAAGCCCACAGTGGCACAGCAGAGAAAGTGCTCCAACTGCTCGGAGACTGCGGTGGATGGCCAGCTGGTGGTGACGTATGACGTGAACAGAGAAGAGAAGGCGGGTGAACTTGAGGTGCGTGTAAACACACTGCAGTAGAACTACCACACTGTGGCTACAGAACTGGTCCTTGTTGCACAAACTCCCTCGCTTATACATAGTTTCCAACTGCTGGGGCAAGTGTTGAGGCTGCGGGGACGGGATTAAAACCATATTTCTCTAATATGTCACAAAATATTCTCTTTTCTGTCATTAAAAACTAAATAAAGGGTCTTTGGGTCTCATGCTTTTTTCCCAGATGAAAATTACAAAATGAGAATTTTGGCTAACCTCCCACAGTCCTTTGCACATAGATGATTCAAAAAAAAAAAATCACAAAGATTATGGGGCAAGGAGAAACACACAACCAAAGTCTAGAGAAAGGCCCAGAGGCAGTGGTGAATTCCATGGCCCAGGTTTATTGTGAACTGTCTTGAAAATTTCCCTCTCCCCTTTTGTCGCGTCTTCCCTGTGTCCTTGTGCTAAGGTAAGAGCCCTTAGGGCATGTCAAAGCCTGTGAGTCTGCCAGGACAGAAGGTGAAGTGTGTTGGAGGCCACAGCCACCTGCCCTGAGACTGGACACTAATGTCCCCACAGAAGCAACCAGCAGGCAATGGAAAGAAAATAAGGCAATCCAGTTGGTAGATGACAGAGTAACCAGAGCCCAGCTGGAGCTGCCTCCCGTTGACTTTGAGGAAAATCCCAGTTCTCTAAAATAGTACAGCGAGATCTTCCATGATCTGTCCTACTGATTCTCCACCCTGATTTCTTGAATTCAAGGGCCCCCTGGTGTTGAACTACTTATAAAGCCCCCAAGTATGCCATGTTCTCTCACAGTTGCACTGTCTGGAACTCTCCTCCCTCCTTCACCACCCTACCCAGTGCCCACAAAGTCCAAGCTCACCCTCAGGTCCTTTTTCTTAGGGAAGCTTCCCTCCATGGTGTTAGATGAGCCTCCATCAAGAGCATCTCAGAGCCCTTGGCTCTCCTAAGCATGACATGTACATTGTGCTGCAAGTGGCCCGCACTGCCCCACATCTTCTGCCAACCTGTGAGCTCCGTGAGGGCAGGGACTCTGCCCGGTTCACAGCTGGTTAGCAGAACGCTGGGGACAGACTGGTGATGAAGACAGTGTGAAGCAGAGTGGGGTGGGGTGGAATTCCCTGCTGAGCGAGAGAACCATAGGAGCTGGAGGAGAAGGGAGAGGCTGATGGGAGCCAGTGGCCACCGCTGTTCTCTTCTTTATGGGCAGCAAGACTCCTTCTTCTTCCATGCCTCACCCCTGCTCCTTTAGCCCCCAAGGCCCCTTGTCTCCTTGTCCCCTAAACACTGGCCATGATTTGACTCACAACCATGTTCGATATTTCAGGTATTTAATGGATATTTCGTCCACTTCTTTGCTCCTGACAACCTGGAACCAATTCCCAAGAACATCCTCTTTGTCATCGATGTTAGTGGTTCGATGTGGGGAGTTAAAATGAAGCAAGTAAGTACCCCCTTGCTGGCATTGATATGGGGATCCTCTCCAGAGAATGCAATCGCCCAGCCCCTCCTCCCCTCCTAGTGCTAGAACTTGGGGCTGAGCTTACTGAGTCAGAATGCGAACTCTTCCCAACACTTGATGGTATTTTATGTTCACAGGACGAATGCCCCAAATACTCCTGCTCATTCTTTCCTTGTCCACTCCCCTTAACTTCTCATCTCCCCTTTCCTACCTCCTCTTCCCCCTCTTCCTCTCTTTTCTATTCTGTATCCAGCATTTCTTTGCAAAACCATCTCAGAACACCCCTCTGAAAAATTTCCTCCCTGCATAACCTCTTTTCACTCTGATCACTCTTCTGCACTATATACTTATATTTTCAATTCTTCTGTGTAATATTTTTCTTTAATATCTTGCTACTGTTCACAGTAACTTTTAAATTTTCATATGGATATTATTTCTAATTATGTTGTAATTGCTTGAGGGTGGCTATCCTGTCTCATGGCTTCCAGTTTGGGGCTTCATGTAGTCTTACTGAGAAATGGGAAAGGTACAATTCCAGCAAATAAGGAAATGTCTTTAGTTACCCACTAATCCATCCATGTAACCAATTTGGATGAGTTCTCACTCAGTTGATGAGTTCTCACTTCACAACTGTTTTTGACCACCCACGTGTTCACTAGTGTTCTAGAATCTGTAAGGAATGCAAAAGAAGTCCATGTCCTTCATGGACCCCAGTACATGCATTTGTGCCCCAATACAGGGTTGCATAGCTGTTGTTGGCACTACTGACATTTTAGACTGGATCATTCTTTGTTGTGGGAGGGCTGTTCTGTGTCTTGTAGGATGGTTAACAACCGCCATGATCTACCCACAAGATGCCAGTGGTGCAATCTCCAAGGTCACAACAATCAAAGATGACTTCAGCTATTGCCCAGTATCCTTGGGGAAACTCATGGCCCTCAACTGCAAACGAATGCTCTAATACAGTGATTTTTTTCATCACTGTCTTCCTTCCATCATTCATTCATCCAACAAATATTTGTGAAATACCTCCTGTGTATCAGGAGATTAGTTTATAGGAACCAAAACAGACCAAAAGCATGAACAGAAAAGAAGAAAAATCATCCCTGCCCTCATAGAGTTTATAGAATGTAAATGGGGAGAAGAGGGGGTACAGGAGGAACAGAGAATAAATAGCACATGTGATAAATAAGCTTAAACATATGTCCAATGGTAGTGTTATCAAAAAAAAATTTTTTTAAGGAAAAAGTATAGGGACCGGTGCTGTGGCACAGTGGGTTAACGCCCTGGCCTGAAGAGCCAGCATCCCATATGGGTGCCGGTTCTAGTCCCAGCTGCTCCTCTTCTGATCCAACTCTCTGCTATGGCCTGGGAAGTAGAAGATGGCCCAAGTGCTTGGGCCTCTGGACCCACATGGGAGACCTGGAGGAAGCTCCTGGCTCCCGGCTTCAGATCGGCACAGCTCCGGCCATTGCAGCCATCTGGGATGTGGGCCAGCGGATGGAAGACCTCTCTCTCTGTCTCTACCTCTCTCTGTAACTCAGACTTTCAAATAAATAAAATAAATCTTTTAAAAAAAAAAAACAAAAAGTATAGACAGATGTTGTGGCTTAGCATTTGAGACACTCTGTGAGACTCACATCACATAACAGAGACCCTGGGTTCCAGTACGAGCTCTGCCTCTGATTCCAGTGTCCTGCTAATGTGCACCTTGGAAGGAAGCAGGTGATGGCGCAGGTAACTAGGTCCCTGCCACCCATGTGGGAGACCCAGAGTGAGTTCCAACTCTTGACTTTGGCCTGGCCTAGCTGTGGCGGTTGCAGGTCTTTGGAGGGTAAACCAGTAAGCAGAAGAGTCTCTGTCTCTCTCATCTCTCTCTGTATTTCAAATTTCAAATAAGTAATTAATAAATAAAAAACAATTTTTAAAAAAAGAGGGAGAAGTGTGTTAGGGATGAGAAGTGCCAGTTTCAGGGAAATGAAATTTTAAGTGAGTTTGTCAACTAAATAAGTGGTCTCATTGAAAAGACCCTTGAGGATGCCCTGAGAAGATGAGGGGAAGGTTGCCCAATATCTAGGGTAAGACTGCCAGAGGTAGAGGTAACACCCTGTGCAATGGTTCTAAGTGCATGAGACATGTGCAGAACAGAGAGAAAGCCAGGGGAGGAGACTAGTGGAAGATGAGGCTTGGGAAGTAAGGGGCAGGGCAGACCATGGAAAGCTTGCCAAGTCCCCATCAGAACTTTGACCTTTACTTAGAGATAAAGAGCTACAGGGGAGGCAGAGGCAACACATGGAGGAGTGACATGATCTGATGTGTACTGAACAGCCTCTCTAGCTGCTGTGCTGAGACCAGATTGGTGTGGAGGAAGGAGGGGCAGCAGGGAGATAGAGAGCGAGGGATCAAAACAGAGACAGAGAGAGATCTCCCATTCACTGGTTCACTCCTCAAATGCCCACAACAACCAGGACTGGATCAGGCCGAAGCCTGGAGACAAGAAACGGAAACTCAATCCATATGGGGTGGGGACTCGAGTACTTGAGCCATCACCTGTTGCCTCCCAGGGAACACATTAGAAGGAAGCTGGAATCAGGAGCAGAGATGGGACTTGAACCCTGGCACTCTGATAAGGGAGGCTGGGGTTGCAAGTGGCATTTGAACTGCCGCACCAAATGCCTGCCCTGGATACATTAAGTTGGAGATACTTATTAAACATCCAAGCAGACATGTCAAGGAGGGAGTGGATTATACAAGTCTGCTGTTCAGAAGTGAGATGTGGAGTCATCAGCATAGAGAGGAAATTTACAGCACTGAGAGTATGTGAGAATGCCAAGGAAGAGATGAAGAAGGAACCAAGACTGAACTATAGAGCACTCCAGGGTTAAGAATTTGTGGGGACTGGTGTTAAGAGAAGGAGGACTGGGGCCAGCACTGTGGCGCAGTGGGTTAACGCCCTGGCCTGAAGCACTGGCATCCCATATGGACACCAGTTCAAGACCTGGCTGCTCTCTGCTATGGCCTGGAAAAGCAGTAGAAAATGGCCCAAGTCCTTGGGCCCCTGCACCCGCGTGGGAGACCTGGAAGAAGCTCCTGGCTCCTGGCTTCGGATCGGCACAGCTCCGGCCTTTGGGGCCATCTGGGGAGTGAACCAGCAGATGGAAGACCTTTCCCTCTCTCTCTCTGTCTCTCTCTCTCTCTCTTTGCCTCTCCTCTCTCTGTGTAACTCTGACTTTCAAATAAATAAATCTTTTTAAAAGAAAAGAAAAGGAGGACTTAGAGTGCCCATGCCCCATGTCAGGTATCAGGCTTTGATACCAGGTTCTGTTCCTGACTCCAGCTTCCTGCTAGTGCAAGACCCTGGGAGGCAGTGATGCTGGCACCAAAATAAATCTAAAAAATTTATAGAGAAGAAGAAAAATCAACAGAAATAGTACAAAGCAACTCGTAAGAGGAGGAGAAGAACCCCTGGAAGAGGCAGGAAAGATGCAAATGATTAGTTCAAATGCTGGTGGTGGACTGAGTTTCACGAGAAATGAAAACAGTGCATTAGATTTTATGTCAAGGTCATTGGTGACCTTGACAAAGGCAGTTTCAGTAGTTATAAAAATGAAAACCTGAATGGAGTGGCTTTAAGAGAAACAGAAAGAGAAAATCTGGAGACAGTGTGATCAGACAATTCTTTCAAGGAATCTTACTGCAAAGGGAAGCTCAGAAATGGAGACAGTGGTTTAAATAAGATTTTTATTTTATTTTATTTTATTTTTTTTGACAGGCAGAGTGGACAGTGAGAGAGAGAGACAGAGAGAAAGGTCTTCCTTTTCCGTTGGTTCACCCTCCAATGGCCGCCGCAGTAGGCGCGCTGCGGCCGGCGCAGCGCGCTGATCCGATGGCAGGAGCCAGGTGCTTATCCTGGTCTCCCATGGGGTGCAGAGCCCAAACACTTGGGCCATCCTCCACTGCACTCCCTGGCCACAGCAGAGAGCTGGCCTGGAAGAGGGGCAACCGGGACAGAATCCGGTGTCCCGACCGGGACTAGAACCCGGTGTGCCGGCGCTGCAAGGCGGAGGATTAGCCTAGTGAGCCGCGGCGCCGGCCTAAATAAGATTTTTAAAGGGGTGAGAAATAACAATATTAGTTATGTTTATGGAAATGCACCCATAGAAGAGGGAAATTTAAGAGGCAAAAGAATTGCTAGAGCCATATTCTTCAGTAGATGAGAGGGGATGAAGTCTAGTTCACAATGCATGGTTTTACATTTGGTAAAAATATTGCTGGTTTCTCCGTATTACTAGGCAGGAAGGAAAACTATACAAGGACAAACATTGGCAGCTGGAAGTTTATGGTGGTGGGAGTCAGAGGAAATTTTCTTCTGATTCCTTTGGTTTCTCTATGGAGATCATCAGTTGCGATACCTGAGGTAGGAGATTTTGGTGGTTTAAAGAGAAAGAAGATGAGAAAGAATTTAAAGAGAGGGTGAATAGACTTGAGAGACATATTTGATTTTCAGGCACCACAAGTAAGCTCCTGAAGTTTGTGATTCTTAACTTTAACTAAGACCAGGCAAGCCTCTTGTGCATAACAAAATATACAGTAAAAGCTTAAGTCCAAAGAAGCCAACGATACATGTCCAGAACACACAAGGGAGGGTCTAAGGCATTTTCCAGGGGAAGTCTATATTGAGTCAGTGTTTGTAAGATGGTGAGGATCAATGATCAGTCTTGCTAGTTTCGTTGTAAGCTTAGAGTTTATGTAATGAGACCCCTCTCCCCTTCACTCTCTTTTGAAATAGACTGTGGAAGCAATGAAGACCATTTTGGATGACTTAAGAGCAGAAGACCATTTCTCTGTGGTTGACTTCAACCACAACATCCGAACCTGGAGAAATGACTTAGTTTCAGCCTCTAAAACACAGATTGCAGATGCCAAGAGGTACATTGAGAAAATCCAGCCCAGTGGAGGTGAGTGGTATTGGCCTAAAGCCCAATAAGAAACTTCTATATGGATCAAATCTTGGTCCACTTAAGGAAGCATCCTTAAGAAAGATTACTCTCTACCACAGGGGTCTTTGCCCAGCCTGCAATGGTCTATCTTAAATAATACACTTACCAGCAAATGCTGAATGCTAAGTTGGTAGTGAAAGTACATGTAATTCAGACTACACATGTTTTTAACCAATCCAACCTTTCACAGAAAAGTGTTCAGTAAATGGCACTACCCTTCCTTATCATCTGCATAGCACAAAATGTGACTGTCTTCAGAGTATCTCAGCAAAGTTGATTGAGGACCTTTAAGTTGGGTGTTTAACAAAACAAACAGCTGATGCTTTGAGAGAGCTGATTCATCTCTAAAAGGCTAGTTTACCTAGTTTATGCACAGTGAATATTTTTACTGCACAGGAAGATCTGGACCAGGATAAGCATAATTTATGTCACCAGGAAAGCAATCAAAGATTTTTTAATTAAAAAAAATATTAAGAGACTGACAGAGATCGCCCATGCTCTGGTTCACTCCCCCAAATGTCTGAAAGAGCTGAAACCGGACCAAGATAAAACCAGGGTCCAGGAATTCAATTCAGATTTCCCCCAAAGGACGCAAGGATCTAGGCTCTTGAGCCATTACATGATGGCTCCTAGGGTGCACATCAACGGGAAGCTGGAGTGGAGAGAGGAGCTGAGACCTGAGCGCGGGCATTCTGATACGGGATGTGTACATCACAAACAGCAGCTTAACCACTGCACCAAGTGCTGTCCCTCAAATGCTTTTATATTGAATAAATTATACATAAGTTGCCACCAGACAGATGAATCTGATTCCAAGATGCAATGTTTGTGTGTACAGAAAGAAAGCATATGCAACCGCACACTGTATTCCTTCAACAGGCACAAACATCAACGAAGCACTCCTGCGGGCCATCTTTATTTTGAATGAAGCCAATAACATGGGACTACTGGATCCCAACTCTGTCTCTCTGATCATTTTAGTGTCGGATGGAGATCCAACCGTAGGCAAGTATTGCTTCCATTTTCTCTAGGCGAACATTTTCAATGTTGTGTCTTACGAACGGCATTTGCTTAATGGAAACTTCAATGGCATCTGCCCGAGTTTCTGTAACATTTTATGCCTATGCTTCCTAAAAGACTTCTGACCCTGAAGTACTAGCCTCCCTCCCCAATCCTCAGATACCTTCAGAACTGCTCCTTTTAAAAAAATTATTTATTTAAAAGTTACAATTACAGAGAGATCTTCCATATGTTGATTCACTACCCAAGTGGCCACAACACCCAAGGCTTCTTCCAGGTCTCCCAAGAAGGTGCAGGAACCCAAGCACTTGGGCCATCTTGAACTATTTTCCCAGACCACTAATGGGAAACTGGATTGGAAGTGGAGCAGCCAGGACTCGAACCAGCACCCATAGGGGACGCCAGCATACCAGGTGGCAATTAGCCTACTATGCCACAACATTGGCCCCTGGAGATGCTCTTCACTGCCTCCATTTCACCCTCAAATATGAAGACATTGAAGTTTGAAGTGTACTGGCATGCTGTGAGGATCGCTGGTATACACTTGTGAAATACACTGATTTCCTCAATGGGAGGTGTATGAAGGTTTGGGGGTTGTGAACGATGGGTATTTCTCCCAGTAGTACTTCTGGAGGCCGCAGTAGTATCTTATCTCTTATTCTCCACCTTGCCCCCAGCTGCAGCTAGAGAAGTGACAGCTCTCAGATACCATCTAACCAAATCATTTTTCTTCTCCACAAAATGGTGTCTACATCTCCCTACTCTATTCTCTATTCTTATGTGCATTGTGTCTTTACACTGATAAATGTAAGTAACGATGAATGTGAGGTTATGTTGCCTGAGTGTGTTGTCAGGTAGGCCAGCACTGTATCCAACCCATGCCTGACTTGGCTAAACAGGACAAAATCAGATGTGACAGTAATAATGGCATTGTCTTTGAGAAAGACAATGAGAAAATAATTTCATTAACAGTGAGACTAGAATAGAAGTTATCATGTACTTATCATAGACTCAGTGTTTTCTTCCTTCAGATCCGTTTACTTTTAAAATTCAAATTTTGAATAAAATCAGAAGGAACAAAGAAAAAATTGGCAAAAACAATTAAATCTGTTTCTTACTTCTGTCCCCCATCTGCCTGGTTCCTGTCTTGGAGTCAGTCACTGATTCCATGTATGAATATCCTATTTGTATATACAAAATATATGCATATTTGCACACATATCTATATCTATGTACACACATACATATTTGCATGTATGTATATAAATACATTCCACATACGCCAATATTTATTTTCCTATGGAAAAAAATGTGTTTTTGAGAATATTTGCTATAAATGCATGAAGAGACACTATGTTCTTTTTAATAATGGCATAGTATCTCTCTATTTATAATATAACAATTTTGCCAACCTTCCTTATTGGTGAACACTGCTATTCCCAAATTGTGTTGCTATGCACCACTGCCTACACTTCATTTTCAACATGTATGAGTGTGCCTGTAAAAAAAATTTGTAGGAGTTGAATTACTGAATCAAATAGTAAGTGCATTTTTAATTTTGACAAATTTTGCTTAACCGTCCTCCTTGGATTTTTCAAAAATAACTCATTCCTTTTCTATCTGTCATCATCAATTTCAGGTGAACTAAAATTGTCAAAAATTCAGAAGAATGTGAAGCAGAACATACAAGACAATGTATCTTTGTTCAGTCTGGGCATAGGATTTGATGTTGATTATGACTTTTTGAAGAGACTATCCAATGAAAACCGTGGAATTGCTCAAAGGATTTATGGAAACCAGGACACATCTTCCCAGCTCAAGGTAACTTTTTCTTCTGTTCTTTTTTTAAAAAAATTCACTCAAAATCATCCAACTACGTGTATTTGGTGTCTGAAAAGTATGGACAAATTTAACTCAAAATTGTCATTATTTCAGCCATGTTCTGTCACAAGGATCAAGGGTGCATTGGCTCCCTTTCTTGCCCATTACCCTCTGCTGTAGTGTATTTCTGCACAGTGACATGTGAGGTGGTTGAGCGATGAGGATGCACTTCCCCACCCATTCAACAAGGTCTGCTGAAGCACCATCAAAGCTTCTGTGCCCATGAGTCCCACTGAGAAACTGGTGTTCTTTAACTCCTTGCCCACCTGTTTCCCCTTTGAAGTGCACGGGCATCTAGGACATCAATTTCTTTATCATGTAAAACAGATCATCCTGTGGCCTACACACTTCCTTAAATATAAGATACAAAATTCCTGTTTATTTTGATGAAATGGACATGAAAACAGGGTAGGAAAACAACATACTTTCCCTGCCCTCTATTGGCATCAGGCACCATATTTAAACTTGGTCACCAGGAAGGGATAAGATTCTACTATGCAGACCACCAACCCAGCTGGCTTTTATTATTATGAACACCCATGAGTTTTTCATACTGATCATAAGAGAAAGAGGGAAAAAATTCTGGGCTTTAAATCAGGGGCAATGTTAAGTGTTTGTCTTCTCCATGTCTCACTTTTTTCATCTAACATTAATGAATATTTTCCCTTGTCCCGGAGATCTCATGACAATAAACTTTGAGATATCTGCTAAACATATGAAGAATCTCAGAAAAAAAATGCTTTAGACCTACAAATCAATAATGATTTTTCTCTCTCTCTCTCTTTAATTACTTGTAGAAATTCTACAACCAAGTCTCGACTCCATTGCTCCGGAATGTTCAGTTCAACTATCCCCATACATCAGTAACAGACGTCACTCAAAACAGTTTCCACAATTACTTTGGAGGTTCAGAGATCGTGGTGGCAGGAAAATTTGACCCTGATAAGTTGAAGCAAATACAAAGCATTATCACGGCAACTTCGGTACTTCTGCTTGTTGATTTATTCTGAAAATGCTAACTGTTCTCCCTGTGTACAGTCTGTCTTTTATGTTAGCAGGTTAATATTCTGCACTCCCAGAGAATTAATAATGAAATAAAAGGCATGGGGATATCTCTGCCATCCTCCTAACTATTCCAGAAATCCTTACCTTTCACCCAGCCCTAATCCCCATCTCCATTTGTGTGTGTGTGTCTGTGTGTGTGTTCCTTTAAAGTGCATACCTCTCTTGCTTGCTCAAAGCAGACACTAGAGATGTGAACTGATTAACTGTACTTCTGCTCCGCCCTGGTGAATTCTAACTGAACCTTCCATTGTCCAGGCAAACACGGAGTTAGTCTTGGAAACCCTGGCCCAGATGGATGACTTGGAGGAATTTCTATCCAAAGACAAGCACGCAGATCCTGATTTCACCAAGAAATTATGGGCCTACCTAACAATCAACCAGCTGTTAGCTGAGCGGTAAGAAGAGTGTGCACATCACCAGTAAGACTCACACCAGTCTGTAAGACTGAATTGCTCACTCTGAGTGTTTGAAGTCAGACACAGAAGGAGTTTAGAATGAAGAAAGACAGCAAATTAACAATACAGGATTTGTATTATTAACTTCCACTGATGCTAGCACTTCAAATAAAGTTGGGTTCAGTCTTTTTTTTAAGATTTATTTATTTATCTTAAAGGCAGAGTACAGAGAGAGAGAGAAAGAGAAAGAGAGAGGTCTTCCATCCGCTGGTCCACTCCCCAAATGACTGCAATGGCTGGAGCTGGGCTGATCAGAAGCCAGGAGCTAGGAGCTTCTTGAGGGTCTCCCACATGGGTGCAGAGGCCAGAGGGCTTGGACCATCTTCTACTGCTTTCTCAGGCCAGTAGCAGAGAGCTGGATTGGAAGCAGAATAGCCAGGACTCAAACTGGCACCCATATGGGATGCTGGCACTGTGGGCAGTGGCTTTGTCCATTATGCCACAACGCTGACCCTGGGTTCACTCTTTGTTGTAACTGAGGTATAAAATACATGCTCAAAGTATACCAAGTGTACAATTTCATGAGTTTTTGTGTATGTCACCCATGTGACCATCGCCCTGATCCAGATGTAAAAATACTCAACATGCATCCCCCCACCCTCCAGTGGAAACCACTATCCCACATCTGTTACAATCCATGAGTTTTGTCTACAAAAGAAAAAAAAGAAAAGCTCATGCAATAGTAGGGTTGTTTTATTTCCTGGCTTCTTCCATTCAGTAGAATGCCTGTGAGGTTCATTCATGTTCTTGGGTGTACCAGCAGTCGATGTGCATTTACTCTCAAGGACAGGTTATTGTCCAAAGAGAAGTGTTATGATTATGCAATTGCGGTATCACCCAAGGCAAGGCTTCCTAATGCTTGTGCATGTCACCTCCGTCTTCTCAGCCAAATTATATCTGGACTTTCCAGACATAATAAACTCATCTCCCTAGAGCACCTGCATCAGAACTCTGTGGGACTGTTGGACAAAAGTCACTATTGCAGAGCCCTGTTCCACCTTATCGATCAGAATCTCAGGAGACAGAACAAGGTCATCTGAATTAGGTTGGGAAGATGCAATATGATCGTGTACTTGGACTCACAGAGAAAATCCCTAATGTGGATAAGATGATAAAAAAAAAAAATACGCAAAACGGAGCTGTGACTTTCAAGTAACTGAGGAAACTCCCTGCCCTTGGACAGAAGCGCACTGGGTGTATTTAAATGCATAGAGTAAATTGCTGCAGTTCAATATTGATTTAAAAAATAACAGTCCAGGTCAAAAAAAAAAAATCAGTGGTTGCTGGAGGGTTGTGAGGGTGAGATGGGGATGAAGAGATGCAGCCAGGAGGATTTCTAGGGCAGTGACACTATTCTGTCTATAACTACGATGATGGGTGCAGTCATAATGAACTTATCCAAAGCATGGACCACGCAGCACTAATAGAGAGTCCTAACATGAGCTATGGATTTTGGGTAATTATGTGTTAACGATTGTAGCAAAAGTCCCACTGTGGTATAGGATGGCACTGGAGGAGGAGGCTGGATCTATGTGGGACCAGGGGGAATATGGAAAAATATCTTGGTGTCTTCTGCTCAATTTAGTAGTGAACTTCAAACTGCCCTAAAAAAATAAAGACTTCTAAAAACAGCAACAACGCTTGGGACTGCATAGCTAGATAAAAGACTAAGCTTCAAGAAGCCAGGGTGTTTTGCTCTTACCTCATGTCCTTCATCCTGCCCAAGTGGACAGCAGAAGTTGGGAGACGGGGGAGGATTGTGGGATTTGAGTCCACCTTTCCAAATGGTGACATTCTTTAATGCCTCTGTTTCCTGAACACAGAAGCCTGGCTCCTACAGCTGCTACCAAAAGGAGAATTACAAAAACCATCCTGCAGATGTCTCTCGAACATCACATTGTGACGCCACTCACCTCGATGGTGATTGAGAACGATGCCGGGGATGAGCGCATGCTGGCCGATTCCCCTCCGCAGGACCATTCTTGCTGTGCAGGTCTGTGTTTCTTAGCTTAAAAAAAAAAGAACAAGACAGGAAAAAAAAAACTGGAATGCAGAGAGACAAAGACAGAAAGCTCCCATCTGTTGGCTGAGTCCACCAATGTCTATAAAAACTGGGAATGGGCAGGTCAAAGCCAGGAGCTGGGAACTCCATCCAGGTTTCCTACATGGGTAATGGGACCCAAGTACTTGAGTACTTACCTGCCGCCTCCCATGGTGCTCACTGTTAGGAAGCTGGAAACAGGAAGGGAGCTAGAACTCAAACCAGGCACTCCAACATGGGATACGGGTGTTCCAAGCACTGTCTTAATCTCTACACCAAATACCAGTCTTCTCTACACTCATTTTTTGAAATCAACAGTTAAAATTTTTCATCTTGTTTAAACAGTTGCAACAAATATATTTGTGGTACACGGTAAATATTGATCTTTTAAAATAAGCAGTGACATCAGTTTTAATTATATCAAGTGAAATAGAATGCAGAGCTTGGTACTTGCCAACACCTGCTAAAAAAAAATTCTATTTTTTTAAAAGATTTATTTATTTATTTGAAAGTCAGAGTTACACACAGAGAGAAGAAAAGGCAGAGAGAAAGAGAGAGAGGTCTTCCATCCACTGGTCCAATCCCCAACTGGCAGCAATGGCTGGAGCTGTGCGGATCTGAAGGCAGGAGCCAGGAGCTTCTTCTGGGTCTCCCATGCAGGTGCAGGGGCCCAAGGACTTGGGCCATCTTCTACCACTTTCCCAGGCCATAGCAGAGAGCTAGATCAGAAGTAGAGCAACCAGGACTTGAACCGGTGCCCATGTGGGATGCTGGCACTGCAGGCGGCGGCTTTACCTGCTATGCCACAGCACCGACCCCAAAAAACTATTTTAATTATTGGAAATGTTATATTGTTTTCTTTTTCTAGTTGAACTTGTATTTCCATTTCATTTTCCTGACAGAACTATACCACAACCTAATATATTTTTACATATGAAAGTCTTTTATTGATCACCCTATTTCTCTGCTGGAAAGATATATTTACAAATTTTAATTTAAACATTTTTAAATCTTAAAATTATAATCATAAGAGTTTCTAATTATCAAAATTTTCATCTAGATCAGCTTTTTTTTTAAGGATTTATTTATTTATTTGAGAGGCAGAGTTACAGATAGAGAGAAAGAGAGACAGAGGGAGAGGTCTTCCATCCACTGGTTCACTCCCCAAATATCTGCAATGGCTGGAGCTGAGCCAATTGATCCAAAGCCAAGAGCCAGGAGCTTCTTCCAGGTCTCCCACATAGGTGCAGGGAGCCCAAGCACTTCGGCTGCTTTTCCTAGGTCAACAGCAGGGAGCTAGATCGGAAGTGGAGCAGCCAGGACTGGAACCAGCGTCCATATCGGATGCCAGCACTGCAGGAGGCAGCTTTACCTGCCCTGGAACTCTGCTTTCTGACATCCCAATTGCAATAGGCTGGAGCGTTTTTTGTGAAGGACAGACAGACTGAGCAACAAACCTTTTGTGGGCGGGCAGCATAAAATCTCTCACCAGCAAGGACCTCTTTGGGCAACTGAACTGCCGTGGTTGTGTGCTGAGTTCCAGGAAGCTGCCTCGAGGGATCTAGGACCACTGCTGGACGTTGTCACCCTGGCCGGTGTGGTCGGCATAAGGCCCTGGCCCAGCTCTGCAGAGGGGTCCCTCCCCTGTAGACCCTCACTTAGGTAAAAACAGGAGGAGGAAACCTTGCTTGAGAACTGGAGACTGTATACAACAGATTCTTGCGATTCTGACCAACTTCCTGGGAAAAGTAAACCTGGAAACTAACAGATGCGGGTGTTTCTACACAGGTGCCCTGTATTACGGTGAAAAAGTTCCTTCGAATGGGATCCCTTCTTGGGCCAACGCTGCCCCGACACCAGTGGTCCCCATGCGTTTGGCCGGAGCTCCGGTGCTGGAGTCCACGCCCCCTCCACATGTGATGAGAGGTAAAAAACAAAAACAAAAAAAACCTCCAGTGCAGCTTCTGCCTCCTACACAAATCAGAATCCTGGGCAGCATTTAAGTGCATTAAGAAAATATAAGTGTGTACTGGGAAAACAGGTGACTTTTTTTTTTTTCAGATTTATTTTATTTATTTGAAAGACAGAGTTACAGAGAGAGGTAGAGACAGAGAGAGAGGTCTTCCATCCGCTGGTTCACTCCCCAGATGGCCGCAACGGCCAGAGCTGCGCCAATCTGAAGCCAGGAGCCAGGAGCCTCCTCCAGGTCTCCCACGTGGGTGCAGGGGCCCAAGGACTTGGGCCATCTTCTACTGCTTTCCCAGGGCATAGCAGGGAGCTGGATCAGAAGAGGAGCAGCCGGGTCTCAAACCGGCACCCATATGGGATGCCGGCACTTCAGGCCAGGGCTTTAACCTGCTGCACCACAGTGCTGGCCCCAACAGGTGACTTTTAACAAGCATCATTGCCTTCCAGTGAAAGAAGAAAGCTCCACGCATTAGCCTGCTGGAGCTGCCATAGCAAAGCGCCACAGACTTGGAGCGGGAGTCGGGGGTGGGGCTTGAAAAACAGGCATTTCTTTCTCACTGCTCTGGAGACTGGAAATCCAAGATCAAGTCTGAGCCAGGTAGGATTTATTCCAAGGCCTCCCGGCTTGACTTGCAGACAGCTGCCACCTACCTGGATGCGCACACGGCCTCTTCTTTTGACGTGCTCATGGGGAAAGAGAGTGGAAGGAGAGAGGGCCCTAATTTATCATGACAGCTTCATTCTCATGACCAACCACATCTAAACTAAAGGACTCCCCAAGGGCCCCACTCCAAACACCAACATGCAGAGAGCCAGGGCCTCAGCGTATGAGTTTGGAGGGATGGGCAATTTGGGTTATATCACTGCATTTCCAGCTGTATGAGAGAAACCCTCTGAAATGGAGGGGGGTAGTTGGGGTAGTAGTGGAAAGAATATTCTTTTAAGTTCCTTAACGTTTCTGTTCTCACTTCCTTCATACTGAAACTAGGCATAATCCTATTTATACACATATTGATAGCTAATAGCCAATGAAATGCAAGACCATGTCTAAAGAGCTGGCAAATAATAGTTGCTAAGAAAGGGAGCTATTATTAAAGATGAGGAGCTACACATTTTAAGATCAAAATGCATTACAGTCGTTTCCTATATGAACATGTTATTTTGCAGGATTTTTTTTCTATTGCTGCCGTATAAAAGTCCTAGTTTTGCTCCGTCACAATCTGTCTACAAATGGTTTCAGTGGGAAGCAGGGGTAGTGGGTGTATCACCTCAAATTCAGTGAAATGTGTTATTTTTCAAATATTTATTTATTTCCATTTTTATTTGAAAAGCAAAGAATCAGAGAGACAAACAGAAAGACCTGCCATCTACTGGTTCACTCCCCCAATGCCCACCTGAGCCTCACCTGCTACCTCCCAGGGGTATGCAGTAGCAAGCAATCTGGACTGGAACAGAGAAATCAGGACTTGAACCAGGCACTCCTACGGGATGTGGGCACCCTAAGCCCGCTACCTACCACACTGTGCCACAATGCCCGCCCCAAGTGCAATGTATTTCTTTGTGTGAGTTTTGCCTCCTCGGCTTTCCTGTGCAGTTGTAGATTGCTTTGCCCTCCTCTTGTCAATCTCACTGGCCTCTTTTCTGTCAAGCAGTGAGACAGAGGAGCCACCTAAGTGGGAGAGACAGCATCCATCCACACCCCAGCTCCTCCGGTGCTGCCTTCATCCAGAGATGACAGCTGCCTGGCAATTGGCTAGCCCTGTGGAGGGGGGAAAAAAAAAAACCTATGCACACTTACCTCTCCCTTCTTGTTATTGGGACTGAGTCAGTTTCAACAGTCAAAGAGAGAGCATGTCCCTCCCCCTTTAGAAAGGTCAGAAGCTGAGCTGCACTTGAGTTTTTGAAATGTAAATAGAAAAGAAGCTCTCGTGATCTCCCATGGATACAAGCCATGGTTTTAGTCTTTTTCTACTTTCTTCAAGAACATGTCCTCTGGCTGCATTTACTTTCTTTTTTTTTTTTTTTAAGATTTATTTATTTATTTGAAAGTGAGAGTTACACAGAGAGAGGAGAGGCAGAGAAAGAGAGAGGTCTTCCATCCTATGGTTCACTCCCCAATTGGCCGCAATGGCCGGAGCTGTGCCGATCCGAAGCCAGGAGCTCCTTCCAGGTCTCCCATGTGGGTGCAGAGGCCCAAGAACTTGGGCCATCTTCCACTGCTTTCCCAGGCCATTGCAGAGAGCTGGATCAGAAGTGGAGAAGCCGGGTCTCGAACCCGGCGCCCATACGGGATGCCAGCGCATTAACCTGCTGTGCCATAGCGCTGGCCCCTGCATTTACTTTCTAAACAAACTATCCAGTGTTCTGCCTCCATACTGTTCTTGTTCTGTCTACATAGAATACAATCTCTTTTATCTTTTGTCTCTCTTCTCCTACTTTCAAGACTTAGTTCAAAGCCAAACCCCTCATACAGCCTTGCTGGGTTTGCCCAAGGGGGAAGCTAGCCAACTCTCCTTAATCTCACAGTATTTCACTTTGGCCATTATTGCACCATTGGCATCATTCAACCTTACACTAGTGGTTGTGTCTGCCTTTTTGACTGTGCAGATCATGACTTCCTTTATACCTGCACCAAACGTTGCCTAAGTTGGTGTTTCGCACATAGGTTTTTATCCCCTCACCAAATATCTGTTAAATGGTTAAATGGGAGAGGATGTTGGGCAGGGGGAGGGAGTAGGAATGATCCCGCAGGATAAAGATGTCCAAAAAACAAAGCAGCAGTTCCTTGGCCTTAGCCTGATTCTTGGCTGCCCTTGGAATTGATTAATATTGGTCTGTATGCCAAAAATAATATATATTTTTTTACTTTCCTTTGGCAACTTCCAAAATTACATTTCTACTTACCTCTGCTTAGATACCCATCCATGTGTGTATTTCCTTATATAACTGTGTGTGTTTTTTATTTTTTGGTTTGTATTCATTATTTATCTCTAGCATCTCTAGCACCTAGCCCACTACATATGTGATTGTCTTTGTAAAATTGTCTTTGTAAAATAGCATAAAGCTCTGGAGGAGGCTCTGTGATGAAGAGACTGGAATATGAACCACTGGTCCCTAACACCACCTATCACAGAGTAAAACACAATAAATATTTGTTCTGAGTAAATTAAAGGTATTTAGTGATAAAACACTGTTAGCAAGCTCCTTTCTTCTGATTTTCTTTGTTTTCCTTTTCCTTGTTTATTTCCAGTTGAAAATGACCCACATTTCATCATTTACCTTCCAAAAAGCCAAAAGAATATCTGTTTCAATATTGACTCAGAACCTGGAAAAATCCTCAACCTGGTTTCTGATCCGGAATCAGGTAAATTATGTGTGACTGCGATCATTAGATAACTGTGATGGCTCCCCTCACTGAGATTTCCTTCTTTCTCACCTTAATAGAAGTTCTGCATTTTTCAAACTCTCATAATTAGTGATAAATTAATCATAAATGTATTCCTAAATGTTTTGAATAATTATAGTTCAAAACACACACCCTGATTATGAACTGATCTCATTGTGATATATATAATTAACCTAAACCATAACAAAATACATCAGCTGCGACAGTTATTAAAAAGTATATAAATTCTGAAGCAAAATCATAATCATTCTCATTTTATCAAGTTTTAGATATTTGAATCACTGTGTCCACATATACCAAAAAAATGACACCCAAGAGAGAAAAATCTTTTTATTTTTTTTGGTAGGGCTTTCAGTCAATGGCCAGCTTATCGGGGCCAAGAAGCCCCAGGCTGGAAAACTGCATACGTATTTTGGAACACTGGGACTTTATATCCGAAGTGAAGACACGAAAATAGAAATCACCACCGAGACCATCACCCTGAGCCACGGCTCTCATACATCCATCCTGTCCTGGTTGGACACGGCCCACGTGGCGTATCAGAGGCAAGTGTTACTCCGTGAGAACTCCAGCCTGTCCTTGACTTACTTGTCCTTACACGACTGCCATCCTCAACAACACAGAACTTAAAAATCATCATTTTAAATGTCAGGAAGTCAAGGTTCAGAAAACCAGTTTCTACTCATGACCCTGCTCTTAGGTGTAGGAACTACATCTTTGGGTCACTGTACGTTTGTTTCAGTGACTGGCCTAGTGCATGACACTCAGTACTCAATACATACATGTTGTGTCAATGAATAAGTCCATCAACTGAAATCCACAGCCTACGTCACATCAAGGAGTGCATTCCAATCATGCCTTAAGCATAGTATCTTCTCAAACAGGGTCTGTACATTGATTGTTTGCAAACATGTAAATGGAAGACTCTTAGATCGGGGAGCTAAAACAGCACAGCAAAAAAATACAATAACACGCTTAGAAAATGAGTGGAATTGAGCTGGGAAGAGTGGAGAGCTCATTTTTAGGGGCAAAGAGAGCGACTTTCTAAAAAAGTGTGTTCTGGAACTCATTTAATGTTTAATCCCATTGACTTTCACAATAGGGTGCTTGTCTCAGTGAAGAAAGAAAAAACTGTGACTGTCACTGTCAATAAAGAGCTGTCCTTTTCTGTTTTACTTCACCGTGTTTGGAAGAAGCATCCCATTAACGTAGACTTTCTGGGGATCTACATCCCGCCCACAAGCAAGTTTTCTCCCAACGCACATGGACTTATAGGTAAAGTGACTTTCAACCATCTGGCAATTTTAATATTGCTCATTTATTTGTGTAATGGCTTTACATGTGGATATTAGCAGTGTAAACAATACCACATAGTTGAGAGGTCTTTAGCGACATTGCGTGACAGCAGTGAGAAGCTGGGAAAGTGGTGAATGTGGACTCAAGGTTGGAAGACCCAATGCAGCAGCACATCTGACTGATAATGCAATAGCCAAGACCATTGGTCTTTCCAAGGCCAGATGTCAGCATCATGAAGCTGGGCAAAGTAAGAAAAGGGCCAGCTACATTTTTTTCTTTTTCTTTTTCTTTTTCTTTTTTTTTTTTTTTTTTTTTTTTTTTTTTTTTTTGACAGGCAGAGTTAGACAGTGAGAGAGAGAGACAGAGAGAAAGGTCTTCCTTTTTCCATTGGTTTACCCCCCAAGTGGCCGCGCGTCGATCCGAAGCCAGGAGCCAGGTGCTTCTCCTGGTCTCCCATGTTGGTGAAGGGCCCAAGCACTTGGCCCATCCTCCACTGCCTTCCCAGGCCACAGCAGAGAGCTGGACTGGAAGAAGATCAACTAGGACAGAATCCAGCGCCCCAACCGGGACTAGAACCCAGGGTGCTGGTGCCGCAAGTGGAGGATTAGCCTAGTGTGCCACGCCGCCAGCCAGATACATTTAAGTTGTATGCTGAAGAATTTTTTTTTAAGATTTACCTATTTATTTATTTATTAGAGAGAGAGAGAGAGAGAGAGTCTTCCATCCACTGGTTTACTCCGCAGATGGCCGCAACAGCCAGAGCTGAGCCAATCAGGAGCTTCTTCCAGGTCTCCCATGCAGGTCTCCCATGCAGGGGCAGGACTTGGGCCATCTTCCACTGTTTTCCCAGGCCACAGCAGAGAGCTGAATTGGAGGTGGAGCAGCCAGGACTCGAACTTGCGCTCATGTGGGATGCTGGCACTTCAGGCGGCGGCTTTACCTGCTAACAGTGCTGGCCCCACTTTTTTCTAACTGAAGAGAGGTGAACTGGGGTAGGATTTCTCTGCTGATAAGCAGAACATCCTGGACAACCATTCCTTGCATTGGAAGAAGGGTTCAAACCCAAGCATCTGACAACACAAAGCTTGTTCCTATGACTTGAGCTATGTTCCCAGGTGCTTGTCTCATCCCAAGCCATCAGGGAGGTCAGTTTACTGATGACCCAGCAGATCAACCTCAGGTATACAAAAAAATGTCCGCAGGGCATTTGATTTCAGGAAGGGCCCCGCCCTCCCGGGCCCCTCCTTTTTCTTCCGGGCACAGCTTGCTTGCTCGCTCAGAAATCCAGGAGGGAAATGCAAAAAATAAAAAAAATAAAAAATTAAAAAAAAATGTAGCTTGGATTCAGTGATGAGCTCTTCTTTTTATTTAACCTTGGACTACTTGTAAATAAATGGCTGGATTCTGTTTCACTAGGCCAGTTCATGCATGAGCCAAGTGTACGCATCTTCAATGGAAGACCAGGAAGAGACCCCAAGAAACCAGAGGCAAGCATGGAGGTGAAAGGACACACACTGACTGTCACCAGGTAGGCCTTGGATGGACAAGACAATACCCAACAGGCCCCTGTTAGGACTGGACTCAGAGCAAAACGGAGTAGCAAGAAAGGCTGTGTTAAGCACTGTCTCTGTCAAAGGAAACACTTTGTCAGGAACAGACCCATACTCAATATCGGCACAAGGACATTTCAGATCGTCCACCCTCAGTGCACACATCTGCATCAGAAAAATGATGCCAACCCTAAATAATCTGTTCTACTCATCTGCACGCATTCGAAGCCCTCGGGCCACAAATTGGATAATAGAAAATGTTGGTCCCAAAGGAAGGAATCATAAAAATAATCACGAACCACAGAGCTCAAGGACAAATGCATATTTTATGTAAGGCCTTCTTTCTTGGAGCAGATCTACCAAATGTATTTTTGTATAGCTTTTCTCACAAAAATAATATCCATATGCTTGATTTTGACATGAGAACTTAGATACTTACAAAGATTCTGAATGTGAAATTCTTATATAAATCTTTATAATTTTTCCAGTCTTTTGCAGTTGTCTTACCTATGCCTTATTAGATATCATTTTAAAGTATGTTTGTCTTTTTAGAGTTTTTACAAAGCAGTCAATTTTGCTTAATTAGAAATGAATCTATTTGCATATAGACATGTCATTGGCTTCTACATACTTAAGTCATAACATTCTAATAATAATTAATCATAAAATTACAGTGTCACCCCAAAAATAGATCTGTGAACTCACACTATGTGTTCTCAGTGTATATGCCATGCAATGGGTATCGCTTTACTAGATAGAGAACAGTGAGTTACCAATGAGTATAGTGAGCACATTCTATAGCAGAAATGGTGAGCACCAATGAATAATAGTAACAATATAGGAAGTTGGTAGAAGAGCATCTACTCCACTCTAATGACAAAAGGCAAATGTCCAACCTCATTTCCATCTACCCCGAGACCTCATGATGCGTAGATTAAATCGAGTTGCACTTACTGACTTTCAATGCTCATTAAAGGCAGTGTGCCGGATCTCTTTCAAATCATTGGCTTCCTTGCCCTTCAAGTAGAGGGTGTGAATTTGCTCCAGACCTGCTGCCATCACGCCCATAAGGTGAAGGCAAGGGGTACCTCAGATTCACTCTTCAATGATTTTATGAGGCTAGCCTACAACACTCAGGAGTTCTGTTCCTGACTTCTGACCATCCGAGTTCATTTACTGCTCTTCACCTTGCCAGAAAAGTCCAAGTGGGTCAACCTCTACAAGGGTGACTTGAATCATCTGAGGACATACTGTTAGTTCTGTGCCTCCAACACCCTGCCCCAGGTTCTGATGTTTCATAGGACCTGGGGAGCTGGGGTAGACGGTGGGCAGGCGGAAATGGTGGTGGAATTGGAACAAAGATTAGCCAGGGAAAGGAGTGCCTTGTTTTCAGATGTGCCATGCTTGCCACGCCTTGATGCATATGCTCACCATACCTCCGTTTTCCTTGCAGAGGCTTACAGAAAGACTACAGGACGGATATAGTGTTCGGAACCGACGTGCCCTGTTGGTTTGTACACAACAGTGGGAAGGGTTTCATCGATGGACATTACAAGGATTACTTTGTGCCTCACCTCTACAGCTTTCTCAAACGGCCCTAGAGCTTTATGGTTTTGGAAGTTGTATGCACAAAGATACTGTATTCCCCCTACCATTTTGTAGTCATTCCTTAGTTCAGATAACTAAAAGCAAACCAGGTATCATGGTGACTTATAAAGCCTATTCACAGATTTGAAGGAAATAAATATTTTGCAAGGAAGCGTGAGGATTTTGTTGCATTTTCAGATGCTAAAGTGTGTTATCAAAATGATGCAAGGAAAGCTGCTTTGGCAAGTCAAACTGGTATCTTGACCAGAGTCCTAGATTTGACATTGACTGTGATCATTTCACTATTGTTTGAATGGCAGCTCCTCAACATTGCACACTGAGTACAGTTTTACATTGTTAAGTTACCTGGGAAATTCAGTTATAAGATTATTTGATGAGCATGGAGCCTGAACAGGGGAAGTTACTTGATCACTGATGCTTTGGAGGAATTTATACTACAAAGCCCTGTTCCCATCTGAAGGGATAGCCTTGCCAAAGTGACAGTGCTCCGTGGTGTTGGCCCCGAGACCCTTCTTAGTGCATGAAGCCTGTGGTCGCCACAGTTCTCCAGAGGGAAAGAACCAGTAGAAGACTTACTGCAAAGATTGACTTACATGATTGTGGAGGGTGTGAAACCCAAAATCTGCAGAGAGGCCGATAGTACAGGAAATCCAGGGGAAAGCCGATGTTGCGGTTCAAGGACCCTCAGGCAGGAAGAGCCCACGTTGCTGACAAAGGCTGAAGGCAGTCCTCCAGAAAATTCCCTCTTGCTCAGGGATGTCAGTCTTTTTGTTCCATTCAGGCCTTCAACTAAGTGGATGAAGCCCACTCAACACGGGCAACCTACTTCACTCAAGTCCGCTGATTTAAATGTGAACGTCATCCAAAAACATTCTCACAGAAACATTCCCAGTATTGTTTGTTGTCCAATTATCTGGACATCGATGGTGCAGGCAAATTGACCCGTACAATTAACCTTCACAAGGCCTTAGTGTGGTCAACCTCATTCTGTTCACGCAGCCAGTCTCCAAATAACATACAATACAATGGGTTGGCAACTGCTTCTTCACTAACAACCACACAATGCCCGCCTCCCTCACTTTATTCTAAAATTTTGCTACTCTAAAATTCTTTCTATGCTTAAAGTCACCCCAGATGACTGATGCTAACATTGCTAACTGAATTCCAGAAGCATAATTCTCAAAGCCTCTCTAGAGGCCGCCTCTCTGAGACAAGTTTCGCACAGAGACTTTACCACGCCTTAGAGAATTTTTATTTTGTTTGCATTTGAAGAATTACTAAGAGTGATACCATTTCCAGTTTAAACCTTGTAGTAAACTTTACTACAAAACAAAGTAGCAAATCATGTCAAAACAAAAGGCTAACAACATTTATAAGGTAGAATAAATGAACAGCAAACTTAAAATGAAATCAGGTGATTCTATTAAGTCTGCATTAACATAGTGGATTTGGGTGGTAAGGTATGCAAGTCTGGTCCATTATAATTCTGTGCTCTTTTTGGTAACTTTACTTTAAAAATTGATTCCTTAAATGGGATAAAGGAATACATTGGGGAAATTGCACTTTAAATTTTTTAAGGAACATCTGCATGAAATTTCCTAAAATTTGATGAAAATGATTTTTCACTTTAGATGCTAGGCAGAACCCCCTCCTTTCGGAAATATCCAACCTGTATTGTTAAAGTAAGCCTCTCTAACCTAATTGTGAAATATTAAAGAAATGTGATGAGTTCTGTAATCTAAAGAGGACTTCAGCGCACAGCAGGCAGAGGACAGGGACGTGGTTTTGATCTTCGATAGATAATGGTCACCTATGACACATTTTTAAAAATTTCACTACATTTTTCCATTTCCTATTTCAAAAATACCAATCTTAAAGTGGTAATATTCAGCATAAATTTCCAAAGTGGGTTCATGTTACTAATTCTGTTACTCAGTAGAAATCGTGGCTGTAAAACTTTTACCTTTAGATAAACAAGGAGCTTTCCAAGATGGGATGCAGGGGTCCAAGTGCGGTCCCAATCACTACGCCAAACACCTGCCCCGCTCTTAGCAAACAATCTCCAGGGAAAACTAGGACCTAACCAATTGTGAGTTGATTGTCACATACCTACATTCTGTGCATTAACAGAAATTTGTCATTTCTGCAAACGTATCCCTCCTCATGGTAGGATTTTTCATGTATATTAACAGACCCAAATACAGGTAGTTTCTCTAATGCATACGAAAATAAGATTCAAAAAATATATATAATTTTAAGCTTAAAAAAAAAAAAGAAGGAGGGCTAAGGAGTACATGGAGGGTCTAGCATTGTGGCACAGAGGGTAAAGCTGCCGCCTGTGTCACCGGCATCCCATATGGAGACCGGTTCATGTTCTGGCTACTCCACTTCCCATCCAGCTCCCTGCTAATGTGCCTGGGAAAGCAGCAGAAGATGGCCCAGGTGCTTGGACTCCTGCCACCCCTGTGGGAGGTCTGGATAAAGCTCCTGGCTGCTGGCTTTGGTCTGGTGCAGCCCTGGCCATTTTGACATCTGGGGAGTGAACCAGTGGAGGCAAATTTGTCTGCTTGTCTCTGTCTCTCTCTGCCTTTTAAATAAATCTTTAAAAAAATTTTTTTTCAAAAAGAGGGGAAAAAAGAGAAGATTCAAATAAAAATAGTGAAGGAAATAGAGACAGAAAATCTCAGCAAGCAAGCTATGACATACTTTAACATTGTGCAAACTCAGCAAAAGAGAGAGCACTGTAACATTTGATAAACTAGGGGCTGGCATTGAAGTGCAAGGGTTAAGCCGCCACCTGGGACATCAGCCTCCCACATGAGCACCAGTTCAAGTTCCAGCTGTTCCACACCCAATCCAGCTCCCTACCAATGTGCCTGGGAAAGCAGCAGATGATGGCACAAGTGCTTGGGCCCCTGCCAACCACATGGGAGACCTGGCTGGAGTTCTAGTCTCCTGGCTTCAGTCTGGTCCAGCCCTGGCCATAGCAGACACTGAGGAGTGAAACAGCAGAGAGAAGATCTCTCTGTCTCTCTCTCTTTCAAATAAATAAATCTTTAAAAATATGAAACTAGATTTAATATCAAATCCACACGTGATTCGAATTATCACAAACTTTATTAATAGCTGATGTTTTGAAATTCATTGCCTATAATAACTATCTGACATGGAATCCTTCTTGAGACCAGTAATATACCTTCTGTATAATTTTTTTTTTAAAGATTTGTTTGAAAGTCAGAGTTACACAGAGAGGAGAGGCAGAGAGAGAAGAGAGGTCTTTTAACTGCTGACTCACTCCCCAATTGGCCGCAACGGCCAGAGCTGCGCCGATCTGAAGTCAGGAGCAAGGAGCTTCCTTCGGGTCTCTCACATGGGTGCAGGGGCCCAAAGACCTGGGCCACCCTCTGCTGCTTTCCCAGGCCATAGCAGAGAAGTAGAGCAGCCAGGACATGAACTGGCGTCCATATGGGATGCCGGCGTTTCAGGCCAGGGTATTAACCCGCTGCGCCACAGGGCTGGCCCCAATCTATAATTTTTAAATAACAAGTGAATAATCAACTTTGGATTTAAAATGAAAGAAATACATTAATGGGAATAATTGGAAAGGAAGGAATTATTCTGTGGCTTGTCTGCAGATTAGCTTCTGCCTTTCAGTAATTAAATAAAAATGACAATGACCTATTTTGTATTTGTTTATTCTTTGGCACCTTGCAAACAGTTAGTGGTTTGTCAATATCTATAGATATTTTGTATAGGGTTTTGGTATTTGATTTGAATCTCAGCTGGGGCAGTACAAGGCTGCTGTTTGTAAGCTGTATCAATCAACTTTAGAATAAATGTGTAGGCTGGTGCTGTGGCATGGAGGGTAAAACCTCTGCCTGCAGTGCTGACATCCCACATGGGTGCCAGTTTGAGATCTGGCTGCTCCACTTCCAATCCAGCTCCCTGCTAATATGCCTGGGAAAGCAACAGAAAATGGCCCAAGCGCTTGGACCCCTGCACCCAAGTGGGAGATTCAGAAGAAGCTCCTGACTCCTGGCTTTGGCCTGGCCCAGCCCTGATCATTGTGGCCATTTGGGGAGTGAACCAGCAGAAGGAAGATTCATTTATCTTAGCCTCTCTATCTCTGACTCTGCTTTTCAAATAAATAAATAAATCTTTAAAAATAATAATAAAAGGATAAATGTAACCTATTTTCAAAGCTTAAGTATCAATCTACATAATTGCCATTACTTCAATTAAACATCCAAGTCTTATTGTCAGAAAAATGTAAAGTTTATGTTTGAGAAAAATCATATTCTTGGTTCAGATCATACTCTGATCATAAGTTAAGACTTGTTTTTAAATTACTGAGAACTAAACAAGTTTTCTTAGAGTTGTAAATGTTGGGGTTGGTGCTCTGGCACAGTGGATTAACTCCCTGGCCTGAAGCATAGGCATCCCATATGGGCACCAGTTCTAGTCCCGGCTGCTCCTCTTCCTATCCAGCTCTCTGCTATGGCCTGGGATAGCAGTAGAAGATGGCCCAAGTCCTTGGGCCCCTGCACCCACGTGGGAGACCCGGAAGAAGCTCCTGGCTTCTGGCTTCGGATCGGCGCAGCTCCGGCCATTGCGGCCATCTGGGGAGTGAACCAGCGATGGAAGACTCTCTCTATGTAACTCTGTCTTTCAAATAAATAAAATAAATCTTAAAAAAAAAAATGTTGTATCCAGAGAAACAGATGAACAGAATTTAAATGCATCCCAATCAATGTGTATCAAAAACGAACTAGAATTGAGAGTTATTCAGTATCTCCTGGTATAAGTTGTTACCCAAATCACTTTACGTGCTTTTTTTTTTCTTTTTAAATAGCAAAATGCTTTATTTAACCCAGACCTTGGAAGGCAGTGGGACTTTCTCAGCTAATCAGAGGTGCACAATGAAATCCTCTGGTCCAACTTCTTCATTTTTTTAAGGTTTTTATTTAATGAATACAAATTTCATATGCACAGCTTTTAGGGATATAGTGTTTCTTCCCTGCCCTCCTACCCCCACTCCCATCCCACCTCCTACTCCCTCTCCCATTCCATTTTTCATTAAGATTCATTTTTAATTCACTTTATATACAGAAGACCAATTCTATACTAAGTGGAGATTTCCACTGTTTATACCCACACAGACACACAAAGTATAAAGTACTGTTTGAAGACAAGTTTTCCTATTAATTCTCATAGTACACTTCATTAAGGACAGAGGTCCAACATGGGGAGTAAGTGCATAGTGACTCCTGTTGTTGATTTAACAATTGACACTCTTAATTTTGACGTCAGTGACCACCCGAGGCTCTTTACATGAGCTGCCAAGGCTATGGAAGCCTTTAGCTCACGTGTTTTAAAAGATCACTTAATACCGCTAAGTGGCATCTTCTCTCCAGCCTTAGTCTTACTAAAAGATGTGACTCCAAAGATACAGTAAAAGCGAAGCAAAATCACTCGGTGGTCTGGATGTGCTAATTTATAGCTTATATGCTGTAAGTATTTAGTACTATTTTTCTTAACATTTTATCGTTCTGGTCAAGTCTCTTTGGTGACTTTTTCTGAATTACCCACATAAGAGAAAGAAAAATAAAAGATGCTTCTCCCAATACTGCAGGCTTTGGAAACTACTTTATACTAAGTTATTGATGCAATTTGATATTTTTTCATAATCTATAAACAAAATTACAGTATTGCACCAGCTTTTCTAAATTCATCTCCATTAAAAACTTGCCTTAAGCTACCAGATTGCTTTTGCCACCATTAGCCAACTGTATGTTTGTATGTTTTAATTTACTTTCACAATAAACTTCCATGTAGTGAAAAAAAATGATTCAGTCATACAAATAACACTTCTAGAATCATTTGGTTAATTTACGACATGGCTGAATCATATTCTAATACTATCATTCCATTTGCCCTGTGGGAACTGAGGTGTATCCTATTATCAGTTAATGGTCTCTTAGGCCTATCAGGGTTAATGTAGATTTTTTTTTTAAGATTTATTTATTTATTTACTTGAAAGGCAGAGTTACAGAGAGACAGAGAGAGAGAGAGGTCTTCCGTCCAGTGGTTCACGCCCCAGATGGCTGCAACGGCTAGAGCTGAGCTGATCCGAAGCCAGAAGCCAGCAACCAGGAGCTTCTTCCAGGTCTCCCATGTGGGTGCAGGAGCCCAAGGACTTGGGCCATCTTCTACTGCTTTTGCAGGCCATAGCAGAGAGCTGGATCAGAAGTGGAGCTGCCAGGACTCGAACTTGCGCTCATATAGGATGCTGGCAGTGCAGGCGGCACCTTTACAGGCTATGCCACACTACTGGCCCCCAAGGCAGATTTTTAATGAGCTGCTCCAGATTATCAAGATTGTCCTCATTGATCTATCATTTCATTTGAATGTATGGAATGGTACTAATTGATAAGCAATACACACCTTGCATCTGTGGCTGTTTCTCACTGTTGTATCCCCAGCGTTCAATGGAGTGACTTACATATTGGAAGCTCTCAGTCAGTGTCTGCTGAAAGAATGTGACTCAGCCATGTCAGGAAAAACTGATAGGCTGTTAGAAGCAGACGCTTGGCCGGCGCCGTGGCTCAACAGGCTAATCCTCTGCCTTGCGGCGCCGGCACACCGGGTTCTAGTCCCGGTCGGGGTGCCGGATTCTGTCCCGGTTGCCCCTCTTCCAGGACAGCTCTCTGCTGTGGCCTGGGAGTGCAGTGGAGGATGGCCCAAGTGCTTGGGCCCTGCACCCCATGGAAGACCAGGAGAAGCACCTGGCTTCTGCCTTCGGATCAGCGCGGTGTGCCGGCAGCAGCGGCCATTGGAGGGTGAACCAAAGGCAAAAGGAAGACCTTTCTCTCTGTCTCTCTCTCTCTCTCTCACTGTCCACTCTGCCTGTCAAAAACAAAACAAACAAACAAACAAACAAAAAAAAAAAACAGATGCCAGAAGGCAAAGAGAAAAAACAAAAAAGTAACAGGATCCTGTTATGGGATTCCAAGAAAGAAAACTTGGAGAATTTGGTCTTCCAGGACATGAATCCAAGAATCTGATATGACCTCAAGCAAGATGAAGAGACAGAATAACTTTCAAAAGAGAGAGGGAGAGAGAGAATGAGAAGACAAGTCACAGTCTAGGAGAAAACATCTTTCAAAAGACTGGTATCCAAAATATATAAAGAACACTTAAAACTCAATAATAAGAAAATGAATGCCCTAATTTAGGACAGGCAAAAGACCTGAAAAGTCATCTGACCAAAGATGTACAGATCCCAAACAAGCATATGCAAAGATCCTCAATATCCATATGTCACTAAGGACTGCAAATTAAAACAGTGGGGTATCACCACATGCCTTGTCATCATCAAGAACACCAGTACCACCAAATGCTGATGAGAATGTACAGCAACAGTAAGACATTTGTGGCTGATAGGAATGCAAAATGATTCAGCCACTTGGGAAGACATTTTGGTAGTCTCATAAAATCAAAAACACTCTGATCATATAATCCAGCAATCAGACTCCTTGCTATTTACCTAAATGGGATGCAAACCTGCACACAGATGTTTATAGCTGTTTTATTTATTAAATGTCAAAACCTGGCCAAGGCATTCTTTAGGAGCTGAATGGATAAACTGTGCTACATCCAGACAATGGAATATTATTCAGCATTAAGAATAAGCTGGGGCCGGCACTGTGGCTTAGCTGGTAAAGCCACTGCCTGCAGTCCCAGCATCCCATATGGGTGCCGGTTTGAGTCCTGGCTGCTCTACTTCCGATCCAGCGCTCTGCTGTGGCCCGGGAAAGTGACACAAGATGTCCCAAGTGCTTGGGCCCTTGCACCCACGTGGGAGACCCGGAAGAAGCTACAGGCTCCTGGCTTCGGATTGGCACGGCTTTGGCTGTTGGGGCTATTTGGGGAGTGAACAAGAGGATGGAAGACCTCTCTTTCTCTCTCTCTCTGCCTCTCCTCTCTGTTTAACTCTGACTTTCAAATAAATAAATAAATCTTTTAAAAAAAATTAGTCTGTAAAGGTTACATACTATAGGATGTCAACTATATGACATTCTGGGAAAGGCCAAACTGTGGACGGCAGACAAAATTAGGGGATGAATAGAATACTTTCACAGGGCAGCTCCCTGCCAATGCACCTGGGAAAGCAGCAGAAAATGGCCCTTGGACCCACATGGACGACCTGAAAGAAGCTCCTGGCTCCTGGCTTCAGCCTGGCCCAGCCCAAGCTGTTGTGGCCACTTGGGGAGTTAACCTGTCAGGAAGATATTGGGAAAATAATTAAACGTGAAACACAGGGATAAAATGTTTAAGTTTTGGTTTTATTCATTTGAAATAGGGGTAAGAGAGACAATTTTCCACGTTTTGGTTCACTCCTAAAATGTCCACATTAGCCCAGGTTTGGCCAGGTTGAAGCTGGGAATCCAGAACTGCATCGGGCTTCCACGGGTGGTAGGAACCCAAGATCTGGTGCCTCCCAGGGTGTGCATAGTAGGAAGCTGGATTGAAGTGGTGGAGGGATCTGGACCCAGGCACTTCAGTATGGAACACAGGTGTCCAAAGCAGCGTCTGTAGCACTGTATTACAATGGCCTCCCGTAAAATACATACATATATATATATATATATATATATATATATATATTGGACAGGCAGAGTGGCAGTGAGAGAGAGAGAGACAGAGAGAAAGATCTTCCTTTTTCTGTTGGTTCACCCTCCAGTGGCCGCTGTGGCCGGCGTACCGAAGCCAGGAGCCAAGTGCTTCTCCTGGTCTCCCATGCAGGTGCAGGGCCCAAGCACTTGGGCCATCCTCCACTGCCTTCCTGGGCCACAGCAGAGAGCTGGACTGGAAGAGGAGCAACCAGGACAGAATCCAGTGCCCCGACTGGGACTAGAACCCGGGGTACCGGTGCCACAAGTGGAGGATTAGCCTATTGAGCCACGGTGCCGGCTAAAATATTTTTTTACAGAGAAAACCAGAGTTGATTCCAAACTTGCAGATTTGGGGGGAGGCACACGTAATTTGCCAAGCTTCTTCACACTGTTGTTAACGACTCATTCTCCTTAGGAAAAGTCCTCAGGCTAGATTTACACTAGGGCATGTCTCAAACACTTGGTTTCATAATACCTTACAGGAACACATCAGGTTTTGTAATTTACACATTAAGATATTAAAATCCAAGAACGCTAACCTGCCAGGATTATAAAGCTGGTAAATCCAATGGCCAAAAGTCAGTCTAAAGTCTGCCATAATCCAAAACCCAGGCAGTGTTCTTTCCGTGATACTATGATGGCAAGTTATTTTGAAGAACCTTAATTTCTCCCTGAAAGACATTTCTTATAAAGCTACTGACATCATATTTCCTTTTTAAGATTTATTTATTTAAAAGAGTTATACTATAGAGGGCCGGCGCCGTGGCTCAATAGGCTAATCCTCTGCCTGCAGCTCTGGCACCCCGGGTTCTAGTCCCGGTCGGGGTGCCGGATTCTGTCCACGGTCGCTCCTCTTCCAGTCCAGCTCTCTGCTGTGGCCCAGGAAGGCAGTGGAGGATGGCCCAAGTGCTTGGGCCCTGCACCCACATGGGAGACCAGGATAAGCACCTGGCTCCTGGCTTCAGATCAGCGCAGTGTGGCGGCCGCAGCGCGCCGGCCGTGGCGGCCATTGAAGGGTGAACCAATGGCAAAAAGGAAGACCTTTCTCTCTGTCTCTCTCTCTCCCTGTCCACTCTGCATGTCAATAAAATAATAATAATAAAAAGAGTTATAGAGGACACACACACACACACACATACACACATAGAGAATCTTCTACCTGCTGGTTCACTCCCCAAATGGCCACAATGGCCAGGGCTGGGCCAGATCACAGCCAGGAACCAAGAGCTTCTGTCCAAGGGCCCTAGCACTCAGGCCATCTCCTGCTGCTTTCCAAAGTGCATTAGCAGGAGGCTGGATCAGAAGTGGATCAGCCGGACTTGAACCGGCACCCATATGGGATGTCAGCAAAGCAGGGGGTGGCTTTACCCATTATGCCACAGTGCAGGTCAAAAACCACTTTATTTCTTATAAGCTTCCTCTGTTCCTGCTGCCAGCATATATTCTCCCATCTTTTGACAACAGAAGAAACCACTCCTCCCCCACTCCTAGTGCAAGTGAGACGGTGGCCCAAGGATATGACTGGTCTGGCTAATCAGCCGATTCCATCCTTTTCTTCAGTGACTTGTCCAGGTGTGATCCCTTAAAGAGTCCATTTGGGGCCTTTTGTTTGAAGTGTTATAGAAGACAGTCTTCTGAATATAGGGTAAGATGCAAATCTGGACAGGCGGGGAGTCAGCTTGCTGTTCTGAGAGCGTCTGGAAATGCAGCCAACACCGAGGCGGCAGAGATGCAGAGAGCAGCTAGGGTCTGCTCCTTTTCAGTTACATGAACCACAGGCTGAGCAGCCCTAACCTGCAATGCTCCAAAACCCCAAATATCCCAAATTTTAAAACTTTTTGAGCACCATTTTCAGAGTAGGGAGGCTGATGTGATAGTCTATGCAAATATTCTAGAATTTTAAAAACTGAAATCTGAAATACTTCTTCTGGTCCCAAAGACTTCAGATAAGGGATATTCAACTAGTATAAATTCCCATGGTTTATAGGGTAGGGAAATATAAAGAAGGATGAGGTGGGTTTCATGTCTTTGGCAACCCAAAATAATGTGTTTCCTCTCTTTATTGATTTAAAAAACGTACATTTCAATATTGCTGGTGGGATTGTAAAATGATGCAACTACTTTGGAAAAAAGAATTTCTCAAAATATTAAACATGGTGTAACAGTTTTTATGAATTGAAGTGTATGTCCACACAAAATCTTCTATGTGAATGTCATAGCAACATTATTCATAATAGCTGAGAAGTGGAATTCTACCAACTGATGAATGGATAAACAAAATATGGTATATCCATACAATGGAACAGTATTTGGCAATAAAGTGAAATGAAGTACTTCTATGACACAATGATACATGTGAGAACATTAGGCTAAGAAGGCAGTCATAAAAGGTATATGTTGTTTTATTCCATTTATATAAAATGTCCAGAAGAGGTAAACCATAGAGATAGAAAGTAGATTAGTAGGGTCTAGGGTTTAGAATAGGGATTAACTGTGTAAAAGGTTTCTGTGTGGCGAAATGAAAATATTCTCAACAATTAGCTGAAATCATCACACAACTCTGTAAATATGCTGAAAATTACTCAATTGTATACTTTAAATTAGTGAATTGTATAGTGTGTGAATTATATGGCAATAAAGCTGCTTTATATCTATAGTTTGAAAATTTTAATAATTAAACTTTACTACTAAAAATATAAATTTAGAATACATGAAAGATTTCAATTATGTTAAATTGTCTTATATACAATGCTTTACAATAACATTCTTCAATGAGAATTTAAAAATCATCAAGAAATATTACAAAGGAACCAAAAATAACAAGGATAAAATCACACTTCAGATACTACATGAGACATAATTAGATTTTTCCATTAAGTTTAGCTAAACAAGTATACAGTAATATTTATATTTTTAATTAATTAATTTATGAGGCAGAGAGACAGAGAGCTCCCATTTGCTGGTTCACTCCCCGAATGACTCGAACAACTAGGCCTGGATGGGTCAAAGCCAGGAGCCAGGACCACAGCCTAGGTCTCCCTCACGGGTGGCAAGGACCCAACTACTGGAGCCATTACCTGCTGCCTCCCAACTTAACCACTAGGTGAAATGCTCACCTCATATAGTAACATTTAAATAAATTCATTTGCTTTATACAAAAGAAACACCCTAACACAGTAGAGTTCTCATAACGCCTTGGCAAACACCAATTTGATGTTCTAGGATTTTAATGTGTTGTTAACAAATTTTCAAACTCAGGCAAGTTTGGAAATGTCTTCATACTGAATTCCTTCAACTCTTCGTCCTTTTAAAGGTCCCTATAAATGACAATAATTTGAGAAAAGATTAAAAATACATCTGTAGCTTTTTAAAAGATAAGAAAATGATGCTACACTTAGGGATACAAATTTACCTTTTCCACATTCCTAAAATACTATTAAGGTAACTAACATATGCTAATGAAACGTGTTATCATTGGATACCTCAGTGCAACCTTGCTCTGTCTCTTCTCTGTTGACAGGGTAGATAGCTACATTTCTTAGTCCCCCTTGTGGTTAAGCAAGGCCACAGCCATGCTGTCGTCTCATATTCATTTCATATTTTAAGAGGGGGAACTTGTAGTATTTGTGCCATTATCCATGTTGGAGCACATGGATAATATCCATACTGTAAGCAATACAGGTATTCAAACACATTTGTCCACTTCAGCGGTGATTATCTATGTGATCTATACTACAGAAAATGATTCCAATTTTAAATATGTATTTTTTCTTCTGTTCATATTCAAAAAAAGGAAAGGGGAAAATGATTAATGAAGGACAGTATCTATCACAAAAGTGGATCATAGCTGGCACCACAGAAGGTAAGAACATGGGCTCAGGACTGGGACAGCCCAAGTTCAAATCCCACCCTCAGTAAGTGACTTAATTCCTCTCTGCTTGTTTCCTAATCCCTTCCGTGCCCCATTATTCCTGGTTAGGATAAGAGCAGTGGCAATAAAGGTGCTCAGGACAGTAACTGGGACTTAATGATTATGAGCACAACAATTTTCTAATTACCAAGTCTGATGAGGAAGAGGGAGAGGTCTCCAACCCCAGGCTGAAATTTTATTTTGAAACCTAAGAATCATAACTTTCCTTAAAACTGCTGTATTAAATGCCATCCTTGGAAATAAATTCCCACAAAAGTATAACCCTGGCTGAAGTTTTCACTGCACTTGAAGGTGTAAAATCAATTACACTCTCTGATAAGAGCTATGAATTTGGAGAATAAAAACGAGCTAGACATCTGGGTTCAACGATCAAATAGCTAAAAGGTTGAGGATGTTTGGAACAATTTATTAGCTGTTAAAAATGTGCTTAATAAATGTATAAATCTCAAATATGATGACAGCTGACATGAAAGTTAAGACACCAAAAATAATAAAAATAAGAGAAACCACTTGAAAAGTTCGAGTCAAAGATGAGGACATGATAGACACATACAGAAATATGCACACACAGATTTCTTTGTTTTAAACAGAAGCAGGCTCAAAAAGAGATGGGGAGAGAGAGGGAGAGAAAGAGGGGAAGAAAGAGGGAGAAAGACACACACAAACACCATATTAGGAGGTGAATTTTCTCTCCCAGAAACACATGTTGCTTTACAATCAACCTGAAAGGCTTTTTATGTGTCTCTATTCAGGGGTTCTACCTCGAGACAGCCTTGTAAGCAATTAAAGAAATAAGAAGGAAGACAGAACTGTGAGTTTACTAAGAGTATGAAATTAACTCTTGAAAATCATACAAACTGTGAACCAAAGATATTCTTTGGTTCTACTAAAGTATAGGATCTAATATGTGCTCAACAGGGATTGGTTGTCTTTTGTTTCCAGCTTAGATGAAAACATAAAGTGGGACCTGTACTTGGTAGATATTTATGAAATGAGAGAGTGAAGGCCAATCAGTATGTGAAGTAAACATGAGGGAGTTCTCCCAACACCCTGTACCGTGTCATAGAAAATCGGAGTTTTCCAAATGAATTCATCTCTTGATTGCGTCAAACAGAAATACTTCTCAGTGCCAGGTGAGATTCCCTTTTCCTTTTTTCCCCCTATAGTTTTATTAGTGACAGTTTTTAAGTAGTCTGAAACACAAAGTTTTTTTTTTTTTTTTTTGTAATTCACTTAAGTGTGAATTCTCTCAAATAAGGACCTAAGTGGCTTTTCTAGAAAACCTTTCTTAGATTTATATTCTCAAACAAGTCCATGACAGGGTTTAGGGGAGAAGAACTAAGAAAGCACATAAAATATGGCAAGAATGGGTGATTTCATGGAAACAGTCTAAACTTTAATTACTCTCTCCCAAGGGCTCTCATTCCCCCTGCAAAGACTAAAATTGTACTTGAGATGAGAAATTCTTTCATTTAGAGTAATGAAGATATGTAGAACAGTAATTCAGAGTTCTAAGAAGAGTATTTCCCCATATGAAGACACTCTGGGCCTCACTCACAGATGAACTATCAGTTCTAAATCAATAAATGATTTCATTTATGTCAGAATTCTTTAATTATTTTACTGACCTCTGCCACTTTAAATCCCTTTAAGCAGAGAGAATATTAAAAAGAAAAAAAGTTGATCTCTGTGGATCCTTTCCCATTAACTATACTTCCTCCATTAATTTTCTTCTGCCATACTGAGTTCTATATTAGCTATGAAATTAAATAAAAAAGGCCAGCACACAAAATTACATACATTGTATAAAGGCTAGAAAGAAAGAGATTATTAATGAGGGTTATTACTGGGCTTGGGCAATAAGGGCAATTTTTAGAATTATTTATATCAGATTATGCTGTTTAGATGTTATACAGTGAGTATGCATTTTTGTAATCAGAACATAAAATAGTTTAGCAATGGTAAATGTAGGTAGTCGGCTTACAGAGTACAGATTTCCAAACAGGAGAGGAGGCAAACCAAACATCCAAACTCTAAAATAAAACAAAGATCAAGCCACTAAAAGAAGAACTACGGCACTTTTTTAAAGCATTTTGAAATTTCTGTCTTTGTGTAAACACTTACTGTTTCAATGACAATAGTAGCTGAAAAAGTCTTTTCATTGATGGATTCTAGGATCCCTTCATTTCCTCTGTAGCCTCCATTTAAAACCAGAATTTTTTTTCCTACAACAGAAAAGAATACAAAAGTTAATATGAAGATGACCTTTCCCCTCTACCTTGTTACACCAAATGAATGAAAAAACCCCTTCCTTTAGAAGTTCTTGCTCACGTAAGAGCTGCAGGATTCTAAAGCATAGTGTGGGGATGTCGGCTATTCTAACATTAAGAGTCCTCATTTGGGGCCGGCACTATGCTGTGGTAGGTTAACCCTCCACCTGTGGCACCAGCATCCTATATGAGTGCCGATTCAAGTCCTGATCCAGCTCCCCGCTAATGCTCCTGGGAAAGCAGTGGAAGATGACCCAAGTCCTTGGGCCCCTGCATCCATGTGGGAGACCAGAAGAAGCTCCTGGTTCCTGCTTCGGATGGGCCCAGCTCCAGGTGTTGCTGTTATTTGGGGAGTGAACCAGTGGAAAGACGACCTCTCTCTCTCTCTCCCTCCCTCTCTCTGTAACTCTGCCTCTCAAACAAATAAACAAATATTTAAAAAAAAAAAAAAAAAAAGAGAGTCCTCATTTATATTAAAGGAATAGATTTTAATTTTAGAAACCAAGGATAATAAGGTACTTGGAGAAAATATTCAGAGTCTACAAGTAATAAGAGAATGGCTTTTTTATCTCTTTTTAAAATTCATAAGCTGGTATGGCAGTTTAAAAAATATTTAAACTTATGCTGCCATAGGACTAAGCCATTCTAAGTATTTACCCAAGAGAAAAGAAATCATATATCCACACAAGACTGGTACATGAATGTTCAGTTTTATTTTTAATAGCACAAAATAGTAAGTAACTCAAACACCCAACAGGTGACTGGATGAAAAAAAAAAAGCCTGCAGTATATCAAAATGGCATACTGCCTGGCAACAATACATGGTGACAGACACACGCACAACATGGGGGAATCCAAAACAATTATGCTGAAAGAAGCAAGATAACAAAAATAAATTTTCATGATTTGATTTTATTGTTAAAAATTTCTAGAAAAATGCAAACTAATCTACACAGACAGAAAGCAGATGGATGGCTGCTTGAGGAAAGAGGGGGGGGAGATTAGACAGAGAAACAAGGGGATATATTCTCTCTCTCTTTTTTTTTTTTTTTTTGACAGGCAGAGTGGACAGTAAGAGAGACAGAGAGAAAGGTCTTCCTTTACTGTTGGTTCACCCTCCATTGGCCGCTGGTCTCCCATGTGGGTGCAGGACCCAAGGACTTGGGCCATCTTCCACTGCACTCCCGGGCCACACCAGAGAGCTGGACTGGAAGAGGGGCAACCGGGACAGAATCTGGCGCCCCGACCAGGACTAGAACCTGGTGTGCCGGCGCCGCAGGCAGAGGATTAGCCTATTGAGCCACGGCGCCGGCCAAGGGATATATTCTCTTGATTGTTATGGGTTCAAGGGAGTCATCACAGGTTAAAACTTATCAGATTGTGTATTTTGTATATGTGTGTGATCTATTGTACATCCATTATACCTTTATAAAGCTAAAAAAATTTTCTAATTTATTCTTTTTTGTTTTTTTTTTAAAGATTTATTTATTTCTTTGAAAGGCAGAGTTACAGAGAGGCAGACGCAGAGAGAGAGAGAAAGGTCTTCCATCCACTGGTTCACTTCCCAAATGGCCAAAAGGCCAGAGCTGGGCCGATCTGATGCCAGGAGCCTGGAGCTTCTTCTGGGTCTCCCATGCAGGTGCAGGGACCCAAGGCCATTTTCCACTCCCTTTCCAGGTCACAACAGAGAGCTGAATTGGAAGTGGAGCAGCCAGGACTCAAACTGGCACCCATATGGGATGCCAGCACTGCAGGCAGTGGTTTCACCTGCTATGCCACAGCGCCGACCCCTCTAAACTATTCTTAAGAAGAGTTTTTTTTTCTTTAGGGAGAAGAAGAAGAAAAGATATGAAAAGTGGAAGTTTGGAGACTGACAGCATCAATGCACCAGCAGTGATACCACCAGGGATTTTGAACCAGAGGCAATACCTAACCAAAAGAGTGTTTTTACTTAGAGATGGGTAAGTAGAACTCAAATAGCAGACAGTTAAGTAAGGAAGGGAGAGCAAAATAACATAGACTTCTATTTTTATTTCAGTTAGGTAAGAAATATATTAGTAATAAGCCTAATATTAATGACTTTATCCACAGATGTCTGTGTTTGGCTTCAAGAAAGAAAAAAGTATTGTAGGTTGGGGAAACCGTTCATGCCACAAAATAACCTGATCAGAGGACTGATAAGCTATTATATAACCAGATGTCAAATGAGGATCATTTATACTGGCAGTTAATATCTCTGAAAAGGTAGCCTATCTATAGCCAACAAGACATGTGAACGAACCATGGTTTCAAGAATGCAAAGGCTCTCAGTGTGTGAAAGGATCCACAAACAGATTTACCTGGTGCTGGAATTACTGTCTCTAAATGAGTCTGGTCGAGTTTCAGCTTGTCTCCAGAATCAATCATCTTTACAACAGCTGTATACTTGTCAATTACCTCCTGTCATGTAAAATGAACACTTTTATAATAAAAGAAATAGGCGAACACTCATTTAGAAGGGTGAAAGCAAACGAAATTCCAATCAAAAAGTAAGAAGAACTCCCTCCATGAATGACACTGATTTCTCAGTCTACAGTTCTTAATAAAGACCCCAATTCAAAGCTAGAGAAGGGGGCCAGCATTGTGATGCAGAGGGATATACTGCCACCTGGAATGCCCTAGTAGTCTGAGTCCCAGCTGCTCTACTTCCAATCCAGCTCCCCGCTAATCTATCTAGGAAGGCAACAGACATCGGCCCAAATGCTTGGCCCTGCCACCCATGTGAGAGAACAGGATAGATGTCCTGGCTCCTGGTTTCATCTTGGCTCAGAGCTGGCTGGTGCAGCCATCTGGGAAATGAACCAGTAGGTGGAAGATCTCCCTCATTTTCTCTTTCTGTTGCTCTTTCAAATAAACACATTAGAGGAAAAAAAAAAAAACTTTTGAGAAAAAAGTTTAGTTAAGGCTTTCATCTGAAACGAATAAAAGACTGTTGATTTTGGACTAAGAAATTAAGAAATCTAGCAAGAGGGGTAGCTTTGTCTCGTTCTAAGTTGGCAAAGGGTAATTTATGCACATACAAATCTGGGTACTAGAAAGAAACAGCATTTAGGAAAGGCAACAGAAGAGAAAGGACGCAGTCAGAACAGCCTGAGAGCTAAAAAAAGGTGGTCTCTCAGGAAGACATAAGAAAGTCCTAAGAGCAAGGCATGGGTGCTGAGTTTTTAAGAGATGCCAATTAGATTTCATATATACTATTTGCTCCAGTAAAACAGACCAAAGTTAAGCATAGATTATGGTTGGAAAAGAAATATTTCTCCAACAGTTATGAATTAAGCTTTCATTTTATAGAATATTCAAGAACTTTAAACACTAGGGCTTTTCCTACTTAAACTTGATTATCAAGGAATAAGAGTTTCACTGGATCCCCCACTATCTTCTTTTTAAAAAAATTATATTAAAAAACTCAGATTCTCACCTTAACAATACCCTTTTTCTTATGATATTTCTCTCCAAGTTTTTTGGTTATAATTTTCACAATGATTTCCTAGAAAATAACAATAACAAAAACCAAAAGATGAAAGGAAAGATGCATATTATCTTTTCAGTTTTAGTTCTTGCTGTTAAATCATATTCACCAACACCACAGTAAAATGTAACTGCTCTGCTAAATAAATAACAACAGAATTCTAAGCTTTCTGAGAATGGGAAAACATTTCCTCAGTAACTCTTTCTGCCTTCCTCCTCTTTTTTTCAATATGCTTACCAAAGGGACAAACCAGGGGCTGGTGTTGTGGCACAGTATAGTCGTAGCTGTGATGCTGGCATCCCATATCAGAGCACCAGCTCAAGTTCCGCCTACTCCGATTCCAATCCAGCTCCCTGCAAATGCACCTGGGAAGGCAGCAGAAAATGGCCCAAGTGTTTAGGCCCCTGCCAGCCATGTAGGAGACCCAGATGAAGCTCCCGGCTCCTGGCTTCAGACTGGTTCAGCCTTAGCAGTTGTGGCCATCTGAGGAGTGAACCAGTGGATGAAGACCTCTCCCTCTTTCGCTGTCTCTTCCTTTCTCCCCATAATTCTGCCTTTCAAATAAATGTCTTTAAAAAGAAGAAGAAATGTTTCTTATTGTATAGAGAGATAAACCAAGACATGGAACCAAAATTATGAGTTTCTTTATACTCTTGGGATAATGACTAGAAGACCTGAATTGGAACTTTGGACTGCTCCACTTCCACGTCTATTATTAATCTTATTTTTCAAATAAAAAATTCTCCTACTGTTGATCAAACTAGTTTTTTTAATATTTATTTTGAAGATTTTATTTGTTTATTTGAGAGGTAAAATTATAGACAGAGAGAAAGGTCTTCCATCCATTGGTTCACTCCCCAAATGGCCACAACGGCCGGAGCTGCACCAATCCGAAGCCAGGAGCCAGGAGCCTCTTCCAGGTCTCCCACAAGGGTGCAGGGGACCAAGCACTTGGGCCATCCTCTACTGCCTTCCCAGGCCACAGCAGAGCTAGACTGGAAGAGGAGCTGCCAGGTCCAGAACCGGCACCCATATGGGATGCCAGCACCACAGGCGGGGGATTAAGTTACTGCACCATGGCACCAGCCCCCAAACTAGCTTTTTTAGATTAACTAGGGCACTCTGAAAGGTTTATGAAAACTTCACATCTCAGTAAAACAGAAAGTCAATAGACAATAATTTTGGAGACAGTTTTACGTGGGGCAGATGTTTGGTCTGGTGGCTAAGAAGCCTGTGTCCCATATCAGGGTGCCTGGGTTCGAGTCTAGACTTCGCTCCCAATTCCAGTTTCCTGCTGATGCAGACTCTAGGAGGCAGCAGGTAATGGCTTACATACCTGGGGCTCTGCCACCAACATGGAAGACCCAGACTGAGTCACCAGGTTTTAGCTCTGGCAGACTGTTGGGCACTTTGGGAGTGAATCCAGTGTATGTAATTGTGCTCTCTGTCTCTCTGCCTTGGAAATAATTATCTTTTTTTTTTTTTTAATTTATTTGACAGGTTGAGTTATAGACAGTGAGAGAGACAGAGAGAAAGGTCTTCCTTCCGTTGGTTCACTCCCCAAATGGCTGCTACAGCCGGTGCTGCGCCGATCCAAAGCCAGGAGCCAGGTGCTTCCTCCTGGTCTCCCATGCGGGTGCAGGGGCCCAAGCACTTGGGCCATCCTCCACTGCCTTCCCGGGCCACAGCAGAGAGCTGGACTAGAAGAGGAGCAACTGGGACTAGAACTCAGCGCCCATATGGGATGCCGGCGCCGCAGATGGAGGATTAACCAAGTGAGCCACGACACCAGCCCCAGAAATAATTATCTTTTAAAAGCCATGGTAAGGCCATGACTCACTTGGTTAATCCTCTGCCTGCAGCGCCGGTATCCCCTATGGGCACCGGGTTCTAGTCCCAGTTGCTCCTCTTCCAGTCCAGCTCTCTGCTGTGGCCCAAGAAGGCAGTGGAGGATGGCTGAAGTCCTTGGGCCCTGCACCCGCATGGGAAACCATGAAGAAGCACCTGGCTCCTGGCTTTGGATCGGCGCAGCGCCGGCCGTAGTAGCCATTTGGGGGGTGAACCAACGGAAGGAAGACGTTTCTCTCTGTCTCTCTCTCTCTCACTGTCTATAACTCTGTCAAATAAAAAAAAAATAAAATAAAAGCCATGGTAAATGTTAAAATGTTTAACAAGGAATAATAAAAAAGCAATAAAATATGAAGCCCGAGACTGTAAAATTAAAATCTGTTCTTTCCTACAAAATGCCTAAACAGGTATTATTCTAAATTCAACAGGCTGTAAATTATAAAAGCAATACCTCAGCATTTACAATTTTACCTTTTAAGTTCATTTCTGAAAAACACAGTCTTTTATGTTACAGCAAAACCTGAAAAAAATTCCAGGCTCAAAATCAAGAGGTTCATAAACAAATTTCTCACTGAACTCAAGGAATATTACAGGCCTCTAAACATGCTGTAGTCCTCTAAGCCAGCTGCAATCAAAAATTAAAGATATGCCAGCGCCATGGCTTAACAGGCTAATCCTCCGCCTTGCGGCGCCAGCACACCGGGTTCTGGTCCCGGTTGGGGCGCCGGATTCTATCCCGGTTGCCCCTCTTCCAGGCCAGCTCTCTGCTACGGCCTGGAAAGGCAGTGGAGGATGGCCCAAGTACTTGGGCCCTGCACCCGCATGGGAGACCAGGAGAAGCACCTGGCTCCTGGCTTCAGATCAGCGTGATGCACCGGCCGCAGCGGCCATTGGAGGGTGAACCAATGGCAAAAAGGAAGACCTTTCTGTCTCTCTCTCTCACTATCCACTCTGCCTGTCCAAAAAAAAAAAAAAAAAAAAAATTAAAGATACAACAAAGAAATGTCATTCTGAATTATAACTCTATCTATATATAATTTATACAGATTTTGAAATTTACATAAGTTTAGAAATTTAGAAATATTCAAATGCTATGTAAATCATTCACTTACAGGGAGATCTAGAACTTAAGAAGCTCCACCTGAATACTTACGGGCTGTAGCCAGTAGTCTGTTCGGGCAGTTCTTTTCTTTTCCTCCTCAATCTACAGAACACACAAAAGACACACTTTACAGAAGAACAACCATAAAATTTGCAAACTCTGATAAATACAAATAAACATTGCTTGTAATTAGTTTTTTATTTTAAAATATATATAATAAAGTCAAGTGATCCAAACAAAATCCCTCTCTAGTCACTACTACATGGTTAGCACTACCTCACTCTCGTTCTGCTTTCTCCCACGTAACTGTTAGAAGCTGGTAAACGCATGAAGTTTTCACATAGTAAAAACACAACACGTAGACCAATTTAGCACATCATGGTTACATATAATCTGATAGCAAAATGGAGCTTCCCTGTTTAACAATTATAGTAAACTTCCTGACGGAAAGGGAAGAAAAACACCCTAAGAGAACTATAAATGAGAGTGTGACCAAAGAAAAAATGTTGTTTGGGCAGTATGGCTATATATGTCTTTTCTTTCTTAACCCTAAGTACTAACTTTCATTAAGATCCAATAATGTAATTCTTTGATTGGTTCTACACTTCATTTAATATTTTTCAACTTCCAATTTCAACAAAGAATATTCTAGATGTAGTATGCACTGTGGTTAAAGTAGGGAGATGGGGCTTCTCATTTTATTTTGAATTAAGTTCAAACATTCCCCATCATAGCATGTAAGATTTCTGCAATAAACTTCCTCTACTGCTCTGTCCTCAAGTGCTATCATCTTTTTTTTTTTTTTTAAAGATTTATTTTATTTATTTGAAAGACAGAGTTACAGAGAGAGGTAGAGACAGAGAGAGGTCTTCCATCCATTGGTTTACTCGCCAGATGGCGGCAATGGGCAGAGCTGTGCCACAGGAGCTTCTTCCGGATCTCCCATGTGGTTGCAGGGGCCCAAGGACTTGGGCCATCTTCTACTGCTTTCCCAGGCCATAGCAGAGAGCTGGATCGGAAGTGGGGCAGCCGGGACATGAAATGGCACCCATATGGGGTGCTTATGCTTCAGGCCAAGGCTTTAACCCACTGCAACACAGCACCGGCCCCAAGTGCTATCATCTTATGCTTCCTATGCTCTAGTTACATGGGCCTTTCCTTTTGTGCTTAAACTAGCCGAGATACTTCTTGAGTTAGCACTTTTCATAATGCATTCCTCATATCTCCTTTGCACTCAGCATTTATTCAATACAGATGCTCCCCAACTTATCACAGGGTCATATCCTGATAAACCCATCATGAGTTGAAAATATTGTAAGTCAAAAATTTATTTAATACACCTAACATACTAAACATCATAATTTGGCCTAACCTACTCCAAGCATGCTCAGATCACTAATAACATTAGCCTACAGGTGGGTAAAATCATCTAACACAAAACTTATTTTATAATTAAGTACTGAATATCTCATGTAATTTATTGAACACTGTACTGAAAGTGAAAAAGAGGTGCTTATAAGCACGCTTTTGCACAATCATAAAATTGGAAAATTTTAATTTGAACCACCGTAAGTTGGGAACTGTGCATGTTTATTCATGGATCACCTGTTTCCTGAATGGCTCTCTCATTAGGACGAAAGGGCCATGACAAACTTGGACAGTGTTTTTGTCCCTGGTATACAATCCATAACTTTACCCAAATACTCAGAATGTAACAGTGGCTCAATATTGTTGAATAATGAATTACCACCATTTCATAGTGTATTCATCTTGTAAACACTAGAAACTTTCCAGACTGCCATGCATAGTGTGAGATGAGTAACACAGAACCATGCATGGTAATCTCCCACCCCTTCACAACAAAGAAAAAACACGGAGAGATGAGAAATAATTATATTAAAAGAAAAAAATTTCTTGTGTTCATATGCCCTTTCTCTTCTCTGTTCTTCCTCTTTTCTTCTACTTATTTACAAATTATTTGATAAAGTAAGTCCATGAGTTAGAAGAGAGAACGGAATATTTAGGAGTACATTAAGAACCTTCTATGAGCCAGTGCTGTGGTACAGTGGGATAAAGTCCTGGCCTGCAGTGCCAGTATCCCATATGGATGCCGGTTTCAGTCCCAGCTTCACTTCCAGTCAAGCTCCCTGCTAATTCACCTGGGAAAGCAGCAGAGGATGGCCCAAGTGCTTGGGCCCCTGCACCCACAGGGGAGACCCAGAACAAGCTCCTGGCTCCTGGCTTCGGACTGGCTCAGCTCCAGCCATTGCAGCCATTTGGGGAGTCAATCAGCATATGGAAGACCTCTCTCTCTGTGTGTCTAACTCCCTCTTAACGCTTAAAAAAAAAGAAAAAAAAAAAAAAGTGCTGTGGTTCTGTGAGTTAAGCTGCTGTTTGCCACACTGGCATCCTATATCGGGGCACTGGTTCAAGTCTGGTTGCTCCAGTTCCAATCCAGCTCCTTGCTAATGTGCCTGGAAAAGCAGCAGAACATGGCCCAAGCACTTGAACTCTAACCCCTCATGTGGGAGACCCAGATGGAATTCTGGGTTCTTGGCTTCCATTGGGGGCATCTGGGGAGTAACCAGCAGAACGAAGATCTGTCTCTCTCTCTCTTACTATACCTTTCAAATAAATAAATAAATCTGAAAACCAACCCTTCTACAGATTATTCTAGGATACATGGAGGATCTTGATTTCAATTACCATTAATCCCTCCTAATTGAATTCTACTAACCATAACGTATGCAGAGTTTCAAAAACAGCACTTGAAGCAAGAAAATAAGCCTATTTGCTCCAGGGTTGCCAACTCTGTTTGGATAAAACTGCATTTAGGTTCCCTTTCCCCAGCCTCATATGTGAAAGTTTTTGACTTTGTATTCATCTGTATTAATTGGGGCCGGCACTATGACACAGAGGGTAAAGTCGCCACCTGCAGTGCTGGCATACCATATGGGCGCTGGTTCAAGTCCTGGCTACTTCACTTCCCATCCAGCTCTGCTATAGCCTGAGAAAGCAGTAGAAGATGGCCCAAGTCTTTGGGCCACTGCACCTGTGTGGGAGACCTGGAAGTTGCTCCTGGTTCCTGGCTCCTGGCTTTGGATTGGCACAGCCCCAGCTGTTGTGGCCAATTGGGGAGTGAACCAGCAGATAAAAGACCGCTCTCGCTCGCTCTCTCTTTCTCTTTCTCTCTCTCTGCCTTGCCTCTCTCTGTGTAACTCTTTCAAATAAATAAGTAAATCTTTAATAAAGAAAATCTGTATTAATCTATAAATGGTTAAAAAAAAATGATTGAGCTTTTTAGGTTTGAACCACACTATTCCAGTTGCTAAAGCATCCATAAACAGCCCCTAAACCATACCTCCATGATTTCATCAAGCGCAGATTTCTTTTTCTTCTTTTCTTTGGCCTGAGCTGAGCTCTGGGAAGATTCTTTTCGTTTCACTGCTGCTGCACTCCCTAGTGTCTTCAGTGCACTCGGCCCCAAGGAACTGATCAACAGAACCATGCTCGTTAATAACAACTATACACAGTCAGATGTTTCACAAAGTGCAAAGTTAACTATACAGGATAAACTCCTTATGTAATTCATAGCAGTTAATCAGGATGATGAAGGGCCTGGGTGCTTGTCCTACCGGACTACCAGCAGTAAGAGAACACGTAGCCTGTCCTGTCTAATTCCTCGCACTTTCTCCTTATCGTTTCAATTGTGCTACTACAATTCATACAGCCGAAGGATAGTAGCACAGGGTGCGGTGTCGGGCAGGTCGGGGTTTGAGACTATTTCTTTCAGGACCTGGGCTGATTCACTGATCTAAGTCTCAGGTCTTCACCTATAAATGGGGAAATTAGTATGACCCAACTTCTAGCTAGACTGCATGGATTAAATGAAATGTTTTAAAATGATTAGCAGTCTAGCACATAACTATCAGTTGTTTTTAAAAGCAAAGATCTAAACACGCCACTTACAGCATAAATTAAAAATTCTTTAGTGTCAATCTACAATATGAATCACAGGCCCAAGAATACCCACTTATCATTACCCCTGACCAATGACACACACCGGCCATTGTGACCATTTCACTATGGACTGCTACTATGTGTTTCAAGACTGAGAGTTTGCATATGTCTCATTTTATAAATAAAACAGTCTCCCTTTTTATCTCCACTTTTTGAAATTCTTTTTTAAGATTTTCATTTATGGGGCTGGCACTGTGGCATAGCAGGTAAGCCTCCACCTGCAGCGCCAACATCCCATATGGGTGCTGGTTCAAGTCCCAGCTGCTCCTCTTCTGATCCAGCTCTCTGCTATGGCCTGGAGTAGAAGATGGCCCAAGTTCTTGGGCCCCTGCAACTGTGTGGGAGGCCTGGAAGAAGCTCCTGGCTCCTGGCTTCAGATTGGCCCAACACCAGCCGTTGCAGCCATTTGGGAAGTGAGCCAGCTGATGGAAGATCTCTCTGTTCTGCCTCTCTGTAACTCTGCCTTTTCAATAAATAAATAAATCTTTAAAAAATTTTTTTTATTTATTTGTTGGACAGGCAGAGTTAGAAAGACACAGGCAGAGAGAGATATTCTACTCAGAGAGAGGGAGAAACAGGCAGACAGATAGAGATATTCTACCCAATGGTTCACTCTCCAAATGGCTGCAATGGCCAGGACTGGGCCAGGCCAAAGCCAGAAGACTGGAAACACATCCAAGTCTCCCGCATGGGTGCAGGGGTTCAAATACTTGGGCCATCTACCACTACTTTCCCAGGCACATTAGCAGGGAGCTGGAATGGAAATGGAACAGCTGGAATTTGATCTGGCCACTTGTATGAGAAGCCAGTGTCGCAGGCAGCAGCTTAACCCACTGGGCCACAACACCAGCCCTCTGTTGAAATTCTTTAAGATCCATTCTTCATGAGAATTGAACTTCCCTAGCATCTTGTGCCATGGGTGACATTCCACTTGAAGTATAATCATATGTGCATATGTGACTCCTCTCTTACAGTAAGGGAAGGGGCTGTATTTTTTACCCCTGTAAAAGTACCTTATAATGTACATAAAATAGATACTCTATTAATATTTGCTAACTCAGTCACTCTTATCTGTCTAGTCATTTAATGTGTCATTCACAGAGGATGAAACAAAGGATAAATATTTACATAAAGTTACCTTGAAGACAACCAAGAAAAAAATACAACCAGTAGCAAACACAATAGAATTATTTCGGTTTATTTGGATATTTATGGTGGCGTTGGATTCATTAGTGCCAGGTTACTTTCAGGACTCATGTTCGGTTTGCAGTCAACTAAAGTCTCTGGTTTTTCTACACAGAGGATTGCACTTCGGGAGTCCCCCACTCTATCTTTAAAGAAGATGGTTTCTGTGTATATAAATTAAGGTTTTGCCTTTGGAAAGCTTCACTTACTGAGTCTTTATCCCATAATTCAATCAGAAATTAAATATTATAGTTACCAGGGCATGTTATTTACAGCTGTCCCAAACTTGGAAAACATGGTCATTAACAATTAAAGCAAGGGCAAAAGACTTGAACACACAACCCTGCAAGGAAGATACACGAGTGGCTGATAAGCGTCATGAAAAGATGCTCAACTCTCACCGATCATTAGGCAAATACAAATCAAAATCACAACGAGGCCGGCGCCGTGGCTTAACAGGCTGATCCTCCGCCTTGCGGCACTGGCACACCGGGTTCTAGTCCCGGTTGGGGCGCCGGATTCTATCCCGGTTGCCCCTCTTCCAGGCCAGCTCTCTGCTATGGCACGGGACGGCAGTGGAGGATGGCCCGGGTCCTTGGGCCCTGCACCCCATGGGAGACCAGGAGAAGCACCTGGCTCCTGGCTTCGGATCAGCACGATGCACCGGCCATAGCGGCCATTGGAGGGTGAACCAACGGCAAAAAGGAAGACCTTTCTCTCTGTCTCTTTCTCTCTCACTATCCACTCTGCCTGTCAAAAAAACAAACAAACAAACAAAAAAAATCACAACGAAATGCCACTTCACATTAGAAAGAGTGCTATGATTAAAAACACAGAAAATACAAAAGTGTTGGCCAAGCTGTGGAGAAACTGGAATCACTCAACATTACTGGAAGGAATGTAAAATCTTGCAGCCAATATAGGAAAATGGTATGATAGTTGCTCAAACAATGAAACACAGGAAAACCATACTGTCCAGTAATTTTACTCATGAGTATATATACACAAGAACTAAAAGTAAGGTTTTGGAACCAATCTGCATACCAGGGTGTAAGTAGTAACATTCACAATAGTCAAAAAGTACTGACCCCAAATGTCCACCAACAGATAAATGGGTGAACATAATGTGGTATGTCCATACAGTAGGGTATTATTCAGCCTTACATAAGAATGAAATTTTAGTGCATGCTACAAACATGGAATAACTTTGAAGACATCATGCTAAATGAAATTAGCCAGGCACAAGCAAACATATCAGGATTCCACTTGTATGAGGTACCTAGAGAACAGTCAAACTCATAGAAACAAAAAGTAGAATGGTAGCATTGTTTACAGGTGCTTTCTCTCTATAAAAGCAGAATTTAGTGCTTGTGACAAAAACATATGGCCAAAAAATGTTTGAAAAGGTACAGAATTTCAGTTTGAGATAATGAAAGTCCTGGAGATGGATGGTGGTTACATAAAAGTGTGGATGTACTTAATCCAACTGCACTGTACATTTAGAAATGGTTAAAATGGCCAATTTTATCTACACACACACACACACACAAATAAACCTAATGGAAAACTGTCTATGAAGAAATGAATTTAGCATTATCAAATGCATAGAATGCAACAAGCAATGAAGATAAGATGATCAGAACAGCCCAGTAGCATTTCATGTTATAGTGGAAGAACACACTGGAAGGGCATTCTAGAAAGTAGGAACAGTAGATACAAAGGCAAGAAAGATGAAGACCCTTCAGCAGAATCAGGGACTAAAAAGAACTTCATACAGCTAGGGTGCGAAGGGCAGGAGACATCCCAGATCACAAGGGTCATATAACAGTATGTAAAAAAAAAATCAAAAGCAGCTTATAGATACTGGACATGGGGAGACTTTACTTGGAGAATGACATGGTAAGAATATAAGTTTAGATCTTTCTGCTTGGCATATCAAGGTTCTATCAGAGTGGTGAGAGATTGAGACAGGGTTAATATGGGTTTAAAATCAAGGCAAGATATGAGGATTAACAGATTGGACGTGGAAGGTACAAGCCTCTGGCACAGCCTAGATTTCTATTTTCAGTACCCAAGAGGATCTTAGAGCTATGAAAGGAGATAGAGAAATCCAAAGGAAAACAGAAAGGGAATTAAATAGTCCTTCTTCAAGCAGTGGAGAAGCTGGGCTTGTTTTAGGTCTCAACATAGCCTCCAATGTCCATTTTGATACTTACATTATTTAGTTCATTCTAGGTTTTAGATACACCAGGAGAAAAAATCCCAGCATCTAAAAAAGTGCTCCATAATTCCAGAAAAGAAACATTTAGCTGAGTCATTTAAAGGTGCTACCTGTGACACTATGTACATATTGATATATGTAATTGAGACAAAATTCACAGAACTTTGATCAAAAAAAACTAATATTTTTACTGATAATGTCAAGGTTCGGCCTAGGAGTATAGCAGGTGAACAGATGCCCCAAAGCTACCAGGTCCTCACCCCTAACAAATATTACTGTATTTGGAAAAAACGGTCTTTACAAGTGATATTAAAGACCGTAACATGATATTATCCTTGATTATTACAGCAGGCCCCCAGTGCAATCACCCCTATTTTTTAAGAGGATGGCAGAGGGAGATTTGACATGTGGAAAAATCCACATGCAGAAGAGCAAACACAAAGTTGTTGGTATTGACTGGAGGCACACAACCACAGGCCAAGGAAGGCAGAAGCCAAGAAGAGGCAAGGAATAAATTCTCCCCAAGAGCTTCTGGATGAGGAAGCACAACTGTGCAACACTGAATTCAGAAGCCGGGCCTCCAGGGACAGATTTTAGCTATTCTAAACTACCCAGCTTGTGATAATTTATGATAGCAACTACAGAAAACTAATACAAAGATGACAGATCTGGGATTCACTGGAACTAACCTTAACATTGATCTACAACTAGAAATAACAAATCATAAAAGATAATAGAGGCCGGCGCCGTGGCTCACTTGGCTAATCCTCCGCCTAGCAGCGCCGGCACACCGGGTTCTAGTCCCGGTCGGGGCGCCGGATTCTGACCCGGTTGCCCACAGCTCTCTGCTGTGGCCCGGGAGTGCAGTGGAGGATGGCCCAAGTGCTTGGGCCCTGCACCCCATGGGAGACCAGGAGAAGCACCTGGCTCCTGCCTTCAGATCAGCGCGGTGCGCCGGCAGCAGTGCGCCAGCTGCGGCGGCCATTGGAGGGTGAACCAACGGCAAAGGAAGACCTTTCTCTCTGTCTCTCTCTCACTGTCCACTCTGCCTATTAAATTAAAAAAAAAAAAAAAAAAAAGATAATAGAGATAAAAGCCTAAGAGTCTAAAACTTTAAGGCATGTGTGTTATGATACAGTTTTGAGTTTGTGTTCCAGGTGGTTATCACACCAACATTAGCGAATTCTTTCTAAATGTAATACATGCAGAAGCCAATTGACCAATTTCTAATGTAGGTGTTCAGTCTGAAATATTTTCATCTAAGTTAGGACATCTGGCAAGTCATTTTCTTAAAAATGTTCATTATTTATTTTGACTTATTGGTAAGAGCAACAGAAACAGCCAGACAGATGGCGAGACTGTCCACCTGCTGGTTCACAGGTAGAGCTGGGCCAGGCTGACTCCAGAAGCCAGAACTCCATCAGGCTCTCCCACATGGATGGCAGAGACCCAACAATCTGAGCCACTGTGTGTTGCCTCCAGGTTGTGCATTAGCAGGAAACTGGATCAGAAGCAGAGCTGGGACTCAAACCCAGGCACTCTAATATGGGAGGCTGGTATCCTAGGCTGGGGCTTAACCTAAGTCATTTTGAACCCGAGATATAGTGGTAACCCAGCCTACCTGCTTTCATCAATTCTCCTAGCCACTTATTCAGACATACAAATAAGTACTAGCCTACAAACAAAGCAAAACACAGAGCTTCACATGTAAACTACAAAGTAACATAAAAAACATCACCCAGCATAGGACCAAATCCTAGTAGATACTGGTACTTCAATATATTGTCTTATTCATGTTTTTTAACCTCCATAACAAAACTGGATGCATTATCCATCGCAAACAGCAGATAAAAATTTGATGAAAGAATTTATTACAGCTGCAAGAGAAGATAATGTGAAAGGATAGAACTGCCTTACTACCTGCTATACCAGGTTTTGGCAAACTATAGCCTCAGGGCTAAATCCTACCACCTAAAGCCCACAACCTGCTTTTCCAGATAACATTTGATTAGAATACCGATGAATTGAATTCATGTAGTATTGTCTACAGCTGCTTTCTCAATAGGAAAGGAGAGTAAAGTGGTACTGACAAAAACATATGGTCAAAAAACTGAAATACTTACCATATGGCCCTTTACAGAAACAGCTTGCCAATCCTGCTTTGTACTATGCCATCTAAAAGGGAAGGCAATTATGACTGAGTACCTACTAGTGCATTTACACCACACTGGGTGGTAAGAAGATAGATTGCCAACAGTTTCTATTATCAGAAAATCACATTACAGGGGCGGGCTTTGGACGTAATGGTTAAAGATGTGTTGGCGATGCTCACATACCACAGAGTGCTGGGCTCTGAGTACAGGCTGTGCTTCAGATTCCAGCTTCCTGCTAGTGTGCACCTGGGAGGCAGCGGGTGAGGGCTCATCCATGCTGGAGAGCCAGACTGAGTTTCCAGCTGCTGGCTTTAGCCCGTCTGTCTCCAGCTATCGCGGGCATCTGGGGACTAAACCACCGGGTGGGCATTCTCCGTCTCTGTGTATCTGTCTATCCTGTCTTTTTTTCTAAAGATATTTTTTATTTATTTGAAAGGCAGAGCTAGAGAGAGAAAGGGGAGAGACAGAGGGATCTGCCATCCACTGGTTCACTCCCCAAATGGCTGCAACAGCTGGGGTTGGACAAGGCCAAAGCCTGGAGGCAAGAACTTCATCCCATGTGGGTGCCGGGGCCCAAGCACTTGGGGCATCTTCTGCTGCTTTCCCAGGCACAGAAGTGGAGCAGCCGGGACTGGAACCAGCGCCCACATGGTATGCCGGCACTGCGGGTGGCAGCTTTACCGGCTACACCACACCTGTTCCTCTCTTGTCTTTCCAAATAAAAAACATAGGGACCGGCACTACGGTGTAGTAGGCTAAACCTCCGCCTGCGGCACCAGCATCCCATATGGACACCAGATGCTCTCGGATGCTCCTCTTCTGATCCAGCTCCCTGCTAATGCTCCTGGAAAAGCACCAGAGGATGGCCCAAGTGCTTGGGCCCCTGCACTTGTGGCCATCTGGGAAGTGAACCAACGGACGGAAGACCTTTCTCTCTGTCTCTTCCCTCTGTCTGCAACTCTACCTCTTAAATAAATAAACAAATATTTTAAAAACATGAAAATAAAGAAATATTTTTAAATAATCTTAAAAAAGAAAACAGAAACAGCAAATAAAACAGAAAAATGTACACCTTACCTAACATTGAGACTGGGCTAAGTAGGTTATGATAAGAAAATAAATAGCATTAAATGGAGAATGATTAATGGAGAACCAAAAGGTTCTCTGTGTGAAAGTATTTGATAAAAATGTGCTTTTCCTCAGCACAGAAAACCATCTCATCACTGTCAAATACGAACACTTGCTAAAGAGCAAACAAAACCCCAACCAACGCACAAAACAAACCAATAAAGAAGAAAATTGCAACCAGACAAAAATGATTCACAATACTTCAAAATGTAAGCACAGAGGCCAGTGTTGTGGTGTAGTGGGTTAAACTACTGCCTTCAACATCAGCATCTCATATGAACACTGGTTAGAATCCCAGCTGCTCCACTTCCAATCCAGCTCCCTACGAATGTGCCTGGGAGAGCAGCAGATGATGGCCCAAGTGCTTGGGCCCCTGCACCTGCATGGGAGACCCGGAAGAAGCTCCTGGCTCCAGGCTTTGGATCAGCCCATCTTTGGCCATTGTGGCCATTTGGGGAGTGAACCAGTGGATGGAGGATTGCTTGTTCTTTCTCTCCCTTTCTCTCTTTCTCTGTAACTCTGCCTTTCAATTACATAAATAAATAAATCTTTAAAACAAAATGTAGGAATCAACCCTTCACAGAAATTCTGAAGTTTTTAGGCAAGTTCATGGAACCCACCTTGATTTGGAAGATGTTGCTCCTGCTGACGTGCATGCTCCTTTATTCAAATTAAATGTAACTGGAAGAAAGAGTGTGTTAGTCCATGTATGTTTCAGGAAAATTCCAATAAACTTGTGGTCCGATACCACGAGGTATTCACATAAGCAGTCACAGACATTTTTAATTAGTGAGAGCTGGGGCTGGTGCTGTGGTGCCAGCATCCCATATGGGCACCGATTCTAGTCCTAGTTGCTCCTCTTCCTATCCAACTCTCTGCTATGGCCTGGGAAAGCAGTACAGGATGGCCCAAATCCTTGGGCCTCTGCACCCAAGTGGGAAACTTGGAGGAAGCTCCTGACTCTTGGCTTTGGATCAGTAAAGCTCCGGCTGTTGCGGCCATCTGGGGAGTGCACCAGCAGATGGAAGACCTCTCTCTCTGTCTCTACCTCTCTCTGTAACTCTGTCTTTAAAATAAATAAATCTTAAAAAAAAAATAATAAGTGAACTAAAAAATGCTCCGATCCAGAAATCGATCTCAGGTTACTATATAACAGGAGAGGAGAACAGCTTCTCTGCCAAGGGCTATTTGGATATTTATAATATCACTCACAGGCCATACAAAAATCACCAACTTAAAAATTAGCCTGCAATAGATCTACTGAGTTTCGAGTCCCGCCTGGGCTGCTTTGGCAGGGTCAGACCAAATGACTCTGCAGACATTATATGGTGGGGTCAGATGTTCCCCATCCCTGCTACAAGGTGTCCTAGGCTGAAGCCTGGAGAGCTAAGAAACAATCTTACGTGTCAACTGCTGAAGAGGTCGGCTGCCTTGCTCCTCTACCCCCGACTTGACCGACTAGTCACACTCCAGTCTTGTTTAGCTGCCCATACCTCTTGCCCACGTGGTTCAGAAGATATAACAGCATCTTCAGCTCTTCAAGCCCATCAACATTATCTCAGTGACTTAAGGTAGACTAAGACGCAGTTCTGGCCAATGACCTCCAAAAGGAAATCCTCTGATGGGAGAAGTGTCTTCCAGAAACTATTTCCTAGATCCTAAGAGGACTCCAGAAAAAATGCTCTCTGCTATCTTCTTGAAAATACTGGGTCTAAATGTGATGGCTGGAGTGCTGGCAGCTACCTTGTATGGCATGCAGAACCAGTGAACCTCCGGGATTCTTATTATGGTAAGATATTTCTTTATTGTTGAGGTTAAACTTAGGAAATGTTATTACTTGAGCTGCAGGCATACCACCCAATTTATTAGTATTATTTTCATTGTACCAATGACAACAACGCACCTCAAATTGCTGGTTTTCAGCACAGCCAATACAAAAGCATTATATTAAAGAAAGAAAAATTTAAAATTACCTTTCTCTTCATCATTTTCTCTGCTTAATTCCGTGAAAATAGGGACCTCCTATAAACAAACCAAAAAAATGAAAATGAGAGGTTTGAAGGTTTCAGTTTGCAGTATATTTACTACCAATATTCAATAGGTCTATATTAGGGCTTGGTACCTGTGATCTAAGATGCACTCTGAGGTGTGATGTCCACACATCATAACTGAGAAATTATATGCCCTGCAAATAATCTTCAAATTACTTTAAAGGGCAAAAAAGTAATTATTCTGTACCAAACTGCAGCTTACTTACATTTTTATTTCTGTTACAATTTAAACAAGAAAAAATGAAAACATAAAGCAATAAACTTCAGGAATCTTAGCTACAGATAAGTACAATTATTATTAGTGGCTTTAGACCAAACTCAAACAAAACTGCACATAAAATTTACCTCTGCAATGTTAGTCTCGTCATCTCCCATAAGCCTCACTTATTCCATCTCCAAAGCAGAGATAATGTACATATTTAGAATTATAAAAGTGTTAAGTGGCATAATGTATAGAAAACACTTAGCACAGTGCCTGCCTTAAAAAAATACTAATTGTATGGGGCTAGTGCTGTGACGCAGTGGGTTAAAGCCCTGGCCTGAAGCACTGGCATCCCATATGGGCACTGGTTCTAGTCCCAGCTGCTCCTCTTCCAATCCAGCTCTCTGCTATAGTCTGGGAAAGCAGTAGAAGATGGCCCAAGTTCTTGGGCCCCTGTACCCACGTGGGAGACCCAGAAGAAGCTCCTGGCTCCTGACTGGCACAGGTCCAGTCGTTGTGGCTATCTGAGTAGGGAATCAGCAGATGGAAGACCTCTCTCTCTGTCTCTACCGCTCTCTGTAACTCTTTCAAATAAATAAAATAAATCTTAAAAATAAATACTAATTGTAGTATTACATAAACATTAATTGTTATTTCTACTAATTTAAAAAGATGCTCTTAAGATCTAACTAAAATGATGTCTCCTTAGGTAACACCCATACAAGATTTCCCACAGCAAGGGGAAAGAACATAATTTTACTTTAAAAATGACGGATTAAACATGGAATAAGGATGTACTTTTAAGGTTTGCCCTGCCTTTTACAGTAAAGTTATGTTTATACCCAAACAGCACAAACTAATATGAAGGTTTTAGCAGCACTAAGCTAAAACATAACCAAGCAATATTATTCCAAAAAGTAAACTATTTTCTTCTGAACAAGTAGTTATCTTTCTTAATTTCTCTTTTTTATCTTTTTTTTTTTTTTTTTTTTTTTTTTTTTTTTTGACAGGCAGAGTGGATAGTGAGAGACAGAGAAAAAGGTCTTCCTTCTGTTGGTTCACCCCCCAAATGGCCACTATGGCTAGTGCGTTGCGGCCGGAGCGCTTCGCCAATACAAAGCCAGGACCAGGTGCTTCCTCCTGGTCTCCCATGCGGGTGCAGGGCCCCAGGACCTGGGCCATCCTCCACAGCATTCCAGGGCCACAGCAGAGAGCTGGACTGGAAGAGGCACAACTGGGACAGAATCCAGTGCCCCAACCGGGACTAGAACCTGGGGTGCCGGTGCCGCAGGCGGAGGATTAGCCTAGTGAGCCGCGGCATCGGCCAATCCTTCTTAATTTCCTCAACAGGAAATTATATTACTTCACTGAAAACACAGAATATAAAGGTTTCCTTCTTAAGCAGGAGTTGAAATTTTAAAGTAATAGCAGCTTAATGTTCGCTTCTGTTTTCATTCAATGAAGAAAACTCCTAAAGATTATTTGAACACGTGTAGATTAATGTGAGTAACAATATGATAGACATACTCACTTACAATTAACATGGTATAAAGCTGAGTTTCATACATTGGCAATCAACTAATGCTTTAAATCTTATTTCCTGCTATTTCCTACATTACTCTTTATATTAAATATCTTAAACAAGACATGCGTAATGATGATCACAGCTGCTGTTTTCATAATAGGCAAAAGCTGAATACAAGCCCAATGTTCCTCAACAGAAGAATATTCGTAAAATCAGGGAAGATGCATCAATTAAAAAAATAGTGAAATACTGACAGGAAAGAACACGAATGAATTTCAAAAACATTGTGTCTAAGTTAAAGAAGTCCTACACAAAAAAGAACATACTGTGACTCCATTTTCAAGAGCAGACTGACCGAGTCAATAACTGTGGTGCATCAGAACAGGGGGTGTGGGAGTACGAACTGGGAATGAGCAGAAGGGAACAGGAACATCTGGGACACTGGAAATAATCTCCATCTTTCTCTGGGTTGTGGGTGTATAGGCTCTCTCTCTTCTCTCCCTCTCTACACAAATGTGTATGCTGATGTGTAAGCTGATGGAACTGTACATGGAAGATTAAACACATCAGACATTGTATTTAATGTATGTTACAGCTCAATAAAAAATTTTTAAAATACTTAAGTGGCTGGAAGTTGTGCAAGCACACCAGGCTGAAATTTCCTGCTGACACATAGTTGTTAGAATGCAAGCTCCATGAGGGCGGTGTGTTTTCTATCTTGTCCTGGCACACAGGAGGCACCAATACAGAAATAAACGCCTTGACTAGTGACTCTAACATCAAAGCTTTTCCAACCTCCTCCCCTGCGGTTCACAGGCATGTGGATTCCTCCAGTCTTCGCTCAGGGGTGGTATCTACCTTCCAGCATGAGGCTAGAGTAAATGTGGGCCCCCATGTTCCCACATGCTATGTTTACTCCCGGCACCGCATTAACTACAACCAGGTGAATGTACCTCATGGGTACTGCCTCTACTCTAGAGATAAGAAGGGTGAGGTTTAGGAAGATTATATAATTATGAAGATCATGAAGCTGGAGTCAGGAGTTAAGCACCAAAGCCTACGCCTTTACGTAAGAGAAGAGCCAGGCTCTTGCCCCTCCTGAATAAGGAATGCTGACTACAAACGCTCCACTCAATGCTTAGCTCAGCTTTCGCCTCTTCTGCACTGCCTCTGGGATGACATTGTGGCCCACCTGTTCCTTCCCTTCCAGACCTCTTCTCACTTGCTCTTCAATGAATTTGGCAGTCTTTTCTTCATCATCAAGGTCTTGTTTCTTCTTTTTCTCTAGCTCCAGTTGTCGGCGGATAGTTTCTGGATCTCGGTCTATGTACTGAATATACCAGCCTTTTGGTGTCTCATCCACTTTGCACAAGCCTTTGGGAGGTAGGGGGAAGACATCACAAATTTGTATGCACTCAAAGCAAAATGTAAATATAAACGTGTCATCTGCAACCTCTCCAGTATTTTCTTCTGAAAAAAAAAAAAATTTTTTTTTTATTGACAGGCAGAGTTAGACAGTGAGAGAGAGAAAGGTCTTCCTTCTGTTGATTCACTCCCCAAATGGCTGCTATGGCCAATGCACTGCGCCAATTCGAAGCCAGGAGCCAGGTGCTTCTTCCTGGTCTCCCATGCGGATGCAGGGCCCAAGGACTTCAGCCATCCTCCACTGCCTTCCTGGCCACAGCAGAGAGCTGGCCTGGAAGAGGGGCAACTGGGACAGAATCCGGCGCCCCGACCGGGACTAGAACCTGAGGTGCGGGCGCTGCAGGCGGAGGATTAGCCTAATGAGCCATGGAGCCGGCCTTTTTCTGAATTTTTTAAAAAAAATTTATTTCAGAAATAGAGAGAGAGACTGGCACCGTGGCTTAACAGGCTAATCCTCCTCCTTGCAGTGCCGGCACACCGGGTTCTAGTCCCGGTTGGGGCACCGGATTCTGTCCTGGTTGCCCCTCTTCCAGGCCAGCTCTCTGCTATGGCCCAGGAAGGCAGTGGAGGATGGCCCAAGTGCTTGGGCCCTGCACCCGCATGGGAGAGCAGGAGAAGCACCTGGCTCCTGGCTTCGTATCAGCGTGATGTGCCGGCCGCAGCGGCCATTGGAGGGTGAACCAACGGCAAAAAGGAAGACCTTTCTCTCTGTCTCTCCCTCTCACTGTCTGTAACTCTCTCTTTCAAATAAATAAATAAAATCTTAAAAAAAAAAAAAAAGAAATAGAGAGAGAGACAGCTTCTAGCAACTGACTCACTCTGTAGATGCCTCCCAAAAGCCAAGGCTACCAGGAGCCAGGAACTCAGTAGTGTCTCCCATGCGGGAAGCAGGAACACAAGTACCTGAGACATCATGGCTGCCTCTCACGGTCTGTGCTATAGAAGGCTGAAGTGAAGAATCAGAGCCAGGAACTGAACCCAAGCACTGCAACATGGAACCTGGGCATCATAACTGCTAGACTAAACGTCTGCTCCTTCCTCCGATTTTATCTATTATTATTAATTATTAACTGTATTTATAAGAAAGGCAGAGAGACAGACGGAACCAGGACTCGAACCCGAACACTGTGACATGGGAAGCAGGTATCACAGGTAATGTAACCACTGCACCAAGCACTTGCCCCTCCCCCAGGTTTTTAACTGCCCTACACATGCTGTTTTCCATGAGTTTCGACAGGAATTATGACAATTCTCTCTGTTGTCAATGGTACCACAGAATAACTCCTCAACTGATCTCCTCTCCTTACCTTCTCTGCCCAGCCACTTAGTAAAATCAGTCAGGGTTTCCCACTGAGTGGCATTCATATGGATGTGCTCTCGGTGGCTGATATACTCATTGTAGACGATGTTGTTGTGGACTCTCTTCGTGCCTGGGAACAAAATAGGACAGCGTTGATCCTGAGAAGACTGCCTGGGTATAAAATTATTATTTGCACAATACATAAGATATTTACCAAAGCGTCTTCTGAGAAGTTCGAGAAAGTCATTTCGGAATTCCCTAATAAAAAAAGAAAGCATTAAGGACATTTCCGTAAATACACAGCATCATCTTACATCTAAAATGTAAGCAACTGTACAGTTTTAATGACATACAAATATCTGCTGTGAACCTATAAAAACCGAACAAGGAAAGGATGCTAAGAGGTTATAGCCTTTAAGGGCTAAAGATAAAAAAAGTCTGTTTGAAACTGAAACTTTCTCTCCTGGTAAGACAGCAATGTACCTTTGGAGAGGATCCTTCACAAAGTCTCTTAGCAGTCCTGAATATGGTACAATAATCTCACTCTACCTATGATCACCAAATTGCCCTTATACAATATGTCCCTCTAAACTGTATACTGTGTTAATTGCTATATAACAGGTGAATAAAACGTAAACCTTGACCTTCAAGGAGGTTACAATCTAACACTTATAACAATTATAATAATTATAATGATAACCCAATTATAACAGAAGTTAAACTAAAAAAGTAATATATAAAAATATCATAAAAAGAGTTGAGGGAGACACCCACAGTGATTTAATTTTTTAAAAAATATTTGTTGGGGGCTGGCACTGTGGCTCACTTGGTTAATCCTCCCCTTGAGGCGCCGGCATCCCATATGGGCGCCGGGTTCTAGTCCTGGTTGGGGCGCCAGATTCTGTCCCGGTTGCTTCTTTTCCAGTCCAGCTCTCTGCTGTGGCCCGGGAGGGCAGTGGAGGATGCCCCAAGTGCTTGGGCCCCTGCACCTGCAAGGGAGACCAGGAGGAAGCACCTGGCTCCCTGCTTCGGATCGGTGCAGTGCCAATCTTGGTGGCCATTTGGGGAGTGAACTAACGGAATGAAGACCTTTCTCTCTGTCTCTCTCTCACTGTCTATAACTCTACCTGCCAAATAAATAAAAAAAATTGTTGGGGCTGGCATGATAGGTAAAGCTGCTGCATATCACTCCAGCATCACATATGGACACTGGTTCGTGTCCCAGATGTTTTTCCAATCCAGCTCCCTGGAAAAAGCAGGGGAAGATGGCCCAAGTGTTTGGGTCCTTGCCACCTGCATGGGGGACCCATATGAAGCTCCCAGCTTCAGCATGGCCTGGCACTGACTGTTGCGGCCATCTGGGAAGTGAACCAAATGATGGAAGATCTCTCTCCTAGTTTCTCCTTTCTCTTTCAAAAGAAATAAATATTTATTTATTTATGAGGCTACAAGACAGAGAGAGAGAGGGAGAGACAAAATTCCTAACCATTGGTTCACTCCCTAAAAGCACCATAAAGGCTGAGATAGGGCTGAGGTTGAAGGCAGAAGCTAAGCTAAGCTAAGTTCGTGTTCCGTGGGTGACAGGAACTCAGTTACTTGAGTCACTCATGGTCTGTAGTGGCCGGAAGCTGGAGTCAGAAGCTGGAGCTGGGAATCCCGGTACTCCAGTGTGGGACTCAGCCATCTGAACTGGGGCCTTAACTGCGAGGCTAAATGTCTGCACCTCTTTAGAGGTGATCTTAATGTGCGCAGAGAAGTATAAAACGGACTTTTATAGGTGAAGAGGAGGCGAAGGCCATTCTCAGCAGGCATGGATATGAAAACATCAAGTTAGAGAAAGGATACAAAGATGATGGTGATTGGGGGTCAGCAGGGAGGAGAGTTGTGGCTAGAAAATAAAAATAAGGTTTGGGTTAACTTTTGAAGTATCTATATGTTGTAGCGGGCAGGTTTCATGCAGGCAATGGAAAAGCGCTAAATAATTTAGTATCAAAATAAATTTGTTCAAATCTGTGGTTTACAAAGATAATCCTGGCAGACGGTAGACAATAATAATTCTCAGACTGTGGTTCCCAGGCCAGCGGCTGCTGCATCCCCTGGGAACTTGAGAGAAACACAAAACTTCCAGCCCTGGCCTACAGAGCTGGAAGTGGGGTTTGCTGACTTGCCAAGAAGCCTTCCAATTTTGACACAAGGAGGGTTTTGAGACACACTGGTATAAACATGTATAGGACGAGCTGAAGCTGCAGCCTGGAAACTAGTGAGGAAGTCACTGAAATACTTTATGTGATGGGGCTGGTGTCGTGGGGCAGTGGGTTAAGCTGCTACCTGTGAAGCCGGCACCCTATATGGGCATCGGTTCAAGTCCTTTTGACCCAGCTCCCTGCTAATGTGCTTGGGAAAGCAGCAGAAGATGGCCCAAGTACTAGGACTCCTGCATCCACATGAAGACCCGCATGAAACTCCTGGCTTCAGTTCAGCTCAGTCCTGGCCTTTGGGGCCATTTGGGCAGTGAACCAATAGATGGAAGAATTTCTCTCTCTCTCTCTGCAGCTCCACCTTTCAAATAAGTAAATGAATATTAACAAAAAAACAAACAAAAAAAGACTTTAGGTGAGAGATGCTGAGGACTGTTACCATTGCAATGAGAAAGGAAAGGACCCCAGTTTAAAGGCCATCACGTAGAACTGACGAGAGGGAATCCTCAGAGAATTCAAGGTTTCTAGCTTAGGAGGCTGCATAGACAGCTTATTAGCCAACATAGAGTAACAAGCAGGTGTGAAGAATGGGCACCGTGGTACAGCGAGTGCCTGGTTCAAGTCCCAGCTACAATGCACTTCCAGTCTACCTCCCTGCTAATACACCTTGGAGGCAGCAGATGATGGCCCAAATACTTGGGTTCCTGCTACTCACATGGGAGACCCAGACAGAGTTCTTGGCTCCTGGCTTTGGCCTGGCCCAGCTCTAGCTGCTGCAGGTATTTAGTTAATGAACCAGCAGATTGAATGAAGATACATCTCTCTGTCTTATCTTCTCTCTATATCACTCTGCCTCTCAAATAAATAAACTCTTATACACACACACACACACACAGAGAGAGAGAGAGAGAGAGAGAGAGAGAGAGAAACAGGTATAGCAGAAAAAATACTGAGTTCAGCTTTAGAAATGCTCACTTTGAGACAGGCATCTGAAATTCAGATTAAATTGCCCAAGGGGGAACATCCAGCTCAAGACAAACACCAGGAATGAACATGAAGATTTAGGAGGCACCCACGCATAAAGTAAACAGAGGGCCAGTGAGATTCAAGGAGACTAGGTAGAGTGGGATGAAAAGCAGCCAAGCAGGCAACTTGAAGGACTTTCCCAAAATGAAGAGCTGGGTGAAGAAAAGGAGTTAATGCACAGAGAAAGCATAAAGGAAGTAAGTAGGAAAACCACGAAAGAAAATAAAACAGTGATGTCTTCATGAAGAGTTATGAGCGTGACCCACTGAAGAGAGATCCAGAAAGATGAAGATGCAAAAAGGTACAGGTGACTCTTCAGGAGAGTAAAGTGGCAGAAGTCAGCCTGCAGGAGGTTCAGGAAGGCAGTGGGATGGACAACCTCTCTCTCTCTCCCTCTCAAATAAATAAATAAATATTAAAAAAAAAAAAAAAAAGCAATGGAGGGTAAACCTGTTGGGAGCTCAGCACACAAGGGAAGGCAGTGGGCAGCCACATCACACTGCAATAGCAGTGTATTCCTCACCACCATGAACACGTAGGAACAACCAAGCAACTTCATCTAGAATGTCCTTGATGAAGCACTAAAATTACTGATTGTATTAAATCTTAATCCTCAAAAACACATCTGAGGGACTGGCATTGTGGTGTAGCAGGTAAAGCTACCAGTTGCAATGTGGGCATCCCATATGGGTGCTGGTTCGTGTAGAGCTGCTCCACTTCTGATCCAGCTCCCTGATAATGACCTGGGAAGAGCAGCAGAAGATGGCCCAGGTGCTTGGGCCCCTGTCACCAACATGGGAAACCTGGAAGAAGCTCCTGGTTCCTGGCTTCAGCCTGGCCCAACCATGGCTGTTGTGGCCATGGGGGCAGTAAACCAGCAGATGGAAGATCTTTCTATCTGTCTCTCTCTCTTTCTTTGTGACTCTTTCAAATAAAATAAGTAAATCTTAAAAACTACTTCTGCTGCTATATACATAGCAGTTGTCTTGAGAAAAACACCTGCATGACTGGATTGCAAACTGAAATATTTTTTACAAGGAATATCATTTTACCTGAAGAAAAAACAAACAAACAAAAAAAACCCTGACACATAAACCGCTGTCATGCCAAATTGAGTATCTGGTATAACTTTTCTCAAAATAAACAAAATCAGCCTGTCACAACAAGGAAAACAAATGAAAGCTGCCAATGACAAAATTTAAATTTTTAAGCAAAAATCAGAGTTTTGAGGGCCAGTATTGTGGTGCAACTCCAGTATCCCATATGGGTGCCAGTTCAGTCCCAGGGTGCTCCAATTCTGATTCAGCTCCCTGCTAATAACACCTGGGAAAGTAGCAGAAGATGGCCCAAGTCCTTGGGCCCCTGTACCCACGTGAGAGACCTGGATCAAGTTCCATCTCCTGGCTTGGCCTCGCCCAGTCATGGTTGTTGTAGCCATCTGGGGAGTCAACCAGCAGATGGAAGATGGATCTTTTTCTCTCTCCCTCTCTCTCTGATAAAAATTAAAGTTTTGACTTGCGGCGCCGGCACACCGGGTTCTAGTCCCGGTTGGGGCACCGGATTCTATCCCGGTTGCCCCTCTTCCAGGCCAGCTCTCTGCTATGGCCCAGGAAGGCAGTGGAGGATGGCCCAAGACCTTGGGCCCTGCACCCAAATGGGAGACCAGGAGAAGCACCTGGCTCCTGGCTTCGGATCAGTGCGATGCGCCGGCCGCAGCGGCCATTGGAGGGTGAACCAACGGCAAAAAGGAAGACCTTTCTCTCTGTCTCTCTCTCTCACTATCCACTCTGCCTGTCAAAAAAAAAAAAAAATTAAAGTTTTGATAAATGAGAATCTAGCACTGTGAGCCTGTAACACTTCTGAACATTTAAAGACGTTTCTGATGACATTAGTGTTGATATTAAGGAATATGGTCTTAGGACATTATATAATGAAACGTGTCACTACCTGGAAGATCTGTGTAACTCAGTGCACCAGTATTTTTCAAATGACCCACACGTTACACAATCATGCATGGGTAAAGATCTACTCAAAGAAATCGACAGTAGATTTTAATTTAAAAGAATATAAAAAGTTGACTGATCTGGTTTCAGAATCTGCATGCAGCTAACGTGTAAGAAACTGCACAGGGCCGGCGCTGCGGCGCAGCAAGTTCAGCTGCCACCTGCCGTGCTGGCATCTCATGGGAGCACTGCCCGTGCGTCCTCACTGCTCCACTTCAGCCTCCTGCTAATGCACCTGAGAAAGCAGCAAAAGATGACTTGAGTACTTGTGCCCCTGCCATCCTGGTAGGAAACTGGATAGAGTTCCTGGCTCCTGGCTTTAACCTAGCCCACCCCTGGCCATTGTGGCCATCTGGGAGTGAACCAACAGATGGAAAATCTCTCTCTCTCTCTCCATGTCTGATTTTCAATATACAAATCAATCTTTAAAAAAAAAAAAAACTGCATACACTGTGTTTTGCACAGTATCAAAAGACTATCCAAAATTATCTGAAAAGATTATTAAAATACTCTCCTTTCCAACTATGTATCTATGCCAAATGAGGCTTTTTTAAATGTGTTTCAATCAAAACATTTTGCAATGACTAAATAAAGAAGATATCAAAATCCAGCCATCTTCTATTAAGTGAGACACTAAAGAGATCTGTAAAAATATAAAGTAATAATACATGTTTATTTATGCAGAAACTTTTAAATTAAAAATGTTTATTTAAATATGTAATAAATGTATTTTTTAAAAAAGATTTATTTATTTATTTGAAAGTCAGAGTTACACAGAGAGAGGAGAGACAAAGAGTAAGAGAGGTCTTCCATGCAACTGGCTGCAACAGCCGGAGATGCACCAACCCAAAGCCAGGAGCCAGGAGCTTCTTCTGGGTTTCTCATGTGGGTGCAGGGGCCCAACGACTTGGGCCATCTTCTACTGCTTTCCCGGGCCACAGCAGAGAGCTGGATTGGAAGTTAAGCAGCTGGGCCTCGAACCGGCACCCATATGGGATGCCGGTGCTTCAGGCCAGGGCATTAACCTGCTGTGCCACAGCACTGGCCCCAAGTGTATTATTATTTTTAAATGGACTGGTAAAACATTTTTAGGATATCTCAGTTTTACTTTCTAAATGTTACTACATATAATCTACATAAACAAAATTTCTGTGGTATCTTCAAATCATTTTTAAGAATGTAAAGATATCCTCAGACCAAAGATCTAAAAGCTTGAAAAGAGACAGATAGAAGCAAGGGTAAATATTAATGATAATAATTAACAGATGATTTTTTAAAAGACATTTATTTGGGCAGCAGAGAGACAGTGAGCTCCCATCTCCTAGTGCATTCCCCAAATGCTTGCAATGGAGAGCCAGAAACTCAATCCAGGCCTAGTACATGGGCGGCAGGGACCCAATTACGCGAGCCTTCACTTCCAGGATCTGCATGAGAAGGAAGCTGGAACCAGAAGCAGAGCTGAGACTGGAAGGCAGGCACTCCAATATGGAAGGCAGACATGCCAACCAATGTTCTAACCACTAGGCCAAATACCTGTCCCTTTAACAGATGATCTTAATCCAGGAGGGGCACTTTTCGAAGTACTTTAAAAATACGAGGTATAAACTGATTTACTCTTCCCATAAATCCTCCAAAGGATCAGTTTACAGATGAGGAGACAAAAGCACAGATAAACTTAAGACGCTCATCCAGAGACAGCGCTCCTAAGTGGAGAAGGATTTGAGATCAGGCAGTCCGATAATATGGCCTGCATTCCAAGTCACAAGTGTGTTAGAATGAAAGACAGTTTCCTAGTTTCCCAGTTGAAGTGGAAGGAAGGAAGGATAACTGAGAAATACTTTTGTAACCATTTGGTACTGTGACGAATTTTCAAAAGATGAAAACTAGGCATACAGAGAATACAGCTATCATGCTAACACATAAGGAATAACAGAACCTCCAATGTATAAAACATTAAGCATCTATTAAATGTTCAACTGAGTAAAGCTTATGAGATAAGGATGTCTTTGAATTACTTACTCTGAAAAATAATCCATAAACTGCTGAGGATTCTCTGAAGCCAACAATAGTTGTCTCTGATGAGATTCTGACATACAATGACACTTAAAGCCATTCTACAAAAAAATGCAAAGGTAACACTGAAATTCTTATTTAAGTCATCAAAATGGACTCTAAATAGAAGTATTTAATTAAACCCTAACATTTGCTCTTTGATGTTAAATTGTAAAAAAAAAAATAATAATAATAATCAAATCACCAGTTATAATCACTCCACAGTTTATTTTTAATGGAGTTGAGTTTTGCAACTCTGCTAATCAAAATAATCCCCGAGATCAAAGAGACAGAAAAACAGTGCTATAGAAAACAGACATTAATAGCAAACACTACTGAGCACAGTAACAGAAGAGTGATTTCATTTTTTGTACTCAATTTAACCAATTCTTACTGAGCACATACTTCACAGAGGGCATTATGCAAATAGTTCAAGGAATAAAATGAAGTAAAAATGGGTCATTTGTGAATTTCCACCACTCAAACTATCTACATTGGCCTTCTTCTCCAGCTCATTATCCAAAATACACTGTTGCACATCACACAAATCTCCTTAACTTACATCAATCATCAGTAAGATGATTGTAAAAAACATACACGTTTTGACTTAGCATTTATTTATTCTGCTTAATACCCGAACTTGATTCTTCACTACTCTGTAACAGAACTGGAAACTGTGCCTCTTACACGCTCCCTGTCACTCAGTGAACCACACCACCTCATGGCCAGCCACCCACGCCAGGATAGACAGCGTCCAAGATTCTGCCTGCTTTGACGCACAATTTGTTGCTAAGTCTGTCCAGTCTTCTTAATAGTTCATATGCAGCCCCTCTGTTCAGTCCCACTGCCACTGTCCCGATTTCGACACACAGCAGTTTCCCACTCTTCAGTCATCCAGGATCACCTACACAATTTTTGCTTCATCGGAGCCCTACCTGTTAAGAATCACAATTAAATCTAACTTGAAAGGATACTTAGTATTAATCTCATAAAGGAACAACAACAACAAAAAACCAACCCAACATCATTATACAAATTTTAGAAATAAATCAGTAAAATTAAAATGAAATAATGGCATTAAATCCTACACACCCAAAGGAGTAGATGGGGTGGAGAGAAATACCCTGATTCCAACCTTCCTCTCCATTCACCTTCCAATACTGGAGGATAGAAAGCAGGAGAGGAAACCTGTAGGGGTCAATTTCCTCCAGCCTTAGGCTACTGTCCCAGGTAGGGAAGGGTATGAATTGCTCTCATGGCAAACACGCATTACTCTGAAAATTGGTAATTAAAAGAAAGAATTAATAACTTGTTCGCTGGGGCCAGTGCTATGGCATAGTGGGTTAGGTCTCTGTCTGCAGCACCTATATCCCACATGGGCACCGGTTCATGTCCCGGCTGCTCCTCTTCCAATCCACCTCTCTCCTGATGGCCTGGGAAAGCAGTGGAAGATGGTCCAAATGCTTGGACTCCTGCACCCGCATAGGAGGCCCAGAAGAAGCTCCTGGCTCCTGACTTTGGGTCAGCACAGCTCCAGCCATTGCGGCCATTTGGGGAATGAACCAGTGGATGGAAGATTTTTCTCTCTGTCTCTCCCTTTCTCTCTCTCTGAAACACTGCCTCTCAAATAAATAAACAAATCTTTAAAAAAAACAAACATCCAGCACTGTGGCGCAGAGGATTAAAGCCCTGGCCCAAAGTGCAGGCATCCCATATGGGTGCCGGTTCGAGTCCTGGTTGCTCCTCTTCAATCCAGCTCTCTGCTGTGGCCTGGGAAAGCAGTAGAAGATGGCCCAAGTCCTTGGGCCCCTGCACCCACGTGGGAGACCCAGAGGAAGTCCCTGGCTCCTAACTTCAGATCAGCTCGGCTCAGCACCGACCGTTGCAGCCATATGGAGAGTGAACCAGCGGATGGAAGACCTCTCTGTCTCTACCTCTCTACCTCTGCCTTTCAAATAAATAAAATGAATCTTTAAAAAACAAACAACAACAAAAAAAACTTGTTCTTTTCCAATAGGAATTACATTTCAGGACAAAGTTTAAACATAACCAAACAGCCCAAGTTGATGAGCAAAAGCTCATTTTTACAAAAGAATAGCTTCAAATAATAAATGCACACATAACTAGAAAACCACTTTGCGGGCCGAGTGCTGTGGTGCAGAGGGCTAAAAGCTCTAGCCTGAAGTGCTGCCGCACGATCCCATATCGGTGCTGGTTCAAGTCCCAATTGCTCCACTTCTGATCCAGCTCTCTGCTACGGGAAGTCCTTGGCCCCTGCACCTGCTTGGGAGACCTGGAAGAAGGTCCCAGCTCCAGACTTCGGATCGGCCCAGGCCGGCCACTGTGGCCATTTGGGGAGTGAACCAGCGGCTGGAAGAGCTCTCTCTCTTTCTACAACTCTCTGTAACTCTGTATTTCAAATAAATAAAAATAAATCTTAAAAAAAGAAAAAAGAAAACCACTTTGCAACTCCTAATGAAATAACTGACTCAGATAAGGATGCTACAATACACAGGTAAAAGGTTAATGGGGCCGGTGCCGCGGCTCACTAGGCTAATCCTCCGCCTTGAGGCGCCGGCACACCGGGTTCTAGTCCCGGTCGGGGCACCGATCCTGTCCCGGTTGCCCCTCTTCCAGGCCAGCTCTCTGCTGTGGCCAGGGAGTGCAGTGGAGGATGGCCCAAGTGCTTGGGCCCTGCACCCCATGGGAGACCAGGATAAGTACCTGGCTCCTGCCATCGGATCAGCATGGTGTGCCGGCCGCAGCGCGCCTACCGCGGCGGCCATTGGAGGGTGAACCAACGGCAAAAGGAAGACCTTTCTCTCTGTCTCTCTCTCTCACTGTCCACTCTGCCTGACAAAAAAAAAAAAAAAAAAAGGTTAAAGGGAAATTAGATATGCGGACATGATTTCAAATATTAACCCACTAGTAAAGTTGCTCTCACATAGGGAAAAATATTTCTTTACAGGCTGTCACCCTTATTTAATCATCTTAGCATAATTAAACAGTACAGACTTCCTTATGTGAGCCAATATGAAACACACAGGGCCACCTACAAAATATTCTTCCTTAAAATGTTTAACCTGAACCTAATCAAGCCTTTATATCCAAGTTCCAGCTGACAGGAACTATAAGAGCTAGAAGATGAAGGCCAAAGACAACCAGAAGGAAGCAGTTCATAGCATGGGAATGCTACAGACAACTGATTGGCCTCCTTCACAAATCAACACAAAGAAAAAAAATAAGAAAAGAAGAAATTTTTTTAAATTAAAGAAAAGAAAAAAGGGGAGAGGGATCCTGTTACAAATTTAGAATTGTGAGAGAATTAAAAGTTCCAATAACCCAAGACACAGAAGATTTGGGGGGCCAGAAACTACTCTGTAAGATGCTATAATGGTGGATTCCTATCATTATTTAAGCTCACAGAATGTACAACACCAAGAGTGAGCCTTAATGTAAGATGGACTTTAGATGGTAATGATGTGTCAATATAGGTTTATCCGCTATAACAAATGTACCATTCTAGGGAAGGATGTTGTTAAGTAGGGGAGTGTTTGGGAGTGGGTTCCAGCTGCTTTTTGCTATAAACCAAAAACAACATAAAAACTAAAGTCTACTTAAAATAAAAAAAGTCCTAACAACCAATCCAATTTATGGATTTTAACTGAATTTTGGTTTGAAAAAACTGCTTTTAAATAATTTGGGCAACAAGCAGGAAGCGTGAATACAGAGTGTGTAGATGATAGGAATTTACTAGCTTTGTCTTGTTGATGACCTATATTGTGGTTATCTTGATACCATATTGATTGATTGATTGATTAACTGATATTTATTTGATGGGCAGAGATGGGGGGGGAAAAGCTCCCATCCACTGCTTCACTCTCCAGATACCTGCAGCAGCCCCTCAATGGGGCAGAGGCTGCCAGACGGCAGCTCAGTTCAGGTCTCACGACCGGCAGGAACCCAATTTCTTGAGCCATCACTTCTGCCTCCCAAGGTCTGTATTAGCAGGAAGCTGGAATGGGGAGTGGAGCCACATCCTGACCCAGGAACTCGACCTGATGAGGGACACGGGCATCCTTACGGTGTCCTAGCTTCCACCCCTATGTCCTGACATTTCAGAAACGCACACTTAAGTACTTAGCGGTGAAATACTCTGATATTTATAACTCACTTTAAAACACTTCAGTGACATGTAAGTATGGCAGGGTGAGCATTTGGCCTAGTGGCTAATCACCACTTGGGACACCTGCCTCCTACACTGGAGTCCACATCCTATATTGCAGAGCCTGGTTTGACTCCTGGCTTTGCTCCTAGTTTCAGCTTCCCTCTAACACACACTCTGAGAGGTAGCAGGTGATGACTCAAGTGGCTGGGTCCCTGACACTAGAACTGAATTCTTGGCTCCCAGCTTCAACCTGGCCCAGCCCTAGCTGTTGCAGGCATTTGGGGGAGTGAACTGCCTCTCAGGTGACATTTTTTTAAGAGAAAATATGGCAAAATACATCAACCGTTAAAGCTGCATGTTTGGGGTTGGCACTGTGGCATAGCAGGTAAAGCCGCCGCCTGCAGTGGCATCCTATGTGGGCGCTGGTTTTAGTCCCGGCTGCTCCACTTCTGATCCAGCTCTCCGCTATGGCCTGGGAAAGCAGCGGAAGATGGCCCAAGTCCTTGGGCCCTGCAACCACACGGGAGACCCCGAAGAAGCTCCTGGCTTCTAGCTTCTGGCTCTGGCTTTGGATCAGCTCAACTCCAGCCGTCACAGCCATTTGGGGAGTGAACTAGTGGATGGAAGATCTCTCGTTCTCTGTGTGTGTGTGCGTGTGTGTGTGTCTACTTCTCTGTAACTCTGTCAAATAAATAAAATAAATCTTTAAAGAAAAAACTGCAAGCCTATATCCTCCAAAATTCACAATGAAATCCTAATCCTTAACAAGATGTTAGAAGTGGAGTCTTTCTCAGCCCCGGTCATTGTAGACATTTGGGAGTGAAATCTCTGTCTCTCCCCCTCTCTCTAACTCTGCCTTTTAAATGAATAAATAAATCTTTAAAAAAAAAAAAAAAGTGGAAATGGGCCTTTGGGAGATAATTTTGTTTAGACAAAACTGTCAGGGTCGAGCCTCTATGGTGGTATTATTACCCTTATAAGAAAAAAAGTCTAGAGGGGGCCAGCATTGTGGCATAGTGGGCTAAGCCTCTGCCTGTGGCACCAGCATCTCACATGGGTGCCAATTCGAGTCCCAGCTGCTCCACCTCTGATGCAGCTCTCTGCTGTGGCCTGGGAAAGCAGTGGAAGCCCAAGTCCTTGGGCCCCTGCACCCGCGTGGGAGACCTGGAAGAAGCTCCTGGCTCCTGGCTCCTGGCTTTGGATCAGCACAGCTCCAGCAGTTGCAGCCATCTGGGGAGTGAACCAGCAAATGGAACACTTTTCTCTGTGTCTCTCCCTCTCTCATAAATAAAATATAGGGGAAAAAAAAAAAAAAAGAAAAAGAGCTAGAGCTGCTCTCTCCCCATCTTGGAAGGATAAAGAAGTACTGTCCCCTATGACCCAGGAAAAGGGTCCTCACCAACACCCAGCAATCCCAGAACCTGACCTCAGCCTGCCCAGGCTCTGTAACTGTGAGAAACAGACCACTCGGTCCATGGTGTTGGTACTGTAATCCAAGCAGACGACAACACTGGGGAGTGGACATGTGGCTGTTCACTGTTCTAGTCTCTAGTTTTCTCTATGAGAATCTCACGTTGACTTAGAACGGAAAGAACTAAAGAGAATTGCCAGACAGTAACCGTATAATGAGAGTCCAACCTAAGACGTCTCACTCATGTGCAGAAACTGGATGCGATTATTCCAGTTGCCTCTATGTTCTTTCATTACTATCCAATCTAATCTCCAAAGAAAAAAATATGATCACATCACTAGCCTGCTCTCAAGGTCTTCAATTCTGGGTTCCATCATCCACCTCGCTTAGTGGAAAAGTATAAACTCCACAGCCTGACACACAGGCTTGTTCTAGGACTCCCAAAACCACCTCGCATATAATTCACTGATTTAAAACACTTAAAACAACAAGCCTACAAGGAGGTATAATTATTATTATTTCCACTTTACAGAGAAGTGAACAGGCAAAGACAACGTGAACTGCCCCAAATCACACAACGAATAAGCCACATGGCTCTGCTGCCTAATTCTGACAGTGCAGCTCCGGATAAGTCCACAGTTTCGACCAAGATAGAACTCAGCCTATCCTACAGTCAACACTCAACAAATGCTTGTTAGAAATGCAGCGTGGAAGAGCTTAGTTTTCCTTCTGCACCTGATCCTGAATTCTAATCATGCTTTTTCTCTTCAGAGGCAAGTTAAGTCAGAGAGCAGGTTAGTTAGTGCCTGGACGGCTGGCACCGCACTATCCATTTCCACACCCAAGCTGCAAACTTTTCCAAATTCATATCTTCGGGGCAGGTGGATTAGGAGGAATGGGGTGTCGAAGACCCCCAGGTCCCCATGGAGCCGGGGGTGCAGGGAAGATGACTCCACTGAGTTGCGCAGCTGACTCACCCAGCGCAGACCCCAAAAGAAGCCTCACAAGCGGGCCCCTGGGACCCGCACCCTCACCCCAGCCCTCCTGGACGGAGGGAGCCACCCGGGCCCACTCACCTCGTCTCGACACTGCTTCTGGCACATCTGGCAATACCAGCGTAGCTTCTGAAGCCCCTTGGATTTGATCCTGTTGGCGATGGCCTTCGGAGTAAGAAAATCTGACTTCCCCATCACGACCACCGCAGAGACCACTTTCAGAAGCTCAGCGCCCCGGCAACCGGAAGCGGAACTGGGTTGGTGGGGCAGGCGGGACAAAGCCGCAAGCCGGGGAAAAGGTGGGACCTCGGGGAAGGCTGGGCCCCACCACTCGCGAGATTTCGCGAGAGCAAGCGAGACTAAAGTAGCAAGCGAGGTGGGAGGGGCGAGTGGGGAAGCCTGCGCGCGCGCGCAGTAAGCCCTGTCTGCCCGACCTTCAGCAAGGCCGGTGCCACCATGTTTTCTCGGGCGAGCGTCGCTGGGCTGTCGGCCAGGGCCGTGCAACCGCAATGGTATGGCAGCTTATGGGAGGATCGGCAGAACTGTGAAGGGTAGAAGAGCCTGGTCAGGTGGGATGGAGGAGGCGGTGGGGGCGTGTAGGACGAACCCGGGAGGTGCAGGGCCTGGCTAGGCCCCGCGTCCTGCAGAGGCCCCGCGCAGCCCCGGGCTGCAGGAAGCGGCTCCGAAGCGGGAATGGCGCGCGCTGCGGCCGAAGCTGCTGTCAGAGGGAGGAAGGCCCTGCCAAGTCCCCTGAGGCTGGAGGGGTCATTTGGAATCTTGGGACCGAGACCTTTGTCCGAGTTCGGGTCAGGGCGGTCTTGAATTCATTCAGCTAATAAGTACTTCCTGAGCTTCCGCTTCCTGCCAGGCGGCAAGTCTGGGGGAGACGTTAGCCCGGGTCCTCAGGCTTAGGGGTGGGGGGTTATCTGAGCTCAAGCCTAGGAGAAGGTTGAGTTGTGCTCTGTGTCCTTGAAACCTTCCCGTACTGGGCAGAGTGACCCTTTAAGACTGAATCGAGTCCGAGCACATTCATCAAATACGCTCATCGATATGCGACGGGCGCTTCGCTGGGTTACTGGGAAAATGAGGGTGGTGGTCGTCTCTGTGCAGAAGGGGCCTTAAAGGCCTTCCCAGCTGATGGAGAGAGAAGAGCCATCTGTCACCCTCCTGAAACCATCCCCCTGCAAGGTCATGTGATTGCGCCAAGGTCCTCAGGAGATGAATTTTAAGTGGCATTTGTTAACTGTGCAGGTGAAGGGCGCTCCACGTTGTAAAGGTTTTCAACTTGAGTTCCTCGGGGCGGGGGTGGGGGGACCGCATATTAGGCGGCGTCAGCAATGGCCAGATAAAAGTTTGTTTGCGGGTAGTGCTGTATAATGGGATGAAATGCTATGAAGCCAGAGTCAGAGAATATCGGGGTACACAGGGGACTGTTAGCTCTCAGCGGCATCATAGCAAACCCCTGGTGTTACAGTGTGGGGGATTTCTAGGGAGCTCCAGCACTAAACTTGATTCTTGTAATTTATGTGATGGGAATGTGAAGCATTGATTGAAATGGAACTTCTTTCGTTAAGAATTGATGGCCATGTACAATCTTCTCAGGGTAATCAGATAACTAAATATGATGGGGATTGTGTATGTGAAATTTTTGGCCGTGGAAGCTAGATTTTTTTTTTTCCCCATCGAGAAAGAATATTCATAGGAATTCAGAAGTCACATTCTTACATGTGTAGATTTTCCCATTAGTAACTTCTCAGCAAGCATCTGCTAAGTGCTTCCCCTGGCTGGTTGACACTGAAAAGTGCTACACTGTGGTTTGAACAAACAGATGCGGCCTTGGTGAGCTTCCGGCCAGCCATGTAACTCAGCAATCATAGCCTCTTCTTCCCATCTCCCTTTGCATTGATGTTATCTGCTAGTATTTTTAGACTCACAGGCAGTATATTTTAGAAATGGAGAAAAATATTTTACATGAACTTCTAGCAATCACTTTTAAGAAAAACATGTAAGACAATTTAAAAGTCTGTTAATAAAGGTAGGGTTTTTTATTATTATTATTTTTAAAAAGAGCCCTTGGTCTGAGGCAGCTGCATGGAGCCTAAATTGGGACTTCAGTTAGCAAATAAAGGTAGTCCTGACCTTAATACCTTTGGAACTTTTGTTTTAAATTGATAGGATTTGAATATTCATCAAGCAGCCTCTTCACATATTCCGTTGTTTGGATTGAGGTCCTTCTAGCCTCTTCTAGCCTTTGTCTTCCTATGAATTATAATTCATAGAGCAGCTGTTTGGTACAGTAGTGAAGCCACCTCTTGGGACACCCGTGTCCCATATTGGAGTTGGAGTCCTGACTCGCTCTCCATTCTAGCTTCCTGCTGCTGTGCACCCTGCCAGGAAGCAGGTGGGTAGCTCAGTTACTTGCTTCCCCGCCACCCATACAAGAGATGTGGATTGAGTTCCAGTCGCCTGGCTTAACCTGGAGCTGTCCTGGCTGTTGGGAGCATTTGGAGAGTGAACCATGGATGGGAGGTTTCTGCCTATCTGTCTGTCACTCTGCCACAGAACCATGAGAAGATATTTCCTTGGTTCTGTTTTGATTATTGAAATTGAAAGCTTTTGAAATATAATTTGGTATTTTATAGTATTTTTGTTTGTTTTCAGCGAGGTTAACATGTTCACTTTAACTAAGATTTAGACTTAATTAAAATCATTAGACCTAATTAAAAGTTATTTAATAGTATATTTTCATATCAGCAAAGTACCCTCACTTTTTGGAAATTGCGCCAGAAGTAGCATTTAAGAAAATGGATAAGTGAAATTACTGTAAACAAAAATCCCTTCCCCTTTGTATTCACTTGCTTAAGATAATTTTGTGGTTTTTGCCTTTAAATACTGCCTGTAACCCTTGTCCAGTACCTCACTCTCTCAGGAGGGAGGGGTCCGTTTTGCGCAAAACGTAAATAAACCGCCTCTTGCTGTTTGCAAAAAAAAAAAAAGAAAAGAAAATGGAAACAAACTTGAAAAAAGGAGTCCCTGGTTTTACTACTTGAGATCTGGAGAAACTAGATTTTTGTTGCATTAATGTTCAATATTCTCCAAAAAGGAACTGTTCTAAAATAGGAACATCAGTCAATAGCCATAAACTAAACTATATACATGAAAAAAAAGAAAGGTGCGAGGCAACAGAATGTATAACAGGTAGATCCTGGAGCCAAACTGCCAGGGTTTAAATCCTGATGGCTGCCACTCACATGGCTGTGTGACCTTGAACAAGTTACTTAGTGTCTGTGCCGCCAGTCTGTCCTCTGTTAAAGGAGAATAAAAAGAGTGCTCAGTTGGCTTAGTGTAAGGACTGAGTACTTGCAAAGAGCCTAGGAGAGAGGGAGAAATACGGTATAGATTTAAATGTATCAGCTGAAAAATGAAAACAAGTTTGTTTGTTTATTTTAAAGATTTATTTATTTGAAAGGAAGAGTTACCGAGAGGCAGAGACATGCAGAGAGAGAGAGAGCTCTAGACACATGGCGGGGTGGGGGGTGTAGGGGCCTTCCATCCCCAAATGGCTGCAACAGCTGGAACTGCACTGATCCAAAGCCAGGAACCCAGGAGCTTCTGGGTTTCCCAGGACATAGCAGTGAGTTGGATCGGAAGTGGAGCAGCCAGGACTCGAACTGGCACCATATGGGGTACTGGCACTGGAGACGGCAGCTTTACCCACTACTCTACAGTGCCGGCCCAAAAACAAGTTTAGAAGTACAGTTTCTAGATAAAACAGGTAATAAGCGTTATTATACTTGCCAAAGGAGGAAAAGAAAATGCACAAATCACAGATGAGGGAGTTATTTTTTTTGGTGTAGAGGCGGGTGATGGACTTCATAGGCATTCGGTATGAGAATTAGACATACTTCATAATTTTAGAATTAGCCACTGTGGCAGCTTTCTTAATTTTTATAATTATACAGCATTATACACTCCTTAAAAATCTCTAAAACTCAGGTCTTTGATTAAGCATTCCTAACTCCCTCCTCCACTGCCTCTTCTAACAATGCTGTATGATCAGAGTAGATAATGGTAGTCCACAAAGCATTTGAGTCTGTTTTATTTGATAAATTTCAAGTTTCTCCAGTAATCTCCTGAGGAGTTCTCAGGACAGGCTGAAATACTTCAGAGCTTTCCTTATCATCTCATGTTCAGAGCTGTATATTCGTTAGTGCAAGATTTCTCTAATGGTAATTAGAGTAGCTCATGGCTATTCTCTAGTCAAATTACACTTAAAAATAAAATAGTGACATAGTCATCTTAATAGCTAAATGAAGATTAAGCATTGAGCACAGCATGAAGAAATCACAGAAGATGTTATCTGTTCACACCTCTCAGAATGCTTAGGGAAACCCAAACATTTCATGCTCATCCAAATACAGTATGCAATGCAAATTTGTCCCGGGTGATGTTCTCTTAACCAGAAACTTGTATCCATTAAATTGAAATGTCTGTCTAAAACTATAATAATCAAACATCACTTGTTATAGCCTATAAATTTAGAGTGTTTTTTGGGTTAAAAAGTCATCATTATACCAAAAAAAAAAAAAAAAAGGTTGGCCAAAAAATTGTGTTTCCAAGTGCCATTATGATAATGGAATGCCATTATTGATAATGGAACAGTCATTTCTTCAGAAAGTCAGTCCTCTGAAATAGCAGCTTGTATTTCCCAGCTTTTGTCTTTTCCTTTAGGTTATTCTTACAGTCAAACCTATTAATTTCTGTAACTGATATCCTCTTCTTTTTTCTAATTTTCCTTTATTTTTCCTCTGTGGCTGAATACTCAGCCAGGACTCGAACTGGTGCTCCATTATGGGGAGCTATCTTTGCTTATAGACTATTTCTTAGTACAGTTTTAGAGTTGCAGAAATATTCAGCATTTAATATATAGTTCTATATCCTCAACTAGCATTCTGGACAGTTTCCTCTGTTATTAACATATTGCATTACAGGGATACAAGTGCTACCATGAATGAACTAGTATTGTAGCATTATTATCTAAGAGCCCACAGTTTTAATTGAGGTGTACTCTTTCATTATCAGTTCTGTGGGTTTTGACAGATAGACATATAGGGATATATATCCACTATTGCAATATCATACAGAATAGTTCACTGGCCTGAAAATCCCTTCTCCACTTCCAAAAACCTTAGCAATCACTGATTTCTTGCCTGTTGTTAGAATTGTCTATTCTGGCATATCATATAGCGAGAATCATAAAATAAAACATTTCTCAGACTGCCTATTTTCACATAGCAGTATGTATTTAAAGTTTCTCCAGCTTTTATTTGTTGTTATTGCTAATTAGTACTTCATTGTATATGTCCCAGAGATAGGTTATCCATTCATTCACATATTGAAGGGCATCTTGGTTACTTTGATTTTTTGATGATAATGAGTAAAGTTGCTATAAACACATATGCAGATTTTTTATGTGTTTACGTTTTCATTTCAATTGGGTATATACTAGGAGCATGATTGCTGGATCATATGTTAAGGCAATGATAGCTTTGTAAGAAATTACGAAGCCATCTTCCAAAGTGACTGTACCACTTTGCCTTCCCACCAGCAGTCAATGAAAGTTCTTGTTGCTCCACATCCTTTTCATCATTTTGTGTTGTCAGTGTTTTAGACTTTCTCTATCTTGTATGTGTGTAGTTTTATCTCATTTTCTAAAAATTTTTACTTAGATTTATTTGAAAGGCAGAGAATCAAAGTGACACAGAGATCACTGGTTCACCCCCCAAATGCCTGTGATGGCCAAGGTTGCAGTGGGCCAAAGCCAAGAGTGGGGAACACAGTCTAAGTCTTCCACAAGGGTGGCAGGTATCCAACCACCTGAGCCATCAGCTGTTGCCTTCCAGGGTGTACATTAGCAGGAAGCAGGAATTAGAAGCAAAGCCAGGACTTGAACCCGAGCACTCCCAATATGGAGTATGGGCATCCCAAACACTTTTTTTTTTTTTTAAGTTTATTTATTTGAAATGCAGGTTGACAGATAAATACATGTACATACATAAATAGATGTATTTATACCCAGTACACACATATGTATGTACACACACACACATACAGAGACAGAATGAGTGAGAGAATCTGCCATCACCTGGTTCACTCACCAAATGCCAACAAAGGCCAGGAGTCCAGAACTCCACCCAGGTTTGTGGGTGGCAGAGACTGAACCTTTTAAGGAGTCACCTGCTGCCTCCCAGCCCACCCCTGAAGTACTGTCTAACCTGAGCTCCAAATGTCTGCCCCATCTCTTTGTAGTTACATAATGATATGATATTGAGCATTATTTTACATGCTTTTGGCTTGCTATATATCTTTGATGAAATGTTCAAATCTTTGCCCAAATAATTATATATTTCTTTTTTTCTTAAGATTTTATTTATTTATTTGGGAGGTAGAGTTACAGAGAGGTGTCTTCCATCCGCTGGTTCACTCCCCTAAATGAAAGCAACGGCAGGAGCTGGGCCGATCTGAAACCAGAAGCCAGGAGCTTCGACTGTGTCTCCCACACAGGTGCAGGAGCCCAAGCACTTGGGTCATCCTCCACTGCTTTCCCAGGCCATAGCAGAGAGCTGGACCGGAAGAGAAGCATCTGGAACTAGAACCAGTGTCCATATGGGATGCTTGTGCTTAGCCCCCTATGCCACAGTGCCGACCCCTAATTATATATTTCTAGTCTGCTTAGAGGCTTTATCATGAATGGTTATTAGTTTTTTTAAAGAGTTATTTATTTGTTTGAAAGGCAGAGTTACACAGAGATAGGAGAGGCAGAGAGAGAAAGGTCTTCCATCCACTGGTTCACTTCCCAATTGGCCGCAGTGGCTGGAGCTGCATCAGTCCGAAGCCAGGAGCCAGGAGCTTCTTTCGAGTCTCCCACAAGGGTGCAGGGGCCCAAGGACTTGGGCCATCTTCTACTGCTTTTCCAGGCCATAGCAGAGGGCTGGATCGGAAGTGGAGCAGCTGGGACTCGAATAGGCGCCCATATGGGATGCCGGCACTACAGGCGGCAGCTTTTACCCACTACTCCACAACACCGCCCCAAGTTATTAGATTTTATCAGATGATATTTTTTTATTTAGTAAATATAAATTTCCAAAGTACAGTTTATGGATTACAATGGATTCCCCTCCATAATTTCCCTCCCACTCGCACCCCTCCCATCTCCCACTCCTTCTCCCATTCCATTCACATCAAGATTCATTTTCAATTATCTTTATATACAGAAGATCGATTTAGTATATATTAAGTAATTGCATCAGTTTGCACCCACACAGAAACACAACGTGTAAAATACTGTTTCAGTACTAGTTATAGCATTACTTCACATTGGACAACACATTAAGGACAGATCCCACATGAGAAGTAAGTACACAATGACTCCTGTTGTTGACTTTAACAATTTGACACTCTTGTTTATGGCATCAGTAATCTCTCTAGGCTCTAGTCATGAGTTGCCAAGGCTATGGAAGCCTTTTGAGTTCGCCGACTTCAATCTTTTTCCAACAGGGTCATAGTCAAAGTGGAAGTTCTCTCCTCCCTTCAGAGAAAAGTACCTCCTTCTTTGATGGCCCCATTCTTTCCACTGGGATCTCACTCGCAGAGACCTTTCATTTAGGTCTTCTTTTTTTTTCCAGAGTGTCTTGGCTTTCCATGCCTAAAATACTCTCATGGGCTCTTCAGCCATATCCGAATGCCTTAAGGGCTTATCAGATGCTTTTTCTGCATATTTTGGTTATATGATTTTTCTTTTTTAACTTGTTGATGTGATGGATTATATGATTTGATTTTTGAATATTGAACAAGCTTTCCATACCTACAATAAATCCCACTTGTTTGTTGTGTATAATTCTTTTTAATATGTTACTGGTTTGATTTGCTTATGCACTGTTGGATTTTTGCATCTGTATTCATGAGACATTATTGCTAGTTTCCATTCTCATAATATCTTTATCTGCTTTTGATACTGAGTTAATGGTGACTTCACAGACTTAGAAAGTGTTTTCTGTTTGCCTCTCATTCTACTCACCTTTTAAAAAATTTTAATTACTGTCTGCTGATAGTTTTCAAATTTGCGTCTCAACTGTCCAGAACTCATTTTCCAGACCCATTGGGGGCATATCTTCTTATCCTCTTGGTCGTTTGCACAATATCTTACTCAGAATTCATTACCTCCCGGCAGACGTCCACACTCAGAGTTCCTGTCTTGGTTATGACAGCACCATGCACTCGGGTCATTAAACCTATTAACCTATGTCCCAGCATCCTCATGTACTATTCCCCACCCTTCCCTGAACATCACTTCCTCTCTCCAAACTGCATCTTGTTGCTAGGAGTGCCCTTCTTAGGTCCTCTTTTGTGCACAAATTAACTGATTCTTCAGTTCTCCCATACAAGCTTTGCCTGCCAGCACAGGTGCTTAACATGTTATTTCCCGTCTCCCCACTAAGTGGGGCAGAGACCTCTCATATTTATCTTTCACTAACACTCCATTAAGTCTAACCATTTTGACTTTTGTGCCTGAGCACTTTAATTTCAAAGACTAGAAAATAATTTTATTAAATACTATGTAGATCTCAGTTTTCATGAATCTTGTTTATGAGCTAACAATATGCCTCTTGTGATCAGAGACCATGTCCTATTCACCAGTGCTTGGAACACAAAAGCTGCTTGGTAAATGTTTGTTGAAAGAATGGGTTTAAATAAAACTATATTCAGATGCATGTAGTCATGTTAGACTGTATAATTGATGGTAAAATGAGTTTGGGAAGTCAAAGATCCAGCTAGCCTTGATTTTAAGTATGGTTGGGCAGCCTAACAAGGGAAAGGAGTTTTTACATATACAATTTAGGCAAAGATATGATAGTGGGAATATAGCATTTCTGAATGCCATTTCAATTTCACTGGAGGGCTTATATTTGAGGTCTTTGATACAAGGTATGATACCAGTATTAAGGAATTTAAAAATATATTTATTCAAATAGATTCTGAGTCCTGTATTTGACATTTACTTTTGAATGGGGTATTCTTTAAATATATTAACTGAAAGTTTGTCTTGTACGATGATGCCATTTTAATAAAAACTAAAATATTTTTAAAACCTTTCTTCCCAGGGTCCAAGTTCGAAATATGGCAACTTTGAAAGATAGTAAGTATGTTGTTTGTCTTGATGCGTGAATTAAGAAAAACTAAATTTTTGCAAAAATGGTTTCAAAACTAATACTGCATTAGCATTGTATATTCGGTCAAAATTGACAAACCACCTACATTTATTTGTGTGGGAAATTGAATTTGTTTTGGTAAAGAAGCTATGAGGTGACATTGAGAACATCTTGTTCTGATTCTATCGTCTGTAGGATGATCATAGAACTAGGACAGCACTATATTATTTGAGTATATATATATATATATATATGGACAATGTTATGAAATACGTGGTTATGACCATTTTCAGTGCCATTTAATACTCTAAGTGCATAATGTACAGTTCCTTTATTTTGCCGTTTGCTTACCCTAAGTAGCAGCCAGTTGTACCCTTTCCTCTCACATTTTAGGGGTCTAGCACATTGCTGTTTTTTGATGGTCTAGTGCCAATTTTTGTACACTGCACTTAGTTTTTCAGTAGCCTGACAAATGAAATTTTAACACAGCACTTCTGTTTTTCAGTTACCAGGCGACTAAAGTCAATCAAGAACATCCAGAAAATTACCAAGTCTATGAAAATGGTGGCAGCAGCAAAATATGCCCGAGCTGAGAGGGAGCTGAAACCAGCTCGAGTGTATGGAATAGGATCTTTAGGTAAGAAGAGTGCACGTATTTAACATAAGGAAGACTACAGATGACTTTTATTTAGTGCTGACCATGACACCTGGCCTATTCAAATTACTTTCCATGTACTCATTTTTCATGTAGGTCCCCTTCCCATGTATTTGTAGCAACACTTGCAACAGTAGGAACTGTTGCATACTTAAGTAACTTGCTCAGGTTCACTTCTAGTGGGAACTGTTTGAACATAGGTGGTTTGTCATCATAGCTTTTGTATTTTATCAACTGTTATATGTTACTCTGTTAGCTTTAAACATTGTCTGAATTTTTTTCCTAGAATAATGCACTAGATAAAAATTTTCCTAAAAGTATTTGTGACTTTGTCTTGGAAAGAAGCAAAAATTGTGAAGAGCTGGATAGTTTTCATTTTAAGCCTGTAATTATATCCTCTGTCTTAACTCTGCCATTGTCATGCTATATCAGGCTGAATTAAGGCCACCTAAATGAATACTTACTATTATGAGAAATTATACATTAATTTGAAAGTATAAATTAAACAGTGAACTGCCCTTTATTTGCTACCTTGCTGTAAGACTTATCTCAAAACCACCCAGATTTTATGTTGAGGGTTCATATCTTCCTAAAGGGATGTTTTCATTTTAAGTAAGTCCTCTGCTGCTCAGTCTGCTATTGGCTCCTAACCGGGATTCTTGCTTCTGCTCTTGCCCCTTATAGTCTTCACTTGGCAGTCAGAATGATCCTTTTTAAATAGTAAATCAGATCACGATGCTCCCTGCTTAAAACTCTTGCTGGTTAGATTGAAATGATGTTGCGGCCGGCACCGCGGCTCAATAGGTTAATCCTCTGCCTTGCGGCGCCGGCACACCGGGTTCTAGTCCCGGTCGGGGCACCGGATTCTGTCCCGGTTGCCCCTCTTCCAGGCCAGCTCTCTGCTGTGGCCCAGGAGTGCAGTGGAGGATGGCCCAGGTGCTTGGGCCCTGCACCCGCATGGGAGACCAGGAGAAGCACCTGGCTCCTGCCTTCGGATCAGCGCGGTGTGCTGGCCGCAGCGCGCCAGCCGTGGTGGCCATTGGAGGGTGAACCAATGGCAAAGGAAGACCTTTTCAGCCATGGCGGCCATTGGAGGGTGAACCAACAGCAAAGGAAGACCTTTCTCTCTCTCTCTCTCTCTCTCTCACTCACTGTCCACTCTGCCTGTCAAAAAAAAGAAAGAAATGATGTTGCCTTGGCTGCCTGACCAGCAGTATTTCACATGATTCTGTTCTGACCACTGCACTGCTGCCATTTCTTCTTCTGCTCTTAACAGTCCTTCTCCTCACTTTATTCAGATTTCTGTTCACATGCTCCCTCCTGAAGAGTCCTCAAACCACCTTCTCCCAAATGGCATCTCCTTTCGGAGCTTCACGTACTTGAATTATGCTACCCCAATTTTTTACTTTTGCATACATCATTACTTGGAATGTATTCGACTCCTCTGTAGAATAGAAGTTGCATTCCTGCATCCCCAGAACTTAGAACACCCAGCTCATAGTAGGTCGCTCAGTAAATGTGTGAGTGAATCAGGACTACCTCAGTTGAAATGGCTCCTTGCTTTAAAAATGCCATATTTAGTTTTCCCTGACAGGTACAAAGGAGAGTTGATAGATTTGGTTGTAGCCATCTTTATCAGCTCCAACTGTTTTTTTTTTTTTTTTAATGAATGAATGAGTTGCATTCTCTGCTTGCATAATTAGAAGCACAAAGTTGCTCAGTGAAGTCTGGTTGGTTGGTTGGCTGGCTCTCAAGTCTGGCCTAAAATGGGACAATCCTTGACTTGGATATCTAACACATGAAGAATGTGTGTGCTAAGGTGGGCATTCAATAATTGTATCTGTGCCTTGTCTACTAAATACTGATTTTTCTTACTAAGTTACTCAATCTAAAACTATGGCTAAGTCAACTTTGGAAAAGAAAGGCTTCTTTAAAAATTACTCTCTAGCATACTTTTATGAAAAGGGGAAAATCATTTTATTGTTCATATTTATTGTTGATATAAATATGAATAATAAAGTTGTTACCCCCAAAAGTCTCTAAACAAAAAATTAGTCTTTAAAAAAAAGAAGAAATTAGTGTAGATATCTGTTTATAGTATTTTTGGTATAATTTTTTTTTTTAATTTGACAGGTAGATATAGACAGTGAGAGAGAGAGAGAAAGGCCTTCATTCCGTTGGTTCGCTCCCCCAATGGCTGCCACGGCAGGCGCTGCGCTGATCTGAAGCCAGGAGCTGGATGCCTTCTCCCGGTCTCCCATGCGGGTGCAGGGGCCTAAGCACTTGGGCCATCCTCCGCTGCCCTCCCGGAACACAGCAGAGAGCTGGACAGGAAGAAGAGCAACCAGGACTAGTACCCAGCGCCCCAACCAGGACTAGAACCTGGGGTGCAGGCGGAAGATTAGCCTAGTGAGCTATGGCTCCAGCCAGTATAATGTTAAATATTTATGTCAAAACTACCAATCAAAGGCATTTGGGACAGTGGTTAAGTTGCCACTTGGGATGCCCACATCCCATAGGTTTGAATCCCAGCTCCACTTCTGATCCAGCTTCCTGCTAAAGCGCACTATGGGAAGCAGCAGATAAATGCTCAAGTGCTTGGGTCTCTGCAGCCCATGTGGCAGACCTGAATGAGTTCCAGGTTACTACCTTTGGCTTGGCCCAGCCCCAGCTGTTGCAGGCATTCAGGGAGTGAGCCAGTGGATGGAAGAGATATCTGTCTATCATCTATCTCTATTTCTTTCTCTTTCAACAAATAGATAAAATAATTTTTGGGAGACCACCAATCAGTTTCTAAGCCCTTTAAACTAAAAAAATGCTAATTGCTAGTTACTAAATGGTAAATCCTTTTAAATTTTAAAAATTTAAAATAGTCATTTTATGCTGCATGATATAAATCATAAAAAGAGGCTTGAAAGGAGTGTTCTTTACACCCCTGTCAGAGTTAAGCATTGACTTCTTTCTGCTTTTTGTGTGTGTGGATCCTCAGGTACTGGAATTTGAGATTCACTGCTGTGTATTGAAAAAGGAAATAGTAGAAGTTTGGTTGGAATGTGTAAATGTGGCAATTCTGAAAATGTTCCTTGCAACTATAGGGAGCCACAGTTAGTCTCAACTGCTGGAAACCAACCTATATTTGAGCTGGCTGTGTTTCCCAAGGGCTGCTCCTGGTTAGTGACTGAGCTGGATACTAACGCTACTAAAGCCCACCTGTTCTTCATAGACTTAGAGCTCTCCAACAGCTCTGGTGAACTTTTCCTTGAGCTGCCGGTGGTTTTGGAAGCTGCTGCCCAGTCTTTGTTCCTCTCCTTCCAATGGGTCAGACTTGTTTTGTGGTATGAGGGCTTTCTTAGCCACCTACTACTTCCCTCCCATTTTCTCTCACAGGTATTTCATATATAAAATATGTGTACCTTTAATCCCATTTAATCTGCTCTTGGTCTCTGCTTCTAGGAAGACCAGAGACCAACAAAGTGAAGTTGGTAAATAATACCAAAAATAAAGTGTCATTATTATTTTAAAACGAGTTGCTTTTATAAGAATTAAATATGAAGAGATCAGTAAATACTTGCCTGCCTACATTTTTTGTTTGCATTCTTTAGAGGTCTGATATCAATATAAGTGGGAACCTCTATACTTCTGGCCTCTTACAAGTAATTTAAATGTAGTAGAGATTTATTTCACTCAGTATTTGAGATAAACTTGGCTAATAATTGACCCTTAGGAACCTTTGTTATACAGAGATTTAAATATTTATGGTTTTCAGCTTTGGTTGTACAATGAATAAGTGCTGACACTTCTAATTATACTCATGTGTCTCCTAAATTTAAATGCATATTGTGAAAATAGGCAAATCTTATGTCAACTAAGTTTTTGCTATTTGTAAAGTACTTTTTACAAATTCTTGCTTTGTGTGTGTGTGTGTTTGTTAAGCTCTGTATGAAAAAGCTGATATTAAGGCACCTGAAGACAAGAAGAAACACCTCCTTATTGGTGTGTCCTCAGATCGAGGGCTTTGTGGTGCTATTCATTCCTCCGTTGCCAAACAGATGAAAAGTGAGGTGGCTGCGCTCACAGCAGCTGGAAAAGAAGTTATGCTGGTTGGAGTTGGTGACAAAATCAGGGGCATACTTCATAGGTAATTTCATTTTATGTTCAAAGGGGTACAAGCATGAACAAATGGAAGGTTCTTTAATAGTCTGTTTAAGCAAAGTGTCCTTTTTGGTTACCATTTTTTGTATACTCACAGAGTTTTTTGTTTTGTTTTTATTTTTTACTGTATGTGTATACTATATGTTACTTCTCTGATCAAAACCATAAGTTGAATATGATGGGACTAGCAAAAGCTATTGGCACTAAGCTAAAAAGGGAATCTGAGAAGCTATCACAGCCTGGAGATGTTAGAAATGAACAGTAGTTCATCAGTATTGGAAGAAGAGAAATATGAGGGGTGTCCTAAAAGTTCATGGAAAATGTATAATATGGTCAAACTATAGATTTCAAGAATTTCTGCACCCAAACAAGCTCATATTTTTATTTATTTATTTGTAAGTATCAGAGAGACAGAAAAAGTATGCCCATTTACTTGTTTACTACCCAAATGCCCACAGCCACTAAGGGTAGGCTGGGACTGAGACCAGCAGGTGGGAATAATGCAGTCCAGGTCTCCCATGTGTGTGGCAGGAACCCAATTACTTGAGTATCATCACTGGTTCTCAGGGTTCTACATTAGCAGGAAGCTATAGTCAGGAACCAGAGACAAGAGTCAAAGCCAGGTACTCACGTGTAAGAAATGGGAGTCTTTCTAATCCTCCGCCTTGCGGCGCCGGCACACTGGGTTCTAGTCCCGGTTGCCCCTCTTCCAGGCCAGCTCTCTGCTATGGCCCGGGAAGGCAGTGGAGGATGGCCCAAGTGCTTGGGCCCTGTACCCGCATGGGAGACCAGGAGAAGCACCTGGCTCCTGGCTTCGGATCAGCGAGATGCGCTGGCCATAGCAGCCATTGGAGGGTGAACCAGCAGCAAAAAGGAAGACCTTTCTCTCTCTCTCTCTCTCACTATCCACTCTGCCTGTCAAAAAAAATAATAAAAAAAAAAAAAAAAAAAGAAAGAAAGAAATGGGAGTCTTTAATTCAAGACTGAACATCTCCCAAATTTATCTTTTTTTTTTTTTTTTTGAGACTTACTTATTTATTTATTTGAAAGTCAGAACTAGAAAGAGAGGGAAAGAGTGGTCTTCCATCTGCTGATTTACTCCCCAAATGGCTGCAAGAGCTGGACTGGGCCAAAAGCCAGGAGCAACTACAGGTGCCAAAGGAAGGGAACAATCCTGATAATGTGCGGAACAACTTAGGGAGTCAGCACCACTACCCACATCTCTGCCCCCCAAGAAAACTTGATCCATGAAAATGTTTTTAACTTGTTCGCTGAGTTTTTTCAGCAGATGTATTCTATTAACTGATTTTAAGTGCTCTCTGGAATTTCCTACAGGACTCATTCTGACCAGTTTCTAGTGACATTCAAAGAAGTTGGAAGAAAGCCCCCTACTTTTGGAGATGCGTCAGTCATTGCTCTTGAATTATTAAACTCCGGATATGAGTTTGATGAAGGGTCTATCATCTTTAATCGATTTAAGTAAGAAAAACACAGAAATCAGAGATGTTATGTTTTTGTCCATATTTTAAAATAACTAAATGTCTACTTAAAAGTTATTTTGAGATTTACTTATGCATTTGTCATTTCTAGGTCTGTAATCTCCTATAAGACAGAAGAAAAGCCAATTTTTTCCCTTAATACCATTGCAAGTGCTGGTAAGTATTTTTTATATGACAAGTATTTTTGCATGTAGAATTGAGAGGGAAATATTTATCTATTGGGGTCCTCATTAGATGGGTTTTCTGTCTTCAAAGATTAAATTGACTTTCTTATCTATGTGTGGGGACTCAAGTATAATACAACCAAAATCGCATAAATATTTGAACAGTCTTGACAACTAACATAATGTTAACCCATTTATTTTATCTTTTGAGTAAAGTCATCACTGCCCAGTGAAGCACCCTAGAAATTCTAGAACCAATTTTGTTTTTCTAAGGCTTTTCTCCCTTACATTTTAGAATTTTTGAAGTTGGGATGCTTTGCTCAGCCATTGAAACATCATTTTTAATTAGCTATTTTTTCTTAATACCTAAAATAAAAGATATGATAGTACAATCTGAAATTTGATAAAATACAGTACTATAGCATTACTTTATCCTAATGAATGGATTTTGAAATGTACTCCTAAATTTATAGACCATAAAACTAAAATTCATAACAGCTTATAGTTCTCACAAACTTTCATATGCTTAGAAAAAGGTCTTCCTTTCTCACTTTCCAGAATGACACATTCATGTTTCTCTAATAATCAAATGAATAAAACAGAATTATTTAATTCCACTATTCTGCTTTCAATCATTCCATTAATTTGTTTTGAACATTTATTGAGCGCTTGCTAGCCTTTTGATGGGGACTGCTAGATGCTCTCCACTGGATTTCATAACTGTGAAATTCATTGTTATTTTCAATGTCAATGTCTTATTTTTAAGTTAAGCCTCTGAGCTCATATATCAAATGCTTTGTACATTATATTTTGCTGAAAATATGCTATTTATATCATGTAAGTAGATTCTTTTTCTGTTACTATAAAGGGTTGGGTACTAGTAAGTTGTTTTGATAAAATCAGTTTTTGTTCTGTGTGTCTTCAAAGAAATTTGTCACTTGTTTTAACAGAGAGCATGAGCATCTATGACGATGTTGATGCTGATGTGCTACAAAATTACCAAGAATACAATCTGGCCAACATCATCTACTACTCTCTGAAGGAGTCCACCACCAGTGAGCAGAGTGCGAGAATGACAGCCATGGACAACGCCAGCAAGAATGCTTGTAAGCACGTGATCCGGGCTTTTGTGCGCACAGTGCATCCTTCGCTGAACTGTCTGTTACCCAGAGTAACACTAAAAATGTTAACGTAATATTCTCTGCCTTGTGGGGAAGTACATCTCACTTGATAGGCAGTAGGCTTGCAAGTTCTGTAAAAAAATATCCTACTGGAATATGGAAAAACAGCTTGCCTTTTTTTTTTTTTTTTTTTTTTTTTTTTTTTTTTTTTGAGGGGCCACCATTGTGGCATTGCAGGTAAAGCCTCCACCTACAGCACCAGCATCCTATATGGACCCTGGTTTGAGTCCCAGATGCTCCAGTTTCCATCCAGCTCCCTGTTAATGTGCCTGGGAAAGCAGTGGAGGATGACCCAAGTGCTTGAGTCCCTAAACCTACATGGGGGAGACCCTGAAGAAGCTCCTGGCTTCAGCTTGGCCCAGCCACAGCTGTTGCCTGGGGAGTGAATCAGCAGATGGAAGTCTCTCTTTCTCTGTTTTTCCCTCTCTCTCTCTCTAACTGTGTCTTTCAAATAAATAAAAAAGGCCAACTTTGGTACCCAAAAAGAAAAAGAAATAGGATCTCTTATTGATGTATTTTTTTAAAGATTTATTTTGTTTATATTTCAAAGCCAGAGTTACAAAGAGAGAGAGAGAGAATCTTCAATCTGCTGCTGATTCACTCCCCTGATGGTTGCAACTACTGGGGCTAGACCAGGGCAAAGCCAGGAGCCAGAAGCTTCTGGGTCTCCCACGTTGGTGTCAGGGGCTCCAAACACTCGGGCCATCTCCCACTGCTTTTTCCCAGCCATTAAACACGGAGCTGGATCAGAAGTGCAGCAGCCGGGACTTGAACTGGCACCCATATTGTATGCCTGCATTGTAGGCAACGGCTTTACCCACTATGCCACAACGTTGGCCTCTGTCTCTTATTTTTAAATGAAGCAACAGAAGTTAATTAGCAAGTTGTTCTTTTTTAGCTTTAGATTTTGTTGTCTAATCTTTTCGGCTTTCTTTCTAGCTGAGATGATTGACAAACTGACTTTGACATTCAACCGTACCCGCCAAGCTGTCATCACGAAAGAGTTGATTGAAATTATCTCTGGTGCTGCAGCTCTGTAAGTAATTATAGATTATTGCTTTTTTGGAGGGTTTTTCTCGTTTCTCCCATGTCTGCTCATTTAACCTTGGATGCTTAAAAGGTTTTTGTTTTGTCTGTTAAAATTGAAATGATCTATTACTAAACCTTAACCATCTTACTCTCAGGATATAAAGATTTGGTAAAATGGAACTCCTTTAGTTTATTCTGATGTTTCAGCTAAAACACTGAGGCACAGTTTCTTGTAGTTATTCTATCTTTCACTGTCCTAAACTGTTAGGAACAAAGATGTAGGTAGTATCATTAAAAAAATCTTTAGAATTTAAAGCATTTTAAGCCAAGCTTTCTGAGCTGCAGAACTGGTTTTGAATGATGGTAGGGTTCAGGAATTTTTAGTTATTAAGCTTTCCATATCAGTATCATAAGATAGTAACTGCTTTTCTCAAGAAAACTTCTTTATTGTTGAGATATTTTAATGTTTGAAACAAAAGTTAAGATAACATGGGAGTTTTCTTTTAAAAAGTATGAACCTGGGCCGGCGCCAGGGCTCACTAGGCTAATCCTCCGCCTGTGGCGCCGGCACACTGGGTTCTAGTCCTGGTCGGGGTGCCAGATTCTGTCTCGGTTGCTCCTCTTCTAGTCCAGCTCTCTGCTGTGGCCCGGGAGAGCAGTGGAGGATGGCCCAGGTCCTTGGGCCCTCACCCACATCAGAGACCAGGAGTAGCACCTGGCTCCTGGCTTTGGATCAGCTCGGTGCGCCGGTCGCAGCACACCAGCCGCAGCGGCCATTGGAGGGTGAACCAACGGAAAAAGGAAGACCTTTCTCTCTGTCTCTCTCTCACTGTCCACTCTGCCTGTCAAAAAAAAAAAAAAAAAAGAAAAAGAAAAGAAAGAAAAGTATGAAGCTGCCCTGTACAAAGCTTAAGTTCCGTGATAAGGATATAACCTCTTTCGAGCATTTAAATTTCAACAGGCTAAGAAAAATACACAAGTAATTGAGATGGAAGATGGAATGTGTAGGGTTATATCTCCTTAATCGTTTTCCTTCTTCATGTTTACTTAATGCAGATCCTTGTCATTTCTCTTGTGAAAGAGAGAGAGACAGAAATGTCTTCCATCACTGGTTCACTCCCCAAATGGCTGCAATGGCCAAAGCTGAGCCGATCCAAAGCCAGGAGCCAGTAGCTTCTTCTGGGTCTCCCACGCAGATGCAGGGGCCCAATTGCTTGGGCCATCTTCTACTGCTTTCCCAGGTCATAGCAGAGAGCTGGGTCGGAAGTGGAGCAGCTGGGACTAGAACCAGCACCCATATGGGATGCTGGCGCCGCAGGTGGAGGATTAACCTACTGTGCCACAGCACCAGCCCCAGTTGCTAATTTTTGAAACAGAATATGATAAAGAAAATGATTGAATCCCACTCTATTATAATCATCCTGCAAAAACAACAGCCTGATATATATGATCCTGTGTTTTTTGACTCCCAACACTCTTTCCCATGTAGTCTCTTAACAGTTATCATTTCTTGTTTCTCTCGAACCTCAGCCACCTTTATCCACCTCCTCTCTAGATACATCTTGTTCTTTCTCACCCCTAAGATGATGGCATGCTTGCATTTGCCTGAAATGTCATGTTTCCCCTTCCCCTTGCTCTCTTGCTCATCTGACTCCTTGCTGTTCACCCTTCCTAATTGAGTTTGGAATCCTTTTCTTCCAGAAAACCCTCCCTTATTTCTTTTTTAATTATTAAAAAAAAATTAACATTTGTTTATTTATTTTAAAGACAGTTACAAAAGAGATTGAGAGTGAGAGATCTTGACTGCAATGGCTAGGACTGGTGCTGGGCCAGGCTGAAGGCAGGAAACAGGAACTCCATCTGGGTCTGTCACACGAGTGGCTGGGGTCTAAGCACTTGGGCCATCTGCTGCTGCTCTCCTAAGGACAGATTCTGGCCCTGCTCCATAGTTTGAGTGAAGTAGTCTTTAGCCTCTTAAGCTTCCCTTTGTGTTAGCCCTTATAAGGTTGTGTCTGGAATTGCCTTTTATTTGTGTGTTCTTTGAGAGTAGGATGTGACCATGTCTTATCTCAACTTTTGTATCCCCATCACGTGGTACATAGCTCCTCAGTAATGTTTGTTGAATGAATGAAATCCCTTATTTCTATTAAGAAATAGGCGTTTGGGGCCAACATTGTAATGGGTAAAGGCACTGCCAGCAATGCTGGCATCCCATATGGGTACCAATATGTATCTCAGCTGCTCTACTTCCAATTCAGCTCCCTACTAATGGCCTGGGAAAAAGCAGTGGAAGATGGTTCAAGTGTTTGGGCCCCTCCACCCACGTGGGAGACCTAGATGAAGCTTATGGTTCCTGGCTTCAGCCTGGCCCAGCCCTGGCCATTGTGGAGCTCCCAAGAAGGCTTAGAAGTAAACCAGTGGATGGAAAAATCTCTCTGTTTTTCCATCTCTCTTCTCTGACTTTCAAATAAATACATAAATAAATCTTTTTTCTTTTTTTTAAAGGAAGTAGAAGTAGTTCAGAAGGGGAGAAATAACATTTTATTGGATATGTGAAAATGTAAGAATTGGGCAAAAGTTCATTGTTAGGTTGACTTTTTTTTTTTTTTTTTTAAGATTTATTTATTGATTTGAAAGTCAGAAAGTTACACAGAGAGGTCTTCTATCCGCTGGTTCACTCCCCAAATGACCACAATGGTCAGAGCTGAGCTGATCCAAAGCCAGGGGCCAGGAGCCTCTTCCAAGTCTCTCACGGGGGTGCAGAGGCCCAAGGACTTGGGCCATCTTCCACAGCTTTCCCAGGCCATAGCAGAGAGCTGGATCGGAAGTGGAGCATCCGGGACTCGAACTGGTGTCCATATGGGATACCAGCACTGCAGGCAGCGGCTTTACCCACTGTGCCACAGGGGTCCCTAGGCTGACATTTTAATTGGTTCTTGGGAATTATTTTTCAAGATTAGAAATGAGGCAGAGTGCCAGAGATGGATAATACTGATTGAATCATGGGACTTTTATAAATTGCTAGTTGGATCCATCAATTATGCATCCTTATTTTTTATTATTTTATTTATTTGAAAGACAGAGAAAGAGGCAGAGGGAAAGGCTTCCATCCACTGGTTCACTCCCCAAATGGCTGCAGTAACCAAGAGCTGGGCCAGGCCAAAGCCAGGAGTTTCTCTGGGTCTCACATTTGGGTGCAGGGACCCAAGCACTTGGTCCATCTTCTGCTGCTTTCCTAGGAGCCTTAGTAGGGAACTGGATGGGAAGTGGAACAGCCAGGTCTCAAACCAGAGCCCATATGAGTGTCGCTGGTGTTGCAGGCGGCGGCTTTACCTGCTGTGCCACATCCTGACCCCTTTTATTTTGCTTTCTAAGCATGATTTTGTTAGGACTAACTCACATCCCAGCCTGGTCATTAATGTTAGCATCATAGAATGCAGTCTAATGATATCCAGCTTGATAAACTTGGTTAAGATACTCTTTTTCCAATTCAACCTTGTCAAGAATAACATGCAGGGGCTGGCGCCATGGTGCAGTAGTTTAATCCTCTACCTGCAGCGCTGGCATCCTATATGGGCGCCAGTTCTAGTCCTGGCTGCTCTACTTCCAGTCTAACTCTCTGCTATGGTCTGGGAAAGCAGTGGAAGATGGCCCAAGTCCATGGGCCCCTGCAGCATGTGGGAGACCAGGAAGAAACGCCTGGCTCCTGGCTTCAGATTGGCGCAGCTCTAGCCGTTGTGGCCATTTGGAGAGTAAACCAACGGAAGGAAGACTTTTCTCTGTCTCTCCCTCTCATCTAACTCTCAAATAAAATAAATAACATGCAGACTATTACAAACATTAAATAATAATTCCTTCTTATCCTTGCTGATAATGCTCAGCTGATTTCTTCTTGGATGTGAAGTGTTAGGAGGCCTGGAGGAAAGAGCTGCATTCTGAGAGCCAGGGGCTTTCTGAGATGGAGAACACTTTTGGTTTTGGCTCTTTAAAAACCGAATGTTAGATTTAAAGCCTGAGGATCCAGCTCCTGCAAAATGGAGAACCAGGCTCTCCTTTCTTGATTAGGCATGTGGGACGCTTGACTTAAAAGTAGCAAAATCAAGGGAGAGGAAGGGGAGGGGGATTTGGATATAAAAATGAGAATTTATAAAAGAATCCAGACAGATGGAAATTTACTATTGAATTTTCATTTTCTTTCCTTTTTTTAAAAAAGATTTATTTATTTATTTGAAAGTCAGAGTTACACAGAGAGAAAAGGAGAGGCAGAGAGAGATAGAGGTCTTCCGTCCGCTGATTTACTCCCCAGTTGGCTGCAACAGCCAGAGCTGTGCTGATCTGAACCGGCGACCATATGGGATGCCGACACTGCAGGCAGAAGCTTAACCCGCTATACCACAGTGCCGGCCCCTGAATTTTCACTTTCTAGAAGGGTGGTTTGAATTCTTATATAGAAAGGTAGCTGTGGAGTCCGAAGATCAGATTGTTTATATGAGTGGCCTTGAATTTGCATAACCTATCTAATACAATTAAACACATTTGGCTATTTAGTAGTAAAATATTAATTTAAATTATGTATTTAGTATTGCCTACTTGCCTGAACATGTTTTTATTGCTTCTAACCAGATTGAACTCTGTAACTTTTTTTTTTTTTTTTAAACAACCTTTTTAACAATCATTGAGTTGGTTGTAGAGGAAACATTTTGGTAAGTATTTACATGATATACTCAAGTAAAGAAATGGGCTATGATTAACTGGCATGGATTGCTTTTTGACTTGCTTGTTTTGTGTTTGTATTTTTCTTCTAATATAATAACCAGGGATTAATGAAAATCAAGTTCCATCCTCAGACAAGAGGTAAAGTTGACATGTTCTTCCCATACTCTTAGAAAAGACATGTAGCCAGATATAACCGAGGCTGCTTAGCAATAATGAAACTGCTTCTCTAAGTAATTTAGATTGACAGGATGGTTTATAGTAGCAGCCAACTTGTGGGAACATATGGGCAATGCTAGTGGGCTGGGTTTTTTTTCTACATTTATTAAATGTGTTTGTCATAGGAAAATGTAGATGTCAGGAAATAGCTTTTAGGGATAGAGGATTGCATTATTTTGAGATACTAAATACACGTTGGTAAAGAATGGTGATTTTCAACCTTTACCGCTTAATGTCTGATTTAACAGAGGACAGTGAGAGTCTTGCCTTTTTCTGTATTGATTTTACTGTGATTTCATGCATCTAGAAACTTTCATTGTATGCCTTTGAAGGTGAGAAACAGACAAGTAACATTATGATGAGAATAGTTGTGTCCTCATAAACCCTGTGAAAAGTTCCCTAGACCAAAACCTGGGAACCCCTGGCATATAGTAACATTGTATTATGTAAAGTCAATTCACACAGATGACAAAAACCACATTTAAATTTGTATTGTCTTTTGATGTTATTATTTTCCATAAAGATAGTGTTTGACTTATTACTTCTCTGTACTTTGTTTTTCAGGTAACGAAGGAAAGTTCAGCCAGCTGATTTTATTTTTAGCTTACTGCTGTCTCTGTCAGAAGAAACGTGGTGCACAGTTTGATGTACTAAAGACAGCACGATATTTGTAAATTATCTTACAATAAACAACTTCCAAGAAAAAACTCACTGTCTTCTCTTATTACAAAATGAGATATTGTTAAACCATTAAAAATATTAACACATGCTACTATGGAAGCTTTTGAGAGGAAGATCATTTAAGAGGCTCTTTTGATTTTGTAGCTCTCTCCTGAACTTAAAAAGGCTACCCTCTGTGGCCAAGGGGCCACAGCCCAGAACCTCAGCCCAGGCTTCCATCCTTTTCTAACTTTAAAGACTGTCAACAAAATGAAGTAAAAATGCTACTGGAGTCATTTGGTGTTTCTCATATAAGAGATACAGAATTTCCAGGCATTTAATTACTCTAAATAAACTTTTAAGGATGTTTTTTACAAGCACTGAGAAAAACATTTGAGTATGATATCTTTAGATACCTGTTAAGATTGAATGCCTGAACCAATTCTGTGTACTAAAGTAGCCATTATCAACATAGCAGGTTTTTTCTGATTTGTTTAAAATAGGGAATTAATTGTATTATAAAAGTAATATATATAAGTTTCAAAAAGCAAAAAAAAAAATAAAACCCATCCTTACTTAAAAGTTAGGTGTTTATCTCTTGATTTTTAAAAACCACTAAATAAATGCTTTTTTAAAAAGATTTGTTTATTTGAAAGGCAGAGAGATGGAGATCTCCTATCGACTGGTTCACTCTCCTGATGCTCACAACATCCGCATCTGGGCCAGGCTGAAGCCAGGAACCAGGAATTCCATCTGTGTCTCCTACATAGTGCAGACACCCAAGTACTTGGACATCCACTGGTTCATTCCCCAAATACCTGAATTAGGCAGGTATTTCATACCCACAAGCAGACCTGGGGCAGGCTGAAACCAGGAGCCAAGAATTCCATCTGTGTCCCCTGTGTGGGTGGCAGGGACCCAAGTACTTGTGTCACCTGCTGCCTCCCAGGTACATTATGAAACCCAGATCAGCAGCCGAGGAGGCAGGATTGAAACCAGCACTATGATAGGAAATGCCCGCATCACAAATAACGACTTAACCCACTGTACCACAACACCAGGCCTAGGCTCCTGGGTTGTATCTGCCATCCTGAGAATTCCAAATGTCCTGTGTAGGGCTTCATTTCTTGTCATACATTGCCTCTGTTTATTTTACTTGTACACATCCTCCAGGTTATGAGAGTTAACTTTTTTTAAACATTTTTTCTTTTTTTTTTTTTTTGACAGGCTGAGTGGATAGAGAGAGAGACAGAGAGAAAGGTCTTCCTTTTTGCCATTGATTCACCCTCCAATGGCCACTGCGGCCGGTGCATCTCGTTGATCTGAAGCCAGGAGCCAGGTGCTTCTCGTGGTCTCCCTTGCAGGTGCAGGGCCCAAGGACTTGGGCCATCCTCTACTGCCCTCCCGGGCCATAGCAGAGAGCTGGCCTGGAAGAGGGGCAACCGGGACAGAATGCGGCACCCCAACCAGGACTAGAACCTGGTGTGCCGGCGCCACAAGGCAGAGGATTAGCCTGTTAAGCCACGGCGCCGGCCGAGAGTTAGCTTTTTTTTTTTTTTTTTAATTTTTATTTTATTATTATTTTTTTTTTTTGACAGGCAGAGTGGACAGTGAGAGACAGAGAGAAAGATCTTCCTTTGCCGTTGGTTCACCCTCCAATGGCCGCCGCGGCTAGGGCGCTGTGGCCGGCGCACTGCGCTGATCCGATGGCAGGAGCCAGGTGCTTCTCCTGGTCTCCCATGCCGGTGGAGGGCCCAAGGACCTGGGCCATCCTCCACTGCACTCCCTGGCCACAGCAGAGAGCTGGCCTGGAAGAGGGGCAACCGGGATAGAATCCAGCGCCCCGACCGGGACTAGAACCCGGTGTGCCGGCACCGCAAAGCGGAGGATTAGCCTAGTGAGCCGCGGCGCCGGCCCGAGAGTTAACTTTTAAGAACATGTATGTCTTTATGTCTATTGGTGGAGAAGGCACTGTGGCTTAGTGAGTAAAGCCACCACCTGCAGTGCTGACATCCCAAACGGGCACCAGTTCAAGTCCCGACTGCTCCTCTTCTGATCCAGCTCTCTGCTGTGGCCTGGGAAAGCAACAGAAATGGCCCAAGTGCTTGGGCCCCTGCACCCGTGTTGGAGACTTGGAAGAGACTCCTGGCTCCTGGCTTTGGACAGCCCTGGCCATTGCAACCATTTGGGAGTGAACCTGCGGATGGGAGACCTCTCTCTAACTTTGCCTTTCAAATAAATCTGGGGGGAAAAAAAGTCTATTGGGTCCTCAGAAATAGGAGTTTGGGTATAGATCTAAGTTAGAAATTCATTTCCTTCAGGATTGTGAATGTATTGGCTCATTGTCTTCTGGTGTCCCTGTGATTCTCCAAAAGCCCTAAAGCCAGTTGATTTCTAATTTTCATGGTATTTTTTTCTCTGGAACCTTTTAGCTCCTGCACTGTTCTGAAATTTCATGATGATTCACTGTGGATCCAATTTTATACATTCTGTTGGGTATACATTATTCCATTAACTATGGAAACGTGGTCTCAGAAAACCTAAACAGAACTTTTTACAAAAAGAATTATTTGAAAGAGTTACAGAGGCAGAGAGGGAGAAACTGATCTTCCATCCACTAGTTCACTCAAATGGCCATGATGGTCAGGGCTGGGTCAGGCTGAAGCCAGGAGTCTGGAACACCATCTAGGTCTCCCATGTGAGTGTCAAGGATCCATCACCTGCTGCCTTCCCAGGCACATTAGCAGGGAGCTAGATCAGAAGTGGAACAGCCAGGACCTGAGTCAGCACTCATTGGATGCCAGTATCACAGGTAGTGGTCCAACCTGTTACACCAGTGTTGGCACCAGTACATTTTCATGAATTATTTCATTGATTTCCTCCTTATGGCTATCTTTCTGAAACTTGTTTTTCGGGATGTTGAACTTCTGGGCTGGTCTGCAAATCTTCTGTTTCTAGTTTCCATCTGTTTATCTTTTTCTAATAGTTTGCAAGGATTTTTTTTTTCTATTTACTTTCTAATTATTTTACTTTTCCAGTTATTTCCTTTTTCTTAAACATTCATCTTTAAATATTTTCTTAATATATTACCTTTATATATTGGTAATTTCATTTGATGTTTTTCTTGCCTGTACTATTTCTAGCTTCTATGGTTTTTTTTTTTTTTTTTTTTTTTTTTTTTTTTTTTTTTTTTTTTTTGACAGGCAGAGTGGACAGTGAGCGAGAGAGAGACAGAGAGAAAGGTCTTCCTTTTTGCCGTTGGTTCACCCCCCAATGGCCACTGTGGCCGGCACGCTGTGGCCGGCGCACCGTGCTGATCCAAAGCCAGGAACCAGATGCTTCTCCTGGTCTCCCATGTGGGTGCAGGGCCCAAGGACTTGGGCCATCCTCCACTGCACTCCAGGGCCACAGCAGAGAGCTGGACTGGAAGAGGAGTGACCGGGACTAGAACCTGGGGTGCCAGTGCCGCAGGCGGAGGATTAGCCTATTGAGCCGCAGCGCCGGCCTCTAACCTCTATGTTCTATGTTCTGTGTTGGTAGTTTTTCTGTAAAGAGTGAGATAGTGAATATTTCAGGCCTATTGGGTCACATAAGATCTCTATAATTTGTTTTTCTTTGGTTTTTGTCTTGTTTTATATATCCCTTTAAAATGCAAAAATCATTCTAAGTGACTTGGTCCTGATTCTGAGTTTTCCCCAGATACCTGGTTGTCTGCCCTTGTTCAAGACTGACTGGAAGCTCTTTGTTTGTGAGAGGTGCTCTTTGATCTTGAACCCTTCACTGAGGGGTCATTTATTGTGCCACACCCCATGCCAGTATCTTCAGGTCTTTGCTCTTGTCTCAGCAGATTATTTAGGCAAAATTCTTTCAACCGTGTCCTTGGAAAATAAAGCACTGAGAAACAGCATCTGTGCGCTTAGGATGAGGGAGGTGGGGATATCAGCTAAGAATCTCAACATGCAGTACCTTAGGCCTGCCTCTTTGGCCTGCACAAGCACCATCAACACTTATAGGGCCTAGTGGCCCTCAGTCCAGAAACCCTCTTTTCTTCTTAGGAGCAAATCTCCAGGCTTCTGCCAGGACTGGGGAGGAGCTGTCGCCCAAAGCTGCCACGTGGGGAGAAGATCAGCCTCCAAAATTACATTGACTTTTCCCTGTTGTCTCCTCTTTAGCTCTTGACCCTTATGAATTTGTCTTTTGGTGGGGGGGAAAAACCCACTGCTAAAGTTTTAGTACAACGTGGGGTGGATGAAATCAGGACATCCGTTTTATTTATGACCCGTAAGTGAATATCCAGAAAGATTTTGCAAGAAAAAGATCGTATGCATATAGCTTTAAACTTGGACATTCTGTGTTGGTAAAGAGCTACCTAACTTAATAGAAGAAAGTTGCAATTTTCCACTAAGAGTGTAGAATGAACATCCTAGAGCAAGTCTTTTTGCATTTGTGTGAGTTTTTTTTTTTAAGATTTATGTATTTGAAAGGCACAATGACATACACAAAGAGTACAATTGTATTTCTGCAGACCATTAGAAGTGAAATCAATGACTCAACTACATTTTAAAATAGACACTGCCAAAGTACACTCAAAAAGACTAGGCTTGCATCAACAGTGTGTAAGGTAGTCAGATGTCTTCCTACTCTTAAAACTGAAGCCTCAATAATCTGATGGGCAAAAAGACAAAATTGCCTGTATTTTTTAAACTGAGTTTTTATATTTTTCTCACTGAAACAGGAGTTTGTTGTCTAGCAGAGGCATCAACTTATTTGTGTTGCTATTTAAAATTTGAGAAGTTGGTGTAATTGATCTTGGCTAACACTGTCCTATCAATTTTTTGTACTCCACTTTTAAATACCATCTGATCTTCTCTGTATAAAGGAAAGTAATAGCCAATGGTGGGAAATGTAATTTTTGTTAGCAAATTTGCATTTCTCTTCCATACTTCCTTCATGCCTAGGGTCTTGAGAAATAAGACTGAATAAGGACTTATTTGCATTACCAATTACACATAAGTGAAGATAAGTGTTCGATGTGTAGCACAGTGGTTGGGAGTGTAGGCTTTGAAGCAAACTTGGTTGGAATGCTAGCTCAGTCCTTACTGAAACCTTGAGTGTGTTACTTTCAGTTGTGCAATCTGTAAAATGGAGACTAAAAATAGTACTTCACGGGGTTGTTAGGAGGATGAAATGAGTTAATATTTATAAAGTGCTTGGAATTTGACACCTGGTGTGTGCTGTGTATGTTGTTAAATTTCTGATCTAGGTAAAGTGATCATCAGTTCAATATGGCATTTATTAGTACTCTTGTATGTATTGCCATTCTACGCTCTAAAGATAAAACACTTCCCTGAAGGAGCTCACAGTCTGGAGAAAAGATAAGCAGATGATGACAAAATGTAGTATGTTAGAGTTGGTGAGCACATAGGAAGGATACCCAGCTTGACTCAGGGGGACTGAAGAGGCAGTCAAGCCTGGAGGAAGTGATAAGTAAACTGAGACCTCAAGGATCAATGTGTGAACAGTAGAGAATACGTTACTAGAGCAAAGTGGTGGGAAGGCATTTCAGGTCACAGAGTAGAGTAAGCAAAATCCAAAGCTGGTGTTCGAATGGAGATTCTGAGAACTGTTAATAGAAGGAGAAAGACAACAAAAATCTGGAAGATTAGCTGGGAAAGATTTTGCACTGTGCCATGTGGTATGGATATGTAGAAAGGAGTCTTGAATAAGCATGAGGTTTTTTTTCCTCCCTGAGTTGCAGCCTCTAGTTTTGCTAAGGGTCATAACATGCAATTACAATGAGTGTTTTCTATTAGTAAGCTTCATTACATAATGTAAAAAGCCATCCTATTTTCCTGAAAGCACCTAGACAGTACCTACAGTGCTGGATCTGTTCATTTTAATATTCCTGGAGTGAGTTTCCATGATTACAAATCCCATTTTCTGAAATTTACCCTTTATGAACATTTGTTTCTGCTTTACCACAAAATGCAGCTTTCAGAAACATTCTTTTGAAAGCTCTCTAAGAAAGTTCCAACATGGGAAGCAGTCCACACAGCAGACTCATAGAATGACAAATGCCCTAAACAGCACTCTGACCTCAGAATCAGCCCCTAAGGCATTTGAATCTGACTGAAAATACCATGAGAGCATTTCAGGCATTCAAGGCCAAGACATAGTGTAAAAAATGGTTCTGAATGAAGGATCTCTATGAGTGAGACCCCAGTGGAAAGAAGGGGCCATCAAAGAACAATGTGCTTTTCTCTGAAAGGAGGAGAGAACTTCCACTTTGCATATGACCCTGTCTTAAAAACCGATGGAGATTGTGGACTCAAAAGGCTTCTACAGCCTTGGTGGCTCATGTCAGGAGCCTCAGGTGATCGCTGACGTCATGAGTAAGAGTGTCAGTTGTTAACCACGGGAGTCACTGTTCACTTGCTCCCCATGTTGGACCTCTGTCCTTAATGAGGTGTACTATGAGAATTAAATGGTAAATCTTGTCTTCAAACTGTACTTTATACTTTGTGTGTCTGTGTGGGTGCAAACAGTTGAAATCTACTTAGTATAGAGTTGGTCTTCTGTATATAGTCAATTAAAAACAAATCTTAATGGAAAATGGAATGGGAGAGGGAGTAGGAGGTGGGATGGGAGTGGGGGTGGGAGAGAAGGAATGGGGGAAGGAAGAAACACTATATCCCTAAAAGCTGTACATATGAAATTTGTATTCATTAAATAAAAATCAAAAAGAAAAAAAAAGAAAGCTCTTTAAGATTAAAAATCATGCAATCGTGGAGCTCACACAATAAAAAGTGGCATCCTTGTTGGCACTGCATCCACTCATCCCCAGCTGTAACTCTTGTGCTAACTCTGATCTCTAAACTAGTGCTCAGCTTTGCCACATTACTCTGGTTCTTTTCATCCTTGACTGAGTATCATAAGGATTTGTGCTCTGCTCTCAAGAAGAAATTTCAGTCTCAGATCTATGTCCTACTAAGTTGCTACAGATAGTTCTACTCAGTGCTCTTATGGAAAGCAGCTATTCCATTTCTATTGCTGCAGTCCTTGCAAAAAGTTCTTTCTCCCTTGCCTCCACATTCTCACATCCAGTCAGTCCTCTTTTTAAAAATAGCAGCATGATGAGGTATAATGCACATGCCATAAGATTTACACTTTTAAAGCGTATGATTCAGTGTGGTGGGTGTTTTTGTGTATTCACAAAGTAATCTGTTATATGCACTATGGCAAGGTGAATTGTTCTAAAAGGCATTTATTCACTGAGTCCTGACTACCTGCTAGGTACTGAACCTATAAACTGGGCATTTATCAGTGACAGAGGAACACAGTTCCTCCTTCCCTGAAGTAGACATCAAAAAATAGAGAGCGAATGATGAGTGTAGTTTTGGATACTCACATCAAACATATTCAACTAGAGTTTTATATGGGACATCCAGCCAGACATTAATCATTAGGTGTAGTTACGCTAGCATGACGCTCAGGGAAAATGCCAGAGTGTTGCAGCAAGCAGTCATCTGCAGATAACTAACGATTACAACCACTGGGATGAATCATGAACAGAGAACAAACAGGCAGAGGTATTGCAGGGCAAAACAAATTTGTGATATTACTGAAGCCACAGTTCTCACTTTGAGGGAAAAGCAAATGGAGACAAAAATAATGAGAGTAGGAAAGGAATACATAGTTTTACATTTGCAACAAAGGCATCAGTGTGTACTTAAAATACACTTTATGACTTTTTTAGAAAAGATTTATTTATTTTAAAGTCTGACTTTAAAATACATGTATTTGCTGGGTTTGTCCACTCCAAGGCCCCTAATGCAATGATACCCCTGCAGTAATGAAGGTCAACTTGCCCAAATCTAGGGCAGGGAAAACAGCACAAGGTGAGCCTAGAAAATCTTGGAACACAAGTAAGGAAGAGGTCAATGACTGACAGTGTCACAGTACAAGAATAGCACAGCTGCTTGAAAGGGCTTCTCCTGGGCAAATCCAAGAGAATTTAAGGATGGAGAGAATCATGAGATGGTTATAAACTGTAACACTTCAACACCTCCCCCCTACCAAAAAAGAGACTCTGACCACGTAATGATACCAGAAAAGGAGGAGGACACCTTCTTTACAGAAGAATGCCTGCTCATGCATGCAAGGGAAATGACAGAACTGGACAAATCACTTTGTAATCACCAGTGCAGGCGTTCATGTAGCAACAGATCAGAAACGGATGCCAATAAAACCACTGGGGTGGAAGGTGGGGAGAAGCAGGTTTTTCAAATCATCTCAGAATACCACTTTACAGATTACTTCGTTAATTCAAAATAAGAAAGGGCGACTTTACAGTGGAGAGCTCTGGCAGCTACCAGATCAAACGGTGTCACCAATAAGGGACAACCTGACTTTCTGATGTGTGACAGCAGCAGGTACAATTGACCTGTGTGGGAGTACTCATATTCTCGCCAAACCTAATCAAGTGAGAAAACAATTAGACAAAGACTGTGAGACATTTCTCCTGGCCTTTGCAAAATGTGTCATGAATACCAAACAACAATAGTCATAAACAAAAATACAACCAGAGGGCTGATCTAATTCAAAAAGGCTGAAGAGAAAGACATGGCAACTAAGTGCAATGAGTGATTCTTGATTTGGTGCTGAATTTAAAAATAAAAATAGCTATAAAATGGGGCTAGCGCTGTGACATACTAGATTAAGCCTCTGCCTGTGGCAGTGGCATCCCATATGGCCGCCGGTTCCAGTACTGGCTGCTCTACTCCCGATCCAGCTCCCTAATTATCCTGGGAAAGCAGTGCAAGATGGCCCAAGTGCTTGGGCCTCTGTACCGCCATCGGAGGCCTGGAGGAGGCTCCTGGCTCCCGGCTTTGGAGTAGCCCAGCACCGGCCGTTGCAGCCTTCTGGGGAGTGAACCAGCAGATGAAAGCCTTCTCTCTGTTTCTCCCTCTGTCTGTAACTTTGCCTCTCAAATAAATAAATCTTTAAAAATAATGGTATAAATTTCCAATTTGGAAATTTATATTTACTAAATAAAAAAATTTTAAAAAAGGTATAACATGCATTTGGGCACAAGGGCAAAACCTGCAAGTGTGCTTCGTCCTGGATATTACTATATTGATCTTAAATTTGAATGTGATCGTGGAATTACGCCGTAGTGGAAGTTGTGATGTTTCATTGGATCCTCCTTCAGGACTGAAGGACTTGTTCCGCTGGCTATTGGGAATCCTGTCAGCACACAGCCCTTAGTTGTCAACCTTCTTTGGAATTAACTCTACTAGAAATCATCTTGCCCAAAGTTGTGGCCATCTCCTGTGGCAGCAGACATCAAATACCTGATCAATGAGACCATAAAGGCCAAGTCCGCCTGCCTGACGCAAGACAAGTGGCAAGGGCCATCCCGAGTTACAGCTCTCCGGGGGTTGGCTGAGGCCTTTCTTGAATATGATATGTAACCCGTTGTCAGCTTACCCCAGCTGTTCCTTTCCCTTCATTCCCCATTTCTCTCCTCTCCCCTTCCTACCTTCCCCTTCCCTCTCCTCCTCTAACATTTTCCTCCCCCAGGCCTGCTTCCTGCCCTGCCCTTCCGCTCCTTGGCCCCGGGTGGTAATCCCAAGGGCATACCTCTGCACGCTGATCTCCACCTCAGAGATTGCCTTCTGCGGGAGTCTAGCGTGGGTCAGTTCGGTATAGAGGGGCCTGGGAGAGCAAAGACCAAGATGGGATTCTGGAGCCGGATCTCCCTCCTGGTGTGCTGGTAGCAGATGGATCACATAGGTGGTGCTTGGCACGAGGTAGCAGTTCCTAAATGTGCAAGTTGTGAAACTTTCCCCAGTTGGTGAACTGGGGCGTTCTAACAGTGGAAACAAGCTGGCAGGATGTATCAGTGTGTAGGATATTCCAGGGCTGGCAAACAACAGAGGCCAGGTGGCAGTGCTTAGGAGTCAGAAGCCAGGTGAATGCAATTACCACAAGTGGGGGGTGGGAAATCAGAGAGGTGGGCTTGCTTGTCCAATTATGAAGATGGTTCATAGAGCAAAGACCTCCTGGGTGAAATAGATGAGCAGTGACCATGTGAGCTGTTCAATCTGTACAATCAAAATAATTCGGGTAACAGCTCAATAACCAGTCATGAGCCCTGAAACTCTTGACTGAAGGAGAGGCTAAGAGGAGGAAGAATGTTGTAACATCAATGGATGATGACCCCACCCTTCCACCAAGGAATCCACAGCCATTAATTCAGGTAACCATCCATTAGCAAAAGGCAATACTCACAGTTTGGAAACTACTGAACGCAACGGGGCCTAAGTTGAAAATGAAACCAGGGCCACCTATTAGAGGGAGGACATATGAGGCCAACTGCTACTTGGGGTCTTGGCCTTGGCCCAGTGCACACTGGGTCTCTGGGTTTATGGATCCACTGAGTGATCAATTCCATGATTCCTGAATGTTTCACTGGAATCGACATACTGGGATGTTGGCACAACCCCTATGTTGGTTCCTTGGCCTGCGGGAGTGGGAAAGCAGAGCACACACCTTTGAAAGTGTCCCTGCAGCTGGGAGCAGGGGCAGAAATCACTGGCATGCTTCAAGACCAAAAGTATGCTGGGGCAGTGGTCCCGTTATTTCTCCACTTCATTTGACATCTGGCTCCTGCAAGTATCAGATGCGTCCTGAGGGACAAGAGCGAACTACTGTAAACTCAGCCAAGGGGTAGTCTGGGTGCAGCTGCTATGCCAGATGTGGCATCTTTACCAAGACAGACAAGCCCTGTCTCAGGCACTTGCAATGTGTCCATTGCTTGGTGAAAGTGAGCTTTTCCACCCCAAATAGAAAGGAGCAGAATTAATTTAAAGTCACTTGGGACAGTTAAAAGTATACATTTTGAGCTATGTTAATTCTCCCACCCTTTGTCACATACAGTCTCATGAGATTTGGACTGGCTGAGTGACTCACAAAACATCACACAGGGCTATGTGCTGACATTATCATGCTAATCATAATGGAAAAGTAAGAAGTGGTTAATACCTTAGCTTAAGGGTGATGGTAAGATACAGGTGCTCCAGAGGTCCATCATTTGTGTAGACGTTTAGGGTCTGGGACATGCTGGCAATTTCTGCAAAAACAATAGGAAAGTACATGATTGTCCCTTGCAATTTCCACCAGGAAGAAGGAAACACCAGGCTTCCGTAGGCTTTTCACCAGGCTTTTTAGGCTTCTTTGATTCTGGAAGCAGAATATTCCACACCTGGGAATTCTGCTGTCTGCCATAGTGATGACCTAAAAAGTCAATTCTGACTTGGGGCCCAGAGCAGGGAAGGTTTCTGCCGCAGGCTCAGGCAGTGGTAGAATCCCTCCTACCTGGGCCAGGTAACCTGGTAGGCATCCATAGTGGGAAATACTCCACATGGGAGTTTATAGCAAGCCCTAAAAGGTGGTCATAATGTGTTTCTCACCAGGGGTGTGGAGTAAAGGTCATAGCACATGCAGTGGAGGGTGATATGCTTTTAGGAAACTATGTCCTGGCCGGCACTGTGGCTCACTTGGCTAATCCTCCATCTGCGGCGCCGGCACACTGGGTTCTAGTCCCAGTCGGGGCGCCAGATTCTGTCCCAGTTGCTCCTTTTCCAGTCCAGCTCTCTGCTGTGGCCTGGGAGAGCAGTGGAGGATGGCCCAGGTCCTTGGGCCCTGCACCCGCATGGGAGACCAGGAGAAGCACCTGGCTCCTGGCTTTGGATCAGCACGGCGCGCCGGCTGCAGTGGCCATTGTGGGGTGAACCAACGGAAAAGGAAGACCTTTCTCTATGTCCACTCTGCCTGTCAAAAAAAAAAAAAAAAGGAAAATATGTCCTTACATGCTGCTATGCCACAAGTAGTCATGAAACCAGAACTGCCCATCATGTGCTGGGTTCTGGTGGACCCACCAAGTGACAATGTTGAGCCTAGCAGCAGCAGTCTACCGTGAAACAAAAGGTACCTCCAGGACGTATCAGGAACGGGGCCACAGGACGCAAACCACAGGAGAAGGCAGGTCGGACCCCAGTGCCTTCATTCATGTGGCACCAGCTCCTGTGCTTCATATCGGGCCAGCAGCTGCATGGAAGTTCCTTACGGTCAGAGGATCAGGAAAGACAGAAGCCAAGTTTATTCACAGATGTGCTGGTTCAGCATGCAAGTCAGAAAGGGACTAGGACCAAGAAGTAGCCTCACTCTGTGTGACCCTGAAAGAGAGCAGTGAGGGGACCAGTTCTCCATGGTCAGAGCTTAGCCAGCTTGCCAACCAGCACTGACTCTCTGTGATGGACTGAATTATTCCCCTCCAAAATGCCTATGTTGAAGCTGTAACCCCAGGTCTACCTCATAACATGACTGGCTGTGGAGATAGGGCCTTTAAATTAGTCAATAAGGGGAAATGAAGTCATAGGGTGAGTGAATGACCTAATCCCACTGGTGTCCACATAAAAAGAGACAGCACATTGGGGCCGGTGCTGTGGCCTAGTGGTTAAAGCCGCCACCTGCAGTGCCAGTATCCCATATGGATGCCGGTTCAAGACCTGGCTCCTCCACATCTGATCCAGCTCTCTGCCATGGCCTGGGAAAGCCACAGAAGATGGCCCAAGTGCTTGGGCCCCTGCACCCAGGTGGGAGATCCAGAAGCTACTGGCTCTGAATTGGCCCAGCTCCACTACTGCGGCCATTTGGAGAGTGAGCCAGCAGATGGAAGATCTCTCTCTCTCTGCCTCTCTGTAACTTTGCCTTTCAAATAAATAATCTTAAAAGAGAGAGAGATACCAGGGGTTATGCACACACATGAAGAAGGTAGTCAGATGCAAATGAAAGAGAGGCCTTTGGAGAAACCAAACTTAGCACCTTGATCTTGGACGTCTTCTACAATGGCAAGAAAATAAATTCTGGCTAAGTATTTTGTCATGGTATCCTAGGCAAACTCTGTAGGACTCTCCAAGAACAGGCTGCTTGCAATTGATCCTAGAAAGCTATTTGTATTGATAAGAAATGGACACATATTCTAGGTATGGATTTGTCTTTCCTGTTTATGATATTGGATCCACTGATGTCCCATATCATACTGCATCAGTACAAGGAACCTATTTTACTACAGAGCGGGTGGGGAAGCAGGCACAATGCCATGAAATCCACTGGTCCTAAAACATGCCATACCACGCAGAAGCTGTCAGCCTGGCAGAGCAACAGAAAGGCCTTATTGTGGGCACAGCTAAAGCACCAGCTCGCAGGCAATGAATAGCATGTGAAGCGCTGGTGCATGGTATCCAGGGCTGCAATCCCCCACAGTGCTGTGCGCCCTTTAAGTCAACGACCTTTCCATGAGGCTGGGTTCCCAACAGGTAGATGATGTGGGGTAGAGACCAGTTTCTCCATTTACTATTACTTCCAGTGACCCCCCCCCGGGGGGGGGGTGGAATTGCTTTCTGTACCTAAAACTGGGTTCTCCAGATGTAGGTCCAATTTCTAAAAGGGGGGACTTCTTTTTTTTTTTTATTTTTTATTTTTGACAGGCAGAGTGGACAGCGAGAGAGAGAGAGAGACAGAGAGAAAGGTCTTCCTTTTGCCGTTGGTTCACCCTCCAATGGCCGCCGTGGTTGGGGCGCTGCGGCCGGCGCACCGCGCTGATCCGATGGCAGGAGCCAGGGGCTTCTCCTGGTCTCCCATGGGGTGCAGGGCCCAAGGACTTGGGCCATCCTCCACTGCACTCCCTGGCCACAGCAGAGAGCTGGCCTGGAAGAGGGGCAACCGGGACAGGATCGGTGCCCCGACCGGGACTAGAACCCGGTGTGCCGGCGCCGCAAGGCAGAGGATTAGCCTAGTGAGCCGCGGTGCCGGCCAGGGGGGACTTCTTTCATCAGGAACACTTCTTGGGGTCCTGCTAAAATATCAGCCATCCTTGGACATTTTGGCCAGGAGACAGCAGCAAAGTGAGGAGTTCCCTCACAGGCAGGAGCAATGAACCCTGATTAATAGGAGAATGTCAGGCTACCATTACAGTGAGGGATCAAGGACTGTGCAGCACCTAGGCGCTCTGTCCTGGTACCCTCGTGCCCGATTTTGATGGTCCATAGGCTAGTTCAGCGGCCAAAGTCTGAAAAGGACATGGAAACTGGGGGCTCAGAACCACTGCGTAGGAGGGTCTAGGTCACTCGACCAGAAGAGGGTTGAGAGAAACATCCAATGGGCAGTCAAGGAGGAAGAGGAGGAGTACCAACTGAGGCCGGGCTGCAGAAGTAGGGGTTGTAGTTAGTCTCCTGACCTTCCTCTTTCGACACAGAAGAGGCCCCTCCTGAACCATGGAGGAGCTACTTCCTGAACTGACACCAAGAAATGGATCTGAGGGAACAATGGGTGGAGCGCAGGGGTGTTGTAATGCACTGCTCAGAGCCCCCTCCCCCAGGACTGACGTCATGCCTCAGTGACCTGAGGAATACAAAGGACCAGCCTCCCAGCCCCAAGTTAAGGTAACTCTGAAGGGTATCCCCACCTCGCACTCTCTGTGGGATTGGCTGAAGTTTACCCTGACAGCACCTTGCAGTCCTGCCTCTGTACCTTCCCTTCTACAGAAGGTATCTCAGAAGAACTTCTAGATAAAACTTCTGCAAACTCATCTCCATCTTACAGTTGGCTTCCCTGGTTACCAAACCTGCAACATACAGTCATACATATGGTTATGAGGAATGTTCTCCTAATGGGAACACACACACACACACACACAAGTACTGCAGGTTAAGTGTCATGAAGTTTGCAACTTAGTTTCAAACTTCTGAGAAAAAAAAAAGTGTGTATGTGTGTATCCATACAGTCAAAAACATAATAAATATGGCAAAAAGTTAACAATGGGTCAATGAAGATGAAAGTGTATACCTGTATTTAAACTTTTCTGTTTCAACTTTTTTGTAGATTTGAAATGTTCCAAAATAAAAGTTTAATGGGTTAACTGCCCTCCAACCCCACCCAATCCCCACATCCCCATACACAGGTGAATTTAGAAAAGGAACACCCAGAATGGGTGTGGAAACTATTTGTGAAATCCAAGGTTCCAGAGTTCATAAATTAAGGAACTGCTGAATATTATGAACGCGCAGCAAAACGGTCAGGTAGGCTAAAACTGACAAGTTCCCATTGATTTAAGTATCAGCAAGGTTCCTGATAGTCTTGGAGACAAAAGCGTCAGTAAACACCACAGACATCTTCCGCCTAGCGTCTTGCTCCTTGTCTGCGGACTCTCATTTTGCTGATGCACCATATTTTCACATCAATTGGGTTTTCAAATTTTTTTTAAAAAAACTGAGCACTATGTTCAAGGTTCTGGAATAGTCCCTATAGAAGGACTACAGAGCTACTCAGAAATTCAGTTTATTGTGCTTGCCTCATAAACTGATGTGGTAAACACACAGTGCATGCCTAACAAACTGAGTAGGTCAGCCATTCCAACCTGGCTACCCATGTGCTGTGCGCAGCTTAACAGCGGGATGAGTTTTGCTTCCAAACAAGTACTTTTAAATTGTGTTTCCAACATTTAAAAATCAAGATATATATCAGAACATCCTAATCTCTGGCATCTTGAAAGCATTCAACAATGTTTTTCAACAATGTTTGCCTGAAAGTGGCAGAAGGCTTTGGAGCAGGCAACGGTTCTCAGGGTACTCCACTCGTGTCGCTTACTTAAGGCCTCTGTTAGGCAACTGAATATCCCATTCCCTGGACAGGTCACCGTAGCTGGCAATGTCCACCCCACCGCTCCCCACCCCCACCATGAACAGCCCACCTGGCTTTTTTTTTTTTTTTTTTTAAGCATGATTGGAAGCAGGGCTGGAGTTAGTATGAAATGAGAACTGTGGGAGTGGATTTCTCTTTTTGAAAAAACTGTATGACAATATTAATTGATCCCGGCTAGTGAGTTCTTTGGAGCCCCCAGTAATTTGGCGGCCCTAGTATCAGGGGCTTTGAATGACATGCAGAACAGCTTGGACTTCATTTAACGTAGACGGCAGCTAGCATGCCAATAAGCACAGGCAAGACAGGATCAGATCCGCGTTTTGAGCAGCAAGTTCCTCTTCCCCAAACTTATACCTCTCTGTACTAATGTTAACCCTTTGCCCCTAAAACGCTAACGACTTCCTCTTCCTTCTCCCCCAGGTGAAAGCCCCCAACCCAGGAACCCTGCCACCTGCCGCCCCAGAGGACATCTCCCACCTGCGCCTCGCATCGCCAGCTTCCGGTCGACATTCAGACCCGAGAATCGATATCGAGACCCTCGCTTCGCTCCCCCTACAGGGCGGAGCTTTCTCATCGGCGCGATCGGTATTTGACTCATGCTGCCTCTCCCCGGCGGCCGTCCAGCGGGAGGCGGAGCGAGTCCAAAATGGCGGCTCTCAGGCTGGCGCGCTCCTTGCTGCTGGGGTTTTGAGGTGGTTGCCCGGGGTCTGGGGGACGCTTTCCCCGCCGCGGGGGCCCTAAAGGATGAATCGAGAACTCTGCTAAGGTCAGGCGGCGGGGCTGGAGAGAAGTGGCAGCAAGGGCTGCGGTGGCGTCCACACACCGGGATGTGCGAGAGTTACTCCAGGTCGTTGTTGAGGGTCTCGGTGGCGCAGATCTGCCAGGCGCTGGGCTGGGACTCGGTGCAGCTCAGCGCCTGCCACCTCCTCACGGACGTGCTGCAGCGCTATCTGCAGCAGCTGGGCCGGGGCTGCCATCGGTACTCTGAGCTCTGTGAGTACCGGGCTGGGTGCGGGAGGGCTGCCCCGGTAAGTCACGAGTGACACCTCAGTCTCCCCGTTCCTCTCTCCGCATCCCCGGGCTTTGCGTTCTGCACCCCGCCCCGAGATCGGCTATCGTCTAGGCTTCCAACAGCCCTGGGGTTCCACTGCCGCTGGAAACTCCAGTCATCCCTTGGGTGCCTCTTTCCCATCCGCTAACTTCCCGCCACCAGCCCGGAGCCCAGTCTCCGCTCCCAGCTCCCGCACCCTCTTACCTCTCCCCTCTCTGAAAGGTGCCTCGGCATTTCTCATTGTCTCGGGTTTGCTGCGGGTACACCCATCCCCAGAATGCCCTACACCCTCTTCTGCCCAGGTCCTTTTTCTCCCTTGCCGCAAACTACTACAACTAGTTGTCACAGGCGCTCCGTCTACCGGCCGTTTCTTACAAGACTGGCCATTCTCGAGCTCCTAACTACAGACTCGTTGACAGCTCTGCTCCGTTAGGGACATTGCCTCTTTTTTCCCGTATCGTCGTTTCACAGACAGCATCTCCACTTAGATTTTCCCCGAGGCCGACTGTCAATTTCGATTAACTTTCGCTTACATCTCACTTAAGCATTGACTTCCTCTTGCGTAGTTTTCTCAAGTGTGGTGGAGGGATCAGAGGCAGTTGACAAGATTCTTGCAGGTGGTCTGAGGTTTTGATTTCTAAGTGAGGGTCTGGTTGTATCTATTGCTGGTGCTGTTTAATAATTTGGAATGTTTAAATAGAAGGCACGCATCATCTTGTGAGTGTGTCAGGGAGGGGGGGCTACCACTCATTTAGATTTCAGGTTGATTTTTCAGACTGGAGAACTGGATGAAGTATTTCGTAGGATATTCAGTTTTGCAAAGAGGTTCATAGACTGAAACACAGACCCACACATACACTAGACTTCCTAGGACCCAAATTCTATTCCCAGCTCTGTCGTGCTGCCAAAATAATCTGTCCATAATGCAGTTCTCCTGTCATTCTTAAAAATATTTCAGTTGTATTCATTGTTTACAGGCAAAAAACAAAACAAAACAAAACAAAAAACACCTATTAACAGCACACAGTTGCCTCTTAGAGCTACCATCTTTCTTATCTGCTGCCACCCTGCCTTACTAATCTGCTACCATGCTGAGCTACCTGCCTTTTCCAGAACATTTTAAGCCATCCTTTCCTGTATACATGCTGCTTCCTGGAGTGTCCTTGGGCCCCTGCTCTACCAGTAGTTCTACTTACATCCTGAGATTCACTTACCATTGCTCTAGGGAACTCAGGTTATCTGCTCTCATAATTCTGTGCATATTTCTGTTATGCTGTTTATCACCTTGTTTTGTAAACTATTTTTGTCTCTTCAGCCTCTCCTGGACACAAATGGATTATATTTGTATTCTGTAAACTTGTCTGGGGCCACAATATAATAGGCACCCGGGAAATAGTTGTTCAATAAATGAGCTGATAATCTGCTACCATAATAGCTCTTTATTGTCTTCACTTTTTGAGTCCCCAAAATGTGTATTTTTTTGAATGCCTGATTTCACTAATACTTCTAAATTTGGAACTGCAAAGTAACGGCATTTGTTATGATCTTGAAAGTGTACCACCCACAGAATACTCCTGGCTTTTGCTTCTTATCCCTGGCCCCCAGACATCATCCCTGCATATACTGTTACTTTTATGCCCAGTCCAGATTATGTTTTTGCTACTAGTTCCCTAAGAATATGGCTAGGTACTTAAAATAGCACTTGGATACATAGTTACCTTTTCAGCCTTATACACTGAACCAGAATATATGCTGGCATTCCATGGTACTGGGTATTCCAAAGTCATTAAGGGATAATTGTAATGCTTTAATGTGAACCATGCTTCTAATTACCTGATTTCTATAGTTAATTTTCTTGGTTTCAGTGAGAATGCAGTTTTCAGGGCCATTATTCCCGTTGTGGTTTGCTTTTTTTTTTTTTTTTCTTCAGACAGAGTTAGACAGTGAGAGAGAGAGACAGAGAGAGAGTTATAGACAGTGAGAGAGAGACAGAGAGAAAGGTCTTCTTTCCGTTGGTTCACTCCCCCAATGGCTGCCATGGCTGGCGCTGTGCTGGTCCGAAGCCAGGAGCCGGGTACCTCCTCCTGATCTCCCAAGCTAATTTTGGTATACTTATTAGACATCTCTAGATTTTTTTTTCCCTATACCATTCTGACTTTAAAATCAGATTCTGTAACCTCATGTTACCAGTATGCTATCTTGAATTCTGCTCCTTTAAATTATTTTTGTCTTTTGAGCACCACTTATGTACTCAGACCTGTACTAGGTGTAACAGATTTAGAATTACTGAACAAAATTAAGAGTATGAAAATATCAGCAAAAAACAACCAATGGCTTTTATTCCTTAAAAATTATTTTTTTCTCAAGATAAAGCATGAATTGGAAGTTACTATTAATTCAACAAATAAGGAATTTTAAAATTTCCCTTAGATGAAAATCCTCTAAGCATTTAGGGGCAGATGTTTCTGTATGAGTTGTATTATGTACAAAATATGTGTGCATTGCTGAAAGCAAGTGCTGAATCTCTCAGAACGATTCTTTAAGACTAGTGCTGTAACATAATTATTGCATGGTATAGGGAGTAAATGCAGAAGGGATAAGATAAAGGAGAGATGGTTATGAGCTGTGGATTCCATGGTAGATTGCTTTACAGCAAAGATGATGCTTGAGTTAAGCTACAAAGTGTGGTTGTATGAAGGTAGAGAATATTCTGGGTTCAAGGAAGCATAAATTATGGTGACCAAATAAGATTAAGGATGAAGAAAGTGCCAATAAGGCGACCAGCTTGACACATGTAGCTAGTTTATTTGAAAGGTGTTCAGCAGAGTGAAATCAGGTTCTGGAGGGATTTAAAAAACAGATGGAGAATGGAAACATGTGGTAGGAAACAGTGTATGTTCCTAAGTAGAAAAATAAATAGTGTGATGACAGTGGTATTTCAAGAAAATATTGCTGGCAGTGGGGTTCAAGAGAGATTCAAGAGGGCAGAACTTGACACTGTATTGAATAGTGAGTGGTAGTAGGAATAAAGAGAGAAAAATATACCTGAAGCCATAGTGAAAAGAGGGAAGGGGGTACCAGAAGGCCTTGGGTTGAGATTGCAAAGCCTGTGTACGAATTCAAGATGATCAGTGTTTTTAGACTGAGAGGGTGATAACGTTAAGAGGAATAGAAGAGTTGAAATGTATATCTCTGTTCAGTAAGAGGAAGAATGAGTATTACTTTATTTACTTTTTTCTTTTTCATACATCACAGAAGTAACCCATGCTTATAGGAAAATTCAAAGACTGCAGAAGTGTTTGAAGTTAGAAGTAAGTCTCCTGCTTCAACCATACTACTAGCTGTATTGCAGCTTCTAAGCTCTTGAACTGTTAACTGTTGATTGTGTGTCCTTCCAGCCTCTTCTGTGGGCATGTGAGCACATGCATATCCAGTCCTTACAGAATTTAGATTCTTTTTAATTTTACAGTAGAATTTAATTTTATAATTTTGACGTGATCCTAGAAGAGTTCAGTTAAAAAAATTCTTTAGGCTATTGCAAATCAGGATCCAGAATTTTCATAGACATTTAAAAATATGTAGAGGTTAAGTTTTGTTAAGGGACATGGGAAAAAACTTGCTTTTTGTAATGAAAATCTCATTACTTGTAACATTTTTAAATGTTTGCTAATTAATTTCATCTACTTGAAGGCTGAGTAATATTGAGAAAGAGAGAGCGAGAGGGAGAGGGAGAGGGAGAAGGACAGAAAGGGAGAGAGAGAAAGAGAGAGAATCTTTTATCTGCTGGTTCACTTCCTAAATTCCTAAATGCCCCTAAAAGCCAGGCCTGTTCCAGGCCCAAGCCAGGAACATGAAACTCTGAGTCTTCCACAAGGATGGCAAGGGCCCTAGCACTTGAGCCATCAACTCTTGCCTCCCAGGATGCATTAGCAAGAAACTGGATAAGAATTGAAGCCACTGGGACCGAAACCAGCATCCTAATATGAGATGCAGGGATCCCAAGCAGCTGTTTAACCTGTTGTGTCACAATACCTGCCCCTGTGTCTAATATTTTATCTTTTTATCACTTTCCATTTTATGTGATGTCTTTTTCAATTACATTTGAAAATTTGTATGTAGGAGCCAGGGCTGTGGTGTAGTGGGATAATCCTGTGCCTGCAGCACCAGCATCCCCAAAAGTGTCAGTTCTAGTCCTGGCTGTTCCACTTCTGATCCAGCTCCCTGCCATGGCCTGGGAAAGCAGTAGAAGATGGCCCAAGTGCTTGGGCCCCTGTACCTGCTTGGGAGACCTGGAAGAAGCTCCTGGCTCCTGGCTTCGGATCAGCCCATCTCCAGCTGTTGAAGCCATTTGGGGAGTGAACCAGCAGTGAAGACCTCTCTCTCTCTGTCTCTCTCTGCCTCTGCTTCTTTTCTTTTCTTTTTTTTTTTTTAAGATTTGTTTATTTATTTGAAAGGCAGTGTTACAGGCCCAAGCAGAGAGATGGATTGGAAGAGAAGCAGCCAGGACACGAACCTGCGCCCATGTGGGATACCAGTGCTACAGGCAGACGCTCACCCCCACCGTGCCACAGCACTGGCTCCTAAACTACTTTTTAAAAAAAATTTTAGGCCAGTGCCATGGCTCAATAGGCTAATCCTCCGCCTTGCGGCACCAGCACATCGGGTTCTAGACCCAGTTGGGGCACCGGATTCTGTCCTGGTTGCTCCTCTTCCAAGCAAGCTCTCTGCTATGGCCGAGGAGTGCAGTGGAGGATGGCCCAAGTGCGTGGGCTCTGCACCCCATGGGAGACCAGGAGAAGCACCTGGCTCCTGCCTTGGGATCAGCGTGGTGCGCCGGCCGCAGTGGCCATTGGAGGGTGAACCAACAGCAAAAGGAAGACCTTTCTCTCTGTCTCTCTCTCTCTCACTGACCACTTTGCCTGTCAAAAAAAAAAAAAAATTACTTAAGTTGTTTGAAAGACAGAGAGTCAGAAATGGAAATAGAGGGACCGAGAGAAATCTTCCATTCACTGGTTCACTTCCCCAAAGCCCATAACAACCAGAGTTGAGCTAAGCAAAAGCAGTGAGCACTGAATTCAGTCCCAGCCTCCCACATGGGTGACAGGGACACAAGTACTTGGACTATCATTTGCTGCTTCCCAGAGTTTGCATTAGCAGGAAGCTGGATCAGAAGCTGAGTATCTAGGACTTGGATTAGGCCCTCCAAGGTGGGGTGCGTAGTGTCCCAAGTAGCAATATAACCACCATGTCAAACACCTGCCCTGTAAACTGTTTTTAGTATTTGTTCTATCCTAGCTGATCATTAAAGTGATTGTGGTGTTTTGGGTAGTTGTCCAGTCATATTTTAACGTGACTTTAAGAATCAGCTTTCTTTTTTTGGACAGGCAGAGTGGACAGTGAGAGAGAGAGAGAGACAGAGAGAAAGGTCTTCCTTTTTCCATTGGTTCACCCCCCAATGGCCACTGCGGCCTGTGCGCTGGGGTGGGCGCATTGCGCTGATCCGAAGCCAGGAGCCAGGTGCTTCTCCTGGTCTCCCATGCGAGTGCAGGGCCCAAGGACTTGGGCCATCCTCCATTGCCTTCCCGGGCCACAGCAGCGAGCTGGACTGGAAGAGGAGCAACCGAGAGAGAATCTGGCACCCCGACCGGGACTAGAACCCCGTGTGCTGGTGCCGCAGGTGAAAGATTAGCCTATTGAGCCGTGGCGCTGGCCCAAGAATCAGCTTTCCGATACTTAAGTAACGTGATGTTTAAAATTGAATAAGTTCTTTCTAGTAACTAGGTCTTAAATATACAGCATATTTGATTCTGAGCTTAACACTTTTTACTTAATTACTTAATACTTTTTAAATATTTTAAAAAATACTCAATGGGGTTTTCTTAAAATAATTTCATTTGCTTTTGACTTTGTTTCAGATGGCCGAACAGACCCAATTTTGGACGATGTTGGTGAAGCTTTCCAACTTATGGGGGTTAGTCTACATGAACTAGAAGACTATATTCACAACATTGAACCTGTCACTTTCCCACATCAAATCCCCTCATTTCCTGTTAGCAAGAACAATGTACTGCAGTTTCCTCAACCTGGAAGTAAAGATGCCGAGGAAAGAAAAGAATACATTCCTGATTACATGCCACCCATTGTGTCTTCTCAAGAAGGTTTGTCATTTTGTTTGTTTCTTCCTCCCATACTAACAATTAATGAATTTTTGATCTTAGTTTTTCAGGCTATGCCAATGTGTAAGTTATAAAAGTGCAATAAAAATATTTGAGTGTTGTGTAGAAATTATTCTAACCCTTAGATCAGCAGACTTGCACCTGGGATTACTAGGCAGAACTATTGTGTGATCAAGGTTATGTCTGAAGAGTCATTTATCTCCCTTGTAGGTTTTGAGTAGGGAAGAACAGATTATGGCCACAGAGAGAAACTTTTCAGTAGACATTTGAGGGTACTTCAAAAAGTTCATGGAAAAGTGAAATTAAAAGATAAATTTTGGGCAGACATTGTGGCACAGCAAGTTAAGCTGCCACTTGGGATGCCTGCATCCCATTTTGGAATGTCAGTTCAAGTCACCCCTCTTGCGATTCTTGATACAGCTTCCTGCTGATGCACCTTGGAAGGCAACAGATGATGGCCCTGGTGCTTTGGTCCTTAACCACCCACATGGGAGACCTGGATGGAGTTCCAGGTGCCTGGCTCACCCCTAGCTGTTGATGGCATTTGGAGAGTGAACCAGCAGATGAAAGATCTCTGTCTGTCATTGTGCCTTTCAAATAAATAAGTAAATAAATCTTTAAAAAAGACAAAGTTTATTTTGATGCAAAAAAGCTTTGAAATCCTTACACAGAGAATAATACTTATTTTTCATGAACTTTTTGAAGACCTTTCATATGCATGAATTTCAAACTGTTTTTGTACAAAAATAAACTTATCTTTCAATTCCATCTTCCATGAACTTTTTAAAGTACCCTTGTATTATATAAGAATAGGATATCAAGTAATCTAGAAAAACCTTTGAAAAGAAAAATTGGGTAGCTCTTTTCTTCCCTATTTATTATTAATATGAATTGAATACCATTGATTTTTACTGGGGTTGGGGAGTGAGTTGCTGTGGATATTCACTGATGTTATGCAGATGCATCTCTGGTTTTATGATGAGTAGAAATGTTTGTTTAGTCATATAGAACTTGTGATTATAAAGTAATAATTCGGTACAGCGGTGTATCCTATTGGGGAGTTTTTCTTCCTGTGTGATTTTATTTGTTGATCATTAAGTTCACTAAGATTCTAAAGAGATGAACTTAAGTAATTTGTGGTCTGTAAGTACAGAATATTTTTCATTGTAACAAATGGAAAAGTTGCAATTTCTGTTCTTTTCAGGATTCTAAAATCATAGGTATACTTCAGCACAATGCAGATGATGCCAGAAATAACTTTTATTTATGACTTTTAAAATTCTGATAATATATACGTAAAGCTGACATACCCATTTTTGTGATGTACAGTTCTATAACATTAAGTAGACTCACATTGTGACACTGTCACCACCACCTATCTGCAGAACTTTTCATCTTCCTGTGTTGAAACTCTGCCCCATTAAAATTAGCTCCCCATTCTCCTCTTCCCTCTGCCTGTTCTGGATCATTCATTTTCTGTCTATGAATTGATCCACTCTAGATATCGCTAATAAATTTAGAATCATATAGTCTTTGTCTTTTTGTAATTGGCCTGTCTCACTTAGCATTAAGGTTCTTCCATCTTGTAGCATGTATCAGAAGTTTCTGATACAGGCAGACTGTTACATTATATGTGTTTTCTACCTTTTTGTTCCTTCATTTGTCCCTGGGCATTTGGATTGTTTCTTCCTTTTGGCTCTTGTGAATATACTGTCCCATCAGTGTTGCAATAAGGATTTCTTGCAATTTATTTCTTAAAAGGTCTTGTTCACTTTTTTTTTTTTTTTGACAGGCAGAGTGGATAGTGAGAGAGAGAGACAGAGAGAAAGGTCTTCCTTTTTGCCGTTGGTTCACCCTCCAATGGCCGCCGTGGCCGGCGCATCTCGCTGATCTGAGGCAGGAGCCAGGTGCTTCTCCTGGTCTCCCATGCGGGTGCAGGGCCCAAGCACTTGGGCCATCCTCCACTGCCTTCCCAGGCCATAGCAGAGAGCTGGCCTGAAAGAGGGGCAACCAGGATAGAATCCGGCTCCCCAACTGGGACTAGAACCCGGTGTGCCGGCGCCGCAAGGCAGAGGATTAGCCTGTTGAGCCATGGCGCTGGCCCACTTTTTTTTTTTTTTTTTAAAGATTTTATTTATTTATTTATTTGAGAGGCAGAGTTTGAGAGAGAGAGGTCTTTCATGCACTGGTTCACTCCCTAAATGGCCCTGCAGTGGCCAGGACTGTGTCAGGCTGAAGCCAGGAGCTTCTTCTGGGTCTCCCACACGGGTGCAGGGGCCCAAGGACTTGGGCCATCTTCCACTTCTTTCCCAGGCCATAGCAGAGAGCCAGATCAGAAGTGGAGCAGCCGGGACTAGAACCGGTGCCCGTATGGAATGCTGGTGCTTCAGGCCAGGGCATTAACCCGCTGTTCCACAGTGCTGGCCCTGGTCCTGTTCACTTTAAAAAGCATTTTGAAGTGTTGCTTATTTGTTTCATGGACTAGGTTTGAACTTGGTGTAAGTTGTTTTGCAGTCTGTGTATTTGCGTTGCCTCATCTGAAAAGCTAGGCAAATATTAGATCTCAGTTGAAGAGCTTTGTTTTGAACTGGTGAATCGTCATCAGACACTCTGGGTTTTAGGCACAGTGGACTCTACCGAATAGAGCACAATGCTGTAGTTCAGTTTGCTGAAAATGAAGCATTATATTCGTGCTGGTTAATAGCTGTGATACGTATGGAAAGAACTTGCTGTATAGGCTTTTAGAAAGTTATCGTTTATTGGTTTGAGCCCCTTGGAAATAGACTGCTCAATAGTTTGATTCTTCTCTGATCCAAGTCTTTAGAGATTAATAATGGTTGAAGCCAGGAGTCAGTATCACCAGGACCTAGAGCAGTGCTTCAAACAAAGCATGGCTTCAGGAAGTGTTCTTTAATTGTATTAATCACTACTTGTCATCCCTTGAGTACAGTTCCTTGCTTTTCCTCCTTCCCAGGCCTGTTTATATCATTAACAGCGGGACGTGAAAATCTATAGATGCACCTTGGTTGTCCTCAACTTCCCTTAGCAATTGCTTGAAATTCTGCCCCTCACCAGCCTCCCTGGATTTGTTTGTATTTGCAGCCTATATTGCCTTTAAGAAACTTTTACTATTCTCAAATTCTCTTTAAACTTCATGTTGTCTAATGTCAATATTTTTAATCTTAGAAACCCAGATTGGTTACTCCTTCTCTAGGCAGAAATTTATTTACTTTAAAAATACAACAGATGCATTTAAGTACTGACATTTTCAGGGGGTGGTGCTCTAGGGTATTCAGGGTATTTGGTGCAGTGATAAAGACCCTGCTTGGGATGCCCACTCTGGGCAGGAAGTGGATGATGGCTCATATGGCACATCTGGATAAAGCCACAACCTGAAGCACCTGCATCCCATGTGGGCAGTGGTTTGAGTGCCAAATGCTCCATTTCCAATCCAGCTTTCTGCTAATTTGCCTAGGAAAGCAGTCATCTTCCATTGCTTTCCCAGGCAATTAGCAAGGAGCTGGATCAGAAGTGAAGCAACTGGGTCTCAAACCACCACCCACATGCGAAGCTGGTGTCACAGGTGGCGGCTTGATCTGCTGTGCCACACTACTGGCCTCAATAAATAAATTAAAAAAAAAATTATTTAAAAGAGAGAGAGACCATGGCTTCAGCCTGGCTATTTCTAGTTGCTGTGAGCATTTGGGAATGAACCAGCAGATGCAAGATGTCTTTCCCTCTCTCTCTCTTTCACATAAAAAGAAAATAAATACATTATAGATACCGACATCATTAAAGTAGGCTTTCTTGGCAGAGGCCTAGTAAACCTGGTTGAAAGGAACTCTGTTTTCTCTTACATAGGCCATGAATGTCAGTGATCCTGGAATTTCCTTCTTTGATGTTATCATTGAATATAGTTTATTAATCATCTTAAATATTTTATTATTATTATTATTTAATATTTAAAAGACAGAGTTACAGAAAGAGGGAGAGTCAGAGAGAGATCCTAGAATTCTATCCCTGTCTCTCATGTGTGTGGCAGGGGTCCAAGTACATGGGCCATCTGCTGCCTTCCAGGGCACCTTATCATGGAGCAGCTTGTACTTGAACCAGTACACATATGGGATGCCAGAATCATAGGTAGTGGCTTAGCCCACTGCACCGCAACAGTGGCAACCATCCTAAATGATGAAAGTAGTGCTAATTGATTCATCCATGATATGTCTTATCCTTTCAGAATTAATTTTTGTATTATTTTTGTATAGTTCTGAAATTTTTAGCTTAAGGACTGTTTATAAGTACACAAAATTTATAATTGTACTAAGACAAACATGAATGATGATCACATACTAGGTGAAAAGCTAAGGCATTAAAGGGGAAGAAACTAAAGAAAAAACGCTAATACAGATTGAGCATTCTTTATCTGAAATGCTTGGGACCAGAAGTGCATAGGATTTTTTTTTTTTCCATAAATTGGAACATTTGCATATATAATGAGGTTTCTTGGGCATTGGACCCCAATCCAAACAAAAATCCACTTAAGTTGTTTTTGTTTTTGTTTTGACAGGCAGAGTGGATAGTGAGAGAGAGAGACAGAGAGAGAGGTCTTCCTTTGCCGTTGGTTCACCCTCCAATGGCCGCTGTGGCTGGCGCATCACGCTGATCCGAAGCCAGGAGCCAGGTGCCAGGTGCTTCTCCTGGTCTCCCATGCAGGTGCAGGGCCCAAGCACTTGGGCCATCCTCCACTGCCTTCCCGGGCCATAGCAGAGAGCTAGCCTGGAAGAGGGGCAACCGGGATAAAATCTGGCGCCCCAACTGGGACTAGAACCTGGTGTGCCAGTGCCGCAAGGCGGAGGATTAGCCTGTTAAGCCATGGCGCCAGCCAAAAATCCACTTAAGTTTTTATGTGCCAATTACACATAGTGTGAAAGTAATTTTATTTTGTTTTAAATTTTGTTTATTTTTTTTTTTTCTTTATCGGAAGGGCAGAGAAACAGTGCATGCGAGAGAGCGCTCTAAATTTGTTATGCGATTTGCTCATCACATCTTCTGATTAATAGTTAAATTGTTTAATAATTCTTGGGGTTTTTTTCTGTCTTTTTAAAAACTTTGGGATCAGATTGAAAACTTTGGGTTAATCTTAATCCTTGGTTGATGTACACATTCATCATTGGTCTATGCATAACTTTCATTTATATATTTAATCTTTTAAAATGATATAATAAGTTGTGACAACCTGACTACCCAAAACTAAAGCTGGACTTTGATAATAGACCCATACTTAACTCTTTGATTCCTCTTGTTTTATTATTATCTTTTTAAAGATTTATTTATTTGAAAGGCAGAGTTACGGAGAGACAGAGAGAGAAAAATCTTCCATCCCCAAATGAACTACAATGCCCAGGACTGGGCCTGACTGAAGCCAGGAACCAGGAGCTTCTTCTGGGTCTCCCACATGGGTGCAGGGTCCCAAGTCTTGGATCATCTTCTTCTTTCCTAAGCGTGCTTGCAGGGAGCTGAATCAGAAGTGGGACAACCAGGACTCTAACCGATATCCATATAGGATGCTGGCATTGCAAACTGCAGCTTAACCCACTATACCACATCGCCTGCCCCTCATGTTTTATTTTTATAGCATGCAATAATACATAGTAAAATTCTCTTAAAGTATTATGGTTACCATGTTTAAATACTACTGCTATATCAGACTGGCAGTGAAGGAGTTAATATGCGATCTTAGCTACTGGATTCTGGTTGAAAGTACTATGCTGTAATAAATGTTTGGTTTCTTTTTCTCGATTATTTGAAGCAAAAAGAGAAACTGTATTTAAACTTTTATATGATATAAATTGTAAACATTTTTGGGTCCCACCCTGTGGTAAAGTGGGTAAAGCCCCAGCCTGCGGTGCCAGCATCCCATATGGATGCCGATTCGAGTCCTGGCTGCTCCACTTCCATCCAACTCTCTGCTATGGCCTGGAAAAGCAATGAAAGATGGCCCAAGTCTTTGGGCCACTGCACCTGTGTGGGAGACCCAAAAGAAGCTCCTGGCTCCTGACTTCAGATTGGCCCAGCTCTGGCCATTTCGGTCATTTGGGGAGTGAACCAGCAGATTAAAGACCTTTCTCTCTGGTTTTACCTCTCTCTGTAAGTCTGTCTTTCAAATAAATAAATAAATAAAAATTGTAAACATTTTAAAAGGAAAATAACATAAGCCTTGAGAATGCTGCTTCTCTTTTTCAGCTAACTCTTACGTATTATCTAAGGGCAGAAATATTGCTCATAAGGATGCATTAAGTGCCAGGCAGTACAAGCAGATGCTTATCAAGACCTTTCCCTTTATTCTTGGGAAAAAAATATAAAATGCAATCACATGTTTTCCACTTTTTAAAAAAAGATTTATTTATTTATATGAAAGGTAGAGTTACAGAGAAGAAGAGGCAGAGGGATAGAGAGAGAGAGAAAGAGAGACCTTCCATCCATCCACTCATTTACTCCCCAATGGCAGTAACAGCCAGAGCTGAGCCAGGCCAAAACTAGGAGTCAGGAGCTTCATCTGGGCCTCCCATGTGAGGGCAGGGGCCCAGGCACTTGGGCCATCTTTTGTTGCTTTCCCTGACACATTATCAGGGAGCTGGATTGGAATTGGAGCATCTGGGACTGGAACCATTGCCCATATGGGATGCTGCCACTGCAGGTAGCAGCTTAACTTGCTGTACCACAGCACTCAACTCTGCTTTCCATTTTTTAATATAGTCACACAAGTCAACTTACTCTAATCTGAAATATGTTTTCATAGGTACAGTATTTTAGAAAGCTGTTAAAATTCTGACTAGTGGTACACAGTGTAGTAAGAACTGAGATGAGGAACTTTGGTAATGAGACTGCCTACCATTTCTTTATTTTCCTTTTACATCTTTAAGAGCCATAGAGCCAGATATTGGTCATAAAATATATTAAGCAATGTATTGTCACATGACTATGTTCTTATTAATCATTCAATTTGGTTTATATTAAAGCATTGATGTGTCTTGTTACTTAGAATCTTTTTTTTTAATTTAAAGATTGATTTTATTTATTTGAAAGAGTTAGAGAGATAGAGACAGAGAGAGAGAGAGATCTTCCATCTGCTGGTTCATTCCCCAGATGGCTGCAACGGTTGGGAGCAGATCCGAAGAAAGGAGCCTGTAGCTTCTTCCATGTGTGTGCAGGGGCCCAAGGACTTGGGCCATCCTCTTCTGTTTTTCCAGGCACATTATCAGGGAGCTGGATCAGAAGTGGCGCAGCCAAGACTTGAACTGGCGTCCATATGGGATGCTGGCGCTGCTGGCTGGGGCTTTAACCTGCTGCAGCACAGCACCAGCCCCTGCTTATAACTCTTGAATGCTTTGGAGAATATGCAAGAAGAGTGGCCAGGAGTGGTTACAGTAGAAAACGTGGACTTCAGAGTCATTCAGATAAGACTTAAGTAATTAATGAGTATGTAGTCTTTCCGAGTAGCTTTACCTTTCTGAACTTCATATTTGTCATCCATAAAATAGGTGTAATAATACCTACCATATCAGTGGCAGGGAGGATTAAGTGAGATTTTATAGGACAGTTATATGAAATAGAAAAATGCTTAACTTGTAGCCACTTAATAATGAATATTAATTCTTTTTTTTTTTTAGATTTAGTTTTTTTATTTGAAAGTCAGAGTTACACAGAGAGAGGAGAGAGAGAGAGAGAATGAGAGAGATAGGTCTTCCATCCAATGGTTTACTCCCCAGTTGGCCGCAACTGCTGGAGCTGTGCTGATCTGAAGCCAGGAACCCAGGAGCTTCTTCCGGGTTTCCCATGTGGATGCAGGGGCCCAAGGACTTGGGCCATCTTCTACTGTTTTCCCAGGCCATAGCAGAGAGCTGGATTGGAAGTGGAGCAGCTGGGTCTCGAACCAGCGCCCATGTGGGATGCTGGCGCTTCAGGCCAGGGCATTAACCCGCTGCACCACAGCGCTGGCCCCGAATATTAATTCTCTTTCAATTTCTCCTTCCTTACTTTTTAAACAAATTTTATTTATTTATTTGGAAGGCAGAGTTACTCAGAGATCTTCCATCTGTTCATTCACTTTCTAATGGCCACAATAGCTAGGGCTGGGTCAGGCTGAAGCCAGGAGCCAAGAACTCCATGCAGTTCTCTCATGTGGGTTGCAGGGACCCAAGCATATGGGCCATCTTATGCTGCTTTCCCAGGCGCATTAACAGAGAACTAGATTGTAAATGGAGCTGCCAGGACTTGAACTGGCACTCATATGGGATGCTAATGTCACAGGCAGTGGCTTAATCCACTGTGCCACAATGCCAGCCCCTCCTTCCTCATTTCTTCTTTCTTTTTTTTTTTTTTTTTTAAAGATTTTATTTATTTACTTAAGAGGCAGAGTTACAGACAGAAAGAGAGGTCTTCCATCCACTGGTTCACTCCCCAAATGCCCGCAATGGCTGGAACTGGGCCAGTCTGAAGCCAGGGCTCAGGAGCTTCCCTTGGGTCTCCTACACAGGTTCAGGAGCCTGGGCCATCTTCCACTGCTTTCCAAGATTATTAGCAGGGAGCTGGATTGGAAGTGGAACAGCTGGGATTTGAACCAGTGCCTGTATGGGATGCCGATGCCGCAGATGGATGCTTAACCCAGTACCTCACAGTGCCGGCCCTGTCCTTCCTCACTTTTAAGAAGTTACTTTTGAATTCAGATGTAGTGTACATTTCTGAAATGTCTTTACAATAAGAACAAAGGTAAAACAGTAAAACATCAGGTGCTTAGACTCTCAGGGAACCTATACCTGACAGCTGGGCTGGGGTTGCAGCTTGACTGAAGAGCTGTTTGATTATCAGCAATGTAAAGATGAGAGAGGAGGATGAGATGATACAAGAAAATTCTTGCCCACTGTATCTGATTATATCTGTTTAGAAATGAGACCACTCTGAAAATATTTTATACATGCCCTTTTTTGCTTAGACTGTTACAGTTTTGATGGTTGGCACCCAGTGTATTTTATCCAAGAAAATTCTCTTCCTAGTTTGCCATACTTATTTTCAGAGTCACACTAATATCTTTTCTTTTTTTCCTGCTTCTTTTATTGTGCTAAGCAGTGTCTGAAAACAATGTTCTGTGCCAAAGTCTTTGGTTCGCAGAGTGCAATCACTAGATCACTGGTCAGTGAGGGTCCCCTGGTGGTGTGTTGACTGCTTCAAAATGTTCACATGAGAAAGAAAAGAGAAATACAAACAATCACTGTGTTTTATTTATTGTAGGAAACTTGCCACCCTCAACCTATACTTGATAAAGATACCATGATATTGCTTCTTTCAGGATTTAGATTTTAATAATTTTACACAGAATTTTTAAAGGAATAGTTGTAGATTTATAGAAAAAAAAAGCTGATGGTACAAGCGTTCTTTTACATTCTATACCCAGTTCCCTTATTATTATGTTACCCAAGTATAATGTACTTGGTATAATTAATTAACCAAAATTGGTATGTTATTATTAACTAATGTTTGTATTTTATTCAGATATCCTTGGTTTCCACTTGATGTCTCTTCTCTGTCACAGGAACCCACCCAGGATACTCATACATTTGGTTTTGTGTCTCTTTAGACTTCTCTTGACTGAGAGTTTTTCAGGCTGTTTTGGGTTTTGATGACTTGGACAATTTTGAGAATTTGTTCAGCTGTATCAGAAAGTGCCTCTTTATTGGAATTTTTCTGTTTCTCTTGTAATTAAACTGGAGAATATGAGTTTTGAGGTAGAAAAGTAAAATAGTGTATTAAGGATATAACCCTATGGGACTAGTGTTGTAGGATGGTGGGTAAAATCACCCACTGCCTGTGATGCCAGGATCCCATATGGGCTCCAGTTTGAGTCCTGGCTACTGCATTTTGGATCCAGCTCCCTGCTAATGGCCTGGGAAAAGCAGCAGCAGATGGCCCAAATGTCTGGGCCCCTGTCACCCATGTGGGAGACCTGGAAGAAGCTCCTGGCTGGCTTCTGGCCTTTGTGGCCATTTGAGTAGGGAACTAGCAGATGGAAGATCGATCTCTCTCTCTTTAACTCTGCCTTTCACATAAATAAATAAATATTTTGGGGAAAAGATGGATATAAAGATTTATTTGAAAGGTAGAGTTACCGAGCGAGAGGTTTGTTAGGTTTCTCTACTGTAAAATTACTTTTCCTCCTCTTCCCATAATATACTCTTTGGAAGAAAAGTCACTATGTACAGCCCAAGTTTAAGGAATGGGGAGTTAAGCTCTCTGCCTTTGGTGGTGGAATATCTGTGTAAATTATTTGAAACTCCACATGAAGATTTTTCTCCCCCCTTCCCACCCCGAGATTTCTATTTTTATTGTGAAGCCCTTTAACCATTTACAGGTTTGAAACAAATTAACAAAGTGTAATCTAAGCTTGTTGAGCAAAATGTATTGCCCAAGTATTTGAGGATATTTCAAAAGCTTCAAGGAAGAATGCAATTAAAAGATAAGTGTAGAAGCTAGCATTTGACCTAGTAGTTAAGACACCAGGGAAGATGCCTGTGTCCAATATCAGAGTGCCTACATTTGATTCCTGCCTTTGGTTTCTAAGACCAACCTCCTGCCCATGTGGACCCTGGGAGGCAGCAGTTACTTGAGCACTCAAGTATTTGGGTCCCTGCCACCTACATGGGAGAGCTGGTTTGAGTTCTCAGATACTAGTTTCAGCCCAGCTCAGTTATTGGCCATTGTGGACATTTAGGGAGTGAACCAGTGATGGGAGTTGTGTCTACCTGCCTCTGTGTCTTTCTGCTTTTCAAGTTAAAAAAAAAAAAAAAAGATTATTTTGACACGAAAATTTTTCATATACACATTTTTCATGATTTTTTTTTTTTAATAATTTGAGAAGGCACAGACAGAGCTCCTATTCACTGGTTTACTCTTCACATGCCTGCAACAGCCACGTTGGGGCTGGGACTGGAGTCAGGAGCTAGGAACTCAAAATCTCCCACACTTATGTACAGACTCAAGCACTTGAGCCATCACTTACTTCTTCCCAGAGTCTCCATTAGCAGGAATTGGAATCGGGAGCAGAGCTGGAATCAAACTTAGGCCGCCAAACCAATTCTCTTTACACAGATTTGTCTATTTATTTGGGAGACACAGACAGACAGATCCCATCTGCTGATTTATTCCCCCAAATACCCGTAATTGCTGGGGTTGGGCCAGGACTGAAGCTGGGAGCTTGAAAATCAATCCACGTCTTCCACATGGGTGGCAGGAATCCAGTGCCTTGAGCCATCATTGCTCTCTGCCAGGGTTTGCAGGAATCTGGAGGTGGGTGTATGAGATGCAGGCATCTCAGCTGGTAACTTATCTGCTAGCCAGGTGAAAACATCTGTTTTCTACCCCCCATAAACTTTTTTTGGAGATTTATTTTATTTTATTCATGTGAAACAAAGAATCACACACACACGCAGAGAGAGAGGGAGAGAGAGAGAGAAATCTTCCATCTTCTGGTTCACTCCTCAAATGACCACATTGGTCAGGAGTGGGCCAAGTCAAAGCCAGGAGCCAGGAATTCCATCACCCGTGTGGATGACAGGGGCCCAAGTACTTGGGCTATATTCTGCTGCTTTTCCAGGCGAATTAGCAGGGAGCTGGATTGCAAGCAGAGCTGGGAGTCAAACAGGTGCTCTGATACAGGATGCTGACATCACAGACAGTGGTTTAACCTGCTGTGCTCCCTCATCCAATGAACTGATTGAAGACCCCTGGTATTAGGTTTGAAGTAAAAGGTTCTCACTTTTCTCCTAGTCCCATTTTCCAGAAAGAACTTAAACAGGTGTGAATCCTAGATCTATCCATGTGCAACTTTTAGACTCCAGACACAAGAAACTTCATGCACTTTAATACCTACTATTTCTTTCTCAATCTGTGGCAATCACAACTTTTACTCCCATTCTTTTCTTACACCAGCTCCCCTTAAAATCACCAATTACTACCTAAGTGGCTGACCTAAAGGACATTTAATCTTTTTAGTCATTTCCCAGTGTAACAAACAGAACTTTACCAGCTTTCTCAAAAGTCTTCTCCATACTCAACTCCAAACACAGCCCTATCTTCCTCCCTCCAAAAATAACCACTATCCTGACTTCATGGGAATTTCTTTCTTTGCTTTCTTTTGCTTCTCTACTGTCAGCCAAATGTATATCCCTAGACACATTAACTGAATATTCCTCACACACACACCTGGTATTTTAATTTGCAGTCCCTAAACTCCCATTCCTTGTGTTGTCTTAGAATTAGTTTGTTAAAGAATATGGATCATTTTATTTCCAGGGAGTTTCTCCACGGTTGAATTTTGTTGCTGTGCACTCATAGGGCAGTTCAATATGTTTTTTCTAAATTGGCAGTGAGAATCTGAGACTTGACCACTCAGATATGATGCTTTGGTACTTTTGGTAAAATGTAAGTAATATTGTGTTTCTTCATCAGGAGGCTAAAAGTGTCTGATTTTCACTTAAAAAAATTTTTTTTTCTTGGTATTGATGGTGAATGCCTAGGTCCATTAATTCTTCAGATATTGCCAAGTAATAATGTTCTGTCTCTTTGTTTTTATTTCATTTCTTTGTTGGAATAATTTCATAAGAAGTTTTCTCATTTACTATATAAGTAACTTAGTGGTATAGTTCTTGTAGTGAAAGCAGGATGAATGCTTGTTTTCTTTTTTTAAGTTACCCTATTTTATTATTTTTAAGCTATACACAATCTTCAGTCGTTTTTTATCAAGGAACTTTACTTTGGATTTCCTTTGTACTTTTATTGGGAGATTTTTCTTCTTTAGTTTCTTTCGTAGTGATGACCATGTTTCTGTGTTTCTGTGTGCAGCACATCCTTAAGCATCTTCTGCAAGACTGGATGGGTGGTGACAAATTGTTTCAATTTTGTTTGTCATGGAAGCGCTTTATTTCAACCTTTGTTCATAAATGAGAGCTTTTCAGGGTATAGTGTTCTGGGTTGAGAGCTTTTTACTCTATTTTTTTTTTTTTAAAGATTTTATTTATTTATTTATTTATTTGAGAGGTAGAGTTACAGACAGTGAGAGGGAGAGAAAGAGAGAAAGGTCTTCCTTCTGTTGGTTCACCCCCTAAATGTCCACAACGGCCGGAGCTGCGCCAGTCCGAAGCCAGGAGCCAGATGCTTCTTACCAGTCTCCCACGTGGGTGCAGGGGCCCAAGCACTTGGGCCATCTTCTATTGCTTTCCCAGGCCATAGCAGAGAGCTGAATTGGAAGAGGAGCAGCCAGGACTAGAACCGGCACCCACATGGGATGCCGGCGCTGAAGGCAGAGGATTAACCTACTGTGCCATAGCACCAGCCCCAACAGTTCTTTACTCTTAAGACTTGGGCCAGCGCCATGGCTCACTAGGCTAATCCTCTGCCTGCGGCGCCGGCACACCAGGTTCTAGTCCCGGTTTGGGCGCCGGATTCTGTCCCAGTTGCCCCTCTTCCAGGCCAGCTCTCTGCTGTGGCCCAGGAGTGCAGTGGAGGATGGCCCAAGTGCTTGGGCCCTGCACCCCATGGGAGACCAGGAGAAGCACCTGGCTCCTGGCTTCGGATCAGCGGGTGCGCTGGCCGCAGTGCGCTGGCCATTGGAGGGTGAACCAATGGCAAAAGGAAGATCTTTCTCTCTGTCTCTCTCTCTCACTATCCACTCTGCCTGTCAAAAAAAAAAAAAAAAAGAAAAGAAAAGAAAAGGCCGGCGCCATGGCTCAACAGGCTAATCCTCCGCCTTGTGGCGCCGGCACACCGGGTTCTAGTCCCGGTCGGGGCGCCGGATTCTATCCCGGTTGCCCCTCTTCCAGGCCAGCTCTCTGCTATGGCCCGGGAAGGCAGTGGAGGATGGCCCAAGTGCTTGGGCCCTGCACCCGCATGGGAGACCAGGAGAAGCACCTGGCTCCTGCCTTCGGATCAGCGCGATGCGCTGGCCGCAGCGGCCATTGGAGGGTGAATCAACAGCAAAAAGGAAGACCTTTCTGTTTCTCTCTCTCTCTCTCACTATCCACTCTGCCTGTCCAAAAAAAAAAGACTTGGAATATATCTCGCCATTCTATTCCAACCTGTAGGGTTTCTGATGAGAAGTCTGTCTATTTGGAGATCCCCTGAAAGTAATCTGGCATTTCTCTCGTGCACATTTTAGATTATTTTCTTTATTTTTACTGTGGAGAGTTTGATTACAATGTGTTGTGGTGAAGATCTTTTCTGGTCATGTCTATTATGAATTCTTTGTGCTTCCTATATTTGAATGCTCCTTTCTTAATCCAAATTAGGAAAGTTTTCTGTTATTATTTCACCAAAAGGGCATTCTAATCCTTTCTCTCTTTACACGCCTTCAAGAACTCCTAGAACCTCAAGGTTGGGTTGTTTGATAGTCTCCTGTAGATTCCCAACAGTGTTTTTTAGTTTTCTGATTTTTTCTTGTGTTTGGTCTGATTATATATCAGATTATATATATATTATATATCAAATTATATATAATTTCCTGTGCTTTGTCTTCTAAGTCGAATATTCTTTCTTCTGCTAAGGCTTTCCACTGCAGTTTTTATTTGTTCTATTGAATTCTTCATTTCCAAAATTTCATTTTGATTTCTAAGATCTCCGTTTCATGGGAGAAATTTTCTTTCATGTCATGTATGGATTTCATTAGTTCGTGCATTTGCTTCTGATTACTACTAAGTAATCCTAAGATCAATTGTTTGAATTCTATTTCTGGCATTTCTTCAGTCTCATCATCTTCACAATGTAGTGTTGAGGGTATCATATTATCTTCCTTATTCTTGTTTCTTGAATTGGTGCATATGTTATTAGGTATTTGTCTTGTTTTCATTTTATGTAGTCGGTTTTAAAGATAATGAATATGAATATGATAATAAATTTGTTCCTTGCCACCCTTAGGAAGTGTCTTAAAAAATTTTGTTTTGAACTCATGGAATTAAGCATATTTGTTAGATTTCATTCATTACAATGCTTACTCTTATTGCAACTCTGATTGTCCCATTTTTGGCCAATGGCAGCTTCCTCAGTCTGGCTCTGGTACTCTTTGATAACATTTTTACTCTCCAAGGTATCAAAATGTTTTAAACTCATCTTGTATATTTATGTCCTATGTTGGAATCAATTCCATAAAGCCCTAGCTTCTTGGGAAATAGCATTATCAAATTTTTTTAAAAAGTTATTTTTAGTTGTAAGTTGAGGAGCAGCCATTTAATTTGGTGGTTAAGATGCCCCATAAAGGGCCAGTGTTGTGGCATAGTAGGCTAAGCCTCTGCCTGTGTTGCCGTCATCCTATATGGGTGCCGGTTCTAGTCCTGGCTGCTGTTCTTCCAATCCAGCTCTCTGCTATGACCTGGGAAAGCAGTAGAAGAGGTCCAAGTGCTTGGGCCCCTGCACCCACATGGGAGACCCAGAAAAAACTCCTGGCTCCTGGCTTTGGATAGGCCCAGCTCCAGCCATTGTGGCCATTTGAGGAGTGAGCCAGTGAATGGAAGACCTTTCTCTCTGTCTCTCTCTCAGTAACTCTACCTCTCAAATAAATAAATAAAATCTTTAAAAAAAAAATGCCCCATCAGAGTACCTTGTTCAATTACTGGCTCCAGTTCCCTGGGAGGCAGTGGTGATGTCTCAAGTAATTAGGTTCCTGCCACCCATATGGTGGACCTGGACTGTGGTTTCAACTCCTGGCTTCTGCCCTGGCCAACTCCAGCTGTTGGAAGCATTTGGGCAGTGAACTAGCAGATAGGGGTGTTCTTTCTCTCTTTCTTTCACATAAGTAAATAAATAACAACAGGGATTTGTTTTTAAAATTTTAAATTGACAAAGTATAGTTGCCTCTATTTATGGGATACAAAAGTAATGTTATAATTTGTCTTTTTAAGATGAGAATTTATTTCAGAGATTTTTGAAAGGTACAATACATTATTATTGTATTTTCCATACTGTGCAATATATCTTAGAGGAAAAAAAAGTTATGCCTTTTTCTGACTGAAGCTTTTTACCCTTTGATCATCACCTCCCTGTTTCCTTCACCTCCCAGCCTCAGATCATCACTATTCTAGTTGCTTCTCTGAGTTTGATTGTTTTAGATTCTGTATATAAGTGAGAACATGTGGTGTTTGTCTTTCCCTGTCTTATTTCACTTAGCATAATGTTCTCCAGTTCCATCTATGTTGTCAAAATGACAAACTTTCTTTCTTTTAAAAGGCTATATAATATTCCACGGTTTATATTTAGTTCACATCTTCTTTATCCTTGCATTCACTGATGGACAGTTAGGTTGATTCCACATCTTGGCTTTTGTGAATAGGACTGCAGTGAGTTAACATGGGAGTGCAGATATCTGTTTGACATAGTGATTTCAAATCCTTTACATAAATACCCTGAAGTAGGATTGCTGAATCATACGGTTGTTCTATTTTTAGATCTTCTGAGGAACCTCTATACTGTTTTCCGTGATGGCCATGCTAATTTACATTGTTACTGACAGTATACAAGGGTTTGCACATCCTCCCTCATCCTCACCATCTTTCATCTGTTTGATAATAACTTTTCTTACACGTGGGAGGTGGTATGTCATTATGGTTTCAGTTTGCATTTTCCTAATAATTATTGACATTGAGCATTTTCTCCTTGATCAGTGGGTCATTTGTATGTCTTCATTTGAGATGTGGCTAATCCATTTTCTTTTTTTCTTTCTTTTTTTTTTTTTTTTTTTTTTTTTTGGACAGGCAGAGTGGATAGTGAGAGAGAGAGAGAAACAGAGAGAAAGGTCTTCCTTTTTGCCATTGGTTCACCCTCCAATGGCCGCTGCGGCCAGCGCATCTCGCTGATCCGAAGCCAGGAGCCAGGTGCTTCTCCTGGTCTCCCATGCGGGTGCAGGGCCCAAGCACTTGGGCCATCCTCCACTGCCTTCCCAGGCCATAGCAGAGAGCTGGCCTGGAAGAGGGGCAACCGGTATAGAATCCAGCGCCCCGACCGGGACTAGAACCCGGTGTGCCGGCGCCGCAAGGTGGAGGATTAGCCTGTTAATCCACGGCGCTGGCCATCCATTTTCAATTGGATTATTGGTTTTCTATCTAAAGAGTTGAGTTCCTTTTGTATTTTGGATATTAATCACTTATCAGAGGTGTGACTTCCAAATATTTTCTCCCAATCTGTAGGTAGTTTATTCACTCTAGTAATTGTTTCCTTGTTATACAGAAGCTTTTTATTTTGATGTAATCCCATTTATCTACTTTTACATTTGTTGCCTATGCTTTTGTAGTTTTTTCACATTTTCTTTTGGTCGTTTTACAGTTTTAGATCTTATATGTAAGTCTTTAATCCATTTGAGTTGATTTTTGTATATGGTGTGAGATAAGGGCCCAGTTTTTTACTTCTGGATGTATATGAATATCCAGTTTTTCCATAATATGTCCACTAAGAATACTTATAACTTGGCTGGTCATTGTTTCTAGGCAATGATAAGTATTTATTGTATATATGTACATGTACATAGGTGTGTAGACAGACAAGTAGAGTATCATATGGATTCATATAGATATTTCTGACTCAAACTCAGTGTTACAGAATTTTTGCCTTTTATAATATATCAGTAAATTTTTTTGATACCAAGAATAATGGTTCTCAGGTATAAAGAAGATAAAAACTATTTCATAATTACTCATTTGCTTTATCCAAGATTATACATGCAAAATCCATACTAATACTGTCATTCATGATTAGTGAAATAGGTAAAAAAAATTTTGTCCTTAGGCTATACCAGTTTACTAAATTTTACTAGTTTTCAATATTGCACCATATATATGATGCAGTTCACATGGCTACTTTCTTTAATTCAGTCTCATCATTTCTGAGTTTTGTAATTTTGATTTGTGTTCTTTCATGTTTTTTAGAACATTTTAAAATAAAACTTTACAGTATTCATCTTTTTCTTAATGTGTTTCATTGTACTTTAATTTAGTATTTAATATTTTTCTTTATAAATTATATATGTGAGTATACTTTTAACATTTAAAGCTAATTCAGAGTAGTTTTTCAAACTCTTTTTTATAAGATTTATTTATTTGAAAAAAGAGAGACATAAAAAGAGATCTTTAGGCCGGCACCACGGCTCACTAGGCTAATCCTCCCTGGTTGCAGGGCCAGATTCTGTCCCTGGTTGCTCCTCTTCCAGGCCAGCTCTCTGCTGTGGCCCGGGAGTGCAGTGGAGAATGGCCCAGGTCCTTGGGCCCTGCACCCACATAGGAGACGAGGAGGAAGCACCTGGCTCCTGGCTTCAGATTGGCACAGTGTGCTGGCCACAACGCACCGGCCATAGTGGCCACCTGGGGGGTGAACCAACGGTAAAGGAAGACCTTTCTCTCTGTCTCTCTCTCTCTCTTACTGTCTAATTCTGTCAAATATATATATTTATTATTTATTTGAGAGGTGGAGTTACAGTGAAAGGGAGAGACAGAGAGGTCTTCCATCTACTGATTCACTCCCCAAATGCAACAGCCGGAGCTGGGCTGATCTGAAGCCAGAGGCCAGGAGCTTCCTCCAGCTCTCCCACATGGGTATAGGGGCCCAAGCACTTGGGCCATCTTTCACTGCTTTCCCAGGCCATAGCAGAGAGCTGGATTGGAAGAGGAGCAGCTGGGACAGGAACTGGTGACAGAGGATTAACTTACTCTGCCATAGCTCCGGCCCCTTCCATTGCTTTTTGATTATGTATTTTAGTTTTACTGATCTATTTTTTCTAACTTTTAATCTTAGACTTTTTTATTTTAAATAATACTTAAATGTAGTTATTTGTATATAATTTTACTATAAGAAAAATGTAATGTTTTTCTCTCTCTACCTATACCATATCTATCTTTCTGTCTCACTATGAGCACTGTGATAAATTGTGTTGCAGTGTTGATTAACTGTTGGTATTTTATGCTTATTATTTATGCCTTGTGTACAATTTGTGCATATTAATTGATAATTTCTCTCATATAGTCAAACTTGGGTTTAGCTTATAATTAATTTTTATCAGATATTATGTAGTAAAAATGTTATTTAGATATACCCTGCTGTTATACTATTTATTAATTATCCACTTTACTCTTGACTTAAAATTCTTTAGTATAAATAAGAAAATTGATTTCCTGTTTTTAAATATGGAAGGGATTACAGTTCAGTAGGTGGCACTCTTTCCTTTTCTGTTAGTGTTAATGAATATCCAAATAAAATGCAAAATGCAAAAATGTTTTCAAAATCTTGAGAAGGCACATATAACTTAAACTATTGTGTGTTGTTTTAGAAAGGATAATAACAGTTTCTTAAGTAATTTACCTTCTGTGGAACTTTGTTACAACAGTTCCATATGAATGAACACAATAATTATTTGTTTTGAGGAAATTTGTGTATGGAGAACAGAATTTCATTTAGGATGGCTTTATGTTATACTTCCTGAAACTCTAGATTTTCTTGGCAAAAATGAAATTTTTATTCATTATTATCTACTTTTCCTTGATTTTTTTTCATGATGTTTTGATTTTTAAATATTGTCATCGAAGACGCATTAGAAGATACTTTAAAAATTAACACACTTCTCCCAAACTAATAGCAGCTTTCCTATTTTTATTACATTCATTTCTTTTTCTATAATGAAATGAGTATTTGGCTATTTGAACTAGTTAATACAACTTAGATTTGCTCTTTTTACTCAACATTATTTATATTGTTTTTACATCCTAATGTACTCTATGTATTTTCCAAGATCCTGCATCCTTTTTATATTTCCCATTTTTTAGAGAATGTACCATAATTTACTTAGCCATTCTCTTATTATTGGGCATTTTTAATATTTTAGAAATTACAGTATTACATTAGACATCTTTGTACATATTTTCTTTCATATTATTTCCTTATGATAAATTCCCAGGGTAGAAGTTTTTAGATCAAAGTTATAAACACATTTTATGGTTTTTGACACACATTGCTTTCCAAAAGAATTGTATCAGTTTACAGTGCCATAATGAATGTATGATTATGCCAGGATCCTAGCAGTCTTCACTGGAATTGAATTTCAAAGTATAATTTTTTTTTCACTTGTGTAGATTAAATACTTTGGGGATGGTGGTAATTTTATTTTTAAAATTTTAGTTGAAATGTGGGAACCATAAAAACTCCCATGGGAGTATAATAACCACTGTTATCTTAATTTTTTAAAAAGACTTATTTATTTATTTATTTGAATGCCAGAGTTACAGAAAGAGAAGGAGGGGCGGAGAGACAGAGAGAGAGAGAGAGAGAGAGAGATCTTCCATCCACTGGTTTATTCCCCAGATGGCCACAGTGGTTGGTATTGGGCCAGGCGAAAGCCAGAAGCCAGGAGCTTTATCCAAGTCTCCCATGTGGGTACAGGGGCCCAAGCCTTTGGGCCATCGTCTGCTGCTTTCTTGGGCACATTAGCAGGGAGCTGGATTGGAAGTGGAACATCCTGGACACAAACCTGTGCCCATGTGGGATATTGGCATTGTAGGTCATGGTTTTATCTGCTAATCCACAATGCTGGTCCTGTTATCTTGATTTAATTCTCCAAATCTTTGTTTATGTGTATGTGTGCACACAGTTCCCATTTTAGCATAGCTTAATTATAGTATATAATTTTATATACTGTATTTGTCATTTAATTAATGTGACATATGCTAGCTATTGACATTTCTATTTGGTAAACAGTACTAAACGTAGGGGTGAACAGGAAATGTGTAAGGTGGAATGAAATGATTTGACTTGGATGATTCTGTAAGTCATGATAGAGTTGTGGATACAAGAATATATTTAGGGGGGCTGGCATTGTGGCCTGGTGGGTTAAGCTGCCACCTGTGATGCAACATCCATATGGGCACCAATTTGAGTCCGGCTGTTCCCACTTTTGATCCAGCTCCCTACTAATGGCCTGGGAAAAGCAAGGAAGATGATTCAAGTATGTAGGCCCCTGCAACCCACATGGGAGACCCAAATGAAGTTTGTGGCTTTGGTCTGTCCTGGCCCAGCTGTGGCCATTGGGGCCATTTGAGGAGTGAAACAGCAGATGAAAGATCTTCTCTCTGTAACTCTGACTTTCAAACAAATGAATATCTTAAATATACATATAAAATTTATAAATATCTTATATATATTTAGAATAGAGATTAAAATGGAGATGTGCAAGTTTGTTAGATATGTTTTTCTGAAATGCTTAGTTAATATCTGAGGGTATATGTTTATAACAGTTAGCTGTTCAGATTTAGAGTGAAAGTTGAGAGTTCTCATCTCTCATCTGAAGTAAAAGTGAACATTATCCCATGTTGCTCTATAGCCTTTATGACCATCTTTTCAAATAGCTGTATGATAGGCCATTCCCCCAGTGTTGAATATTTAGGCCTCTTCTAATTTTTAACTTATATGAATACCATTGCAAAACTTTTTATTCATACAACTTTCTCAGTATTTTAGAATATTTCTTACAATTGAGTTGAAAAAGTTTGATTACTAACATTAAAAAGTATGGGCTTTATGCATGGGAGACCAGGAGGAAGCACCTGGCTCCTGGCTTCAAATCAGTGCAGCGCGCCGGCTGTAGCAGCCATTTAGGGGGTGAACCAATGGAAGGAAGACCTTTCTCTCTCTCTCTCTCTCTGACTGTCTAACTCTGCCTGTCAAAAAATAAAAAATAAAAATAAAAAAAGTATGGGGTTTAAAGAATAATTTTTGTAAAATCCCTTTTAAAAGTTTTGTTAATTTATTATACCATTGGTAATATAGGATATGCAAATTTTTGTAAAATCCCTTTTAAAAGTATTGTTAATTTATTATACCATTGATAATAGGATATGCATTGTATTCATTTAAAATAATACTTCTAACTTAAAAGACATTGATTTGCATTTTTTATTTTTAGTTTATTGGTACTAACATTTAACTTAATTGAAGAAGATGTGTTTTTAACTCTTGGTGTACTCATTAAGGTCTATTGGCCCCGATTTTTGTTTTTGAGTTTTGTCTTTTTAACAATTTTGACTATTTGAAAGGATTGGCCTTTTGTGATTTTTATTGTTTCTTAGAGGTTGTCAAAAGAGCAAAGAGAAAATTTGTCTTTTAAAAAAACTGAAAAATGAAAAATGCTCACTCTGACTTGCCATTCTTACATGTCCATTGGATTCTTTCATAAGCCTAAGGCATGAGATTTTAGGAATCATATTTTCCCACATCTTGAAGCATTTTAGCACTTTGTCATCATAGGAATTTATTATTCATCAGTTATCCCCAAATATACTTTAAAAAGAGTAAAATAATAAGAAAATGGAAAATTATTAAATTGCTTGTATAAGGATGAACCTGTCATCCTTCATTTTTCTTACAGTTGAACTCAGAATATTACATTTCAAGGATATATTTAAAAGGACTGGAAATACCATTTTTTAGTCTACTTTTAGCTTTCATTTGAATACAGTTGAAAATTTTATTCTTTTGTTTTCCACTTGTTTAAAGGGAAAGGAGAAAATAGATGTTTTGGCCAGCACCGTGGCTCAATAGGCTAATCCTCTGCCTGCGGCGCCGGTACAGCAGGTTCTAGTCCCGGTCGGGGCGCCGGATTCTGTCCCGGATGCCCCTCTTTCAGGCCAGCTCTCTGCTGTGGCCAGGGAGTGCAGTGGAGGATGGCCCAGGTCCTTGGGCCCTGCACCCGCATGGGAGACCAGGAGAAGCACCTGGCTCCTGGCTTCGGATCAGCGCGATGCGCCAGCTGCAGCGCGGTGGCCATTGGAGAGTGAACCAACGGTAAAGGAAGACCTTTCTCTCTGTCTCTCTCTTTCACTGTCCACTCTGCCTGTCCAAAAAAAAAAAGAAAAAAAAAGAAAATAGATGTTTTATAATTATTGGAAAATCTAAGTAAATGCAAAGAGATAGCATTTCTGATCTTTGATGTTCCTGATGATGTAATTGATCATAATATATGAAATTTCAAAGCATAGGTCTTCAGATGACAACATCCTAGATGAATTTTCTTAAACTCAGAATTGATGTGTTTTTTAGGCCAAAAAAACAATGTGGTTTCTTGTCTAGTCATTCATCAAGAACTTTATCATGCAATAATAAATTTTGTGATAACCTAAATCATCCTATTTTGAAAGGATAAATAATGGTAGTTTTTCACATTTTACACTGTTATGTGCCATATTTACATGACAAAAGGGTTTTGAAAGGTTTACCTTCTTAAAATATCTTATAAAATCATTTTCACTATTCTTTTATATATAATAATGTAAATTATTTCTAAAATGGCTTAAAATAATATAAAGGTTCCATTGAACCCATATGTTAAATGGTAATGGCTATTCTTCCTGATACACTGAGGGTTAAAGTAAAAAAAAAAATTTGTCAGTTTCAATGGCATTATTACATTTTAACACTTCCTTTAGTGCATAACCCTAATTATGTCTGACAGACACAATTGGGAATAGTTAGAAGGAAATAGTAATTCTGGACCAATCAGCAGTGGAATGAAAAACTCAGGAAGTCCCAGTGCCATGGTAAAGGAGCAAAACTCATTTTTCATTTCCTTTCATGTACAGTGTGTTCAGATTAACTTTAAAGGAGAGTGAGATGTAGGTGGGAAGATTTTTGTCTACTCTTGAGTGTTACCTATGTGTGGAGCCCATCTCAGCAGGCAACCAGTCATCAGCTAACTAACCTTTCCAGGTCCCTTGACAGCTGCTAGATATCCTGTTGCAAATTAAATATGAAACAGGGATGGACTGAGTTCTGCATTTAAAGAATTTCTTAAAGTTCAACTTCAAATGAACTTGTTAGTGCATTTATTTTTATTAAGGCTGGCTTGATTGAGAAGGAAAGAATAAAGAGAGCTCTACATCTATGGTGTTAAGAAAAATACCTGGGAAAATTAAGTGAATGGCATAAATTTCTGCACATGCACAAATCTGTATGGTACACATAGTAAACTCTTCTTAAAAATATTGCACAATTGTCAACGTTGTTTTTAACCTACTGTGAAAGTATAGCTTATTAGTAAACCTAAGTTTATAGTTTAAATATTAAATGTTTCTACAAATGTTTCAGGGTTCTTTTTGAGACTTTCCTTTTTCAACTTTGTCTTCCTAAATTTTAATAGCAAAAGGAAATAAAAGATGATGATTTTATATCATTGCTTGAAGGACAAGAGGCTAAATTCTGAATTTGATGAAATTTAACAACCACAACAATACTTGTATATATACCCTTTAATTAGGTACCACACAGTGATCTTTATTTATTTATTTATCTTTTTAAGTCAGCGTTAGAGAGAGGGAGAGAGAAATCTTCCTTCTACTGGTCACCCCTCAAATGGGCTAGCCTATGGCAGGCCAAAGCCAGGAGCCCAGAGCTTCTTACACGTCCCCCACCTTGGAACAGGGGCCCAAGCACTTGGGCCATTTTCCTGTTTTCCTAGGCACATTAGCAAGGATCTGGATAGGAAGTGAAGCAGACAGGTCATGAACCAGTGCCCATACCGGATGCTAGCATCTCAGGCTCTGGCTTAACCTGATACACCACAGCGCTGGCCCCCATCACACATGATTTAAGCGTTGTACATATTAACTCAATCCTCATATCCCTATGAAGTAATAACTGTTCTTATCTTTCTTTTGTAGATTAGCAAAATGAGGTATAGGGATGTTAACTTTTTAAAACTAAACTCATTATTTAAATTATTTTTTAAAATTTTATTGTAGAGATACACAGACAAGCAGAGCCCCCATCTGTTAGTGTGCTCCCCAAATGTCCATGATGGCCAGGGCTGGGCCAGGCCAAAGCTGGGAGCTGGGAACTCAGTTCAGGTCTCCAACTTGGGTGGCAGGACCCTACTACTTGATCCATTACCTGCTGCCCCCGAGGGTATGCATTAGCTGGAAGTTGGCATGGAGAGGGGAGCTAAGACTCAAACCTAGGTACTCAGATAAGGACTGCTGGCTTCCCAAGCAGTGTCTTCACTTCTAGGCCTTCCGCTCGCTCCAGGGCTGACCACGTTACAGGTCACATGCTAGAAACTGGTTGATCCAGGGTTGGAATCTAGGCAGTCTGACTCTGAAGACTTTTTTTTAACTGAGCTATTTTTGTGCTTACATCCTATTACTGTACTTGATATTTCCATTTATGAGGCATTATTCATAAGTTCAAGACCCAGAAGGGAGATTTGGGGCTTCATCCTGTATATCTTTGGCTTCTGGGAAACTTGGGGTTATAGCATGTGAATAAGCATTGTATGTTGGGTCACTTTAACAAAATCATATATGCAATTGTGTTTTAAATGTAGCAGTTATAATTCATAGAATACAAGTTCATTTAGTATTGCTTAGTTCATAGCTTTTCATTATTATGATTTTTCCAATTAACATATACAGAAAGTATAGCAATAAATTGGAGGCTCATTCACGTTACCAAGGGAGGGATATTATGCATTAGAAATGGTTGGGATTCATCAAGTAGCCAATTACAGGGTTTGGTTTCCACCAGTAAGTCCTTTTTATCCAGGCCAGGGTAAATTGCTTAGCCAACAATAACAAAACTCAGTGTTATTTTCTGTTTCGTGTTGTACTTGTAGATTAGATCTTTATTATGTTTTAATTAAGAAGTAAACTTTACAGTTACTACTCTTTTCATTGATTTGCTCTCATGAATGACAATGTGCTGCATTAATTTTTTCTGGGATTGATAGGACATTTATATTGTCAGTTTGAGGAAGGTATATGCAGAAGCAAAATCTATACTACTTAAAGTTACAAACTAATAGTACTTAAAAATATCAAGCTTGTAATATATATTCTGTAAAAAAATTATTAGGGCTCATTTTTAAAGCTTACCCAAAAAATTCCAATATTTTTTCTCCATTAATTTAAATTCTGACTGAATATATGTTAAATGCTATGTAAACCTGAATTAAATATGTATAAAAAGAACAAAATCCACACTTGGTCTAAGAAAAACGTACACATACACACACACACACAAATATATTCTGTGCTCAGCTGGCAGTCTGATTGTGTAAGTAAAATTTTATTGCAACACAGCTATTCCTGTTTGTTTATATATCATCTATGGATGCTTTGGCACTGTATTGGTGGAAATGAGTAGATGTGACAGAGACTGTATATCCCACAAGCCTAAAATATTACTGTCTGAACTTTTAAGTGAAAATTTGCTGTTCTCTAGTCTAAACCAACATTCATGTCAAGACTGCATTCATTTATTAGTTGCAATGCTAGGTTGGCTATTATATAAGTTTGACAAGTAGTAATAAAATCATTCTGTGTGAATCATGTGGCTGTATTTATAATAAAGACTTCTTTTTATAAATTATGTATGACACATCCTTTTTATCAATAAAGCATGTAATAAACATACACATATATACATTCATCCCTGGAAAGCCAATTGTTAAACATTTATCAGCATAGCACTCATTCCACTTGAACTGTCATCTCGCAAATGGATCCAGGGACTGATTCTATTACTAAAATGACTCAACCCTTTGAATAAGGGAATTGGAAATTGAATAAGAAGCAAGAAACATCAGATACATGGGGATAATATATTCAAGGTTTACCAGGTAGTACTACATAAAAATTCTTGTCAGCCAGTGGGTATTGGGAAATATACATAGATTTTATATCTTAAGTTTGTTCTTGATTTCTAATAGTAACCTAAATTGCCTCCAAAAGCTAAATAGAAGGAAACTTGCCTCCAAATAATTCCTGTTTGCCCACTGTTATGCTACAAATAATGACCTACCCAAATTTAAGCTGTATATGATTTTGGGACTTTAAGAAATGCACACAGAAGTTACATATGAAATACTTCCATTACTACAGTCAGTGCATGAATGGTGGGAATTTGGAATGGGGGGAGATTTATGTAAGTTAAAGTTCTGAGGAAGTTTTGGAAGAGATATTCTTGATCTGAAATTGAATCTTAAAGAATTTAAATTTAAGTGAAAGAATTCCATTAGAAAATCATAAGAGTAGGGAGAAAAGCAAATGTGTTTTTACAGTAGGCTTCCTGGAATATGGTAAAAAATAAATATAAAAATCCGTAACTTAATTGGTAGCATATTATAGTATTGTGAAAGCCATTTAGGAGAATTTGAACTATGAACCTGTAAAACATTGCAGTTTTTTGAACATGAAAATGCACAGTAAGTGAGGTTTATAAAACGTTTTTTTTTTAAATAAATTTTTCTATTTGAAAGGCAGAGTTACAGAGAGAGAGAGAGAGAGAGAGAGGGAAAGAGAGAGAGAAAGATCTTCCATTTGCTGAGTCACTCCCCAAATGGCTGCAATGGCTGGGGCTGGGCAAGGCTGAAGTCAGGAGCCTGGAACTCCACCAGGGTCTCCTACATGGGTGCAAGAGTCCAGGGAATTGGGCCATCTTCTGCTACTTTCCCAGGCACATTAGTGGGGAGCTGGATCTGAAGTGGAGCAGCCGAGACTTGAACCGGTACACATATAGGATGTCAGTGTTGCAGATGACAGCTTAACCTGCTGTGCCACAACACTGGTCCCTTTGAAATACTTTTGACATACAGTGAAGGATGGAGAATTAAATAAATGTATGTAGCTCATTTTTGTTCTGTCTGGCACTCCACTGAGAAACAACAATAAAAGGGTTTTAGTTGTGGTTAAATTCTTAAGCCAGAAAGGATGGAGAGAATGAACTGGACTTCAAGGGTAGCAAATTTTGTGAAACTAAAAAGTCAAGGGTCAGTTGATAAAGAATTTGGCAGACACAATACAGCTGAATCTCAAATCAGCAATGAAGAGACCTAAGACTGAACCAGGGGCCCGGAATTGTGACTGCAGGCATTTCTGGGAGTAAGGGGCAGAACTGGCCGAAAAGCTATGTGAGGCAGGCAGATGCATGTATCTTCACCCTGGTTTGGTGCAGCTGCATGACTTCCCTCACGCGAGACTGGATATTTCAGTGGGTAAAATAGAAGGAGTGCGGGTGATGGAGAGTTGGGACACACAAACACAGCTTTAGGAACAGGTAATAACTTAAGAGAGTTGATGGAGTGTATATATACATATACTGCATGCTGAGAGGTCCAGTCCTCTCTAACCATTTTGGAATGCTGGTAGCCAGAATCCTGACAGCCAATCCCTCATTTCTCCAGATAAGAGGTTAGAGATTTCTCCAGGAAATCTGACCAGACCAAGACAAAATACCTAAAGATATCGACAGTAGCTATTTCCCAACTAAATGGTTGTATCAAATCCTTTTAAAGTGAAATCCCCACTTCTCAAACCTTAAACCTCACTGACATACTGAGAGGTCCCAGTTTTTTAGTTCCATTCTTAAAAAAGAGCCAGCGCCGTGGCTCAACAGGCTAATCCTCCGCCTAGCGGCACCGGTACACCGGGTTCTAATGCCAGTCCGGGTGCTGGATTCTGTCCCGGTTGCCCCTCTTCCAGGCCAGCTCTCTGCTGTGGTCCGGGAGTGCAGAGGAGGATGGCCCAGGTGCTTGGGCCCTGCACCCCATGGGAGACCAGGAGAAACACCTGGCTCCTGCCTTCAGATCAGCGCGGTGCGCCGGTTGCAGCACACTGGCCGCGGTGGCCGTTGGAGGGTGAACCAATGGCAAAGGAAGACCTTTCTGTCTCTCTCTCTCTCACTGTCCACTCTGCCTGTCAAAAAAAAAAAAAAAAAAGAAAGAAAAGAAAAAAAAAGAACAAATAACCAAGGGTTATCAGACAGAAGAAGAAAGCTGTAAAAAGAAATAGTAAAAGATAAAATAAAATAAAATAAAATAACCCAGATAAAACAGAATTATGCAAGGGAAAAAATTTGAAAAAATTCTTTGCTGATCTAAGAGAAAACAAAGAAAATATTGTAGCCCTGAAGCAAAAGTAGGATGCTGTTTTATTTTTATTTATTTATTTTTTTGACAGGCAGAGTTAGACAGTGAGAGAGAGAGACAGAGAGAAAGGTCTTCCTTCTGTTGGTTCACCCCCCAAATGGCCGCTATGGCCTGCACGCTGCACTGATCCGAAGCCAGGAGCCAGGTGCCTCCTCCTGGTCTCCCATGTGGGTGCAGGGCCCAAGCGCTTGGGCCATCCTCCACTGCCTTCCCGGGCCACAGCAGAGAGCTGGACCAAAAGAGGAGCAACCGGGACAGAATCCGGCGCCCCAACCGGGACTAGAACCCGGGGTGCCGGCGCCACAGGTGGAGGATCAGCCTAGTGAGCTGCGGCACCGGCCAGGATACTCTTTTAAAGAGGAAAGAAAGAGAAGGAGAAAAAAAGTAGCAGCAGCAGAAACAGCATTTCAAGATCAGAACTCTTGGAAATTAAAAATAATGGTTGCAGGGGTGGGCATTTGAGGCAGTGGTTAAAACACCCATTAGAACACCTACATCCTGTATGTCAGTCCTGACTTCACTTCCAGCTTCCTGCTAATGGGCACCCTGGGAGGCAGCAAGTGATGATGGTTCAAGAACTTGGAAGACCTGGTTCGCATTTCCAGCTCCTGGCTTATGCCTGGCTGAGCCTTATCTGTTGGTGGCATTTGGAGATTTAATCATTGGATACAAGATCTCACTCTGCTTCTGTCCCTCTGCCTCTGTCTCTGTGCCTTTCAAATAAAACTAATAAAAATTTTTTTTTAAACGTGGTAGTAGAAATTGTAAAATACACACACAATAGAGAACTAGAAGATAAGGTGAAGAAATATTGTGGAAAGCAGAAAAAAAGTAAGCAAATAATAAAGTTTTTTTTTTTTTTTTTTAATTAAAAGACTAGTCTAGGAGGTCCAAATCTGAATAACAAAACTTGAGAGAAGAGGCCTAGAGTTAGTGACTAACCCAATAGGAAAAGAGAGCAAAAGCTCCTCAAAAAAATGGTTGTTTTCAAGTCTAGGGCAGGAGATCTACAAAGTGAATAGCAGGAAAGCTACTGAAGACCCCTTGGGTTGTATCAGAAGGACTCAAAAGCCCACTTAAAGAGAATTCCCATTGCTGGAGTTCTGGTAAATGTTTAACAGGTGGTTCTCATGAAAAGAGAGGGAGAGCAAGAAAGTGAAGAAAAAACATGCATGAATATATGGATATGAGGTTACAAAAATATTATCAATTCTACTAGTGGAAAAATGTATATATACAGTGTGCAAGTAATAAGGTAAACAATATTTTTTTTTTTTGACAGGCAGAGTGGATAGTGAGAGAGAGAAAGGTCTTCCTTTTTGCTGTTGGTTCACCCATATTTGTTCATTAAAACAACAAATATGTATGTCAAAATTTCACTTGTTTGTTAATAGTATTAATGGACTTTTTTTCTGAGTTGAATGCTAGATTTTGAATACTGGGAGAGTAGTTCCTCAGTTTTTTGTACTGTGGAATAGCAACAAGCATAGCTCACTTTTAAATTTTTAAATTTAATCTACATTTTCAACATTTTGTGCATAACTTTTTTAACTTTAGATAATCAACAAAATAGCCACTTTTTTTTGACATTTGCGTTTCAAATACTCCCAGAATTGTCAATTTCAGGCTCTTGATCAGATGCTAATGAATGGTAAGGAAGAGAATTGCCATTGTACACTATGTTTTCATCATACAGTTACAATAGATGTGAATAACTATAAGAATAATGTCATTAGGAAGGGATGATTTTAAGTATTTATGACCTTTGTTTTTGATATAACTGAATTGTAAGCTTAGATGAGAAATCATACCTATTCTAGTACTCCATTGGATCTCATTTTTCACAGTAGGCACAACTCTGCAAAAGTTGTTAATACTCAGATATTTTTTGAATATGATTTTAAACAAAGTCAAAATACTCTCTACTAAAATGAAACTTTCCCTGAGGGTTTAAAAACTGGCAAGTTCTATAAAACAATAATGATTTCTTTTTTAGTTTCAGCTTAGTTTTTTGAGGAACAGCTTTTCATAAATAGTAAGACCGTAAAACCAAGAAAGTATCTTGAACTTTTAGATCACTAGAGGGAAGAGAGGTATATGTCATATTTAGAATACAAGAATTCTTCAAAAAGTTCATGGGAAATGGTAAAGGTAAGTTTATTTTGGTGCAAAAAAGAAGTTTGAAATCCATGCATAGTTTTTTTTGTAATGTACATTTTTCTGTTTTTTGAAGTTCACTCATAACAATATTATAGTTCCATCCCAAAAGAGTACTTTGAAGACTGTAAATTCCTTAGTTAACGTTATGAAATTTCTTTTAAGTTTAATGGAATCAAATTCACATTTTTTTAAAGCAGTAGTGCAAGGAGGGAGTTTTTTTCTAAGGTAATATAATTTGGGTGATCATGTTGGTGCTTAAAATGAGTGATTGTGAAGGACGAGGCAGGTAAAGATGAACTGAAATAAAATGCAGAGTCTCCAGCAGGCTGGGTATACTTCTTTCAGAACCTTTGTCTTTCCTATCATAGGAACAAGCTTAGCCTGTGAGCAAGTTAGAACTGTTTCTTCATCCTTCTCCCCCCAGATGCTATGTCTAGGGGAAAGTTCTCTGGGATAGGAGGAGTAGCTGGCAGGCTGCCCAAAGAATAGCAATGGGTACTCCCAGAGAGTAAGAGTTGGTGCCGCAAAGTCTTTGCAACTTTTAAGTGGACACTGGATAGTGTATTATTTGGTGGAGTGTCATAAGACTCTACCCAGCTTTGCTCTAAAGTTTTTAAACGTATTTTGATTTTATGTTGCTGAAACTCTTCATCCTATTTGTGAGTTATTTCATGAAAGGGTAATTGTATTTTGATTTGAGGGAAATAATGACTTTTCTCTTTCACACGGGTATAAATATCTAAGAAAAGCTCTTAACGTTCTCTTGGCTTTTTTTTTTTTTTTTATGCGATTATTTACCTCAGTATCTTAAACGATGTTTTTGTTAAGATTAAGAAAGAAAAAGGTAGGAGAGAATTAGAGAAGTTATGAAACTACTATTAACTTTCTAAATACATTAGGGGAAAAGTAATTTTTTGCTATTTTCACCCCCAGGGTTCTTTTCTCCATTTCTTAATTTTTTTTTCCTGCCAACCTTAGAAATTTCTCAGAAACTTTATCTGTCAATTGAATTATTTAGAGGAGGTAGGAGTAGAAAGAGAGGAAATTTAAAGATTTGCAGGGTTGACAGACTACAAATAAGTTTGCATGGCTTCAGCAGCATATTAACTTTAGAGCTCATAAAATCATATTACCATATCTCCTGTCTTGCTTTTCCCAAAGGATTTTGGTAGTAAAATAGTAAGATCCTCAGCTTTATTTTAAAACAACTGGTTTATAAATTATCAAAGAAATGAATGACATTACAAAGAGATTCCCAGTAATTTTGTATTGTTTGGATTTAGATTCTGGTTCTGTGTGGCATTTGATGCTTTATCTCCTAGATAACAATCATTTATGATGGCTAGGCTACAATTAACATTGGAAGGACTTGTTTGTTCTTGGGTATACCGAATTAATATTCCATAGTTCTGGTCCTTATTGATTATTTGGGAAGACTCTAGGATTTCTTATTCCACTCATCATGACAAATGCAGATGCATAGGGATTCTAAAATTATTTTCTTTCTTTCTTTTTTAAGTTAGATGACCTGAGACTTGATGTTTACAACAGTAGAGCCTTTTGCTTTGCTCTGTGTGTGTGTGTGTGTGTGTGTGTTTGCAGGGGCAGGTGTCTGTGTCTGTAAGTGTGTATATGTGTGTATACTATTTTACTGCTTGTTTATTTACCTTCTTCAGGTCTTTATTCATATGTCATCTTCTAATCAAGACCTTTCTGGAATGCCATATTGAAAATCTTTACAAACACATCCTGTCTTGAAATCTTGCTTTATGAATTCTGGGTGGGGCCAGCGCCCTGGCTCACTTGGTTAATCCTCTGCTTGTGGCACCGGCATTCCATATGGGCACCAGATTCTAGTCCCAGTTGCTCCTTTTCCAGTCCAACTCTCAGCTGTGTCCCGGGAAGGCAATGGAGGATGGCCCAAGTGCTTGGGCCCCTGCACCTGCAAGGGAGACCAGGAGGAAGCACCTGGCTCCTGGCTTCGGATCGGCATAGTTCCGGCCGAAGCGGCCATTTGAGGGGTGAACCAACGGAAGGAAGACCTTTCTCTCTGTTTCTCTCCCACTAACTCTGTCAAATGAAAAAAAAAAAAAAAAAGAATTCTGGGTTTCAGGAGATGACAGTGAGTTTTGAAATCATCTGACATGGACTTAGTCTTCATCCTATTCCAGATTGGACAGGGAAAACAATATTCTTGATTTCTGAAGTCATCTGAGATAGGGTTGCCCACCGTTTGCTGACTACGTCTCACTTGCTTCACCCCTATTCCCACATCTTGGCCCCGATAGATGATCTTTCAGCTGTTTTCCAGTTGAGAGTGAGGCGAGGAAACCAGAAGGCAACAATTTGCCAATTATGTTATATTCCATTTTTTAACATAGGCACTGCGCTGTCTTACTCATTTAGTCTGTGTTCTTCCTCTATTACAATGTAATCCATGAGAAGATGTTTTTGTTTTTTATTCAGTGTTTTTTTATTCCTAGTACTTACAGTAGTACACAGTGCCTAGTAGAACTCATAAAATGTTTATTGAACAAATCACTATTTTATGAAATGATTTGCTGGTTTATGGTGATTATTATGTATGCTTTGAAAAGTTCATGGAAAATTAACTTTGGCATGTGTCTCCCAATCCATCTCACGCTAAATATGGCTGCTGATAGCAGTTATATAAATTGAAATTTATACTTTGAAATTTTATTTCAAGAAGTGGATTCTTAAGTCTTACGTTTTATTTTTTGAAAATTTTGTTTTTAAAAATGATTTTTCTAATAGGTATGTATGTTCTATGACAAGATGAAGTAGTGCTTTTTTTGAAAAATGAATTACCTTTAAAATATATTAGTTTATATAATGAATAGATAATAGGTAATAACTAATAGATAACAGGTACACAGTGGGCCACTCACAGACTATGCTGAGAATCCCTGGGATGACAGTGAATTCACTGAAGTGCCACAAAATTTTAAATTTTCAAGAGAAAACTCAGGTATTTAATGTCTGTTCGATACTAAAACTGCTACCCCAGGTTTAGACAAAGTGGCTTTCTGATGACAGACATGTAATCTAATTACTAAGTAATTGAGTTATTCAAGAACGGAAAAGATTTTAGTCTGGCGCCGTGGCTTAACAGGCTAATCCTCCGCCTTGTGGCGCCGGCACACCGGGTTCTAGTCCCGGTCGGGGCGCCGGATTCTGTCCCGGTTGCCCCTCTTCCAGGCCAGCTCTCTGCTGTGGCCAGGGAGTGCAGTGGAGGATGGCCCAAGTGCTTGGGCCCTGCACCCCATGGGAGACCAGGAGAAGCACCTGGCTCCTGCCATCGGAACAGCGCGGTGCGCCGGCCGCAGCGCACCTACCGCGGGGGCCATTGGAGGGTGAACCAACGGCAAAAGGAAGACCTTTCTCTCTGTCTCCCTCTACTGTCCACTCTGCCTGTCAAAAATAAAAAAAATTAAAAAAAAAACGGAAAAGAAACTCCTTAAAATATTTATGTTATTTTATTTAAATCACTACCAAGTTTTTAGAGACATAAAACTAAGTTTTAGATATAAATACTAAATTTTTGCAGATACTATTTAATCAGCAGAACTGTTAAATATTACTCGCAACTTTGATGAACTATAAAAAAGTTGCTGAGATACTGATAGTACTGTGAACTGAGAAAGTTTCAGTGGCTGTGGACTAGTCTGATAAGAAATAATGACACTATCAACATGAGCAAATGATTTTTGAGGAGGGAAAACTAGATAAACTCAAGGGATTTAAATAATGGTCTAGATTTAAGCTGAGGTCCCTATCAACTCTAAGCTTCTGTAATTCTGTGAACATTAAATGTAAGTGAATTATTAACTTTTAGTGTAAATATTTTATTGTTCAGTAAAAATATTTAATAAACTTTTCTCAAAAGGTTCTACTTTAGAACTGTTTTAGAATCATTTATAGCTAGCACATGTATGTAAGTCATATAGATCTTTAGGTTGCTGTTACACTCAGCCAGATTTGTATTTTTGTCTTTTAGAAAAATTTTGTTCTGTTTGAGCACTCAAATTTTCATATCCCACATAAGTCTATACTGATACGTTTAAATTTAAAACTTTTGCCTATCTATTTTGAAAACCATCTTAGAGCTTCAGAACTAAGAAATTGAAATTACCTGTTAGGTTAATTTGCCCTGTTCCAATCGCAGCATCTCCCTTTTTCCAAAGTAACCCATATACTTTTGATTTACACATTGGAAGTACTTTTTTGAGACACTACACCTCATGTACTCTTTATCAGGTGGTATAGAAAACTATACACATGCACAATTTCTTTTATATACTCAGTTTTCAAGTTAACAGAATAATTCATTATCATCCACAAAGTTACCAGTAACACTGGTTTAAACATACGTAAGTTTTAATCTATTGCAGTTCTATTCTTAGTAGAGCCCAATTGCCCTCTCTCAATTGATAAGAACATTTTCATATTTATTCCTATTCCTTTTGACTGAATCCTAATGATTGGTGAGACAAGGGTGCTTTAAAAAGTTTATGGAAAATGAAATACTAAGTACAAAAAATGTTTGTAATACATGAATGATATTTTTCATAATATGTATTTTTCCATAAACTTTTTTGAAGTACCCCTGTATAGGTTGCTTGCTGTCTGGTATGTCAAGATGTTACAGACTCATTTATTTTCTGGCTGAGATCTAGAACCAGCCATTTCTCAAAGAAACACTGATTTTTTGGTTTGTTTTTAACAGATATGAAATTCTGTATTGATTTTCTTTCTCTGGATGCCTTCAAGACATTTTGTTTATATTCGATGTTCAGCAATTTGCGTATTTTTTGTTTGTTTATCATGCTTAGGGATTGCTGAGTTTCTTTAATGTGTATATTTATGTTTTTGCCAACTTGGAAATTTTTCAGTTATTTATTTCTTTAGCTATTTTTTCTTGCCCCTCCTGTCATCTCCTTCTGAGATGCCAGCTAGATATACATTAGACTTTTGGTATTGGTCCACATAGGTCACTGATGCTCTGCTTATTTTTTTTTTCAGGTCTTCATTCTTTTTGTTCTTCATATTTATCATTTATATTAATCTGTCTTAACATTTAGTAAATATTCAGCTGCATGTACAATTCATTTTAAACTTCAGATATAGCACTTTTTCAGTTCTAATTATCTGGTTTATTGGTGTAGTTCTATTTCTCTCTGAGTTTGCAAATGAACTTATTTTCCTTTATGTTCTTGAACATAGTAATAATAGCTTCCTATGATCATCTTAGTATTGGTCTCAGTTGGTCATCTTTTCTCTTCAGGGTGTATTGGACTTTTAAGAACTATATTTATTTATTTGAAAGGCAGAGTGACAGAGAGAGGAGTGACAGAGAGAGATGTCTTCCATCTACTGGTTCATTCCTCAAATGCCCTTCTGGTATGGGACACCGGCATTGTAACTGGCAGCTGGAACTGAGCCAGGCTGAAGCCAGGAGCCAGGAACTGCATCTGGGTCTCCCATGGGGATGAGGGAACCTAAGTACTTGGGCCATCATCTGCTGTTGCTTTCCAGATGCACTAGCAAGAAACTGGATTGGAAGTGGAGTAGCTGGGACTCCAAGGGGCTCACTTAGATGGACTGCAGGCATCCAAGCTGGTTTAACCTGCTGTGCCACAACACCTGTCCCTCTGCTATTTTTTCAGATTTATTGAGTTACATTTTCGACATTGTAAATAAGAATTTGTAGAGACTATGGATTCTTTTATATTTTGGCAATGAGTTCTGTTATTTTGTTTCAACAGGAAGTTAATTTGACTTAATGCAATCTCCAGACTGTGTTTTATTAACATGTTAGGCAGCAGCTTAAATGCTTAGATTTAGATTTTGGAGTATGTGTTTATCAGTGCATGTGTGTTGTTTTCTAGGATATTGTCTTTATTTTTTTTCATAATAATTGAGGTATAATTGAAGTACAGGTAGCTCTATGTTTGAAGTATAAAATTTGTTAGGTTTGTGGCAGACTGGGGGTCAGAGGCCTACAGTGGTGGGGAGTAGGGGCACCAGGATCCAGGAACACAATCTGGGTCTCCCATATGGGTGGCAGGAGTGCAATTACTTGAGCCATCAATACCATCTCACTGGGTGCGCATGAGTAGGAAGCTGGAACAAGGAGCCAGGTATTGAACCGAGGCCTTCTGATGTGGGACACAGGCATTGTTACTGGCAGCTTAACTTCTAGATGAAAACACCTACCTCATAAGTATTTTGTAATTTCGGTGCTGTTTTACATTGCATAATTTTTTTTTTAATAATAGACCTTGCTTTTTAGAGTACTTATAGGCTTACAGCCAAGTTGAGTAGAAAATACAGAGGTTTCCCTTATACTCTCTGGGCCCCTTTTCCCCTTGCTAGCTATCCCCCCACCCCTGACACACACACACACCCCTCTTCTGTCATTGTCAGCATCCTAAGTAGCTCAGTGCTATTGGTTCGGTCTGTTGGCTAGATCTTTTCTTTTCCTTACATGTAAGTCATTTGTTCTTTTTCCTCTTTAGATGTTTAAAGAATTTTTCTGAAAAATCTGATTTTATCAGAATATTTTGGTGTCAGTGGTTCTATACTGGTATTCTCAGATATATCTTGTCCTCTTTCAATGTATAGGTTGATACTTCGGAAAGTACGTGGTAAGTGGGATGGAAAGATACTGGGGCAGTCATTTAGCCTAGCAATTAAGATGCCATTTGGGACATCCACATCAGTGTGCCTTGGTTCGGTTCCCAGCTCAGGTTCCTGATTCCGGTTTCCTTCCAATTCAGACTTTGGGATTCGCTGCGATGGCTCAATTAGTTGAGTTCCTGCCACCCACACGGGGGACCTGCATTGAGCTTCTGGCTCTTGGCTTTGGCCTCCCAGCTGTTGCAGGCATCTGGGGAATGAAGCAGTGAATGGCAACTTTCTCCTTCTTGCCCTCAGAAAAACAAAACAAAAAAACAACAAACAGAAATACCCCACAACTTTATTTTGGTTCAAAAAGCTTTCAAAATATATTTGTTTACAGATTTTCTTTATTTTAAAGACAGAGTTACAGAGAGAGGTAGAGACAGAGAGAGAGGTCTTCCATCAGTTGGTTCACTCCCCAGATGGCTGCAATGGCCGGAGCTGCGCTGATCTGAAGCCAGGAGCTTCTTCTGGGTCTCCCACGTCGGTGCAGGGGCCCAAGTGTTGGGCCATCTTCTAATGCTATCCCAGGCCATAGCAGAGAGCTGGATAGGAAGAGGAGCAGCCGGGACTTGAACCAGCGCCTATATGGGATGCTGGCACTTCAGGCCAGAGCTTTAACCTGCTGCACCACAGCGCCGGCCCCCAAAATCTTTTGATAATATGCAATTTCCACAAAGTTTAAAAGATCTCTCATGTGTGGATTTCAGAATTTTTTGCAACAAAACAAGCTTATCATTTAATTCCATTTTCTATGAATTTAAAAGAATACTTCAAAAAAAATTTATTTGAAAGGCAGAGAGACAGACATCTTCCACCCACGGGTTCACTCTCCACATGTTCCCAATGACCAGGCCTGAGCAAGGCTGGATCTAGGATCCTGGAAATCAATCTGTAGCCCCTCCGCCCCAACTCATCCCCCCCATCCCCAGGGGTGGCAGGAACCTAGGCACTGCTGCTGCCTCCTGAGGTGCGCGTTGTCCGGAAGCTGGAATCAAAGCAGAGCCAGGCACTGATTTGGGCTGCAGGCCTTCTCCTAGGTGACATCTTAACCACTGCCCCGAACACTGCCCCTCTGCATGAACGTGGCGAGGTACCCCCAGAGACTAAAATCTTCAGGAAAATTTCCCACAAGTACGGCCATACTATTCCGTGCGCTTGCTTTTGATTATCTTTTTCAGGACTTGTTAACATATGGTGGGGTTTCTTTTCATCAGTGTTCTCCGTTTCCAAATTCCTTTTTGATTTTCAGAAATTTTCTTCCTCATACTTTCTTTTTCTCTTCAGGCACGTTATTTTTATTCACTCTTATGTTCTAGTTTTAGTCTTTGTTTCTAACATTAACTTCTGTCACCTCATTTCTGAGTTACTCTACTTTGTTATTTTTTCATAAACCTTATGTAATTTTTTTGATGTTCCTTAGCTTGCTCTGATTTCCCTGTTGAGGTGTTTCTGCATTGTCACGTGTCTTTCAGTTTTGCTTTTGTTTTCAGTGGGATGTTAATCTGCTGCTTCTCTTTCTTCTTCCTGTAACTGTGCACGGGTCTTGCCTGTGATACTTTTTCCTGATACTTCTTTTTGTTGAGGGTAGTTTTTGTAAACTTTTTGAGAAGCAGCTCAGTTCAGATGGCTAGTCTAACTTTCCAGAGCTCCCTCTTCTGGTGTTTTCATATATTGTTAACAAAGTATGGCAGCTGAATGTCTGCAGTTTTCCACCCGTGTATTCCTGCCCTACTTTCTCCTTTTTGCCTTCAGCTTTGAGAGTTCGGAGCCTGGGCTTTACCGGTTGCTTCAGATCTGTCCCAGCAATTGGGACTCATTTGGTGTTGGAATGGCCAGAACCTCTCCCACTTCTGTCACTGTTCTCAGAGTAGCCCCCCGAGGTTGGCTGTCCATGTCTGCCCCTTATTATGGGGGCTCTTCTGTCCTGAGGGTCAGTCACGTGCTCTGCGGCTCTCCCCTGCTGTTTCCAGAACAGATGCTGGTAATAGACGAGGCATGTGTCTTTGGTCATTTGTCTGCATCTGCTTATATTTGGATGAAGTGGGTATACCTTATAACTTGTTTTGCTGTACTGTTATCAACATTTTTTTTTTTTTAAATTTTTGCTATCTCATTGTTCTGCTGTTTCTGTGTGGAGATTTAGGAAGACCCCAAAAATTATACTACTGTTATTTCCCCAGAATCTCCAAGAATAAGTTTTTTAAAATGAGTTAAGTGAAACGGTAGAGATAATACATCTAGCAATTTGTTCTATAACTCAGCTGTGAGGGAGAATGGTGAGACTGGTTAGTAACTGGGCAGTGAGAGTTGGAGCCTGTTTCAATGCTCATGGAAGGACCTGGGTGGGGAGTCTGCAGTAATGGGACATAGAACATACATGCCAGCATGTTAAGTTGAGTTCATTGCAGCATAATTTATATACAGCACAGTTTGCTCTCTGTAGATGTACAGTTCTGAGTTGTGTGCACAGTTATGCAACCGCCGCCAGAGTCAGGATACAGAGCATTCCGGTCATCCCAGGAAGTGCTCATGCCCCTTTCTAATCAGTCTCCCCTCCCCCACCCCAGGCAGCCCTAATCTGTGCTGTCAAGTGAGTGCAGTAATTCAGTAATTAACCTTTAAGTCTGACTTCTTCCACCTGGTACACTGCTTTTCAGATGCATAGTGTATGTATCACTAGTCATTTTTGTTACTGAGTTGTATTCCATATTTCAGAGACACCACAATTTAAGTTTTTTAAGAATTAGGAGCACTGTTAAGAACATTCATGTATAGTTTTTATGCAGATTTGTGCTTTCATTTGTTTTGGATAAATGCCCATGAGTAAAGTATTGGGATCATGTGTCTTGTTTTATTACTGAGCTGTGAAATTCTTTATATATTCTAGTCATTAGTTTTTTTTGTTTGTTTGTTTTTGTTTTTTATTTGACTGAGTTGTAGACAGTGAGAGAGAGACAGAGAAAAAGGTCTTCCTTTCATTGATTCACTCCCCAAATGACTGCTATGGCCGGCACACTGTGCCGATCCGAGGCCAGGAGCCAGGTGTTTCTCCTGGTCTCCCATGCGGGTGCAGGGCTCAAGCACTTGGGCCATCCTCCACTGCCCTCCCGGGCCACAGCAGAGAGTTGGTCTAGTCATTAGTTTTTTATTATATATGTGTTTGCAAATATTTTCTATCAGCCTGTGGTTTGTCTTTTTAATTTTAGTGATGATGTCTTTCAAGGAACGTACATTTTTTCCAATTTAACATTTTTTTTTCTTTATGATTTGTACTTTTGTATTCTGAGAAATCTTTGCCTAATCCAGGTTTTTCAAAGATTTTCTCCTATATTCTCTCCTAGAAGTTTTATAATTTGGGTTTTTGCATTTAGATCTGTGGATCCATTTCGAGTTAATTTTTGTGTGTGGTAGAAGAAAAAGTTGAGACTTTTTTTTTTTTTTTTTGCATATGGATATCAAGTGATTCCTGTACTATTTGTTGAAAAGCCATCCACTCCTTATTGAATTCGCCTGGCTGCTTTGTTGACAGTCAACTGACCATATAAATGTGGAGAGACCCTCTTTGATAAGACATTTCTGCACTGTTGTTGGAGCATTTCAGTAGAAAGGCAGGTGGAACCCTTGATTTGGTGATGTGTGGGAGATGGCTGACTGCGGTGTGATTCTGATTGATGCCCTGGGTGAAGTTGAAGGTCTGAAATACTGAGTTAGAAAACAGGACGGCCAGCAGGCTGGAAATGGCGGTGTGCTTGCTGGGCTGGGTGGCTGCCTTGGTTGAGGCCGGTGATAGGAACCAGCCCGTGTGTGTTACTTCAGTTCAGCAGTGTCTGCACTTTGGATGCAGGCCATGTGGAAAGTTTCATTTTTTTAGAGAGCTTTGCACAGGCAGGATTGAAAGGGAAATGGAAAGGTGAGTTGGTAAAAGTGTTCGTCTTGAATGGGCAACACTTTCCCTTAGTTTGAACATCAAAACAGTGGCAAAGGATGTTCACTGAGCAGCGCTCTCCCTTTCTCCACTCCCTCTGCTCCGTGTGGGCAGTGTCTTTTCTGTTTCTCCGCATCTTGTCACTCTGGATTCCTGCGGATGCTATCATGTATCCCGCCCTCTCATTTTTTACACCAGTTATAGCATACCGTGTACAGCATGTTGCCCTCGACTTCTGAATTTTATAATAGCTTAGCCTGTCCATCTATCCCTGTTAGTAGTTAAGAACATCCAAGAGTTATCTTGATGATGGACATATGAAAATATTCACAAGTTTTGTTTGGATCTTCAAAATAATTTTGAAAGTACGCTCCTGTACTTTGTAAGTTCCTTCAGCGTGCACGTTACTTCTGTGATTGGGAAACTTGAAAAGTGGAGCTGTGTTCTGTAAACCTCTGTGTCGTCTCTGTTCTGAGCCCTGGAGATGTCACGGTAAAGAAAGCGGGTGAGGTTCTGCTCTCCTGGCATTTTGTTGTACGGTCACCAGATGAGAACCCAGAAAACAGTATGACGTGTTAGGTCAGAGGACGGCCGGAGGGGCCCTGTGCGCGGAACTTCAGGGCCAGCCTGAGCTGCCCTCTCGGAGAGCACAAAGTCAAGGATCCACAGAACAGTGGGCCGCGCAAAAGCGCAAAAGTGCCAAGCTCTGAAGTAAGGTTAAACTTGATGCTTTCAAGAAACAACCCTAAGGCCAGTGTGTCTAGAATCTACCGAGAGAGAGTGCTATAAGATGAAGCCGGGGTCAGTTCTTATCAGCTAATCAGGGAGAGGAATGGGGGTTGTATTTTAAGTGCAGGGAGGAGCCATTGAAGAGTTCTAAGTTATGAGAAAGGAAGCAGAGCTATAGAAAAAGCTAGAGTTGCCGAATCAGTAGAAAGAGAACCCAGAGAGCCCAGTTAGAAGTGAATTTTTAGAAAACCCTGCAGTGTTAAATGCATCAGGCTGAAGACCGAAAAAATATTAATTTGTTTTTACGGCATCCTTTAAAATATAATCTACCTGAAATGTAAACCTAAACTTAAAAGATAAATTAAATTTTAGATCAATATACCATTTAAATTACAAACTAAGGAAAGTAGTTTTCACAGATGTGATTTCAGGTGAGCATTTAAAAAGCTATTTTGTATTTTAGAGGAAGGAATTAGTACTTAGCCACTCATTTGTTCTAGAATTATAATGCTAATGCTGATGGTGTGGCTTCAGGACGTCCACTCTTTAAACTGGAGCTCAAAGGCAAGTAGTTCCTAACTTTCTAATTTAAAAATCACCCTCTGGCTCTGAATTAAACTAATTGTGCTTTTCCATTATAATATCCACAGTACCTGGGAATATATATGGAATTTGAAGAAGGTTCACACTCTTTCCATGTGGCATTTAAATATGGAAGAGACAGGATGGTTACTAGAAGCTTAAGGGTGAAGAGTATAGTCTTGCACAGCTTTTAAATAGGAAGTAAGGTTGGTGTATTTGTTAGTCAAAGTGAAGTTAGAGTTTTAGTATATTGTTTAATGAGTGAAAAGTTCTGTATGAAATAAGAATAATTCAAAACCACCATCCAGCAGAAGATCAGCAAATTATATTTACGTAATAGCAACATCATAAACAACAATAGTACAATTATAGTGACTAGTTAGGAGAGGAGACCATGTAAACCATGAGCTCTGTGGGCAAACAGTCCTGGACTAACCTTCTAGAACCCATGTTTTTTAAGGTTATTTTTAAAGATTTATTTATTTAGTTATTATTTATTTGAAAGGCAGAGAGAGAGAGAACTTCCATATGCAGGTTTATTCCCCAAATGGCTGCAACAGCTTGGGGATTGGGCCAGGCTGAAGCCAGAAACCAGGAACTCCATCCAGGTCACTCATGTGGGTGGCAAGAACTTAAGTACTTGAGCCATCATTAACCTCCTCTCTGGCACATTAACAAGGAACTGGGCTGAAAGTGGAGCAACTAACCAGCATTCAGATATGGGATATGGATGTTCCAAGTGGCAGCTTAAGCTGCTGTGCCACAACACCCATCCCAGCCATATTTTTTTGAGTGAATGACTTTAATATTCCAAGCATCATTTCCTCTTTTGTATGGGGATAACTTCCTAAAGTTAATGGGAAAATGAAGTTAAAAGACAAGTTTATTTTGGTGTAAAAAGATTGGAAGTCCATGCATAGTTTTCTCATAAAACCTATTTTCCATGAACTTTTAAAGACCTCTTATATAATGTAGATCGTAAATAATACCCACTTAACAAGTGAAAAGGGAATGATAATCTATGTAGTTCTCAGTGCTATGTCTTTTATCACCTAGAAGGTACTGAATAAACAGTAGCACCAATGATTTATTTATTATAGTAATTACTATAAATACAATATAATCATTATCTTTTATTCATAATACTGGAAGGCAAGTATTACTACCCATATTTTTCAGAAGAAAAACGTAAAATTTAAACTGCAGATTTACAGTGAAAACCCACACGTCATAGAATAATTCCGTATTTCATTTCACGCTATATTCTCATGTCCTCCTACTTGATAAAAACTTTAGATTTTAATATATTTAGTGAGTGAAATGTTCTGTCTTAAATAATAATAGAAAACCACTGTTCAACAGAAGATAAGCAAATGATATTTATGTAATAACATCAACACCGTAGTACAATTGTAGTGATCATAGGGTGGAAACAGTGTAACATTGTGGTTAAAACCATAAGCTTTGTAGGTACACAATTTGAGTTTATACAAACTTTATGACAGATATTAATCTTAGAAAAAATTTAAAATGCAGATAAGATAAAAGAACATCACTTGTAATCCCATAATGGGGTGTATCCTTCCTGATTCCCCCCCAGGGTGTGTCTATATACAATTTATATAATATATGTAAATGAGATACATATAATATGAACTATATATTGAAGATGTTTCTTTTTTTCAAAATTGGATCATACCATATACCTGTCTTCTATTCTGATTTGGAACCCTTCCCCTCATCTTTTATTATTATTATTATTATGAATGTCTTTCCATGTCAACTTATCCCACTAAGTATTGCATTATCTAGATGTGTCCTATTGCATTTACCTGGTTCTCTATTGTGACACCCCCCACACACACATGAACATGGTCAGTTACCGCTTCTGAGGGCACAGCCCATTACTGGTGTCATCAGACCATGGTCTCATTTTTTACAAGCTTAAATTTAGGCATTTCAAGTGAGGATCCTGCTTTTGAAAAATTTAGATAATTAGGAAAAGTGTAGGGTGGTCCAGAACGCTATACAAACAGTAATGTAGGTTTCAGCATCACAAATGCCTGCTCTAAGGACTTGGCTTTCCCCCTGCATGTCTAGTCGAGGCATCACTCCTTAGGAAAAGGAAGCAGCAAAACTGGTCCCATGACATCATGATCAGTTCGATGCTCTCACCTTCATAACCCGTCACTCTTTCTTCTTTGAGTCTTGAATTCTCAGAGTAATTGTACAATGGAACTACTGTATATCAGAAACCAGTTCTAGCTTTTTTCAGGGAGTCTGGGTGTATCCTTTGAGAAGAAACCCCAGCCTCAGCTGCACTCTCCATTTTTACTGCCGGTGGTAACTCTGCTGTTTGCCTAATTATTTTTTGCATCTGTATATGAGATTTGCTTCCTAATAGAAGACATTTTTCTGTTGGTTCATTGTAAAACTAATTTTTAATGTAAATGTGGTTTTTCTTTTGATTTCTGTTATAAAATTGGAACTGTAACTAGTGATGAGACGTGAGGGTCTTTTACAGAAGAAGAGCGTGATTAACTTGGTACCCCCAAAACCAGCTCTTCTCACTTCAAAAGTCCTTGGCCCTAACCCAGCAAAGGAACCTTACCGGCTTCTCTGATTTTTGCTTCCTCCTTTTTTTCTCTGGAGTCCTCCTCTTGGATGTCACAGCGCTGGCACCCCCACCCCCATCCCTCAAGACTTCACACTCCGGCCTGGCGACTTCCTGCGGGGGCTGCTTTGTTCTTGGTTCTTCCCTGGTTCCCCACCCCCCCCCCCCCCAGTCCTCCATATTTGAGATACTGGAAGAGTGTATGCGGGACACTGCTTTTCTGGAAGTGCAGTCTTTCATTTTATGTAAAACAAATCGGTTTCCTGTACAGTTGGTGAAGTTTTTGTACTGCTTTTAAAGGTTTAATTTCCGCGAATTAGATTTTAGGTAACTGATTTAAATCATTTGTTTTATACGTAAGGAGAGACAAAAGAACATTCTCTGCATTATAGACATATGGAATAGTTTGTTTTTGCTGGAGATGAAAAGTAGTAATGCATTGAGGTCAGTGGCTTGTGAGGCTGTTCTTAAGCTTTATGCACCTTTTAAAAGTTTCCTATCTTAAAGATTTTAAAGTCAAAGTACCTTGAAGTCTTATGTATGATTTCTCATAAATTTCCTGTGACTTTATCAAGTGGTAGAATTTTTACTTCAAGCAAAGGAACTATACTTGTATTAGTAATGATCACTAATCACAATTAATCATGTTATTCACTTATTGCAGTCTGTATGCTTGGCATACATTGTTTTGTTGGTGAAACCAAGGATATTGTTACAGAAATACTTGCTGGCGTAAAGTACTTGTTGGTTAAAAGCAGTAAGTGAATAAGTAAGTTTTCTCTGAATCTAGGTTGATTACAAATACTTATTGCTGTTTTGACATTATGACATTGTATGAGACTGAGAAATAAAGATTCATACATTTAATGAATAAGCTTTTAGTTTCTCTTACTAAGTATGTGAACTTTAGATTAATAAATATTAATTTCCCACCTATTTTTAATATTTGTTCATCATTTAAAATAAACACGGTTTGTCTTTTAGCCAGATGGTATGTAGCTAGAAACCACATTTCTTGAATTCAGTTATTTCAAAATTGTAAATTTAATCGGGGAACTTTTCAAAAGTCAAATTAAATATTGATTTATGTTTAAAGTGACACAACTTGAAATTCATTATTTATATTAACGAAAATTAGCAAAATTTCCATAATTAAAGTTTGTTCTAAGAAAAATTGTCATCTTTTAACCTGCAAAGTTCTACACTTGCCAGTAGAGGGCACTGTTGTCACACGAGAGAGGTGTGATTGCTTTGCTAACTACCCCCGCTCTGCCTTTGCAGTTTGGAAAGTGTTTTTAAAAGCAATGTTTTCTGTGTAATTAAAATCAGTTCCCTGTATAATTAGCAATCGAGCCTTATTCTTTGTGGCAGAGTTGTGGATAGTGTTATTTTTTTTCTTTAAGTCTATGCTTGTCTATAGCCAGTGCCAAAACTGTCATCTATTAAACTATAGAAAGTTGTATTGCTGTTTATCAGTACTAAGCAATACTGTAGATGAAAACATATAAAATTACAGTATGTTTCATTTAGGTGCTCTGAGCAAATTATTCAATAGGGACCGTTTAACATTCTTGGTTCTATCTTGAAAAATAGTGGAGTTAATGTGCTGTAGTAATAATATTTTGTGTTCAGGTGCCCTGAATAATAATAGAGGACAACTCATTCTTGCAGGGTTTTTTAAAATGTATCTGCATAGTGTCCTGCTTACCACTGATCTACTTAGGCAATTCCCTATATAATCCTTTTTTTCTGGCTTTAAAATCAAACAGTGTTGATACAGATATCAGACTACTAAGACAATGAATATTAGTGCACAATTAAAGTTATCCCTCTCTTTCTCTCTTAAAAGAACATAAACGGTATGTAAAATGACATTCAGTGTGCATTTGGCTACCTTGGCAATTGTTTGGGGGCAGGGAGGTTAGAGAGAATCCAAGCCTGGATTTTAAGTTGTCAGTATGTAATTTATGAAGTTCTAATTTATCCACAAATCCCAGAGTCTCCATAAGTAGTTTAAATACAAACAGAAATCTTATTCAAAACCAAATTATAAATTATTTGCTTTATAATTTTTTGGAATTTAAAATTTTAAAATAGTGTGTTTGAAATTAATTTCCATGCTTTCATATTTGTAAAAGGCAAGTATGAGAATAAAGAATCTTAATAGTTTGTTTTAATTTTTAGTAGGTGGCCGTGTGAAATTAGAGAATTAGCATTTTCCTCAAGTTTGTTTTTTAATTTTATGAAATACTCTATGTCCACTGACCAATTTTTTTTTTTTTTTTTCTCAAAACAGGCTTTTATTTTAAAAGGTGGAAAAAGGCTGGCATTGGCTTACTTTATATATGGCAGACTTAGGAAAGCACAATAGATAATTTAACTTAACATTTACTTAGCTGTTTACTTTGACAATAAAAATGTAGGGGTAAAATTTGAAAGATGACTAAGATCGATGAGGGAAGCTATCACAGAAGTTTAAGAAAAACATTTAGATACAACTTCTGTGCATTAGTCATTGTACGTGTAGTTTTTAGGCTGTTTTAGTCACTTGAAATAAGGTCTGAACTGAAAATATAAATGCACCTTAGGAAAGCTTTCTGTCATTTTTTCCCCTAAGTTTCTTTGATGGCACCCAAAGGAAGACATTCTAATGTTTTCCCTCTTCCTTGTATGTATTTGTGCCATGCTCCTTGTGCCTTAAGGTGCATCTTAAGACCGATGGGGCCAGGTGTTTTGAAGAGCCAGGCAAAAAACAGAAGAATATTAGGAGGCTGTCTAGTTTCTTGATTAAAAATGTTAGGTGGATTAGAGAAAATAGCTTGATGCCATTTGTCTCTAGTTGCATAGCTGTTATTTTTCCATCTTTAAGAAAAACAAGTTTTCATTTTATTGAAGCATTTGTATTGAGTACTTACAGCCCTTGTATCATCTTGGTCATGATTATCTGTTTCCCCCCACAGGGGCCATCACAGGGTTTAGTCTAGGCTGTTTGTATTCAGCAAGGTCGAGATAAGTTTTATCTCTGTAGATAAGTCAAGTGCGGCTAGGATCGATAGGTAATAGTAAAATGCGCTGAAAATATGATTGCCAAGCTCATAATGAATTTTTAAAGCTGTGAGCTTGTCAAGTAAAGTATACATCTTACTGTTTTTATTTCTTTGAATGGAGCTTAAGAGTGCAGTTAATTTTATAGACATTTTAAGAGTGAAGAAATTTAGGAACAGATTAAAGTCACATTTTTGGCAATCATTAATTGTTCTATATTTAAACCTATACTAACAAAGTTGTAGGCGCTAATTATTTTTAAAGAAATGAAGTGAACATTAGAAGACATTTATATATTAAAAATGTAACCTGAGTTTACTTGTTAACATACTTATTTGTTGAAGTTTGAGCGTGTGTGTATGAGCATGTGTGTGTGTCTCTTACCCACGGGCTTTCCTGTAGAAATCAGATTTCAGCTTCCTCAGTTGGGGAATGTTGGTGGAAAAAAAGACTTCTTATTTTTAACAGGAGATGATGGTGAGTATTTCGTGACTTTAGATTTCTGTTCTAACCTAAATATGTAAATAAGCTCTATAGGGTTCAAGACAAGAAAGATTTTAAATGTTTTCTTGTTTTTTCCCTTTTGTACTCAGATTAATATTTTTATGGCTTATATTTCATGAATATATATAAAAATATGGACTCTGAAAGTGTATGTTTTGTCTTAGTTTTTGGGTTAATTTTTTGTGGAGAATATGACCACAACATGAGAAAAAATGGAGATTGAATCTTTTTTCTTTCTAGATGCAGACTCCATGAGAAAGGGTTCTCTAACAAATTAACTATAAAAGCCATGTAACTGTTCAGAACACATAAACTAAAGAAATTATGCAGTGAACTCAAGTCGTATTCCTTCGTCAAGACTATTAAAAAGAAAGCCTTTCTAGACACCATAACTGTATATCTTGGATTTTTGCTGTGTCTATTTCATTTTTAACTTCTCAGTTCGCTCAGATGTGCTCTTTCCCTTGGTATTCAAACAGTACAGGTTCTGCTTGTTGTAATGAAGTTCTCTGCTCTTGGCTGCGATCCGGAGTGCAGAGAGAAAGCAGCGTCCGTGCTGATGTCAGACGTTATTGCTGTGACAGTCAGTAGTGTACTCTGTTGCTGTCATAGTTGGTCCTCCTTGTGATTTGCTTTCTCTCTTTATCCACACTTCATAGATTGTTTATTTACTTAACCATTTAAATTGAAGGTAATATAGACATCTGGCACTATTTCTGGAAATTGTAACCGTTTTCTTTGAAAATTCCTCTAAATGATGATCTTTGAGCCTTGTGTTTATTAATCTTTATAATATGGGTCTACATTTCCCCCTACTTAGCCATTTCTCTTTCTGGCTGAAGACTGACAATCTTTCTCCAACATTAGTTCGATTTATTTTACTGCCGGATTAGATGGATTGGGCCATGAGAAAGAGAAAACCAAAAGGTCTGAGAGAAAGTGTGCAAAGCTCCGGTGAAAACAGCCGCTGTTCTTCTAGAGCGAGCAGGCATGAAGAGTGGGGCTGGCCCGCTGTGGCAAAGTGACGTGAAAGAGAAGTTGACTGTCTCTTTTCAAAAGTTATCTTTGTGTGGCCGGCCTAATGCATTATTAAGAAAATTAGAGCTTTAAACATAGAACAATGGTCCTTTTAAAACATATCTAGTTTGGTGAATTTACCCCCCAAAGTCCCTGGTGTCTAATTACTCCAAAAAGAAAAGAAAAAGCAGAAATCTTTATCTCCCAATGAAAAGTACATTGCAAAAATGGCAAATTTTCACTTCTTTTCATGGAGAACATTTTAATTCTGCTTTAATCAGAAAGGCAATAAATAAAAGAAGCAAATTAAAAAACAATGCTTCTTTTTTTTGTCTTCATAGGACTAATTTTACTGACAAAAAATAATCAAGCTTGAAGCAAGTGATAGTAATCTCATATTAACTATTAAACTTTTACAAGTGGATTTGCAAAAAAGTTTGTTTTCCTTTCTACTACTTATTTTTCTTTTCTGTATAATAAAGAGACACTTAATGACCAAAAGAAAGAATTTTATGTGTAAGTAAATTAGTTTATGCAGTGCTCTTTCCTTTTCTTTGTTCCTGATTAGTCGTAACATAACAAGCACTAATGAAAAGAAAGGGGACGCAATTATTTAGGGTTGATTTCCTAAAATAATGTAAAGTGTGTGTGTTTTTTTTTTTTAAATAAGATGAGTTATTTCTGAAAACAATAGATTCATGAATAGATTCATCCCCATATTTCAGACTGTGGACCTGGTTTTCTCTGAATTTAATTAGGAGTTCGTTTTTTGAATGAAATGGGCCACATGCAGGTATTTTAAAGTACAGATGGTTTTCTCTAAGTTTCTCTATTGGTTTTTATGAGATTTAAATGTGAAGAACAACTTACTGCCCTAGCGGCTACTGCAATACTGCCACTACCACTGAGATGATTGAGTAGCAGAGAGAGAGGAGGGACAAGACAGTCTTACGTATTCACGTGTGTGAGCGCTGTGTACGGATCATGGCTGTTGTGTCATCACATTTTGTGTGTTTAATCAGCTTATTTGAAAATGCAGATATATTGCCCTAAAAGTTGCAAGACTTCCTTGATTTAATTATCTGCATCTTTGGAGCATAGCCCAGAATTATTATTCCTACTGAAATCTTCTATGTCTTAAGTTTTCTTTCATCTGTTTAAAGTATTTTTTTCTCCTACCCAAATAGATTATTTAAACTTTGCAAAGTGCATGATTTTTCCTTCAGTTTTTTTTTTCCTTACTAGAAGTAGGACAGTGCTAAACCTATCACTTTTACTTTGATTTGCTTCCTTTATCTTTAGCAAATCTAAATAAAACTGTCATCCTGATTTTCAAATCTCTTAAACTTCTTTTTCCCAAATCGCCCACTTTCCTGTCTGCCCACTGTGTTTTGTTTTGTCTTTTTTTATGGAGATTCTACATCTGACTTTTTGTTTTATTATTACGGTCCTTTCTTGGGTTTTTAAAATACTTTTACTTTTTATTCTCTTTTTTGTAACCACAAATTTAGTTGAGTGTCTTAAAAAGGGAGAAAATTGCCAATTTCTGTAAATCTCATAAATCCAAGAGTGATCAATATTGATTCTTTGAGTTTTAAAAAAGATACCTGAATTTGTCACTTTAGGAATCAGCATTAGGGATAGAACTGATGGGTGTAAAGGTGTGGCTTCCCAGGAGTTTTTTGCTGCTTTCTTTTATATTTGAATGTATTTAATATAATTAATTTCTCCGTATTTTAGAAGGTTTGAGTAAAATAAGTAGGCACATTTCTTAGCCTAGAGTTGTTGGTGAACACTAAAAAAAGAAAGTTGGAATTTCTTACTCAGTTCTCTAAGACTCATAGAGTAAAATTTCTGTAAAAAGTAGTTGTTTGATTACACCTGTAGATATTTGTAATGTGAATGAGAATATAATGAAAATATGACAGAATGCAAGTACTCCTTTAATAAACAATATAAACGCTTGCCCTTTATCATTCTTCTCTTCCAGTTTAGGGATTCCAATGATGTGACTATTTCTGAAATTATGACCGTCCTCTTCAAAAATTGGGCCACAGAGGCCCATAGTAATGAAGTGACTTCACTTAGGTCTTGAAAGCTAGTCGGTGGCATAGAGATAAACAGAATAAGGTTCCTTGGTTCTTACACCTTTGTTTTTTTTTTTTTTTAATCACATGATCAATTACGTGTGTGTAATTTTGAGAAGAGACTAGTGAGAGAAGTAGTGTCTATACAGTAATGGCAGTTTAAATGTAAGATACACTGGAGCTAATGTTTCTGTAACTGTACATGGTGTCCTTTGAGTAGACCCTTATTGTACTTTCCCAGTAGGCATTTATTCAGTGAACATTTATGAAGACATACCAGGTAGAAAATGATAGCTCGCAGATAGTTTGCATCTTGCCTTCCCATGCTATTATCCTGAAAGTGATGTTTGGAAGAATATAAGATGCTTACTCATATCGATATACCTAGAAACAGATCCTGAGGCCTAAAGCTTGTACAATTTTTGGAAACCTTTTTGAAAGAAAGTAATATGAGGACAAATACAGGAGTAGGCACTTGGTGCAGCAGGTGCCACTTTGGATACCTGAGTCCCATATTAGAGTGCCTGGGTTCACGCTCCTCTGCTTCCCAATCAGCTTCCCAAGAATGCACACCCTGAGAGGCAGCATGTCTGAGACCCTGGCTGATATCCTGGCTCCTGGCTCAGCCTGGCCCAACTCCAGCTGTTGGAGACATTTTGTGAGTGAACCAGTGGGTGGAAGATCTGCGTCTCTGTTTCTCTGCCTTTCAAATAGAATGAAAATAAACAAATCAGTGAGTTTTTTTTTAAAAGATAGCAAATACAAAAGCAGCTGTAAAGGCCTATCAGCAGTAGAATGGATAAATGTAAATAATAATTTTTTTGAAAGGCAGAAACAGAAAAAACAGAGAGATCCTTCATCTTCTGATTCAGTGCTCAAATGTCCACAACAGCCATGGCTGGGCCATGCCGAAAAAAGGAGCCCAAAAGCCAGTCTGGATCTCCCACATGAGTGCAGGAACTGGACCAGAATCTACTGCACACAGCCTGAAAAAACAGGAAACTGCATTTTGTGCTTCTGCAGCCAGGAAAATCACCAATAACTTTGTTTTATAAGTTGATTGGTTTCTATACTTGCTATTTCTGTAAGTTTACAAGTGTGTTTTGGAATGAATAAGGAAGTAGTGGATTCATGTACAGTTATTGATTGGGTATAAGTGGTATAGGTTTACAGCTGTAAGCCAAGCACATTTGACTTACCTGCAGATTTTGGTCAGTACAGCTATTTGGTCCTTAAAAAGAATGTGTTAATAGGGACTGGCATTGTGATCCAGAGGGTTAGTCACTGGTTATGAAGCCAGCATCCCATATGAGCACCAGTTTGAGTCCCAGCTGCTCCACTTCTGATCTAGTTCCCTATTAATATGCCTTGGAAAACAGCAAAGGATGGCCCAAGTGCTTGGGCTCCTGCCACCCACCTTGAATACCCAGATGGATTTCTAGGCTCCCAGCTTCAGCCTGGCCCAGTACCAGCTGTTGAGGCCATTTGGGGAGTGAACCAGTAGATCAAAGATTATCTCTCGCTCTCTGTTTATTCCTCTAACTCTGCCTTTCAAATAAATGAACCTTATTGAAAAAATAGGTTGGTTACTTAAACCTAAAGGAGGGGGATGGATGTTGTGGCAAAGCAGATTAATCCATTGCTTGGGCCACCCACCCAAGTTGAGGTCATGGCTACTCTTTTTCATTTTTTAGTTAATTAATTTATTTGAAAGGCAGAGTTACAGAGGCAGAGGCAGAGAGAGAGAGAGGTCTTCCACCTGCTGGTTCACTCCCCAAATGGAAGCAACGGCTGGAGCTGAGTTCATCCAAAGCCAGGAGCCTGGAGCTTCTTCCAGGTCTCCCACACAGGTACAGGGGACCAAGGATTTGGGCCATCTTCTACTGTTTTCCCAGGCCATAGCAGAGAGCTGGATTGGAAGTGGAACAGCCAGGACTTGAACTGGCACCCATATGGGATGCCAGCTACACCACAGCGCTGGCCCCAATTTGATGGTAATTTAGCTTGCTTCAAACAGTGTCTGCCGGTTTCTCCACTGTCAAGTTATTATTTTCTTCTTTATACTGTTAACTATTTTGGGAGGAATACTTTGAGACTATGTAAATTTTCTATTTCTCATCACATTTTACCTACTAGCTTTAGCATCCATTGATGATTTTTAATTGTGTCAGTTATTACTAATAGTGGATGGTAAAATTTTAATTCCATCCTACTGAATGTATTAGTTGGCATTCTACTTTAAAGATTTTTCCCTTCTTTCCCACTAACTTATCACATATTGAGTCTATCAGTGTACACCTTTTTTTTTTTTTTTTGGTAAGTTTACTCTCATCTACTTGAAAAGTTTAGCAGCAGAAAAGAGACAGAAAGGGAGGTCTTCCAGTTGTTGTTTCATTCCCCAGTTGCCTTCAATTGCCAGGGCTGGGTCAGGCCACAGCCAGGAGCCCAGAATGCCATCCAGGTCTCCCACATGGGTGGCAGGGGCCTGAAGCACTTGAGCTATTGTCTGCTGCCTCCAGAATGCATCAATAGAAAGCTGGATGACAAACAGAACGCCAGTGTTCCATGCAGCAGCTTAGTCTGCTGCACCACAGTGCCACTCCAGAAGTAGATGAAGACTTGAACTACTGCGATGGGATATAGGGTGCTGGTGTGATAAATGGCATCTTCAGTGCTGTACCTCAGGCTTGGCTTTTTAAGCAATGTGCATACTCTGGTGCTGCTGTTATTTATGTGGGGGCTTAAGTTGTCCTTTATTTGGCCCAAGGTTGCCCCTCAGGCTCTCTCCTATGTCCTTTGGGAATGCCGTCATTGTTCTTTGAGCTCTTCCTTACATTCTAGCCCAAAATGATGATACAGGCTCCCCCATGTACTTCCCAACTGTGGCCCTGGAATCAGACATTTTTATTTATTTGAGAGACAGGACAGATGGAAGCCGTCACGAACTGGTTTACTTCCCAAATGCTTGCAATGGCTGGACTAAGGCAGCTGCATCAAAAGGGAACTGGAATCAGGAGGCTGAGCCAGGGACTGAATCCCAAGTGCTCTGGTGTGGGACATGGGTGTCTTAATTACTAGGCTAAACACTCACTCCTGAAAGTATGAGTTTGTGCTGATAATTCCAGTTCTGATTGCTAACCCAGATCAATGCATCAAGTTTAGTGGGTTTTTGTGTTTGTTTTTCTGTTTTTTTTTTTTTTTTTTTTTTTTTTTAAGATCTGTTTATTTGAAAGGTAGAACTACAGGGAGAGCAAAAAAGAGAGAGGGAGAGAAGGGGGAGAGAGGGAGAGAGGGGTCTTCCATCTGGAGGCCCACTCCCCAAATGGTTGCAGTAGCTAGGACTGGACTAGGCCAAAGCCAGGAGCCAGGAGCTTTCTTGTGGCCTCCCACATGGGTACAGGAGCCCAAGCACTTGGGCCATCCTCTGCTGCTTTCCCAGGTGCACTAGCAGGAGCTGGATAGGAAGTAGAGCAGCCAAGACTGCAACCTGCAACCAAATGGGTTGCTGGTGCTGCAGTCTGCAGTTTAACCTGCTACACGGCAATGTCAGTCCTGAGGTCAGTTTTTGTGATCCACAGATTTTTTTTTTAATCTTTCATTTGTGAGTATATAGTTGAAATTTAAAATTTACTTGGAGAGACTGATGGGAAGGAAGGAAATAAGGTGGAATTACTGTTTAATCAGTATAGAATTTCTGTTTAGACTGATGAAAAATTTTGAAAATAGATAATGGTAATGGTTATATATCATTGTGAATACAATCAATGACACTGAATTGCATACTGTAAAAAATTTATATAGCAAATTTTGTGGCCAGCGTTGTGATACAGAAGGTGAAGTTACCACCTACAATGCCTACATCCCATCTGGGTGGCAGTTCAAGTTCCACCTGCTATGCTTCCAATCCTGCTCCCTGCTAGTGCACCTGGGAAGGCAGTGAAAGATGACCCAAGTGTTTGGGCCCCTGCCACCCACACGTGAGACCCGGATGAATCTCCTGATTCCTGGCTTTGGCCTGGCCCTTGTGGACATCTGGGGAGTGAACCAGCAGATGGAAGATTGATCTCTGTTTTTCTCTCTGTGTAACTCTGCATTTCAAATAAATAAATAAATCTTTAAAAAATAAATAGCACATTTTATGTTTAATAGATTTTACAATAACACGTGAAATTTACTTGGCTTACTTTATTTCCTCTCACTTCAAATATAGTTAGGGTATTCATTTGAAATATGGTTAATCCATTTGTTTCCATTTGTATTAACTTTTAGGATTTTTTCCTACCCTGGTTGAGTTCTCAAACATCAGAAATATACGAAAAAGATGTATCTGAAGAGGCATCTGTCATGTCCTCGTTTTACCTACCTTGTTGCCCCTCCCCCATCCTTTCCTGCTGCTCCCAGGTTATTTCTGTAGACGACCAATCTCATTGCTTTCTGCTTTATTCTTCTCATCTCTTTGAGATTTGTTTTCCCCTTTACTCTGTATTTGACTGTGTTTCTAAAACAGGTAGTTCTTCTTGTGCCTTATTCCTTCCCACACTGTCTTCACTCTCATCCAAATAGTCTTCCCTCTTTGCAAGGACAAACATGCACATATTCTCTCCTAATAGCAGATACCTTCCTACACCCCCACCTTTTCTCGAAATGGAGGCTCTAGAGCTGAACACTCTTCCTAGATACTTACCTTCACATTGTTATTTCTGATTACTTATTGTCAGAGTTGTAAGCTTGAAATAACCCATTTAGGTCAAGTCTTCCCTGTGTCAATATATTTAAATTAGTTGGCCACATTAGCTATAACCAGCTGTTCGCTGATCTTTGTAAAACATCAGTGTATTTATTTGAGAGGGAGAGAGGGGGACAGATTGAGAGCACCCATCTGTTGGTTCACTTCCCCAAATGCACACAACAGCAGGGGTGGACCAGGCTTAATCTGAGAGCTGGGAACTCAATCCAGGTTTCACATATGTGTGACAGGGACCCAACTATTTGAGCCATCCCCTGCTACCTGCCAAGGTATGCATTACCAGGAAGCTAGAATCGATAATAGAAACAGGACTTGAACCCAGGCACTCTGTTATAGGATGGGGACATCCCAGACAGAATTCTTAACCTCCATTGCAAACACCTGCCCATTCTTCCTAATCTGGTTTTTGTGGTGTTTTTTGTTTGTTTGTTTGTTTTTTGTTTTGTTTTTTGACAGGCAGAGTGGATAGTGAGAGAGAGAAACAGAAAGAAAGGTCTTCCTTTTTGCCGTTGGTTCACCCTCCAATGGCTGCCGCAGCTGGCGCATCTCGCTGATCCGAAGCCAGGAGCCAGGTGCTTCTCCTGGTCTCCCATGCGGGTGCAGGGCCCAAGGACTTGGGCCATCCTCCACTGCACTCCCGGGCCACAGCAGAGAGCTGGCCTGGAAGAGGGGCAACCGGGATAGAATCCGGTGCCCCAACTGGGACTAGAACCCAGTGTGCCGGCGCCGCAAGGCGGAGGATTAGCCTGTTAAGCCACGGCGGCAGCCCATTCTTCCTAATCTTGTACAAAGTGTTTCCTTCCCTTCTAAAGCAGTGGCATAACCTGAATCCCTCTGTCCCTCTGCTGTGGCTTTTTATTTTCTTCTTCCTACTTCTTTACTTTATTACAATCCTTCCATTTTCCCCTTTACTTTTTAAAAATTCTAAACATAAAGCTATTTCTTTACTCACAATGTATAATAATCAAAGTAAAGTGTGGGCGTTGCATTCATAGACATGGTTTAAAAATTGTGGCTTTGCTACTTCAAGGCTATATGATGTTCTTTTTCTCTGTGAACTTCCTTATAAGTAAAACAAGGGTAATATTAATAATAAAATTTAATTGGAAAAATTAAATGTGATAACATATATATACAATAGAGCACATAGTAGATAGCCAATAAATGGTAATTTCCTTCCCATGTCTCCTTCTTAGTATGAATATTCATTTGAAATTCAGCACTTAGAACATGATGTCCACGTTCCAGTACTTGTCAGTCTAATATGAGCAGAGCATACATTCATGAAATGAATTGAAACCAGCACAAACTAACTTTGTATTGGAATTGTTTTAAATACCTTCTTAAGAGTGTTTTTAACCTCTGCTTCAAATGTTCTCTTTTATGTAAGGGATATAAGTTGGTTAAGAAAATGATTATGAAACTGATTCTAAAGCAGTTTATTAACGGCTACTGTTGAAGGGATTGCCAAGGAAAAATAAGTGACAAAGGGACTTCCAACTTTGTGTAAGTTGGTTTGCTCTGGAAGCCACTGTGAAGTTTTATTTACAAAATTTTTGCTAGTGTGGGAGCAAACTTTTTGTGATCACCGAGTCAAGAATGGCTTTATCCCCACCGTGAGGAGACTGTGTAGCTCTTCTCTTTTTCTCTCTGTTTCTCTTCATTTTCTTTACCCACTTCTGCTGCTTATAGGGAAAGGAAGCAGGAGATCAGAGAACAGAGTAGATGAAAATGCAATGTAAGACTTTCCTAGTGATAACTGCAAACTGTTTAGGCAAGATGAATTGGCTGCCTGGGACTGAAACAGATAAGAGCCCCAGGAGTGTTTTGATGCTGAATCATCTGAAGTCTGAGAACAAACTTAAAGAAAAGGCTTTTCAATCCAAGCTAAAATTGGAGGTGATAAAGGAAAAGTTAAGGATTAGGGAGGAAGGTACCTGACTGTACCTTTTAGGTTATTAAAATTCTCTATAATTTTAATTGACTACTTAAAAAGGAACATCAAAGTAATTTATAGAGTTGAAAAAGTGAAACATTGGAAACGTAGTAGTTTCAAAAGCTTTTATCTGCACTGTAGGCCAGTGGTTCTAGCTCTACTGAATGGACTAGAATAGCCTGAGAAGCATTTTTTGAAAAATGGGGCTTTCCAGACCCTTGAATCCTTGGTGTCGATGTCCCCTCTGCTATCGTGACAGTGGCCCATCTGTGGTTTGGGTGCGTTGCTTGCTCTCAGTCCTTTCACCTCTTACTCCCTACTCTTTCTGTTGGCTCTCTCCTGTGTCCTGCAAACACACTTAGATCTGTTGCATTCAGAGAACAATGTTTAGGGCCTTTCTTTAGCTATTCTTCTCTTGGCCAAGATCTGTACCCCTTCTTTGTTTTACTAACAGGCTTTCTGAAATACCATTCTCTTGCTTTTGTTTTTTCTTTTCTTTAGTTTTATTCTAATTTTTTTAACCTTCCTTACTCTTTAATCTCTTCCTTCCTTCCTTCCTTCCTTCCTTCCTTCCTTCCTTCCTTCCTTCCTCCCTCCCTCCCTCCCTCCCTCCCTCCCTCCCTCCTTTTTTTTTTTTTTAATTTTTATTTATTTCAAAGGCAAAGAGATAGAGAAGCAGAGAGCTCTCCCATCCACTAGTTCATTCCCCAAATGTGCACAACACCTATAGCTGGACCAGGCCAAAGACAGGAGCCAGAAATCCAATCCAGGTCTCCCATGTTGTTGGCAGAGACCCAATGACTGGAGCTGTCTTATCATCAGCTTCCCAGGGTGCACGTTAGCCAGAAACTGAAATAGAGAGCAAAGGTGAGACTGTAACCTAGGCACTCAGATATGGGATGTGGGCATCCCAAGCACCTGCTTAACTGTTGCACAAAATGCTCATCCCATAACCTTTCAACAGTAGTTTACAAAGAAGAACATGTAAGATGATTATGTGGCACACAGTAGAAAATATTTAACTTCTGTTTATTTTTATCTAAATTTATTTTTTAAAGCCTTCATTCATATTTGATGCATTTATTTACATTTAATGTATTTAAATATTGATATTCCTTATTCATTAGTAACAGGCACAGATCACTAACATACATGATGTCTGCTGAAGAAGACAAGGAAGTGTGTAGCATTAAGGAGTTGACTATAGTCATTCACTTGTTTGCTTTCAGTCTGTAACAATGAGTAACAGCTCATACATGCATAGTCACGCGCACTTAGAGGTTGTGTAGATATCCTCATCAAATGGAAAAGTGTCTTTAAAAGATGCTATCCAAAAAGACTTTGATTGGATATACTGTGCTGATTATAATGTAAGCACAGTTGAACAAGAAAATGGCAGAGCTTACTTGGTCCATGTTTGTGGTTAACCAATTTGTGCTTTTAAAATGATTATCTAATCTGATCTAACAAGGAATTGACCCTAGAATTAGAAATTCTCAATAAAACTCTGAATTAGAATATTCTTTTTTATATTGTTGGTATATAAAAACTCTCTGTACCTTGAGAAATTAACCCAGTAAAGGTGTAGGATTAATGAAGATACATTAATAGGAAAATTGAGGTATATATTTACCCAGTTTGACTCCAGGAAACATGCCTTTAACCATTCTTGGGCATGGCTGATGTATACTACTCCTGTCTTTTCCTCAAGCCTTGACCTCTTTCTTGAGGTCCAGACTCGAGTGCTCAGTCGCTTGCTGCACAGTCATTACTTCCAAGACAGTTACTTATTTCTTCCATTGACCTGGTTCTCCCCTATATCTGGATTTCGTTAAGTAGCATCATGATGTGTCTTATTTCTCCTGTCAAGTGCCTGGGGGTCCTTGTAAATGCTATTATCTCACCCTCTTCCCAGAAACTCTTCCTAATTCCTGTAATTCTGTCCTAAATGTTACATTTATATTCTTTTCCAATTTGATAGCCCTATTCTAATTTGAATTTCTGATTTTACAATTACTTACTCTTCCAGTTTAGTCTTCCTCCTTCCTCTGTTCTATCTTCCAGATTGTTGCCAGAGCAATACTTCTGGAAGAGAAATCTGGTTGGTTACTGCTGTTTTTAAAAGTCTTCAAATTATTTTGCCTTCCTGATAAAAATCAAACTTTTGACTATAGCAGATAAGACCTTCCACGAACTATCTTCTGCCCCACAAAACCTTTCTGAACCTAAACCAGTCAACCATTTGTTTCTTCTAGTTTTCTGTGCCTGAAGGATCTCCTCTTCTAATCTGCCTGCTAAACTTCTCTCTATTAAGCTTTATTCTATTTCAAATTTTCCTCAGCTTCTCCCTGCTACTCCAGTCTAGTTGGATGTTCTTAGTATCCTGTCTGTATTCTGCACTTTTTCATACTGAGTTATCACACCCACTGGTTAGTAAACAACCTGTGTTTGTGTTCCAAGTTCCAACATAGTAGAGTAGAAGCTGGTTATGCTATCATAATCACAGAAAAGAAGTTTACACAGGGAATTGTTTAAAAAGAAGAAAGATTCATATATGAAAAACCTTGAGGACTTCAAGCTAAGACATAAAGATGTATATTCACCTATTTTTAAATTGAAATTAAGGATCTTTTCTTTAAATGTTTTTTATTGGAATGTGTTACTTTTCTTCCATACAGATACTCTAGTATATCATATGATCTCCAGTTTCTGTTTCATTAAATTAGAAATTTAAAAAGTAGGAATTAATCAGAGCAGGGTCCTTCTAAATTTTAACTTCTAGTCTTTTTACTTTATCTTTTAAATATATCAACATCATAAAGGCATTGTTTTTCCAGTGATTAGTCTATATAAAGTCAGAAGCATTCAATTTAGTTTTTGTTAAAGTTAGTCTTTTGATATGTGTATTTTTTGATTCATTTTTAATTAAGTAACATAAATATAACATGCAACCCTGTAAAAAACTATTTTGAGAACAGCACAACTGATTTTTTTAAGGATGTGTTTATTAACTTATTTGAAAGCCAGAGTTACAGAGAGGCATGGGGGGGGGGTCATCCATCTGCTGGTTCACTCCCCAAATGGCCACAACGGCTTTAGCTGAGCCAATCTGAAGCCAGGAGCCAGGAGCTTCTTCTGGGTCTCCCATGTGGGTGCAGGGGCCCAAGTCATCTTTCACTGCTTTCTCAGGCCATAGCAGAGAGCTGGATTGGAAGTGGAGCAGCCAGGACTCAAACCAGTGCCCCTATGTGATGCCAGCATCTCAAGCTGGGACTTTAACCCTCTGTGCTACAGCCCTGGCCCTGATTTTTAAGTGTATTTATTTATTTGAGAGACGCAGAGAAGGAGGAAATTTCCATCTGCTGGTTCACTCCCCAAATGCCTACGATGGCCTGTCTGAGACAGGCTAGGAGCGAAGAACTCAACCCAGTTCTCCCACATGGCAGGAACCCAACTAGTTGGGCCCTCACTGCTACCTCCCAGTTTCTGCATTAATAAGAAACTGGATTCAGGAGCCTGTGCTAGGTATCTAACCCTGGCACTCTGACATGGGATATAGATGTCATACAGCCTGTGTCTTAGCTGCCAGCCCAAACACCCACCCTAGCACAAATGATTTTTGGTAAGCATATAACTCAACTAGTGGTTGCTGATGTATATGAACCTGTTGAAGTATACCTCCACCATTTGTCAACTGAGTGTCAACAGATGGGTTTTAGAGAAAAAAAGAGAACGTCAATTAATCCCATGAGTTAGCTAAATTGAGGTTTCAGGGTTTTGATATAGATTAAGCAATTGGTTGCTGTTGTAATTTTTTTAATAATTAATTTATTTCTTTGAAAAGCAGAGTTACAGAGAGGGAAGGAGGGAGAGAGAGAGGGAGAAAGAGAGGGAGGGAACGAGGGAGGGAGGGAGAGAATCTTCCATCTCTTGGTTCGTTCCCCAAATGGCTGCAACAGCCGGAGCTGGGCCGATCTGAAGTCAGGAGCCAGGAAATTCTTCTGGGTCTCTTATGCAGGTGTAGGGTCCCAAGGACTTGGGCCACCTTCCACTGCTCTCCCAAGCCATAAGTAGAGAGCTGGATTGAAAGTGGAGCAGCCAGGTCTCTTAACTGCCCATATGGGATGCTGGCATTGCAGGCGGTAGCTATACCTGATATGCCACAGTGCCATCCCCACTGTTGCAATTTTTTTGTAACTGATTTTACAGTTTTACTCATTTTGATATGAGGGAGCAATTTTGGGAGTCACAGTTAACTTTTCATTTTTGATTTTTTTTTTTTTTAATTTGTACTCTAGTTAAAAAGACTTGAAGATGCTTTTAGTAAAAGGCAAATACAAGTTTTGTATATGCAAACATTTTCCAGACTTTTCCAATTATATCAATTTTAAAAGGTATTCATATAAAAAGTGAGTTGTTTTTAAATGATTATGTGCTAACATGCGTGATGGTACAAACTAACCGGTAAATTACTGTATTGAAAGTATTGAAAGGCATAGTCAATCCCTATGGTATGCTACTTAGAGAAGTTATGAAAGCATTTTTTCTAAAAATATTAGTTAGCTTTTTAAAATGTTTTATTTCTCCTCTTTCCTCTCTTCACCTTCTTCTCAGTGTTTTTGTTAGAAACTTTTCTCCTTAAGATATGTGATTATGGTGTAAGGCGGCTGATTTAAGCATCTGTTTATCATGCCTGGCTAGACTGAATGTAAAATTTCAATTGAATTACCTCCCAAGAGAGCTTTGAGCTCTTAGGGTAAAACACATCATTTTCTCTTCTTTCCCCTGGGAGTGTCAGCAGAAAGAACTCATCTAAATAGTTTACATGCATTTTGAAAATGTTGTATCTACTGGACTTAGCTTTGTTGTTTGTGGAACATTGCCAATATAAATGGAGTATCTACTTTGCTTGTTAACTCAAGTACAATAGTGTTATATGGCATTACAATATGTGTTTAAGTTGTAGCTGAGTGACTTCTGCTGATAGTTAATTTATAATCAGTTTTCATATTAAATATATTTTCCTCTTAAAAATTTAATTTCAAAACTCAGATGTTTAATCACTTATAATTAAACATTTATTGAGAAATTATTATGTAGGTACCCATATATATTATGAAATGCAGATACATATTGTGAATACTTACCTTGCCCCTGTGTACTTTTATCTGTGTTTTAAATTTTTATTTGTTTTTTTTAATTGAAAAGGCAGTGAGACAGAGTCAGAGATACAGAGACAGTGCTCCCATTTGCTGTTTTATTCTCCAAATGCCTGCAACAGCCAGAGCTGAACAAGATCAAAGCCAAGAGCTGGGAATTGATCTCAACTTCTTGAGCCATTACCTGCTGCCTCTTAGGTGTACACAGCAGGAAGTGGAATTCCAAGCAACCTGGGCACCCCAAATATGAAATCTGGGTGTTCCAAGCAGCATTTTAGCTTGTATACCAGATGCCCCACCATAAGAAATAAATTATTGAACAAACTTAAAATATCTGTAAGCAAATTTACTATAGATGGTACGTCGTACTTAGCATGAGTGATGTCCTGAGGACCTTTCAATTTAATGTAATGTATATAAATATATTTTTCCAAATAAGAAAGCACTGTAAATGTAATTTTCTTTGTTCTACTTTGTTACATAAATTTTGAAAATATAATCAAAAAGCTGAAAAACTGAAGGAAACATGATTGGTTGCTTTGATTTTTTATTTCTCTTCTGTTACAACAAAATGATAAATTCCTAAGCCACATATAGCATTTTGTAACTTTTTAATGTATTAAAATATTAAATCTTAGCCTGGTAGAATGGAATATATTGCCAGGTTATTAAAATGAATATATCTATCTCTGATTATCACGTATGTAAATTTAGGATGGTTATTAAAACATTATTTCTTACAAAATCTCTGCAGTATATGAAGGGGCTTCAAAAAGTTCATGGAAAGTGTGTTTTATGAAAAACCTACATGCATGGATTTCAGGCGTTTGTGTTTTTTTTTTTTTTTTTTTTTGCATCAAAACACACTTTGTTTAAGTTTTATTTTTCTACAACCTTCTTGAAGTATTCTTGAATGGCTATGGGTTGATGGTTCAGTTTACTTGTTCACCTCTCAAAGAATCTGAAATAGAAATAAATCTTTATTGTGTCAGTGTATTTTATTAAAATTTATTTTATAAAGGGTTTCAAAATACAATCTGAGTATTTTGATTTGTAGTGACAAGTTAGAATAGGGTTATACTGTAAGAAAGTACTTAATGGGGCTGCCATTTGGCATAGTGGGTAAAGCCACTGTCTGTGACACCAGCTCTCCCTGTTGGCACCAGTTCAAGTCCCAGCTGCTCTACCTCTGATCCATCTCCCTGCTAATGTACCTGGGAAGGCAGCAGACTATGGCCCAAATACTTAGGCTCCTACACCCACTTGGGTGACCTGGAAGAAGCTCTTGTCTCCTGGCTTCAGTCTGTCCCAGTCTAAGCCATTGCAGCCATTTGGGGAGTGGACCAGTAGATGGAACATCTCTCTCTCTCTCTCTCTCTCTCTCTCTCTCTCTCTGTAACCCTGCCTTTCAAATAAATAAAATAAATCTTTTAAAAAAATGATATGCTGGGACTGGCGCTGTGGCGTAGTGGGTGAATCTGCCGCCTGCAGTGCTGGCCTTCCATGTGGGCGCTGCTTCGAGATCTGGCTGCTCCACTTCCGGTCCGGCTCTCTGCTATGGCCTGGGAAAGCAGTAGAAGATGGGCCAAATCCTTGGGCTCCTGCACCCGCATGGGAGACCTGGAGGAGGCTCCTGGCTCCTGGCTTCAGATTAGCACAGCTCCGGCCGTTGTAGCTTACTTTTGAAAGCAGAGTTACAGAGAGGCAGAGGCAGAGAGAGATCTTTCATCTGCTGGTTCACTATCCACATGGCCGCAGTGGTGGAGCTGGATTGATCTGAAGCCAGGAGCCAGGAGCTTCTTCTGGGTCTCCCACACAGGTGCAGGGGCCCAAGGACTTGGGCCATCTTCTACTGCTTTCCCAGGCCATAGCAGAGAGCTGGACCGGAAGTGGAGCAGCCAGGAGGATTTGAACCTGTGTCCATATGGGATGGCAGCACTGTAGGCGGCAGCTTTACCGACTATGGCACAGCACCAGCCCTAAGTATTTTTTTTTTTAATCTGTGGCTTTGAATTTGCTTCAGGTTACCTCTCTCTCTCTTTCTCTCTCTCTTTTTTTTTTTTTTTAAAGTTTTATTTATTTGAAAGGCAGGGTTACAGAGAGAAGAAAGGTGGTGGGAGAGATCTTCCATCTGCTGGTTCACTCCCCAGCTGGCTGCAACAGGCAAGGCAAGGTTTCAACCTGTCCTAGGTTGAAACCAGGAGGCCAGAGCTTCTTCTGGGTCTCCCATGTTGAGTGCAGGGGTCCAAGCACTTAGACCATCTTCTGCTGTTTTCCCAGGTGCATTAGCAGAGAGCTGGATTGGAAGTGGAGTAGCCAGGAAGGACTTGAACGGGCACCCACATGGGAGGTGGGCACTCAGCAGCTTACCCTACTTTGCTGGCCCCTTAAGTTTACCTCTTAAATGATATGTTGCTTTTAAGATCAGATAAACAGGTAAGAGAAGGAGCCATATCTTTTGAAAATTCCTGCAGATATTCCTGTGTTGTGACCAGTCAGGAACCCTTCTAGGTTCTTTCCAGTATTTTCCTCTCTGTGCTTTGTATGTTATGTCTCTGGCTTATATCATTGATGGTTTTCCTTTCTTTTTCACTCCTGTAGCAAGATCTGTTGTAGTCATCTGCTCTGACTGATCATTGATCCCTTGGCTTTTTTTTTTATTTTTTATTTTTTATTTTTGACAGGCAGAGTGGACAGTGAGAGAGAGAGACAGAGAGAAAGGTCTTCCTTTGCCGTTGGTTCACCCTCCAATGGCCGCTGTGGCTGGCGCACCGCGCTGATTCGAAGGCAGGAGCCAGGTGCTTCTCCTGGTCTCCCATGGGGCGTAGGGCCCAAGCACTTGGGCCATCTTCCACTGCACTCCCGGGCCACAGCAGAGAGCTGGCCTGGAAGAGGGGCAACCGGGACAGAATCCGGCGCCCCGACTGGGACTAGAACCTGGTGTGCCGGCGCCGCTAGGCGGAGGATTAGCCTGTTGAGCCATGGCACCGGCCCAGATCCCTTGGCTTTTATATTGTCCTAGTCTAACTGATTTGTGTTCATCAAAGTTATCTCTTTTCTTTGCTCTTCCATGCTCTGCTTCTGAACTCTGTTTTGCTCATATCAACATTTTATCAAATATTCTCAATGCTTATTGGAATCCTTTTTATGTAAATTGATCATTGTAATTAAAATAGCTCCTATTTTAGGGGTGGACATTTAGCCTAGCAGGTAAGACACTGTCAACCCACATCAAAGTGCCTGGGTTAAAGTCCCTGCTGTGGTTCCAATTCCAGCTTGCTGCTTATGTGTACCCTACGAGGCAGCAGTTGATAGCTCAAGTAACTAGATCCTGCCTCCAGTGTTGGAGAATTAGATGGAATGCCCAGCTCCTGATTTCAGCTATCCTGGACCAGTTTTTTTTTTTTTTTTTAAAGATTTATTGGAAAGGCAGTGTTAGATAGAGAGGGGAGATAGAGATTGAGATCTTCATCCACTGGTTCATTCCTCAAGTGGCTGCAACAGCTGGGATTAGGCTAGGCCAAAGCCAGCGACCAGGAGTTCATCCATGTCTCCCATGTGGGTGCAGGAGCTCAAGGACCTGAGCCAGCTTCTGCTGCTTTCCCGGATGCATTAGCAGGGAGCTGGATTGGAAGTGGGGCAGCTGGGACTTGAACCTGTGCCCATAAAGGATGCTGGCATTGCAGGTGATGGCTTAACCCATTATGCCACAATGCCGGTCCCAATAAATAATCCTTAAAAATAACATCTCTTTTAGCATTTCTGTTTACCCTATACATATTTAATCATCTTTCTCAAAAGAACTCTTTTATTAAAAAAAAAAAAAAAGAGTCAGTCTATGTCTCTCTTCCTAGTCTTTAATGTCTTTATCAGCAGAGTGAGTGCAAAATCCAAATTACTGACACAGTAATCCTCTTCCCTGTATCATCAAAGGAACTGCACATTTTTTATTATTACAAAAATTATCCTTTTTCTTTTCTGTCTTTATGTTGTCTTACAGTAAAGTGTCAGTTGACAATTAGCAGTTCTAATGGAAGCAGTGGTCCAGTGCTGCAGTTATTCTTTATATTTGACTTTAGAGTACAGCACATTTTAAAAACTTTTCCTCTCCCTAACAGATCAGCACAGTGAGTCAGCCCTCAAGGGAAACATTGGTTAGAAATATGAAAATGTTTGAAATATGAAAATATAAAAAACATAAGGTAGAAAAGTATTATAAAGAAAATAAAAATCAAAGCCTACCAAATGAAAATTGCCAATATGTCTCAATGCTGTTTGGTTTCAAATAGGTTTCTAAAGTGGAAAGGTGGTATCTGCTCAGCATAGCAAGTGTAGTGTGGTATATAAGTGATGTGGTTGATTCTTGATGATGACTAGACAACTGTTGAAAGTAGAACAGTGATTTTCCTATTGGTCAGTGTTTTAAATTGGAGTTCATTTTGCTAGAAACCTGTTTTTTCTTAATTTATTTAGTTAACTTTTATTGAACACTTAACTATATAAATGCCAAAATCACCTATGAAAATTTTATGTACATTTATTGACACTATAAAATAAAATACTTGGGTTTGTTTTTTCCTTTTCTTTTAAAAAAATATGTTTTTATTTATTTGAAAAGCAGAGTGAGAGAGAGATCTTGAATCCACTAGTTCTCTCCCCAAGTTGCTGCAATGGGAATGGCGGGGGCTGTGCAGGGCAGAAGCCAGGAGCCTGGAATTCCATGCAGGTCTCCCACGTGTGTGGCAGGGGTCCAAGCACTGGAATCATCTTCCTCTACTTTCCCAGGCATATTCACAGGGAGCTGGATCTGAAATGGAGCAGCTGGGACTCCAGCCAACACTCATGTGATGCTAGCGTTGCTGGTGACTGCTTAACCTGCTGTGCCACAGTGCTAGCCCAGTTTAGTTTTTTCTTAGATGATGTTGCTTTTTCTTTCCCTTTTTTTTTTTTTAAAGATTTTATTTATTTGTTTGAGAGGCAGAGTTACAGACAGAAGGAGAGAGAGAGAGAGAAAGAGAGAGAGATCTTCCATCCTCTTTCCCAAATGGCCACAATGGCCAGAGCTGATCCAAAGCCAGGAGCCAGGAACTTCCTCTGGGTCTCCCACGTGGGTGCAGGGAGGTGCGGGAGCCCAAGCACTTGGGCCATCTTCCACTGCTTTCCCAGGCCATATTCAGAGAGCTGGGTCAGAAGCGGAACAACTGGGATGTAAACTCATATAGGATGCTGGTGCCACATGCAGAAGCTTAGCCTACTATAACGCAGCATTGGCCCCTGGAAGATGTTTTTTACTAGGCTAGAATCTATGCTAAGATGTTATTTAAATATGATATGAATGGTGTTTTGACTGAAGATACCTCTTCTTTTGCTCTATATTAACACCCTCTTTTCTCAAGTTGTCTTCAAAGTACATTCAAATTAGGATCTATTGCCCTTGAAACATTTTCATTTTTATTTGATATTCTTTCAAGCCTCTGCCCTTTTTTTGAATGGTTAAATCTTAATTAGGGCCATCTTGTACTGCTTTCCCAGGCCACAGCAGAGAGCTGGATTGGAAGTAGAGCAGCCAGGACTAGAACCAACGCCCATATGGGATGCTGGCACTGCAGGTGGCGGCTTTACCTGTTAGACCACAAAGCCAGCCCCTAGGGTCAGTTTCTTTGATGACTTCTTTATGGTGAGCCCCGTGCTCCTTGTTTTATTTCCCACTTAGACGTCTGCCCAGAACATGAGGCAGTTATTTTTCTCAGTTATTCAACCTTTTTGGAAAATTACATAATGCAGCTGTAATTGCTTCACTTTCCTACTAAATTTAGACTTTGTAACAATCATTTTTCTCCATAAGCCAGCAGACAGTTCTTACTTTTTTCTTAGACATCCTACAGCTGTTAAGCGTTTTTGAAGGGAGACAATACTTTCCTTGAAATCAGTGTATTCCGTTTTCTTATTGACTTCATTTTCCTGGCACCAGTCGACTTGTCCAGACACATCCAAACTGACAGGGTGTTATAGATAGGACTTTTGATCATGACTATAAGAGTTTTATTTAAAATAAGAAGGAGAAGAGGTAAAATCAGGGGGTTCCACATGGAATCTTTGTAAATTACATCATGATTCTAATTTAAAATTACATGGATTTTGGAATGAGGAATTTTTTTTTTTCTTTGTAAGATTTACTTATTTACATGAACAGCAGAGTTAGAGGAAAAGGCAGAGAGAGAGATCTTTCATTCACTGGTTCACCCCCCAAATGGCCACAACAGCCAAGACTGGACCAGGCTAAAGCCAGGACTCAGGAACTCCATCCGGGTCTCTCATTTGGGTGGCAGGGGCCTAAGCACTTGGGTCATTTTCTGATGCTTTCCCAGATGTATTGACAGTGAGCTGGATCAGAAGTAGAGCAGCCAGGTTCTCCAACTGGCACCTATACGCAATACCAGTGTTATCAGTGGTGGCTTAACCCACTACACCACAGTGCCAGCACCTGGAGTGAGGCTTTCCATTTGTACTTTTTTCCCACTGTTTGTGTGGCCTACAAAGTTATAGAACCTATGCTTTTTCATCTGTAAGATAGTGTTGACGTGAAGATAAAGTGAGATAATTTGCATAATTCTTCTGGCATGTAGTAGGCATTCACAGATGTTAGTGTTCCTGGTTCCTTATCCCTGCTCATAGTTAACATGTAATAAGAAATAATAATATATTCAATAAATACTATAGCTAGAGTCCTGAATGCCACTTTGAGTCCCAGCTGCTCCACTTCCTACCCAGCTCCTGGAACAGCAGCAGCTCCTGGAACAGTTAATGCTCCTGGAACAGTAGCAGAAGATGGCCCAAATGCCTGGCCCCCTGAACTTATACGGGAGACCTGGAAGAACTCCTGGTTCCTGGCTTCAGATCTGCCCAGTTAATGACCATTGCAGCCATTTGGGAAGTGAACCAGCGGATGGAAGCTATCTCTCTCTCTTTCTCACTCACCCTCTGTCTCTGTTTCTCTGTCTTTCAAATAAATCTTAAAAAAAGAAAATGAGTAGAGGAAGTAAGAAGTAGAATAATACATTAGGGGAAGAAGCAAAAACGAGAGATTGTAGTTGAAGGTAGTTTGTACATGTGTGGCTGCTGATGGGTCCTTATGTATTACAGGGGCCAGGGGCCAGGGCTGGGCCAAGATGAAGCCTGCAAGCTACAGATCAACCTGGGTCTCCTATGTGGGTGACAGGAGCCCAACCACTGAGCCGTCATTACTGCCTCCCAGGTTGCACATTAGCAGGAAGCTGGAATCAGGAGCAGAGCAAGGATTCGAACCCAGGCATTTCTCTATGTAATATGGATGTCCCAAGCAGTGGGTTAACCACTGTGCCAAATGCCAACACCTGTACTTGAAAAATCTTTTTCTTTTCTGAATCTCAGTATGCTAACAGTTTTTTCTCTCTAGCAAATTTAGATTCTTCCCTTCATAATTATGTTTTAAAATTTCACCATGATTTTCCTTCATCTGAGTATGTTTTTCATTCGTTTTACTACTGGACAGTTGGTGGACTCTTTCAATCTGGTAATTCATGCCTTTCTGTTTGGAAGTTTTCTTATTTCATTTTCTCACCTATATTTTATTTTCTCAGCTCTAGAAATCTATCTGTGTCTCCCATGTGGGTGACAGGAGTCCAACCTCTTGAATCATCATTGCATCCCCTGTATTTCCAAAAATCTGGAAAACAAAGAAAATCTATGTCCTTGGGAAGCTTCCAGGTCTGTTGATAATAACAAGAGGAAAAAAATAGAAAAACCTAAATGTTAAACAGAAAGAATCTTACTATATAAGTGAATTATTTATATGATACACTATTAAGTGCTCATTAAATAAACCGTGTTTTTGAAAATTAATTACTTAGAGATATGCTTTGTGTAAATGTTAAAATAGAATATAAGCTGTTTAGTATAATTCTGTTTATATAGGAAAATATAAATGGGCATGGAAAATATTAAAACAAAATGTAAATCCCATTTTAATAGTGCTTTCTTTAAACTCCAGTCTTTTAAAGAAAAGATTTATTTATTTGAAACACAGAGTTAGAGTTAGAGTTAGAGTTAGAATTAGAGAGAGAGAGAGAGAGAGAGAGAGAGAGACAGAGAGATCTTCCATCTGCTGGCTCACTCCCCAGCTGGCTGGGATTGGGCCAGGCCGAAGCCAGAAGCCTGCTACTCCATCCATGGCTCCCACGTGGGTTTCAGGGGTCCAAGCACTTGGGCCATTTTCCACTGCTTTCCTAGGTGCCTTAGCAGGGAGCTGGATCAGAAGTGGAACAGCCGGGACTCGAATCAGTGCCCAGATGTGATCCTGGCTTCATAGGCGGTAGTTTAACCTGTTGCACTACAACACTAACCCCATAAATCCCAATGTTAACAGTGCTTTCTTTTCTAGATTACTGTATTTGGAGATTTTTAAAGAAAAGTATCTTCTGGACAGCAATTAGCATTGGTTTTTTTCCCCTCATTTTCTTCAGTTGCCATACCAACTAGAGAGCTGATCATCTAGGTACTATTTTATGACTTCAAAAGGAACTAAGAAGATAGCTAGAAACATTGCAATGCTGGCATGTTTGAAAATTTTTATGCCACTGTGACTTGGCATATGAAATACAGTTGCAGAAGAACATAGAAAGTTATGGAAAGATTCTGTCTTTTCAATACTACATAAATATTTTATTTGTATAAAGGTTTTCATTGATAAGACATATTAAAAGAGCATTTTTCCCAGTTTTCAGGGAAATTATATAAGAAAGAAATAGGATAATGTTTGTTTTTAAATTAATCCTTTACAGAAGTTTTTGTTCTTTATGTTTCATATTAAGGAATTAAAATTTTGATTAAAATCATTTAAATTTTATCAAACTTAACAGGAAATCATAAAACTTTTCTTTAATCATAACAGATTTGTCACAGAATAATTCACATGTAGGTTGCCATATTAATCTCTAGAATTATTTTTTTTAAACTTTTGTTTAACACTTAATGGTTGTGGCCGGCGCCGTGGCTCACTAGGCTAATCCTCCACCTGCAGAGCTGGCACTCCGGGTTCTAGTCCCGGTTGGGGCACCGGATTCTGTCCCGGTTGCTCCTCTTCCAGTCCAGCTCTCTGCTGTGGCCCAGGAGTGCAGTGGAGGATGGCCCAAGTGCTTGGGCCCTGTACCTGCATGGGAGACCAGGAAAAGCACCTGGCTCCTGGCTTCGGATCGGCGCAACGCGCTGGCTGTAGCGGCCACTTGGGGGGTGAACCAACGGAAAAAGGAAGACCTTTCTCTCTGTCTCTCTCTCTCTGTCTAACTCTGCCTGTCAAAAAAAAAAAAAAAAAAAAAAGGAAGGAAGGAAGGAAAAAGAAAAACACTTAATGGTTGTACATTTTTATGGGGTGCAGTGTAATATTTCAGCACATGCCTATAATGTGAACTCATCAAATCAGATAACTAGCATTTTAATTTTCTGTTCATTTTGTTATGTTTGGAGCCTATGAACTCTTCTCTTTTAGTTCTTCATAAATATGCTATTTTGTTTACAAAACTTATTGTGAACTCTAGTCAACCCAGTATGCTGTTGCACACTGGAATTTATTCCTTCTAATTGTATTTTGGTACCCATGATCCTACCTCCCTCTGTGCCCTCTCCCTTCCACCGTTCTCAGTCTCTAGTAATTCACTATTCTACGTTCATATTGACCACTATTGACTTCCACTGAACAAGTGTGAGAGACAGCATTTCGCATTTCTGTTTCTGTGTCTGGTTTATTTCACTTAATATGATGACCTCCAATTCCATTCATTTTGCCGCAGATAACATAATTGCATTCTTTTTATGGCTGAATAATATTCCATTGTTTATATATATATATATCACATTTTATTTATCCCTTCATCTATTGAGCTACATCTTGGTTGATGCCATATTTAGGCTTTTGTGACTAGTGCAACAATAAACATAGGCATGCAGGTATCTCCTTGATGTCACCGATTTCATTTCCTTTGACTATATACCCAGAACTAGGATAGATAATTATATCATATAATGAATCTTTTTCTTTTTTCGAAGAACAGTCCTTCTGTTCTCCATGGTAGCTGCACTAACTTACCTTCCCACCAACAGTGTATAAGGATTCCTTTTTCTCTACATCCTTGACAGCGTTTATTTTTGTGTTTTTTTTTTTTATAATTACCACTCTAACTTGTGTAAGATGGTATTTCATGGTGATTTTGATTTGCATTTCCCTGAAGGCTAGTGATATTGAACAATTTTTTACATTTTTACATTTCTTTTGAAAAATGTCTATTCAGAGCTTTTGCTCATTTCTTACTTTGGATTGTCTATATTTTTGTTGTTGTTTTTTGAATTCCATATATATTCTGGACATTCTTTGTTATATGCCTAGTTTTTCATATATATCCCCCCATTCTATAGATTGTCTCTTAACCCTTGATTTAGTTTTCTTTGTGGTGCAGATTTTTTTATTTCCTGTGCTTGTGGGATCTTATCCCCAAAATGATTGCCTCTGTTGATGTCTTCAAATGTTTGTCCTGTGTTTTCTTCCAGTAGTTTCATAATTCCAGGTTTTAAATCCATTTTGAGTTAATTTTTGTATAGTGTGAGAGGTAAGAGGAGAGGGCTTGTCAAGCTTCAGTCTTCTGAATATGGATATCTGATTTCTCAGCACCATTTATTTAAAGGGCTGCACTTTCTTTAATGTATGTTTTTGTCATATTTGTCAAAAATCAGTTGACTGAGATGCATCAGTTTATTTTTAGGATCTCTCTGTTTTGTTCCATTGGTGAATATGTCTTTTTATGCCAGTACTGTGCTATTTTGGTTACTATAGTTCTGTTGTATGTTTTGAAATCGGATATTGTGATGCCTCCAGGTTGTTCCAATATTGCTTTGACTATTTGGGATCTTTTGTACTTCCATGTGAATTTTAACATTCTTTTTTGCTAATTCTGCGAATTGGTATTTTGATTAGCATTGCATTGAATCTGTAGATTGTTTGGGGTAGTATAGATGTTTTAACAATTTCTTTTTTAAAATTAAGTATTTTATCTGAAAGAGTTAGAGATTGAGGGAAAGACAGAGAGAAAGGTTCCATCCGCTGATTCACTCCCCAAATGGCTGTAGTGAATGGAGCTGGGCCGGTCCGAAGCCAGGAGCTAGGAGCTTCTTTAGGATTTCCTTCATGGGTGCAGAGTCTCAAGAATTTGGGCCATCTTCCACTGTTTTCTCAGCCAGGCATATTAGCAGGGAGCTGGATCAGTGGAGTAGTCGGGGCATGAACTGGTGCCCATACAGGATGCTGGCACAGCTTTACCCACTAAGCCACTGTGCTTGCCCCAACAATTTCTTACAATACATGAACATGGGAGGCCTTTACATTTTTGCGTGTGTATCTTCAATTTCTTTTCTTGCTGTTATTGTTAAAGATTTATTTGAAAGAGAGAGACACAGGCAGAGAGAGAGAGATGGCTTTTTCTGTTTGTGTTGAGATGATTGGTCAAATTTTTGTTCTTCATTTCTGCTAAGATGATCTGTTACATTTATTGATTTGTGTATGTCGAACCATCCTAGGATAAATTTCATTTGCTCAGTATGATCTTTGTAATGTGCTTGCTGGTGTTTCATTGATAATTTTTACATCTACATTGGTCAGGGATTTTGGTCTGTAGCTTTCTTTTTGTTGTATCCTTGTCTGGTTTTGGTGTTGGGGTAATGCTGGCCTTGTAGAATACATTTGGAAAGGTTTCCTCTGAAATTTTTAGGGTAGTTTTAGAATAATTGATGTTAGCTCTCCTTTAAAGGTTTGGTAAAATTAAGCATTGAAGCCATCAGCTTTGGCTTTTCCTATTTGAGAGACATTTTTAAAAAATATTTATTTATTTGAAAGGTAGGATAACTGAGAGGGAGAGACAGATTTTTCATCTGCTGGCTCACCTCCAAACAGCCACAATGGTTGGGGCTGGGCCAGACCAAAGTCAGGAGCCTGGAACTCCATCTAGGGGGGCAGGGGTGCCAGGAGTTGGGCCATCTTCCTCTGCTTTCCTAGGCATATTGGCTGAGAGCTGTATTGGAAGCCGAGAAGCCAGGATTGAACCCGTGTTTCCAATGTGGCGCTAGAAGTGGCAGCTTATTAACCCAGTATGCAATAGCACTGGCCCCAATTTTGATCACTGATTCAATCTTATTATTCATGGTTGGTCTATTCAGGTTTTCCGTCTCTTCAGTGTTCAATTTTAGGAGGTTATATGTGTCCAGAAGTTGATCATTCCTTCTTGGTTTTCCAAGTTATTGGCATATAGTTGTTCATAATAGTCACTAATGATCCTTTGTATCTCTCATCTTTGTTTCTATTTTTTGAGTTCCCCCTGCCGTGTGTGTGTGTGTGTGTGTGTGTGTGAGAGAGAGAGAGAGAGAGAGAGACAGAGAGTGAGAGAGAGGGAGAGGGAGAGATACTTAGCTATATTAACAGAGTGTATGTCAGTTTTTTCTTTTCAAAAAACCAATTCTTTGTAGTAGGCTTTTAACTCATATACCATATTGAAGTGCCTGCTTTCATACCTGGCTCTGCTCTTGACTCCAGCTTCCTGCTCCAACAGACCCTGAGAGATGAGGTTGATGGTTCAAGTAAATGGATTCCTACCAGCATGTGGGAGACCTGGTTTGAGTTCCTGGCTCCCAGCTTTGGCCTGGCCCACTCTCAGCTGTTGCAGGCATTTGGGAAATGAGCTAGCAGATGAGAATTCTCTCTCTACATAAATAAACAAATAAGAATTTTAGAAAGATAACACAATTCTTCCTCATTGGCCTTTTGAATTAGTTTTTGGTTTCAATTTTTCATTTATGAATGCTGTGATCTTTGTTATTTCCTTTCTTCCCTCTAATTTAAGTTTTGTTTTTTTTTTCTAGGTCCTTGAGATGCATTGTTGGTTATTTGAAAGCTTTTTTTTTTTTTTTTTAAATGTAGGTGCTTACTGCTCTAAGTTTCTCTCTTAGTACTGCTTTAGCTATGACCTATAAGTTTTGGTACGTTGTATTTACATTTTTATTTGTTTCAACTTTTTTTTTTTTTTATTTCTTCAGTGACCCATAGTTCATTCAGCAGCATGTATTTGTATAATTCCTGAAGTCTCTTTTGTTGATTGCCCATTTTTCATTGTGGTCAAAAAAGATATATGATTTCAGTTTTTGTATTTGTTGAGACCTCTTTTGTGCCCTAATATATGACCTATCCTAAGCAATGTTCTGTGTGCTGTTGAAAAGAATGTGTATTCTGCAGCTGTTGGATGGAATGTTCTGTAAATGTTAACTCTATGTGGTCTACAGTTTGGTTTAACTCATGTGTCTTGGTTGATTTTTTTTTTTTTTTTTGGTCTAGATAATCTCTCCATTGATGAATGTGGGGTTTTGAAGTCCCCTGCTATTACTGTATTAGAATGTACCTATCCCTTTACATTTAATGTTTGTTTTATAAAATTAGGTACTCTGGCATTAGGTATGTCCACAAGTAAATTTATAAAATTTATAATTACTCTATCTTCTTGTTGAATTGATCTTTTTATCATCATATACGGACTTTCTTTGTGTCTTTATTTTTTCTTAAAGTCTATTTTGTCTGATGTTAGGATAGCTATCCTGCTGACTCTTGGTTTCAGTCTTTATAGAATCTCTTTTTCTACCTTTTCCTTTTCAATTTGTTTGTCTGTACTAGTAAAGTGAGATTCTTATAGTCAGCACCTATCATTGGGTCTTGTTTTTTTTAATCTATTTGGCTAATCTGTATCTTTTAGGTGAGGAATTAAATCTATTTACAGTAAAGGTTTTTATTTTTATTTTTTTTTTAAATTTACTTATTTATTTTGAAAGGCAGGGTGATAGAGAGAGGGAGGGACAGTAAGAAAGATCTTCCATCTGCTTATTCACTCACCAAATGGCTGCAACAGCCAGAGCTGGTTCAGGCTGAAGCCAGCAGCCCAGAATTCGATCCAGGTCTCCCATGAGTGTAGCAGGGACCCACTACTTGGGTAATCTTCCACTGCTTTACCAGACACATTAGCAGGGAGCTGGACTGGAACTGGAGCAGCTGGGACTTGAACTGACTCTCTGATATGGGATGCTGTTGCAGGCAGCAGTTTAACCTCTTGCCAGTGCAAGGTTTTTATGTTTTATTTTTATTTTTTTCTCCTTTATCTTTAGGATATCCTTTGTTCTTCCGCTCTTGTTCATCTTTGTGGTTTGGTGGTTTACTGTATTGATAAGGTTTGATTCTTTTCTCTTGTGTGTATCTGCTCTTCTAGTGGATTTTATACTTTCATTTGTTTTCAATTATAGTTACCTTTCTTTTGTTTCTGGATATAGGACCCCCCCTTAAGCATCTTTTTGTAAGAAAGACTGTCTGATGGTAATAAATTCCCTATTTTTGCTTGCCTTGAAAGTCTTTAATTCTCTTCCAATTCAGAAGTATAAGTTAGCTAGGTGTAGTATTCTTGGCTGGCAGGAATTTTTTTTTAAGGACTTGGAATATGCTATTCCATCCCCTCCTGGCCTATAAGGTTTCTGCTAGGTAATCTTCTGTTAACCTAATGGAGATTCCTTTAAATGTAACTTGGTACTTTCATCTTTGTTTTCAGAATTCTCTCTCTGTATTATGCTTTTGACAGTTTGACTATATGTTGTGATGAGGATCTTTTCTACTCATGTCTAGGGATCCTGTGGGCCTCCTGTACCCGGAGGTCCTAACTGTCCCACAGTTGGGGAAGTTTTTACTTCATTTGGATAGGTTTTCTGTGCCTTTTCCTTTTGCTTTCCATTTTGGAAACTCCAGAATTCAAGACCTGTTCAATTATTGTCCCAAAGTTCTCAGAGCTGTCTTCATTTCTTTCTTTCTTTTCTTTTTAAAATCTAGAATGTTTCCTATAACCTGTCTTTGAATTCAGATATTCTTTCTTCTGTTTCATTTAGTCTGTTCTTGAGGCTTTCTGTTGTATTTCTTAAAGATTGTTTGTTTGAAAGGCAGAATGATAGGGAAAGCTACGTCTTTCATCTGCTGGCTCACTCCCAGATTTGCCACAGTCAGGGTGGGGTTATGCCCAAACCAGGAAATCCATCTGGATCTCCCACAGAGGTGGCAAAATCCAAGAACTTGAGCGATTACCTACTACCTACAAGGCATTCTATACAGGATGTGGGCATCCCACGTGGTAGCTTAACCTGCTGTCATGGTGCCCATCCTGTAATTATCTTTTTTAATTGCGTTTTTATTTTTTCATTGAGCTCTTCATTTCCAACATTTTTGTTTGATTGTTTTTCAAGATCTCTAAGTCTGTGGCTGGCATTGTGACGTAGCGTGTATAGCTACTTCCTATGACACCGGCATCCCATATGGCTGGCTTAGCCCTGGCCATTACAGCCATCTGGGGAGTGAACCAGCATATAGAAGATATCTCTCTCTCTCTCTCTGTCTCTGTCTCTGTCTGTCTCCCTCCCTCTCTCCCTCTCTCCTCCTCTCCCTTCTCCCTCCCTCTCTCCCCCTCTCTCCTCTTCCCCCCTCCCCCCCTCCTTCCCTCCTTCCCTCCTTCCCTCTTTCTCTCGCTGTATCTCTTCCTCTGTTGCTATAACTCTTTCAAATAAATAAATCTTTTTTAAAAAGATCTAATTATTCACTGACTTTTTCATTCATATTATATATAGTTTTCCTGATTTTGTATCTCATTGAATTTCCTTGTATTCATTCTTTTGAATTCTTTATCAGTTGCTTCATGAGTATACTTTTCTTTGGAGTCTGTTGACAGAGTTACTGTGTTGCTCTGGGGGCATCATTTTGTCTTACCTTTTCATACTTCTTGTGTCCTTGTGTTGATAGTTGTGCATCTGGGGGATCAGTAGTCTCTACTGATTTTATTTCTTTTTTAATTTTTATATATTTATATGAAAGGCAGAGAGAGATGAGATCTCCTATCTCTTGGTTCACTCCCTCGGATGCCTGCAACAAGCAGGGCTGTGTCACGTGGAAACTAGGAGCCTGGAACTCAATCTTTGTCCTCCACGTGGGTGGCAGGGACCCAACTACTTGAGTGAATCTGCTGCCTCCTAGGGTGCACATTAGAAGAAAGCTAGAATCAGAAGTAGAGCCACGGGGCTGGTGCTGTGGCATAGCGGGTAAAGAAAGCCGTTGCCTGCATTGCCAGCATCCCATATGGGCACTGATTTAAGTCGCGGATGCTCCACTTCTGATCCAGCTCTCTGCTGTGGCCTGGGAAAGCAGCGAAAGATGGCCCAAGTCCTTGGGCCCCTGCACTCACACAGGAGACCTGGAAGAAGCTCCTCTTCCTGACTTCGGATTAGCACAGCTCCGGTGGTTGTAGCCATTTGAGGAGTGAACCAGCAGATGGAAGATCTCTCTCTCTCTCTCTCTCTCTCTCTCTCTCTCTCTCTCTCTCTCCTGCCTCTGCCTCTCTGTAATTCTGCCTTTCAAATAAATAAATCTTAAAAAAAAAAAAAAAAAGTAGAGCCAGGACTCAAACCTAGGTACTCTGACATGGGAAGCAGGCATCCCAAGTAACATCTTAACTGGTATGCCAAGCATTCACCCCTCCATTGCTTCTAAAGGGTGGCTTTTGTGCTAAAAAGCTTTTTGCTAAAATTGTATCTTTAGATGTAGGTTTGGTAGGCTTTGGGCTTTATTTCAAATTGGATGCAATAATGTGGTCTCCTTATAGATTATTCTGTTGTAATCAATGGCAGGGCAGTGGGAACATGAGGCATATTCTCAGTTCGAACAAGATTGTGTGGTTCCCAGCAATAGCAAGTTGAATCCAGGGTTTTTTGTTGTTTTTTTTTTTTTTTTTTTTACAGAAATGCCAGTTCACAGTATTAGTGGGATTGCTTGTGTGACCCCTGCCACAGCTATCCATGGTAACAATGTAGTCATGAGAGTGCTCATGGGTCCCAACAAGTGCTAACACTGCCGCAGTGTTCAGGAGGAGGGGATGAGGTAGGGCATAGGCCTAAAGTCTGATGGGGCAGAGGCCCCAGTTTCTAGGGTCCTATGAGCAGGACTGCCTTGCTGTGCTGAACCAACTGTCCCCTGTAGTGCTGTGCACCATGTGAGCTAGGGTACTGAGGTCACAGTTGCACTGCTTGGTGTAGTTGAGTTCATGAGGCTTCAGTCTTTTTGCTAGTTAGGTGGAATATCTGTGGTGCCCCAGCTATGGACACATACAAGGACTTCTGTCCTCAGGGCAGCATGCATCTGACACTAGCTCCTTTCTGAAGATGGTGTCACTCACACTGCTGCAGCCTGTGCTCCGAGGCGCCCAGGGAGACAAATAATGAGTCTTTTTTTCTCTGAAGCAAAGCTACTTGTGTAGTGCAGGTAGCTGTCCTTACGGGACTCCAAGCCTGTGACAGCTGTGAGTGCCTTCTGTAGCTAGGATTGCCACATGGTCTGCTGTGCAGGAAGATGAGGTCTGCTGGGGCTCTTCCCGTGTCTTTTTCCTCTTCAGTAGGATTCCCTTCAGCCCTGGTGCAGGGTCACATTTGCCAATACACTTTATTCTTCTATGCTGGCCATCCCAGGTCTCCATGCCTTCCTCCAGGGTTCTCCTCCAGGGTTCTTGCGTCTCCCTTGCTGAGTTCCAGTGCTGTTACTCCAGTTCTCACCTGCAGCTATTTGTTGTTTTGTTTCTCTCTGTGGAGGAGGAGGTGAACACTTGGCATCTCTGTTTGGCTATCTTGTGGTCTTAACTAATTTTTTAACTAATGCTTTGAGAAGTAGCAGGACATACATATATTCATCATTTCTTTCACATGCTTATGAAAACTTTGCTGATGTTCAGATTTTTTTTAAAACCTAGACCAGTAATCCAAAAGCTAATTTTTAGTTTACACATTATAAGTTACTCAATTCCATTGCCTTGATTATAACTTATATCATTATAAATTATAATAGGTTATATTATAATTTGTTATGGGGATTGATCTAGGAATATGCTGTCAATTATATCATTAAAACTGTACTTAACATTTAAATTTGATAGCACTGTAATGAATATCCTTTAGATTAAAAAAGACCTATTATAAGGATAAAAAATTTAAATATGCATGTTTTCAGAATGTTTCCAAATATTAGCATAGTCCATACCACTAAAGTAAGGAATCTTTCTTAAATGAAGTTAATTACCCACAGGGTACATGTTGGTCACTCTTTAAAATTCTTATAAAAACAAAGAAATTAATTATCCAGTTTGAAAAGGAGTCCTACTCTTTCTGGCAAACATTCAATTAACTTTTTAGTGCTTGCTGTTTAATGTTGTTTTTGACCAACCAACCATTGAAAACTACTTTCCTTTGAAATTGAGCTTGAGTAGAGAACAATATTGCGTGTAGTTGTTTAGATGGTCAGTTCCATTTGGTCATCAACTCGTTTCCCGTGGTCTTTGAATTCAGTGATTTGTTATATTTTAGACTCCAGTGAGATGTGCATTGAACACAATTGTTTTACAGTGTTAACTTTTAAAGCTAATGGGAGTAACCAGAAAAATTTTCAAGTCAGTAGAATGTTTCAAAAATATAATATTAAAAAGGAAAAAAAAAACCACTTGATTGACTAAGGCTCATGACTGTCACATTGAAATATTTTTTTCAGAAAATTATATTTTGCTTTTCTTTCTGTTACTTTTGACTGATAAATACATCCTATTTTTGGAAGGTATCTGCCGAATTTGATGGTTATCTGTTGCCACTTGATTTTCTCTACCTTTGTAGAGACACGTGTGGTGAATGCGTGCACACACATGAATCCATATACATAACTCCCCCAACTTTATTTTCTGAACCAGTTGAGAGTTTTGGCTGACATTATGATACTTATCTCTGTTTACTTCATCATGTATTTCCAGAAAACAAGGCTATTTATCCTACATAGCCACAAAGTAACATACTTAGAAAATTTAACACTGATACAATATTATAGTCTAATATTTGGTTTTCCCTATGATATTATTTGTAACTGTCTTTTTACCCCTGCATTCAGGATCTAGTCACCAATCATACATTGTATTTAGGTTGTCAAGTTTCTTTAGTCTCCATCAATCTCAGCTTCTTTTTATACAATTTTATTACAGTGATATTTTTGAGGACTCTATGATTATATGAATGTGATTGTTTCATGGTGATTAAGCTGAGGTGGAGAACTTTGGGAGGAATACCTTGTGAGTGATGCTGTTTCATCAGCTCATTATATCAGGAAGCATATAATGCCAGTTTATCTGGCTTCTTTGGTGATGATTATTTAAGTGATGTCTTCCATATTATTTTCATTGTAAAGGAGACTTAATTTTATAATTAATGATTAATAGCGAGACTGACACTTTGAAATTATGCAACTATTCTGTTCCGCACATTCATTTAGCATTCATTGATGATTATTGCTTAAATCATTTATTATAATGATGTTGTAAAGATTGATTTTTCTGTTGCTTTTATTTCTTTAGAATTCTGCTGTGTAGCAACAACAAAAAGATCTTCCCTCTCCCACTTTTGTACCTTTTTTAAGTTATTAGATTAGAAGCAAGATTATTCAATTTTTAACAGTTGATAATCGCATCACATTTGTTTTCACTCAAATTACCTCAAACTTGACAAACAAGAGACTTTTCAAACTGATTCATGAGTCGGTTAACAAATACTCCTATCAGTTTTTGAGCATTTTCTTTCTTTTCTGGCACAAGAAGCACCAGGTTCACTGTATACTTCCTTTCTTTGTCTCAGCTTTGTCAGCAGCCATTTCTACAGGAAGCTCTTGCTCTCTAACGGGGAAATAGTATTTTGTAAAATATATGATTTTTAGTAAGGACAAAGATATTTAACTGTATTTAAAACAGGTGATTTAATATGTTTTTATTTTGGGAACTAACTCTTAGTTGCAAAACAGGACACAGATCTTACCCTTCAGGAGCTTAGGGGATATAAGATAATCATTCAGCTATCTATAATGTAAGATAAATTATATTAAGTGTTATATAGTATGTTAAGATATTATCAATGTTAGGGCTGTCAAAATTGGTTAAGCCACCGCCTGCAACACCAGCATCCCATATGGCAGTGGTTCCAGATCTGGCTTCTCCCCTTCTGATCCAGCTCCCTACTAATGCACCTGGGAAATTAGTGGAGGCTGGCCCAAGTACTTGGGTCCCTGCTCCCACGTAGGAGACCCAGAAGAAGCTCCAGACTCCTGGCTTCGGCCTGGCACAGACCCTGGTGTTGCAGCCATCTGGGGAGTGAATCAGCAGGTGAAAGATGGCTCTCTCTCTGTGTAACTCTGCCTTTCAAATATGTAACTGAATCTTTTTGAAAAGGTATTATAAATATTCAGAAAACAGAGATCAAGTCTGAGTCAATAGATCAGAGAACTTTCATGGTGTGCTTGAGTTAGAACAGAGTCCAACGTACCTGGAAACAAGTGCTGCACATAAGAAAGCAGGAGCTGAGTAGATGACCCCAGTTTGGGGAGGCCTTGAATTATATGCTAAGTTTTTAATCTGAATTCCGTAAGTAATGAAATCCTGTACATTTTTAAAATTTCTTAAATATTTTTTATTTGTTTGAAAATCAGAGAAACAGAGCCACAGAGAGATCTCCCATCTGCTGGTTCACTGCCCTAAATGTTCTTAATAGCCAAGGCTGGGCCAGGGCATAGCCAGGATCCTGGAACTCAATCCAGTTTTCCCACATGGATGGCAGGAACCCAACTACTTGAGCCATGACATACTACAGTCCGGGGGGTACAATTAATAGGAAGCAGGAATCCAGAGCAGATCTGGGACTCAAACCCAGGCACTATGATAGGGTTGGTTACACACATTGTCATAGGTGTCTCATCTGCATCAAACACCCTCTCCACCTGTTCAGTTTGGAGCAGTGACGTTTGCACAGAAATGTTCTTCAGAGCTAGTAGATAGATCTGAGAGACTAGTTTGAGCAATGTGAAAGTGGTTGTCACAGTAGAGTTAAAGAGCACCTGAAAATGCCACTTCTCTAAAGAGCCTTTTCTAACCAGGGAAGACTAGGTTATGTTTTTGTTTTGCTTTATAACCTTAATACAACTGAAATTAAATTTTTAAATTTAAGATCTGTCTTTCTCATTACACTGTAAATGCTATGAGAAAAGGCCTTGTTTGTCTTGTTCATAATGTAAGGGTACATCACAAATTTCATGAAAAATGGAACTAAAGGATACATTTAGTTGGGTGCAAACAAATTTTAAAATCTATGCATAGCTTTTTTTTTTTTTTTTTTTTTTTTTTGGACAGAGTTAGATAGAGAGAGAGACAAAAGTCTTCCTTCCATTGGTTCACCCCCGAAATGGCCGCTACGGCCAGGGCGCTGCGCCAATCCGAAGCCAGGAGCCAGGTACTTCCTCCTGGTCTCCCATGCAGGTGCAGGGCCCAAGCACTTGGGCCAACCTCCACTGCCTTCCCTGGGCCACAGCAGAGAGCTGGACTGGAAGAGGAGCAACCGGGACAGAACCGGTCCCCCAACTGGAACTAGAACCCGGAGTACCGGCGCTGCAGGTGTAGGATTAGCCTGGTGAGCCATGGCGCCGGCTGCATAGTTTTCATAATTCACATTTTCATGAACTTTTTGAAGAGTCTCGTATGTATGGATTTCAAAATTTTTAGACCTAAATAAACGTATCTTTTAATTCCATTCTCCATAATCATTTTCAGGTAACCTTATATATTCTATATTTCCTAGTATTGCTTGGTACACAGTATTTATCTCATCTTTGTTGAATAATTAAATGAATAAATCAGTGAATAAATAAGTGAGTATAAGAACAAAGGAAGGGGTAAATAAAAAGGGAGATGAACTTATGTGTAGCTGATAGTTGTGACAGAGGTGGAATAAAAAGGAGAACAGGGCAGAGCAGAGGTGGCAACTGACAGGTAGTAGGCTGGATCTGTATAATTTACAGTGTTGGCATTCATAGTATTTAAAGGAAATTTTTTAAATAGTTGCCAGCATTTAAAACTTGGGATTTGTTCTAGGTTCTCATGAAGAACTAAACTGGCAATATTGGCTGACGCTAATAGAACCTGGCTATATCCCCTTTGGATTGGACACATAAACTCCACTTTCTAGTGCTCTTGCAGTGAGCTACAGACTGTCACTTACCCTTTTCCTCACACTGACCTTGCTATTCTGATTTCCTTTTCCTTTTGGTAGAGTTATATGTTATATTATATACTTCTCTTTTAAAAGTGGAAAAGCCAAGTAGATCGAAACAGCCATGTATTCCAGGAAAGATGACAGTGTATTTGTTTGTGAATGTAAAGAAATTTCATAGTCCTTAAGATGCAAAGTGTGTCTGTATTGAAAGATTACAACCCAAGGGTCTACTTATGAAACAAACCTCCCCTCCCCTACAAGCATTAGAATTCGAGACTCTTGGGATAATCTGTAGAGCAACTGACAACTCTGCATATGAAGTAATAGACAGTAGAAGAAGCCGAAGTGACTTTAAGTTATTAAGCACACGTGGTGAGCACTGCGTTTAGTACAAATAAGAAAGTCAAGAAAAGCATCTAGTCTGGGGAGAAGCCAGTGATGCTGATATTTGAATTTTTCCTAATTTTAATTCAGGTAATTATTTTCTCTTAGAATCTATTTATTTTCAAATCCAATGAAAATATCCATATTCATTCACTTTTTGTGTTTGGTTAACAAGAGTTTAAATAACTAGACATAGCTGTGGTAAGTCTAGTTTTGAGTGCTTTTAATGAAATCTACAAATCAAGGAGTAATACTTCTTTAAAATTTTTAAATTAAGATTCTGCTTTGTATAGTTTGTACTTTAAAAAATATATGTTAATATAACCAATTGTAGGCAGAAAGTTAAAAATGCCTTCACAACTGCTAATTAGGTGGAAGGAAATTTAATCGCGTGTACTGTAATGAACTTTGTCAGGGGTAATTTAAGGTTCTCTGGGATAGGAGTTTGTCCTGCAGAGCACATTTTCCTTTTTTGCTTGAGTACTTTAGAATATACCTGCAGTGTTCTATCTATGTGATTCTTCTTTCTCTCTCACTTTCCTTTAATCCTTACTAATGAAGTTATAGTTTCCTAGTATCTTCTCTTGGTTTCAATATCGGTACATCTTCCAAAACAAGGGGTAAAACAAACAAGACATTTGGTAGTGCCCATATTTAAATACAGCAGGATTGGATTATGCAACATCCACTGCTTAGTGACAGAGCTATCAAGAACAGGTTGTAACTACAGCTACAATCTTATTCAAAGGAAAAACTGCAATGGGAGATGGGGAAAATTTGATGATTAAAATTATTACTCTGAAACTATCTTTCAGAGAAAATATAGAAATATGGCTGATTTATGAAATCTTAAGGATTTCTGATGAGTAGCTATTAATTTGCTTTATGACAAAGGAACTTTATTCTTTTGTTGGTCTGTTAGAGTGTTGTAACAACCGTAGCCCAATAGCATGTTTTCTGAGATTTTGCATGACTGCACTTTGTCCTGTGCATTTTGGCCTGACATTTAGGTGAATGTCATTGGGTGGACTGTGTTTCTCAGGCCTAGCTTCCTGTGGGCTTAAATAGCTTGAATAACTTAGCAACTTTTGTAAAAAGCAGACCAAGATCTACCACTAGTTAGTAACCCAGTGCACACTGAATGCTAGAGTTAAAAGTTTCAGCATATTCACACCTCCATTTGGTATGTTGTCTATTCAGAGCACATATGGAATCAGCAACCCTTGAGGAGGTTGCCATTGATACTAGTGTCAGGTTGTAAATTGTAATGCTACCTGAGGTCATTGAAATCCTGTATTTCCCAAATGTATTCTGTATTTCCTTGCTGACAAGTGATGTCATTTAAGTAAAAAACAAAGGAGCGTTTATATTTTTTTTTGTATTTTAATGTATATTGTAAAAATGTAGTTAGCACAAGGATCCTGTGATTTCATTGGTGCTATTGCTTAGAAAAAGAGTAACATGGGTATATGAGTTAAAAATAAGTCAATTTGAGAGGAATACAGAGATAACAAATAATTAAGATTTGCTGATACTGCAGAAAATTATGATTATACAAATGCCAGCAGTTTAGGAAACACTGTTTTAATGAAGTCACAGGCAGGAATGGCTTCCCCAAAGTTAGGTAGATGATTTGTAGCAGTCATTTTAATAAATGTCTCTCCAAGGTAAGCATTTTTTTAAAGATTAGGTTCTGTGTCTGAAAGTTTGAAAGCTACTATTATAATAATGTGGGACCCTGAATGGTTTTTGGTAAGTGGGCAAGATTATTAGATTTGTATTTTAAAAAGATTGCCATTGAAGCTGTATGAGATTGTACTAACACTGAAGAAGACTGCGGGACAGAAACTAGGAAAGTGAGTTCTATAATAATCAGCAACAGTTGATGAGGCCCTAAATTAAAGCCATTTCTATTCTGAAAGAAGAGGGTCTGTTCAGGCAACATGTAGAGGATAGTACTGATTTACAGAGCAACCTTTAGAATTTGCCCTATGCCTCCAGCTCTGGGTATCTCCCATCAAAGACTTTATTCTCCATTTCCATCCTGGTTTAATTTCACTTTTACTTCCCTTCCCCTTTGTCATTTTCTCTTGCATAGACATAGACATAGATTTCTTCTCAGAGCAGGGGCCAAAAACTCAAATGCCTTCCAGAACCAGGATTGATGAGAGTGATGCAGGGGGCCTAGAGGTGGGGATTTTAACTGAAGAGTGACTTTTCTGTCTGAAGTGGATGGCTCCTGTATAGCTCAGCTGAATGTTCCCATAAAATGAAACCCGAAATTGCTAGGCTTTTCAGTTTTAAAAATAGAAACTGGAAATTTAAATTATTAATTGAAATTTCATGATACTTAAATGTTGAAAGCTTTCAATATTTTTTTAAAGATTTATATATTTATTTGAAAATCACAGTTACAGAGAGGCAGAGGCTGAGAGAGAGAGAGAGAGAGAGAGCGAGAGGGAGGTCTTCTATTTGCTGTTTCACTCCCCAAGTGACCGCATGGCCAGAACTGGGCTGATCCAAAGCCAGTAGCCAGGAGCTTCTTCTAGGTCTCACATGTGGGTGCAGGGGCCCAAGAACAGCTGAACAGCTGGGACTCGAACCAGTGCCCATATGGGATGCCATTGCAGGCGGCGGCTTTACCTGCTATGCCACAGCACTGGCCCTGGAAGCTTTCCGTTTTAACAAAGGCTATTTTCATAGGGTGGCTACAAAGATTGAATGGGTTAATAAAAGAAAAGTTCTTAGACTAGTACCTAACACCTTGTTAATGTCATCTGTCATTACCCAATGTCATCATTGTTTCCTTCCTCATCCTTGTGTCAGTCCGCTTCACTTTCTAAATCTGGAGAAGAGCTGCTGAAGACAAATAAAGCCAAGCTTTTTCTGTGTAAAGCATCCAGATTACTCCATGCCCCAGAACCACAAAGCACATAATGAGACAGAAACTAACAGCAAACATTTCTCAAGCCACAAAACTGTTTCTTCAACTAATGTTTACATGGAAAACTGATACATAAGAAAGCTTAACTTGGATTTGCTCTGTTTGGAGTGGTTGTGGGACATTGAAAACTAGAGCATTACTTTTCAAAGTTTAGCTTGCATTACAATTATTTAAAGAGCTTATTGACGTACAGAACTGGGAAGAACCACAGTTGAAAACCACCTGCTAGAAGTTACAGTGCAGTGCCCGCATCCCATACTGGCAATGGCATCCCATACAGGGGAGTCCCAGGTGCTGAGCTTCCAATTCAGCTCCCTGCTTATGTGCCTGGAAAGGCATTAGAAGATGACCCAAATCCTTGGGCCCCTGCCACCCACGTGGAAGCTCCTGGCTTCTTGGCTTCTGGTTTCAGCCTGGCCCAGGCCTGGCAGTTGCAGCCATTTGGGGAATGAACCAGTGGATGGAAGATTCTCTCTCTCTCTCTCTCTCTCTCTCTGCCTCTCAAATAAAGTAAATCTTAAAAAAAAAAAAAAAAAAAAGAATTCTCTAATTGATTCTTACATGCATATCTGAAGTTTGAGATCTGCTAGCCTATGCATAGCCTAGTCAGAATTTCAGTAATAACTTAAGAAATCACTCAAAGATGGGCTGGCGTTCTGGCAAACCGGGTTAAGCTGCAGCTTGCAACATCAGCATCCCATATGAGTGCTGGTTCAAGTCCTGGCTGCTCTGCTTCTGATCTAGCTCCTTGCTAATATGCCTGGGAAGGAGCAGCAGAAGATGGCCCAAGGACTTCAGACCTACCACCCATGTGACAGACCTGGATAGAGTTCCAGGCTCCAGGCTTTGGCCTGGCCCAGCCCTGGCTGTGTGACCATTTGGGGAGTGAATCAGAAGATGGAAGAGCTCGCTGTCTCTCTCTCTCTCTCCCCCCTCCCTCCCTTCCTCTGCCTTTTAAATAAATAAACTAACTGCATCTTTAAAAAAAAAAAAAAGAAAGAAAGAAAGAAATTGCTCGTGGGTAAAAATATGTTTACCACTTTAACGGATTGACTTCCACTGTTCTCTACCCCTTGGAAGAGCATTTCTGCCAAATAAAAGGCCTTAATTTCACCAGAAACTTCCCTTATCTTCACTATACCAGTATAATTAGATAAACTTAATGAAAAAAGGATTCAAGGTAAAAGAAAATGGGGCAATGAGAGGTTAAGCCAATTATGTAGAAAGAATGATTAATTAAATTTTAGAAATATTATTTGTGCTTGATAGCAGTAAATCCAGGGCAAAAAGAATCTGTCAGAGCTGGCATTGTGGCACAGAGGGTTAAACTGCTGCTTGGGATGCTGCATCCTATTTTGCAGTGCCAGTTTGAGTCCCTGCTACTATTCCAATCCAGCTCTCCACTAGGGTGCCTAGGAAGCAGTGGATGATAACTCAGGTACTTGAGCCCTGCAGCCCACATGGAAGACCCAGATTAAATTCATGGCTCCTCGTTTCTAGTCCCGCTGCTCCTCTTCCAGTCCAGCTCTCTGCTATGGCCTGGGAAAGCAGTAGAAGGTGGCCCAAGTGCTTGGGCCCCTGTACCTGTGTGGGAGACCCGGAAGAAGCTTCCAGCTCCTGGCTTTGGAATGGCACAGCTCTGGCTGTTGTGGCCATTTGGGGAGTGAACCAGCGGAAGAAAGACCTTTCTTTCTCTCCCTCTCCCTCTCATTGTCTGTAACTCTGCCTCTCAAATAAGTAAATCAAATATTTAAAGAAAAATCTTTAAAGAAGATTGGCTTCAGCCTGGCTCAGCCCTGGCTGTTGGGGCCATTTAGGTAGTGAACCAGTAGATGAACCAATGGATGAAAGCTCTCTCTCTCTCTCTCCTTTTGCAGACTTTCTAATAAATAAATAAACCATTTTAAAAAATTTTTTAAAATCCTCAGTGATTGATAGCCTAATATATGCCAGATACTTTCCTAGACCCACTTAATTCTCATAACAACCACTGCAAAGGGAATGATATCTTCCATTGCTGAGTAGGAGTCAGCTAGGGATTGGAAAGGCCAGGATTTGAACCCAGGTCTGTGGAACACTAAGACTTCTCCTTTTACTCTCAGATAATGGCATTTCATTGTAATAGTCAATTTTTCATCACTAAATACTTGGTACAGGCTACTTATGAAGGAAGGAGGTTTATTTTGGCACACAGTTTTGGAAGTTCACAATACAAGTTGGGCAGGACCCATTGATCTGGCAGTCTGGTGATGTTGGGAGATGGCATGGTATGACATGGTAGAGGAACAATCACACAGTGAGGCAGGAAGCAGAGAGAGAAGGAGAGTGGCTAGGCTCAACTCAGGCTTTAATCACCAGCCCTCTCAGGAGAGCAGCCTTCCAAGGGCATGTCCACAGTAAATTAAGGACTCCCTACTAGGCCCATGGCCTAGACACTATAATTGGGCCAACCCTCTGTGCCTTAGGACTTAACCATGTGAGAGTTCTGTAACTATATCCTATTCATATAATTCTTGAACTCTTACAGTCCTTTAGTCCCCTCCTTATATTAAGCACTTACTATTTGTAAACACTGAAAATGTCCTGCTTTTATCTAGTTAATGAAGTGTCTAATTAAGACAGTGTATAGGGGCTAGTGTTGGGACACAGCAGGTTAAGCCACTGCTTATGACACTGGCATTGCATACTGAGTGCTGATTCAAGTCCTGGCTACTTGCTTTGGAGGCAGCAGACAATGGCTCAAATGCTAGGGCCCTGTCACTCACATAGAAGTCATGCATGGAACTCTGGGCTCTTGGTTTTGGCCTGCCCCACCTCTTGTTGCTGGCATTCAGGGAGTGAGCCAGCAGATGGAAGATACCTCTCTTTCTCTCTCTCTCCCTCTGCCTTTCAAGTAGATAAAAATAAATAATTTTTAAAAAATCCTTAAGTTAAACAGTTTTACTAAGAATAGGGACTCAAATAAAATACAATTCTTGGTTCCAATACTATTTGCTCTAGTTCTATACTTATCCAGCAACTTAAAGTATGCATTATTTCTGGTTTTAACATATTTGTACTTAAACCAAACCAAACCAAACAAAAAAACTTTGGGGGCCAGCACTGTGGTGCAGTGGATTAAGCTACTACCTGCAGCACAGGCATACCATATGGGTGCCGGTTGCTCTACTTCCAGTCCAGCTCCCTTATAATGTACCCAGGAAAGCAGCAGAAGATGGCTGAAGTGCTTGGGACCCTACACTCATGTGGAAAACCCAGATGAAGCTTCTGGCTCCTGGCTTCCGCTTGGCCCAGTCCTGGCCATTGCGGCCATTTCTGGGGAGTGAACCAGCACATAGAAAATACCTCTGTCTCTCCCTCTCTCTCTGTAACTCTGACTTTCAAATAAAATAAATCAATCTTAAAAAACAAAACAAAACAAAAAAACCAAAAAACATTGGCCTGGTTCAGGATTCAGTATATAAATAAATTCAGTTTGGAACTCACCAAATTATTCCTAGCTTTTGCTTAGTAATTAGGTTAATGTATCTATAACAATAATATTAGCTTAATACCCAGAGTTAAACGTGTTTAAAAAAAAAATTTTTTTTTTTGACAGGCAGAGTGGACAGTGAGAGAGAGAGAGAGAGAGAAAGGTCTTCCTTTGCCATTGGTTCACCCTCCAATGGCCGCTGCGGCCGGCGCACAACGCTGATCCGAAGGCAGGAGCCAGGTGCTTCTCCTGGTCTCCTATGGGGTGCAGGACCCAAGCACTTGGGCCGTGCTCCACTGCACTCCCAGGCCACAGCAGAGAGCTGGCCTGGAAGAGCGGCAACCGGGACAGAATCTGGTGCCCCGACCGGGACTAGAACCAGGTGTGCCAGCGCCGCAAGGTGGAGGATTAGCCTGTTGAGCCACGGCGCCGGCCCACGTGTTTAAAATTTATAAAATATAGAGGCCGGCATTGTGGCACAGTGGGTTAAGCTGCTGCCTGCAATGTTGTCATCCCTGAGTGCCACTTTGTGTCTTGGATGCTCCATTCTGGATCCAGCTCCCTGCTAATGAGTCTGGGAAAGCAGCAGATGATGGCCTGAGTATTTGGGCTCCTGCCACACATGTGGGAAATCCGGATAGAGTTCCAGTCTCCTGGCTTTGGTCTAGACCAAGCCTGGCTGTTGCAGCCATTTGGGAAATAAATCAGCAGATGGCAGCTCTCCCTCTCTCTGTCACTCTGGCTTTCAAATAAATCTATAAACCTTTAAGAAAATAAAACAAAATGTATAAAGTATAGAATCAATTTCAAAAGTCCTAATATTTAGAAATCTGTATATTATAGACAACAAACCATATTATACAATATATCTCTTTTTTAAAGTTGTATTTATTTATTTGAAAGCCAGTGTGACAGAGAGAGAGGAAGACATACAGAGAGACAGAAAGGAATAGAGGGAAAGAGAGATAGAAAGGTATCTTTCATCCACTGGTTCACTCCCTAAGTGGCCACAACAGCCAGGCCAGTCAGAAGCCAGGAGCCTGGAACTCCATCCAGGTCTACCACATGGGTGGGAAGGGCCCAGGCACTTGAACTATCTTCTGCTGCCATCCCAGGGTGCATTAGCAGGAAATTGGATCAGAACTAAAGTAGCCTGGACTCGAACAGGCAAACTGATATGGGATGCAGTCTTCCTAAGCTGCAGCTTAACTCACTGTGCCACAATGTGACCCCTACCTTTAGCTTCTAAATCGCTTTGATTTTTAAATTTTTTTACATATATGAAAGACATATGAATATGTTTTGTGGTTTGTATAGTATTTTGACTTTGTGAATGTGAGAGAAAATACTCAAATCTGGAAGTTTGGTTTTATTGTAGAAACATTTTTTAAAAGATACTTTAAGTTCAAAAATGGATGTTAATTTGTGATATGACCAAAAGACATTTCTTTAGAAAATAAAAATGTTAAATATTTAGAAAACTTTTAACATTCAATCTCATGAAGCATTTTGATTAAATGAAATTTAACTTTATCTAGACAGTAGTTACAAGAAAATATATTTAGAGGCTGGCATTGTGGTATAGTGGGTAAAGCCACCACCTGCAACGCCAGCAACACCAGCATCCCATATAGGCACCAGTTCAATCCAGCTCTACTTCCAATCCAGCTCCCCACTGATGGCCTGGGAAAAGCAGGAAAGATGACCCAAGTACTTGGGCCCCTGCCACCCACCTGAGAGACCTGGATGGAGCTCGTGGCTCATGGCTTCAACCTGGCCCTGTCCTGGCTGTTGCAACCATCTGGGTAGTGAACCACCAGATGGAGGAGTTCTATTTCTCTATCTCTCTCTCTTTATGTATGTATGTATGTGTGTGTGTGTGTGAGCACACATGTGCATGTGCGTGTGTGTATATTCCTCTCTCCCTGTAACTCTTTTAAATAAATAAATATTTAATATATATATATATACATATTTAGATTTAGAGGAAACTATTTAAGTTACTGAAATGTCTATGCACAAATGAACATTTACCCGTGAATTTTGTTAAAGATTGTAAGTATTCTGCCTGGTTTCAGAAAAATATATACTAAGTAAATGATAAATTTTAACAAATCAGTTTTGTTGTACTTAGTCTGATAGTACAGACTAGTGTAGTGTTACTCTGTAAAAATACTTAGAAATATCACTTAGCTTTGTTTTGTAGATTTCAGTGGCTGGCAGCAACAGGACATTTACCAGAGGTTGCAAATGAGGTTGGGATGTGGGGCACAATTTTCATTCATCCTGCAGGTATGTGTAGTTTGTCTCACATATTGTATTTAAAAATTTTGCTTTTGTTGCCAACATTTTTTAAAAAGATTTATTTGAGAGGCAGAGTTACAGAGAGAGGGAGAGACAGAGACAGAAAGGTCTTCCATCCACTGGTTCACTCCCCAAATGGTTGCAGTGGCCGGAGCTGGGCTGATCCAAAGCCAAGAGCCAGGAGCTTCTTCCAGGTCTCCCAGGTGGGTGCAGGGGCCCAAGCACTTATACGATCTTTTACTGCTTTCCCAGTCATTAGCAGGGAGCTTGATCAGAAGTGGAGCAGCCAGAACTTGAACCAGTACCCATATGGGATGCTGACTTAACCTGTTATGGTTAAGGTGGAGGCTTAACCTGTTATGCCACAGCATCGGCCCCAACATTTTAAAATTTGAGAAATTTTACACACCAAATAACCCGTTTTGGATTTTTCTTTAAAGTTTGGAGGTTTGGAAATCTTGAGCTTCCATTGCTATAATAGCCATAATTATCTGGAGCTGCAACTTGCTTTTTCCAGATGGCAGCTGTGCTGAGAATTCCTTCCGGAATTATACTCAGCCTGCTTTAATATGTTATTTTATTATAAGTTTATTTACTTGAGAGACAATAGACAAGAGAAAGGTAGCTCCCATTCTCTGGTTTACTCCCTAAATGCCTGCATTGGCTGAGGCTGAGATAGGGCCAAAGTCCTGCTGGGGACGTAATCCAGGTCTCCCATTTGGGTGACAGGAATCCAGTTGGTTGACCCATGACTGCTGCCTCCCAGGTTTTGCATTGGCAGGAAGCTGGAGTTGGGAGCCATAGCCAGGAGCTGTGGGTTGTGAATGTCTTAATTACTAGTTAAACATTGATTTTACTGTACTTTGCTGGTTTCTTGTCCTTAATGGCATTTGGGTTTGGGATCCTTACCTTAAAAAATACAGACTATCACAAATCCATACTCACCTTAATAACTTTACTATTCAGAATTCTGAAATAATGACTACTTGTGATGTATTATTATGTCTGGGAGAAATTATATTAAATAGGAAAGACATACTCATTCCATCATTCAGGAAACATGTATCTGAGGAATTGAAATGAAAAAATAGTAGATGCCATAAAATATTTAAGTTAAAGCTACTGTAAAGCAAATATAATTAGGAGAAAAAAATTTAAGTAATAGTTTTGATGTTTAGAAAATATGATGTAGTGGCAAGAACTTTTGTTCTGGGACCAGCTATGCAACTAATTTTATAATTTCAGTATCTTTAGAAGATCTTGATTTCTTCTTGGAAAGTGAGACCTAATGACCACATTTTTGGAAATAGATGGTAATTCTGGAGATAGAAAACTTTAGAAATCCTTGGTAATTTTCAGGAATACCATTCAGAAACTTGAGCAGACAGTAGAATTAATATTAATAAATCAGTTAATATTTTCCCCCTAAATCCAGATGCAGGGACTAAATTTGTCAGGCCAGGTCATCTGTGGCAATGGAGTACTATCAGTGGAACACACTGCACCAATGGTGCTTTTCTGAATTAGATCCCAGAACCTTCTCTACCAGTTATAGTCACCTATGAAGTTTTTAGATAGTATATTAGTCTACTTGGGCTACTGTGACAGAATGCCACAGACTGGGTGGCTTACACAGCAGAAATGTGTTTCTTGTAATTTTGGAAGCCGGAAATCCAAGATGTCAGCAGATTGGGTTTCTCCTGAGGCCTTCCTCCTTGTCTTGCAGATGGCCACCTTCTCGCTTGTGGCATTTTTTGTATCCATGCGTCCCTGGTGCCTCTTCCTCCTCTCTTGTGGACACCAGTTCTATGAGGTCAGGGTCACATCATTATGATCTCATTAGCCTTACTTAGCTCCCAGCCTATCTCTATATACAGTCACACTGAGGGCTAGGGCTTGGGGTGGGGGTGGTAGCACGGTAACACAATTCAGTCCATAACAGAAATGAAGTAAGAGTAAATAATGGGTTGCTTTGAAGTCCAGGGTAAACATGAGAAGGAGCCCAATGTTACACAACTGCAACTTAAACTTTTGTTTGTGCCTGCTCTCTCCTGACAATATTCTGTATCATTTCTCTACCCCTTCATCTCATAAATAGTAAAAACACAGATATTGGACGCTTAATCTCACTTCTCAAAGGGTTGCCAACCCAGTTATTATGCCTCACTATCTTAAAGATTAATTTTTAAGATCTTTTTAGATGGGAAACTCACCACCGGTTAGCAAACCTATCAGTATAAACACAAGTTCTCCAGTTTCACTGGTATCCTTTAACTCTTAAATAGTCCTTGTTTCAAGGCATATATTATTGCCCCCTGTGCTGAAGTGTTCTTCTGTCTTTCCTTCAAGTCAACATGGTGATGAGTCTTCACTAGAAATGGAACATTAGTGCTTCCAGTGTGACACAGTAAGAACTCTGAATCACCTATAAAATGTTCTTGCCAAATAAATTGAACCTGTGTGTAATCAAGACTTCAGATACAGCTACATGCTTTTAAGAATATACAGGGAATAGAGGCTAAAGGATACCATGAGCAGGAAAGCATTGAAATCCATAATATGATACTCTGCCAAGTGGCTGACCTAGTTTCTTCAGCAAATAAATAGCTGGAAAAAAAGGAGGAGAAACTATGATTGCACCAAAGAGACTTGTGTGACATAATGACATTACAACACATGGACCTATCTTTTTTTTTTTTTTTTTGGACAGGCAGAGTGGACAGTGAGAGAGAGAGAGAGAGAGAAAGGTCTTCTTTTTGCCGTTGGTTCACCCTCCAATGGCCGCTGCAGCCGGCGCACCGCACTGATCCGAAGCCAGGAGCCAGGTGCTTCTCCTGGTCTCCCATGGGGTGCAGGGCCCAAGCACTTGGGCCATCCTCCACTGCCTTCCCGGGCCACAGCAGAGAGCTGGCCTGGAAGAGGGGCAACCGGGACAGAATCCGGTGCCCTGACCGGGACTAGAACCAGGTGTGCCGGCGCCGCAGGCAGAGGATTAGCCTATTGAGCCGCAGCGCTGGCCAACTATCTTAGATACTAATAAAAGAAACCAACTAAAAAATGTCACTGTTTGCAGGGAAATTTATATATGGAATGTATATTAAAATTGTTCCTGGGGTCAGCATTGTGGCATAATTGGTTAAGCTTCCACTGGCATCGCAATTCAAGTGCTAGTTGCTGCACTTTGGATTTGGCTCCCTGCTAATGCATCTGAGAAAGAAGCTGAAGATAGTCCAAGTGCTTGTGCCCTGCCACCTATATGGGAGACCTAGATCAAATTCCTGGCTCCTGGCTTCAGGCTGGCACAGCCTGGCTATTAGAGCCATTCGGGGATTAAACCATCAGATGTAAGATCTCTCCCTCCATCTCTCCCTCTCAGTCTGCTTTTCAAATAAAAAAAAAATATTTATTTGAAAATTGTTTATTTGAAAGGCAGAGTAACACAGAGAGAAGGAGAGATAGAGAGAGTTGTTCCATCCAGTGGTTCACTCCCCAAATAGCTGCAACAGCCAGGGCTGAGCCAGGCTGAAGCCAGGAACCTGGAACTTCATCTAGGTCTCCTATGGGCCATCGTCCACTCTTTTCCCAGATACATTAAAAGGGAGCTGGATCAGAAGTGGAGCAGCTGGGACTTGAACCAGGGCTCATTTGGAATGCTGGCATTGCAGACTGTTGGTTAACCCACAATGTGAGCCCCCAAAATAAATCATTAAAAAATAAATAAACAGTAATTTTTCTAGGAGAGATAACAGCATTGTCATACATATATTCTTTTTTTTTAAAAAAATTATTTATTTATTATTTGAAAGGCAGAACTACTGAAAGGCAGAGGCAGAGAGAGAGAGAGAGAAGTCTTCCATCTTCTGGTTCACTCCTCAGATGGCCGCAATGGCTAGAGCTGAGCTGACCCGAAGCCAGAAGCCAAGAGCTTCTTCCAGGTCTCCCACGTATGTGCAGGGGCCCAAGCACTTGGGCCATCTTCTACTGCCTTCGCAGGCCACAGCAGAGAGCTGGATTGAAAGTGGAGCAGCGGGGACTTGAACTGACGCCCATATGGGAAGCTAGCATTGCAGCTGGTGCCAGCCCCATATGTATATTCGTAAAATGTCTTTTCCATTACAGATACATATGGAAGTATTTACTAGTACAATAATATGTCTGAGATTTGTGTTAAGATACACCCAGGTTGGCCGGCGCCGTGGCTTAACAAGCTAATCCTCCGCCTGGCAGCGCCAGCACACCGGGTTCTAGTCCTGGTCGGGGTGCCGGATTCTGTCCCGGTTGCCCCTCTTCCAGGCCAGCTCTCTGCTGTGGCCCGGGAAGGCAGTGGAGGATGGCCCAAGTGCTTGGGTCCTGCACCCCATGGGAGACCAGGATAAGCACCTGACTCCTGCCATCGGATCAGCGCGGTGAGCCGGCCGCAGTGCGCCAGCCGCGGCGGCCGTTGGAGGGTGAACCAACGGCAGAAAGGAAGACCTTTCTCTCTGTCTCTCTCTCTCACTGTCCACTCTGCCTGTCAAAAAATTAAAAAAAAAAAAAAAAAAGATACACCCAGGTTGTGAGGAGGGCAGACTTTTGACCTAGAGGTTAAGATGCTTGTGTCCTAATTAGAATACCTGGGTTCAAGTCCCACATCCAGCTCCTGCTTCCAGCTTCTGGCTGTCGCAGACCCTGGGAGGCAGCAGATGATAACTCCAGTAGCTGGAACCCTGCCACCCAGTTGTGTAACTTGGATTGACTTCCCAACTCCTGGCCTCAGCTCTAGCACAGTCCTGGACACTGTAAGTATTTGGAGAGTGAATGAGCAGAGGAGAGTGTGCACTTCTCCCCCAACACTCCCTCCATCAGTTGCTCAAATAATAATAATAATATTACTAAGAACCAGTCGAGGGAGGAAGAGAAAAATGTTCTTTATCCCTCAGGTCTCAGCTTATGTTACCTCCTCATAGGGACTCCTTGAGTGAAGCAGGTGTGAGTGCATTCCTGTTCATGTGGATCATTTTACCCTGTTGGTTTGTGTCACAGCATTTATCTTAAGCTGTGCAAATGTTTTCCGTTGATTTATTTATTGTTTGTTACTGTAGGCTGTAAACTCAAAGAGGACAGGGATCGGCTCTGGTTGTCCACTTTATACTTTGTCACTGTGTGGCATTTGGCAGGCTTTCAGTAAATATATATCAAAAAATGAGAGAGAGGAAATTCGGTTTCATATAGAGTTTGTACTTTAGTCTTTCTAAATTTGGACTTTCACTATGAATTGTTAACTGAAATCCCTTGTAGATGACTAAAGCTTCTTTCTTTGCTTACCTGTGTTTTTTTAGGAGTGCAGTAGGTACTGCCTACACTTTTGTATTTAAGAATTCAAGTATGAACCAGTTTTTAGTTTGAAAAGAAATAAGTTCAGTTTTATTTTTAATGTATTTAATTTTTGATTTTTCTTAACAAGTTCAATATGGTTTTTAGATACAATTCTAAAAATATAATGATATTTCCTTCCTCTCTCCGCCCCTTCCCTTCCCATCTCTCCCTTTCTTTCTTAAGTGTGAAACATTTTAAATAGTAGTTTCTTTAATAGTTGATACTTGTTAGTACTGAAGTAGAAGGAAAACTTTGTCATTAAGTCACTAACCCATTGGACTTCCCTGTATGTACAATAAATGTATCCTTACAACCTGGACCTCCCAGACCTCTGTGCTATCACAAGCTTTCCCTTCTCCCACTGCCTTTATGGAAAAGCTGTTGCTCTTACCTTTGCTCTCACTTTTACTACAGGAGAGTAAATTCTTGTTAGAGTTTAGGGTGAGGACTTGTTAGTCTATTAAAGTGTTCTGTCAACATAAGTTTATTAATACTACATAGCTTTTAAAGCCCCAATTTTAAGAGTCTAAACAGTCTTTTGTATCTGTTGAGTTAAAATAAGTGAGTGAAATGTAAATTGTTTCAGTGACCCAAAGTGCTTTGTTTATATGCTACCCAGTTACTTGTTAGGGTACCATCTACAATAGCAAACATTGTTTTCACTCAGCTAGACATCTTTTCTTTGTTGATAGATGATTACATTATGTCTTCATCTTCTGCATGTGATTAGTGAATATATTCCTATTTTTGACCATGTGTTTAGGTTGCAGACATGTAAAAACTATTATAAACTTCTGCAAATGCATAATGGTGTGCCTGCCACTAAGCTTTACCTCGTCTTCTTCATATGTAGCTATGAAACATGATAAACATAGAGTTAATTTTAGGAAAGGAAGAACTGAATTAATTCAAAACATGTCAATATGTCTGTTAGTATGTCTGAATATGTCCCAACTGTACTATACTTTGTAATAACTAATACATCTAACATAATTTTCTATTTAATGGAACTTTCAATATAGCTAAATTTGTAAAAGGCATGCTTCTTACAGTAGATGAGTTTTTTTTTTTTTTCAGTTAGTCATGTATTTTATGTATTCATTCAAAAGGCAGAGAAACATAGGGAGAGAGAGAGAGAAGAGGGCTCCCAAGTGCTATTGCCTTTAATGACTCTGGCTAGACAAGGGCCAGAGCCACAATTGGGCGGGGTGAGGGTGGTCAGTAAAACTATCAAGGTCTCTCAGTAGGATGGCAAGAACCCAACTGCTTGGGCCATCACTAATGCTTCCCAGGGTCTGTATTAACAGGCAGCTGGGATCAGGAGCCAAAGGTAGGTATTGAACTCAGGCAGTCTGATGTAAGATGTGGGCATTTTAACCAGTAGGCTAAATGTCCACCCTTAAGTGAGCTTTTTGAATTAAAAAGTGTATATTTAATTTCTAGATCAAATCTCAGTTTAATTGTCCCAGTGCAACTTCATATTTGAAGAAATCTTTATAAAAACAAGTTTTGTGGCCGGCGCCACGGCTCACTTGGCTAATCCTTTGCCTGCGGCGAAGGCACCCTGGGTTCTAGTCCCGGTTGGGGCGCCGGATTCTGTCCCGGTTGCTCCTCTTCCAGTCCAGCTCTCTGCTGTGGCCCGGGAGTGCAGTGGAGGATGGCCCAAGTGCTTGGGCCCTGTACCCGCATGGGAGACCAGGAAAAGCACCTGGCTCCTGGCTTCGGATCGGCCAGCGCTCCAGCCATGGCAGTCATTTGGGGGGTGACCCAACAGAAGGAAGACCTTTCAATCTGTCTCTCTCTCTCTGTCTAAATCTGCCTGTCAAAAAAAAAAAAATGTTTTGTTTAGACTGTCATTTATCTTATTGCCATATACCAACCCAAAAGTGTCATTTTCTATTTTGTTTACCACTTGAGGCATAGTCCTTTAACTTATTACATAATAAATAATATTGAAGTAAGTTAATGGACTGACAAAAAGAATCTTAATTGAGTTTATACTCATTTCCCTCATTTTTTTGAGATATACAGTAATGTTGTGCACTGGAAAGAACACAAATTTGAAATCATAGGGACCTGGGTTCAAAGCCTCACCCCAACTTAGTTCATCCATCCAACAAATATTTGTTGAATACCTCCTCTGTGCTCAACAAATACATTTAGAAGCAGGTTTATTGACAGGGCAGATATTTCAGTGAGTGAGACAAAATTCTTTCCCTTAGTAGTGTCTACATTTTAGTTAGGGAGAGACAATATAAAAGTAACTAAGTAACCATCTGATAAAATATTAGACAATAATAAGTGCTGTGAGAATAATAAGGTGAGAAGGGAAAAGACTGAGGATGGACATTCAGGAGAGGAACCACTTTTGGGAGAGTGATCAGGATGGCATTTGAGCAAACCTAAGTGAAAAATCCACATGGATATCTTAATGTGAAATGTTTCGAGCAGAGGCTGCAGAAAGTATAAATGCTCTCGAGCAGAAACAAGCCTTGCATTTCCCAGGAACAACAAAGTAGTCCTTCTGGCAGAACAGAGTCTGGAGAGATTGGTGGTAGATGAATGTGTAGAGGTAGAATGAGAGGGAGGGAGGAAGGCAGGGTTCAAATGTTAGAGGGCTTTGTCAGCTATAGTATAGAATCAAGTTAAGATGTCTTTCTAATGTGAAACAAATTTTGGTCAAAGGAGTGATATAACCTATTTTATCTTTTAAGAAGCTCACTCTGACTGCTATGTGAAGAGTAGTAAGGAAGGGTTGGGTTAGGAGTCTGTTACCAGGCAGATGGCATAGTTGTTTGCCCTAGAGAGGTGGCAGTGCAGAGGCCAACAAATGTACTTGCTGTTGGATTAGATATGCTTTGTGAAAATATGTGAAAGCCAAGAAGGAAAAAGAGAATTAGGAAGGAAATACTTTTGAGAAGTTATGTAAGATGGAGACTGGAAATAGACCATTGGATATGGCACAATGGAGGCCTTTTTTAACCTTGACAAAAGCAATTTCAGAGGTTTGGGGTGAAAATATGACTGGAGAAGATTGAAGAGAGAAATAGAAGGTTAGGAAGTAGAAACATTAAATACAGGCAGTTTCAAAGTGGTTAGACGTAAGAAAGAGTAGACACATGGGAACATGGTTGGGTTAGAGGTGGAGCTGTTGTTAGATTGGTTTGGTTTGGGTTTTAGGTTTTAGAGAGATTACAGCCTGCTTTATGCTAATAGGACAGACCTGATTGAGAGGAGGCCATTGGTGGTCAAGACAGGGATAAATGGAAATGGGAGACCAAACACCTTGAGTAAACTGGCCAATTTGAGAAAAAGAAGTTGTTCTATTTGTTTCTTCTGGTAAAATGAATAAGAAACACTTAAGAACAAAGAGTGAGGAAAGGAGAACAGATTTGAAGAGGGGAAAAGGTGTGAAATAGTCTTCATAAAGGTAACAGAATTATCTAGAAAAAAATAGGATTGCCAGACAGTGCTCACTTGTGTGTTTAAAGAAGATCCAGCAAGATGATTGTGTTTCTCCAAATTTAGCTGGCTGGGTGCAGGCATAGAGTACATGAAGAGTTGGATTTAACTAGGATTGGGATTTGGCCAGGTGAGGGTGATTATGGGAAAGAGGAGGAGCAAAGGAATTGAGAGCCTGTGTGAGGGAGTGATTAAAGTTTCATCTGTGCAGTAGAGGCTGGGGAGAACTCTGAGCCTGAGGGGAATGTTGGATACTGAGCGTGTAGTTGGGTCAGATTCTGTGATTATCCTGTTACGGATGAGAAAGAAGGAACACAGGAGAGCAGGGCAGCATGCCAGCCAGGAAGGGGTTAACCGGGAATTTGGCTTTTGGGCACTCAGTCTTTGAAGCAAGAGTTATAAGATTTATACTTGTATGTAGACTCCTATGTACACTCTGTTACCTGGGATCACTTGAGTAGAGGTGGAGAGAACAGTACCTGTTAGTACTGTTTTTAGTACCTGGTTAGGTACTTAAAATCTTCCCCAAAATGAAGAGGAATAATCCCTTAGGTCCAAAGATGACTACCACAAGGAAGGGTAGCAGGAGTTACTACTTAGTTGCAAATACTTTGAAGGAATTGCAGAAAGGAGGGAAAGCTAAATGAGGAGCAAGAAGGGCTTACTTCACCTCCAGACAAGTTGGTATGTGGTCTGTCAAGGAAAAACTTGCCACCGTTGAAGTGTATTGGAAGTAGTATTCTCAGAGGTTTAACAGGAAGGTGCAGGCATCATATAGAGAAGATCTGGGCTTACAGGAGGTTTTGCTGATGACAGATTGAGAGTTTCAAAGGGGACAAGATGAGCGATTGAATCAGACTAGGGACTGGAAAACCATATAGGAATCAAAATCCAAGTGATGATGAATGGACATTGTGGGAGGCTTTTCTTCTGGGCTGGGTGTTATAAAATATGCTATCAGTCTTGATTTTCTGTTAGGAGGAAGTGACAATGTTTTATATTGGCCTCTTGTGGGGTTTGGACTCTTAAGCAGTTTATGGTTGGTAGTGATGTGGACAGAATTGAGGCCAGCGGAGTAGTAGTCTTACCAACAGTGCAGTAGTTCTCTTGCTAAAATCTTGGAGAGTTTGCTCTCCTTATGTTGCTCAGATGAATTGTACATATGTATAAGACAGCTTTAGTGTTGCCACCTGTAAAATTAAAATCTCAAGTCTAGTCTTGCAGCTGTTCAATATTTCAAAATATATATACACACAAAACTGCAGTGGAGACTAGATTATGATATATGCTAAATGACTTTTTCTTTGTATGTACATAGAAAAAATACTTTATGTACTTCTATTACCCTGCCATATTCTGTCATGCTTTATTCATTTGTTGATGTTAATGTCAAAAAATTTTTAAATTAAAAATATTTATATATAAATGCTTGGTTCATTTGTCAAGTTTTCTTCCCCACTAGATGAATGCTCTGGGTGAACTGTGTGATTCCGATTTTTGTTTATAATGTTGAGTTTTTCATGCTGTGCATTTTGTTCTGCGATATAAATGATAAAATGTATTTCCAGCCATCTTATCCCAAATAAAGTCACATTGATTTTTGTGTAGCATATAATGCAATACAACATAATCTCCTCATGTCTATTCTAAATTATTCACAGAAACAATTTCTAAAAAACAAGTCTGAGTTTGTATAATATAAATGCTTTACCTTGTTTACTTGACATAAATTGGCATTTTTAAAGTTAGAATGGAGATAAAAATCAGTTAATTTTTGTTGTTCTCTAAAATAATAAGGCTAAACCTGGAAAGCATTTTGATTTGCAGTTAAAACGTGTCTTAAGTCAAATTTATCTTTGTACCAAATGCTTTAAGAACATTTGGTAGTGTTGAAATAGAGTGAGACTTTTTTGTCAATTTAGTGGAAAGTTAATAATTTTTTAAGTGATTTATACTGTAGCTAAAAAGCTGTTGCTAGTTTCCCAAATCTTAAAGCTAACTGACCTTCCATTTGAACCCAGTTTTAATGTAAACATTTTCTTGAGATGGTTAGAGGTTGGGCCAGCCAATCTGGAGGATATTAGTGGTGTTCGGAGTTTGAGGGAAGTTGGAATTCCTAGATAATTCTTAGGAGCTCTTTCCTTGGCCAGAAGCTGTCTTAGACCTTATATATATTTCTTAATTCTTTCTTGGTTTGGTTAATAATACCTGTTATGCCTCTTGGAACCTAGTTAGTATATTAATAATTTGCTTTGAAGTAGAAAGTAAGGGTAGTTTTATTTGGAGGTTTTTTTTAATCCTTTCTACTGTAGATGATAAAAAAAAAATATGATGTAGCAGTCAACCCACTGAGGTTGAAGTTATTGCCATATTAGCTTTAAAAATTGTTACTTTTTAGTCATCTCTTACTTACCCAAAATATTTTTGTTCAAGCTAAACTAAGTACTGTATCTACTCCCTCCTTTGACACCCTGCACTCCCTTTTAAGCTTTCTAAGATGTACTGGGCACTGTTTTTCAAACTTCAGGTCATGCCCTATTAATGGTTGTTAAATTGGTTAAGTGGGTTGAAATCAGCATTTTTTAAAAACTAAATAAAATATATTGCTCACAGTCTGGGTGGGTATTGTTTCATGATATGTGTGTTGTATTCTTACAGATTTGTTTGATAGAGTCTGTTTATAAGTGTGAAAATGTAAAATTTTTTATTATGGATCACCATTGAAATTTGGAATATTACAGAGAATATTTGAAGATTCAACAGGAGTAAACAGAAGTTGTTTTTGTTAAGCATTTGCATTTTAAAATCTTGAGCATTCAGTTGTATGGTTGATACTATTCTTAGTTGAATGTTTTAGAAGAAAATTAAGAAGACTGAAGTTTGTTTTTATAGGAAACTACATATTTTTAAGTGATTTTTCTGACATTGCCATATTCATATAATCAAAAGCTGCAGTGTGTCACAGCTAAGCAAAAATCATGTTTGAAATATATAAGATAAAACTTTCCATCTCTGAGAAATCACACTCAAGCTTTTGTCAGGCCTGTATTGGAATATATCATGTTCATGTTTGTTTTATTTTATCTCATTGAAAAATGGTGTTCTGTTCAACTCAGCAAATTCAAATCTCAGTATTCAAACTTTAAGGAATTTAGAAACGAAATGTGTACTCTTTGTCCCTTGAATCTTGTCAGATTTTTTTTCCAAGCCTATATATAATTGAGTATTTTTTCCTACTTGAATTTTCTGCGTGTTAAATTCTCATTGAACAATTTGTTAATTTTTAAAAAGTTTTGGACTAGACTGGTATTTGAGTCTTACAATAGTAGGTATCTTTATTGCTCTTTCTCTAGAATCAGGGGAGGATCAAATTTGAGTTTTAAACTTGTGGGATTTTTTTTTCCATTGTGAAATTTGTACTGTTTTAATCCCATACTTTAATTTGTCAACCCTTTTTCTCTTCTCTAAAACATAGAATAATAGGTTTTAAAAGCAGATGGCTAGTAATCCCTTGATCATAGTTTATTATTTAGTTATTATTGTTTTGACTGTTAAATGCCAGTTTTGTCTTGCATGCTGGAACATATGAAAGCTATCCTATTTTCAAGTGGTGTTACAGACTAATAATGCTACTCCTTCAAACATTTAGAAATCACTTGGAGTGCATTTTATTTCAGCCATACCACTTTAGAGATAACAAAAGCAGTTAAAATGCGTAATTGGAGCAGCGTTTTGGTCTTTCATAAATAACAGCCTATTAGAAAACTTGTATCTCCAGCTTACACATTTGATCCATTTAATCACTTTAGTTTCTCTCAATGTGTATAAATCACCTATATAAGATGTGTGGACTGCCTACCAAACAATCTTCTCATTCTCCTACCTTTATTAAAGTTTTTTCTTTCTACAGGAATAAACAAAAATTGTTAAAATATGAGAAATTATATTTAAATCCTACTAGGATAATGATAGAAATCTCTAGTAGTGAAACAATTCAAGTTGAGACTGATACTCTGTATCTTTGATTCATGGTGTGTGAACAAAAATAGTTGTGATAAGAACAGGCTGTCCAGTGTAATTTAAAATTGTTTTGTGGAACAACTTAAATAATAGTAATAGTGTAAATATGTTTTGCATATTTGTTTATTAACCTTTTTGCTATAGGTTTTGTGCATATATCATAAAAATAGACTCACATACTTTAGGGTGGATGTAGTAATGTAATGTTACTTAACATGAAAACTAATGCTAATTTTTATTCTTCAAGTATTTGCCACATCTTTATGTTTAAAAATCTCAAAATGAGCCTAATCATTTTTTGTGGTTTTATTTTATTTTTGAAGTTAGTATTTCCTATGTTTGAAGTGTAGCAAAAAAAGCAGGGTGGGGGAGGCTTTTATTTTTCTCTCCAAGTTGCTTTGGTGTTTATCCTAAATTAAATAGAATAGTTGATGCATATTACAAAATTTGTTTTAAAAAAGAGTGCCCCTGTGCTTTAAGTACAAACAAAATAAGGGCTCCCTTCCCTAGTTTTTGTATTCACTATGCAAATATTGCTATAGTTCATCCGTTGTATTGGAATAAATGGGGAAAGAGTTGAATTTTTACACACATGATTGACTTTTTATACAAAAACCAAGACTAGATATCTTGAATAAGAAATTTGTATAAAGCTAACATTTGATATAAAGTAATAATGAAATGGTTTATTTTCACTTTGAAAATAAAGGAGCATTCCAAGTTATAAAGGGCATTCCATACTTGAATTTTATGAGATTTGATAGAGTTTCTGCAGTTGAACTGTGCACTTAACAATATTTAGCCTATCATTTCATAAAAAGAAAATTCTTTTTGAGCACCCTAATGCCATTCAAAAGAAAGCACTCCACTTCGTCACTGGCCATGTAGTTTGAATTTATCTTTCTCAGACAGTATGTATTATTATTTACTGTTCTATATTTGGTGACAGTGTTTTTGGGAGAGTGTGAGGGAGAAATGGAAAGCCAGAGCTGCTTTTTTGGTGGCACACCCCAAGTTTTGTGTGTGTGTGTGTGCTAACTTAATGGAGAATATGGTCATAAAAACATCAAAGAAAACAAAAGTTCTCTGCTACCTTGTTTTGATTTTAGAAAAATGTGTAAGTAGTATGGATTTTGTATTCTGTAATGTAAACTGGCTTGACTTAGTATCTGTGCTTCCTTTTTCTTTACCAATTTAAAATTCCCTGTGAGCTTGCCTGTTAAGTACAGTGATCTGCCTATCAAACAATAACAAGCATAGAAATCAAGTGTGTAGGTCATTTATACATCTTTATGTGAATATGTCTACCATTTTTTCTTTAAGTTTTCTTATCACTAAACTCTTTTCTTTTGATAAAATTTCACTATCTTGGTAGTAACCCCATAAGTGAATGCATATTCTTTAAAAAATCTGTTAATTTTTTTTTTTTTTTTAAATTTTTGACAGGCAGAGTGGATAGTGAGAGAGAGACAGACAGAAAGGTCTTCCTTTGCTGTTGGTTCACCCTCCAATGGCCGCCGCGGCCGGCGCGCTGCGGCCTGCGCACCGCGCTGATCCGAAGGCAGGAGCCAGTTACTTATCCTGGTCTCCCATGCGGGTGCAGGGCCCCAGGACTTGGGCCATTCTCCACTGCCTTCCCGGGCCACAGCAGAGAGCTGGCCTGGAAGAGGGGCAACCGGGACAGAATCCGGTGCCCCGACTGGGACTAGAACCCGGTGTGCCGGCACCGCAAGGCAGAGGATTAGCCTATTGCGCCACGGCGCCAGCCTGTTAAAATGGTTTTTAATATGTACAGCATTATAGAAAAATTAAAAGTTTGAAAAGAAAAAACATCTGTAATCTCACCACCCCAAAATAAGAATATGCTTAGGTTTTTGGTGACAGGGGGATCAATTTTAAAACTTACAAGAAAATCCCTCGTTCACTAGTTGTCATGTTAGTTCCTCTCTGTCATAACAAACAAGTATGTTTATATCACATTTAAAAGATAAGTTATTCAGAAATTGTACATTGCTAAAAGTTCTACTTTTGAATTAATCTTGTCAATTGAGTCTTCTGAACTGATATTTGCAACCTAACATGTATCCTGCAAACCTTGAGATAAGGCTGGTTTTGTTGTTGTTGTTATTGTTTTGTTTTTAATATATTTGAAAGGCAAAGTTTCAGAGATTGAGAGAGAGGGAGGAGCAGAGAAAGAGAAAGAGAGATCTTCCATCCTCTGGTTCACTCTCCAGGGCTGGGCCAGACTGAAGCCTCCAGGTGTCCCAACTGGGTGCAGCATCCCAAGGACATGGGCCATCTTCTGCTGCTGTCCCAGGTACATTAGCAGGGAACTGGATCAGAAGTAGAGAAGACAGAACTTGAACTGGCACCCAAATGGGGTGCCCCCATTGAAGGGAGTGGCTTTACCTGCTATGCAACAACACCAGCCCCAGGCTTTTTTTTTAAACTTTGTAAATGTGTGATTAACTAGAAATGTAGTTTCTTATTATCTTTTAAAAAATTGTGTTCCTTATGTATTTGCACTCATAAAATTGAACGTTTCCAGCACATACGTGTGGCACCCTCACTGGGCAGGTCAGGCAAATTCCTAACATGTCAGCTTAGCTATGATTTTGCTCTCACACCTTGGCTTAGTTGTAAAATAGCAAGTAAACACAAACGAACATGTTTTGTCATTCGAGTATTAGAGATTCTGGCTTCTTTTATAAATATGGAGCACCTCTTGTCTGACTTTGGTAAACCCGTGAAGTTAACTATTATTAACATGTTAGAGATCTGACTGAGAAGAATGGATTAATTTATAAGTATTATTTAATCCAAGTAATTTTGTGATGTTTCCTCTTTTATATTAAAGATCTATTTACTTATTTGAAAGGTAGTTACAGAGAGACAGAGGCAGAGAGAGAGAGACTGAGGTCTGCCATCCACTGGTTCACTCCCCAAATGGCCAAAATGGCCAGAGCTGATCCAATTTGAAGCCAGGAGCCGGGAGCTTCTTTTGGGTCTCCCATGTTGGTGCACGCACTTGGGTCATCTTCTGCTGCTTTCCTAGGCCATAGCAGAGAGCTGCATTGAAAGTGGAGCAGCTGGGACTTGAACCAGTGCCCATATGGGATGCTGGCACTGCAGGCAGTGGCTTAACCTGCTATGCCACAGCGCCAGCCCGATGTTTCCTTCTTTACTTAATGCCTTGAATGGGTTATTACATCATCTCTTTTTTTTTTGACAGGCAGAGTGGATAGTGAGAGAGAGAGAGAGACAGAGAGAAAGGTCTTCCTTTTTGCTGTTGGTTCACCCTCCAATGGCCGCTGCGGCCGGCGCATCTCGCTGATCCGAAGCCAGGAGCCAGTTACTTATCCTGGTCTCCCATGCGGGTGCAGGGCCCAAGCACTTGGGCCATCCTCCACTGCTTTCCCAGGCCACAGCAGAGAGCTGGCCTGGAAGAGGGGCAACCGGGATAGAATCCGGCACCCCAACCGGGACTAGAACCCGGTGTGCTGGCGCCGCAAGGCGGAGGATTAGCCTGTTAAGCTACGGCGCCGGCCTACATCATCTCTTAATACAGCAAACTTTTTTTGTTAAATCAAGGAGAAAGTGGATGCTTTTGGTTCCTACAGTGTTTTTACATTTTGTGTATGTTCAATAACTATTACCATACCTGATTAAGTAAAAGTTAAAATTTTTAGATTCAGAACTTTGGTGATTTATTTGAGCTGAAAATTTCTATTTCACCACTCTCATTAGGAAAAATTGTTTCTCATCACATTGTATTATAAACAGAATTGCAGAGTACTTGTATTTTGCCAATTTTTAAAAATATATATTTTATTTACTTGAAAGACAGAGTTAGAGAGAGGTAGAGACAGAAAGAGAGGTCTTCCTTCCATTGGTTCACCCCCCCAAATGGCCGTCATGGACTAAGGACTTGGGCCATCTTCTATTGCTTTCCCAGGCCATAGCAGAGAGCTGGATTGGAAGAGGAGCAGCCGGGATTAGAACCAGTGCCCGTGCGGGATGCTGGTGCTTTGGGCCAGGGCTTTAACCCGCTGCACCACAGCACTGGCCCCTTGCCAATTTTTTTAAAAAGCTATTTTTAAAAGACTTTATGATATTAGGGTTTTTTTTTTTTTTAAAGATTGATTTATTTATTTATGTGGAAGAGAAAGAAGGAGAGACCCAGAGGTCTTCCATCTGCTAGTTTACTCTCAAATGATTGCAATGGCCAGTGCTGGGCCAGACCGAAGTCAGGAGCCAAGAACTTCACCCATGTCTCCCATATGGGTGACAGGAGCCCAAGCACTTGGGTCATCTTCCACTGCTTTCCAGGCCCTTAGAGGGTAGCTGGATCAGAAGTAGAACAGCTGGAAACCAGCCGCCCCTATGGGATGCCAATGTCACAGTTAGAACTTGACCTGTTGCACCACAGTGCTGGCCCTTTGATATTAGTTTTGGTTTGTTGCAGTCCCTGCTGTGTATTACAACTGAGTTATTTTAAGAGGTTCACCAGTATGTATACCTAAAGCCTTTTTAAATTTGTGTATTTAACTGTTTAGTTAAAAATTAAAACAAAAATCTGTTTAAAATGTATCCACTAATATAGTTACTTTACTGATTCTATTTCCTTCTGCTTTAGAATCTGAATTATTCTAAAATATTTCAAATCACTATCAAATTTAAAATTAGTAAGCAACAGTTTTTAAGCTTTGCTGCTTTTTAAATCATGGATAGATTGATTTTATTTGATCAATTTATGGTTGCATTTTACTATTAACGTTGTCGGGAAACCAGGATGTTTCTGTGTTTGGTTCAATGTGTAAGTATTATCAATGGTGATATTCTGCACATTGAGGATTCGAAGATGGAGATAGGCTGCCATTGGATATTTTATGGATGGAGAGAAAGATAGAAAAGGATAATAAGTTCATTATAATGGGATGGAGGATGTAGTTTACCAACTGACAACAGATGCAGTGCACTCTGTGGAAGGCACTCATTCTGTCTGAAAGTTCAGAGTTTTCTCAGTTAGTGTTACTTACTCACCTCTCAAATCCATGAGGTTAAAGTGGCTTTGAATAGTTAAGAGTACAAAGGGAAAAATAAGGAACCCCAACTATTTTTCTATGATCATGTTTGGTCATCTTCATTCTCCTTGCCATTTGCCACTTGTATTTTCCATTGCCACATGTTCTTCTGAACTTTTCCAACATGTTAGTGATTGGAAGTCAGTCAGGTAGTCCTTGCTAGTTGTTTTTAGATTTTTAAAAATTGTTAGCTCGGAGACCTGTGCATGGAAACATGAGAGATTTCTCAACTCTGCCTCTCTGTGTCCCCTCTGTATTGAGTCCTACAACGCCCTTTTTCTCTTCACCAATATCTCCTTTCTCATTACATGATTTTTAGATAACATGAATTCAAAATCTTTTATAAGTTGGCCAACAACTAATTTTTAGAGCAACTTTTGTATTTTAAAAGCAGTTAATGTCCAGAATCTCTTTAGACTCACTTTATTAAAATCATTTTTAACCTTTCCCTCTTTTGCTTAAATTGTTATATAAAATAAATATTTATATATATATAGTTGGTAATGTAATTGGTACCACCTAATCAACTTTACAAAATAAACTATAGAAATTATAATAATGAAATACTAATCAGTTATAAGTGTTTTGCTTAAAAAGAGGCATTCTTTTTCTTTATTCATGGTAATAAGAAAGTTGCAAAAATAATGGGGTATGTTTAAAGTGTAATCTGCCTGGACTCACAGGCAAGATATTTCTCCTCCAAGTCTGAACTTCATGTTTTTATTCATTCCCTTTTACTTGTAGTTCTGAAACTTTGATGAAGAGTTACTTGTTTTACTGGCTTTGCGTTTTATTTTAAGAGAAACTGACCAATCACTGTCCACTATAAAAAGGACCGCAGAAATAGAAACTTCTCTTATTGTTTTGTCCGCTAGAATACAAATTCCATGTGGATAGGCATTTTTGTCTGTTTTATTCACAGCTGTACCCCCCATATTTAGTGCCTAGTGGCACATAGAAAATATTCAAGAATCTTTTGAGTGAGCTAATGAAAATAGTTGCAATACAGCTAAATCGCCTTTATCTGGCATCTCTAGGTAACATGGTTGGGGGAAGGGTAAAAATGTTTTTCCATTAAATTTTACTTTTTGTGTCAAAAATGGCATTTTAATGTATTTATGGGAATCTTTTCAAATTGAGTCAAGTTTATTAATTTCTTTTCAAATTGAGATTTAAGTTTATTAATTTCTTATTAGAAAACTAGAGTATTCTGAATAAATTTTACCCACTGACTCAAGGATGTCATTATGAATAATAGTTACTAGAATTCCTGGGTGGGCTAGTGAAGCTTATAGAACTGCCCTTATGTTAACCATGAGTTAGAACAGATAAGAAGAATGTTGCAGTGGTTTTTATATTCCTGTCTCAAATCTTCTGTCCTTCTGCCCACAATTACCTAAGCTTAAGACTAGCTCCCTTCCTCTAAGTAACAAATGGATTTTGGGACAGATAGTTACCACTTAGTAGCTTTTGTTTTTAGTTTCAGGGAACTTTGTTCCAAAATATCAAGGAGTGCTGGTGCCTGACCTCAGGAGAAGTGTGTGTGTTGTAAAATAGACGACATTTGATAACGAAAGGCGTGTGCTTATGGCAAAATTTTCATCCTCAAAGAACTTTTATTTTTGATGTTTTGCAGTTATCCATACCGTTAGAAATGGCATTTCGAAGGGAACATTTACTCTTTATTTGTCATTAAGCAAAATCCTCAGAAACTTGAATTTAATGCAGTAGCTGTATTTGTTCTGAAGTGCATAGTTAATATTGAAGGGAGATGTTTGCCTTCCAGATTGTTCTTTCTCTTTTTATTCCACTCTAGAAGTCCATAATTTCTAAGCAGTAGAATGTGTTTTGTACAGACAAGACCTGTTACCTATGAGTAGGGTTATAAGAATATCTTCATTTGAATTAATTTTGAGAGTAATAAAAAAATTTTCTGTTTTTGATTTCCAAAATTTGTCTAACTATTATCACTTTAGTCCTTTGGAGTTAAGATATGATTGTTGGAGTTAAAATAAGTACAACAAAGTAGTACTTCTGGGTTAGGACTATGTATGTTTTTCTTTTTTTTTTTTTTTTTTTTTGACAGGCAGAGTAGACAGAGAGACAGAGAGAAAGGTCTTCCTTTGCCGCTGGTTCACCCTCCAATGGCCGCCACGGCCGACGCACCACGCCGATCCGAAGACAGGAGCCAGGTGCTTATCCTGGTCTCCCATGGGGTGCAGGGCCCAAGGATTTGGGCCATCCTCCACTGCCTTCCCGGGCCACAGCAGAGAGCTGGCCTGGAAGAGGGGCAACTGGGACAGAATCCAGTGCCCCAACCGGGACTAGAACCCGGTGTGCCAGCGCTGCAAGGTGGAGGATTAGCCTATTGAGCCGCGGTGCCAGCCTATGTGTGTTTTTCCAGTGCTCACACTACTTACCTGTTTTCTACTTCTGAAAAAAAAGGCTTTATTATGTAATCAGTATATTGCCAATTTAAAGAGTATTGAACAGCGTTTCATTCACTTGAGAGTTGAGCTTTACTCTGATTTTACAGTAATTCTAAAATAGTAAGATGCCAAATAGTTGGCCAGATGTGACAGAAAAGGAAACAGGTAGGCATTTGGTGCATTAGTTAAGATGCTTCTTGGACACCTGCATCCTATACTGGCTTTGAGTCCACTTGAGCTACTAAATGATAACTGTCTACCAAAAAATTGGGTGTGAGTCCTAGTTCTACTCCCAGTTCCAGCTTCCTGCTAATGTGTACTCCAAGAGGAAGTAGGAGATGGCTCAAGTGCTTGAGTCCCTGCCACCCATGTGGGAGACCTGGATTGAGTTCCAAACTCCTGGCTTCAGCCTGGCCCAGCCCTGGTTTTTGGGAGCATTTAGGGAGTGAGCATTTGGAAAAGCTGTCTGTGCCTCTCCCTCCTTCCTACCTTTCAAACAACAAAAAGCAAACATGATAATTTTTAAAATTTTTGTAAAAAGAAAGGGAACAATAAGAGTGAACTAAGTAATAAATTACATGTCTGTATAACCATAAAGAAACAACCTCAGAGAAATCCTAAAAGGACAGCAGTTACATAGGCTAGATATATATATCTATTTAGGTAGGGAGTCTGTGTATATAAAACGAGGAAAAGACAGACAGATGTCTACAGCCATGTCTTGGTATCCACCTGAATGAGATTTGTTCAGGAACCTCCTTCTTCAACCCATCCCCAGTCCCATTCCCCCCATTGCCAAAATACACAAATGTTCAAGTCCCTTATATAAAATGATATATTTGCATAGAACTAGCACATTCTTCCCATGTATTTGAATCAGCTTTGGATTACTTATACTACCTAGTACATTGTAAATGCTTGGAAAATAATTATTGTATTGTTTATGACATAATGATAAGAAAAGAGCTATATATGTTCAACACAGATATGCTTTTCTCAAATATTTTCCATCCATGATGCATAACTCTGAGTACAGAGGACCAACTCTCCTTACTTGAATTACATATAACTGATTCTTGATCATCCATGAATAGGTAATTAACAAATAATGCTAAATACCAGACCATATTTTCAAGCCCTATTCATAGATTAGAGAGCACAAATTATTTGTTTTCTCATCTAATACAGTCATCAGGAACAAAAGCTGAATGTTCAATGCATTTCTGAAGCCATAGTGGTGTATCAGGTAGCCTACTGTACAAGTTTCCTTTTGTTGTTTAGCTAATGGGGTCTTAATCCTGTACCACAATTCAGCAAATTTATTTTATGCTGAGACACTTAGGGAAAAGAGAAAAGTGCCTGAGTCCTGTCATTGTATCACATGACCAAAAAATAAAAAGGTCATGTATTCCATAAGAAACCTAATCTACCTGATAATGTAATTTTGAATAATTTAATTTTTTGTCACCAGTGAAGACATTCTTGATGCTTATATCCATTTTTTCCTCAAAATTAGCATAAGAAAATAAGGGCTTATATATTTGCAGTACCCAGATATTAATATCTCTTCAGGAAGAAAGGGTCTTTGTATGCCCACAGTTTTCTCCCCAGAGTTGTGTTTACTACATCTGCGGTACACTCTGTAAGTTAACAAGAGGAAATCAGCTGGAACCTACATTACCAATTAAGTCTGTTCCTTGCTGTCTGATGTCAGTAAGAGCACCTAATATTAATAGCAGCATTGCTCAGGTTTTCTGGTTGTTTTGGTATTTGGCTTTGTTTTACTTAGATATTATGCTCGATTAATCCACCTAATAACCTGCATAATAATTAAACTGTATGTACTATTTAGTAGATATCATGCATGTGTTGTCTCATTCGATTGACTTCTCACCGTTTCTCAGATTTGGTTCCATCGTAATCCTCATTTCCCTGATGAATGATGGCATAGAGAGGTCAAGTAACTTCTCCATGTACTGCTGCTGATCAGTGGTAAACATGGGCCTTGAATCCCAAGAAACTCTGTTCTTGAGAACCACCAAGTTCATTTAAGACACAGTTGTGTTAATCTTTTCATTCTGGAATACGTGTTGCATTGATATTTGATGAACTGTGGGCTTGGGTCCCAGGAAATTTAAGCCTACTGTTTAAATCTTATAGACCACAAATACAGGCCCTTGGTTATTCTGCACTTCTAACACGCTAAGATATTATAAATTAGCATTGTAATAAATACTTATTAAATACATAATAGAACACAGATTTTCAAGAAGTTTCTGAAAACTGAGAAGGTAATAATTATATCCTGATAATCTCAAGATGGACTTCTTAGAGAAAATGCCCATTTTTTTAAATCTTAGATCATGATACTACTGTATGTTCTGCAATTTGTGCAAATTAGTTCTAGGCAATCAGATAACAGATACTTGTATTGAGTGCTTATTTCATTTGTTCTATAGACATTTATGAGCAGTTACTTTATGTCAGGTCCTGGTTATACAGAAATGATTATGATGGTTCCTACCTTGTATTATCTTTGGCCTCCTGGAGAAGGTAGAATCATAGCTGGATTGTTTTTGATATAGTGTGATAGATAATGTAATAGAAATGCACTGGATCTTTGAGACATACAATATGCTACAGATACAGCACCAGAGTATACTTTTCAAATAAATTATCATTACTCGAGAAAAATATTGTACTACCCCTATGAGGAAATGCAAAAATGAAAATATCCTCTGGATTTATGTTTTAGTTGTGTTTTGGAAAAAATGAGTCTTAGAAATTTAACTAGGGACATATACTGGGAGTAGAGTCAACTTTTTAAGTAAAACAATATGAACAGGCAGTTAACTGCAATGTTACCCTAGTCTTTACTTGTTTTTTTTTTTTTTATTGATATCATTTTTTCTTGATAACACCTCTCCCTTCCCACCATCTCTTTGCATTCTTGGAAAGGAAAGATTACCTGTATCAGCCAGTGTGACAACTGATCCTATTTAGAAAAAGTATAAGAAATACATCTATGCACTAAAGGCTGGTGTCAGTTTTCACCTCGGCTGATAATTCTCTTTCCCCCCTTCTTAGAAAACACAAAAAGTTCATTGTGCACTCGCCAAGCTGTGTTCAGTTCACCAGAGACTGGCATCTCCACTCATCAGCGTTCAGTCAGATAGCACAAACCCTAGAAATACTGACTAAAGGTTTTTTGCAGGAAATACTCAAAAGTTAAGAGACAGAGTGAAAGAGGGCATAGGTGGGAAAACAAAAAAATTATGGGACTAGGATTATGTGTTTTAAATGTGCAACCAGAATCACCATTTCTACTAGTTTAAAGTAATCTCAGATGTAAAGAGCAATTGTGTTAGTCTCATCCTTAGCCCACAACACAAATGTTTAACTGATATGGTTACATTCCACTTAGTACTAAATTAGAAAGATTAGAATGAAACCCAATTCTGCTTAAATTCTTATAGGTTGAATTTGACTGCCTGTGCTTACCCAAAAAGTGTATGCAGGGCGGGGGACAATATAAAGTGAAACAAAAACAAAAAAACACCCAGTACTGTGGAATAGGTATTATATTCTTTTTTTATTTTATGCTTCTCAAAATTACTTTTTTTTTTAAGTTTTACTTATTTATTTGAAAGATAGAAACAGACAGAGACAGAGAGAAATCTTCCATCCGCTGGATTGAATGGCCACAAATGGCCTAAATGGCCACAATAGCCAGAGCTGGACAGGAGCCAGGATCTTCCTCTGGGTCTCCACATGGGTCCAGGGGCCCAAGCACTTGGGCTATCTTCCACTGCTTTCTCGGGCACAGCAGCAAGGAGGTGGATTGGAAGTGGAGCAACTGGGACTTTAAGTGACACCCATATGGGATGTTGATGCTGTAGGCAGCAGCTTTACCTGCTATGCCACAGTGCTGGCCTCATAGGTATTCTCACCAAGATTGCCTTCATTGTGGGCTGGTGCTGTGGCATAGTAGGTTAAGCTTCCACCTGCAGCACTGGCATCCCATATGGGTGCTGGTTCAAGTCCCAGCTGTTCCACTTCTGATCCAGCTCCCTGCTAATGGCCTCAGAAAGCAGCAGAAGATGGCCCAAGTGCTTGAGCTCCTGCACCCACGTGAGAGACCGGGAAGAAAACTCCTGGCTCCTGGCTTCTAATCAGCCCAGCTCCAGTCATTGTGGCCATTTGGGGGTTGAGCAAGCAGATGGAAGATCTCTCTTTGTTTCTCGTCCTCTGTTTGTAGCTCTACCTCTCAAATAAATAAATCTTTAAAAAAAAAAAAAAACCTTCATTTCTATTTTAAATTTCATATCACTGAAGCAGTTACTTAAAATATAGAAATTCACTCTTAAGAACACAAGCCTTATGACATTTTGCTTTTTAAAAGTAGTTACATCAAATAAATTCCAGATCAGAGACACAGAATGGAAAGAGTTTATCACATCTTGCTCGCATTACATGTTTTCTCAATCCCACCTAAGGAATGGAAATACTCAGTGGAGAGCCAAGTGCTACACTGCAAGCTCCAGTGCTGCTGTTGATGACACTTCCCTCAGACCATTAGAAAGCAGACTGTGACTGAAAGTGACCTTTCCAGTAGTGATAGCATCTTCAAGGCAGTCTCTTTACTGGGCTCCAGTTCTGGCCTTCTCCATCTGCCCTCTTCCATCCTTTTCTCCTCCCCAAATCCAAGTAGAAAGAAAAGTAGGATGCTATTTACAGTGATAGTAAAAGTTTCCTCAAAATTTACACACATATACTCCCTCTTTCTTTCTCACTCTCTCTCTCTGTCTCCCCCCCCCATCTCCTCTCCCCCTCCCCTCTCTCCTCTCCCCTCTCTCTTCTCTCCTCTCTTACAATGCTGTCTTACATAGGCCCCTGGACATGCACTTTTCTGTTATGATCCTCAACTGGGGGAAAACAAAGAAAAAAAAATCATAGATAAAAAGAATATATACCACAGACTACAAAATTACAGAAAATGTCTAAGCTTATTCATTTTCACAAAATGGATTTGGGGAAAAGGCCTGTTTTGTGGATTCGTAGGTGCACAATTTCTCCTGCTTTAACATTTCTAAAATCCAGATGCATCTTACAGTCAGTGCCTGGCAGCTGTTGTGACATAGCTGTCATTGCCTACACACATGCACCAAAACTTGCAGAATGAGTGTCAGCGGCTTGTAAGAAGATCTCAGGGATGCTCGTTGAACACAGAAGCCTGTCTTTCCAACACTCTTGATGGCCTAGAGATGAACACTCTGTGGGAAAACATGGATTTTCATAACTCGGGGTTGAGAAATAATTCAGAAGAATTGGCAATGAAAGTAGTTTTAGGACTACCATAACCAGCTTGTTTCAGAGTTCATGGAAAACCCTTATTATGAAAAAAACATGGATGGATTTCAAAATTTCAAGCCAAAATGAATTTAACTTTTCATCCCATTTTCCACAAACTTTTTTGAAGTCATTCTGTACATTGGTGAGTGAAATATTCAGAAAATTTAAGTAAGTCTAAAACAACTTGACTGAACTAAAATTTGTTATTTTTTTAAAGATTTTTTCTTTTTTTTTTATTATTTATTTGACAGATAGAGTGAGACAGTGAGAGAGACAGAGAGAAAGGTCTTCCTTCCGTTGGTTTACCCCCCAAATGGCCGCCACGACCAGAGCTACGCCTATCCGAAGCCAGGAGCCAGGTGCTTCTTCCTGGTCTCCGACACGGGTGCAGGCGCCCAAGCACTTGGGCCATCCTGCACTGTCTTCCCAGGCCACAGCAGAGAGCTGGACTGGAAGAGGAGCAACCAGGACTAGAACCCTGCTCCCATATGGGATGCCAGTGCCGCAGGCAGAGGATTCACCAAGTGAGCCACGGCGCTGGCCCCTATTTATTCATTTGAAAGGCAGAGTTACAGAGAGGCAAAGGCAGAGAGAGAGGTCTTCCACCCGCTGGTTCACTTCCCACATGGCCACAATGACTAGAGCTGTGCTGGTCTGAAACCAGGATCTGGAGCTTCTTCCAGGTCTCCTACCTGGGTGCAGGAGCCCAAGAACTTGGGCCATCTTCCACTGCTTTCCCAGGCCATAGCAGAGAGCTGGATCGGAAGTGGAGCAGTTAGGACTCTAACCGGCATCCATATGAGATGTTGGCACTGCAAGCAGCAGGTTTACCCACTATACCACAGCACAGGCCCCCAAACTAAGATTTCTATGTGATAAGAATGGCTCGTCATGTTTAATTGGCAGAACTTTTTCCTGTAATGATACATAAAATGTGTCTTATAATTGATGGCATCTTAAATTCAAAGAATAATAATATTGCAGTAGTAACTCTCTCCTTGCATAAAGATCTTAATCTCTTTCTGTTCTTTTAATATTATAAAGCACTATAATATTTTTTGAGAAGTAATTGCCATTAATAATAAATGCTAGCTGGCAGTTTACTAACTTGTTCATTCTTTTATTTCAAAAATATTCACTGAAGCACTGTGCTAGGACCTGGAAATACATCAGTGAACAAAATCAATCTCTAGTGTCATGAAGCATGTTATAGGGATAAAAGCATAAATAAGACAATAAATACCAAGCAAATAAATACCTGTCAAGTGACAATGCAAAGAAGAAAGATCAAGTTAAAATTGGCCCAAAAGCTATTGGAGTTACTATTTTAAATAGGTTATTTGCGGAAAGTTTTCTGATAAGGGAGAATTAAATAGATACTTAAAGGAAATAAGGGAGAAGCCATGCAGTGACATAGGGGAAGGACATCCAAGCAGAGGAAAGCAAATTCCAAGGCCTTGGGCTGGCATGTGTTTCATTGATTCAAGGAACAAGGAAGAGACAAGAGTGACTAGAATTGAATAAGTGAGAGGGAGAGCAAGATAAAAAATGTCTGGCAGTGAGGGTGTTTATAAACCATGAGAAGGACTTGAGAGTGTTAGGAGATAGGAAGCCCCAGGAGGCTGTGCCCTGGAAGAGTAAAATCATCTTGAATGCCAGCTGTGAGAGGTGTAAGGAGGGAAACCACAGGACCTAAAGAGAGCCCACAAGAATGATCCACATGAGAGATGAAGATGTTGTAGACCAGTGTGGTGGTTGTATATTAAAATAAAGAGATGAGGGGCAGACATTGTGGTGCAGCAAGTTAAGCTGCCACTTGGGATGCCCACATTCCATATAGGAGTGCTGGTTCAACTCCCAGCTCCTCTACTTCCAAGCCAGCTTTCTGCTAATGTGCCTGGGAGGCATCAGATGATGGCCCAATTTCTTGGGTTCCTGCTGCCCATGTGGGAGACCTGGATGAAGTTCTTAGCTCCTGGTTTAGGCCTGGCCCAGCTCCAGTTGTTGCCAGCATTTGGGAATAAACCAGCTGTTAGAAGATCTCTCCCTTTCTCTCTTCCCTCTCTTCCCCTCCTCCCTCCTTGTGCCTCTCTCTGTGTCACTCTGCCTTTCAAATAAATAAATAATTTTTAAAATATTAATAAAATATATGACATGATTATCATGAATATATTGAATAATAAACAAATCCAAAGAAAAGATAAGTGTAAAGTTGATTCTGTAAGCAATTTTAGTTATGTGCTCATTTCTTCAAAGATTCTGGGAATGAAACATTACAAGTAACACTTTTTTCCTGAAGTAGAACAAAAATTTATTGAATTTTTTTATTTATTCCTTTTCGTTTTTGTTAAGTAATTTAGCAGACATTGTGGGGGCTGTCAAAATCTTTAAAAAAAAAAATGTCATCCCTGGGAGCTTCTACTAGGGGCCATAAGACAGAATTTCTGCAACAGTTTACAGCATTATATAAGTAAGGAACAAATGTCAGTAAATCTGTTGTTCTATTTCTTCTTTTCTTTTCTTTTTTTTTTTTTTTAAGATTTATTTACTTGAAAGAGTATAGAAAGAGAGAGACCCAGAGACAGAGAGAGAGAGACAGCCCAAATGGACACAGTGGCTAAAGCCAGGAGTCAGCACTTCATCTGGGATCTCCCATGTAGGTGCAGGGGCCCAAGCACTTGGGCCATCTTCTGCTGCTTTTCCAGGTGCATTAGCACGAAGCTGACTTGAAAGTGGAGCAGCCGGGACTTGAATCCGCACCCATATGGGATGCTGGCCCTGTAGATGGCAGCTTAACCTGCTGTGCCACAGTGCCAACCCCAGTAAATCTTTTAAAGTTGAGGAAAAGTAAAGATTTCTGTGGCTTAGTAGATCAGGAAAGTCTTCACAGAAGACCTAGTACTGGAGTTGCATCTTTTTTCCTCAATGGACTTGATTTTTTAGAACACTTTTAGGTTCACAGAAAAATTGAGCAGAAAGTACAAGAATTCCCACTCATCAGTGGCCCTCTCAGTCCACTCTCCACCCCATACCATCAACATCCTCTACCATAGTGGTCCATTTATTACAAGTGATGAGCTCCCATTGACGTCATAATCACCCAAATCCATAGTTTACATTAGGGTTCACTCTCAGTGTTGTACTTGCTATGCATTTTGTTCAAATGTATAATGATGGGTGTCCACCATCATTAGTATCATAATTTAGCAACATAATTTCTCTGCCCTCAAAATCCTCTTTGCTCTCCCACTTCATCCTTTTCTCCTCTCAACCACCAGATTGATTGATTTTACTGTCTTCTGAGTAGTGCTCTTTTCCACAATGTTACATGGTTGGAATCATACAAAATGTAGCCTTTTCAGATGAGCTTCCTTCACTTGGCAATACGTGTATAAGGTTCCACCATACCTTTTCATGGAGTGACAGCTGATTTCTTTTTAATGCTGAATAATATTCCACTGTCTGTATATAACACAGTTTATTTATCTACTCACACTGAAGAACACATTACTTGCTTCTAAGTTCTGGAAGTTACAAATAAAGCTGCTGTAAACATCAGCCTGTAGATTTTATTTTTAAGATTTATTTATTTATTTGAAAGGTTTACACAGAGAGCGAGCGAGCGCACTCTTCCATCCACTGGCTCACTCCCCAAGTGGCCACAACAGCCAGTGCTGAGCCAGGCCAAAGCCAGGAGCCAAGAGCTTCATCAGGGTCTCCCACATGGGTGGCAGGGTCCTAAATACTTGGGCCATTCTCTGATGCTTTTCCCAGGCCACTAGCATCAGAAGTGGAACAGCCAGGACAAGAGCTGGTGTCCACATGGGATGCCGGCATCACAAGCGGTGGCCTTACCCCCTGCTCCACAATGCTGGCCTTCAGCCTGTAGATTTTTGTGTGTATGTTAGTTTTCTTCTCATTTGGGTAAATAACAAGGAATCTGATTCCTAGATCCTATAGTAAAAGTACGCTAAGTTTTATAAGAAGTTCCCACAATGTCTTCCAAAGTGGCTGTTCCATTTTGCATTCCTACCAACAATGAATGAGAGTTTATTCCTCTGCACCTTTGCAAGCATTTGCTGTTGTCATGGTTCTAGATTTTTGGCTAATCTAATAGGTCTGTAGTGGTATCTCCTTGTATTAATTTGCATTTCCCTAATTTCATATGATGTAGTTCATATTTTTATATGCTTATTTGTATATCTTCTTTAGTGTGGTGTCTGTTCAGGTTTTTTTGCCCATTTTTAAGTGGGTTTTCACTCTATTGTTAGTTTGTAAGGGTTTTTCATATATTTTGAATAACAGTTCTGTCCTAGTCTATGGCTTTTCTTCTGATTCTTTTGGTTGAGCTTCTTCTTGAAGGATGATTAAATGGACGAGACTGAATAGCAAGCACAAAATGGCAGTGAATAGTGATATAAGAGTAACTAAAATTAAAAATCACTTACTGTTATTGATCAAGCCCTGTGCTTACCAGTTTTACATGCGTGAACTCATTTACTCTTTCTTTTTTTTTTTTTTGACAGGCAGAGTGGATAGTGAGAGAGAGAAACAGAGAAAGGTTTTCCTTTGCCGTTGGTTCACCCTCCAATGGCCGCTGCGGCCGGCGCATCTTGCTGATCCGAAGGCAGGAGCCAGGTGCTACTCCTGGTCTCCCATGGAGTGCAGGGCCCAAGGACTTGGGCCATCCTCCACTGCACTCCCGGGTCACAGCAGAGAGCTGGCCTGGAAGAGGGGCAACCGGGACAGAATCCGGCGCCCTGACCGGGACTAGAACCCGATGTACCGGCGCCGCAAGGCGGAGGATTAGCCTGTTGAGCCACGGCGCCGGCCACTCATTTACTCTTGGTTAGGAGAGGGGTACTGCTTTTTTTCAAATCTTGTTTTATAAATGTGTCAACTGAGGTACAGCAAGATTAGGTAACGTGCTCAAGGTTGCATAACTTAGAAGGAAAAGAGCCCACATATAACCACAGAGTTACAACCTTCTGGGAAAGGAAGTTTTATATAGAGACCTAGTTAAGGAAGATCCTGCAGTAGGTGATGGTCAGTTTGTTTAATACTTTAAATCCCAGTACAAGATACTTAGATATAAATCTTTCTAGTAGTGAAACATTTTCTAAACAAAATAAGATTTATAGTGCTATGATTTAAAATAATTAACAAGTTTCTTAGATAGGCTAAATAAATTATGGCACTCTTAACTGTAGATTCATGGAGTTTAAAAGCCATTAACTTTAGGCCATGGGGAGCACTGGGGAGTTTTGTATGACTGGCAATGAGGGGAAGGCATGTTGTGATGCAGGGAGGCATTGGCAGGATATGAGATCTGTTGCACAGAGGACAGTGTGGAAACTGACTTTTTATAGCATCTTTACTATTACAGTCTAGACATAATGTGCTGTGAGGGCCTGCCCTAAGGTAAGAATAAGAATAATGGAGAAAATGATGATTGTAGGGAATTTTTTAAGAGTAAAATTAACAACATATCTTTGGTGACTAGATATGGATGGTGAATGAGAAAGAATGAAAACTTATGTCTTGGGATCACAGAAAATGTGAGGTCCAGTCAGATTTAAAAAAAGAAAAAGTATGAGCTTCCTGGGATGGAGAGATAATGATGTCAATTTATGACTTTGCATTTGAAATGATATTGAAATATTGAAGTCAAGATGCCTAATAGGAAATCAAAGAAAATGAAGCTGAGATGAAAGAAAGGGGAGGGGGTAGTAAAGATAAGAATCTAGAAATCAGCATCATTAAAGTAATAGCTAAACTCATGAGAAGGAATGAACCTGCCAAATGCTAAATGTTGAAAGAAGCTACCAGTTGATGAGTGCCTCAAGCTAAGGAATAGTGGAATTACGTCCTGAAGGAGTCCGGGATTTCTCTTTAAACAGGGAATTGACCCCACAAGTTCATTTGTGCATCTTCATAAACCCCACTACTATTAACAGGAAATTACTAAAGATAAGAGAACAGAAAAAAGTTGCAAAGTAGAAACTGACTTAGCAGAATAGAGGAAGCTGAAACCTACTGGCCTGCAGAGAAGATACTAATGAGAAACAAGCTGACTGACCTTCAGAAATGTCCAGAAATCGAGGGCATCAGAAATCTTGGAAGGCAGGAACATAGAAGATAAGTGTGTTTGTGTTTGTAGGCAGAAAGCTTTTTAAGATTTATTTATTCACTTGTTTGAAAGGGAGAGTGACAGAAAGAGAGAGAGAGATCTTCCCTCTGCTGGTTCACTCCCCAAATGGCCACAACCAGCCAAGGCTGGACCAGGCCAAAACCAGGAACCAGGAGCTCCATCCAGGGCACCCATGTGGGTGGTCGCAGTCACCCAGGCACGTTAGCAGGGGACTGGATCTGAAGCTGAGCATCCAGAATTTGAGCCAACTCTCTGATATGAGATGCCAGCATCCCAAGTGACAGCTTAACCCACTGCACTACAATGCCAGCCCCATATAAGCAAAATTGAATAAGAACAAAGCCTAGCATAGATAATCAGTACTGAAAGTGGAGTTGAGATAAAAGTCTGTGCTCTGAAAGCAAAATTTGGCCACCTCCTTCTTCATCAAACTGTTGTGAGGGAAATTGGAGAATTCTTCTCTGAAGGAGACAGGGACAGTACCTTCCTACTGCTGATAACACTGTAGAGCTAGATTATTTTTCAGTGAAGACCACCAGTCACAGAAACCCCAACTGTCCCATACACATAACTTCTGGTGACTTAAGTATCCAGTAACTACCAGGCATGAAAAGTATCCCACATAAAAAGTAGAAGCCGGGGCTATCTTTCTGGTGCAATGAGCTAAACTATCATCTCTGATGCCAGCATCCCATATCAGAGCGCTGGTTTAAGTCCCTGCTGCTCCCCTTCCAATCCAGCTCCCTTCTAATGCACTGGGAAAGCAGCAGCAGATGACCAAGTGCTTGGACCCTTGCTACCCACATGGGAGATCCAGATGGAGTTCCACACTCCTGTCTTCCATCTGGCCCTGCCCTCACCATTTGGGAAGTGAGCCAGTGGGTGGAAGATCTGTCAGTCTGTCTGTCTGTCTCTCTCTCTCTCTTTCTGCTTTTCAAATAAATAAATCTTTAAGAATAAATAAAAGATCTGCTTTTAATAAATCACTAAAAATAGTAGAAGTAAAAATTTCAGAAATAAAAAAATCAGTAAATGGAAGAAAACCTTATACATGTTCATAGATACATCTTCAAAGAGATAAGATCAGAAAATGTCAAAGAAAAATAAAGAGCAAGAATAAATTGTCAGAAATTTTAAAATTTAAGCATCAAAAGAAAAGGTTCTGTAGAAAGATTTTATATCAAGTAAATTTGAACAGTTAAATAAAGAGAGGAACAATAGGATAAAAGTGAAAAAACTACACAATTATTTCACAAGGTCCTATACCAACTCAGAGGAGGTCCAGGAAGAGAAAGCAATGAAACCAGAGGAAATGGAATTATCAAAAAATAATACAAGAAAAAATATCAAAACCAAATGGTATTTTAAAAATTAAAAAAAAATACAACAGTGAGTGAATAAAAAATGTACATCAGGGCATCTTATTAGGAAATAAGAAAATATTAGAGATTAAGAGAAAAGTATGTATGCTTTAAGGCCACAAAGGATTGCAATTCCAAGTGGAGCTGGAATGAACAACAATGAAAATTAAGACACTGGTACATGCCATCAGAATTTTGGATTAAATAATTTCAACCTTAAATTCTGTATTCAGCCAAACTCATGAGGTCATAGGGTAGAATACAGACATTTTAGACATAGTTTGAAAACATTTATTTCCCTTGCATCTGTTATCAGGAAACTACTACATAATTTGATCTAAATTCAAGTAAGTCAAATAGATATTTGAGCACCCATTATATTTTTTAGTGTGATTCCATGCATATTTATAGATGTTATATTAAAAGGTTCAGAAAATAAAGATAATTTAGACACAGTCAATGCTTTTGATGGTCTTGCTAATCCTGGAAAACACAGATAAATATATATATAACATAGTAAATAAAAATACTCTCAAAGTTAGAAACTACCATGGGGATTTGTAAAATGGAGATCGCAAAACAGATTGGGAGCAAATTTTCATGAAGGGAGGTACTATTTGAGACAGTTCTTATAAAATAGATTAGATTTGGATAGACAGGTATGGGGAGAAAAGCATTCCAGGAAAGAAACTGTATAACGAGAATCACAGAAACAGAAAGCTTACAACTTGTTGAGGTAAGTAGTCCAGTGCTGCTTGAAGGCAGGAAGGCTGAGAAAGAAAAGAATGAAAGACAAATTAGAATTATATTATGGAGAGCCACAAATATAAGGGTGTAGGTGAAATTCATTGGCAGAATGAGAGTCATCGGGAGATTTCCATCAAAACAGCTTTTTTAGGAGGATCAGTCCAGCAGATTGGCCATGTTTTCCCTGCTACGTGGAACTAACTGACAGATGAAACGTCTTTCTTCTCTGTTTGGTACTCTTACTGCTTGACACTGAAAGGACATATAACAAACATTTGTTGAATTAAACCTTAAAGGAATATAATAAAAAGAGAAGGTCAAGAAAGCGGAAGCATGATCAGCAGATGTTTCTAGATGGATATCAAACAAGATACAGGTTAATTATAATTAGAACTGAGGACATTACAAGGGACTGTGGAGAAAACATTTCAAATGAATGGTTGGGACAGAGAATATAGGGAAGAGTTTAAGAATGAGTGTGTGGTCAAATGAAATAATTAAGATGAATGTGGTCTTTGGAGCAACGTGACAAAGGATAAAGCTTCCTCCTCTCTAGCACCATTGCCTCACTGTATGATTCTCATTGTCCTGTGTATCCTTCCTCCCATGCTGATATTCACAGGGCTGTGAAGTACTTTCCTTACTGACATTCCCATTAAGAAGTCACCAAATACAATATTCACTTGATTTGAGGGAAAGCTGAGTGTTTACAGTAATGGCTGTTTTGTAATAGGGAAATGTTGAACTGGTACAAGCAATGGAAAAAAAAAAGATACCCTTGGCACTGTGTTCCTACTTGCTAAAAATTGGAGAATTTTACTGTGGAACACTTTGTGTTTTTAATTGGTCCATTTCAGTTACTTCTTGCCATTTCCCCCAGAAGTGTCAAATTTAATACAGGTTCAGGGAATAAGAAATTTTTTTTTTTTTTTAGGAATATTTGTTCTGAGGTTGTTTTCTTGCTTCACAAGTGGGGTTGTATTGGGTGGTTCCACTTCAGATACGTTTCAGATTGACATTTTTATTAAGTTTCTAATGTTATATCAGTTATGTTCTTGTAACTCATAGTTCTTATTTGGAAGAGATCTCTGTGAGAGGGAAGAATGGAAAGCAATCTAACAGTCATCAATGACAATATATAAATTAACTTTTTGTAGTTTTCAACAGGGCTTCCCATATAAGTGAACATATAAATATTACTTATCTCAAAAAGATAATTAAGGTAAACATTTTTAAGATTTATTTTTTACTTATTTGAAAGGCAGAGTTACAGATAGAGGAGGAGAGACAGAGAGAGATCCGTCTACTGGTTTACTCCCCAAATGTCTGCAAAAGCCATGGCTTGGCCAGGCTGAAGCCAGAAGCCCAGAGGTTCTTCCTGTCTCCCACATGGGTACAGGGGCCCAAGCACTTGGGCCATCTTCCACTGCTTTCCCAAATACATTAGGAGGGAACTGGAAGTGGAGCAGCTGGGTCTTGAACCAGTGCACATGTGGGATGCCAGCATCACAGATGATGGCTTAACCTGCTACACCATAATGCAGGCCCTGAGAAAGAACTCTTGATTATCCATTTTGTACCACAGGAAATAGAGGTTGCATTTCTGGAACACAGTGGCTTTATACAGGCAAAAAAGAAAAGAGAGATGAGAGGGGAGAGAGGAAAGAAAGGGAAGGGAAGGGGAGGGGAAAAGAGAAGAAAGGAGAAGAGAAGGGAGGGGAGGGGTGGGGAGAGGAGAGAGAGGAGAGGAGAAGAAAATTGAAATGTCTCTCAAAAAAAAAGGAGGACAGAAAAATCTTGGAAGAGAATTGGAAAGAGAACCGCAATAAAAGTATTAAATATGAAAATTACATTGTCACAGAGGCTTCCAATTAATGTCCCTTCTAAGGTGCTTCACTTAAGGGCAGCCATTTGTTTCAGCCATTAAGATGCTGCTTGGGACCTCCATGTCACATATCAAAGTGCTGTGTTCAGCTCCTGACTCAGCTTCCACTTCTGTCTTCCTGCTAATTTCCAGTGCACCCTGGGAGGCAGCAGGTGATGGCTCAAGTACTTGGGTCCCTGCCGCCCAGTTCCTGGCTTTGGCCTGGCCTCAGCCAACATATTATGGATATTCTAACCAGCAGATGGAATGTCTATTTTTCTCTCTCCCTTTCAAATAAAAATATAGAAATAAAAATTCAAAAGATATAAAGTACCTAAGTTAACCATATTGAGAGTTTCGCTTAACAAATAAGCTCTCATGGACTACTTACGATTTATTGAATGGCAAGAAATGAGGCATTTTTACAGACAATAGCTCTGCCTTTTGGTTTTGCCATTTAAAAGAGTAGAAAACGGGGGCCAGATTTGCGGCACAGCGGGTTAAGCTGCTGCTTTCAATACCTGCATCTCCTATGAGTGCCAGTTCAAGTCCTGGCTGTTCCACTTACCCAGCTCCCTTCTAACGCCCCGGGAAAGCAGCACAAGATGGCCCAAATGCTTGGGCCACTGCTACCCATGTGGTAGCCATGTGGTAGCCTAACCCAGCCCTAGCTGTTGTGGTCATTTGGGGAGTGAACCAGCAGATGAAAGATATCTCTCCATCTCTCTGTCTCTCTGTCTCTCTCTCTGTCTCTCTCTTTCTCTGCCCTTTTCCCTTTCCCTTCTTCTCTCTGTAACTCTGCCTTTCAAGTCAATAAATAAATCTTTTTTAAAAAGTAGTAAATAACACAAATTCAGAGTAAAAGGTAATAAAGTTGATAGATAACTGGAGTCTTTCTTGTGTGTTCATCTTTCTTCTCTTTTTTCTTTTTTGACATTTTGTTACTCTACTATTTAATGAAACCAGTGATTAGAAAATAAAGTTCATGTGGTAATGATTTTTGAAATATTTATAATTAGAGTTATTTAATGATAAAATGACAGGAAGAGAAAGATTTTTTCTTTTTTTTTTTTAAGATTTTATTTATTTATTTGAGAGGTAGAGTTACAGACAGTGAGAGGGCTCCCCAAGCGGCTGCAGTAGCCAGAGCTGGGCTGATCTAAAGCCAGGAACCAGGAGCTTCTTCTGGGTCTCCTGTGCAGGTGTAGGGGCTCAAGGACTTGGGCCATCTTCTTCTGCTTTCCCAGGCCATAGCAGGGAGCCGCTGGGACTAGAGCCAGTGCCCATATGGGATGCCAGTTCCACAGGCAGAGGATTAACCTACTGCGCCACAGCGCCAGCCCTGAGAAAGATATTTTAAAATAAAACTCTTGCTCACTGTGTTGGGTTTTGTAATAAATACATGATGGGAGTGTTTGGTTAGCACCGAATCTATTCCGTTTCTACATTTCTGTCTAATTATTAGAACACAACACAAATCCATTGTACAACATGTAAATGTGGTTGTTGCCAGGCGTGGGTTAAAAACATCCATATCACAGCTTCCCCATTTAAGGTAACACATCCCCATCACTTTCTTTCCCTTCCTTCATTCTGCTGCTTTTTTTCACAGCCCATTTGACAGATCCTTGGGTTTTTTGCTCCCTACCCAATGAAGGCAAAACACTCTTTCTGTTTCGTTCACTAGTATATTCCCAGTACCTGGAAAAGTGCCAGGTCCATCATAGATGTTCACAAAGTGATTGAATGAATGATTTTTGAAATGTAATAGCTTTACTGAAATATAATTTACTTAGCATAAATTCACCCATTTAAATATACACAATTCAGTGGTTTACAGCACATTCTCAGTGTTATACAGCCATCACCACAAGCAATTTCAGAACATTTTCATCTTCCCCAAAATAAACCTGGTATCCACCAACATTCACGCCCCATTTCCCTCCAGCTCCTTCTAGCCCTAGGCAACTGCTGCTGTACTTGTTCTGTCTATATTTGCCTATTCTGGACATTCCATGTAAATGGAATCATGCAATATGTAGTTTTTGTGACTGGCTTCTGTCACTTAGTATATTATTTTCAAGGTCAACCATGTTGTCAGAACTTTGTTTCTTTTTATTACTGAATAATATCTCATTTATCCAAGAGTGAATGATTTTTTTTACACATTTGTTTATTTGAAAGGCAAAGTTAGAGAGAGAAAGAGAAATCAATCGATCTTCCATCCACTGACTCACTCTCCAAGTGGCTGCAACGGCCAGAGCTGTGCTAAACCAAAACCAGGGGACAGGAATTTCAGCTACATCTCCCATGTAGGTGCAGGAGCCCAGAGACTTGGGCCATCTTCCACTGCTTTCCCAGGTGCATTAACAGGGAGCTGGGTCAGAAGTGGAACAACCAGAGCTTGAACCAATGCCCATATGGGATTCGGGAGTCGCAGGCAGCAGCTTAACATGTTATGCCACACTGCCAGCCCCTGAAAGATTTTTTAATAGTGAGTGTGATAGTCCCAAGTTGCTAGCCCTGATCTCCAGAGCCTATTTCTTTTTTTTTTTTTTTTTTTTTTTTTTGACAGGCAGAGTGGACAGTGAGAGAGAGACAGAGAGAAAGGTCTTCCTTTTGCCGTTGGTTCACCCTCCAATGGCTGCTGCGGCCGGCGCACCGCGCTGATCCGATGGCAGGAGCCAGGTGCTTCTCCTGGTCTCCCATGGGGTGCAGGGCCCAAGCACTTGGGCCATCCTCCACTGCACTCCCTGGCCACAGCAGAGAGCTGGCCTGGAAGAGGGGCAACCGGGACAGAATCCGGTGCCCCGACCGGGACTAGAACTCGGTGTGCCGGCGCCGCAAGGCGGAGGATTAGCCTAGTGAGCCACGGCGCCGGCTCAGAGCCTATTTCTGACCAGTGTACCCCTACCCCCCAATCTGTCATCTGATGAAGCCTCAGAAATACAATTTAATGTTGTATTAATGTAGAATAACATAACTAAATGTCATAAATCCTGGAAGATGTGATTAATTTTAATTCATGTGAGACTTTTTAAAGTTAATGATGTCAAGTCTTAGGCTCTGGAATATATTTTAGGCTTCAGAAGGAACAACTCAGATTACCTGCCTTTAAGAGACGAACATGTATCTCTTATTCACAGATGAGAAAAGAAAAGGAAGGAAGTCAGTTATTGAGTGCCTTCCATGTGTTAGGGTCTTCCAATTGGAAAAGTGTGTGTTAGAGATGAAAACAGAAACTCGGAGAGGTGAATTGTTTTACCTAAAGCAATGGAATTAACATTTCAGAATCAGGATTCTAATCCAGGTCAGTGTGATTCTAGGGTTCTTATTCATGTTTCTGCCTTATGGAAGAAAACTGAAGAAGGTCATTTTCTGAAGAGGTAATTGTAGGAGAGTTTTCCTGAATTAGTAAGTTGTGTACTAAATTTTTCCTCTAAAAAAAGAAATTTATTTACTTCAGAGTTACACAGAGAAAGAAAGAAAAGCAGAGAAAGAGAGACAGGGGTCTTCCATCCACTGGTTCACTCCCTATTTGACCACAATGGCCAGAGCTGCGCCGATCTGAAGCCAGGAGCCAGGAGCTTCTTCCTGATCTCCCACATGGGTGCAGGGGCCCAAGGACTTGGGCCATCTTCTACTGCTTTCCCAGGCCACAGCAGAGACTTGATTGGAAGTGGAGCAGCTGGGACTCGAACCAGCAGCCATATGGGATGCCAGCACTACAGGCAGTGGCTTTTACCTGCTGTGCCACAGCACCTGCCCCTTCCTTTTTTTTTTTTTTTTTTTTAAGATTTTATTTATTTATTTGAGAAATAGAGAGAAGGAGAGGCAGAGAGAGAGGTCTTCCACCCACTGGTTCACTCCCTAAATGGCCACAACCGACAGAGCTGCGCCAATCAGGAGCCAGGAGCTTTTTCTGGGTCTCCTATATGGGACACCAGTACCACAGGTGGAAGCTTAGCCTACTATGTTACAGCATCGGCCCCAACTAAATTTTTTCTTTTAAAAAAGTCCTCAGTAATAAGAAGGCATTTAATGCTGAAAATTTTCTTTTACACCAAAATAGATGAAGAGTTTTATGGTCAAAAACAGAGAATTGTGAAAGCCATTGATAATTTTTAAGCATAAGAGTAGATGTGATCAATGTGTGTTATTTCAAAAGATAAGGCTGATTGCAGAGTGAGTGATGAATTGGATGTAGCAAGAAATTGGAAACCAGAAGACTGGCTAGTAATGCATTTTAAAAATCCAGACCAGAGATCATAAAAGATCTGGACTCTTAGCATTAATTATAACAGCTACCATTTATTGGCTACTTCACATGTAATAGGTATACCAGGTGCTTTGGTGGCATTAACAAACTGTATCCTCAAATAAATTTTATAAGGTAGATATTATTCTTAACATCCAGTTTTACAGGTGAGGCTTAGACACCTCCCCAGGTTCACATAGCTAGCCAGTAGGGAAGTCATGATTTGAATCAAGCTATCTGTCTCCCAAACCTACAGACTTCACCACTACTTTACACTGCTTTCTGGCAAACAGGCAGAAGAATCTATTAAAGTCAGCTAATTTGAAGAGTGGGCATAAGAGTAGAGGGTTTAAAATCTATTCTTGTTTGAAACTTAATACACTACTATTTAGGAAAAACAGATTATGGTTCTAAAATTTTAAGTATCACTCTGTCTCCAGCATGCCATTGCTACTGCTCAGTACACTGTAGGCAGTTGGTAAACACTGATTCATTCTTGGTCTTTTTTCCCCTTTATAAACCTGGACTTTAACTATTTCTGATGCTGCTGCCCTGGTTTTCTCTTAATTGCATTTTGGCAACAGTATATTCTATATTTTTTAGTCCTGCTTCTCAGTTACCTCTCAAAATCCTCTCCTCGTCTCCACTGTAAGTTGTCCTGATAGAATTCTACACACTGCGTCCACCATGGCTGTCACTAGCAACAAGTATCTATGGAGCATTTGAAATGTGCTTGTGTAACTGAGGAGCTGAAATTTTTATTTTATTTAACTTAAGTGTAAACTTAACTGATTATTATTATTATTGGAAGACTTTAAGCATTTGGGTATTTGGATCTAGTTTTTCAACTGTGAAGTTTATGAAATCTACACACAAATCAAGTATCTCCAGTGAAAGTTTACCATATGAATCTGCTATGTACTAAATATAAAATGCACCCCAAATTTCAGGAGCATAGAATAAAAAGAAAGTACTCATTAGTAATTATTTTCTATTAATTACATGTTGCATAATTGATACATCTAGTTAATAAAATATGATAAATTAGTTTCACCTGTTTCTTCTTAATATTTTAATGAAGCTACTGGACAATCTAAAATTACATTATGTGGCTCTCATTATCTTTCTCTTGGACTGTGCTGCTCTTAAAACACGTTTTTTTAAATGCCTTAGCACTTCGCTTACTTCTTATTATTGCAAACTACAGTATTTTAGATAGGTTTATTTTCCAGTTATATAAGCTTCTTGTGGATGAACACGTTGAAGGCCTTTTTCGTAGTTGAATTCTTAGCATCCAGTGCACAGCACATAGTTGATGGACAACATAGTCTATTGAATGGAAGCCTCTCTTTTTCTGGCCTTCTCCACACGGCTTTCAAACTGTATGCCATTGTCCTCCCAGTTTCATTCTAGCTGCCAGAGGTGTCTGAGAGCCACTGAACTTGCACACTGTGAGACACAAAGTTAACATGGGCTTGAAGAATAAATGCTTTTCCATTTTCTCTGAGTTTGAGGCATGCAGATGGTCTTTATGATTTGTGTGTGTCTCTTGACTTTTCACTTCTGTGCCAGCTGAGCTCTAGAAAGAGCTAACAGTAAACATAAATTAGTTACGTGGATTTTGTATTTTTTATTAGGATACATTCCAAAGCAGTTACTCATGAATTTGGAATTATCATCACTATCATTTCCATCTGTTGGCACACATAGTCAAGAATTGATTAGCAGGGATGGTGGGCTTTGTAGTGCAGCTGGTTAAGCGGCCACTTGGGACACCTGCATCCTGTAAGGAGGTGCCTGGGATCAAGTCCTGCTTCCACTTCCAATCCAGCTTCCTGCTAAGGCATCTGGGAGGCAGCAGATGGTAGGTAAAGTACTTGGGTTCCTGCAACCCCTGTGGGAGACTCAGATGGAATTCCTGGCTCCTGACTTCTGCCTAGCCAGCCTTGGCTGTTATGGGCATTAAGGGAGTAGATCAGTAGATGGAAGTGCTCTCTCTCGCTCGCTCTCTCTCTCTCTCTCTCTCTCTACATTTCAAATAAGTAAAAGTAAACATTTTTTTTAAAAATAATGTAACTGATTTGCTTTACCTAGATAAGTGATTTTTTTAAAAAAATAATCATTACCCTTTGGTCAAACTAGTCAATTTATTGGAAGAAGATTCTTTGTACTTTGAAAAGGAGTGGTTTTCTTGTTCTATCTACAGTTGATATTCAGGAGGAAGAATACAAAACCATGAATCCCTTCATGAAATGAACTTTTAAAAATTATTCACTCATTTCTTAAAAGTGTTCATTCACATGTATGTCTGTATGCACACGTATGTTGGGGGGGGTTGGAAGGATAAAGGTAGAAAGAGAAACTAACTTGTTTAGAAATGATTGTCAGTTCTCTTATTTTCTGTCTCCTTATTGCTTTGGATAAACATACTGGAAAACTGCCAAAAATTCAGGTGGCTGAATACTAATTTTGTTGAAATTAGATGAACAGCTATCCCCTGCCAATTTTCTGTCTAAATTATGCAGAATTTGACTCTTGTAAGACATAAATGGTCAAAAATGGAGTCCCAATTTTCTAGTTAGTCAGTAAGTCCTTCAACAAACTAATTACTCTTTTTTAGCTTTTACTTATTTAGAAACAGAAAAACATAATGTAGTAAAAGTTACTACTTATTTTTCTCATGTAACCTAAATGTAGATTTTTCAGTGTTAAAAGACCTAACATTTACAACTTTTTCTGATAGAAAGCAGGCATAAGCCTCAGAAAACAATTAGTGCATCTTTCAAACCATACTAGTTATTGAATAATTACTCAAATAATGGTCAGTAATGGAATACAAAGGGTTATCTCTTAGCTAATCCTCAAGTAATGGAATTGGTGTATCTCTGATTTTTCTCCTAGCCTTCCAGGGTTTAGAAGAATGAGACAAAAGTGATTATGGGAACTGGAGGGAGCCACTGGAGGCCACAGCGAAAAGGAGACCTTATCTTAAGCAATTAATCGAGAAGCTCATATTGTGGGACAATTATTCAGTGTTAATTCTAAAATAGCTTTAGAGCCTCAGGTCTTGAGATATTTATTCTAGAATTTTGTCAAGGTCATTTAGTACACTGGAACAGCCTTACATTACAATAAAGGTTTGGTTAAAAGTGTGTGTATGATATATGTGTGTGTGTATTACTGCATACCTAAGAGTATATGCTGTATGAAAATGCAGCATCAAACAACATATATGTAGCTGTAATTTTTTACTTTGTTTTCATTTTTAAGGTGCAAAATAGCATAAGACTTTGTCCTAAAGATAAATAACCTTTCTTGATGCACATTCATACGTGCACCGGCCTCTGACATCTATAGCATTGGAGAACTATACTCATCTTAAGTTTACATGGTTAAGCCGGTTTGCTTCACCTTGTAAAAGTTGGAGGGTAATGTTGATCATGCTTACTCAGTGAGTTTTTATCTGTGTGTCATTTCATTTAATAAGTGGTTTCCTGTTGAGCATGGGTTTAAATCTGACCAGTCATCTTGAGCCTCATGTTATTGCACCTTTTTTTCCGTTAGTAGAATAAGCAACTGTTATTTTCCAGTTATTTTGTTTATCTTATCTAGACCTTCCGTCTGCTTTCTCTACTTGCCTTCCTTGATCTTTCTCCCACCAAACCTTCCTTGCTGACACTAGTCAGTGGCTCTCTATTTCCTTAGATACTCAGGATGCCTCTGAGACCAGGGCTGCCCTCACGCCTGCAGCTCCCTCTGCCCAGCCACATATCCCACCCAGCAGTGCCACCTTCTCCTCCGCTCACCCCCCAACAGGTTTCTTCCCATAGCACAGCCTTTGCCTTTGCCTTTTCTTCTCCCTGAAATGTTTGTTCAAAGCATCTTCACATGGCTTCGTCTCATGAGTCTGTTCTCAGCTGAAATGTTGTTACCTGCTCTGTGACTGCTCTGAGGTGGACCTTCCTCCCTTCACACACGTAAACACATACACACACATACAGGGTCCTCCTAGCAGCTAATCACTGTATGTTATCCTTGGTGTGTACTTGTCTGTCTGCTGTATTGGTCAAATCCATGAGAAAAGAAACCTTACCTTTTGTTCACTTACCTCTGAATTACCTACCACAAAGATCTTAACAAATGGTTGTTGAGTGAATGAATGAGACTGCTCTCACTTTGTGGTACATACCCTTACTGCTCCCCTGCTCTGGTCTCCACTACTGGACTGAAGCTGTGCTCTCGGGTTGCCAGTAACCTCAAAGAGGCAGAGTGTGGTTTGAGAACAAGAGAGTGAGGAAGGGCCGGCAAAAACAGAAGTGATGTTATAGACTGCTGTAATGAGTGGTGTTTTTTTCTAAATATGATGGGAAACCATTGGAGGCTTTTGAGTAAGAAAATTAATCTTGATTTGGGGTTAGAGAAAGTCAATTCTGCATCTGTCACATGGCCAATGGTAGACAATGCTCATATTTAGAGTTTTCTTAGCCAGAACTACAAGCAAAGTCACACAAGTACAGTACAATGAGTCACATTCACAGTTCTAGCCTTCATTGCAACATCCTGAGGCCAGCACTGTGGTACAGCGGGTTAAGGCATTGTCAGCCTCCTGTTTGGGTGCCAGTTCTAGTCCTGGCTGCTCTACTTCAGATCCAGCATCGCTGCTGATATGCCTGGGAAAGCAGTGGAAGATTGCCCACATCCTTGGCCCCCACACCCACATGGGCGACTCAGATGAAGCTCCTGGCTCCTGACTTCCATCTGGCCCAGCCCTGGCTTTTAGAACTATCTGGGGAGTGAACCAGGTGATAGAAGATCTATCTCTCTATATAAATCTCTCCCTCTCTCTCTATTTCTGACTTTCAAATAAATAAATAAATCTTTTAAAAAAAGAGACAAGTTTATTTTAAAAAAGAAACTAATGGCATGACATACCTTTATCAAAGAAAAATTAAGATCAAGGTAGTCTTAGTGTTTAAATGCAATGTTTTCATTATAATTTAAAGAATTTTTTCATCTGTATTTGCTAGATCTGGTAACTTTCTGATCCTCACAGATTGATTCACTGTGCGGGCTTCCCTCCGCCACTCCTCATCCATCCCAGGAAAGAATTAATTGTCATTTCATGCCATTTCTCTAATAAGTTTTTTTTAAGATTTTTTATTTATTAATTTGAGAGGTAGAGTAACAGACAGTGAGAAGGAGAAACAGAGAGAAGGGGCTTCCGTCCATTGGTTCACTCCCCAAATGGCCGCAATGGCTGGAGCTGCGCTGATCCAAAGCCAGGAGCCAGGTGCTTCTTCCCAGTCTCCCATGTGGGTGCAGGGGCCCAAGGACTTGGGCCATCTTCTGCTGCTATCCCAGGCCACAGCAGGGAGCTGGATTGGAAGAGGAGCAGCCAGGACTAGAACCAGTGCCTGTATGGGCTGCTGGTACCACAGGCGGAGGATTAATCTGCACCATGGCACAAGCCCCATATAATAAGTTTTATATCAATGTAAACTGCTTGTTTGTGACTTTCCTACAGATAGTTTCTTAGGGAGTTATTTTATTTGTTTTGAGTCACTGAATTTTGAGACACTAGCAGCAGATTTTACAGGCTGTCTCATAAGCGTGGAGATTTTTGGAGATGGTGAGATGAGACAAGGATGGATACATAAAAATCAAAAACTTAAATACGGATTGTCCCCCTATCAAATTTAACATTTGGTACTGACCTCATGTTTCTCTTACCATTTAAAACTAGAGTCATCTAAAATTTTTTTTTCTAATCCTGCTTCTTCACAGTCTTTGCATCATTATGTTGAACTTTCTTTTTTAAATGTTTTTGTTAAAATTGCCAAGATTATATATGTATAGTTGCAGAGGAAATGGACATATGAACTTCCACAGCAGAACTCACAGAGGGTGGTGCATGGATAGAAAAATTAAAGCCATGGATGATCTGAGCTGCCGCCACTCCTAACATCCCTTTTATTCCAACAGTTTTCAGAGGGATTTCACATTTTTTTATTGTATATGTTGTCTGCATGCGTGCGTGCGTGCATGTGTGTGTGTGCATGTGTGTGTACAGGTAAAGAATCTCATGCATACCAGCACAGAGAAAGGGGAAAGGACTGGTTTTGTAAACCATAGTCTTCTAGTCCATTGCTGCTTCCAATACAGTGACATGCTGTCCTAATAAATAAAGTAGAGCTGAAATAGAGTGTGCTTGTTAACACCTTCCCTAGATCCAGAAGTCATGTGACAAATCAGCCCAGTCAACAGAATTGTATATAAGATCTACTAACCGATATTTGGGCTATATGTGATACATAGGCCCAAGAAAGGAAAGAGGATAAAGAACGTGGGGCAACAATCAGTCACCATTTGCCCTAGTCATTCTTTTAGAATCTTAGTTTGTAATCCACCATTTTTTGACCCTTGGATTCTAGCATGTCCATTTTAATGTTGCTTTAATAACTAAATTCTCTATGTTATATGGAAGGAACATTGACAATAAGAATTTAGTAGTAACTTAGAGCAGCTATCACATTTCATTGATCTGAAGACATCTTCAACTACCGTTCTTTTATGTACCATCAAGAAAAAAGAAACCACTGCCAATTAGACTATGAAACAATTCTTTCTTAGACAGAAATGTTTTTTCTTAACTTCAAAGAACAAATTATTCTTCAGATTTCTTAAATGGTTTGTTGACTGCAACATCAAAGCATTGCAGAGTCCAGTTGTTCTACCAAGAATAACTGCCACCCAAGGGCAGGCAGTGACTGCTACACCAGTAGTGTTGTCACCTGCTTAATAGAGATAAGAAGATACTATTGATTGCAGAACATATGCTAATTTCAAAGATATGCATTTTGCACATTTTTCCACAACTTGGAGTCCAATATAGTAAAATAGTTTTTTCTTATTTTTCTAATGATGAATACTGCTGCAAAATTACAGATGCTCCCCACCTTATGATGGGGTTATGTCCTAATAAACTTATCATAATTTGAAAATATTTTGAATCAAAAATGCATTAAGTACACCTTACCTACTGAACACAGTTCACTGTAAAGTGCTGGTCCTTTATTCTAGTGATCATGTGGTGACTGAGAGCTGATCAGAATTTGAAGTAGTTTCTACTGAATATATAAATATATTTTTTTGGAAGAGAGTGAGATAGAATGGCCAGAGAACATGTCCTTGAAAAGACAATATAGGGATTGGAGCTGTGGCTCAGTAGGTTATTCCTCCGCCTGCACCACCAGCATCCCACGTGGGTACCTCTTTGAGTCCTCACTGCTCCTCTTCCAATCCAGCTCTGCTATGGCTTGGGAAAGCAGTGGAAGATGGCCCAAGCACTTGGGCCCCTGCACCTACCTGGGAGACCCAGAAGAGGCTCCTGGCTTTGGATCGGTGCAGCGCCAGCCATAGCAGCCATTTGGGGAGTGAACCAACAGAAGGAAGATCTTTCTCTCTGTCTGTCCCTCTGTCTGTCCCTACTGTCTGTAGCTCTACCTCTCAAAGTGTACACATTGGCAAAAAATGGAGTCAACCAACATTCATGTTCCCAGCTGAGGTTAGCCAGGATGATGCTCGGCCTTCTTGTTTCAACTCCTACTGTAAACAAATGTTTCTATGGTCTGTGTAGTACTGTATTATAAGCCTTTTTTAATTTTTTGATCTTGATATTATATTTCAAATTGTCCCTAAGCATTGTGTTAACAGTGTTTCGTGTTCTTAAGTGCAGGAGACTATGATGTGTGTTACAGAAAAATACGTGTCTAATGTACATTTCCTTCAGGCATGAGTTATAGTGCTGTTAGCTAGGAGTTCAGGGTTAATGAATCAACAATATATATTAAATAAGGTACCTTTAAACAGAAACATACGTAAAATAAGGATATGTATTAAGCAGATGAATGTGTTGTATCCTAAAGCTCACAGGAACCTAACCTTGTATTTCTTCTGGGAATGATGCTTCAGAATTAGAGCTGTAACTCAGTGTTCAAGGCATCTCTATAGAACTTAATTAGTGCAAATAAAGAGCACCAACCATACATACATATGTGTATGTGAATATATAGTTAAAATGTTGCTATGTAGCAAACCTCCCCAAAATGGAGTGGTCTATAATAGTAGCTATTTGTTATCTCACAATTCTGTGAATTGGTGTTTTGAGTTGATTCAGTTGTGGAGTACTTGTTTTGGACATGGCTGGGCTCCCTCATATGTCTGATGCTTTGGCCAGGATTCTGGACCATTCAGCAGCCAACAGGCTACCCTGGACTCATTCACATGGCAGTAGCTGCAAGTCTCCCAGGTTACAAGAAAGCAAGCTGCAGTATGCAAGTACTTTTCAAGCCTCTGGTTATGTCACGTTTGCCAACTGTGACTCACTGGCCAGAGCAAGTCACATGGCCACTCATTCAAATAGACTCCATCTCTTGCTAAGAAAAACTATACCAGCCCACTTGAAAGAACATAGCTACAAAGAAAGGATAGAATTGCTGTTCTTTTTGATAGTTTAATTCCTATATTAAGCACATCACTTGATTCTTTACGTTCTCTGACTTTTACTCAAAAGCTGAGGAGGAAATACTTTCCATTAACTCAAATTGGCCAACCTCTTAGCTAATAATTGGCATGGACGTGTCCTGTATATGACAAATGTCTATATGATTGCAAGGTTTTTATTCTTCCTGTACTGTTTTGCCTTCTGATAGATGAATACCTAATTTTCTTGAGGTGAGGGGAAAAGAATAATAAAGTTAGTTTTATCAATAACAAAAAAGAAATAATTACCATTGTCCATCTTAGAAAAGAAATTATGTCCTGTGCATATCCTTACTTTTGTAGTGAGTTTAAGAAAATCATAATATAGTGACTTACGAATGTGTGGTGCGTGATTATAAATTTGATTTGTACCACAGGCTTATTTTGTAGATATGGGAACCTTGTTGTAACAGAATTTATTCTGAAAGACTTACAGGAAGGTGATTAAAATATTAGAGATATTGACATTGTCTGAAGAGATCTACTTGTATTTATTTCTTGTTAAAAAAAATCCACAATATTACCATAGCTAGGCACTATTATGCTATTGTAATCATAGTTGAACCAGGAAGAGTGATTAACGATAGCAATTTATTGTATCTGAGGAGGAGAGAAAATAGGAGATGTTGTCGTTATCATCAATCATATCATAAATAACCAAAAAGAAGCACTCAGAGTGCTTGTGTGGTGTCAGCAGCCAGCCCTTTCGGGCGCGTTAGCTCAGGATGTAGCCATAGAAACCCCAAAGTCATATTGTTATCTTAGTCTCACTGCAGTTATGTGATACAACACTATTAACATATAGATTAGGCCATTTATAATACTAGGTGTCATTTCAGGTTGGCTTGCTTATATAGCATTTTAGTTTTTTATTGTGCAGAATGTGAGTGAAATAGCGCTTTTTACAGGTCAGTGTATATATAAGTATTTATAACATATCACCTGCACTCTGTTAATTTATTGTGTTATTGATTGGTTGTACTGCATGAATTGTCATTACCTAATTGTCTTGTCTTTGCTAGTAATTTCATTTTTTTAAGTAAATAGGTTGATTTAAAAATATGTACCTACTTATACATGCTGATTTGTGTTTTAAGGGTCTCATTTCTGTTGCATCATAGACAGGACAATTTAAAAAAATATATTTTATGAGGAGGTACAAATAGAGTTACATTTTTTTAAGCCTCGTTTAGAACAAAAAGATAAAATGTAGTGTCTGTCCACCTGTTATTTCCCAAGTGGCCCAGGTCCCTTCACCTGTAGGCCTGACCCTGACCTTCTGGCAATGCTCTATGTTCCAAACCCATTTAATCCTCAGTATCCCTATCAAATTATTCCCCTTCTCTTCCATTTTATTGGTCTTCTCACCTCAAAAAGTAGGGTAGAGTTGTTCATTTGTTTATTTCACTGTCTTAAAGTTAGTTTGACAGAGACATTTTAAAGACACTGCCATTATCCGTAGACATAAGTCAGCTGGTTAGAATTTCAAATGCTGTTGCACCTTTGTCTGTGAGATATTTAGGGACAAAAGTAGCTCTGTATGTGTCATTTAGATCATCCCACATACATGGTCAACAACATGTAAATAGGGCCCTAATAACAAAGATCTTCAACTCTTAAAATACATTAGAGGCTAGCCGGCGCCGTGGCTTAACAGGCTAATCCTCCGCCTTGCAGTGCCGGCACACTGGGTTCTAGTCCCGGTTGGGGCGCCGGATTCTATACAGGTTGCCCCTCTTCAAGGCCAGCTCTCTGCTATGGCCCGGGAAGGCAGTGGAGGATGGCCCAAAGTCCTTGGGCCCTGTACCGCATGGGAGACCAGGAGAAGCACCTGGCTCCTGGCTTCGGATCAGCACGATGCGCCGGCCGCAGCGGCCATTGGAGGGTGAACCAAAAAGGAAGACCTTTCTCTCTGTCTCTCTCTCTCTCACTATCCACTCTGCCTGTCAAAAAAAAAAAAAAAAATAGATTAGAGGCTAATAATTGATATTTTACAGATGAGAAAACTTAGGTCTTTACATGAGCTATGCTAAGTTGACTTGTGGCTCTGGGAACAGATTTCAGTCCAGCTGTCTTTCTAGAAAACATTTCCACTTCTGTCCTTACATCCCCTGACATAGCTTTTTATGTACCTTTTGCAGATCCCTGCCCTACCATTGAGTTGACAGCCACAAAATATGGTTGATTGTTGAGGACAGGAAACCATGTCTTACTTGACTTTATATTCCTGGGATCTAACAGTGCTTTCCAGAGTGGCAGTCAGTAGGTGAATAGAATGCAATAATAAATAGCATGGTGTCACTTTAAACAACTGGTTAAAATAAATACATAACCCTAATATACATACAAATAGAAAGGTCTTTTTCGAGGGGAGGGACACATTTGAAATAACCCTTTCATACTTGTTAATCAAGGAGAAGCTATTATTAGAACAATTGTGGGAGGTTCTTAGAACATTTACCCAATGAGATGCATAGGTTAGTAGAAAAATAGTAAAGTCTGTGTTATCATTAAAGAAATTAATTTGGGTAAATAGATATATATGTGTATACACACATTTATATATGCTTTATTTACTTATCTTACTTATTTGAGAAGCAGAGTGACAAAGAGTGAGGGAAGGAGAGGTACATTTTCCATCTACTGGTCCACTCCCCTAATGCATGCAATAGCCCAGTCTAGGCCAAGCCAAAACCAGAAGCCAGGAACTCCATCTAGGTCTCCTACATGGGTGGCAAGAACTTAACATACATGATCTGCTGCCTCCCAGGCACGTTAGCAAGAAGCTAACTCGGAAGCAGGCTCAATCCCAGGCACTCCAATATGTGATGCGGACATCATAAGCAGCAATGAATTTACTGTGCCACAACACCCACCCAAGCTTCTATATTTTTAAAAACTCTTAAGAAATATAGCTTTGGGGCCAGTGCTGTGGCATAGCAAGTAAGCTGCTGCCTGGGATGCCGGCAGTCCCAAATGGGAGCGGGCTTGAGCCCAGCTGATCCACTGTGATCCAGCTTCCTGCTAATGTGCCTGAGAAAGCAGCAGAAGATGGCCCAATTGCTTGGACCCTGCACCCATGTGGGAGAGATGAATGAAGCACCTGGCTCTTGGCTCCTGGCTTCAGTCTGGCCCAGCCCTGGCCGTCGCGGCCATTTGGTGAGTGAACTAATGGATGGAAGATCTTTCTGTACTCCCCCGCCCCAACTCTGCCTTTCAAATAAATAAATAAATCTTTAAAAAAAAGAAATATAGATTTAAATACATTTATGTCTTGGTAAAATATATGCAGATAGCATTTTATTGCACTTTCATTAAGTTTGAAAATGGAACTATTTTCTGCTTAGTTTGAGAACATGCCACTGAAGTTTAGTTTCATGCATCTGTGTAGTTAATGAGATAAAAAGCTTTCATGCCATGTGCAAACAATTTCCTTTTTTCCTAATGTCTATGAGCTTTTAGATTATAGTGTTTCTTTAAAGGCAATTGCTATTCTAGTTAAAAAGATATTTTGTTGTAAGTCAATATTTATAGTAGCTTAGAATTAACCTCCCTAAAGTCCTTGTGGTATGTTCAGACCTTATTGCATAGTTTGGTTCTTGTTTTGAGAAGTTTAGTAAAGAAGCATGTTTTTCTCATTATTCTTTAAGGGAATATAGGCAGTGCAGATTATTTGTGTCATTAATGAAGGAAACTTGGAATGAAATTTGTAGTGTCCTGCCCCATCAATGTTTGTGAAGTTTTAAAATGTTGGATATTAATATGGATACATTTGTTTCTCTTATGAGATTAAAAGAGAATTTGACAATTGTTCTGCAGTCACACACTGCACACTGTTTAAAGTGTGGTATCTACACACTGTTTAGAGTCACACACTGTTTAGAGTGTGGTATCTACAAGTTATCCTCAAATAGTTCCCCAAATTTATAAATAATTCCATAACTGTATATAATAATTTATATAAGCAAGTGTTACTAATTGTTGAACCTAGACAAAGGATACTTATGAGTTCATTGTATTTTTATAACATTTCTAGAAGTTTGAAATTGTCTCCAATTAAAAAGTTAAATAATTTTACTATCAAATGAAATGAGAAGTTACCTTAGGAAGCCTCTCAATCTCTCTATTTTGTATGATAAGATGTCCTGAAACTAACTAAACATCTGTTTTAAATTGTGTTGCTAACTGTGGTGATGAATTTATGCTGAACCATTCATACTATTTCACATCGTTTCACTTTTGACTGGTGAAAACGCATGCCATGCATACAAACATTTGACAGAATGAAAATTTACACCTTACTGTAGCAATCTTTTTTGTGATGGAACTGTAACATTCACATTTACTAAGTAAACATGAAAAATAGGGTTGTTCATAGTGGACATGAACCTTCTCCAGTCAGTTAACATTTTTGAAAATTGGGATTCCCACACGGGTGTCAAAGTGATTCTTTCTGTCTTTGTTGTTCATGGTGCCATTTTTTTTTCTACTAGAATTATAGGCATTATAATGTATGCTATTCTATGATGAATAATAGTACTAGTAATCATAACAAATGTAGTTTTGAATACATTTTCACACAAAGGAAAAAAATCAGAAATCCTATAACCATTGACAAGCAGAAGACACCAGTTTGTAGTTCCTTACTCCACCTATAGCAACATTAGCATTAATACTTATTCAGGCTTAGCTTTCTTCACGAAAAAAATCTGTTATCTTTAAAAAGTTTCCGCAACAGCTCTCCACTGCTTTCATTGCAGGATAGGGTTATTAGGGTGGATATATGAGGTGATATCCATTTAACATGTAGGTGCTAACTCTGGACTTGTGCTTTGATTATATGGTTTTACAGAGATTATAAAGAGAAGTTGATTTTCTGTTTGCTTTTCAATCTTCTCTGAAAGGAGTGTAAGGTTGGCTTTACAGTGTGTTGTGTGTGTGTAGCTATTATTGACTGATATTATTGATTGATATACAAGTTTGGATAGCTATCTCCAATTAGTGATTAATTTTTGCTGTGCTTTCAAGGTAAATGATGTGCTGATGTCCAGATCTTCTGCATCAAAAACTAAAGCACTAAAATGTTGACAAACTTGCTTAAAATCTCACAGCTAACAATTTGTTTTCCCTGAACTAAGTTTTTCTTCAATATTTGTTTTTCACATGTGTGCAAAACAGTCTTTCAATTTCAAAATGATAAAACAGGAGAAAATGAATTCCTAGTATTCTGGAAGTAAAAAATCTTTAAAGCTTTTTTTATATCTTGACATCACCTTTTGAACTTTGGAACATAGTTTTATTATGTCTTTATTTGTGTTAAAGTAAAAAGGACTTGTGACTCAAACCTTTTGTTATATTTGTCATGCCTTTTTATAATTCCATTATGTCTTATAATGTTAAATTCCCATTGATCAAATTATGCAGTTTTATTGTAAGGCTCTTTCACAGGTGAGTGTAGGAAAATGTTAAAACTCTTGTAGGATATTTTATGGATCATTACTAAATTGTGCTCAGTGTATACATGCATGCAAAGAATATTTTGCTGCTATTCAACCGTTATCAAACTGAAATTCACCTCTGCAGGGGTAAATGGTAAACCATTTGGTATTTATCCTATTGCAAACTCTTAGAATGAAAAGTATTTATGTAATAAAAAGCCAGAAACTCATTATGTATAACCACCAAGTTTGTGTTTGAGCAGGCATAACACAGACCAAGTGTATTTACTTGTTTTAAGTTTATTACATTTTTAAAATATCCTCACTCAAGTGGACAATTTCCATACCAGTGGAATAGCCTAACAAGTGTGGGACAGTTCTACAACTGTGAAAATGAATGAGCTATAGCTGTTTGCATCCACCGAGGTAAATCTCTCAAACATAATCAGGTGAAAAATGCCAAAGAACATTATAGTGTGATATCATTTATATCCAGAAACAAACTACATACAAGCAAGGTAAAACTGTGAAGAAAACAGGGGAATGGTAGATTAAGAGTGTTGATTTTTTTTTTCTAATAGTATTTACCTGCAGTGGAGAAGGAAGGAAGCAATTGGGAAAAGAGCCACAGAAGTTGGATGATATTGACAAGGCTGTGTTTCTGAAGTTAGGTTATAGTTATAGATTTTCATGCTACTGTGTCTTACATCTTACATATCCTTTACTCCTGGTAGATGGCAGATAGTTTCTAGTTTAAAAATCTGTTTTAAATATCTTTATATGTTTTTCTGTTCCTATTAAAAGTTTAAGGCTGGGGACCAGTATTGTGGTGTAGCAGGTAGAGCCACCTCCGGCCACGCCAGCATCCCATGTGGGCAGCCACCGGTTTAGGTCCTGGCTGCTCTACTTCTGATCCAGCTCCCTGCTGGTGTGCCTTGGAGGGCAGTGGAAGATGACCCAAGTGTTGGGCCCCTGCACCCCCATGGAAGACCTGGAAGAAGTTCCTGGCTGCTGGTTTTGGCCTGGCCCAGCCTTGGCCGTTACAGCCATTTGGGGAGTGAACCAGTGGATGGAAGGTCTTTCTCTCTCCCTCTCTCTCTCTCTCTCACACACACACTCTCTCTGGACATCACTGAGTAAAATATTCATCAAACTCTGTATCTAGAGATTAAGCTAGTAATCATCATCCTTCTCTGTTTCCTGTTTTTTTGTTAAAAAAAAGAGTTATTTATTTATTTATTTGAAATGCAGAGTTACAAAGAGGCAGAAGCAGAGAGAGAGAGAGAGAGAGAGAGGCCTTCTATCTGCTGGTTCATTCTTCAAATGGCTGCAACAGCTGGAGCTGGGCCAATCAGGAGCCAGGCACTTCTTCTGGGTCTCCCACTCGAGTATAGGGACCCAGGGACCTGGACCATCTTCCACTGCTTTCCTAGGCCATAGCAAAGAGCTGGGTCTGAAGTGGAGCAGCCAAGGCTCAAACAGGCGCCCACATTACCTGCTGTGCCACAGCTCTGACTCCACTATTTCCTATTTCTATTATTGACTGCATTTATTACTCAGCAGGGCTCAGCACCTGGAAATTGTGTTTGAGCTCTTCCTCAACTCTTACACCTGTTCATTTATCATATTCTATTCTATCTTTACTATATCATTGGCCTTCATTGCTTCCTATTTATTAGCATTATTCTAGTCCTGACCCTTATTGCCTCTTACCTACATCATTTCAAAAACCCCTAACTCCCCCCACTTAGAATCCCTAGCCATCCTGTGTGTTCCTGCCAGTATAATTTTCCTAATACACATGCTTGATGTTTTTCTCTGTTTTGTAAAAACTGTCACTATGTCCAAACTACCAGTAGAAAAAAGATCTTTGTTCATTCTTGCAGAATTCCAAAGTTCTAGAGTCTGAATCCAATGTTACTAAATGTTTTACTCCTCCCCTTTTCATACCCATTTTATATGCTGCTTTCCAGACAAATTAAATGATCCTTGGTGCTTATATACTTCCTGTGTTTCACCTCCTTCTCTTTGTCATCTGACCCTTCATCTTGGATTTCCAACTCCCAGCCTCCAACAGCCCCAAATGCTCCATAACACCCTAGATTCTACGTAATTACCAAAGTCTTCAGCACGTGCGTGGCATTGCAGTAATCTGCCTCTCCTCTGAATTGCTGTGGTGCTTTATTTATGGCACTAATCACTTGCTATGTGCTGTACACATATATTATTTCCCCTGCTGATCTGTGAGCTGTTTTAGGTCATGATTTATTTTTGATTTATTCCATTAGCTCTTTCACCCCTTAACACTGTGCATTATATGCTTTGTTAATAATAACAAATAATCTGATTTTACAACATCTCAGTCAAGCCGGCAAGCAAGTAACATTAGCCCCTTTTGCAAGGTCAAGAAACAGGCTCAAAGAGGTTAAGAGAGTGCCTAATATCTTTTGCTCCGTTGTGCCAGCACTCTATCTGAAACACCATTGGGCAAGCCAAATGTGTTCCATTAGACCATGTTGTCTGATACCAAGCAAATAAAACAGAAGATACAAGGTGGCATGTGAACTGTGTCCAGAAAATCAAAACTGGTTATAGCAGCCCTTTAAAAGTATGCCTTTCTGTCATTTGACTTTGAGAGAGGGGCACACATGTGTCTACACATGAAAGGGGGATGGAAAGAGAAGGAGAGTATTCACTCAAGTTAGGAAAAGAATTAATTAAGGAAGCAAGGGAAGACAAACTGGAAGTACTTAGTGAACTCCAGGTCCTGAAGTTAGAGCCACGCTACTTAAAAGGGAAATAACTAGTTTATAATCTGCTGTCACATGGCACTCTTAAAAGAATGATGACACACAGCTTTGGAAAATCCTTGAAATCTTAGTCTTTGAATAAGATTTAGTCTTTGAATACTGTCAGTAAGTTTCTGTCTTTCCAAGGAAGCCTGTTTGAAACATTGTTTTTATTTGTTAGACTGTATTTCATTGCAGTAACACTTCTTTTTTCATCCTTTGCCAGAGGAAGAAGAAGAGCAGGTACCCACTGATGGAGGCACATCAGCAGAAGCCATGCAAGTTCCCCTGGAAGAAGATGATGAACTGGAGGAGGAGGAAATTATTAATGATGAGAATTTCTTGGGTAAAAGACCATTGGATAGTCCTGAAGCTGAAGAAATGCCGGCCATGAAGCGACCGCGACTGTTAAGCACGAAAGGAGACAACTTAGATATAGTATTATTGGAAGCTCGAGAACCACTCAGCTCAATAAATCCTCAAAAGATTCCACCAATGCTTTCTCCAGTTCATGTACAGGACAATACAGACTTAGCACCTCCTTCACCAGAGCCACCAATGTTGGCTCCAGTTGCAAAATCACAAATGCCAACTGCAAAACCATTAGAAGCAAAGTCTTTTACTCCTAAAACTAAGACTAAAACAAGTTCTCCAGGGCAGAAGACTAAGTCACCTAAAACCACCCAGTCCCCAGCAATGGTTGGAAGTCCTATTCGGTCACCAAAAACTATATCCAAAGAAAAGAAATCACCTGGACGTTCTAAGAGCCCCAAGAGCCCCAAGAGCCCCAAGGTTATGACTCATATTCCCCAACCACCTGTCAGACCTGAAACACCAAATAGGACTCCTTCAGCTACAATAAGTGAAAAAATCAATAAAGAGACCATTCAGGTGAAACAAGCACAAACACCCCCCGATGCTGGGAAACTGAACAGTGAGATTCAGCCGAAAAAGGCTGTTGTCACAGATAAAACAATTGATGACTCTATTGATGCTGTGATTGCACGAGCCTGTGCTGAACGAGAGCCAGATCCTTTTGAATTTTCTTCTGGATCAGAATCCGAAGGAGATATTTTTACCAGCCCTAAGAGAATTTCAGGTTCGGAGTGTGCCACTCCAAAAGCTTCTACTTCCTCAAACAATTTCACGAAGTCAGGATCCACTCCTCTGCCTCTTTCTGGTGGAACCTCAAGTTCTGATAACTCATGGACAATGGACGCCTCGATTGATGAGGTTGTGCGTAAAGCAAAGATGGGAACACCGGCAAATATGCCTCCCAACTTTACTTACACCTCTTCCCCTTCAGTTTCTCCTCCCACTCCCGAACCTCTCCACAAGGTATATGAGGAGAAACCCAAACTGCCTTCCTCAGTGGAGGTAAAGAAGAAGTTGAAAAAGGAACTAAAGACTAAAATGAAAAAGAAAGAAAAGCAGAGAGATAAGGAGAGGGAGAAAGACAAAAGCAAGGAAAAAAATAAAGAGAAGGAGAAAGTGAAGGAGAAAGAGAAGGAAAAGGAAGCCAGCAAAGAAGCAAAGTATCCGTGGAAGGAATTTCTTAAAGATGAAGACTCAGATCCCTATAAGTTTAAAATAAAAGAATTTGAAGAAGTTGATTCAAAAGTGAGATTGAAAGATGGAATTGTGAGGAAGGAGAAAGAGAAACATAAAGATAAGAAGAAAGACAGAGAAAAAGGCAAAAAAGATAAAGATAAGAGAGAAAAAGAAAAAGGTAAAGATAAAGGCAGAGACGATAAGATGAAAGCCCCACCGACCCCACTGGTGTTGCCCCCCAAAGAAATGGCCTTGCCCTTATTCAGCCCTGCTGCAGCCGTGAGGGTCCCATCCATGCTACCTTCTTTGTCACCAATGCTTCCAGAAAAACTGTTCGAGGAAAAAGAGAAACCTAAGGAGAAAGAGAGGAAAAAAGACAAAAAGGAGAAGAAGAAAAAGAGAGAGAAAGAGAAGGAAAAGGAGAAGAAAGAGAAGGAAAGAGAGAAAGAGAAAAAAGAGAGAGAGAAGAGAGAAAAAGAGAAGGAGAAACACAAACACGAAAAAGTAAGCAGCCCATCGTTTTCAGTATTGGGTCTAATGAGAAATACAGGTGAAAGGAGCCAGCAACTATGTCTGTGTTTTGCATGTAAATTACTCATAGCTTAACTGGAAATGTGTTTGTAATAAGGTTACAAATTTTAATTCTAAATCCCATAAATTTATTTTTTTAATTAATTTATTTATTTGAAAGGCCGAATTATAGAGAGGCAGAGGCACAGAGAGAGAGGCCTTCCATCCTCTGGTTCACTCCCCAAATGGCTGCAACAGCCAGAGTTGGGCCAATCCGAAGCCAAGAGCCAAGAGCTTCTGGGTCTCCTATATGGCTGCAGGGGCCCGAGAACTTGGGCTGTCCTCTCTTGCTTTCCCAGGCCATAGCAGAGAACTGGATCAGAAGTGAAGCAGCCGGGACTCGAACTGGCGCCCATATGGGATGCTGGCCCTGCAGGCGGCAGCTTCACCTGCTACGCCGCAGCACTGGCCCCCATAAACCCCATAAATTTCTAATCAAGCCCCCTATACACTAGAAGATGTTAAAAATTCATAGCCTAAGAGGACTCTATTCACAGACTGTAAACTGTTAGCCATACTAATCTCTGTAATTTTTTGAAAATCTATAATCCTAACTGAATAATATTTCTGTTAATTGTTATATGTGAACATATTTTATAAGAAAGCATCCATTTTTCTAAGGGTGTACAAAACCATGGCACTACTTGAGGATGATCACAAGGCCCATGGAAGGCCCATTGATGGGATTTTCTTTTTGGTGAGCCATTCTGGCATGCGTGTGGAGTTGTGGCTGTCTGCAGCACTTCCCATAGCATCTCTTGTTCCTTCTGCTTTCTAAGATTAGGACAGATTTCTGAGTATCAAAGGCTGAGTATCCAGCAGGGGTGGGGAGTTCTTTCTGCCAAGGGCCATTTATAACATTCACGGGCCATACAAAATCATCAACCTAAAAATTATAGATTGATTGAATTTCTTTCTTTTCTTTTTTTTTTGGGGGGGGGGGCAGGCAGAGTGGACACAGTGAGAGAGAGACAGAAAGGTCTTTCTTTACCGTTGGTTCACCCTCCAATGGGCGCTGCAGCCGGCGCACTGCACTGATCCGAAGCCAGGAGCCAGGTGCTTCTCCTGGTCTCCCATACGGGTGCAGGGCCCAAGCACTTAGGCCATCCTCCACTGCACTCCCGGGCCATAGCAGAGAGCTGGCCTGGAAGAGGGGCAACCGGGACAGAATCCGGTGCCCTGACCGACCGGGACTAGAACCCGGTGTGCCAGCAGCGCAAGGCGCGTAGGATTAACCTATTGAGCTGCGGAGCTGGCCGGATTGATTGGATTTGGATTTCAAAGCCCACCTGTGGTTTTCTTGAAAGGGCTAGACCAAATAATTATGCGGGCCTTATACGTTCTCCACCCGCTGCGAGGCTGATACAGCAGCTTAGCTGGTAGGCAGAAAGTAATTTTACATGGTAAAAATGTTTTACCACATTGCCATGTCAGTAAATCAGACTTTCCTAGAGACCCGCTAGAGAAATTGATGTAGATCCTGCTGTTTTGTAGGACCCAGGACCTCAGTCCTTTTGTCTTTGCTCTCTTGACTTTGCTGTTCTGTCCACAGCTATTGGGGTTATAGTGGTTGACCTGTTAAATTTCTTCTAAAGTTTCCCACAAAAATGTGTGTAAGTATTCCTGTTGCCATGCTCAGAGATCTTCTCCCTGCCCTCTAGAAGCTGTTGGCTTTGTTTGAGCTTGGCTACCAGGTAATACCCATTGATTTTTTTTTTTTTGCATGTAATAAAATATGATAGATTTCACTTCCAGCAGATGTAATATTATCAATAACAGGCATTTTTAACTTACCTAGAACATTAGTTTAGTTGTTAGCAGCGATGGTGACTCGCACTCTTCTGCCTATTCTTACTTTGTCCCCTAAATCTAAAGAAGGTGAATGGAAATTCTGATGCCAGTAACTAAATCTTGGAAAGTTAACAAGACACAAAAATCCAACTCTTATTTCCATGTTCAACATGTTTTCCTTAGATGATGATGCTATATATATATAGTACTTACCAGGCTTTAAAGCACTTTCACCCATTTTATTTTCTCACCCTAAAACACCTGTGACCTGTGTCCAACAGGTATTATTATCAGCATTTATGGATGAGAAACCGCCTGAGAGAGTAACTTGTCCAAGATCAAGATCACATAGCTAACAAAAGCCACATCACTTGCACTACAAATATACTTCACACTTTGAAGTATCTATTGCTTGAGGTACTGCTTGATAGCAATTAGTTATTTACCCATCAGGTACCTAGTAACCTGGCAGCTAAGCACTCAGTAAATTAAACCGGGTACTCTTGCTTTCATTACCACCTGAACTTTGGAAAGTCAATGGAGTTCTTTCAACAGCCATTATGGATTTAAGTGGAGCCCAGCAGTTCATGGCCTTTCTCAGCAGCTACCTGCCTACCTGATTTGGAAAAGTCAAGTCTCAGACTACCATGGTAGGAAGCAAAGGCTCTGTTACTCACCCACAGATTTCACCTTATGAAAGGATAAAAATCCTTACATCAGTTTTCAGGGGGTATGGGTCATATTAATGACAAGAGGTGAAAGTTTATCAGAGTCAACTATAAGATCTTTAAAAATAATAGTTGGTGTTGTCTGTAGAGTTAGGCCTAAATTAAAATCCTGACTTTCATGAAATTGAGCAAGTTGCTTACTTGAGGATTACACATGTGAATGGAGATGAAGGTGGTGAGTGTTAGCATTTTGAATCAATCTTTAAAATGTGGAAACCTAGAGTTTTCCACTTCCTTGGATCATACTGGCTAACCTATATTAGTATGAGTGAGTAGGCTACTTTTACAGTTTAAAAAAATGTACTTCTACCTCCTTGGCATTCTCTTAAATTTTAGTCCTTTATACAGATAGGAAAGGGTAAAAGTAGTGCAACCCATGGAAATGCCATTGACAAAACTAGAAATGGGAAATTAATGAAAGCATTAAGACTTCTCTTTATTCTATCTCACTTAATCCCCCCAGTTATCAAGCCATATAAGCAAATGAAACTATACCTGGAATCATGTTACATACGGTCTAAAAATTTGTTTACATATCCACAGAAGTAAGGCAACAGGGTCGCTAAAAATGGGGCACATCTAAATTATCCCAATAAATGTTTCAGGTCAAAAGAGTGAAGGTTACAATCTCTTTCTCCTTTTTTGTCGTCCTGACCAACTAACTCACCGCAGCTACTCTTTTTTTTTTTTTTTTTTTTTAAAGATTTTATTTATTTATTTGAGAGGTAGAGTTACAGACAGGGAGAGACAGAGAGAAAGGTCTTCCTTCCATTGGTTCACTCCCCAAATGGCCAAAGCCAGGAGCCAGGTGCTTCTGGGTCTCCCATGTGGGTGCAGGAGCCCAAGGACTTGGGCCATCTTCTACTGCTATCCCAGGCCACAGCCGAGAGCTGGATTGGAAGAGGAGCAGCCGGGACTAGAACCAGTGCCCATATGGGATGCTGGCACTGCAGGCGGAGGATTAACCTCTTGTGCCACGGCTCTAGCCCCCGCAGCTACCCTTAAGAACATTGACTCAGATCAGAAAGTAAGAGCATTTATTTTAATTTTTTAAAATTGTCTCCATATTTATTTATCCTCATAAAGGTTATACCAGCCTTATCCACATTTATCAATGCCAAGTACCAATAAAGATACTGTTAATTAAATGGGAATTTGCTTGGTTTGTAGAAGGAGCTTTGGGTTTTGGAATCTAGCAGACCTGGAGTCAGATCTGGGATAAGTTTTTGCACGTTAGCATACTTACCTGATTCTTAACTATTTTATCTTTAGAGTTAATTATAACACTGAAACAAGCAAAATAGTAATAGTTAACACTGAATAATTATTATGTGCTAGACACCATGCACTTTTTGTAAGTTTAAGTACTTACCATAACCCTCTAAGGTAGATACGACCATGAATATCCTTTTAAGATGAGAAACTGAGGCTTAAAGAGATTAATAAACCTTAAATCACACACTTAGTAAGTGATCACACACTTACTAAGCCAGAATTTCAGCCTATAGCATGTGAATATTTCACATGCTATAATTTATGTTTCTAACCACTATACTTTCTTACATTAAGTTAAAAATAGGGTCGGAGAAATTATGTATGCAAGCTTTTAGGTCCCCTTTGTGGGCAGTAGTATGCATTAGTCAAGGTTAGGAGTCTGATTTGTCACTTGTTTAAAATATAACCAGGGATAGATGGTAAGCCTAGTAATTAGGACACCAATTAAGATACCTGCATCCTATATCAGAGTACCTGAGTTTAATACCTGGCTCCTGTTTCTCACTTCCGCTTCCTGCTAAAGCAGACCTTGGAGGTAGTGATGATGACTCCAGTTGTGAGGTCCCTGCCACCTATGTGGGAGATCTGGATTGCATTCCTTGTTCCCTACAGGCCCAGCCAGGGGATCAGCTATGACAGGCACCTGAGGAGTGAACCAGCAGATGGGAGCTCACTCTGTTGTCTCTCTGCCTCTCTAATTAGTTTGAATTGATGATAACTAAAACAGAACCAAACTTTTTGTGAAAAGCATGTTTCAGCAACACTATTGACAAGTGAGAAACATAGCCACAAGCCTTTAGCAGTATAAACCTAATAGCACACTTCAGAGCATTTTGATATTTTTCTTTCTTGGCATGGCAATCTGTGTATTACATGACTTAATTTATTTCAAAACATGGATCTTTGGGAGTTAGATAAAGTACAGGATCACTTCAATGAAAATTTACTCTTGATATTTTAAGTGTTTTCTGGAGGAAGGACCTTTGTGAAAAAATAAGCAAACATCTTGTTATTTATGTTAGAGGAATTGGAGAGTTGTACTTTTAATCTTAAAAAGAAGGTAAGCCAAAATCCATATATCAGACTTAAATGTTTTTTACTCTTCTTCAAATATATGATCTGGAAAAGCAGTGAGTTTTATCCAGGAAATGACATCACTATATGCAGATAAAGGGGCCCCAGTGCTGGCCCACAGAGAACATGGGCTTTGGCCGTATAACTGACCTGAATGGAAATTCCAATTCTACCACTTCCTAGTTACCCATGAATTTCTCTTAACTTCTGGAACCCTCTGCTTCTTTACCTTTATCTCTACTTCCCAGTCAGTACCAGGAAGATACAGCATCATTACAAAGGATAGCTTATCTGTGCCTAAAAACAATAGTTAACATACTTCCTTAAAATATGTTGACATGAAAGCCCTTCTCTTCTGCTATCTCATAGGAAATACTGAATGAAGACGAGTTTGTGTCATTAATTAAGTGTATGCCTGGCAGTTTAGAGTTTTCTTCTAGGTAACCAGTAATGTTGATAATCAACCAGTAGATAATTGAGAATTGCTTATAATAAAAAGACTGTAAATTCTATAGAGGATTCCCTAAAATATTGTCTATTGATTGATGAACTGTTTTACTTGAGCTAACATTGGCTATTGAATCCACTGACCTGCATAGTAAGTGACATTCACAGCTACCACTTACTGAGTTAAGTGTGAGTGGCAGACCTGGCCAGAATTCCATTATTTAATCCTCCAAACAGCCCTGAGGGTTTGTTATTGTTGTTCCTGTTTTACAACTGAGAAAACTGCACAAAAAGATTGAGGGACTTACTGCAGTAAGTTGGGAGAACTGTGACTTGATCGGTTCTGTCTGACCAAAGCCTGTGTTCTTTACCACCAAAAAATGTCTGCGCAGGCCAGTTACCTCTGTCTGATTTGGTGCATCCAAGTGATGGATGCTAGCAAGAGGGGCAAAAAAGGCTTAATTCTTGAGAATAGGGTGGCATCGTGACTATAAGATTTTAGTGCTTGAAATGACCTTAAAGAGCTCCTGTGTAGCTGCATGTTTTAATAACAGGAATGTCCTCAAACTTTAATGACTTCGTTATTCAAAACAATTAAAAATTTTAGTGTTTCTTTCTTCTATCCCTCAATCTTTTAGTATTGGCCCCCAAATAATCTTTTATTGAATTTGAGTAGTTTGTCCTACTTGTTTGGTTTGTACCTTAACAGAAGGTTCTCATCTGTCTTCCCTTCTATAAAAAGGAGCACAGTCTCATTTCCAGTCTGTGCTCATCACCGATCATAACTAGCAAAATGCAGGATTTTCAATAAATAAAGGACAGGGAAATATTCCCTTGTTAGTTATAATTGTTCAAGAGAAAACCTGTAACTTAATGTTTAAATCAATATGTTTGAATTTATAGAAGTTTACCAAAGGCCACCTCCCAACCCTTCATGTAAATGAACTCTGAGCATTTACAAAAAGCCTGAATTCTATTTGTCATCCATGCTGGATACAATTTGTTATACTTAGCATAGCCATGCATCGTCTTCTGACTATCTTTTTAATATTTTAAGTAACTCGACTGTGTTTCTATATGGAAATAATGTATGTAAAGACCTTAATTGCTAAAACAACAAAAAGATTGCCAATCATAGTTCAGCACCCAAGATGCTGGGTGATTAAATTTGGCTTTTCAAAGTCGATAGTGTTTATGGAGTTTTTTCTGACATATCAGCATAGATGGGACTCTGAACCAGTGCTTACTGAACTTGCTGCTACCCTAGCTAGTAAAAATATATGTTTTTTTTTTTAATGAAAGGAGTTTAACATTAAAAAAAAAAGACTGAACAGATTATATTGACAAAGCTGCCCATTACCTTTGCAGAAAGTCCCTGTCAAAAGATAAACTTTAAAGCTGGAATGCATGAAAGAGTTCCAAGATAGAATTTAAATTTAAACTGATTCTTTATAGATAAGCTTTTTAAAAATCCACCTCTTTGCTTCAAGTCAGGATTTTAAAAATAAATTTCCCCTTTAAATCTCTTGAGCGATTTTCATTTTTTGCAAGGCCGCACTGCTGGTGTCCTGGAAAAATGGAGAGTTAGAGCTTTATCAGTTGGTGCCCTGAGGTATGTGGCAAAGAAGCTAAATCCTTGAAGATTAGCAAAAAAAATGCAGCACATGGCAATAAGGGGCTTATATGACTACTAGTATTAGTTCAGGTGAAAGAAGTATTGCTTATACATAAAACTGGACAAATCCACTGACAATGTATTTTTAGTTAGCTACAAAGGAGTCTTATATTGCTGGACTTTACCTCTTTGGTGAATTGGGAAGCTTAGTAATCCACTGTAAATGCTCTTCTGCTCGCCCCAATTCGCAGCATTACTCCAAAGTGCTTTTCTTTTATTTTAACCCTTAACAGCTCATGCTGTCCCTGCATTTTGGCTTCTTGCCATTAAATGATGGCATCAGTCATACTGTTTAAGTAATTCAGGTTGTTGTCATTTAGTTTGTTATTTTCTGGGAAGTACAAATAAGAAATTATTTTACAATTTCAGAAATTACTTTTCTGTTTTTATTTTTGGTAAGCATTCAGATAAAGTCAAATTAAAAATGTAGAAAGAAATTTTTGTTTAGAAATCACTTTCTATAATAGAATCCTCTCAAGTCTTTTTTTTTTTTTTTAAGATTTATTTTTTATTTGATTTGAAAGAGTTGCCCAGAGAGGAGAGGCAGAGAGAGAGAGAGAGAGAGAGACAAAGAGGTGTTCCATCTGATAGTTCACTCCCCAGTTGGCTGCAGTGTTCAGAGCTACACTGATCAGGAGCCAGGAGCTTCTTCTGGGTCTCCCACAGCGAGTGCAGGAGCCCAAGGACTTGGGCCATCTTCTACTGCTTTCCCGGGCCATAGCAGAGAGCTGGATCGGAAGTGGAGCAGCCAGGACTAGAACCGGCGCCCATATGGGATTCTGGCGCTTCAGGCCAGGGCGTTAACCCGCTGCACCACAGCGCCACCGGTCCTGAGTCTTTTTTTTTAAATGTCATTAATCTTTCTATACTTCCTTGAATTTTTCAATTTGGAATCTGATTTAACTTCTTTAAGAATGAAACTAAGGTATTTAAGTGATTTTTGGGTAGGATTATCATGTGCTGTGGTTTCCTGGGACAGTCCTGGTTTATACCTGTTATGGGGTATAATTAATAGCTCTTTCACTCTAAAAGGTATATTTAATTTGATGATATGGTCACCCTGATTACAGATAATACTTTGAGCTGAGGTAGCAGGTTCTGGATCATTAATTCAATCAGTTGGCTGAATACCTGTTGGCCTTCCAGACATATTCATACCTTTTGAATCTAATTAATAAAATTTATCTCCATTTTTGTTTGTTTTTTACATATTGTATCATTTAACCTTTTTTTTTTTTTTCAATAAAACATAAATAGACCTGTCTTGGTTCATTTGCCCTGTGCCAAGACATTTAAGACAGCATTAAATACCCAAATTTGGTTTGGTTTAGTTAAATGGAGGTAAAACAAAGTTAATCTAAATTTTCATGTAAATTAGTTAGCCTTACATAAAGGGAAAAAAATTTTACAACTAAACCTAGTCATCTCACAAGTGTTTGTTATTCATCATAAGAAACAATGACATAGCTGGGCACCGCGGCTAGGCTAATCCTGGTCTGGGCGCCAGATTCTGTACCGGTTGCCCATCTTCCAGGCCAGGCAGAGGCTGTGGCCCGGGAGTGCAGTGGAGAATGGCCCAAGTGCTTGGGCCCTGCACCCCATGGGAGACCAGGAGAAGCACCTGGCTCCTGGCTTCAGATCAGCGTGGTGCGCCGGTCACAGCGGCATTGGAGGGTAAACCAACGGCAAAGGAAGACCTTTTTCTCTGTCTCTCTCTCTCTCTCTCTCTCTCTCTCACTGTCCACTGTGCCTGTCAAAAAAAAAAAAGAAAGAAAGAAAGAAACAATGACAAAGAAAATGAGTAACTTCAGTTAGGACATCAGCCTTACTAAGAAAAGGGCTCAAAGTGTATCCCAGAGAGTCAAGGAGCAGTAAAGTGGATCAGGAGTTGTATTTGGTGTCAGGAGACCAGGATGTAGGCCCTTTACTGACTTTGTGACTCTGGGTAAGCCACTTGATGTAAACTATCCTTTCTGAGGGGTGATAATGCTTCCACACCCACCATACAGAGTTGTGACTATCAAGTTGAATAAAGTATATGGGACACATTTTGTGAAGTATTATACAACTGTAAGTTGTAGTATGTACAGTATGGCAAATAGAAATGGACCAAACAGAGTGCAAAGCATAATACTAGTAAAGCAGATTTCTTTTAAGGTAGGACAAAAGTTTTATTTTTAAATAAAGCTTAAGAAAAGGTTGTATTTAAATACTTAAATAATAGTGTTTTGAGTTGAAGAAATAAAAAGTATAACTCCTAATACCTTATCACTTATGGGTATATGACTCTAACGTGTTTTAGAATTGAAGAAATATAGAAGCTGTATGTCATTTTTCATTCTCTAAATCAAAAAGACTTCATTAATCCTACTTTTGCTATTTATATGAAGTGGAATGGAAAAGAGAATGAAGAAGAAAGGAAAAGTGGTTATTCCATAAGTGAGTATGTTCTGTTTACCTGTAAAACAGAATCTGTAATATCTGTCCCACATGTTTGTTAAAAAAGTATAGATGAGAACATCAAGAAAATAACCAAGCACATTGGCAAATTGTAGGTGGCATATAAAAACATTTGTTTATTTTAATTATATTTACTTTCTAACATATAAAGTATGGAAGCCTTTCGATGTCACCAAATTTGGATTGGACTATTGGTTTTCAGATTTGTTTCAGTATGGACGTTTTGTTCAAAAATAAAAAAAATTGGAGAAAGCACAAACCTTAGCTAAAAGTTATATGTATGCCTGTCCCTATCCCTGCACTTGAGACCCTTGCCTTCTTGAGGATAAACACTGTACTGTACTATAAACAACTGACCGATGAAGGAGACGTCAGGCAAGAGTGAGTGAGATTATTTTAAAGAGGGAATTTGGCAGGAGATATTAATAAATTAAGAGTTATATGTGGTAAAATGAAATATTTAGAGAACATTTAGTTTAAAATGTTCAGTAAACTACCTTACATTTTTATCTTAGTTTCAGTCAGTTTTGGTTTAGAAAGGGAAATGTAGAAGATATAACATGCTTAGTTACGACTTAGAGCTGAAACCATGGCCATGGATGAGATCTCTACAGATGGTGTAGAGTGAGAAGAGCAGAAGACTAAGTAGAATCAGGCAAAAATAAGAGAACTTTGTGAAGAGAGGGTAGATAAGACCTTCTAAGGAGAGAACACACTTGGACATTAGGGAATGCTGTCTGCAAAGAATGGTTTTAATGGCATGAGTGGGGCAGAAATTAGATTGGAGTCGGTCAAGGGATGAGTAAAGAGGTGGAGAAACAGAAACAGTGAAGTAAAGAAAGAATAAATTCACGATTGAAAAATGTGAGAAAAGTTGCTAGAGGTTGAAGAAAAGATAAATTTTTAGAGAGTTGAGCACATTTAAATGTGAACAAAATGTGAATAAAAATTATCAGCAGAACAAAGAGGTTGAAGATCTCATAGAGGGGTGCATGCAGAGAATTTTGTAGGGAATTGAAGGAGTTCTCCCGTCCAGTGCCTCAACAGCCTTTCTTGTGGAGTTTGATGAGTGAAAGGGGAAAATGGGAAGGGTCCTGAAAGAGTTAAAGGTTTGAAATCGGTACTTCCTATTCAGGATGTAAATGGATCTGAAGCACTTATTGCCTGTTAGACCTTATGATAAGCACTAAAAATACAATAAACAAAACAGACATGATCTCTCTACTTATCTGGGTTAGCTGCGTCATTCAAATAAACAAAAAGTTTATGAAGGCATAGACGGAGTTGAAGGGTTTTGAAATTTTTCTTTGGTGTCACCCAGTGCTATGAAGGATAGTTTTAGATTGGTCCTGAACAAATAGTGGAATAACTGAGAGGCAAGAGAGTTGAGGGTGCTTGCAAGATAAGGTGTTAATTGAACAAATGTTTATTGAACACCTCTTATGTGCTAGCACTGTTGAAGAGAACGGTATGGTGATGAATTTAAAAAAAAAAAAAAGAAGAAGAAGAACTCGAGATAAATACATAGAAGAAAATAGTAGATTTAATTTATGTGCAACATGTTAACTGGATAATATAGTGAGCATTATATATTCATTCCCTTTTAGAACCACCACATTGTTCCACTAGGATTTAATTCTTGAGCTTGAGTTCTAGAAATCAATGATTTGCCGCTAGTTGTCAGTGACAAGCAATTGACTATTGGAATATAGTATACTGACACAACTAGCAGTGCTTGGAAGAGTCCTGCACAACAAAGAACTCTCCCACCAAAAATCCAAAACAAACTCTAGATGAGAAACTCTAATGTAGATAATAATTTGGAACTGCCATGTTTTTATTTAATTTGTTCATTCAGAATAGTTGCTGAAAGATCTTCAAACCAAAAAATTGTGATGAGATTCTTTAATGTTATACTTAAATTGTATGCTTCCTTTCTGACTAACAGCTCGAATATTTATGAGGTTTTTAACTTATTTAGCAGTCATTGACTTCGCCATAAACCCTTCCTAAAAAGAATATGCATCTTTTTCTTTTACAGCATTTTAGATCTTTTTACTACTACTCAAAAATGGAACAGTTTAATGCTATACGTAGACTCGATATTTCAGCTTTCTCATATGATAATGCAAACTTAAGATGAGTTTAATGTTTGCCAAGGCCCATAAATAGATGGATTGTATCATATAAGGACAAAATCATTGCAGCCTTTGTCTATTTATGTTAAGTCTGACAGTTACTTAACTGCTCCACCAAAGGATTTAGATAACAATTTTTGTTTGAAAGTTCTGATATGATAAAATCTGAGACTAACCCAAACTAATAATAACTATATATGATTAAATTTCATAAAATTTCTGATGATGCTAGGTAGCCATTAGTTTTTGAGAAACAAAATCCTAGACTAGCCCAGATTGTCTTCACATCTAGCATTTTAGCCATATTTGAGGCCTAGTCTTGTATGTTAAGTTTTTGGAGGTGGGGCAGTCAAAGAGGTAGGAGGTACTTTTGTTGAAAAAACCTATTGAACTCTAATGTACTAACTTCCACAGATAAAAGTGGAACCAGTCGTTCCAGCCCCAAGTCCAGTTATCCCCAGGTTGACTCTCCGAGTTGGTGCTGGCCAAGACAAGATGTAAGTATAAATTTGTGAATCAGACTGAAACAGATGCAATTTAACCTTCTCTATCTTTTCCTAATGGATTTGGAACTGGAAAAACCTTTGAGGTATGAACAAATAGGGTCAAGCTTTGTTTTGACAACTCTTCACGTTTTTATTGATTTCTTCCTCTGAGTCAAGGTATTTTGCTTTAACACATAGGATCCCTTTTCTCTTGTTCTTGTTCTGTTTTTAAAAGACTAGCGCCACAGTATTGTTTCTTATAATATTTAAGGTCCTGGTTATCTGAAAAATAAGAAACTATGTGTTGAATGGATTGGGCAGTTGTAATGGTATACCTTCTCAGGCACCTCTCTGCCGCCATAACAGAAAATGAGTAGCCTCTTCTTGCTCAGATGGCATGTGTTTTTTTTTTTGTTTGTTTTGTTTTTCTGTCCCTGTAAAACAAAGATACTGCCAAAGGCTTGGTGTAAAAGTATCTAATGGTTAACAACTGAAGTCTTCATTGTTTGCTTTTTTTTTTTTTTTTTTTTTTGAAGAGGAAACTAGTAATGCAAACCCGATGTTTGCTGCTATTTGTCCTCATTTTCACAGACTCCCACCCTTCTTTAAAGTCAGCTAGTTGGACAGTTATCCTTTATCCGTTTTGGGGGGAAGCATTAAAACCCACAGTACTCTTTAATGATGCTAGTAATGTAATGAAACATTGATTTTTTTTTCTTAATTATGTTGAAAATGCTTCTCCTTGTTCTAAAAGCATGCTTTATGTTATTTAAATTAAATTCACAAGCTAAAAAGTGAAAGTTTACAACTTATTTTTCCAAATAAGCCTGAAAAATGAAGTAGTTTACATTAAAGGCAATCAAATATGGAAAATAAGCTTATAAGACATTCCGTTGCTATTTAATTTTTAGCCTTAAAAGTGAGAATAAGACCCATTAATTTATTTAGTGGGTGGAACAGAGAACAGGAATTCTGCCATGTTTTCAGTGGCTTCTGTCATCTTCAAGACTGTGTGTATTTTATGCTGCTGCCTCTGTCATTCTATCTGCTCCAAATATGGTACAGTAGGAAAATCCAACATGTGTGTTAATAATGAGAGATGGTTGGGAGGCCGTCTTCCAGGAGAGTGTATTCTCTAAAAAGAAGTCCTGATGGCTCAGATTGTTCTTAGCTAAATTCTATGGATAATTTTCACAATCCTGGTTATACCAGTAGAAACCTAGACAATGGTTGTCCTGCTGACAAGCTTTAAAAACCTAATAAAAATACCATGGATTCATCTCTTTTCAAACCGTATCTCTGATATACCTAATGCCCTCTACCTTACCTTCAAGAGTTTGACTAATATTCTCATCTCTCAGAAAACGACCTAAAGTCGCTCTTCAAACCGTCTGCTTGGAAATTTTTATGTGGATTCCTTTCTCTAAGGGGAAGAGATTCATCATTAACACTTTCCTCCCTCCCGCCAGTTTAGATTTATTCCTGTTTTCTCAGTAGCTCACCATTACTTACTCTTTACTCCCACACAGAAGTTAGGCTTTCTAATTACCTTTAGAGAAGTAAGATTTGTAAAAGAACATTGATTGTTACATAAATCTCATCTGCCCTTAAGCATCTTTCAGTCATTCTGCTATTTGTTCTATTTTCTTCTTTTAACAAGTCGCTCATACACTTAACATATTTGAAAATATGAGAAAGAGATCCTATTACTCTGGGACAGAATGCCCACTTTAAGGGAAATTTTAATACCAGACATTCTAGACAAATTGCCCTTGAAAGTATAATACTTACTATAAGACATGTAAGTGTCCAGGTATGCAGGCAATAGCCTACATGTTATATGAAGGATTAACCATTTGACCCAGGGCAGATACAAGAAAACCCTTATAACACACAAAGAGATAAATTAAGTAAAATATATATTTAAGCTAAAATAAGAGAGGGAGGAAAAGAGGAAATCACATAGTTACAGAATTTTTATGTAAAATAGAATTTAGTCAGTAACATCCTTTTTAACAGTGGGAGTCTAAACTGGAAATAAGTAAACAACAGCCCATGAGCCAAATCCAGCCCACCGCCTGCTTTTGTATTGCCTACAAGCTAAGAATAATTTTTATATGTTTTAAGGATTGAACAAAATTAAAAGACAAATATGATACGTGAAAATTATATGGCATTCAGATTTCAGTATCTTTTCTGGTTAGCATAAGGATACATGGCTTATTCCATGTCAGGAATAATGGAAAAGAGCCAAGAGATTCCTATAATGTTCCTTTAGTTATTCAGTTTGTACACACGTTGGGTAACTGATACTCTTTTGAAGTGAAAATAATGAGCAGAATGGGACTCAGAGAGGGAGAGTTTGAATAGTCCAGGGCTGGGGAGAGTGTTTATTGCTGAAGATCAGGCAGAGAATGGAATCTTTTGAAATTATGGGAAAAAGAAAAAGCTTTACAGGGTTCAAATTATACCCTTTTGCTGGAAGATCTCCAAGACAATATTTAGTTTCTAAGTCTTAAAGAAGCTATATCTTCTGCCCTTTGGTCCACAAAAGTACTTTGAGAGGTTAATTGTTTCCTCTGTTCTCTACTCTTCCATGAAGCCAGACAGATAACATTTTTAAAAACAAAGATTTTTTTTTTTATGATTTTTATTTATTCTTCATCTACTTGGAAGGAGAGGGAGAGAGAGGAGAGAGAGCAGGCATGTTTCCATCCACTGGCTCACTCCCCAAATGCCTGCAAGAGCCAGGGCTGGGCCAGGCCAAAGCCAGGAGCCAGGAACTTCATCCAAGTCTCCCACATGGCTGGCAGGGGCTCAAGCACTTGAGCCATCATCTGCTGCCTCTCCAGATACATTAACTGGAAGCTGGATCAGAAGCAGAGCAGCCAGAACTCTAACTTGCACTCCAATATGGGATGCAGGGGTCCCTAGAAGCAGCTTAACTCACTGTACCAAACCCTGTCCCATGTTTCTTCCTTAACTTAACACCCTTGGAAACTATCTTCTGAAGGGATCTATGGTGAGTCCATACCTTGACCTGAGAGTTAAAATTTAAAACAACATTCCCAGGACTTCAGATTCCTTTAACATAAGGTCGGCATTGTGGTGCAGCAGGTTAAGATGCCACTTGCACTGCTAGCATCTCATGTCAGAGTGCTGATGTGAGTCCCAGCTGGTCCACTTCCCATCCAGCTCCCTGTTAATGCACCTGGGAAGGCGGTGGAAAAAATGGAATTTCTGGCTGCTGGCTTCAGCCTGGCCCAGACCTGTTGTGCCTGTTTGACGAGTATATCAGCAGATGGAAGATCTCTTTTTCTCTCTCTCTCTGCCTTTCAAATAAATAATAAATGTTTTTAAAAAATCATTTAAGGTGTTGCCCCAGCAATAGGTATCCAGAATTCTCTGTATTCTGTATTAAAGATAATTTTTTTAAAGATTTATTTATATATTTGAAAGAGTTGCACAGAGAGAGAGAGAGAGAGAGAGAGGTCTTCCATCTGATGGTTCACTCCCCAAGTGGCCGCAATGGTCGGAGCTGCACCGATCCAAAGCCAGGAGCTTCTTCCGGGTCTCCCATGTGGGTGCATGGGCCCAAAGGCTTGGACCATCTTCCACTGCTTTCCCAGGCCATAGCAGAGAGCTGGATCAGAAGAGGAGCAGCTGGGTCTTGAACCGGTGCCCATATAGGATGCTGGCGCTTCGGGCCAGGGTGTTAACCCGCTGCGCCACAGTGCCGGCCCCTAAAGATAATTTTAAAATCCTAACCCTGACATTATGATCTGAATTCCTATAAAGTACGAATGGAGAAACAACATATTCAAGTTAATTGCTAAAATAATCTGAGTCTGGCCTAACAGTCAAGTCTTGCCTTGATGCCAAGATAGCAAGTAGGTTTCAGCTTGCCCAGGAGCAGCTGCTTAGAACTCTGTTGCTCAGGATTCTGAGGTCCCATCTGGACACTGTGGCAGAGTCCAATGAGGGTGAGTCGTATCTGCTGTGGTGGGTGGGTGAATGGCAGCAGAGTTGCTATGTGTTTTGTTACCTCAATCTTGTTGTTTGATTCTATTGAGAATATATAGGCAAAGATGACCAACTTAAAGCATTCATTCTTTTTTTCATTTCTGTGAAGAAAGCACAACAAACTAATTTAATGGAGTGTGTGAAGTTTTAACGTGTGACTGTATTTATAAGGCTCCAAGTTGTGTAAAAGGAGCCTCATGAAAAAAGGTGATTTTAAATGTTGGTAAATTATTAAGAAAAACATAGGGCCAGCGTTGTGTCATAGCAGTTTAAGCCACCTCTTTAAGAAGCTGGCATCCCATATCAAAACATCAGTTTGAGTCCCAGCTGCTCCATTTCTGATCCAGCTCCTGCTAATGCTCCTGGGAAAGCAGCAGAAGATGGCCCAGGTCTTTGGGCCTCTGCCACATGGAAGACCCACATGGTGTTCTGGGACCCCTCGCTTTAGCCTGGACCAGTGGCAGCCATTGTACCCAAATGAGGAATGTATGGGTGAATGAATGAATGAATACATAAATACACCAAAAAAAAAAAAAAAAGTAATGTAAATTTTCATGAAGGCAATGGAATAAATAATGGAGCCAGGTAGGGGAATAAGCATTCTTCCCCTCATGTTTCTCAAATGTTTTCTTCCATGTTGTCCTCTCAGAAGTGCTGAAAAGGAAACTTCTGTCCTTGTCCTTCTAACTTCAGCACTCTTCGGCTTGGCTGGAGGGGCTCTTTTGCTTAGCTCTGCTGTTTGTGCTGGTAGCTGGGGCTACTAAACTGAAAAATTGGTAACTGCCCCCTCTTCTTTCTGCTCTCAGGACATTCCTGCCCTTACTCAGTGAGCTCTCAAGATAAGAGGTGATGAATTGGGGGCCGGTGCCGTGGCTCAACAAGCTAATCCTCCGCTTTGTGGCGCCGGCACACTTGGGTTCTAGTCCCGGTCAGGGCGCTGGATTTTGTCCCGGTTGCCCCACTTCCAGGCCAGCTCTCTGCTGTGGCCCGGGAAGGCAGTGGAGGACGGCCCAAGTGCTTGGGCCCTGCACCCCATGGGAGACCAGGAGAAGCACCTGGCTCCTGGCTTCAGATCAGCGCGGTACGCCAGCCGCAGTGGCCATTGGAGGGTGAACCAATGGCAAAGGAAGACCTTTCTCTCTCTCTCTCTCTCTCTCACTATCCACTCTGCCTGTCAAAAAAAAAAAAAAAAAGAGAGAGAGAGAGAGAGAGGTGATGAATTGGGCCTCTGCAGGACTCCCATAAGGCTTGGTCATTGTTTCTAATTAATATCTCAAAATATACTTGATCAGATGATACAGAAGTAATTTATGCTGCTTTTCAGCCAACAATATGGTTCTCAATGATGTCTATAAATCTCTTTGAAAAAAAAATGTATCTGTCTATTTATTTGTTTATTTATTAGAAAGAGAGAGGGGTCTTCCATCCTCTGGTCCACTCCCCCAGATGATGGCAATGGCCACAACTGAGCCAGGTTGAAGCTAGGAGCCTAGAATTCCATCCGGGTCTTCCATGTGGGTGGGCAGTTGGACCTTCTCCTGCTGCTTTCCCAGGCTCATTAGCAGGGAGCTGGATTGGAAGCAGAGCAGCCAGGACCCACTTGAATCAGTGCTCCCACATGGGGTGCCAGCATCACAGGCAATAGCTTAACCTGCTGCACCACAGTACAGCCCCAGTAATTCTAACTTTTTGACTGAGAGCTCACAATAATATTCTCTTTGACAGACTTAATGCTGTTTTCAAAATACACAAATTACATGTTGAGATATTTTTCAGTGAGCACTTTATTGCTGGCAATTACACTTTTCTGTCTGCTAACATTTTGATTTCCAGTGATAGCTGGACTGATTTCCTACACTTCAGGAAATTCTTCATTCAGTAGTCCTCTCATAGCAGAGGTGCTGAAAATTTGATGCTCCTTTTCATGTCATTCGGTTTTTTGTTGAGGTTCACAGTTTAACTTATGTCTGGTGGGGGGCTTTTTTTACACTTGAATTTCAGAATTATTTCTATGTACTATTATGAAATTGGGAGCTACTTTGCTTGTTAATCTTGAAAAACAAAGTTTTGGGGCTGGCGCTGTGGCGCAGCAGGTTAAAGCCCTGGCCTGAAGCGCCAGCATCCCATATGGGCACTGGTCCTAGTCCCGGCTGCTCCTCTTTTGATCCAGCTCTCTGCTGTGGCCTGGGAAAGCAGTAGAAGATGGCCTAAGTCCTTGGGCCACTGTGCCCACGTGAGAGACCCAGAAGAAGCTCCTGGCTCCTGGCTTCAGATCGGCACAGCTCCGGCTGTTGCGGCCAATTGGGGAGTGAACCAGCGGATGGAAGACCTCTTTGTCTCTACATCTCTCTGTGGCTCTTTTAGATAAATAAAATAAATCTTAAAAAAAAAACACAAAGTTTTGATCTTTAAAAACATAAAATATTTGTAGATCTTTGTTGTTTTTGGTGTGATCCAAATGTTTCTAATAAATCTTTTTGACAGAAATACATTATAATCATAGGCAACAATAAAAATAAACTTTTAAAATATTTTAGGCATTTTGTAGTAACCAAAAGTTCCTACCAGAGATAAACAGGACCCAAATCCAGTCCAACCCATAACAATAATATGCATTTTGGGGCTGGTGCTGTGGTATAGTGGTTAGGCCACCGCCTGAAATGCCAGCATCCTATTGGGCACCAGTTTGAGTCCAGCTGCTCCACTTCCAATCCAGCTCCCTGCTAATGTGCCTGGGAAAGCAGAGGAAAATGGCCCAAATCCTTGGGGTCCTGCATCCACGTGGGAGATCTAGAAGAAGCTCCTAACTCCTGGCTTTGGCCTGGCCCAGCCCTGGCCATTGCAACCATTTGAGGAATGAACCAGTGGATGGAAGGTTTTCTCTCTCTCTCTCTCTCTCTCTCTCTCTCTGTCTCTCTCCAACTCTGACTTCAAGTAAATAAATTTAATTTAAAGAAAAAGAAAGCATTTTATATTTAGCCAGGATTGAGTGCACTTTCGCATCTTCCCTCAATCCAACCTTCTGCTAAAGCACCTGGGAGGCAGCAGATGATGGCTCAACTGCTGAGGCCTGCCATCTACGTGAGAGTCTAGGGATGGTGTTCTCCGCTCCTGGCTTCGGCCTAGCCCGGCCCTTGCTGTTGTGGACATCTGGGGAGTGAACCAGTAGATGAAACAGCACTCTTTCTCACATGTGTGCTCTTGCTCTCTCATTCTCTACCTCTCTCTGCCTTCCAAGTAAAATAAAAATGAATAAATAAACACCTGAAAGCACACTTAGTAAGGTAGGAAATAGAAATGAGAAAGTAAGATCAAGGAGAGAAAAGGAATCAAATGCCTACTTGACAGATATGATCACAGCTTCCTAACAGTAAAGGTGAAAAAGGAAATACATTTCTAGAACCGAAGATGCCTTCCAATTTCTCAGGGGAGGCAAAGTTTTTCTAGGCAAAAATTTAAAAATTGATTTCCATATGGAACCAAATGACAAGGACAGTGTCCTCCATAGCAGATTCTTTTTTCAAAAAGATTTATTTATTTATTTGAAAGAGTTAGTGAAGGAGAGAAAGAGAGACGTCTTCAATCTGCTGGTTTACTCCCCATTTGACCTCAACAGCCAGGGCTGCACTGATCTGAAGCCAGGGGCCAGGAGCTTCTTCTGGGACTCCCACATGGGGCCCAAGGACTTGGACCATTTTCCACTGCTTTCCCAGGCCATAGCAGAGAGTGGATCAGAAGTGGAGCAGCCAGGACTTGAACCAGCACCCATATGGGATGCCGACACTACAAGTGGCAGCTTTACCCACTACGCCACAGCGCTGGCCCCTCCATAGCAGATTTTACAGATGATCCAAAGATCTTTTTTATTGGCTACTTTCTACATCAACCCTTTATCTATGAGAAAGCACAAAAGCACATTTCATGAAAATAGCTTTCTAAGGAGCCTAGTCTTCTCTAGCTATAATACTCTTACTTTCTTCTGGTTGTTGTATTAGTTAAGAGTCTTTGTTCCAAGTAGCAAAAACCTAAATCAAACTATGCTAAAGGAGAAACAATAAATAAAAATAGCACCTTTTATCCAAAGTTTTGCTTTCTGGAATTTTTGCTTTCTGTTGTCTCAGTTACCCACTGTTAGTAAAAGAGTTGCAGGTTGGTGCCTCCTCACACAGGGCACCAAAATGTTAGGAAGAGAGCCGCAGATTAGAGAAGAGGCAGTGCACGGATTTACAGCCAGATTGAACTTATTCAGAGAAAATAAATCCGCAGAGGTGGGTGACCAACTGCCTGCGTTTACAAGATGGAGTATGTGGCAGAAGGCCCTGACCCCCCAGGGGCCCGGACTTTTTAAGGAGGGCTTGGGCTGGGGGCGGGGGTAGGGGGCAGCAGGGAGGGGGAATTCCAGGAACTGGGTGGGGGGGCCTTGGGAACCTGGAAAATAATACAGGATGGGGTATGAAGGCATTAGAATGTGAGACCCAATTGAGTTTTTTGTTTTTGTTTTTGTTTTTGTTTTTGTTTTGACAGGCAGAGTGGACAGTGAGAGAGAGAGAGAGAGACAGAGAGAAAGGTCTTCCTTTACCATTGGTTCACCCTCCAATGGCTGCCGCGGCCGGCACGCTGCGGCCAGCGCACCTTGCCGATCTGAAGCCAGGAGCCAGCTTATCCTGGTCTCCCGTGGGGTGCAGGGCCCAACCACTTGGGCCATCCTCCACTGCACTCCCGGGCCATAGCAGAAAGCTGGCCTGGAAGAGGGGCAACCGGGACAGAATCCGGCGCCCCGACCGGGACTAGAACCTGGTGTGCTGGTGCCACAGGCAGAGGATTAGCCTGTTGAGCCACGGCGCCGGCCCCAATTGAGTTTTAAGGGCAAGGAATACACCCACCATCCACCTTAGTCAGTAAATAGTAAGTGAAAAATTCCAGGAATAAACAGTTCAGAAGTTTTAACTTGCATATTGTTCCAAGTAGTGTGATGAAATCTCATACCCCCAACTCCAGTGTCTAAGAGGTAAGTCATCCCCTTGACCAGCATATCCACACTGTACATGCTCCTGGCTCATTCATCACATAGTAGCTCTCTTGATTATCAAATCAATTGTTGCAGTGTCACCATGCCCATGTTCAAGTGACTCTTCTTTTACTTAATAATGGCACCAAAATACTAGAGAAGTGATGCTGACAATTAGGATATTCCAAAGAAACAGTGTATATTGTTTTCTTTAAAGGAAAAGGTTTAAGATCTCAATCTAGTAAGAAAAATCTCTCTCTCTCTCTTTCTCTGTAGCTCTGCCTTTCAATAAATAAATAAATTTTTCGAAAGAAGGGGGGGATGCTTGTCACTGTTATGGCGCACTGGGCTAAAACGCCAGCTGCCGTGCTGGCCCCCGATATGAGCGCTCGTTTGTGTCCCTGCTGCTCTACTTCTAATCCAGCTCCCTGCTATTGCACTCCAGAAAGCAATGGATGGCCCATGTGCTTGGGTCCCCGCCACTCACATGGGAGACTCTGATGGAGTTCCAGGGCCCCCGGCTTCAGCCTGACCCAGCCCCAGCCATTGCTGCCATTTGGGGACTAAACTAGTAGATGGAAGATTGATATCTCTTGCTCTCTCTCTCTCTTTCACGCTCACACTCTTTCCCCCTCTGTAACTCTGCCTTTCAAATAAGTAAATAAATCTTTGAAGAAAAAGAAAAATTATTTTGCTGAGGTTGCTAAGATTCAGTAGGAAAGAATCTTCTGTCCGTGCAGTTTTGAAGAAGAGAAAATAAATTTGTGCTAAATGGTTCTCACACCTCACACACTGGCCAGAGGATAAGTGCTTGATTAAGATGAAGAAAACATTAACTTGTATATTTAGTATATATAGGTTAAAATGCTGTCTAAGCTGCCAAGCAGCCACTGAGGGTCTTGGGTCATATCTCCCAGGGATAAGGAGAGGCTTCTGTGTATTTGACTTTAGATGAGGCAGAATGCAGGGCTCATAAAACATTGTTAGGATTTTGTTCCACTTTGCTTTTCTGCATCTTGCCTCCGAGTGATGACAACAGTGGGCCAAGTCGCTGCAGGCTGGTGTGGTTCTCCCATGCTCAGAGCCTCTGGGAAGCCCCTCTTCCACAGCAGTCCTTGTCCATCTCCAGCAAGGACTTGGGTTCACCAGGGCACATAGCCCTGTCAAAAGGGGAAATGGTATGCTCCAGAAATAAAAGAGAGCTCTCTCTCCAGAATTAGAGGGGAAGGACAGGCAAAAATAACTGATATGATTTAATTTTTAAATAATTTGTACTTATTTAGTTAAAAGGCAGAGAGAAAGGTGAACAGAACTCTCCCATCTGCTGTTTCACTACGCAAATGCACGCAGCAACTGGGACTGAGCCAGGCCAAGAGAGCAATTTAGGTCTCCTGTATGAATCACAAGGACCCACTACCTGAGCCATCACTGGCTGCCTCTCAGGATACACATTAGCAGGAAGCTACAATAGGGAGACGGCCAGGACTCAGTCCAGGATGTGTCCAAGCTCTCTGAAATCAAATGCAGGCATCTTAACTGCTGTGCCAAATTCCCATCTCTTATATACGTTTTGTTTTAGTTAGGGAAAGGAAGTTGGATTTCATATCTTTATAAAACCAAGCTGACAGGGCAAAGAAGCTTGTTGATTTAAAAAGTGATACTTCAGAGGCTTACGAACATTTAAGAACATCATTCTGGGGCTGGTGTTTTGGAGCAGCAGATTAAGCTGCTGCCTGCATCTCAGGCATCCCATATGAGCACTGGTTCAAGTCCCAGCTGTTCTGCATCCTATCCAGCTCCCTGGGAAAGCAGCAGAAAATGGCCCAAGTCCTTGGGCCCCTGCCACCCACATGGGAAACCAGAATGGAGTTCCTGGATCCTGGCTTCAGTCCAGCCCAGCACTGGCTATTGTGGCCATTTGGAGAGTGAACCAACAGATGGAAGATCTCCCCCCTCCTCTCTCTTTTTTTTTTAATCATTCTGTCAGACCTAGAAGGCCTTTTGTTTTCTTCTTTTTTGAGAAGCAGGCATAGAGACAGAGATCCTCCATCTACTGCTTCACTCCCCCAAATGACAACAGCGACTGGAACAGCTGGGCCTGGGCCAGATGAAGGCCAGAACTCAGTCCAGGTCTCCCATTTGGATGGCAGCGACTCAAGTACCTGAGCCATCATCAGCAGGAAGCCGAGCCTGGGACTTGACCCCAGGCACTCCAGTAGGAGATGCAGGCATCCTAAGCTGTGTCTTAATCACTCTACCAAGGGCCTGCCCCCTAATTTTCTATTTTCGATTCACTTCCTTTACAGTAAAACTGTCTACTTTGGATTTTTGAGAAGATTGTACCGTAGATAGTTTTGATCAGCCCTGGTTAATTTGTTACTGAAGCAACAATTCAGTTGGTTCAGTTGTGATTATGAACCACCTTTGAGTGGAAGCAGGTAATTTAAAAATGTGTTATCCAGGTCTTTGGGCCATTTCTGATTTTTCCAGAAAAGAGACCTTGACCTCCTTATATTATTTTCTCAGTTTTAGTTATCTATAATCATGAAGTCTCTAAATTTAATTTTTCCCCTTGATGTATCATAGTTTTTCATTAGCACCAAAGATGCAGTATGTTTAAGAGAAAAAATAGTATATTGTCAGAAAAACTGGCATAGAGTTTTGGTAAATGCTTTTACTACACAGTAAAATAAGTGGAAAGATTATAATCAAAGCATTCCCATCTTACTTGTAAACAATTACAGCAGTCCTTACATGGATGCCACTTTAGAAGACTTGGGAAAATTTACTGGATTCCATTCTAATGCAATTAGAGCTAATTTTGTTGTTTAAATGAATAAAAGGTCAGCTAGTAAATCTAGCTTATCTTGAGTTCAGACTTCAATAAATTGTTTTATTTAATTTGTTGTAAAAGATCTTATCCTTAATGGGTCTAGGTCTTATTAGTTCACTTAGGTTTTAAAATATTTATGACCACCTTTTTAGATATGATTTGAATGATGGTTGGAAAGTTTCTCTCTACAGTGTTATCAAGGCCCAAGATCACTAATTTAGTGAATATAGGAAGGTACTTAAGATTTGTTATCTAGAAAAGGCTGATGTAAACTTTGAGAATTTAAATGTTCTTTAACCTGTGACAGGAGATAATTTAGCTGTATCATGGTAACCTTTTGGATACTATCTGATTATAATTTCCCTAAAGATCAAACTACTCACACTTCTGGCATTAAAAAAAAATATGCAGTTACTGCTGAAAACACTTAGATGGTCTTAATAATTATATAACACTAACACAGGATATTTAAATTCTTCACATTTGATTATTTCCTGTTTTATGCCCTGTGGTTTATTTAGATACTACACAATGATTTCAGATGCATGGTGTAATTAACATTAGGGGTGTTTTAGTCACTGCAGGACCTTTTTTTTTTTTTTTTTAACATGGTGGCCAGAGTCTCAGCATGTGGAACAGACTAGCTATTACTTCTTGGCTGTTAGGATTTGCTCCATGGGGCTCCAAGAAGAGTCTAGCCCGTCCATCCTGGCTGTGAAAAGAATCTTCCTCTTGTGCCCTCTTTCTTTTCTGTTTTTCTGGGCCCTCTCTGAAACTTTCCTTGATTATCTCCTCTGTATCTTCCTCTTCCTTTTTCTCACATTTTTCCTTCAACCTTATTCTCCTCTCCTAATCGCACCTTTACCAAACCTATCCTCTGCAGGAGAAAAAGGCTACCTCACTTCCTCATTTCATTCTGGCTTCACGGAACTTAATCATCCTTCAGATGCATTTCCTTCTGGTTTTTCCCTCCCAATCCCACTGCATTGTCATGTGTGCCCTGGAAACTTTCCTGGTTTCTCATTAGGACACTACATGTGTGCTGATTCCCAAATCCAGAGAACGTGCTGCAGACATTACCGTATTAATCCTTCCTGTCGTAGTGGATGTGTGTTTTGCTTGAGCTGTTTTTGAAATGTGTTAGTCTTGTTAGTCTTGGTTCCATACCCACCTGAGTCTTTTCTGTCTTACCATTCCTTTTGTTTTTCTTTTAAGAGCTTCTTTGTCTTGACCTTACTTGCCCTTGACTCACTCCGTTCTTCTAAATTTTCTCATTGACACTTTAGGTTTCCATTATCAAGAATATCTGATTCCCAAATCTTTATTTCCAGCTCACATTTCTCCCCCAAGATCCCCACTGTCTACCTGGTTAGCTACTAGAAAATTCTGCCTGGATGGACCAGCAGCTCCTCAAACATAGCATTTCTAAAATTGGCCACATCATTACTTACTGTATGCTGGTTGTTCATATTGTTATGTTTCTTTTATGTTGATGATGAGACCAAAGCACCTATTTTCAAGCCATTTTAGGCTTTAGAGTAGCTTCAAAGAAGGCAGACACTAATAGAATTAGGAGATTTTCATGTATATCATAATACCAGACTAGACATCCTGGAAATTAATATATGAATGTCTTCTTAGCTCTAAATATTTCCGAAACTGAACAGAGAAGCAAAGAGAAGGGCCCTGTCCAGGGAAATTTCTTGCACTCTTTGCTTGAACGTTCAGCATCGTAGAACTTGCTCAGTACCTTAAAGTCTGGATCTCTCCTCCTTGTGGACCTAGGGGTCAGTAGAACCAGAAAAGGGAAAGTAGCAGTCACAGTGTTATATAACTCACTCCAAAAGTACCTTTAGCTGGAGGAGGTCATGTATAGCTAGAATTTCTAATAAATGCGAATCGCACAATAGTATCTGGGAAACTTAAAACCCTGACCAGGGTCCAGTAGGCCATCAGTAAATGTTAGCTGTGTATCTTCCTCCTTTTAGGGTTGACTGTGAACATTTACTTTTAAAGGTAAATATTTTACATCAAGATACTACTTTATTTTATATATGCTTTAGATAAAATTGATATAAAAAGCAGAAAAGACATTTTAAAGGAACTGCTACTGGCCGGCGCCGTGGCTTAACAGGCTAATCCTCCGCCTTGCGGCGCCGGCACACTGGGTTCTAGTCCCGTTGGGGCGCCGGATTCTATCCCGGTTGCCCCTCTTCCAGGCCAGCTCTCTGCTGTGGCCCGGGAAGGCAGTGGAGGATGGCCCAAGTGCTTGGACCCTGCATCCGCATGGGAGACCAGGAGAAGCACCTGGCTCCTGGCTTCGGATCAGTGCGATGAGCCGGCCGCAGCGGCCATTGGAGGGTGAACCAACGGCAAAAAGGAAGACCTTTCTTTCTGTTTCTCTCTCTCACTATCCACTCTGCCTGTCAAAAAATAAAAATAAAAAATAAAGGAACTGCTACTAAATGTAGATATATATGGCTTTGTTTCTTTAATTATAAAATAATACCAAGGGCCAGTGTTTTCTATGTAAACTGTTTAGAAATGTTTAACTTAGAAAGCAAAAATTCTTCCCACATCCTGCATTTTCCCAAAGATAACCACTGCTAACTGGTATATATTTCAGCAATTTAAAAAATATATTTTTATATTTGTTACATTATAATCAGGGTTTGTTTGTTTTTAAAGACTTACTTATTTCTTTGAAAGGCAGAGTTAGAGAGAGAAGGAAGGACAGACAGAGATCTTCCATCTACTGGTTTCCTCCCCAAATGGCCACAACAGCCAGGGCTGTGTCAGACTGAAGCCAGGAGCTTCTTCCAGGTCTCCCACTTGGGTGCAGTGGCCCAAGAACTTGGGCTATCCTCTGATGCTTTCCCAGGCACATTAGCAGGGAACAGGATCAGAAATGGAGCAACTGGGACTCAAACCAGCACCCACATAGGATACTCATGCTGCAGGCCATGGCTTTAACCCACTGCACCACAGGGCCAGTCCTAATCAGGATTATCTTATATACACTATTCTACAGCTTGTCCTCCCTACTCCCTTAACAATAGATCGTGGACAATTTCCCATGTCTTTATGACATGAGATTTCATTTTACTGTCATATCATAATTTTTTTATCTTTACAATTTTTGAACATTTAAGTTTCACATTTTTGCTATTATAAAGAAACAGTACCCTTCTATATAGATCTTTGTTTATTCAGCTGTCACTCAGGCAAAGATGTTACCTCTGAATACCTGAATATTTAATTCTTTTATTTTTATTTATTTATTTATTTATTTTTTTGACAGGCAAAGTGGATAGTGAGAGAGAGAGAGACAGAGAGAAAGGTCTTCCTTTTTGCCGTTGGTTCACCCTCCAATGGCCGCTGCGGCCGGCTCATCGCACTGATCCGAAGCCAGGAGCCAGGTGCTTCTCCTGGTCTCCCATGGGGTGCAGGGCCCAAGCACTTGGGCCATCCTCCACTGCCTTCCGGGGCCATAGCAGAGAGCTGGCCTGGAAGAGGGGCAACCGGGATAGAATCCGGCGCCCCAACGGGACTAGAACCCGGTGTGCTGGCGCCGCAAGGCGGAGGATTAGCCTGTTAAGCCACTGCGCCGGCCCTAAATACTTAATTCTTTCAAGAGATTATTGTCAAATTATCATCCAATGGCTACATTAATTAAAATTCTCACCACCAGGGCTGGGTATTGTGGTTTAGTGGTTAAGTTACTGTTTGGGATCCCACCTTCTATATCGGAGTGCCTGATTTGAGTCCCAGCTCCTCCACTTCCAATGCAGCTTTCCGCTAACGCACATCCTAATGCAGTGAGTGATCACTCAAGTACTTCGGTCCCCACCATCTACACGGGAGATCAGGATTGAACTCCTGGCTCCTAGTTCCTGCCTGGCCCAGCCCCAGCTGTTGCAGTTTTGTTTGGTAAGTTAAGATTTCTGGCCGGCGCCGCGGCTCACTAGGCTAATCCTCTGCCTTGAGGCGCCGGCACACCGGGTTCTAGTCCCGGTCGGGGCACCGATCCTGTCCCGGTTGCCCCTCTTCCAGGCCAGCTCTCTGCTGTGGCCAGGGAGTGCAGTGGAGGATGGCCCAAGTGCTTGGGTCCTGCACCCCATGGGAGACCAGGAGAAGCACCTGGCTCCTGCCATCGGAACAGCACGGTGCGCCGGCCGCAGCGCGCCAGCCACAGCGGCCATTGGAGGGTGAACCAACGGCAAAAGGAAGACCTTTCTCTCTGTCTCTCTCTCTCACTGTCCACTCTGCCTGTCAAAAAAAAAAAAAAAAAAAAGATTTCTGTCTGTCTGCCTTTCAAAAAATAACCTTTTTTTAATGCACCACCACATTAAATGAAAATGAAGTGTATGTATTATGTATGAATATAAGAAGATTCAATTAAGTCTAATTGTTATGAATTTCCAGAAGACTCTTGGCAACAATTAATAGTTTTCTGTGAAAAACTAGCTCCATTCTTCTCCCTTACTTTATAGAAACGTTTCATCCTTGGGGGGAACATTTAGCTTTGGAGTTGTTTACATGTTTACTCAGGCTATTCCCAGATATCTTCTGAATATGGAAGTCCTCAGGGCAGTCACCATCTCAGGTAGATTTTTCTTCATTGAGTGCATTATTTATATAAAGCATAACACTACAAATAATTGTGAGAATGTTTGTGCTTTGGAGTTTATGTGTCAAAGTAATCTGGGCAAAGGAACTGGTAAATATTATGCATTTATTCATATGTTTGTGAGTATCCAGTTTATAAAAAAAAGTTTTTAAGTCCTGTCTATTTGATGATGATGTTACTGTTATATCGAGGTTGTCAGGAAACATTTTTCCTTGGTCCTTTGACCATTTCCACATATCTTTTAAATAAACAACTATTATAACTCCCTATGAATATCTAAAATAATACATTGCTTTAAAGATTTATTTTTGGTAAATACCACAGTACAATTTTTGTAAGAAAAATTTCAGTATTCTATTTGTTTCCTATTGTTTAGTCACTGTATAGTTTTTCCAAGAATTTGCTAGAATGTGTTATATCAAGCTTAGCTTTGCCCCAAGTGGTAGCAGAACTGTGAACTGAAGCACATAATCTACTAGTATTGCTACTCAGAGACAGACCTAGAAGTCCAAACAAGCTGAGGTCATGTGTCCAGCTTTGAGCAATCACTGTAGCCATGGAGTATGCTCTCATTGGCCAGGTTCACATGTGCTACTTAGAACTAGGAGTAAGACATACCTTACCCAAGACTCAAATGATGGAGAGAGTGCTGAAGCCAGGAAAAGGAAAATAGGTACCACATACAAATAGGCAAGCCAGGGATGAGTGTTGTAGCACAGTGAGTTAAGTCTCCTCTTGAGATACCTGCATGCCTTGGGAGGCAGCAAGTAATAGCTCAAGTGCCATTCGCTTGGAAAACAACTGATGGAGTTCCAGTACCTGTCATTGTCCTGGCCCAGCCCTGGCCTTTGTGGCCATTTGAGGAGTGAACCAGCAGATGGAAGATCTTTCTCTGCCTGTGTTGTATATCTCTCGCTCCCTGTCTCTGTCTCTCTCTTTCAAATAAAATGAAAATAAATAAATTTGAAATTTTTTAAATGAAAAATTCATGGAAAATGCATATTACAAATAAGCTACATGAATTTCAAAAAATTCTTACACCAAAATAAACTTAGCTTTTAACTGCATTTTTCTATGAACTTTTTAGAATAACGTCATACGTATAGCTAGTTACTACTTCAGCTCACAGGTGAATATATATGTGTGTATGTGTGTGTGTATGTGTATCTCACATGCTCTAAATAAGTAGATACCATATTTTTCCATGCTGTTTACAAAGGAAGATAAGAATTCATATACAACATGGTGATTGTTGATGAAAACCAGCTGCTGTTTTCAAATTTTAATATATTTTGAAGTGGTGATGTTGGATTTTCCAAGCATGACTTCAGTAATAACTGAATTTTATAAAACTCTAGTAAGATACAAATCTCAATCATAATCTTTTTCATTTTTCAAGTTCACTGACTATCATCTTATTGCTTTTAATCTTTTCAAATAACTTGTACTGTTATTTGATCTTTAAAAAAAGAAAAATAATAAAGGTGTATCTTTTATGTTAACTTGCATCTTGAACACATTTTCACCTAAAAGCATCTTTTACTTAGTGATTGTTCATCCTCTAGAGTCTAGGCTTAGGATTGTTGAAAGTAAGGTTTCATCCATATTGAATGTTCGCTTTTATTTGGCTTAGCTTTTTCTTAATAAAACCGCCCTCTTGTTGTCCATAAAGAAAGAATAGCCTGGGAACCAGCATTGTAGTTAAGCCGCCACTTGAAACGGTGCATCCCACACGGGTGCCAGTTCATATGCTGGCTGCTCCACTTCCGATCCAGCTCCCTGCTAATGTGCATGCACAAGCAGCAAGAGATGGCCTGTGTATTTGGGCCCCCGCCACCCTCCTGGGAGAGCCAAATGAAGCTCCTGGCTTCCTCCTGGCCCAGCCCCTGGCCATTGCAGCCATTTGGTGAGTAAACCAGCAGATGGAAAACATGTGTGTGTGTGTGTGTGTGTCTGTAACTCTGCCTAAAAGCAAAAGAAAAATTTTGAGGGAGCCGGCACTGTGGTGTAGCGGGTAAAGCTGCTGCCTGCAGTGCTGGCATCTCATATGGACGCCAGTTCGAGTCCCAGCTGCTTTACCTCCTGTCCAGCTCTCTGATATGGCCTGGGAAAACAGTAGAAGTTGGCCCAATCCCATGGGCCCCTGCACCCGCATGGGAGACCCTGAGGAAGCTCCTGACTCCTGGCTTCAGATCAGCGCAGCTCCGGCCATTACAGTCAATTGGGGAGTGAACCAGCGGATGGAAAATCTCTCTCTCTCTCTCTCTGCTGCTTCTCTCTCTGTGTGATTCTGGCATTCAAGTAAAATAAATAAATCTTTAAAAAAAAAATTTTTTTTTAAATAAAGAACAGTCTTTCTGGGGCCGGTGCTGTGGTGTAGCGGGTAAAAGCCACCATTTGCAGTGCCAGCATCCCATGAGTGCCGGATCGAGTCCCAGCTGCTCCACTTCCAATCCAGCTCCCTGCTATGGCCTGGGGAAGCAGTAGAAGACAGCCCAAGTCCTTGGGCCCCTGTACCCGCATGGGAGACTTGGAGAAAGCTCCAAGCTGCTGGCTTCAGATTGGTGCAGCTCCAGCCGTTGCAGCCATCTAGGGGATAAACCAGTGGATGAAAGACCTCTCTCTCTGCCTCTGCCTCTCTGTCTCTGCCTCTCTGGAACTCTGCCTTTCAAACAAATAAGTAAAATCTTTAAAAAAAAAAAAAAAAGTCTTTCTGAAATCACAAAATATTCTGGAAGCTCTTTTTTGTTATTATTTTAAAGAGATACAGACAGAGAGCTGTCATTCACTGGTTCACTCCCCCCAAATGCCTGCAACAGCTGGGGCTGGGCCAGGCAGAAACTAGGAGCCAGGAGTTCAATCCTGATCTCCCATGTGGCTGGCAAGGACCTCGTTAGCCGGAAGCTGGAATCAGGAATGGAGCCGGGGCTCAAACCCAGGTGCTCGAATATGGGATGCAGGTGTCCCAAGCAGCATCTTAGCCATCTTAACCTTCTGAAAGAAGGCCAGATGCCCTCCCCTCTTTTAGAAGTTCTGACTCTTTGAAAAGAACCCTCAAATTACTCCAGGTAGCAGTCTCAGAATTTATATTTTATGTTGTTGTTTTGTTGGTTAGTTGGGGTTTTTTTATAGATTTATTCATTTGAAAGTCAGAGTCAGAGTTACACAGAGAGAGAAGGAGAGGCAGAGAGAGAGAGAGAGAGAGTCGTCTTCCATCTGCTGGTTCACTCCCCAGTTGGCAGCAACGGCCAGAGCTGCGCCGATCCAAAGCCAGGAGCCAGGAGCTTCTTCCTGGTCTCCCACGTGGGTGCAGGGCCCAAAGACTTGGGCCATCTGCTGCTGCTATCCCAGGCTGCTGGATCGGAAGTGGAGCAACCAGGATTTGAACTGGTGACCATATGGGATGCTGGCACTGCAGGCAGCAGCTTTACCTGCTACGCCACAGTGCCAGCCCCAGAGTTTATACTTTTGAAAAGCTGATCTGCATTTAAGAAACTCTAATTTTTATTATATACATAAAACAACTGTATTAAAGGAGAGAGAATGGTAAGTGGAAAATTTGAATCAGATACCTGTTCTCAGAAACATAAATATCAAACAGAAGGTATAAAGAAAGGCTAGAAGAGCTAGATCTGAAATTATTTAGAAATTCAGGCTACTCATTGCAGCTAGAAAAGGTTAAACAACTTAGGGATAGTAGAATTTGAATAGAACACTAAAAGGTGAATAACATTTGGAAATGGAGAAATATGAAGAAGAATAAAAACAAAGATGTATCAAGAAAATAACTAACAACATTAATAACATTTTGCCATAAGAAATTTCCATTTTGTTCTATTTACATAGCAGTACATATGTACCCTAGGTTTGTTAGGTTTTATGGCCCTAAATCATTCTAATTTGAATATATATCACAAACTTTTTTTGACATGTTTGAATCAACATTTTAAGACATAAAACAAAGAATAAAATTATATACTTGCATGTACCCATCACCTGGATAGATTTAACACATACCAAAATTTTGCCACACTTGCTTGATATTTTTTCTTTTCCTTTTTTTTTAAAAAAAGTATATGTTATTGGTTTTATTAACTTATTTATATTTTTATTTGAAAGGTATACAGAGAGAGGTATCTTTAGTCACTGGTTCACTCCCCAAATTCATACAACAGCTAGAGCTGGCCAGACCAAAGCCAAGAGTCTGGACCTCAGGTCAGATCTCCTATGTAGGTAGCAGGGACAGTTACTACGTGCTGCCTCCTCAGGTGCATGTTAGCAGGAAGCTGGGATTGGAAGTAGATTCAGGACTTGAACCCAGGCATCCCGCTATGGAATGCGGGCCTCCCAACCACCACACCAGTTGCCTACCCCTGTTGGATCAGTTTCTTTTTCTTTTTTTCCCCCAAAGCATGACCAAGTGAATCCAGGCTTAATATCATCCCACTGTTGTTTTGCTTAAGTTTGCAGCTCTAAAACTAGGGTAATATAATCACAATACTGTTATCATGTATAAAAATATGAACATTTTCCTTGCTACTGTATAATACCTAGTCAGTATTCAGATTTCTCTATTTGCCTCAGAAATATCTTTTAGCAGTTGTTTATTTGAATCAGTATCCAAACTAGACTTACACTTTACACTTTCAGTGGGCAGCTGTTATTTCGATGGAAGCTAGCTGTTATTTCTCCTCTGCACTACAACCTCCCTCCTTTTGGCCATGCTGTTGGCTTCTTGAGGAACCAGATAATTTGTCCAGGAGAATATCTCATTTTCTGCATGTGTTTGCTTCCTTGTAGTGTCATTTATTGTTCTATCCCTGTAGCAGGCATTTGGCTCTGAAGACTCGAGTACAGTTCAGCCTCTACCCCTTTTTTTGTGCAAGGCTACTTTTCAGCTCTGTGCTTCCTGTCACGTCACATCAGTAAGCACATGATATGTGGTTATCATACTCATGGATACTGAATCATTCACTTCAGTATGCCTTGTGTATTGGTGGAGTGGGTTTTTTTATTCAATCATTCCTTTCTCATGTATCCGCTGAAATCCTTCAGTGAAGGTGCACTTTTCTTCATCAGATAGAGCACAGTGCTTGCTTACCCTAAACAGTTCACCTGGAGCGGCAGGATAAAAGCTTAATTATTATTTTTTTTTTTTACTTGCCAGTTTTCAGTGAAAGGAGTTGATGGAGTTGATATAGAGGTGATAGTAGAATTTGAATAGAACACTAAAAGGTAAATAACATTTGGAAATGGAGAAATATGAAGAAGAAAAATAAAAGCAAAGATGTATCAAGCAAATAACTGACAACATTAATAACATTTTGCCATAAGAGGTGATTATTGGGTTTTGGAAAGGGCTCTCTCCCCTCTCTGAACCAGTGTGTCTCTTCTTTTTTCCCCTCCTCCCCTGTCCCTCTGCTCCTACTCTCTTCTAAGTTCTTTTTCTTGTTCACATTGTCCCATCCTGACTAATGGGAACTCCTTCATATTGTCTACTACGTATCAACACACTCCCATGTGTGTTAGATAGTTTTCTTATTCTCTGGTATAACATGTTCCAAATTCATCGTGTAGCATATTTCCACAGACCTGGAAATAGCCATTTCTGTAAGGAACATTGGTTTCTTTTGGTGGGGAATGGTTTCTAAAAGTCACCATCTGGCACTAGAGGTGTCCATTATTACTATGCGAGTATCATTGCTTCTAGGCCTTTACATGATACAAGACTAGACAGCTGACATATTTGAAAAGAAGAGACCAAGTACAATGAGTTTATTCTGGTATTTCCAACACAGATTTAACATTACTATTACCTCTTTGAATTTGTTTCTTCATCTTTTCTTTTACATCAGAATCTTGAATCTTAACAGCATTATCATAATTACTTGCTTTTTTCTATAGGAACTGTATAAAACATTTTTTTTCAATGTTTGCTCTTAAAATAAATTTTACTATGGGGAGACTATTAGGACGTAGCAGATTAAGCCACTACTTTGAGACTGCTGCATCTCATATCAGATTGCCTAGCATCAAATCCCACCTCCACTACCAATCCAGTTTTCTGCTAGTGTGCACCCTGGGAGTCAACAGGTGATGGTTCAAGTGTTTAGGTTCCCTCCACCTATAAGAGAACCAGAAAGAGCTCCTGGCGTCTGCCAAGGCCAGCTCAGACCGTTGCAGATATTTGAGGAATGAACCAGTACATGGCAGACCTCTCTCCCTCTGTCACTCTGCCTTTTAAATAAATATTAATAAATAAATAAACTTTAAGAAAATAAATGAGTAAATAAATAAATCCCACTACAGATGTATGAACAAAGTGTTGTTTCTCCTAAAGGCACTTAAAATAATTTTTTCTGCAAAGTTGTGGCACCAGTCATATACATTAAGGTTCATTCATTCCACTTCATCTCATTTGGACTTCATACACAGTTTTTAAAAGTTGAATTTTCTAAATGTGCAGGCCATTTCGCCACCTCTGAAGTTGAAACTACATGACAAGTTGTATTCGGAAGTCTTGCTGTCATCCCTGTTCTTGTAACCTTGTTCATTCCTTACCCTCTAGGTTACCAGTGTGGGTATTTTTTATTATTATCCTCTTAATATAACTCTGCAAATTTGAGAAAATGTAATTTGTAGGAGTATTAATGCCCTTTTTGTGTATTTTACCTATTTTGGACTTTGACAATAGAAATATGAGGGATCTTCAAAAATTTCATAGAAAATGTGTATTAACCAACTATGCTTGGATTTCAGAATTTTCGTGCACCAAAATAAACTTATCTTTTAATTCCATTTTTCACCACCTTTTTAAAGTACCCTGTGTAATCATTTGGGCATCTCCCTTAGTAATAAAGATTCTATAATGACTATATTTTTCTCTAATTATTTCATGCAATTTGTTTCATTTTTCAAATAGGTCAAGCCTTTATTAAAAGACAAAATATTTTTGGCCAGCGCCGTGGCTCAACAGGCTAATCCTCAGCCTAGTGGCGCGAGCACACCGGGTTCTAGTCCCGATCGGGGCGCCGGATTCTGTCCCGGTTGCCCCTCTTCCAGGCCAGCTCTCTGCTGTGGCCCGGGAGTACAGTGGAGGATGGCCCAAGTGCTTGGGTCCTGCACCCCATGGGAGACCAGGAGAAGCAACTGGCTCCTGCCTTCAGAACAGCGCGGTGCGCCGGCCGCAGCGCGCCAGCCACAGCGGCCATTGGAGGGTGAACCAACGGCAAAAGGAAGACCTTTCTCTCTGTCTCTCTCACTGTCCACTCTGCCTGTCAAAAAGTAAAAAAAGGCCGGCGCCGTGGCTTAACAGGCTAATCCTCCGCCTTGCGGCGCCGGCACACCGGGTTCTAGTCCCGGTCGGGGCACTGGATTCTATCCCGGTTGCCCCTCTTCCAGGCCAGCTCTCTGCTATGGCCCGGGAAGGCAGTGGAGGATGGCCCAAGTCCTTGGGCCCTGCACCCGCATGGGAGACCAGGAGAAGCACCTGGCTCCTGGCTTCGGATCAGCAAGATGCGCCGGCCGCAGCAGCCACTGGAGGGTGAACCAACGGCAAAAAGGAAGACCTTTCTCTCTGTCTCTCTCTCTCACTATCCACTCTGCCTGTTAAAAAAAAAAAAAAAAAAAAAAGACAAAATATTTTTAATGTGGGCTATGACAAGATAAAATATACATTTTATGAAATGATGTGAATATTCCAGAGGAAAACCATGAACTTGAAGAATTAAATCCATGTATACTTGTGTTATATGAATGCTAACATTCAATCAACATTGGCCGGCAGCGCGACTCACTTGGCTAATCCTCTGCCTGCAGCGCCGGCACCCCGGGTTCTAGTCCCATTTGGGGCGCCGGATTCTGTCCCAGTTGCTCCTCTTCCAGTCCAGCTCTCTGCTGTGACCCAGGAAGGCAGTGGAGGATGGCCCAAGTGCTTGGGCCCTGCACCCACATGGAAGACCAGGAGGAAGCACCTAGCTTCTGGCTTCAGATCGGCACAGTGCGCCGGCCACAGCAGCCATTTGGGGGGTGAACCAACAGAAAAGGAAGACCTTTCTCTCTGGCTCTCTCTCTAACTCTGCCTGTCAAAAAAAAAAAAAAAAAATCAACATAAATCTGATTCTTATATTTTATTTGAGTATTTGTTCCTTTTGATCTAATACAGAATGTAAAAATGACTATGTTATAATTTAGCATCTTAAGTAATGATACTGTAAAATATAATTTCTCCCAAATCCTGAATATTTATTTATATGACTAAGTTAGATAAATTGAATACTTAGTGCATTAGTTTTATCTTTCCATCCAACAAGTAATCCAAAAACTTAGCAATTTAAAACAATAAGCAACAGGTACTTCTAGTTTCTTTTGGGTTAGGGATTGGGTAGCTTTTTGCTCAGGTCCCATGCCATGCTGCTGTGTCTGCAGTCATCTGAAGGCCTCACCAAGGCTGGAGAATCCCCCTCAAGCTCACACACATAGCACAGCTTCCTGCTGGCTTCCTCCAGAATGAGTGATCCCAAGGAGAGCGTAGTAGAAGCTACACTGTCTTCTAGGACCTAAGCTTGGAGTATTTCACAGCAACCTGTCAGTCACCAAGTAAGCTTGTTCAGTCAGCAAGGGGGTGTGTGAATGCCACGCTTGGGCTTAGCACTTTGGGGACTTTAAATAAGAAAGCAAAAATAGGAAGGACACATAAACACATATGTATATACTATTGATCCAAGTGTGAGTTTTATAGTAATAGTGTGAAATCTCATTGATTTTTTTTATTTGTTTTAAAGAAGATTTAGTTTAAATACAACATAGGAATCTGTTTTTAAAGGTCAGTGATATTTCTGGGAGTTACTAAAATTCTAACTCTGAAGAACAAAAATGAATTTAATGAATAGAACATACTTTTTCATCATAGTGGCTTTTCTCTCATTGAAGAACTTCCTTCTTCAGAAGTTTATGTAAAATTATTAGAAGTAGTTACAGTAGTTTTTACCTGTGGCATCATTTTGTTACCATTTAAAAATGGCTGTTCACTTTTAGGGGTAAATAAGTAAGCCATTGTGAGGGAACTTTTGAACTGCGCACGAAGTTTAGTAGCCAGTTATTCAGACTTTGATCATTTAGATTACTGGTTTCATAGTGTTTGCACACAATAGCTGAATAATGAGGATCATTAAACTCCCTGTACAGATATATCCAAATTGTGTTTGCCTCTAACCTTGAAGGCTCTGTGGGGCTTGGGAGGTAAGGACTGGCTCTTTATTGACTTGTCAAGCTGTGAGTTTGCATTACAGGCCATGCAGCTCATGACCTGTTCTGTTTGTTTCACTGTTTTGTGGTGGGGAAACAGGTAAAGAAATCCTGCTGAAAATCCCTCTTTCTGCATGTTTTTATGAATAACACCAGTGTTTATAGCAGTTAGTGCACTGTGATCAAACCCTCCAAAAGATGTAATGTTAGCAGCATGGAGCCATTGTGGGACACAGCTGTGGGCGGTGTTGGTTTCTCTGCTTATTCAACAGAAAGCTGTGGAGGAGCCCTTACTATGCAATTAAATAGGAGGGAAAAAGTGATACTTCAGGCAGAAAAACATAGAGTAGCAAAACACTGTCGAAAGGTATGAAACAATGCAGACTGGCAATGAAGAAGGCCAATGGAAACCTTAATTATTTTTACAAATATCAAATTAGGTTAACTGGTGATCATTTATCTCATAAGTGATGATAATATGTTATACTCTTATTCAGTATTTTCCTGTAGTGTTGAGAATTTTAAGAAATGATTAAAGATTTCTTTTAAAGCTAAGCTATATGTTCAGTTACAAGTCACTTAGAAGCTAAAATCAAAATAACTTTCAAACTAATAGTAAATTTTCTCTTGAACTTCAAAAGAATTAGGAAAAACTGGTTACTTTAGTGCCTGTATAATACCAATCTGTTGCCTAGAAAACATAAAGTTAAGATATATATATATATATATATTTTTTTTTTTGACAGGCAGAGTGGACAGTGAGAGAGAGAGACAGAGAGAAAGGTCTTCCTTTTTGCCGTTGGTTCACCCTCCAATGGCCGCCGCGGCTGGCACGCTGCGGCCGGCGCACCGCGCTGATCCGATGGCAGGAGCCAGGTACTTCTCCTGGTCTCCCATGGGGTGCAGGGCCCAAGCACTTGGGCCATCCTCCACTGCACTCCCTGGCCACAGCAGAGAGCTGGTCTGGAAGAGGGGCAGCCAGGACAGAACCAGAGCCCTGACCGGGACTAGAACCCGGTGTGCCGGCGCCGCAAGGCGGAGGATTAGCCTAGTGAGCCGCAGCGCTGGCCAAGATATATATTTTTTAATTTAAAAGGGTGGCCGGCGCCGCGGCTCACTAGGCTAATCCTCCGCCTGCAGCACCGGCACACCAGGTTCTAGTCCCCGTCGGGGCGCTGGATTCTGTCCCGTTTGCCCCTCTTCCAGTCCAGCTCTATGCTGTGGCCAGGGAGTGCAGTGGAGGATGGCCCAAGTGCTTGGGCCCGCAACCCACATGGGAGACCAGGAGAAGCACCTGGCTCCTGCCATCGGATCAGCGTGGTGCGCCGGCCGCAGCACGCCGGCCGCAGCAGCCATTGGAGGGTGAACCAACGGTAAAAGAAGACCTTTCTCCCTGTCTCTCTCTCTCTCTCTCACTGTCCACTCTGCCTGTCAAAAAAAAAAAAAAAAATTAAAAGGGATAATTAAATGGAAGAAAGTGTCAGGCATTTTGGAAATTTTTTTGATAAGTTTTTTCCATCAAAGTGCCACTTCTCTAAACAAAAAAAAAAAAAAATAAGAAAATATATACAGGCAGAAGTTTCTGAGATTTCAGGTACTAACTCATAAAATGGCTGAATAATTTTTTTAGAGCCATTGGCAACACTGGTATTCTAAGCAGTTTTCATACAGATAGTTATCAGGCCTTAAAATGGTAAGGGAGAAATGTAGGAAAAATGAAAAAAAATTAAAAGAGATTGGGAAAGAGTCAGGTAAGGCAGATAATATCCATTATGTGTGTGGTGTAGCTCAAAGCCACTTCCAGGAAGCAGGATGAAGCCTTCATGATCTAACTGTACTTTGTGTGGGTGTAGTAAATGCATCTTAGTCTGAGGGCGATTAAGTAGGAGAGGGAGAATTAGAGTGCAGGTTGGCAAACAAAAATCTCAGGGGTCTCGGGAATCATTAAATGGTAGAAGAGGAAGGTAGGCTAGAAGGAAATACAGAATATCACAGAAAATTGGCCTACATTTTAAGTATATTTATTTTTTAAAATTTTTTTTATTTTAATTTTCTGTGAAAGGCAGAGAGACACAAAGAAATTTTCCATCCACTTATTCACTCCCGAAATAGCCTCAACAGCTGAGGCTGGGGCAGGCTGAAGCCAGGAGCCTGGAACTCAGTGTGTATCTCCACATGGGTGGCAGCAACGTAAATACTTGAGCCATCACCTACTGCCTCCCAGGGTGTGCACTAGCAGGAAGTTAGAATAGGAAGCAGAACCAAGACAAACCCCGGCACTCCAGAAGGGGATGTGAGCACCACATGCAACGTCTTAACTGCTGCACCAATGCCTTCCCCTATTTTAAAGTGTTTTAAAAGTAAAATGATCATAGAATTTTTTCTGTAATAGGCATTATGCTTATTAAAGCTGATGAATATTATGACTTTAATACTGCAAATGATTCAAAGTTGATTAAGGTACAAATCTTACTTTTAAGAGATTTGGTGCCTATTGTGGATACAAAGACAGGTATGTACATAATTGGGATACAAAGCAGTCATAGGTATGGTATTTCTTTAAAAAGAAAAGACTCAGGGCAAATATTTGGTAGATGAATCAAGACTCTGCTTGGGACACTCATATCAGAGTGCCTGGATTCAAGTCCCAGCTCTAGTCGCGATCCAGCTTCCTCCTGGCGCACATCCTGGGATACAGCAGATGATGCTCAAGTACCTAGGTCCCTAATACCCTCATGGGAGACCTGCATGGAGCTCCAGGCTCCCAGATTCAGTCTGGTTCAGCGCCAGCTGTTGCAGGCATTTGGGGAGTCAACCAATAAATGGAAGATCTCTCTCTACCTACCCTTCTTTCCCTCTACCTTACAAATGAAATGAAAATAAATTAAAATTTAAAAAAAGAAAAGATCCAACACTGTGAACCAACCTTAACAGTTCAGACTTATTATTTTAATTATGTGATAGCATAATTGTGTGAAGCTGTCTTCCCTTCTCCATCCCTCAGCCTTTTTCTTAGTGATGTCTGCTAATGACGGTACACTCAGTTTAGAAACTCTAAATAATGCAGCTGTTTGATTCAGCTCACGGCTTTTATTCCACAAATTTATTGTCAACACTTGTCTTAAAAGCTTTAGCCAGTGGAGCAGGTGTTGTGGTGCAGTGAATTAAGGCACTGCTTGGGATGCCAGCATCCCATATCACAGTGTCAGTAATGCATTCTAGGAGGTAGCAGATGATGGCTCGTATGCTTGGGCCCCTGCCACCCACATGAGAGAGCCCAGTGGAGTTCCTGCCTCCTGGCTTCAGCCTGGTCCAGCCCTGCATGTTGCAGGCATTTGGGGTGTGAACCAACAGATGGACGATCTCTCTGTATTTTTGTCTTTCTCTCTCTCTGTCTCTCTGCCTTTTAAGTAGATAAAAACAAATATTCTTAAAAAGATTTTAGCCAAGTCATCATTTTTCCCCAATAATTGCTGAAGTTGATATACATACAGAAAGGTGAGCAAGTTCTAAGAGAACTCAATTAAACCATTGTTTAAAAGTTACAAGTGGGGGCCAGCACTATGACTAGCACAGACATCCCATATGGGCACTGGTTTGAGCCCCACGCTGCTCAGCTTCTGATACAGCTCCCTGCTAATATGCCTGGGAAAGCAGTGGAGGATGGCCCAAGTGCTTGAGTGCTTGGCCCCCTGAACCCAGGTGGGAGACCCAGAAGAAGTTTTGGGCTCCGGCTGTTGCAGCCATTTTAGTGAACTAGTGGATGGAAGATCTCTGTCCCTCTCTCTCTCTCTCTCTCTCTCTCTCTCTCTCTGCAACTCTGCCTTTCAAATAAATAAACAAATAAATCTTTAAAAAACAAAGTTGGGGTTGGCACTGTGGTAAATTAGGCTGAGCCTCTACCTTCAGTGCCAGCATTGCCTATGGGCACCAGTTTGTGTCCCAGCTGCTCCCCTTTGATCCAGCTCTCTGCTTAGGGCCTGGGAAAGCAGTGGAAGATGGCCTAAATGCTTGGGCCCCTGCACCTGCATTGGGGGGGCCTGGAGGAAGCTCCTCACTCCTGGTTTCAGATCAGTTTATCTCCAGCAGTTGCAGCCATTTGAGGAGTGAACCAGTGGGTGGAGGAACTTTGTCTCTCCTTCTCTCTGTCTGTGGCTCTACCTCTCAAATAAATAAATAAATGAAATGGGGGGGAGGGGTGATTTATCTGAAAGGCAGAGTTAGAGAGAAGAAGAGACAGATTCACTGATTCACTCCCCAAATTTCACAACAGGCAAAATCAGGCCAGGCTGAAGCCAGGAGCCAGGAACTTTAATCAGATCGCCCACATGGGTGGTGGGAACCCAAGAACTTGGGCCATCATCTGCTGCCTTCCAGGTGTCCTATCAGGAAGCTACATCAGAAGCAAGAATTAGCTGGAACTCAAACCAGCATTCCCATATGGGATGCAGGCATCCCAAGCAACTTAAGCCACTGAACCATAACGCCTACCCCATATTCTTGTTTGCTTTTCTTTTTCTTTTGGAAAAAAAAAAAAAATTGAGTCTAGGGCTGGTGCTTAGTATAGCAGGTTAAGCTGCCACCTGCAGTGCCAGCATCCCCTATAGGTACTGATTAAAGTACTGTCTGCCCTACTTCCAATCCACCTCCCTGATAATGTGCCTGGGAAAGCAGTGGAAGAAGGTCCAAGTCCTTGAGCCCCTGCCACCCATGTGGGAGACGAGAACAGACTTCCGAGCTGGCGCTGCGGCTCAACAGGCTAATCCTCCGCCTTGCGGCGCCAGCACACCGGGTTCTAGTCCCAGTCGGGGCACTGGATTCTGTCCCGGTTGCCCCTCTTCCAGGTCAGCTCTCTGCTATGGCCCGGGAGTGCAGGGGAGGATGGCCCAAGTGCTTGGGCCCTGCACCCCATGGGAGATCAGGAGAAGCACCTGGCTCCTGCCTTCGGATCAGTGCGATGTGTGGCCGCGGCGGCCATTGGAGGGTGAACCAACGGCAAAAAGGAAGACCTTTCTCTCTGTCTCTCTCTCTCACTGTCCACTCTGCCTGTCAAAAAAATAAATTAATTAATTAAAAAAAAAAAAAGAACAGACTTCCAAGCTTCTGGCTTCAGCCTAACCCAGCAGTGGCCAATTCAGCTATTTGGGGAGTGAACCAGCAGATGGAAGATCTCTCTCTCTCTCTCTCTCTCTCCCTCTCTCTCTGTAAATCTGCCTTTCAAATAAACATAATAAAATCTTTTAAAAAGACTAATTTTTAAAAAATTGAGTCTTACTATACATACAATATGCACCTTTTTTTTTATGAACATACCAGTGTGGGAGGCATTTATATAAGTATACATGGTGTGTGTAACACCACTTTGAAGAATGTTGTATTTTGTTCATCATTTATTTCATCAGTTCCCTACTTTGGTGTATTTTCAATTGAAGTCATTCTTGTTTTTTATTGAATTGCCATCAAAAACAGTGCTATAGATAATACTCTTTACCCTATATCTTTGCATAGTTTTCTATTTCCTCAAGATAAATTTCTAGAAACATAGTTGCTATTAAAGAGCTTGTACATTTTTAAGGTTGATAACATAAGATGTTGTCAATCTTTTTAATCTTTCCCCAAAAAAGGCATTTTAATGTCATGTTCGTATCTTTTATTACTATGATTACCATGAAGATAGAACAGTTTTTGCTATCTATTGGCTGGTTTTTTTCTTTCTTTCTTTGTATTCTGTATTACTTACATGTGTCCTTGCTCATGTTTGAATAAAGTCATTAAGTGTTTTATTCTATTTGGAAGAATTCTTTATGTAATAAATATTGAATCCTTTCCCATGTATGTTGCATATAATTTTCTTTGTCTTCCCTTTTAGCTTTGTGATATTTTATGTCATATAAATTGTTGTAAGTCAAATCAATGTTTTCCTTTTTTTTTTTTTTTTAAGATTTATTTACTTATTTGAAAGGCAGAGTGACAGAGTGAGAGGAGAAACAGTGAGAGAGATTTTCCCTCTGCTGGTTCACTCCCCAGATGGCTGCAACAGCCAGGGCTCAGCCAAGCCAAAGCCAGGAGCCTAGAACATCCTGGCAGGGGCCCAGGCACCTGGGCCATCTTCTGCTGCTTTCCCAGGCTCATAAGCAGCGAGGTGGATTGGAAGGAACAACTGGGACTCGAACCATCACTCTGATATAGGATGCCTGCATTGCAGGCAGTGGCTAAAACTGCTGTGCCACAACACCAGCACTCCCAGATTGGAGTGATAATTCAAGTCCTGGCTGCTATGCTTCGGATCCAGCTCCCTGCTAATGCCCCTAGGAAGCAGCATGTGATGGCTCAAGTCCTTGAGTCCTTGCCAGACACGGCAGACCCAGGTGGAGTTCCTGGCTCCTGACTTTGGCCTGACCCAACCCTGGCTGTTGCAGCCATTTGGAGAGTGAACCAGTAGATGGAAGATATCTCTCTCTCTCTCTCTCTCTCTCTCTCCTCCCTCCCTCCCTCCTCCCCTCCCTCCCTCCTCCCCTCCCTCCCTCTCTCCCTTTCTCTTTCTATAACTCTGACTTTCAAATAAGTAATCTTTAAAAAATAAAAGAGAGAGAGAAAATTCCATTTATTAATGGTCAGCTGGTGGCATACCCTTGGCTTTTGCTTGCCTAAAAATACCCATTTCATCCTTATTCCTGAAAGATGTTCCAAAAAACAGAGTTTATGTTTCTTTATAGTACATTGACGGTATTATTCCACTCTCTTCTAGATGTCATCATTGCTGGTTGAGAAGTCAGCAGTCATCTCTTTGCTTTCAGTAGTTGTTCCTCTTTCCCTCCAGCTGCTTTTCAAACTTTTCTCTACATCTGATATTTTATAGTTTCACTGTGATGTGCCTGGATATAGGTTTCTTTTTTTTTTTTTTTAACCTTTCCTGGGTTTGTTGGGCTTAAGTTTGTGGATTGGTATCTTTCGTCAACTGTATTAACATTTGTTTCTGCTTTGCTTTTTTCTATAGGATTATGATTTAATGTGCTAATAGACCACTTTAATGTATTTTCTTTGCCTATCTAGACTATACCCTACAAAACATCTTAAATCCTACTATTCAGTTTCTATGTTAACTTGTTTCTCTTAAAAAAATATATTGACTTATTTGAAAGCAGAGCCAGAGAGAGAAAGAGAAAGATCTTCCATTTGCTGGTTTACTCTGCAAATATTCACAACAGCTGAGTCTGGGCTAGGCCAAAACCAAGAGCCAGGAACTCTATCTAGTATTCTCTGTGAGTGGCAGGGGCTCAAGTACTTGAGCCATCGCCTGCTGCCTCCTAGGAACATTATCAGGAAGTTAGATCAGAAGCAGTGCAGCCAAGATTTGTACTAAGCACTCTGATGGGATGTAGGTGTCCCAAACAACTTCTTTAGCCGCTGTGCCACACATCCTTCAGTTCTTTCTAGTCTGCTGTTCAATCCATCTGTTGTTTTATATCCATTACTACTTTTCTTTTTATTTCCAGGTCTATTGGGTTCTTTTCAAATCTGCCAAGTCACTCTTTGTAACTTCCTATTACCTACAGATATTTTTAAGCTTTGCCTTTTTAAAAAACAAGGTACTCAAGAGTTGTTTTATAGTTTATAATTCTAGTATCTATGTCTTTTCTGGTCTCTCTATACTATCTGTATCTGTCATTTTTTTTTTTTTCTGGTTCACCTTGATGCCACTCTTTCTCTTTATAAATATATGTTGGATTACCTTTGTTTTCTTAAATAATCTCAATATTAACAACATAAAGCCTAGATTTTAAGTTACTTACTCTCAAGATGGTTTGTGCTTGAGAGTCTGGATGCATTGCAAGTCTAGATTCCTTTATAAATAGAGTATCCTAGGACACCAGAGCAGAAAATTCCTGAGATTCTGCTTCACTCTCAGCTCTTCACGGTAGCTCTTTTGGAGTCCTTAATGTGGAGAGGGAGTCCTGGTAGACTTTCCACTTTGGACAGGTCCGAGGCATTGATATCTGTCCTTTTCATCAAAACCGAAGTTCACATTTGCCCAATGTGTAAATTTCCTCGGGGCAGAAACATCTGTGTTCTATTTAGCTCTCTGAATTCCTGCTTTCCCTTTAGTTTTGGTGTCAGCACTCATGTGTTAAACCATTATGGAAAACTGCCTCCAAAAATAGTCATTTTGAAATTCTAGTCTAACCATAAAAATAGAGAATGCTTACTCTGGATACAAATGCCATAGTAATAACGTTGAACTCTGACCTTATATGCCTTATAGGTAAAGCTAACCTCATTTAGTAAGCATTGAGAGACAGTGTGGTATAGTTTTATTAAGATCAAGGCTCTAACATCAGACTGCCTGGGTAAAATCCTGGTTCTGTCACATAGTCATCACGTGAATTTATACAAGGTACTTAATATCTCTGTGCCTTGCTTTTTCTTCATCTCCAAAAGGAGAACAGTAACAGCTTGCCTTATTTGGTTGTTATGAGAATCAAATGAGATAGGGCAAGTAAACATTTATCATAGCGCGTGACCTCCAGTAGGCTTCCAAGTGCTCAGGAGAGCCAGGCACCTAGTAGCAGCTCAACATATATTCACTGTTCATTCTGTTGAGCATGCATCAACTGTCTCGGGCACAGACACACTGGTGTTAAGTTCTTTTGGTTTTTGGCTGCATTCAAGTGAGGAAGTTAATCTCACTTGAAGGAAAGCAACAGAGAGAAGCAGTAGTTATTTTTCACAAATGATGAACTTTTTGAACATAATTAAATGTTTTATAAATTCCGATCAGAATAGCCAAGAATCAATGATTTTTAGTGAGGTGGAATATCTAAACTAGAATTTTGAGATTGTGGAACTATGCAGGCTGGCAGCAGTGGTGCCAGGGCAACAGGCAACAGGCATGGACGCAATGCCAGAGCAAACACCTGATGTCTGCTCATGGTTTCAAGTGGTTCTCCATATGGAAGTTCTCACTGAACCCCGTGAGGCAGCTGTGTGTGTGTCCACCTTGCTGGTCAGGGAACAAGGCCGAGGAAGATAAATGTGGAATAGTAGAAAGCAAGAGGCTGTTTCAGTCATTTAGTGAAGATGAGGATGGTCATATTCTATGGCCCTGCAACTTTATTTCTAGGAATGGAGCTTAGGGAAATTCTTGAATATGTTTTACATATTAATGTGCAACATTTACAAGTGATTGTGTCCTACCTTCAGTAGCGTGGACAAAAAAGGGTATACTTACTCTTACCCTGGAATACTATATAGCAATTAAAATAAATAATATAGATCTGTATGTGTCATCATGGGTGAATCGAGACATAAAACTGAGTGGGAAAAGCTAGTTGCAAAGGATAAATAAAAAAGTGTGATATTTATATAGAAGCTAAAGCATATCAAATAATAACAAAGTATTTAATGTTTATGGACATCTGCAAAAAACAAAACTACAAAGACATACCTGCTAATTTTAAGCCAGTGGTTGCTTCTGGAGCAGGGGTGTGAGAGAGAGAGTCATCTTAAGCAGCATGACAAAAGACTATCATTGTTTATCTCTATACCTCAGTGTGTGTTATATTGTTTTCTCTATGCTTGAAATGATACATCGTTTTTTTAAGATTATTTGAGAGGCAGAGTTACAGAGAGGTCTTCACCCCCTGGTTCACTCCCCAGATGGCTGCAACAGCCGGAGCTGGCCTATCCAAAGCCAGGAGCCAGGAGCTTCTGGGTCTCCCACATGGGTGCAGGGGCCCAAGTGCGTGGGCCATCCTTCACTGCTTTCCCAGGCCATTAACAGAAAGCTGGATCGGAAGTAGAGCAGCCCATATGGGATTGCTGGCACCACAGGCAGAGAGGCTTAATCTGCTACACCATAGCACCGGCCCCAGTGATTCTTAGTTTTTTAATAAGGAAGCTTTTTTTAAAGAAAGAACACTGGAATTAGACCTTAGTTCAAAAACTGTCACCCATTTCCTCAAATTCCTCTATTTCTCTGATCTTCAGTTTCCTCATCTATAAAATTAGGTAATCATAACATCTTTGAAGTTCTTGAGAGGACTGGATAAGATGATCCATGTCAAGTGCCGAGTATAATGTCTCACCTCTTAACCATGGGGATACATTCAAGGAAACATGCTGTTGAGTGGTTTTGCTGTCAACTGAGGCAGCTACAACATCACTAGGTGGCATTCTCTGGGGCCACCATCATCTATGCAGTTGACAGTTGAAATGTCACAGCACGTGACTGTAGTAAGTTTTCTAATGACTTACGCAGAATCTGTCACAATGAGCAAATCTGTGGCAGTTGCAGGATTTGAATTCAACTCACGTAGCCTAAGTCTGAGTCCAGTACTCCTTCCCCTTCATAGGAGTTACATGAAGAAGATATTGTTAATGAAGAGGATCACCATCATGTAGCTCTAGTTATTAGTTGGTAGCATGACTGGAAAGGAGCTACCGCGGCTGTTGTACTCAGAGGAAACCATCCCTCCCTCCTGCCACTCACCGAGTCTCCGCAGCCCTTCTGAGGATCGTAACATCTTTAATACCGGCCATCAGACAAACCCAGAACTGAAAAAGGCTTTACACGTTTGTCTTCGATGACATTGAGGGTATTCATTCATTGGTATTAAGAGAGAATTGTTAACCTCTGTTTTCAGCCACAGCGTCCAGCAGTGTAGACTGGCTTACATTGTGGTAATGAACAACTCAGAAAGCTTGCCACCTCCCACAACCAATGTTTATTTCTCCCTCCCGCACACACATCTTTTTCAAACTGGAATTTGAGTGGAAAGAGCAGTCATTTCGATGTGGGTCATTAAAGGACATGGAGCAGAGGGCGGGGAAAGCTTGCTTTCAGGATGTTTCCCCAAGCTGCTTCTGAGAAGTGGCACACGTCGTTCACGTTCCGTCAGCCACAGAAGCCGCATTCCGGAGCTGAAAGGCAGCAGAGAGCACATGCTATCCGCGCAGGAAGCAGCCAGCAAACACAGTTACATTTCAAAGAACAAGCCTGGTGTACCCATTGCTAAAAAGTCTTAAGTATGTAGACACTGGGGGCAATTTTGGAAAATTAAAAACTCTAAATTGAGAAGTTAGTTGATAAAGAACCTTCAACTGGTGAGTTTGCTAGCTATCTCTGGGCTCCTAAAGAAGTGTTTTGCTACTAGAAGAAAGTTATTTGGTGAGATTGTCTTCAAGTCTGTGGTTTGATCTGATTACCCCATTTTGACTTTTCTGTTTCTCTGTTTTGTTAACAGTGTCATCAGCAAAGTTGTTCCAACCCCCGAGGCTAAGCCGAGCCCTTCTCTGAACAGACCTAAAACCCCACCACCAGCCCCCGCCCCTGTACCTGTGCACGTGAACCCCACCCCCGTGCCATTACCACTCCTCACCCAGGCCACTGCATGCCCAGCTCTGATGCCTTCTCCAGCCCCCGCCATGTCCGGAGCAGGAAGCTCCAAAGCTCCCGTGCGCAGCGTGGTGACAGAGACGGTCAGCACTTACGTGGTGTGTATGCTTTGTTTTCAGAGTTTAGGAGAGCCTACTTTTATTTTTATCATAAAATGTTTTAAAGACGAAGTGTCATATGTATCATTATTGAATTTCAAAAGCAATGCTTCTGAAATGATTGCATTTTCAAGCTGTTGGCTGAAAAATATTTTGTTCAGTCTCTGTAAATGACAAAGCATTGTTTTTCTTTATCCATTCTTGTTTTGTAATATGAGTTATTTATATGTAACAATTTCAGTGTATAAGTCTAAAAATGAATAGTGATCTTTAAATTTCACTGTGAATTTCTTGATCAAATTATTGACATACGAGTATGATTTATGTAATGTATGCAGATCTTAGGAGCCAGCTGGTGATTCTGAGTAACAGCACTAATTATAATGTTTTGTTGGCTAAGATCCAGAATATATACCAGGGCTTGCATATTACATGGAAATGAACTTTTAGAACCAGAGCTTCCTCTGAGTATCCATGAAACCCAACCGTGTTGAGTAAGTCCACGTTGACTTGGGACTGCTCTTAGGCGCTTTCCCTATTCTTAATAGTGTTGGGTCTTCCTCAGACCCTGAATTCAATTGAGTCATGAAGCATTTATGTAGATATATTCTTAGGGCGCTGTAGGATAACACACACACGCTAATTCAGGCATGTCGAAGCTTGACTGCCAGACGGTGGTGCACTGGTCAGATGGCGGCGTGCTAGTCAGACAGCCGCACCAACCTTTGTGAATAGATAAGTAACTGGGAACTGGCAGCGTAAGACCCATAGTCTTTGTTGTGTGAACTGTACAGTGTTATTGCCTTTCTCTAAAAGAATTTTGAAAACCAATTTCAACAGATCATTAAAAATTTAAGGTACTATCGTGGTACAAAGAAGTATAAAAAATTTTCAATGTATTCATAGAGTATAAAAAGACATAAAAAATAACAGAAAAATACTCAGTTGGCAATAAGACACAAGTAGAAGAAGCTATATAACAAACTGTGGTCATTAAATTGGTCCATTCAAGGACCAGTTGCTGTAGGTACTTGAAGCACCCTGACCCCATGGCAGGTTGATCAGAAAGGATTTTATACTTAATCTCCTCAACCTCCATTTCTTCATACAGAATTAGGAATTCCATGTTAGGCATTGTCAGTGGTCTCTGCTGTTACGTTATAGCTTTAAAAATTCTGGTTCTCCAGTGAAATTTTGAGCTAACTCCCTTAGAGATGGGTCCAATTGAAAAAGACAGAGTGGGTGAAAAGCCTTCTAACTCCTGAAGTGTGAGGTACATCCCAGTCTGACCATGTCACCAGTGTAATACTGAATTCAGAAAAGAAATCTAAACACATCCCCACTTTGGATGAATCTGGAAAATTGAAGAGTTTCTTTTTTTAAAATTTGCAAGGTTCTGTAAGACTGGAACTGCAAGTTTGCTTACAGTACTTGTTTGTTCATTGTTTGCTTTGATTTTTTTCCAGATATTAATTCAAATTATTTAGTTTATGTAGGAGTTTCTTATGTTTTACTTGTGTTTTACTAAATTAATTTTCAAAATTTGATGGATTTTGATGTTTGTTCTAAAAGTGTTCCTCCTATGTATTTCAGGTAGTCTTCTTAGTAGATATAAGTTCTGTAAAGAGTGATTTTGTTTTGACTGCTGAAAAAAAAAAAAGTATGTGAAATAGACAAAATGTACAAGCTATAGAGAAAGGGAAAAAAAAAAAAAAAAGCTGGTGTTCTCAATACCTAATAGTGCGATAGTAGAAATGTCATTTAAATTCTTTAGTTCCAGTTTCCCTATTCTTATGTTGTCCAAAATTTGTTTTGCTATGATTAAATAAAGTAGGATGCTTGAGAGAACTTGGTAAAACTGTACAATATTAGGCATTCCTATGGATGCCATGGCAAATGTCTTACGTAGCACACAGAGTCATAGCCTTTTAATTTTGAGAAAGGTCAACCAGCAACAGGACTGGCCATGCGTGGTAGCTTCGGGGCAGGGATGCTGGACCAGTCTTGGCCACAAGACAGCTGGTCTGTGGTGACTGTTGATTTCCTGCCCCTGTTCCATTTTCTCCTGAAATTAGAGAAGGCAGAGTCAGAGATGTAGCTGCCCCCTGTGTTTCTCTGGAAAGTTTTCCTATCAACATAGTGTGCCCATAGAGATATTTTTTTCGGAAATGATAGGCTTTACAGTAAGCTCATCAATGGAATGAAACAGGTACACCTCCAGCATACCCCTCACACACGCAGAAAGCCATTTCCTTTTTACACAGCTTCTCAGCGTTATATTTGAAAGTCTAAGGAGAGCCTACACCTTGCAAAATAAACTGAAATGATGCACCGTCTGATCGCAAATATTTTTTTGAAAACTAGCTTTTATGTATTGTTTTTTTTTTCCAATGCTCAACATAGAATGAATTTCTTTCAAATTGGTTCTGTTAATGTGAAATTTGAGAACTAGTATGTTTAGGGGGCCCTGCCTATTTAGAACAGCTAAGTTAAATAAACAAACTCCAGAGCATATAATATTTGTAGCAAAATAATGTTTAAAAGTTGAGCTCCTTGGTCTCCTGAGTCTCTTATTTTATCTGTGCTTTAGTTGATTGTACTTTACTAAAAATGTCATAAAGGGAATGGAAAGTTACTTAGTAACAACTCTTTTATATCCTTGATCTTATCAGCTAGTTCAGGAGAAGGGCTTGGCTAATAAGTAATAAGGTGATGGGTGCACATTTGGCTGTATATATTAATCCCATGCCTGTGAACGTGACTGAGGAAACTACATATAGTTGAGTTCTATAACTTTCAAAAAAAAAATCAGTGTTACTGCCATAAAGACCCTAATAATTTAAGAATCTGTGGTTGTAGGATTTTTGTATATGAAACAAAACAGGTTATAGGTCATACTGTGCTCGAAGATGATTATTAAATGCCTTGTTTTTTATGACTTAACAAAAGGAAGTTTCAGATATTCATTGTAATTGATCATATGTCTTGTAATTGAGCACTTAGTACTATTTTCTTTTTCTCATTCTAGAACAGTAAGATGGCTTAAACAAAGTGTTGATCTGCTGGGGTTTTTTTGCTTGTTTTTTAAGTTTAATTTGCCTGTTTATTAGGTTTACAGTATAAAGTAATGATTCTTATCTGGCCTGGTTTTCGTTCTTTTCTCCTATTCCATCTCTGCTTTTGCTCTTCCTTTAAAAAAACACCAGATCCGAGACGAGTGGGGCAATAAGATCTGGATCTGTCCTGGGTGTAACAAACCTGACGACGGAAGCCCCATGATTGGCTGTGACGACTGCGATGGCTGGTACCACTGGTGAGTGCCCCAGAGCGCCCCGCACCACCACGCGGCCGCTGCTCCATCAGGACGGCTCAGATCCTCCTCACAGGAGGTGTTTGGCAGAGAGGATGAGTGCTACTGTCCTGAGAACAGTTTAGGGAGTCAAATGTCGGACCTGTAAAATGTAATGAATTGCAAAAACGAAGAGTGTTTGCACTGATCTTCAGCCCAAATCCTAAATGTTTCTCATAGTTTTTGTCATTCTTCTTATAAAGATGAGTAAATAAGAGGAGGTACAGGAGCCCCCCTTTTCTGCCTTCCCAGCCATGTTTTATAGAAATTGCAGTACTTGACCTTTAAGCATTTGCTGTAAACAAACTGCAGAAATAAAGACAGCTGGTCTGGTTTTTAAACTTCTTCAACAGTTCTCAAAAACTAAAGGCCACACCATCAAAATGTATGCAAATAATCTGGTTTTATCTTTGAAATGTCATATATAAAAAGATAGAATGCTGTTCAGTTATGATATATGGTGTCTTAAAAACAAAACCATTACTCAGAAGAATTTTCAACTCCTGGCTGCAAGGATGAATGAACTAATTAATCTCTCCAGGAGTGCCTATAAGAGGCATTCTATATAATATAATAATCCAAATGACCCACAGTAGTGCTACATAAATTAGACCTGTTTGAATTTGATTTCTGATAAATATATCATACACTTTAAAAATTTTTTTAAAACAGAGGGCAAAAGAATACGTGTATGTCTAAAACATGTTTATCTGAGTTTATTTTGAACACGTAGGCCCTGTGTTGGAGTAATGGCTGCACCGCCAGAGGAAATGCAGTGGTTTTGTCCCAAATGTGCCAACAAGAAGAAAGATAAGAAGCACAAGAAGAGGAAGCACCGTGCGCACTGACGTCTCGACGTGGCCTGGACTGAGAGTGTCAGCTCGGGCTTTCGCCCCAGCGCCTGCGGAGGGCAGCTGGTGCAACTGTGCCATCACATCCACCCCCAAATTCCAGTGGACCATGAACCTGGGAAGGCCGAGGACAAGAACACACCATCCCCTCTGGATTTTTCCCTTCTGAAACACACTAGCCTGTGGCTCCGCGACGGTGTGATTGAAGAGAAACTCCGAGGCGTGGCCCAAGGGCTGCCCACCTCCATTTTTCTATTACCAGTGACAAGTATTATTAATAAAAAAAAGACCGTACATCTTCCCTTTTGATTTCCTTTATTCTCTCCAGGGCCTTTTCATTAAGGTATTAGATGAGAAGATATGTGCAAACTGCCTTGACTGTAATTTAAGGATGATATCATTAGTCTGTATACAGTTTTCAACTCCTTTCCCTCTAGAGTAAGATAATCATAATAACATAAAAGAAAACTCCAATTGGAGTGCTGGTAAATATTTTTGTGATGAGAATATATGAAGCTTCCCCCACCCCAATCCCCCGTTTTTAGTACTAACATGTAAAATGTTCAGGCTTTTGTGAAATACCTTATATTTTTTAAGAAAAAGGTTTCTATCATGTCCTGTTTGCTTTTGTGCAAATTATTTTTGTTTACTCTAACGTATTTTATATCTTTGTTGCATTCTAATTTTGCCCTTCTTTAAACTGCTGGCGTCTCTTCTCACTCACTGCTTGTATATTTCATCAACTTGTATAAAAACTCTTCATACTAAAAGGTTTCCCCCTAATGTAAATAATAAATATTTATGAAGTAGTTATTTTTAAAAATTTTTATCGTGTTTAATTCTGGCTTTCTCTGAAATCCACAGTGATTTCGGCCATGTCTGTAATTACTACTGTCCACAAGCAAAGGAGGTAGGGAGAAAGAGCCCTCCTTCAAAGTCATTGACCTTGAGCTGAGCCTGTGCAGTGCCCAAAAGCATGGTGGGGGGAAAAGGACCCGAGCAGTTGGAAGGAAAACAAGGCAATTTAAATCTGTAGTTTATGATTTGAAATTGTTTTGTTTGTTATCTACTTTGTTTCTGTAAAATTTTTTGACTGACTTTTATGAAAAGGACATGTAGGTTCCATGAAAGTTAAAAAAAAAAAAAGACAAAACATATACTGTAGCATTTTGTGTTTATATTGTTTTATTTCTACAAATCTGTTCATTGATATTGTGCTTTACGGCTGAAATGAAGTATATTATGAATTTTTTAAAGAAAACATCAAATTTCAGGGTATCACAAAACTTTATTATATTACTATACTGCCCACTATTTATTATATGTTATAGATGTCTGAAAAGTAAACCAAATATTTTATTTTTAATGTAAAAACATCAAATTTAACTTTATTAGCCTATTTTAGCAGCTTTGGAATAAATATAGAGTTTTACTTGATTTTGAAATAACCCCAACATGGGCCCTTGTGATGGGTTTCTTGAATGCTAGGATATGGGCTTTGAACCTAATACAGGTATATCATTAGAAAATGTGATTTTTTTATTGCCAAACAAATTGATACTAGTGTATGAATTAGTCATATTTTAAAACATATTATGTGGTTAGAGAAATGCAACTTTCTGCCAGAAATGTTAAATTTGCTAATCAGTGGAAATGGAGTATCTCTTTTAAGAGTACAGGATATCATTGCCCTCCTTACTCTACAGGCCAAAGTTTTTCTATCCCTGCAAGGAAAAAAAAAAAAACAAGAACAACAACAACAAAACATCTGTGTTGAAATATATGTTTTTGTTTTATTAATTGGAGATCATTCTAAATACTTTATACAATATTTTCACATGCACAAATATACCCATTAGTGCTTTTTGGAGAGGGATGAGGGGTGGGGGAAGTACAAAATAAAGATTATTGGCTGTTTCATAGTTTGCTTTTCCATTTTCTTTATTTAGGATTTAGTTTCCTGAGGCATGGTCAGTGGATCTAGAGTTGCCACGTTTAAGTGAGCAGCAGGTCATGCTGTTGAAATAAGGACGGAGGTGCCTATGTATCGCTTTCTCCCCAGTCCTACGGTATCCGAGACTTCAGCCCACACTACATTTAAGGAATTTCAATCAGTTTGTTGTCCCTTGCTATTTCATGGTTGCTTTCCTAAATCCAGTTCATGATTTTATAAATGGTCTTTGCAATAATAAAACCAAAGAATCATTTTCAGGGGGCTGGATAGCTCAAGGGATTAGTAATGGAATACAGAGCCTTTCACCTTGAGGTCAGTGAGTCGAAGCCAGTCCAGGTCACCACAGACCAAAAGTTGTCACCATCTTAGGACTGTTCGGTGGCCTGTGTGAAATGAACTGGTGGTCTCTGTCTCTCCTGGATGTGGATTAGAACATAAAACATCTGTGTTACAAAGAAAAGTTAGAAAGTTGGGCCGCAGTCATTCTCCATAGGGAGAGGGGAAAAAACAACAAATGCCACTGACACTACAAGGAGAAACAACAGAGGACAAAGCCTGTGTATATGGGTTGAGAGGGAAAGAAGGAGAAATGGGAGAGACAATACAATCCCGTAGAAAACCTTCAGGGCCCCAAAGTAAGAAAAAAATGGCTTTGACTTTGGAGGGCGAAGGATATCAGAAGCAGCAGGAATTGGAGGAACTACTGGAGCTGAGGAAATACAAAAGAATGAAAGGTATATAATCGCTTCTCGTCCTTTTGGCTAAGATCAAGTGAAAGGTATTTGGGGGGTTAGATGCTGTCCACTTGGGAGTAAAATCCATGGTGACCTGTTTTCATCCATCCGAGCACTATCATTTGAATAGCATCAACACTTCATAAAGACAAGTACTCAGGGGAGAGCCATGCTCTGGCTCGTGATTTTATTCCAAGAGAGGGCCGTTGCAAAACAGACCCCTCACTCCTCGCAGGGAACTGAGAAGCTTGCGTGGGCGCTGCTCTGCCCGCAGAGCCAGGTGAAGCTGGCAAAGCGTAATTTCTGTGGCTGACAAGGTGTTTCCTCGTGTGGAGGTGTCTGCCGGTGAGTCCGGTGCGGATCTTTATCCCCTGAGTGATTTGTGGGTTCCAAATGTCCTGAAGAAAATCAGAGGGTATCGGAGCCTTCTGACTTTGTCGGGCTTTTTTCAGAGATAAAATATAGTGCATGACTCCACTGTATCACCTACACCGCCTTTGTTCGCCTTTCAATAGGATGATTAAACAAAGACCTACTAACCAAATTAAAGTATAAAATGAACACGGAGATATGGAAACCTTGCCTCGAAGAATGCTAATGAATGAAGCTCACTAAAGGCATGCTGGCTAAGTTTTCAATACAAATAGTTTTATGGCCAATCTCTTTAGATCATAGCAGTTTGCTTTAGAAGTCCCAGCCTAAAAGTGGATGAGTTACCTTGACTGAAGAATGAAACAGATAATGTCCTGAATAACGTCTGTTTCCACAATGGTATCAAGTCGTTCTGCTAGGAAACGATTTCTTAGAGAATCTTCCATTAGTTGCAGCCTAAAAAAGTATAAAGTGACTATTAATCCAGGCCAAAGGAGGTTTTCGGAATTAGATATATTGAGGAACGGCCCAACAGTTGATTCTTCATTTAAATGTAATATTTAGTCTCCATAGGAGTTATAAAATTAGTATCTATTTGCTTTTTATTTTAATCCCGAACAACTCAGTTTTTCATTTAGCTTGTAGAAGGATAGTGTTAATTGTCAATCATTCCTTCCATATTCGCTGGGCACAGTTCACGCAAGAGCCAAAGGTTTCAGAACCAAGTTCATTTCCAGTAGTTGCTGAGACACGCTAGTCCCTTCTCTCCGTGGTTTTGCAGTTGTCCCAGCAGTGAGCTGTGTGTCAAAATGTATTGCATCAAATGTACGCAAATTGTTCTTCTCCCTCTTTTTTTTTTTAAAAAGATTTATGTTGAAAGGCAGAGTTACAGGAAAAGATGGAGAGAGCTTCCATCTGCTGGTTCATGCCCCCAGATGACTACTGCCAGGATCTTCATCCAGGTCACCCATGTGGGTGCAGGGGCCCAGGCACTTGGATTCTCTGCTGCTTTCCCAGGCCATAGCAGAGAGCTGGATTGCAAGTAGAGCAGCCTGGACTCAAACCAGCACCCATATGGGATGCCAGCACTGCAGGTTGCCTCTTTACCTGGTACACCACAACTCCCACCACCACCCCTCCCCCATTTTTGCCATACATAATCTCTTGTCCCCTCAGACTACAAATGGTTTTTAATGTAACTAGAGTTGTGTATTTGGGCATATTTATATTTACACCAAAAAAGGTTTTTTTACAACAACAAAAGTTTCACAGATGTTTGCCTCCACTGCCCTAGAAATTAGCGGAGTAGAGATATTATATGAAATGAAGAGTAGGTGTAGAGACACTCCACAAGGTTTAAACATGTTGGGTTTTCAGAACTGAAGCATATTTTAGATACTTAACCCTATCTGACAATTTCATACTAAGTCCTTGCTCAGTGTTTTGAACTTGGAAGTTTTATGGGAAATTTTTGGTTTGGCTTTGGTTTTGGGGTTTTTTGCTTTATTTTAAAGGCAAAGTTAACAGAAAGGCAGAGATGGATAGAAGTATAGTAGGGGCTGGCGTAGCAGGTAAAGCCACTGCCTGCAGTGCCGGCATCCCATATGGGTGCCAGCTCAAGTCCTGGCTGCTCCACTTCTGATCCAGCTCTCTGCTATGGCCTGGGAAACCAGTAGAAGATGGCCCACGTCCTTGGGCCCCTGCACCCGCATGGGAGACCCAGAAGCTCCTGGCTCCTGACTTCAGATGGACGCAGCTCTGGCTGTTACGTCCAATTGGGGAGTGAACCAGCAGATGGAAGACCTCTCTCTCTCTCTCTCTCTCTCTCTCTCTCTCCTCTCTCTCTCTCTGTAACACTGACTTTCAAAAAATAAAAAAATCTTTAAAAAAAAAAAAAAAGTACAGCATCCAGGACTCGAACCGGCACCCATATGGGATGCCAGCACTGCAGGCAGCACCTTCTTCACCTGCTACACCACAGCACTGGCCCCTGACTTTGTTTTTTGATTAACGAAACATTTAGAATGGTGCTGTCTTAAGCCAAAATAATACAAACCTAAAGAATTTCATTATTATTTTCCTTAATGAGTTACCAAGTTACAGCATTTTTAAAAAATGTTTGTGATAGTTCTAGTTAATTCATATAGAATTTATCAGAGGAAGTACTTACCAGAGGAAGTTCAAATCATCCAAAAATACTATGCACAGGATGGGTTGTGGGGAGGGGGACAGTGTTGTGGGGCAGTGCGTTAAGCCGCCACTTGCAACGCTGGCATCCCATGTTGGAGTGCTGTTTATAGACCTGGCTCCTCCACTTTCAATCCAATGACCTGCTAATGCTCCTGGGAAAGGCAGTGAAAGGTGATCCAAGTGCTTGGGCCCCTGCACCAATGTGGGAGACCCAGAAGAAGCTCCTGCCTCCTGGCTTCAGCCTGGTCCAGCCCTGGCTCTTGTGGCCATTTGGAGAGTGAACCAGCAGATGGAAGATCTCTCTCTCTTGCTCTCTGACTTTCAAATACATACATAAATAAATATTTCAATAAATATTATCGGATTATAATTTGCTTTTTTTAAAACAAGGTAATGATTAGTCATTTTTTGCTAGCTTTTTGAAAGGAGAGTATTTTTTTTAAAGCAAAATGGTTTTATTTATTTTTATTTATTTCAAAGGCAGAGCAGCAGTGAGAGGCAGACCCATCGATCTTCCATCCAGCTGATCCATTCGCTCCCCAAATGCCCACAACCGCCAAGGCTGGGTCAGGCTGAAGCTAGGAGCCAGGAACTCCATTTGTTCTCCCATGTTGTTGACAGGACACAAGTACTTGTGTCATTACCTGCTGCCTCTCAGAGTTTCTGCCCATTAGCAGGAAACTGGATCAGAAATGGAGCTGGGACCAGAACCTAAGTACTCTGTCCGTTATGGGTTGCAGATGTCCCAAGTGGCATCCATCTTAACTGCTGTGCCACAATGCACGCCGAGAAAGTAGATTCTTTCTAATGGAATTTCTTTTTTTTTTTTTTTTTAATTTTTGACAGGCAGAGTGGACAGTGAGAGAGAGAGACAGAGAGAAAGGTCTTCCTTTTGCCGTTGGTTCACCCTCCAATGGCCGCCGCGGTAGCGCGCTGCGGCCGGCGCACCGCGCTGTTCCGATGGCAGGAGCCAGGTGCTTCTCCTGGTCTCCCATGGGGTGCAGAGCCCAAACACTTGGGCCATCCTCCACTACACTCCCTGGCCACAGCAGAGAGCTGGCCTGGAAGAGGGGCAACCGGGACAGGATCGGTGCCCCGACTGGGACTAGAACCCGGTGTGCCGGCGCCGCAAGGCGGAGGATTAGCCTGTTGAGCCACGGCGCCAGCCTCTAATGGAATTTCTAAATAGCCAATTCCTTGTCTGTCTTTCATCCTATTAATTTTTCAAAGATTTTATTTATTTGAGAGGTAGAGTTACAGACAGTGAGAGGGAGAGACAGAGAGAAAGGTCTTCCTTCCGTTGGTTCACTACCCAAATGGCCGAAACGACTGGAGCTACACCGATCCGAAGCCAGGAGCCAGGTGCTTCCTCCCGGTCTCCCAGGTGGGTGCAGGGGCCCAAGCTCTTGGGCCATCTTCTAATGCTTTCCCAGACCATTACAGAGATCTGGATGGGAAGAGGAGCAGCCAGCACTAGAACCGGCACCCATATGGGATGCTGGCACTGCAGGTGGAAGATTAACCTACTGCGCCATGGCGCCGGCCCCTCATCCTATTAATTTTGACTTGGCTGTGTACAACATTCAGAAAAAAATTATGTTAGACCCTGAATGTGTTGTACTCAGCCATACCCATATATTTGTAGAAAGAAAGAGGGAGAGAGAGAGAGAGAGAGAGAGAGAGAGAGAGAGAGAGAGAGAAAGGAAGGGAGGGAGGGAGGGAGGGAGGAGGGAGAGAACAAAGAAGAGAAAAAGTTCTTTAGTCATTTCCCAGGGCAAAGCGCACCACGTGTTGTAGGGACACAAAGGTGCAAGAGAAAGCATGTCCCCAGTGTTGGAGCTCTTACCAATGAATGTATCAGAAAAAGAGGGCATGCACCTTAAAAATGGGTGCAAAGCAGAAATTCACAGAAAGATAGTCATATCTGACTGCGGTCTGTTTTTGGCTATCAGTCAAAGACACTACAGAGACTCGCAGCACAAAGTGTTGTAAAACAGCATAGACATGCACATACCTATGATCTCCTGTATGTAAAGTTTAAATATGGATGAAACACTGCATCATTTAAGGATGCACACAAAGGTGGAAGAGCAAAGAAGCAATCCTAATAAGAACAAGGGTAGTGCGGGCTGGCATTGTGGCGCAGGGGATTCAAGTCCCAGCTGCTCCACTTCCAATCCAGCACCCTACTAATACACCTGGCAAAGCAGCAGAAGATGGCCCAAGTGTTTGGGCCCCTGCCACCCATGTGGATGACCTGGCTGGAGTTCCAGACTCCTGGCTTCTGCCTGGCCCAGTCCTGGCTTTGTACCCATTTCTCTCTGTCTTTCCTTCTCTCTCTCTCTCTCTCTCTCTCTTTCTCTCTCTCTCTCTCCCTCCCTCCCTCTAACTCTGCATTTGAAACAAATTAATAAATCTGCAAAAATAAAAGAAAGAACAAAAACAGTGTGGCAGAGACAGTCCATTTTTCTGGGGAAGGCAGAAGCAAGTTCAGGCTGTTTGCAGGATAAAAAGCTACTGTCTTATTACTGGACACTGAGTATACAGGAGTCACTTAATAATTGCTTGTTAAAGCTGTGAATATATGTTTTAGCTATTTTTCTACTTGTTGCTTTCTGTAACTTAAAAAAATAGGTAGTTTACAAAATAAAAACTTGCCCAGGAAAATTACTGGTTTTGAAACTGAATAGAAACAGAAGATTGGGCCTCTGTAGAGAGAGAAATCTACTGAAATAGAGGCATCCCTGATGTAATGTATATAAGCCAAATTTTTGTAACTGCCAGGGAATGTTTTGTTTAAAGGAGCAATAAAGGGAATTCTCACCAAGGAAAGAAGGTAAAAAAAGAAAAACATTGAGACCAGAACTGTGGGTACTGCCTCGAGTCTTGGTTGCTCTACTTCAAATCCAGCTCCCTGCTAATGCACCTGGAAAAGCAGCAGAAGATGGCCCAAGTGCTTGGACTCCTGCATCCATGTGGGTGACCTAGAAGAAGCTCCTGGCTCCTGGCTTTGGCCTGGACCAGCCCAGGCCATTGCAGTCATTTAGGGAATGAACCAGTGGATTAAAGATCTCTCTCTCTCTCTCTCTCTCTCTCTCTCTCTCTCTCTCTCTCTGTGTGTGTGTGTGTGTGTGTATCTCCTCCTCTATCTCTCTCTGTAACTCCTGCCTTTCAAATAAACATACAACTTTTTAAAAAAAATTCTTAAAAAGAGAAAAAAGTAATAAATATCTGTATAGCTTTTGATTTGGGTTTTTTAGAAGTTTCATTGATGATTGACTGGTTTGAGGGGGAGAGAGAGTGAGATCTTTCATCCACTGGCTCACTCCCCAAATGACTGCAAATACTGGGATTCGTCCAAGCCAAAGCCAGGAACCAGGAACTCCATCCATGGCTCCCACGTGGGCGCCATCTGTGCTGCTTTCCCAGGTGCACAGCAGGGAGCTGGATCAGAAGCAGGTAGGTAGCCCGGACTGGAAACAGCGCTCTGATATGATATGCCAGCATGGCAGGTGACAGCTTAGCTCACTGCGCCACCACGTGGTCCCCGGTTTTGGTCTATAAGTATGAGGAAAAGCCATTTTTTTTTTTTTTAACTCTGAAGGCTTAGTGAGGCCAGCCTCAGTCAGAGCTCCCCAGGAAGGGTGCAGGAAAAGCAACCTTTCCCACATTTAGTCCGTTGTCATCCTTTAAATGCCATTCTCCACTCAGGGCCCCAAAGAAAGGGAAAGAGGCTGGGGGGTGAGGTTGGTCCAGCGTTTGGTTTTTTGCTTTGTTTGGGCAAAGTGCAGCACGAGGAGCTGGGGAAATTTGAATCTGAAAGCTTTTGGGCGGAGCGTACCTCCTTCAGTGCAGTGCGGTCCAGGGCTGCGGACTGCCAAGCACCTCTCTGGAAGGCATGCTTCAAATCCAACATGGCTTGAAGCTGGATGAGTGTTTCTGGCTTAGCATCTCTTGTGACTGATGTTTAGAAATTAAGTTGAATTGGCCAGACCAGTGCTGGCCTTTTTTGCTGTTATGTTAATGCTTCTGCTGGACACAGATGCCTTCCTTCCCAGCGGGGTTTAGACCTTTTACTGAATGTGCAGGACTCTGGGAAACATCCTGGTGGCTGCTGGCACAGGTCTCTCAGTCTGAACCTGGATTTGTATCCTGGCTATCACTCAACCACTGCCTGAATGTAAATCAGTGAAATCACCGACTGTTTCTTTCCCTATAAAAGATGAATAAGAGCAGGTGCGCTGGCCTGTTGTAAAATCAAACCATATATACAGTAGTGTTTTGTTTTTTTAAGATTTTTTTATTTACTTGAAAGTCAGAGTTACACAGAGAGAGAAAGAGAGACAAAGAGAGAGAGAGGTCTTCCAATCTGCTGGTTCAGTCCCCAACTGGCCACAATGGCTGAAGCTGTGCTGATCCGAAGCCAGGAGCCAGGAGCCAGAAGCTTCATCCAGGTCTCCCATGTGAGTGCAGGGGCCCAAGTCCTTGGGTCATCTTCTACTGCTTTCCCAGGCCATAGCAGAGAGCTGGATTGGAAGTGGAGCAGCTGGGACTTGAACAGGTGCCCATATGGGATGCCGGCACTGCAGGCGGCGGCTTTATGCACTGTGTCACAGTGCCGGCCCCATATAGTGTTAAACATACCGCAAAAGCTCAATAAATGGTAGCTCTAGTATCTAGATGTGGCTTTTTAAATATAATCCATTAAAATGTACTATTTTGTTCTTTCAATAATTTTTTCAGTGTTTCTGTGGAGTCTGGGTTTCCTGAGTCTGATTCTGAGTTTCCAGATGCCACTCAAATGAGAGGTTGGGCAAGACATTAAGGAGGCAAGTTTCCTTACCAAATGATTTGTGGAGGGGGCACTTCCTCCCAGGGTACTTTTTCTCCTGGGTGGGTGGTCCAGGTCTGTGATACACAGACAAGGGGAGGTAAATGACCTAATCCCTTAGCAAGATGGCATAGCCAAGGTTAATAGGCTACGGGTTAATATACAATTGCTTTGGCGTTCGTTTCCTTCCTTCCTTCCTTCCTTCCTTCCTTCCTTCCTTCCTTCCTTCCTTTCATTTTTTTGAAAGACAGAGTTACAGAGAGGCAGAGACAGAGAGAGAGGTCTTCCATCCACTGGTTCACTCCCCAGTTCGCTGCAACAGCCAGAGCTGTGCCAACCTGAAGCCAGGAGCCATCCGCTTCTTCCGGGTCTCCCACGTGGGTGCAGGGGCCCAAGGACTTGGGCCATCTTCTACTGCTTTCCCAGGCCATAGCATAGAGCTGGATCGGAAGAGGAGCAGCCGGAACTAGAACCGGTGCCCTTATGAGATGTTGGGGCTTCAGGCCAGGGCTTTAACCTGCTGTGCTACAGCGCCAGCCCTGGTGCTGGTGTTTATAATCATTGTATGACACAGACCCAGAGAACCAAACAGAAGAGCCGAAAATAGAGGAACTATCAAAGTTGGGCTTCTCCTACAGTCAAGGGGTCCAGGAGTGCATTTCCATTCCTGACAACTTCCATCTTTGCACAGCAAATGAACCAGCTAAAGTAAGAACCCAACTTATACTTCAAGTGAGCAGCGACTTCTCAAGGCATCCTAGATGTGGTCTGACTGCAGAGACGCCTTGTTGATACAGAACACCCTAGCAGAGGAAGCACCCCTGTGCCCCTTCTCCATGAGCTTAGAGATCTGTTTGATACACAAATACTTGTGTTCTTTAACCATTGCGTTCCTTAATCTAGGGGCTCCTGCTGTTCAGCAGGTGTTCCTATAGTGATGGAACTGTTCTATCATTTCTGTACCGTCCAGAACAGGAGCTACTGCCACATGGGACTACTGAGCTCTTGAAATGTGACTAATGCAACTTTGAAACTGAGTATTAATTAATCATTTAACTTTAATTTAAAGCTGCACCTATGGGGCCGGTGCTGTGGCACAGCAGGTTAATGCCCTGGCCTGAAGTGCCAACATCCCATATGGGCGCCAGTTCTAGTCCCGACTGCTCCTCTTCTGATCCAGCTCTATGCTATGGCCTGGGATAGCAGTGGAAGATGGCCCAAGTGCTTGGGCCCCTGCACGCATATGGGAGACCTGGAAGAGGCTCCAGGCCCCTGGCTTCAGATCTGCACAGCTCCAGCCATTGCAGCCAATTGGGGAGCGAACCAGTGGATGGAAGATCTGTCTCTCTCTCTGTCTCTACCTCTCTCTGTAACTCTTTCATATAAACAAAATAAATCTTAAAAAATAAATAAATAAAGCTGCACCTATGAAATTTGTATTCATTACATAAAAGTTTTCTAAAACAAATCAATAACTAATTTAAATAGCCATCAATGACTACCAGCTGCCATACTGCACAGAAGAGCATCAGCAAATGCAGGCATTCCTCGCTACTTGATTGTTGCTTTCCTGGTCTTCCACATGGCCTGGAAGGAACCTGCGGTGAAATGTGCTCACTTCAAGGGCACACTCCCCATCGAACTGTATGACCCCGCTCTTTCAATGGCCTCAGCTCTTCCATTTTGAAACCACAAGACCTGTGGGAGCTCCTGTAGCTCTAGCTTGCTGTGTCTGAGAGTTGAACTGTTATAAGCAAGTAAGTTCCAAGCTGGAGGCTCCAATGCCTACTATGACGTAAGTTGAGAACTGAAGGGACGTGTGTGTTGTGTAAATGGAATCCACAGAAGCTACTTATCCCTAATGCTTTTTTTAAATTTTTTTTTATTTGAAAGTCAAAGTTACACAGAGAGAGAAGGAGAGACAGAGAGAGAGAGGTCTTCCATCCGCTGTTCCACTCTCCAATTGGCCACAATGGCTGGAGCTGGGCTGATCCAAAGCCAGGAGCCAGGAGCTTCCTCCGGGTCTCCCATGTGGTTGCAGGGGCCCAAGGACTTGGGCCATCTTCTACTGCTTTCCCCAGGCTATAGCAGGGAGCTGGATCAGAAGTGTAGCAGCCAGGACTTGACCCAGCGCCCATATGGGATGCCGGCACTGCAGGCAGCAGCTTTACCTGCTAGCCACAATGCCAGCTCCTGAACATTTTTAAGAGTTCTTGTATCCATGGACTTCAAATATTTTTTGTTGTTGTTGTTTCTGGCATTAAAGTAAACTTATTTTTCAATTGTGAAGTTAACTTCACATTTTACATATCCAAGATACTGAGGTTAAAAACACCAGTTGCAATGGGTTTGTATGACATATAAGTGAACATTTTCTGCTGTGCGAATTTAAACATTAATATGACATGAAATCTGTTTGCATTCACACACTGTATCTATGGGCATTTGAGCTGTTTTGGTGCAGTTTCCAGCATTATTCTAGAGGGTAATTTAAGCCTTTCAATGTCAATTCCATTTCTTGGATGGCTAGTTATGTTTTCAAATATTTTTATGAGCAAATCATTGTCACTAGACTTCATTTCACATCACTAAAAACAATAGCGAAGATCAGTGTATGGATTACCAAAGACCAAAACCTGTTTAAGAGCTTCCAATTAGCCGACCAATGAAACAAAGCTAGCCCCATGTTCCAGGTTGTGGTCACAGACAATATGGTCATGTAATGCACAGAAATCCAGACTGAATTCAAAAGATGGTATTCATGCCCTAAGAGGCTGTTCACTTCCATTCCCAAGTGCCTGGTTAATGTCAATGTTTCACACTCAGCCCCACTGTCTTTGAGAAGCATCTCCAAGTTTGTGGTTTCACATTCATATAAAGGATATTTATATAAAAATACAGGATGTGTTATCCTACACAACACTTTATATTTCTACAGGTATAGTATGCCTTATGACAAATGCTTGGGACTAGAGAGCTCCTATCCATTGGTCCCCCCTCCAAATACCCACAACTGCCAGGACTGGGCTGGGGCCAGAGCTAGAAGCCAGGAGCTCAGTCCGGGTCTCCCCTTGGATGACATGGACACAGCGATTGGTGCTGTCACCTGCTGCTGCCCAAGGTTGGCATTGATGGGAATGGAGATACTGAACTGGGAACTGAACTCCAATATGGGACATGGGAACTCCTAATGGGCACCCTCACTGCTAGACAAACACCCACCCTGTTATACAGCTTTTAAAGATTTATTTGTGTATTTGAAAGCCAGAGTTACAGAGAGAGAGGGAGAAACAGACACAGAAAGAGAATGAGCTCTTCTATCCACTGGTTCACTCCCCAGATTGCCACAATGGCCAAGGCTGGGCTGGGGCTAAAGCTGGGAGCCAGGAGCTTCATCCTGGTCTCCCACTTGGGTGGGTGTGGCCCAGCCACTTGGGCCATCTTCTGCTCTTTTCCCAGGCTATCCGCAGGATGCCACAACGCCAGCCCAACCCTTGACACAATTTTTTAAAACAAGTCTGTGCATGAAACAAAGTTTCATGGTGTAGAATTTTTCACTGATGTTACATCAATGCTCAAAAACTTTCCAATTTTAGAACGTTCAGTTTGCAGATTTTCGGAATAGGAAGACTCAACCTGTATATATTGGTGCGCAATTTTCGCAATTACGTAGTTTATAGATGCAAGTCACATTCAACGGGTATAATGCACCTGGGAGCAAGAGTGTAGTTGCCAAGGGGTTCGCAAGCTCGTATTTTTCACTAAGTTGGTCATCAGATTTCATTAGTGCTGAGCCATCAGAAGAATAATAGGAACAAATGTCAGAGACGGCCCCAGGTGAGCTGCGTTTTCTCACCTCTACCTCTCAGCCTCTGCTCAGATGTGATGACAGCCCATGTCACCACAGCAAACAAACCTGCACACAGCCATCGGCTTGTCTTCCCTGGCATTGCCTGCTGGTTTTGCGCAAGAAAAGCTGATCTTTCATATTAAGTGGAGAAATGTCCAAATTAGAAAAACACTGTGCAAAGGCAAGTGTAAAAAAAAAAAACAAAAAAAACACAACCAGTGTTTTTAAAAAGTGTGCTAAGGTTTCAGTCATTGTTCATAGACTCAGGTGAGGGCACCAGCTCGATGAGCCAAAAACCAAACCCACTCCTCCTCCCCCCCTCCCCCCCCAAAAAAAAAAAAAACCCTAACGAAACATTAATCATGTTGCGTCTCAGCCAACCCACTAACGAAGAATACCAAGTGTAGAGAGTGCCGAGGTATTAAGGGACTAAAGAAATGCCGCCGAGTACTGAAGTTGAAAGTCAGCATTGCCAGCTCCCTAACCCCCTCACACCTAATCTGATGGAGCCACCCAATGACTTTACATAAGGTAAGTGGAGACGACTCCCCTCGGCTGTCTACGGCAGGCTTTTCAATGGACTTCTATTACAAACCCCGGCTGAACTATCTCCTGGGATCGGTGTGGCGGCGTCCGCTGCCGCGGGCCCCAATCGATTCAGCCACCCCTGCAGTCCACCCCCCGCCCCTCTGGACGGCACCACGCGCTCGCTGAGGTCCTCCCGGCTCGGTTTTCCAGGTCTTTCCTGCGAGTGGCTCACCTCGATAACCTGGTTTCCATGCTATTTATTGCCTAGGAAAGAGGGCGGGTGGAGCCCCACCCCCCTGGGACGTGAACTTGTGGTTCCAGGGAGTCTAAGAAGTCAAATCCGATGCTTTTCATGAGTCTCTGAGAACCAAACATCGAGCTGAATCACAATGGCTCTTTCTTATGTATGACACATTCTTTAAAAAAAAAAAAAAGAAAGAAAACTTTTCTCTAGTACTTTCAGAACACATTTAAATTGTGGCTTTTGCAAATAGGACTTTTTCTACTTTAAAACATGACTTCCTTTTAAGATTTTTTTTTTTTTATTAACTCAAACAGCATTTCAACCCAGGACCTCCATTTACTGGTGGCAAATCTGGGTAAGTTCCTAGCCCAACATCACTTCTTCCACCACAACTGATTAGCGTGCAGGTTAGGGAAGATTACAAGGTCAGGGTCAATGCTCCCTTCCTCAGGAGCATTTTTAGCCAAGATAAAATTCAAATGATGTTTTTAGTAAAAATGACTGCCTCTTTTTAAAAGACAGGCACGAAAGATAACAGGGTAATCGTACTTTTTTTTTTTTTTTCAACAGCACAAAAGTTTGCTGTCTTTGCAACTGGATTTATGAAACAGCTGGCTTCAACATGCTTCGAGGCTTTCATTTGGGGTGGGTTCTGGGTACAGCATTACACTGGGGCTCTACCTAGTTAAAAGAACCACACGCCTATGTAGAAAAGCATTTAAAAACTTTAAAAAAATAATATTCACCTGACCTCCACTGCTTTTAAAAATAAATGTTTTTTGTTTTTAAAGATTTACTTATTTATTTGAGAGGCGGAATTACAGACAGAGGGAGAGATAGGGAGAGAGGTCTTCCATCTGCTGGTTCACTGCCCCAAATGTCTACAATAGCCAGAGCTGGGCCTATCTGAAGCCAGAAGCCAGAAGCCAGGAGCTTCTTCTAGGTCCCCCATGTGGGTGCAGGGGCCCAAGCACTTGGGCCATTTTAAACTGCTTTCCCAGGCCATTAGCAGAGAGCTGGATCAGAAATGGAGCAGCCAGGATTCGAACAGGCACTCACGTTGGCCCCTAAAAATAAATATTCAGCAATCAGTTTTGGATAAGACTTCTTGCAACTGGCTGCATCTCTGGCCACCAAATACTTGACAAGTCTGAGGGACATAGTTTCACATATTTCCAGTTGCTAGGAAAACACAGCAGATCAAGGTAAAGCTGGCATCCCATATCAGTTGGCTCACCGGTTTGGATCTCAGCTGCTCCGCTTCCCATCTAGCTCCCTGCTAATGTGCCTGGGAAGGCAGCAGAAGATGACCCACGAGCTTGGGTCCCTGCCACCCATAGATGGAGCTCCTGGCTCCTGGCTTCAGTCTGACCCAGCCCTGGTTGTGCAGTCATTTGTAGGAATGAACCAGGGGATGCAAGATCTGTGTGTGTGTGTTTGTGTGTGTGTGTTTGTGTGTGTGTCTTTCCCTGTCTCTCTGACACTGTCTTCCAAATAAATAAATAAACCTTTGTTAAAAAAAAAAAAATACTTGTGTTGATTTCTCAACGTTCCTTCAACCTTTTGAAGAGTTATTTGTGAGATCTGGCTCCCGACACTGGCTCAGGATGCCTGGCATCAGGATGTAGCACACCCCAAAAAAGTCTCAAGGGTCCATCTATCTCAGAGTCTCAGCTGAGGATTTAAAACCCCCTAGCGAAAACCAGACGATGATGTCCTGTGACAAACATACAGTCACCATCGGAAAAACAAAAAACCCAAAACACTTCCTCTTCATTTAGAAGAGCTACAAATTGAGGCCCCACTTCTAGCCCTTTAAATAAAGTTCCCCCGGTCCAGGATTATTTATCATGGTTAGTGGTTGCCATCAGTCATGAAAAGTTAACAAAGACCTATTGGGTTTATCTATAGGCAGCTAAACAAACATATCTTGCTCTTCTGTTATCTTCTTGTTAACAAAGGCCTATCAGGATGTTCTAAACATCAGCATTTACTGCACATGGCCCTTTATCTAGGATGATATATAGAAAGCCCATCAATTAGTGGAGGGCTTGTAGATGCCTGCCATATATTCATGAAACCGGGCTGTTCTCGGCTCACTCTCTCTGTCTCTCTCTCCCTCTCCCCTATAGGGGACACATCGCAGTCTGGTTTCTAAGTGGTGTCCCCTGCCTGGGCTTTGCTTCATCTCTGATGCAGGAATTACACTGTCGGGGTGCATTTGGTCCAGATGAAGAGGTGACTTTGAATCAAAGCGGGGGGCTGGTGTTGTGGTGCAATGGGTTAAGCTGCTACCTGTGATGCCAGCATCCCATATGGGCGCCAGTTTCAGTCCTGGCAGCTCCACTTCTGATCCAACTCCCTGCTAATGTGCCTGGGAAGGCACTGGAAGATGGCCCCAAGCATTTGGGCCCCTGCCACCCACGTGGGAGACCAGGATGGAGTTCCTGGCTCCTGGCTTTGGCTTGGCTAAGCCTCAGCTGTTGCAATCATTTGGCGAGTAAAGCAGCAGGTGGAAGTACTCTCCTCTCTCACTCCCTCTCCCTCTCCCTGTAACTGCTTTTCAAATAAATAAATCTTGAAGAAGGAAGGAAAGAAGGAAGCAAGCCAGCCAGCCAGCCAGGTAGCCAAGGAACTGGTCAGTTCTCAACACACAACCCCAGGAGACCAAGGTCCCATGCAGTAGTCTTGAAAAAACACAGAGGGGCCAGCGCTGTGGTGCAGCGGGTTAACTCCCTGGCCTGAAGCACTGGCATCCCATATGGGTGCTGGTTCGAGGCCTGGCTGCTCCACTTCCAATCCAGCTCTCTGCTGTGGCCTGGGAAGGCAGTAGAAGATGGCCTAAGTCCTTGGGACCCTGCACCCATGTGGGAGACCCAGAAGGAGCTCCTGGCTCCTGGCTTCGGATCGGCACAGCACCTGCTGTTGTGGCCATCTGGGGAATGAACCAGCGGATAGAAGACCTCTCTCTCTCTCTCTCTCTCTCTCTCTTTCTCTCTCTCCCTCCCTCCCTCCCTCCCTCTCCTCTCTCTGTGGAACTCTGACTTGCAGATAAAATAAATCAATCTTTAAAAAAAAGAAAAAACACAAAGTTTGGTGTAAACATAGCTTTTACCTAAGCCTTTTGCAGGAATAGGGTTACCACCCACTTATTTAGCATAATCTGAAGCCCTGAGGCAAACACTTTCATTCTGGTGGGTTCCTGAGTTTACAATACCATCATTGGGGGCCCGGTACCGTGGCTCACTAGGCTACTCCTCCGCCTTGCAGCGCTGGCACACTGGGTTCTAGTCCCGGTCGGGGCACCGGTCCTGTACCGGTTACCCCTTTTCCACGCCAGCTCTCTGCTGTGGCCCGGGAGTGTAGTGGAGGATGGCCCAAGTCCTTGGGCCCTGCACCCCATTGGGAGACCAGGAGAAGCACCTGGCTCCTGCCATTGGATCAGCGCGGTGCGCCGGCCGCAGCGCGCCTACCGCGGTGGCCATTGGAGGGTGAACCAATGGGAAAAGGAAGACCTTTCTCTCTGTCTCTCTCTCACTGTCCACTCTGCCTGTCAAAAAAAAAAAAAAAACAAAAAACAAACAAACAAACAAAAACAATACAGTCATTGGTTCTAGTCTTGCTGCTCCTTGGGCAGGAAGCTCCTCCCTGATTTCCTGAGCCCCACAGCTCTGACGGACTCAGTGCTGATAAACAAGGGACTTCACTGTGGTGAGGACACACTCCCCTCACTTTTCCCCCTTCTTCATGGTTTCTTGAAAACCACCCCATTTCCACCCCTGTGCCCTTGATCTTGTCTTTGCCCTCCTGGAATCCTGCTCTCCTCTGGGCTCCAGAAGCCCTGTAATGTCCTCTGAGACTCGCGTGGAGTGCCTCATGGGTAGAACATTGGGAGACACTCCCTGGCACTCCTATCCCATCAGGCCACACTTTTCATGTAGTTATTGATTACCTCTAGAAAGCTCTATGTGGGCACTGCGAAACGTTCATGGAGAATACAAAGGAAAGATGACATTTCTTTGGTGCAAAACAATTTCAAAGCAAAGTGTTCGTCTAACATGCATTTTCATGAACTTTTTGAAGACCTCCTCATAAGCATGGATTTCAGATTTTTTTTTTTTGCATCAAAATACAGCTATCTGTTAGCTCCACCTTTCCACAATTTTTTTTTTTTTTTTACAGGCAGAGTGGACAGTGAGAGAGAGAGACTGAGAGAAAGGTCTTCCTTTTGCCATTGGTTCACCCTCCAATGGCCGCTGTGGCTGGCGCGCTGCGGCCGGCGCACCGCGCTGTTCTGAAGGCAGGAACCAGGTGCTTATCCTGGTCTCCCATGGGGTGCAGGACCCAAGCACTTGGGCCATCCTCCACTACACTCCCTGGCCACAGCAGAGAGCTGGCCTGGAAGAGGGGCAACTGGGACAGGACCGGTGCCCCGACCAGGACTAGAACCCGGTGTGCCGGCACCGCAAGGCGGAGGATTAGCCTAGTGAGCCGCGGCACCGGCATCCACAAATTCTTAAAAGTGTCCTCATACTTCTTTGTTTTTCTCCCACTCCACCTGTGGGCATCTTGAGGCCACAGAAGGTTTTCTCCTTGGTAGTTTCAAAGCTTAGCAAAGTGCCCACTAGGGGGACAAAATGCTAAAGCAAGGAAAAATGAATGAATAAATATAAATGCTCTTAACTCTATTGATATGCCTGAGTAGATACTAAGATCTGCTGAACCTGCAGCAAGGTCACCCTCACTCCTTCTCAGATGTGGGCCATGTCTCAAGGCCCAGGCCCAGGCCTCCACTCCCTCCTGGCTTACTCCTGGTCAACAGGACCAACAGGAACCTTCTCACAGTGGGAGATGCAGGCACTCCTACCACTTCCGCAGGCCCCACATTCAGCTCCCAACCTTCCCAACATTCTACTGGCTTGGAGCCTCCTTTTCAACAATTGGTGCTCTGGGGCCACTCCAGCATCCCATATGGATACGGGTTCAAGTCCTGGCTGCTCCACTTCTGGTTCAGCTCCCTGCTAATGCTCCTGAGAAAGCAGTGGAAGATGGTCCCAAGTCCTTGGGCCCCTGCACCCAAGTTGGATACCCAGAAGATGCTCCTGGCTGCTGGCTTCAAATCAGCCCAGCTCCAGCCGTTGCCGCCATTTGGGGGAGTGAACCTCTGCCTGTAACTCTGCCTCTCAAATAACACACAGAAAAAGCAAGCAGTGCTCGCAAATGACACACGGGAAGGAACCTCTCTTTTATTTCTCCCTCCATTAGGGGCCCACTGCACCTCAGGGTGCAGGCACTGCTGAAGTGATGCGGGGAACACAGCCTCCCCTCCTCCGCCCCGCATCCCAACCAGGTGAATATCCAACAGCTGGCAGGCAACGACGACGTCTCGGCAGCATCCCGGCTCTCCAGGAAGCACTGAATAGGATTAGCCCTCGGCACGTGGCATCTCCCTCCTCCAACCTCCGTGGCACCTGCAGCCTCACGAAGGCTCAGGGCTTGGAGAGGGAGGTCGACCTCTGGCGTGCTCTGCAGCGCCTCTATCTGCCACTAGGACCCCGCCCACGCCTTCACCCCCGACACACATCTGGGCCCTGTCTAGCCCCGGAATCCACTGGTGTCTGCGGAGCCCGGCTCCCTGTCTTGTCCTGGCTTGCGGTGGCCGGCGACGGACGGGGTCGGAGTAGCCCAGTGACGGCTCCCTGTGCATAGGCCCAGGGACTACCTGCTGGCGCGGGAGCAGAGCGCTCTTGGATGGGGTGGGGGTTGCGGTCAGCGAAGGCTATTGCGGGGGCTCCGGGGTCTGTGCTCCCACGAGAAAACAAAGCCGGGGAAGTCAGGGCAAGGTGTGGAAGACGCGGAAAGGCAGGAGGAGGGAGAGAGAGGCCTTGGCCACCAGCGGCCTTCCAAACTGCCCTTGGCTTTAAGGAGCCTCGCATGGTGGAATTAGTAGTCTGCTCGCCATGCTTTCTGGCGTGTACGCTGATCTCTTGCGATGGCCTTGGTTGACCGTCCCCGCGGCCGTCCTGCCCGCGGCAGCCCCAGCGCAGAGAAGCCGGGCGCCGTCCGCACCCTGTCCGCACCCCCTTACGCGCGCCCTCGACGGGCCTGAGTCTGGACCAGGAACCTGCACCTCCAGCACGCCCCATTTCCTGGCTCAACGCGGGAAGGAAACCTAAGCCCAGCGCTCGCGGCAGGTGGCTTGCTCCAGAGGCAGAGGGGCCAGCGCGGGCAGGCGGCGGGCGCGCCCGGAGGACCTGAGCCCCCAGCGGACGGCACGGGGGACGAAGCTGGGGAAGGGGTTGGGGCACTCTGATAAGGTGGGACACCAGGGGGCCGTATCTGGGAAGGGACGTCGAGAAGGAGTCCACTTGGGAAGCCGGATTCCCGTCTGCCCTTCCAAATGGCCTCTTCTTACCCCGAAGTCCAAGAGGTTGTCGGAGGTGACCGCGACCGGGCAGATGCGACAGCGCAGAGGCCCCTGGCCCCAGCGCGAGCCCGCGGCGTCGGCGTGCGGATGGCTGTCTACCCCAGGGCCCCATGGCTCTCCAGGCCGGTTATTACCAATACAGAACCCGGACAACCATCCCCACCCCCACCCCCCGCCCGCGACAAGTGCAAACTAGTTTCTGTGTTGGGGGAAGAAAAAGAGAATAAAAGTTTAATAAACGTGTGCGGTGTTGTGGCTGACTTTGTGACGACCTCTGCTGCAAATGGCCTATGCATGCGGAATAATGGTCTCCTTGCAGAGAGGGAAATAGCTTAGTGCTATCATCGTTGCCTCGGTAACCATCAGAGTCCCCATCTAGCAAGAGAGAAATGAGTTATGAAAAGGCTTGAGTGAAGAAGGGATTAACACATGATCCCAGGGACAGTATGTCAATCAAAATCAACTGAGAAATTACACTGCTCTATTGGTGAATTTCTCCGGAACCCGAATGGTAGTGGAGTTGGGTGCGTGGGTGCGTATCCTCTCTCTCTCTCTCTCTCTCTCTCTCTCTCTCTCTCTCTCTCAGAAGGGGAAGGTATCATCCTGATTAGTCTTCATGATTATCACTGGGAATTACAACGAGGAAAGGCAGGGTTACTCAAGGAGTCATCACACGCCCCCCACCCCAACCCACCCCGACACACCTGGGCACCTGGGGCTCTTGTGCCCGGGCTCTGTCCCCTCCAGAGTCCTCCATGGACCAACCCCACACCACGCCGCAGCTCGCAGCTCGGGTCCGCACCTCCGCCTTCCCGGCTGGAGAGGCCTGAGCCCGGAGCTCGCCCCAGGACGGACCCGCAGCTGCGCCCAGAGCGGGGAGGGGAGGAGAAGGGTCGGGGAGAGAGGACAGAGCGCACCGAGCTGCGGCCTTCGAAGCCACCTCTCGCCGGCTGCCTAAGGCCTCGGCTGGATTTTCAGATCCGTGTTGGGGTAATAAGGATCCCGGAACATCCCCCACCCCCGCCCCTGCTAGGGAGACCCCTCCCCCGTAGGAACGAGCTGATCCCCGCACACGTGACGCAGGGGTGGGGGTCTCAGCCACCAAGAAATGAGACCCCACGTAAAGGGAAGGCGCGGGGCTTCGGTGAATCGATTTCGAATCCCGGGTGCGGTAGGCTGCGGTGGGCGGGGGGGGGGGGGGGGCGCCCTTCGCCCCGACTGCAGCGACTTCCGCTCTGGCCCTGGAGTCAGCCCCAGTCTACTGGGTGGCTCTCCTCTCAGGAGCCGCCTGGGGACGCCGGAAAGGCACGAGCTCCCCTGGAAAGGGCGCACTGTTCATAGGGCTCAGGTGAGGAGTTCCGTGACCTCTCTCTCTTCTGGGTGGAGGGGGATCAGGCTGCGGGGCAACCC